>NC_057861.1:139188543-141588543 GCF_019393635.1 Dromiciops gliroides
TCTATCCACTGCAACACCTAGCTGCCCCTGCTATTCCTTTTAAATATATAACAGTTATTATATACATTTCTTTCTTTTCTTTTTTTTTCACCCCCCCCCCACCTTAGAGATGGCTACCATTAGACACAAGTAGGTGTGATAGATAGGATAGATAGATAGATAGATAGATAGATAGATAGATAGATAGATAGATAGATAGATAGATAGATAGATAGATAGATAGATGTGTGTATACCCACAAATACATACATACATATATATGTATAATTATTCTATATAAACTTATTTTTATTAGTTTTTTCTCTATATGCAGATAGCATCTTTCTTCATATGTCCTTTATAGTTAATTTGGATATTAGTAAAAGTAAAAATGACTATTGCTTTTTAAAGCATCATTGCCCTTTTTTTCCTGTCATTGTCATATAAGACACATCTATCGTATCCACTTAAACTAAACCCTCTGCTCATACCCTTAACCCCAAGCCCTCTTGCCTTTTTCAGAACCTTAGACCCCAAATAATCCATTCTTCCTCATGCATATCCAATCACTTTTTCTCCAATGATGTCTTCCCATTTGCTTCCAAACATGCTCAAGTCTCACCAATCCTTAAAATGCCCTGCTTACTATGCTATGTCTTTTCTTCCCTTCACTGTTAAAGCTACTTGGAAGACTTTATCTATATAAACTCACTATTTTAAGGAGGTAAAAAATCAATAGCAATATTAACAAATCCGGCTTCATAAGTAGTTCTGTTCTATGATAGAAAACACTTCCTCAGCTTTCACTTTTCTCAGTCCTTTGCACTTCTGGCTTCCCCAAGCATTGTAACTGAATTTGCTCTCTCAAAGGTTCCAAATGTTCACCAAAATGACTGTTACAAGGACCTTTTTAAAAAGACGTTCAGACTCCTCTTCTTTGTAGCATTTGTCTCTGTTAACTATCCCTTCCTACTCAAAATTCCATCTTCCCTTGGCTTCAGAAATACTGTTTTCTCCTATCCTACTAACTCTTCCTTCCCCATCTCACTCTTTTTTCTCTTCCTCTTCTAAACCATCAAAGTTGATGTTCCCTCTATGACCTCTCTCTTAGCAGTCCCACCCATTGCTATTACATATACAATCACCTCCTTGTAGATGGCTTCTAAACCTAAACCTTTAGCAGTAACCTCTCTTCTGAACTCTGATACCTGAAATCCTAGACATTTTTCAACACTTGGTTCAAATACCACCTCTTCCAGAAATCTGCCCTAATGACCCCACCTCACCCAACTTAGAAATAATATTTTTTTCCTGGTACATCACATAGTGTTTTGTTTGTAAAAAAAACCCTCTTTATTCAATTATCTTGTCCAACTTTACGATACCTATGTATGTATCATGTCCTTTTACTATACTGTAAGCTACTTGAGGGAATGAACCATTTTGTATTTCACCTTTGTATGGGCTCTAAACACAATGTTCTGAACACATTAATAATAGCCCTTATTTATTTGGCTTTTCTTTGTTAAGGAAGCACTTTCCTCATAGCTAACATGTGAGGTGGGCCTTATATTATTATCACTATTTTATAGATGAAGAAGAGGTCAAGTGATATGCCAAAGGTCACATGACACTAATTAATATAGCCAAATCTTCAGTCCAGGTCTTCTGACTCCAATTCTATTTCTTGCTCTATAGAACCATGCTAACTTAAGAATGTAATCAGCAGAAATAAAATAAACACTGTGGGGGCTTAGACCATGTTTGGTGATTTGAATTAGAGATTGAGGTCCAAGTAGACCTAGAACTGTTGGGGACTTAATGGCTACTTGGTTCAACCCTTTCAATTAATAGATGGGAGCCAGGCCCAGCATGGTTAAAAGACTTATCCAAGGTCACAAAGGTAGTAAGCCACCTAGATGCTATATGAATTAGCATAGATAAACGACTAAAATAACTTGGCCGAGAGAAAGCAAAAATGTTTAAGTGAAATCGTGATTAGAAACCATAGAATTATCACTGTCATCAAAAATTCACTTAAGTGTCCATATCTTTATGGCCCTCTCTATGATTTGTAAGAATAATTAATCTGTACAGAATAATAAAGTTATCCTACTTTCCTTTGATGAACACTTATTTCTTTAGGTTATTATTGAGCACCTATTTCCTTTAGAAGCTTCAATTAAGTGACATGAGATGGTGGGGGAGGGAGGTGTAGGAAAGGGCTATAAAAATTGGACAGATGAAATTTCTTTGCAGTGTTTTTCCAAACCTTTGCTATGTGAGTTTGGAGTAAGGTAATTATCTAATTGACAGTGCTTTCAATAATTTAAAGTTTCTTGCCTTCACAAAAACTCATCTTTTTAAGACTAATGTTCTTTTAGTGATGCTATATGGCTATTAATCATGGAATATCATATTTTCCATTGAATCAGAGTTGCAGATGACCCACTTGGGATGCAAAGAGTCAAGGTGTAGATAATCTGCAGCACATTACCAGTGATGACTTGCACATGGAGAAAGGTATAAAAGATATTATTAAAGACATATACAACTAGATAAGGAAGTGAACCAGTCATAAATACCCATAACACATTTAAAAAGTCAAAGAAAGACCTCTAGTCCTTTGGATAAACCCTCTATTGACTATTTGTAGAAATACATGGATAAAAATTAAACAGAATTAGAAGGCATGATGATTTGTGATCTGCACCAATGGATGAAAATAATCAAGTCTGTCATTGGATGTGCCTACAATACTAGGAGGTAGCTACCTGGAGCAGTGGATAGAATGCCTGGCCTGGAGTCAGGAAGATGCAATTTCAAATCTGGCCTCAGATATGTACTGGCTATGACCCTGGGTAAGTCACTTAATAACCCTGTTTGCCTCAGTTTCCTCATCTGTAAAATGAGCCAAAGAAGGAAATAGGAACACACTCCAGTATCTTTGCCAACAAAACCTCAAAAGGGGTCACAAAGATTCAGACATAACTGGAAATGACTAAACAACAATGTTAGAAGTACTAGCATTCTGGGTATGTACTTTTTCAAGATGGCAATGCCATGTGAATGTACTGAGAAGATTAAAAGATAAAGGCACATAAAAGAAATCAAGGGGCAGCTAGGTGGCGCAGTGGATAGAGCACCGGCCCTGGAGTCAGGAGGACCCTGAGTTCAGATCCGGCCTCAGACACTTAACACTTACTAGCTGTGTGACCCTGGGCAAGTCACTTAACCCCAATTGCCTCACTAAAAAAAAAAAATTAAAAAAAAAGAAATCAAAATATAGAATATCATCCCCAAATATATAATGAGGCCATCTCTTCCTTTCCTACTAGCTGTGCTCCTTGGTCTAGACTCTACCATAATTCTCATCATTCTGTGAGATTTCATCAGCTCTGGTACATACCCCTGCCCCTCCAATTTGGAGACCTGAGCAAAGAACTCCTCTTAAAGATTCCATTTGAAGGGGACTCTGAGGCCAGCCATCTCTTCATTTTCTACCCCTGAGCCAGGCACCTTCTCCCTCCAACTCTCATTTTCAGTTTCCTTTTGTATGCTATCCTCTCCCATTAGATTGTATGCTTTCTTGAAGGCAGGAGCTGTCTTTTTTCATATTTGTATTCCCAGTGCTTATTACAGTCCCTAGCACATAGTAGGTGTTTAATAAATGTTTGCCTGACTGACCCTTTTACATATTTCTCAAGCAGCAGAAATGTTTGTGTTTCTCCAGGCCACATATAAGCAACCACCCAATTAAGCCAATGGTGCCTTCTTCTTCCAATAATTCATCCAGAGATTGCCCAAATGCAAGATGATTATGTCAATTCTGAAAATACTCCTCTGAGGGGGATTGCAGTGCATGCAGGGGATTTCTATACCCAGCAAGAACACATTAAATACTTTTTACTAACAGGATCCAAATATATATGTGTATGTTTCACTGAATATAAGATCATCTTGAATAAGGATTTCTTAATTGTTTGTACAAGTAACCCAGGACCTAGTGCATAGTGGTAGGCAATTACTGACTGATTGAGTGTAACATATAGGGTGTCCCAAAAGTTTTAGTGCCATTGTAAAGCTGAATAACTTAAAACTACTCTAAGACTTTTGACACCCAGCATTTGTGTGTATATATACACAGGTACACACAACACTCACTTTCATGTAGTACTTTTCTTCAGCCAGTAGGGGCCGGCACAAGCACCTGGCAAACAAATGATGTGCTAGCAAACCTGTTAAGTGCTTTGTATGTTTCAACCTTGAGACAAATCAAATATGAACCACAAAAATATCATTTTATATATATTCACATATGCATATATGTGTATGCATATATATGCACGCATGCATACATATGCATACGTGTATATACACACACATATGCATGCATATTTTTTTTTTAACAATTTGTTCTCTTCCTTTTTTTCCACTTTAGAGATGACCAAAATATTTAGGAAAAAGCTCTCCATGTATTTTATGCATATGTAGAACAATACACATGAACACAGGCTGCAGTAGTATTAGTTAACAGTGTGGCAAAGGACTGTTGACCACACATAGGTCATTCCAGTGATGACACAAAGATGCTAATAACTGTAATAATAGCTTAAATTTGCAGTGTTTTAGTTTTTAGAAAGGACCCTAGATGCATCCTCACACCAACCTCAGGAGACAGAATATGCTAGTATTATTCCACTTACTACATACCACTACTGCCCATTGAGAGGTTAAGTGGATTGCTTAAAGTCTCAAAGTTTAGCAAGTGGTGGAATCAGAATTTGAAACCAGTTCTCCTGACTAACTAGGATAATCATGGTGCATCAATCCTTTTAGACTACTGCTATCAAATATAGATAGTAAGAGCACCTGTATCACAAAGAAGCTGTGATGATAACCTGTGTGAAAGTGCTTTGTAATTTTTAAAGTATTATATAAATGTCAACTATTATTATCTTACTGTCATTATTATTCTACTACCACAATTGCCTCTTTAAAGTCAATAGAAGCAACCTTTTTTAATGAAGTCTATCTGTAGATATCTATAGATATCTCAAGACAATGTAGTCTAATGTCTGAGCAGAAAAGTCCAACTGGCAAATTCACTCACCCAATGTACACTCATGTTACTAACTCATATCCTGTCTCTTTGACCTAAAGTTTTCATTCTTCATTACTCTGATTAGAAGGGCCATAAAAACGACAGTCCATCTGGTATGAAAAACTAAGTGAATATTGATGCCATTGTACAAAAAAGGTCAGGGGAAGGAAAGACTCGTTTTAGGGGATAGGGTGAGTTTGAGGTATTCATGGGAGATCAAAGTGAAGATACCCTATAGAAAGTTGTTGGTCTAACTTTCAGAGTATTCAGGGTTGTATATATATAGATTTGGGGGGTCTTTTGCATGGAGACATTAGCTGATGCTTTACATGTAAATGAAATGGTCAGGAGAACAACTCTAGCTAGAGGAGAGAAAAGAAGGATACACAAAGACAGACTGTTGGAAGACACCCACACTAAAGGGTTGGAAATAAGATGAGGAACCAGATGGGGAGACAGAGAAATAATGGTTAGACAGGAAAGAATGGAGTGTTTAGCACAAAGGAATGCCCATTAAACTCCACTAGTACAGATATGTCAAGAATGAGGAATGGGGCAGCTAAGTGGTGCAGTGGATAAAGCACTGGCCCTGGATTCAGGAGGACCTGAGTTCAAATCGGACCTCAGACACTTGACAATTACTAGCTGTGTGACACTGGGCAAATCACTTAACCCTCATTGGCCCACAAAAAACAATTAATTTTTTTTAAAGAATGAGGGATGAAAAAAAGGTAGTAGTGATCTGTGATCACCAATGAATTTAAGAGCATTTTCAGTTGAGTAGTGGGAATGAAAATTCAGTTGCAAGGAAGCTGAGAATATATGTCTTGTAGAAGTGAGGGCTTCTGTTATCTTTAGAAAAATGGGGCAGCTAGATCAATAGATAGAATGCCGATCCTGAAGTCAGGAGGACCTGAGTTCAAATCTGGCCTCAGATACTTACTAGCCCTGTGACCCTGGGCAAATCACTTAACCCTGATTGCCTAAAAAAAGAAATATCATTAGAAAAATAAACTCTAATGAATTTATTAATGACTGAGGAAAACCTGGATTCAAGTCCTGCCTGTGACATCTAATAGCTTTACTCGACATTGGCTAGTCACTTGAACTTAGCTACTCTCTAAAAGTGTGTTATGGGCATCGAGGTGGCAGAGTGCCAAGCCTGGGGTCAGGAAGAGCCAAGTTCAAATCCATCTTCAGATACCTACTAGCTGTGTGACCCTGGGCAAGTCACTTAACTCTGCCTCAATTTCCTCATTTGTCAAATGAGCCAGAGAAGGAAATGGTAAACTACTCCAGTATCGCTGCCAGGAAAATCCCAAAAAGGAGTCATGAAGAGTCATACACAACTGAAATGACTAAACAATAACAAGAGTCTTAAGAAGTACTGATCTGTATGGGGAGGAGGGGCAAGGAGATTGCACTAACTACTTTACCAATATTATCTCATTTGCATGTCAGGACAATCTGGAGCTTTTATTATCCCCATTTTATTGTTGGGGAAACTGAGGCAGGCAGAAGTTAAGTGACTTGTCCAGAATCAAACAGCACAGGCTGGATTTGGATTTAGGTCTATCCGCTGGGCCACCTAGCCTTCTCAAAAAGGGTGTTTCCAAGCCTGGAATTTTCCCCAAAAGAAAATAAAAATCTATTTTGTAACAGCATTAGGTTTATGAGGGTTACAAAAAAAGTAGAAAACGCCATGTCTCACTTCAAGAAACAGCACAGTTGTTGTGACTAGAATTGTTCATATATTAAGCATGTAGTAAGTAAAAACATCTTGTTTTCCTCTAGACTAGTGTTTCCATGAATACAAAGAAGAGAACCTGCATTGTATTATGCAAAGTCCATGTGCTTACTACCACATACCCCAAGATCTCAACCAATGCTATCTGCTAATGATTTTATAAGACCCTGCAAATCAGCATAAGAAAGAGCTTTCTAATGATTAGTGTCGACCAACAATGAGAAAAGTTGTTTTGCAGGAGTGAAACATGAATAGCAAGTTCCTAATGACCAAAAGTCTTTGAATAAAGGCTGAAGTCTAGAGTTTAAGGTTTGTAAAAGACTTTACATACATTATATAACTTGAACTTCACAACAATTCCACAAGAAATGCACTAGAGCTATTAAGCTACTGGCCAATGATTGAACAACCAGTAAGTGGTCAGAGGTGGGATTTAAAGAGAGGGCTTCTTTCTAGCTTTAAGTCAGCCATCTTTTCCCCTCACCACAACTAACCAAGAACCTGTGAAGGATGTCATAAAAGATTTTGAGTCTGGGTAGGAATTGAAGAAATGGCCTGGGAAAGACCCTTCCAGTGCAAGACTCCTTTCCTAAGTTATGTGCTAGGACTTGGCTAGGTGCTGAAGATGTAAGAAGATATATAATTATCCCTTTTACATCATGACTTTCCCCCTCACGGTTTCAATATATAATGGGTCAGCATAAGAAATTAAATAGGAATTTTTTGAGAGTTTTGCGGAAGCTGCAGATGATACAGAAAAAGTTTAGAAACTCAGAAATGCATAAAATATATGTATGGTATTGTATAATATCAACATATTTTATCTTTTAATACCATAATAATTCAGATTTCTTTTCTGGTATGAAGGGAGAACCAACAACTTTTACATAGATTATCCAGATTGCAGGGGTGCCCCTAGCCTGCAATATGGAAGGAGTAACTGTAAGCCTTTCTTAAAGAGTTTATACTTTAAGTAGGGAAGGTAAGACACATCTATAAGTAAATGGAATAGAGAGTAGAACCTGTAAATCATGCAAGAGAGATACAAAGAAAGTCAGTGATTTAGCTTAGCAAATACTAATTGTGATTCTGTGAAATTCGAGGCTATACCACCATTTCTCTCTCCACAGCCAACAAGGTGAGCATATCGGATCAAAAGTCTTGCATTGGGGTCAGGTGGTGAGCCATGGAAACCCCACAACATTCTGACAGAAGTTCAAGCTCTTTTTCTCTTCTGTAAGGTGAGCTTCTAAGATTATTCTTTCCATATAAGGCTTAAGTCCAGTTTAATAGCTTTTCCTGCTATCCATTACCACATAAAACCTGAACAAAGGCATGACTTTGTTTTAGTCCAATACCAGCGGCTCCAGCAAATGTTTACATTTCCCTTCTGAAGCTTCCTTAACCCATACCACACCCTAGCAACTACATAAAAATACCATTTACCCTAACTCCCTATTGTATACTTTCAGAGCCCTCTGGGTGGCTTTTAAACTTCAAGATACTTTCAAGGAGTGTTTTTCACCCACTCCTGTTTCTTTGCTTCTTATCCATAGTTTTAGTTCAGACTTTTTTAAGGTCAGTGTGGCACAAGGAAAAAACCCAATGGATTTGCATTCAAAGGACCTAGGTAAAACTTTTTATACAGCAAATCATTTAACTTTTCTGGGTCCTTGTTTTCTGATCTATAGGGGACTAGATTCTCAATCCTAAATCCTTGTTGTTCAGTTGTTTCCAATTCTTCATGACCCTATTTGAAATTTTCTTGGCAAAGACACCTGAGTGGTTTGCTATTCTCTTCTCCAGCTCATTTTACAGATGAGTAAACTGAGGCAAACAAGGTGAAGTGACTTGCTCAGGGTCACACAGCTAGTAAGTGTCTGAGGCCAGATTTGAACTCATGAAGATGAGTCTTTGGGGGATGGAGGGGCAATAAGGGTTAAGTGACCTTCCCAGGGTCACACAGCTAGTAAGTGTCAAGTGTCTGAGGCTGGATTTGAACTCAGGTCCTCCTGAATCCAAGGCCGGTGCCTTATCCACTGCACCACCTAGCTGCCCCCATTAAATTTTTTTTTTAATTTTTTGCAAAGATGTTATGGTGCTCTTCACTTCTTAACAATGTCTTAAGGGGAAATTCTGCTTCTTATCCATTGCACACAGTTGAGAGATGAGAGGGAGGAACAGCAGGTGGGGGAAAAAGTCACCTTTGTAGTAAGAAGTCAAAATCTAAATTTCTGTCTAGGGCAAATTCAGGCTGACCTATATGAGGCGATTCAACATGTTTCGTGACATAAAGGCACACTGAATCACTGCATCACTGAAGATGTCAAATGCCGGAACAAATGGGGACAAAGGCATCTAAATGGACAGGTCTCTAATAGGGTTTGTGTTCTTTCAATAGGAGGAAACAACAGACTGTAGCTTGTTAAAATAAGAAGTTATAGGGGCAGCTAGGTGGCACAGTGGATAAAGCACCAGCCCTTAATTCAGGAAGACCTGAGTTCAAATCCAGCCTCAGACACTTGACACTTACTGTGTGACCCTGGGCAAGTCACTTAATCCTCATTGCCCTGAAAAAAAAATCCATTTAAAATAAGAAGTTACTAGATAGATGCTTCCTTTTGTCCTGACTCAACCCAACTCTAAGCTAAGGCTCCTTGCTCTGGCTTCATTCCACCCCTGTCCTTCTCCCTATAAATGACATTTTATAAAATTATCTTGATGCTGATGACTCTCAGATCAACCTTTCCCACCCTTGTGTTTCTTTAAATCTCCAGACTCACATCTCCAACTGCTTTTCTGGTGTCCCAAACTGAATGTCCCATAGACATCTTTTTTGGGGGGTGGGGTGGGGGGGGAGCAGTAATGAGGGTTAAGTAACTTGCCCAGGGTGACACTGCTAATAAGTGTCACCTAACTGCCCCTGTCACCTAGCTGTCCCTCATAGACATCTTAAACTGAACATGCCCAAGACTGAACTCATTCTCTTTCCCCTCAAGCTCTCCCCTCTTCCTCACTTTCCTATTATTGTTTAGGGCATTAACAACCTCCCAGGCACCCAGGTGCACAACCTGGGTATCAAACTCAACTCCACTCTCTCTCACACCCCCATATCCAATTAGTTGCCAAGTCCTGTTAATTCTACCTTGTTGGCATTTCTCATATGCACCTTTTCCTCTCCTCTGACACTTTCACCACCCTAATACAGGCTCTGATCACCTCAGAGATGGACTATTGCAATTATTTATTGGTTCATCTATCCTCACTGCATCCATCCTGCTTTTAGCTTCCTAAAGCACAGGTCTGATCAGGTCACATCCCCCTTCCCTCCTACTAAATAAACTCTAATGGCTTTCTATAAGCTCCAAAATCAAATGTAAAATCATCTGTTTGGGATTCAAAGTCCTTTATAACCTAAGTCCCACACAAACACACTCTTCCAGCATTCTTATATCTTTACACCTCCCCACATAGTCTATGATCCAGCAACACTGTCTTTGCTATTCTTCATACAAGACACTTCATTTCCTAACTAAGGAGATTTTCATGGGCTGTCCCCCATACCTGGAACACTTTCTCTTCCTCTTTTGCCTCTTGGATTCTCTTATTTCCTTCAAGTTCCAGTTAAAATCCTACCCTCTACAGGAAGTCTTTGCTCAATCCTCCTTAATGCCAGTGGCTTCCCTCTGTTGAGTAGTTTCCATTTATACTGTATACATCTTGTTTGTACATATCTATTTACATGCTGTCTCCTCCATTACTATGGGACCATGCTGTGTTCCCCCACCCCGGCTGTGAGCTCCTTGAGAGAAAAGATTGTCTTTTGCCTTTTTTGTATCCCCAATGCTTAGCACACTACTTGGCACATAGTAGGCACTTAACATATCCTTCTTGACTTGACTTGATCTTGTGTTCATAGGTCTAAGCTCTTTCCTGGGTGTCCTCCACCCCACTCTGAATGAATGTCTTTAAAAGACAATTAGAGGAAGCATTGACCTATGTACCTATTTTGTCTTCCTGACTTCAAGGTCAGCATTCCATTATACCATAGATCCCTAGGTAAATAACAACTTTGCAATGTCTCAGCAACTCTCTATAATTATAAGTTGCAAGGGAAAAAAAGCTAATTTGCATTAGTCTAAAGAGTTCCTCACTCTATACCAACATTCCCTACACTAATGAAATCACAGGTGGAGTAAATATATGTGTATGTATGCATATATATAGTGTATATATACATATATGTATATGTACTTATATATTAAACTTTGCATATAATTTATAAATATATATGTAGATGCTGTTCTCCTACAAAGAATGTAAGTTCTTGGAGGACAAGTAGCAGTTTCATTTTTGGTTCTGTATTCCCAGTGTTTAATATAGTACTAACAAATAGTAGATTCTTAATACATATTTGTTAATTGACTGATTGATTGTCTCAGGACTCATTTTGTGACTCATGCTCCAGGCCATAATTTCCAGTTATGCTCTGCATGAGTGCATGTGGATATAAGCCACCTTTATTTCCCCCTCTTATAATGGGTAAAACAATATGTGTTAGAACAATGTAATCAAAGGCCTCACCCTTTGTTTTCCCTTTTTAACCTCACGGTCATTTCAATTGTCAAATAGAACTATCACACTCTGATTACTTTTATTCAGGGTTAAATCAAGATCAAGTATTGATTCAACATCCACTGGCAAGAAAATGAAAAAAGAAAAGATCAAGAGGCCACCTCAAAGGGGAACACTTTTTGTACAATAAAGGAATTCCTAAAAGTTAACATGTAAATTCAATCATATTTTAAATATTTTGAGACAGTCTCACTACTTAAAGAATCCCAAGTTTAAAAGAAAAAAGGTCTTCATAAAACTAACAAAGATATATAGACAGTGGTATAGAGCAGGGCAGAAATGTTCTGCCTTTTTCTGGCCAAATTGCTAATTCAGTATTTGAGCATTTTGGTGATTATAAAGCCCATAGATGCTTCTCAGCTGGCTATGTGTGATGAACTCGGGTATTTAGATAATGATGAAGCAATCATCTTATTGGCTATTGATCAGGAAGACTGAGTGGAACTCAAAAAGGGAGTGACCCAGCCTCAGTTGCCTCTTCTCTTCCTAGTTGTAGATCTTGTAAATACTATTTCCATCACTGGAAGGGTTGGAGGAGATAGCTCTCCCTCCCATTCTGGCACTATGGTGCCTAATTCCACATGGGAGACAGAATATGGGACTCATTTAGGAGCCTTTGAGCCCCAGATTCTGGCTGCCTCTTTTGCTTTATGTTTTTTTCCCCTGATCATAAGCGACTAAACAATAATCCTGAGATGACTATGTCCAGTCAGAGATGAATCCATGAGTTTGACAAGAGGTCTTGCGTTTATTAGTTGGAGTTGGCTGGTGGCAAGGGTTTTTGCATTGAAGAAGATACCACTAACAGTAGAAAGAATTCAGCCCCTGGACTACCAGAAGACATTTTTAGGCAATGCAGACAGAGCCCAAGTGAAATGTAAAAAGACCCACTCAGAAATCTTACAAAATGTTTCCTGTTTGGAAACATTTTAAGTCTAAGCCTCCTGAGAAAGGTTTAACAGTAGTTACAAGCTATTGAATCCTGCTTTTTAGTCTCTCTGTCAATGTATTTTTGTGGATCTTGGGTTTGTTAAGCATTTCTTTTTTTGTGAGGAAATGAATAGCTGTCCTATAATTGGTTCCTATTGAACACTGAATGCTTTTCAACGTCATCCTTTTAGGGAGACCCTAGGCATGGGCCAAACATAAGCTTTTAGTCATTTTCCCCCCAGAGCACAAAGGTAGGGATGTAAGAAAACAAAGAATAAAAAAAGGCATATAACCTTTCTTTTAGGTGATTGAGATCCCACATGGCTGAATCTGGTCAATATGTGCATAGGTCCAGAGCAGATGTATTCCTTAGTGGATAGGTAATGGTACAGTGCCCCAGCCCATTGGGCCCAGCATAGGTTATTATTGTTAGAATGTATTCATATAATACTAAAATATCAGCTTGAAAATTGGGGGGCTTTATGCATATTTGACTTTTCATAAAAATCACTTGGGTGCTGCCCTTGGTAGCCTTTTCCCTCTCTATCTTTCATTCCATAGAAACAGAAAAAAAAAAGGCACAACAAAGACATAGTTATATAAAAGCATGTAACTGGATAGGACTGGGGGTGGAAGAAGAAGATGAGAATATGAGCTGCAAATGATAGGAGAACTAAGTTGGGCTTAAATTAGTATTTTGGATTTCTCTGTATGCTTGCTATTCTGCATTTGGGACCCAAAGGAGCACAAAAAGATTGGATATAGGATCATAACCCTATAATGGTAAAGTAATTCAGATCATCCCATCTTTCCCTTTTACAGATGAGGAAACTGAAACCATATGGAGGTTAAGTGACTTTCCCAAGGTCACACAGACAGTAAATGCCTAAGGTGGGATTTGAACCCAGATTCTCTCAATCCAGAGCCAGTACTCTTTCCATTGTGTCACTGAGAAATGAGTATGAGAATGAGACTCAAGAGAAGGGGAGAAGAAAAAAACCATAGCAAAGAAAGGGATAGCAAAGAAAGAAAGAAGAGATGAAGGGCAAGTTTTGTAGTGACATGTTGATTTTAAGCATAAATGTAAAGGAAGAGAATAGACTATTTCATAGAAGTGATCATGCATGTAAAATGAGACTCCTTGCCCAAATACGTACTCTGCTGACAGGGAGAGCAGAGGAAGCGATCTCCATTACACACACCTGCCCCTTCCTGCTGGCTAAACTACAGGGATGACACATGATGGAGAGGGAGCCCTTGGCTCACTTGACTGACAGCAGCTATTATTCCAACAAGCAGAAGCATTCCCGTAGAAGCGATATGCTGTTAATCATTGTTTGTAGCAAACAAACAAAGGAGTTAGGAATAAGAGTGAACTGCCTTGGCTAAAGAGACACAGCCTTCTGAATATTCACATATTTGCTTGCCTGCTGGATCAATTCAACAAACATTTATTAAGGACCTACTTTGTGGAAACATGTGTGTCAGGTGTAAAGGAAGGAACAGAGATTAATAAAACATAATTCTTGACCTCAAGGAGGTCCCACAAAAGAAATATACTTAATAAACTCAAATCCCACAAATATACATGTTCTAGTAGAAGCCCAGTTGGCCAGAAGTCTGGGGTCAAAGGCATTTAGCTGAGTCCTCATATGCTACCTGCCATGTGGGATCAGGCATCATGGTGCTTCGTGTCTTGCCACTGAATGACTCTGGAGTAGAGAGTCAGGTTGATGACTGAAGAACTCTGCCTCACACTCAAGTCAAGACATCACACTGTGATGTCATTGGTCCTCTTCAAGAATGAAGGATGAACAATAACAACAGCCAGTGGAAGGGAGAGTCATTTCTCTTTATTTCTCCAGTGATAGACTCATGCAAATGAGTGGGGAAAAATAGGAAGAAAATGTAAGGTATCTCATGAGAAAGAACAACAAAAAACAACTTATCTGGAAAACAAAGTGAGGAGAGCTAATTTAAAAACCATTGAAATTTGTTTTCCTTGGCTGTGCATGTTTGCAATAAGGGTTTTGTTTTTTTTCTCAATTGGGATTGGAGGTGGGAAGGAAGAAAGGCATGGTTTTACTGATTGGAAAAAAAAATTAATTTAAAAAGAGAGCATAAATCTCACTGTCTCCCTTTCCTGATCCCCTCCCTATTTACCGACTTCCCTCAGATTACCTTTCATTTATACTGTATATATCTTACAAGTAAATAGTTATTTTTATGGTGTTTCCTTCCTCTTAGATCATGGGCCTCATTAAGGATGGAGGCCATATTGTATTTTTTGTCTTATATTACCAATGCTTAGTGCAACACTTACCCAATGCTTGTTGCCTACCTGCCTGACCCTGACACTGGACATATTGAAGCAGAAGTTGATATGACAATCCCATTGTTGGTGATCCTATAGAGGAAATTCATGCTCCGGGCAGGAGTTACCCCTGATGTCTTCTGGGGGTATCTTTTTTTTTTTGGTGGGGCAATGGGGGTTAAGTGACTTGCCCAGGGTCACACAGCTAGTAAGTGTCAAGTGTCAGAGGCCAGATTTGAACTCAGGTGCTCCCGAATCCAGGGCCAGTGCTCTATCCACTGCGCCACCTAGCTGCCTCCCTGGGGGTATCTTTCAACTCTAAGCTTTTATTATTTGAAAACTTCAGAGAAAGATTCTAGCTTTGCCACTTAAGAGCCTGTCTGACCCCTGGCAAGTTACTTCTATCTGGGTCTTGGTTTCCCCAGCTACCAAAAAAGCAGGCTAGGCTGGCTGATCTCTAAGGTCCCCCCACCCCATCCCAGTTCTATGAGACTATGCTCTATAAACCTGAGAGTAGAAGAAAAAACATTGGGTAAAATTCCATTTTGATGATTGAAAAATATCAGTGATTCAGGAATAGAGTAGTGGGGTTCTGGTGCATTTTCTTTTGATAGAGGCAACCCCCAGAGGACCAAGATGGAGAGGGAATAAAAAGGTATTCCTGGAAAGATGGCCTTTTCAATCCAAGGCAGTTTATCAACCATGGGAAGGGTGGGGCATGGGACCAAATTGGGGGGAAAAACTGATATGGAATTACTATGAAAGGACACAAAGAAGGTGCTTGTTCCTTGGATTTTGTGGGGAAAAAAGCTCTAAGTAGCATCTTACTGCTCTGTTAATGTCTCCTCTTTGGGCATTCTGTCTGGGTCGTATGAGAGAGGTCTTTGTAATACTGAGGTTAGTTTAATCTTGAAATTGTTGTGAAGGGAGTAAATGGCATTGGGTAGAAACAATGGGTCCAGTTTTAAGAATATCCTTAGAAATCCGGAAGAAAGGAGAGTCTGTAATTAGGGTTTGAAGCTCCCCTGCTCTCTGAGATGATGTCATTTCCAAGTGAAAAGGGAGCCTTCAGTGAGAGGAATCTGAGCCTGTCAGTCTTTAATAGCTCAATAGGGTCTTGTGTGAAGAATTCCCCGTCTTTGGTATTAATGAGCAGTCAACAACTTTTAGAAAAAAATTACATGAGTTTGTTTAAGGGGGACAAAATAATAAGTCTTTTAACTTAAAGTCTTAAGGAGCCATGTTACAGAGGAAAGTTTCCACTGAAGTCACAGAACTGTAAGACTGAAGTTCCAAAGTGGGGACCACATCTTCTTACCATCCCCTGGGCACCTTGCACATGGACTGTCCTTAATAAATGTTCGGTGAACTGAGGGATCTCAGAGTTCTAGAGTTCCATGCTCCTTCCAACTCCATGATTCAATGATGTATGATTTTGATAGATGATCTTGCCCCAGTCCCTTCACTTTACAGATGAGGAAACAGAGGTCCAGAGAGGTTCCATATTTTGCCCAAGTTCACATAGCTAGGACTAATAACAATAACTCATAGGTTGATAAAATTTGATGATTTTCAATATACCTTCCTTGACATAGAACTTTGAGGAAGGGAATGGAAGTGTTATCATCTGCATTTTTTTTTAAATTTCTTTTTTTTTAGTGAGGCAATTGGGGTTAAGTGACTTGCCCAGGGTCACACAGCTAGTAAGTGTTAAGTGTCTGAGGCCGGATTTGAACTCCGGTACTCCTGACTCCAGGGCCGGTGCTTTATCCACTGCACCACCTAGCCGCCCCTATCATCTGCATTTTACAGAAGAGAAAACTGAAGCTCAGAGAGGTCAAATGACTTGCCCTTGATCACATAGTGCCTGGTGCACTATGGAATATTGGGAATATTTCTGGTTGTTCAGTTGTTTCTAGTTATGTTTGACTCTCTGTGACTCCATTTGGGCTTTTGTTGGCAGACACTGGAGTGGCTTGCCATTTCCTTCTCTGGATCATTTTACAGATGAAGAAACTGAGGCAAACAGGATTAAGTGACTTGCACAGAGTCAGACAGCTAGTAAGTGTCTGTGTCCAGAATTGAACTCAGGAAGATGAGTCTCCCTGATTCCAGGCCCAACACTTTATGCACTATGCTGGGTTCAAATTGTTTTTTGAAAGAATTGAATGAATGAAGAATAAAATATTGGAGGCTGAATTTAGAACCTAACTCTTCTTCATTTCAAGTTCATTATTCCTTTCATTACACCATGTTGCCTCTCATTCAAATGAGTCTTGTCCTCAAAATAGATACTTTGAGAGACTAACCATTCATTTGAATATTATTTTCATTACTCACAGCATTTCTGAAATTCTTATATGGGAACTATCTTCAGAATCATGCAACAATAACATTCTCATTGCATTCTGGTCACACCTAGCCCAGAGGATATGGAAAAGAGGAAGGGGTGACTTTAAATATTTAAAGTTATTTAATTTTTTAAAAAATCTGTATCATTTGTTCTTTTGTCTTCACCACAGTCATTTCCCACCCTCCACCCACACCTAGATTTTTAAGTAAAAATTCTATTTTGCAGCTTTAGCCTCCTCATTACTTAAATAGCTAGCATTTACATAGCACTTTCAGGTTTGCAAAATACTTTAAAAATATAAGTATGTGCTATTACTATTCCCATTTTACAAATGAGGAAATTGAGGAAAATAGAGGTCAACTGACTAGACCAAAGTTATATATCTAGTAAGTATCTAGTCAGGTATTCCTGACTCCAAGTCCAGAACAAGAAGTATTCCAACACAACCAGTGAGCTGAGGAGAATAAATAAGGGTGTAGGTAATACTGGAATGAGTGGCCAGGAGAGCTATGTCACTGGGGAGAGTAAGATTTCTGTAATTAGCCAAAAGACATAAGGAGTGGGAGAAGAAAAGATTTAGCATGAAGAGAAATTTGCTACCCATGGAACAGTGGAAGGGGAAGGCAGTGTTTGGTTGGAGGTTTGGGGTGGAAAGATTGAGGGGGATGAGAATAAGGAATTAGGTGGTAGAAGATGGGGAATGGGGTTTGGATGATGACCTACAGGGGTTCAGAATCACTGGGAAATAAAGGAAATGACCATATGACTTCAAATCATGAAAACTATGATCTCAAGATAACTACAATTACATATTACCTCAAAGGGCAATGGGAAAATGTATGATGAATATAAATAGGCCACAACATACTATTAGCAATGACTTACACATGTGTGATGTTTAAAATCTAAATTGTGGTCGCCTTAAATCAGAAGCTTCAGCTCCAGTCTAGTCTAGTCTAGTCTAGAGTTCCAGCCTGGTTGGGTTCTTCCTGAAGTCCTCCTCCACGAGCCTGCTTTAATCAGGAACCCACTAGCAAGCTGTTTGTGGAAGCTTTTTATAGAACTGGAACAGAGGCGGTCCTTACACATTGCTTCAAGGTGATTGGTTGGTGTCATCCAAATCCATTGGCTTTGAAGGTTTTTCAAGTTGAGTTCACAGTCTAGTTTCTGAGAACAATACCTTCTTAAGGGCTAGCCAGGTGTGATTACAATCCAATTAACTTGAAGTAGGCTTAATCAGCAGTCAATCACTCTCACTTGATTCAATCAGTATAGATTAATCTCCAGGTGGGTCTTTGAGTATCTGCTAAATCCCATTATTTCATCACACATGAAAAAAAGTCTGAAAGTCTTTAATGAGGACACACATGATTTTTTTAAAAATGGAGATGAGCTAGTCATGTAGTGAGAATGGCCTGCAACATATAGAGAATCCAAAGCTGGTATCCCTGAGATATGAAAAAAATGAGAGAAAAGTCTTGGGTAGATCTGCTAAGGAAGATTTATGAAGCAACATTGGTAGGACTCATACGGGATGAGCTTAGAATGGATGCTATCTATATTAGACATAATGAATATGTATATAAGACATAACTATCAAAAGGTAATCAGAACCAACAGTTTTATTCCTAACTCAACCCCCATTATCTCAACCATCACTCTTACTCTTAGTGTGGAGGGAGGAACTAATGAGCATATTCCAGCATTTTAAGAAATTTTTGCTACTTCCCAGAGAAAGTCAAGGTACTTCCATTCAGATTTTAGCAATGAAATTAGAAAAACAAGCAAATGTCTCTGGGGGGAAAGTATTGCAATATGAAAATCACACCCAATCCTAATATAAGGGAGAGAGATTTCCATGTGCTTCCTGCTTTACTATAAATCTATTTTCTTTCTACCTACAGATTATATTTTTATAGAATACGTACTATGAAGTCAATAACATTTTAAGGAAAAGCCTTTGGCCTTGCTAATGAAAAATACTCAGCATCCTTAATGAAACAGATTTAATTTTTTTTAGTCCCTTATAGGAGTTTGGAGAAAAGTTTTCTGTAGCCTCTTATTACTTATTGATTCACAGACTACTTGCAACCGAAAGCACCAAGTATTAATCACCATCAACGTATAAAACACACACTGGTCAGAGCCAGGAAAAACAAAGAAAGAGAAACAAACAACATAAAACTCCCTCCACTGCCTTATACCAAAGCATATAGGCACATAAACTTGTTTGCTGTGAAAAATAAATTGCACAAGACTGAAACAAGAAAAATGAGCCAAGTAAATCATCTTACATAATTTTCTGAAGGCTTCCAAATGTAGTGCCCCACCCCTCCCCCAACTACAAGAGGTACAAGTCAAAACCAACTAAAATGCAGGGGCCCTAATTAATTTTCAACCACTTGTCCCATGTAATTTCCCTTCCCCCACTTTTTAATTCTTTTTTGTTTGTTTGTTTGTTTGTTTTTCACTTTTTAATTCTTCAATTTGGAAAGCAGAAAACAGGGGAAAAAATGGATGCCTTCTAAGGTTTTCAATTCAGTTCTTTTTATTTTTCTTTCTTTCTTTTTGGCAGGCAATGAGGGTTAAGTGACTTGCACAGGGTCACACAGCTATTAAATGTCAAGTGTCGGAGGCTGATTTTGAACTCAGGTTCTCCTGAATCCAGGACCCGTGCTTTATCTACTGTGCCACCTAGCTGTTCAGTTCAGTTCTAAGAAGAAAAACTATATCCTACCATTTCCCTTGAATAATATTAAATCTGGTACAAAGAGACTCTTCATCCAAAAATTAGCCAAGCTCTATTACAAGTTTTCAAATTTCATGAACCAAATTCAATAGAGAATCCTTGAAGCATTTGTAACAACATTACGCTTAAAAAAAAAAAAAAGTCAGAGCATCTGACCAGTTTTGTCTATTGCTATCACAGGTGTAACTGACATTGCAATGTGGGCATGATCCTAAGGGGGAAAAAATATGTGAATCAGATTTTTGTTTTCAAATGCACAGGAGAGTCTAGTTATGGTTGTTTGAGTGAATCCTTGACTAAGACCTCTGTGAAACAGAAACCTGTTATAAAGTAAACATTTACCCATGGAGGTAGTGCAGTGGAGTGAAAAGGCTATCAACTTATAGTCATAGGACTTCAGTTCAAATCCCAGCTCTGGTATTTATTGCTTCTATGAATTTGAGCAAGTAATAGCTAACATTTATATAGCATTTACTATGATTCAGACACTGTGCCAAGTGCTTTACAATAATTATTGTTATTTCATCTGATCCTCACAACAACTCTGGAAGATGGGTGCTATTATTATCCCTATCTCACAGATGAAGAAACTGAGGCAAATAGCAATGAAGTTACTTGTCCAGGGTCACATAGCTACTAAGTGTTTGAGGTCAGATTTGGACTCAGGTCTTCTGGACTCCAGGCCCAGTGCTCTATCCACTGAACCACCTTGTTGTAAGTCATTTATTCTCTCTGGGCCTTAGTTTTCTTATCTGTAAAATGAGAGGGATGGGCTATATATAGGTCTCTAATGGCTCTTTCTATTTTGATCTGTCCATTCTCTCTGATCTATCTGTTTTCTGGCCTTTGCCACCATGCATTAACTGCTTTTTCCCTCTGCCCCTGTGACCTCCCCTTCTCCCACTGGGGAGTTCTTCCTGAAACCTCCATTCTAGAGAAGGGGTAGCAATACCCAGCATTCCAGGCTTTGCTACCATGTCCCCAACCCACCTTCTTCCAGCTTTCCATCTCTCTCTCTCTCTTTTTTTTATATTTCACCTTTCCCCATTAGAATTAGGCTCCTGAAGGGTAGAGATTGTCTTCTTCTTTCCTGGTATCTGTATGTCCAGGGAAGCACCTGACACCTAGTAAGTTCACAGTAAATGCTTGCTGAATGACTCTACAATCAGTTTTTATAATTTTAGATTTTCATATATGGAATTTACCTGAAAAAAATATACTTATGCTTTGATATACTCTTTCATAGAGAGATATTATTTGAATAGTATCAAAAGACCCATCTGCTTTAAAATAATCTTCCTCTCTGATCCATCATGTTTTCCAAAATTTCCATCATTAATAATTAGTCACTCTTTTGGGTTAAGTAATTACCTTTATAAATTCCATTTTAAAGGAAAATAATAAATGCTGGGGAAGCTGTGGAAAAATTGGAACACTAATGCATTGCTGGTGGAGTTGTGAACTGATCCAACCATTCTGGAGAGCAACTTGGAACTATGCCCAAAGGGCTATGGGACTGTGCATAACCTTTGACCCAGTAATACCACTACTAGGTCTGTATCCCAAAGAGATTATAGAAAAGGGAAAATGATACACATATACAAAAACATTTATAGCAACTCTCTTTGTGGTGTCAAAGAATTGGAAATCATGGGAATGCCCATCATTTGGGTAATGGCTGAACAAGTTGTGGTATATGAATATAATGGAATACTATTGTGCTATAAGAAACAATGAGCAGGAGTTCAGAGAAACCTGGAAAGTGGACTGATGCTGAGTGAGATGAGTAGAACCAGGAGAACATTGTACATAGTAACAGCAACACTGTGTAATGATCAATTGTGATAGACTTAGCTCTTTTCAGCAGTGCAATGATCCAAAACAATTCCAAAATACTCATGATGGAAAATGTTGTCCACATCCAGAAAAAAAGAACTGTGGATTCTGAATGCAGATTGAACCATACTTTTCCTAATTTTTTTCTCTTTTTTGAGGTTTTTCCCTTTTGTTCTGACTCTTCTTTTACAACATGACTGATGCAGGGATATGTTTAATGTAATTGTTCATATATAACCAATATCAGATTGCTTACTGTCTTGGGGAGAGGGGAGGCAAGGGTGGGAGGGAGAAAAATTTGGCACTAAAAATCTTATGAAAAAAATATGTTGAAAACTATTTTTACATGTAACTGGAAAATAATAAAATACTTTTATGATTTAAAATAAATTTAATTTAAAAAAGAAATTCCATCTTAAATTATAAAGAAGAGTAATCTAATTAGGGCCATAGCCAGGATAAGGTAATAGACATAATAGGGTGTCAGAATTTAGAAGGAGCTGACAACACTATGCCACAGCATGCTAACTCTCTCCACCATCTATACCTCTAGCTCCTGACCATGCTACCCGCCCTTTTCCCTATAGCCCCCAGTCTTTCAGCAAAGTAGAAACCTCATAATGGTCCAGGGGATGCTTCTTCCCCAAGGAGGCCTCCCCAGGTGAACTTTGCCTCACACCTTTAACACCAATCCTTCTGTCCCTTCACTTCATGGACAAATGTTTCTGGTTCTTGCTCTAAGCACAATAGTCAATCTATCACCACAATTTGTTGTTGTTTAGTTATTCAGTCATGTCTAACTCCATGTGAATCCATGGACTTCGTCTATGGGCTTTTCTTAGCAAAGATTTGAAGTGGTTTGTCATTTTCTTCTCCAGTGTGTCCGATTTTTCAGAAGAGGAACTGAGGCAAGTAAGGGTTAAGTGACTTGTCTGGGACCACACAGCTAGTAAGTAAGTGTCTGAGGCTAGATTTGAACTGATGTCTTCCTGATTCCAGGTCCAGTGTTCTATCCATTGTACCACCTAGTTGCTCTACAACAACCTGGCTTAATTTATCATCCAAAAGATACTAGGGTTCTGAGGTATTGAGCCTCCTCATAGGTAAATTTGATTACTTGAGGTAAAATGATGGTTGTAAAGGAGAGGTACATGGGAAAAGCCCAGAATAGGGAGACAAGGTATAGAGTATAGCATGCTGCTATCAGGGAGCTCAGGTTGATGCCTCTTGGGCCACAAAAGAACTGAAAAGAATCTAGATGGAACAAGGTGAGTGAAATAGCTAGCAAGGGTACTAGAGACACATTTTTGCTGTACTATCCTTTTATCCAAGGCCTACTCAGTACTTGTGTTACAAAGTGTGCTTTGCATAGAGTAGGCACTTAACTAGTGTTTGCTGAAATAGGAACATTCAGTCACTGGAACACCTGAGCATATTCTTCCAGGTACTGCTATTACTTATTTTGGGGGTTGCCTTTCCTGGGCCTAAAGCCTTTTCTATACACAATGAAATAAGACACTCTGCAATTCATGGTTTTTGATGTCATGCCCTCAAAATTCCAAATGTTCTTCCTCTCTCAAACATCCCTCTCTTGTTCCTAAACAATACCACATTGAATGAGTTATTAAGCTGTTCTCATTTGTTTTAAGACAATTTCCCCTACAAAAGGTTAGTTATTTAACATTCTTATCGAGACTGTAGCAGAAATCAAGCTCAGATGTCACCCAGCACATTATGCCACCTTTGGTTCCAGTGAGAGATCTTCCATAGAATAGTAAGGAATTCAGAACCCTAAACAGTGAGTTGGGAGAGAATAGAAGGGATTCAGATAATTGAATATGATGATGACATGTACAATTTTCATGAAGTTCTAGAAGGAAATTCAGGCACCATACAGTTCACTCCCTTAACTAAACTGACAGATTCAACTAACATGTTGGTTGGTTTTGTAGAACTGTGATTTTCTTTTTCCCCCATATAAGAGATAGCTATTTAAGGAGGGAGAGAAGAGGGATATATTTGTAAATAAAAAGATATAATTTTTTAAAATTATAGAATATTATTTTAACATATAAAAAGAGTACAAAGAAAAAAAAATACCAGCACTCAAGAAAAAGAAAAGTATTAAGTGAGCAACAAGGAAATAATTGGCTAAACTCTCTTCTGGCCACAGGGTATACCACCACACCCTGTGGAGGGAAGAAAACCTGCCCATCTTCCCCCTTCCAGGTTCTTTGTTCAAACTAGACTTGTGTCTTAATCAAGTCAAGTATCACTCCTCCACAGCTGGCAAATTGCACCCAGTTTGGTTAAGCTACTTCTCTGAAAAATGCCCACAGGGGTGTCAGAGTGAATGTGTCCTGTTTCCAGAATAATACCTAGCAACCCTGCCCCAGCTTGAGGTCCTCACATGGGGGCTGGAGACTTGGGAATCTTGGGCATGCATGTGCTCCTCTGGGGGAAGCAGATCTCTACTTTGTCATTCTACTTCGTCGTCATAGTCATAAGGAGGAAGATGGATTACCATGCTCCCAAAGGCATGACAATCACCCTGCTTCCCATTCTGTTGGAAAACTCTTTCACCCCACTGACCCTTTGTGAGGGCAACATCTGCAGTCACCTAATCCAGGTAAAGGAGCCCTTTGCATTCCTCTAAAAGAATGAGCCACAAGTTTCAAATAATGAATCCCCGCCACTTTTACTTACTTTTGCCTCTTCATTGACATCCCAGGTGAAAGAAACAGCATTGTATGCAATTTCTTCAATGTTTCCAATTGTGTTAAAACTTTCCTTGTAGTCAGCTGTAAAAAAACACACACACACACACTCAAATTAAACAAAATTTAAAGAGATGTTTTGTATCATTGAATTCTGTGTCACTCTTCCACTGACTAGGACAAAATTTTGCCTGTTCGTCTCACTGTCTCTATGGCAACAGGAAAAGGATTTTGTTCTTGTTGATCTTTCATTATTACCAATATTTACTCTACCAAAATGGTAAATGCATTTCACTATTATGGGTAATAAATGTAAGCAATGCAATATTCTTAGCCAATTTTTATTAATTTTATTTCTTCCCTCTAGGCTTTTATTATGATCTGTGAAGGTTTTCTTCTATTCTTCTTTGACCTTGGATTTCCCTCCAAGCTACCCATTCATGCTGCAACTCCCACTCTTGCAAGTCCCATATGGATTTCTTGGATGAACCAACTCTGTTGAACCACAGATTCTCAGAAGCTGAAGGGGTCTTACAAATCATCTATCCCAATTCCTTACTTTCACAGATGAGAAAACAGAGGTTCAGAGAGGTTCAGTGATTTGTTTAAGCCTAAAGTTACCCAGATTAGATAATGGAAGAACCAATACTTCAGCCTGACTCTCCTGCTTCAGAATTCAACACTATTTCTAACCTGCCTCTCCCAACGCAAGTCTGTGTTCAAATCTGCCCAGCTGCAGCATGAGATTATAGGCATATAAGGCTTCCCCAACTAAAATAATTTTGCAATAATATCTTTATTGTATTGTAATTAAGTCACACTATAAGGTTATTGAGTCAATTACCAACCTGGCTTCTATGTAACTATGACCCCTGTAACATCATTTTACCTAACATTGCATTGTTATGGAATCAATGAAAACATTAAGTGGGATAAGCCTGAGTATTCAAGAAATTAGAAGAAAATGACATATAACCTCATGGCGCCTAGATTCAGAAAGACATGGTTTCAAATCATAGTTCAGCCACATCATCTATACAAGTTCCTAAATCTCCCATCTATAAAATGGGGATAATAATAACTACTCCTGTCTTTCTCACATTTAATCCTATTGTGAGAACAAATAATATGATCTCTATGAAAGTCTTTTGTAAACTTTGAAATGTCATCTAATGAAGCAATTCTTCTTATAATTATTGCTATTGCTAGAAATTGTAGAGAAAGGAAATATTTAAGGTTAGATAAGACACAAAGCAAAGGAAAACAGTATCTTGCTCTCCTGTGACATGGAGAAGTACAACATAAAAGCCTTTCAATTTAATCATAAAGCAAGTCTTTGCTTCTGATGCCAAGGCTCAATTTGATATTAATTGGTTGGACTCAGCATCCAGACAAGCTTCCCCTGGAACCAGAACTTTAAAGTTCTCCAAGGAGCAATACTTGATTCCAGGAAAAGTTACTGAGTCTTAGTACACTTTGACTTTGCAGAGATTAAGATCATTCCTGTTTTTATTTTATTTACAACATGATACTTTTAGAGCAAAGAATGAAAGAAATTGTTATGGCCCCAATATAAGGTAGTGCCCCAGGGCCATTTTAAGCAAGGAAACAAGTGGCAAATTTTCAAATGAGGATAAAAACCAATATGGATGAGCCCACCTCTCATGAGGGAAATCATGAGCTATAAGAATATGGTGCTTGACATGCTGGGTTTTTCTTTCCTTTTTTTGTGAGTTGCTCCCCATGAAATACTCTACCCTTTTCCTTTTAAAATATCTATTCCCAGGGCAGCTAGGTGGCACAGTGGATAAAACACCAGCCTTGGATTCAGGAGGACCTGAGTTCGAATCTGGCATCAGACACTTTACACTTACTGTGTGACCTTAGGCAAGTCACTTAACCCTCATTGCCCTGCAAAAACAAAACAAAACAAAACAAAACAAAACAAAACAAAACAAAACAAAACAAAACAAAACAAAACACATTAAGATTTTCAGGGGCAGTTAGGTGGTGCAGTGGATAAAGCACCAGCTCTGGATTCAGGAGAACCTGAATTCAAATACAGCCTCAGACACTTGATACTAGCTGTGTGACCTTGGACAAGTCACTTAACCCTCATTGCCCCACCCCACCCCCAATTTAAAAAAAGAGAGAGATAAGGAAGGAAATTATATCTTGCTAAAAGAGTACCATAGACAATGAAATACTAGCAATACTAAGCACATATGCACCAAGTAGTATAGGACCCAAATTCTTAAAGGAGAAGTTAAGTGAGTTACAGGAAGAAATAGGGCAATGGAAAGACAGATTAAAAATTAATTGGAAATGAAATAATCTAATACCAAAGAATAAGTGGGTCAAAAAACAAATCAGAAACAATAATTTCATTAAAGAGAATGACAACAATGAGACAACATATCAAAATTTACGGGATGAAACCAGAGCAGTACTTAGGGGAAATTTTATTTCTCTAAATAAATGCATCAATAAACAAAAACAAACAAACAAAAAAGAACAGATCAAAGAATTGGGCATGCAACTAAAAAAAAAAACTAGAAAGAGAACAAATTAAAAATCCCTAATTAAGCACCAAATTGGAAATCCTGAAAATCAAATGTGAGATTAATAAGATTGAATGTTAAAAAATAAAAATAAAATAAAAAACTATTGAGCTAATAAATAAATCTATGAGTTAGTTTTATGAAAAAAACAGTAAGATAGATAAGCCATTGATTATTTTGATTTTAAAAAAAGAAGAAAATCAAATATACAGAATAAGAAATGAAAAGGGTCAAATTACCACCAATGAAGAAATTAATCATTAGGAAGTATTTTGCTGAATTATATGCTAATAAATCTGAAAATCTGAGCTACATCAATGAATATATATATATATATAAATCAACCAGATTAACAGATCAGGAAATAGAATGCCTAAAGAATCCCATCTTAGAAAAAGAAATTGAACTCACTAAGAAAAAATCCCCAGTGCCATATGGGTTCACAAGTGAATTCTACCAAACATTTAAAGAACAATTAGTCCCAATACTATAAAAACTATTTGGAAAAATAGGTGAAGGTATCCTGCTAAACTCCTTTTATGACACAAATATGGTGCTGATACCTAAACCAGGAAGAGCTCAAACAGAGAAAGAAAATTATAGACCAATTTCCCTAATGAATATTGATGCAAAAATTTTGAACAAAATACAAACAAAGCAATTACAGCAATATATCGCAAGGATTATATACTCTGACCAGGTGGGATTTATACCAGGAATGTAGGGTTGGTTCAATATTAGGAAAACTATCAACATAATTGACCATATCAGTAACAAAACCAATAGAAATCATATAATTATCTGAATAGATGCAGAAAAAGCTTTTTGACAAAACATAGCAGTCATTCATATTAAAAGAAATAGAGAGTATAGGAATAAAGGAGGTGTTCCTTAAAATGATAAACAATACATCTAAAACCATCAACCAGTATAATCTGTAATGGGAATAAGCTAGAAGCCTTCCCAATAAGATCAGCGGTGAAGCAAGAATGCCCATTATCACAACTATTATTCAATATAGTACTAGAAATGATAGCTACAGCAAAAGAAGAAAAAGAAAATTAAGAAATTAGAATAGGCAATGAGAAAACAAAACTATCACTCTTTGCAGATGAGATGAAGGCACACCTAGAGAACCCAAGAGAATCAACTAAAAACTACTTGAAATAATTAACAACTTTAGTAAAGTTGAAAGATATAAAATAAACCCACATAAATCATTAGCATTTCTTTATATAACCAACAAAGCCCAGCAGCGAGATAGAAAGAGAAATTCCGTTGAAAACAACTGTAAACAATATAAAATACTTGGGAATCTACCTGCTAAGACAAACCCAGGAACTATATGAACACAATTACAAAATAGTTTTCACATAAAGTCAGATCTAAACAACTGGAAAAATATCAATTGCTCATAGGTAGGCCAAGCCAATAACAGAAATGACAATTCTGCATAAACTAATTTACTTATTCAGTGTCATACCAATTAAACTACCAAAAAAAATCTGATAGAGCTAGAAAAAAATAACAATATTCATCTGGAAGAACAAAATGTCAAGAATATCAAAGGAATTAATGGAAAAAAATGCAAGGGAAAGTGGCCTAGTAATAACAAATCTCAAACTATATTATAAAGCAGTAATCATCAAAACTATCTGGTACTGGCAAAAAAAAAAATAGAGTGGTGGATCAGTGGAATAGATTAGGTACACAATTCATAGTAGTCAAGGGCCATAGTGTTTGATAAACCCAAAGACTCCAGCCTTGGGATGAGAACTCACCACTTGACAGAAAATGCTGGGAAAACTAGAAAACAATAGGACACAAACTAGGTATAGACCAACATTTCACACTATATACCAAGGTAAAATCAAAATGAGTACATGATTTAGACATAAAGGATGACACCACAAGCAAATTTGAAGAGCAAGGAATAGTCTACTTGTCAGATACATGGGAAAGGGAAGAATTCAAGACCAAATAAGAGATAGAGAGCATTACAAAATGTTAAATAGATCATTTTGATTATATTAAAATAAAAGGCTTTTGTATAAACAAAAACAATGCGACCTAGATTAGAAGGAAAGCAGAAAGCTGGGAAACAATCCTTACAGCAAGTGTTTCTGATAAAGGCCTCATTTCTCAAATACATAGATAACTAAGTCAGATTTATAAGAATATAATCAATTCCCCAATTGTTTAATGATCAAAGGATATAAACAGTCAGTTTTCAGATGAGTAAATCAAAGCTGTGTATGTATAGGTGTATGAAGAAGTGCTCTAAATTGCTTCTTATTAGAGAAATGCAAATTAAAACAACTGTGAGGTACTACCTCACACCCATAAGATTGGCTAATATAACCAGAAAATGAAAATGATAAATGTTGAAGAAGATGTGGGAAAAGTGGGACACATGCACTGTTGGCGGAGTTGTGAACTGGTCCAATTATTTGGGAGAACAATTTGGAATTATGCCCAAAGGGCAACAAAACTGTGCATACCCTTTGATCCAGCAATACCACTACAAGGTCTGTATCCCAAAAAGATCAGAAAAAAGGAGAAAAAAATATTTATAGCAGCCCTTTTTTGGGATAGCAAAATATTGGAAATTGAAGGCATGCCCATCAACTGGGGAATGGCTGAAGAAGCTGTGGTATATGAATGTAATGAAATACTATTGTGCAATAAGAAATGATGAACAGGCAGATTTCAGAAAAATCTGGAAAGACTTATATGAACTGATGCATAGTGAAATAAGCAGAACCAGGAAAACATTGTACATAGTATCAGCAACGTTGTGTGATGATCAACTCTGAATGACTCAACTCTTCTCAGCAACACAATGATCCAAGACAAGTAAAAAGGACTCATGAAGGAAAATGTTATCTACAACCAAATAAAGAATTGATGGACTCTGAATGCAGATCAAAGCATACTTTTTTTTTCACTTTATTTTTTTTATGTTTTTTCTCCCTTTGATCTGTTTCTTCTTTCACAACTGTGACTAATATAAAAATATGTTTTACATGATAGCACATGTATAAACAATATCAAATTGCCTACCATTTTCAGAACAGGGGAGGGGAGGGAGGGAGAAAAATTTGGAACTCAAAATCTTATAAAATGAATGCTAAAAATTGTCTTGACATGTAATTCAAAAGAAATAAAATACTATTTTTAAAAAATAACTATTGCCCTACATCTAGGACAGACAGGGGAGAGAAGTTAAAAATACTTTTAGCTACTTCAAGGATATCCCATTCTGCATGTTCCTGAGAAGCTTCCTGGAAATTAGAATTTAGATGCTAATGTAGGAAAGAAAATACCAGCTTAATAACACCTTGCATTCAGCTATAACTTTATATTTTCCAAAGTATTTTCACATATGTTACCTTCTTTGATCCTCAAAATAACCTTCTGATGGGTAAAGCAGATATTATGATAACCATTCTACATTGAGACACATTTTATAGATTCTTTCTTGGAAACATCTCTTGCATCTCTCCTTTTTCTTCATTCCCCTATCTTCCACCATCCTCATCCAGATTCTTATTGCTTCACACCTGGATTATTTATTGCATTAAATTCCTACTTGGCCTCCTTGACTATAATCTCTCTCCTTCCAATCCACCCTGAATATTTCTGCCAGATTAATAATCTTTAAATGCTACTGCCATCACAGAACTCCTCTGCTTGAAAAACTGGCATGGGATGCCTGTTGCTCACCCTATTAAGTCTAAATTTGACTTTCAAGTCTCTCTATAATATTATGCCACCTTATATATCCAATCTTATATAACACCATGCCCAAACATAGCTTTTTCTCCCCAGGAAAAAAGGTGCTTTACAATCCCACAATCATCTGTATTCCTATATTTGCTCATATTAATCTCCTGACCCAGAGTTCCTCTTCATTTACCCCAAACACACAGAATCCCAGCCTGCCCCAGCCCTTGCCAGTCTTCAAAGTTCACTGTATCCCATCACTTCCTTGAAGTCTTTCTTAGTTCTCCCAACCCAAATTAACCTCCACTATCTCTGAATTTGTATAACACGTATAATCATTCTCCACAATTTTATATTTAATTATGTATCCAATCTCATAGCCATCACTAATCATTTCATATGCAATTATCTTTGTCTCTCTGGCTAGGCTGCAAATTCTTTGGAGGCAAAATCTCATTAAGTACTTACACTTCCACATCATCCATAATAACCAGCCATAAATACTTTTCAAATCAAGTGAAGCAGCATTTCCTTTGTGTCCCCCATGTGCCAGCTACTGGGCTAAGCTCTGGAGATACAAAGAATGGCAACCATATTCCCTACCCTCAAGGAGCTCATGTTCAAATAGGGGATACAACATGCAAACAACTATGTACATGCCCATCATTTTGGTGATGGTTCCGGCTGTCATGGAAAATTGAGCCAAATCATTCAGAGAATTACATAAGATGACTGCCAGGTAGCTCAGAGCCCATCATCCATGAAATGTTGAGTGGATTATTTGTTCCTAAATTCATCACTTTGCAGAAAGGCAGTATGGCATAGTAGCCTTAGAGCCAGAGTAAATTGGGGCTAGTCACAGAGGGAAGGCACTAGCATTGAAGGAGATAGGGAATGTTTATTGCTGAAGGTGATATCCATGGGGGGAGAGGGGTGAATGGGGGAATAAAGCAGGAGGAAGCAAAGAGAAAAAACAAGAAAAAAATTTACATGATAACTTTATTCAAAGGAATAACAAATTGTATATGGCAGATTCATAGCTTTCATGTGCAATTATATTTTTTTATTATTATATTGTGTTATGGAAATGCTTGTTTTAAAAGATGGGACTCTACTTGAGACTTAAAGGGAGCCTGAAAAATTAGGAGGATGCAAGGGGACAATCATTCCTGACTTGGGGGATAGCCAATGGAAATTAATGGAATAGGAAGACAATGTCTTATGCAAGGAAGAGCAGGGATGCCAGTGGGTCATAGAGTCACTGGATTAGAGAATACATAGAGGAAAGTTAGGATTAAGAAGACTAGAAAACTGAGAAAGTACCTGGTTATGAAGGGTTTTAAAAGACAGAGGATTTTATATTTAATCATGGAGAATCATTGGAGTTGACTTGAGGAGGCGTGTGTGGAAGTGACATGGTTAGTCCTTCAGGACTGATCTATTACTTTGGTTCTTGAGTGAAGGATGGACTAGAGTGGGTAGAGACAAGGCAGGAAGACCAATTCAAAAACTATTGCAGTAGTTCAGATGAAAGGTGATGATGACCCATACTTGTTGGTTGATTTCAATGAATTTGCTTCAGTTGAACAACTATTTGGTGAGAGATACAGGTTGGACCCGGGCTCTCCTAATTCTTCATTTAGCATTCATCCCACTATATCACATTTCCTTTCAGTGTTTATTGTCTGTGACATAGCATAGCATATCAGAAAGTTAAAAAGGTATTGTAGATGGAGCACTGGACTTGGAGTCAGTAAAATGTAGGCTCAATTCCTGCCCCTTGAAATTTACTGCCTGATCCTGACACAATCTCTTAGACTTTTTGTGCCTCAGTCTCCTTATCTGTAAAATGAGTTGGTTGAATTTAGTGGTTTCTAAGGACTCTTCATACTTTAAGTCTATAATTCTATGATTGTGATGGACTCTAATGTGAAAAGAGAAAGGGAATTTCCTCCATATGTTACCCAATGTCAAGATTTCAAAAACTCTCAAAACCATCTTTTCTGCTTAAACTTACAATCACTTCATCTTCACTTCCTTTGTAGCTAAATAAGAACAAAAGAAGTACCATGGTCCATCCAATCCAGTTTTGTATCTAACTCACACCAGGGGATGTCATGGAAATACATAGAAATATATTTGTTCAAAGTTTAAAAGTCAGGGACATTTCCCAAAATATCTTATTTTTCTTTGAAAATCCAGTGAGGCTTGGTCATCGGCAAATGTATCTAAGCTTTTTTTTTAAAACTACTTATATGTCCAATTTATATAATTTATTTGGCCTAAAGAGTTCAATACACTTATTATCCATTCTGTAAGAGAGGATTTTCTTCTATATGACCCAGACTTCCTTCTCTCAAGTTTCCACAAATGCCCTTTGCTCCAGTATCCTGATATCTGATGCATAGATCTGTGTTCCTTGTATTCATACTGCTTGTGGTTTAATGCCTTCAATCCCATCCCCTTTTATCCTTCCAAGGTTGAATAGTCCTGCTAGTTTTGTATCACCCAATATGGAAGACCTCTTTTTTTCTTGATACTTTTTCCTGCCCCTTTTCGGAAATTTTCTATGCTCCCATTTGCTCTTTCTTGCAATGGAAAAACCAGAAGATGTGTTTTAGCTGTGGTAACATCAGGTTTTGTTTCCAAAATCTTTCTTGAGGATGTCCATTATTTTAATAACTGTTTTGGCTATCATGGAATGTTGAACCAAATCATTCAGGGAATTGTTTAAAATGACTGCCAGGTCTTTGTTGGGGAGAGGGGGGAGGGGAGTGATGACAAATAGCTCAGAGCCCATCATCTATTAAGTATAGAGTGGATTATTTGTTTCTGAGTTTGGGACCTTATAAAGAGGTAGTGTGGTGCAGTGGATAGAGAACTGGCCTTAGAGCCAGGAAAATCTGGGGTCAGGTACTACCTCTAATACATCCTGGTTGTGTGAAATAATATGTCATTTAACCTCTCATTGCCCTGGTTGCTCTCTAAGCTATAAATGACACATTAGCTGAGGAAGTTTTTCATTGGGAGATTCCATCACCAATAAAATCACAGGTCTGCTACTTATCCTTATCATTACCTTGCAGTTCCCCAAAATCGAAACTCAACTGTGATATTTCTGCTTGATTATGTGGGCTTGAACATTCTTCCTGAAACTTATTCCCATTAGTTTAACATTTCACTACTTGGAAGAATTTTGTGTCATGTGAAAAGGTGATCATTTTACAGGGGACTATCTCCTCCAAAACCTTTGCATTTTGGCTTCTGATCTTACCACTCAACTGAGCTGCTACCCCCCAAATTGGCTTTTATCTCTTTATTGGAAAATTTTATGCTTTTCCATTAAAAGATGTTTCTATATTTTTAAGTTGCTCTGATCCAAACCCAGGTCAGGAAATTGCAGAGAACTCAAATCAGAGGAGGACAATGATCTAATGTTTCTCTGGATCAGAACTTTTTAGGAGCACTGAAAGGTTATATAGGTTCCCAACATGAGATGGTCTCTGAGAGCCTGAATTAATACAATACTCAATACCCCCAAGAGAGCAACAGCAGGATCAGCCCAGACATTCCCTCAAGAAGTGCGTATGGCTTGCCACTAACATCAGTTCCAAAGACAGGAAGTAGGTCAGAATGAGCAAACAAACAAACAAGGAATTCTACTATTTAAAAAAAAAATTAAAAAGCTATTATGGTGATGGGAACACTCAAGACACAAACCCAGAAGAAGAGAATGACTCCAAAACATCTATAAGCAAAGCCTCAAAGTAAACACGGTTTAGGCATAAATTTAACTAGCATTCCTGAAAGAGGTGAAATGAGCTTTAAAAAGAGCTTAAACTGTTTTTATAAATGCAATGAGAACACTAAAGGGGGAAATGGGAAAGAAATGAGAACCATGGAAGAAAAAAATTGGAAAGAGAATGAACAGTTTGACGCAAGGGGTATACGACCTTTCCAAAGCAACAAATTCCCTGAAAATTTTAATGGACCAAATTGAAGTTAATGACTCCATGGGACAACAAGAAATATTTAGAAATATTTAGACAATTCTGAAAATATAGAAGAAAATATAAAATATCTCATAGCAAAAACAACTGAACTAGAAAATAGATCAAGGGGAAAAATTAAAATCATCAGACTACTTGAAAGCAATGTCCTGGACATCCTATTGCAAGAAATCTTAAAAGAAAAATGCCTAGATATCTTAGAACTAAAAGGCAAAGTAGAAATCTGCCGAAGAAAGAATCCACCAGACACCTCCTGAAAGAAGCCCCAACATGAAAACTTCCAGGCACATTATAGCCGGAATCTAGAGCTTCAGTTCAAAGGAAAAAAAAATACTGTAAGTAGCCAGGAAGGAAGTATTCAAGTACCAAGGAGCCACAGTTAGCCTCACACATGATGTAGCAGCCACAACTTTGGAGAAATGGAGAACTTGGAATACAATATTCCAGAAGGAAAGAAATATAGGCTTACAACCAAGAACAACTTATCCAGCAAAAATAAGTGTAATTTTACAGGGAGAAAAGAAATCTTTAATGAAATAGAGGGCTTTCAAGAATTTCTGATGAAAAGACCAAGGCTTCATAGGAACTTTGAAGGGCAAATATAGGAGTTAAGGGAAACATAAAAAGGTGAACATGGACAAAACAATGTAAAGGACTAAACAAGGATAAACAGCTTACATTTGGGGCAGCTAGGTGGTGCAGTAGATAAAGCACCAGCCCTGGATTCAGGAGGACCTGAGTTCAAATCCAGCCTCAGACACGTGACACTTACTAGCTGTGTGACCGTGGGCAAGTCACTTAACCCCCATTGCCCTGCAAAGAAAAAAAAATGTGCTTTCTGGGGCAGTTAGGTGGCACAGTGGATAGAGCACTGGCCCTGGATTCAGGAGGGCCTGAGTTCAAATCCGGCCTCAGACACTTGACACTTACTAGCTGTGTGACCCTGGGCAAGTCACTTAACCCTCATTGTTCTCCCCTTCTCCCCCCCCAAAAAAAAAACAGTTCACATTCTAATATGGGTAGATGATACGTGTCTCCTCTGAACCCTACTAGCATCAATGATAACAAAGGGAGTCTGTTAGACAGAGGACCTCGGAATAGTTCTGTTATGTTTTGATGATCTTTAAAAAATGGAAAGGGAGGGGAAGAGGAATACATTGAGGGTAGGGGAAGGGAAGGGAAAGAAATATTAGTAAAAATTACCTCACATAATTGGGTTGCATAAGTAGAAGTCTATACAAACAAATAAGGAAAAAAAGAGTTGGGGAAGAGGCTAACACTTGAACCTTACTCTCATCTAAACTCATCAAAGGAGGGAAAATAAACACACAGATGAGTATAATTAATCAACAGGGAAATAGAAGGGAAATGGGAGAAGGGAAAAAGGAAAATAAGCGGCAAGGTAGATTAAGAAAAGGATAAGACTTAAGGAAAACAAATTCTATGGATGTACAAAATTATGTATAGTTCTTTTTAAGGTGGAAAAGAATTGGAATCTGTTACTTGACTATTTATCTATCTACACACATCCACATAGACATACACACACACACACACACACATATGGGTAGATGACACATGTGTCTCCTCTGAACCTTATCAACATGAGAGGTAACAAAGGGATTTTAAGTTAGACAGAGGGCTCAGGAGTAGTTCTTTTATATTTTGATGATCTCAAAAGAATAGGTTTTCACACATGCACACACATAAGCACACACACATTATTTGTGTGTGTGTGTGTGTGTGTGTATAACAAGTTTTGGGGTTTTTTCATTGTCAATTGAGGGAGGCAGTTGTTTTGCTATTGGTGATAGACTTCATGCAGGGAAGACCCCTCCTCCCCCAGGAGGGAGAGGCTGCCTATAAACCAGCCCTAGTTAGAAACAAAGCAAATCAAAACTTCTTTTTTTTCTTTTTTCTTTTTTCTAGTGAGGTAATTGAGGTTAAGTGACTTGCCCAGGGTCACACAGCTAGTAAGTTTTAAGTGTCTGAGGCCAGATTTGAACTCAGGTCATCCTGAATCCAGGGCCGGTGCTCTATCCACTGCACCACCTAGCTACCCCCCTCCCCTTTTTTCCCCCTTGACTCTGGTTCAACATTTGTTTTTTTGAGTGAGACAATTGTGGTTAAGTGACTTGCCCAGGGTCACTCAGCTAGTAAGTGTCAAATGTCTGAGGCCATATTTGAACTCAGGTACTCCTGACTCCAGGGCTGGTGCTCTATCCACTGTGCCATCTAGCTGCCCCACAAATCAAAACTTCTATACTAATTGGCAATGGGATATGCCTGTGAAGGGCTCTTGGCTTTCCAACCTGCATGAGACAGAAAGACTCATCACTTCCTCTGCTTGGTTCAGACTCCCTAGATCAGGTCTCCCCTGGGAAAATCTCATCATCTGAAATCACATCATCTTGGAGATTGATTCAACTTCTGATATTCAGCATCTCTTCAGCATCCTCAGTTACCTTTCCCTTCTGACCGGAGGGCTAGAGGATGGAGCAATGAACTCTTTCCAAGGACTCTTTTTATAAAGGATTCTGACTTTCTGAGCCAATTTCATCTGCCATTTGCTTTTCAGCTTCCTTTGGCATACTGTATTCCCATATTAGAGTATAAAGATCCTTGAAGGCAGGGCTGTCTTTTTCTTATCTGTACTCCCAGGGCTTAAAATAGTGCCTGACACATAGCAGGCATTTCATAAACGTTTATTGACTATTGATCCGATCTGAAAGCAAAACCAAACACATTCTAGCCTCTGTATGAATAACTCTGGTGATGTGGAAACCTACTACCTTCTGGTCACCTTCATTTAGATATACTTCCAGCTGATCAATGTGCTTTTTTGGCGGGGAGAGGGGGAGCAGGGCAATGAGGGTTAAGTGACTTGCCCAGGGTCACACAGCTAGTAAGTATCAAGTGTCTGAGGTTGGATTTGAACTCAGGTCCTCCTGAATCCAGGGCTGGCTCTTTATCTACTGCTCCACCTAGCTGCCCCATCAATGTGTTTTTTTAAATGTGGAGTCAAGAACTAAATGTAATAGTTCATTCAAAATCCATGTAGCCTAAAATCACATTAGCTTTTCTCAGTGCCACATCAAAATACTGATTCAAACTTGATTTTATATTATAGTATGTCAGAATCCCTGGATCTTTTTTTCCTCCCTTTTTTAGTTTTACTAACCATATCTCTCTCACATCTATGCAATTGTTTTTTGTGAACTCAAGTCCAGGACTTCACATTTCTCTCTATTAAATTTAATCAATCCTGGTCCTTTTATTTCATTTGTTGGCTCCTCCTCCATCTTTATGTCACAATATGATGAGCATACTATCTATTTTGATTTAGCTGGTTGACAAATATTTGAATGAAGGCTTTACCACCCTCCCCCCACATTAAAATGCACACACCTCCCAAAAGGGCAACACAGTAATTTATTGTTGATCATCAGCACCTAAGTAATAATTTATCAGACACTTTCTCCAGAGATAACAAGCTTGAAAGAAGGGTACAGAAGGAGTGGGAGTTATAATGCAAGTTAGAGGATGAGATAATGTTGGAATATGGTGTACAGAGTTGGGAGATGACAGCTTTGGGTGGGATACTAGAGTGGGTCATGCAGTAAGTAAATTTCATGAAACCCCTGGATTAGGGAAGGGGGAAAGATAGAAGGGTGGAAGGGTGGAATTCATCTAAAAGAGATTAGAAATGATCAACTTAATTTGGGGGTAGAAGGCCACTCATGTGTGTTTGTATTCCTCTCCTCTTTAATATGACAGGTGTTTCTGAAAAACTATGTAAAAACCTCAATGGGGGGGGGGCAGGGCAATGAGGGTTAAGTGACTTGCCCAAGGTCACACAGCTAGTAAGTGTCAAATATCTGAGGCTGGATTTGAACTCAGGTCCTCCTGAATCCAGGGCCAGTGCTCCATCCAATGTGCCACATAGCTTCCCCCTAGAAACCTATATTTTGCTAACATATTTAAAATGTGCCAGGGAAACACAATAGCAAATTCTTTTATGAAATGAAGGATGATTTTGTAATGCGATGTAGTTTGTTTTTAAGGTCAGATTTTTGTATATCAAGTTTTCTTTAAAACCAGTCACATAGGGATGTGCAACTCTGGAAAGGCTTAAAGGAAAGGTTAATTCCTGTGCTCTAATTAAGTGTATCATGAAATGCTCATTGTAAATTATTTATAACTAATGCTGGCTTTCAATTCTTTTTTTTTTTTTTTTTGGTGTATCTTGTTGGAGATTAAGAAGAGGAGTATAATTATAATAAAATTATTTTCCATTCTGAAGGGTAGGGATTTTGTCTGGACTAGTGAAGCAAAGTGCTTGGAATGCTTAAAATGACTTAGGGCTCTGTTAATAATTCAGTGAACATACTACATAGCCAAGTGAGATGCTTCCCAATTAGCCAAAGACTGGGGAAGAGTTTATACATTATGCCCTCTATGCAGGGATCTATTCTTTTCCAAAGAGGTAAGATAGATTTGCGAATGGTCAGATGAGTCCTATCTAAATTCAACTGAACAATTCCAAGTGATTTAAAACAATTAGAATGATGAGCTTTAACTTGAGATAAAGAGAATAAAGAGACCCCTGCAGAAGGGGATTCTGTTGATTTCCTCCTCTGCCTTTTAAAATCATAAAAGAAAAGTTTCTGAAGCCTGAAATGTCTCAGGAGTAACTTGTAATCAATTTTGTCCCTGAAACTTATAATACTGTTAAAGATAATCTAATGCTAATATAGTTAATGGGGTCATGAAGAGTCAAACATGAATGAAACAACTGAACAACAAAAATAATAATAATGCTTTTTACCTGAATTATTGTTTAACCATGTCTCCCCCAATCCTGCACTTATATGTTTGGTTAGGTGTGTGTGCACATGTGTGTTTGGAACCTGAGTACACCACTTTACATTTACCCCTACTCAATTTTATATTATTGGGGGCAGCTAGGTGGTGCAGTGTATAAAGCACTGACCCTGGATTCAGGAGGACCTTGAGTTCAAATGTGGCCTCAGACACTTGACACTTCCTCTGTGTGACCCTGGGCAAGTCGCTTAACACTCATTGCCCCCCCTCCCAAAAAAATTATATTATTAAGCTTGCCAGAGCATCCTTGCCTGTAAGAATTCTGGCATCCAACATATTGGCTATACTTCTCGGCTTTGTGTCTTCATTAAACTTAGTAACTCTACAATTTGTGTCTTCTTTTCTCTCACATCTAAAGAAGACACTGAACCAATAGTATAAAAGGTACCAATTTATGGTATGTAATTGAACACACTATATACTATGCCAAGAGGATAGAAATTTCAGTCAAGTGAGTTGGGTTTGAAATGAAATCTTTGTTTCTAGCTCTGCGAATGGTTCCTTATATATCTTTGTGGTTGAAACTTAATTCTGACTCTACTTGGCGTCTCTTTTACCCATTTGGTTTGGGTGTGCCTCAAAGACTGTACTTCTGGAAAGAATTCATAGTGATAAAAGCAAACAATTTCCCAAACTAGGAAGCATACCCCAGGGGTTCACCAACAGAGTTCATATTCTAATGAAAAACAAAAGTATCTTTCCCCTTACCTCATCCTTCATTTTCCTTAGTTCTGCTAAAACTGACCTTGGGGGCATAGGGTATGGAATAGAAAGTGAGAATGAAATGGCCCAGATTATAAAGCATAGTAAATCTACTTGACCCAATAAGCACAATCTGTAACAAACATTTAATCCCTAACAAGTATTCTCAGCTGCCTTGGATGCTTCCAGGTTGTCTCCAACCAGGAATCATTCTCCCTACAGTTGAATACAGCTACTCACCATATATACTCGGGGAAACATTTTAATGCTAAGCAAAATATAAACAGGCATAGCTGAACACACATAAAAACCATTACCGTGGTAAATGCTTGCTTGATTGACACTGCATAGAATGTCTTCCGATCTATATGCTGTTTCAATTTGTTGATATGGCTGTTTTGTTCAAGTAAAGGGTGTGGTGGAGCAGCTAGGTGGCACCATAGTGGATAGAATGACAGGCCTAAAGTCGGGAAGCCTCTTCCTGAGTTCAAATCCAGACTCAGACACTTACTAGCTTGTTACCCTGAGCAATCACTTAATCTTGTTTGGCTCAGTTTCCTTTTCTGTAAATTGAGCTGGAAAAGGAAATCGCAAACCTCTCCAGTATCCTCGCCAAGAAAATCCCAAAAGGGGTCAGGAAGAGTCAGACATGGCTGAAAAAAAGAACTCAACAACAATAGCAAAAGGGTGCAGTGTGGTGGAATTATTTGGAATGAGAAGACCTGGGTTTTCCTCCCATCTGTACCATTTTTATAGTTGTGAGACAGTGCTCAAGTCACTTGACTCCACTGGCTTCACTTCCTTGTAAAATGGAGACATCAATGAATTACTCTCAGGGTTGTTGATGTGAGGAAAACACTTTGAAAAAAAACTGTAAATAATCAATTTTACTTCTTTTTGGGTTAAATTTAGGTTCTTTGGGGGGGGGCAATGAGAGTTAAGTGATTTGTCCAAGATCACATGACTAGTAAGTGTCACGTGTCTGAGTCCAGATTTGAACTCAGGTCATCCTGAATGTAGGTCTGGTGCTTTATCTACTGTGCCACCTAGCTGCCCCATAAATAGTCAGTTTTATCATGGGATCATAGATTTAAAGTTGGAGAAGACCTTGATGGTTATTTATTTACTCCAATCCCATCATTATAAAGATAAGGAAACAGGCCAAGGAAAATTAAATGACTTGTCTATATGCAGGTAGTTAATCATAGATTTGAGATCTAAATCCAGGCCCTCTGATTTCAGATCTACCATTGTTTCCTCTTCATCATGCTATCTTCCATAACCTCTGAATTTAGAGTTATCTGAAAATTGGAATTTTTAATCCACTTATGTTTCAAGTTGCTTCTTTCAGAAAGTCATACTTTTATGGATTTATTCATATGTGTACTATAAAATTATATATAATTATACATATACTTTAAAAGGAAAAGATACTATTGTTTTTATTTTCAAATAATTACGATGAAGTATTTTGAAAGTATAGTCAACTCACCGTTTTCCAAACATGCTGATTACATATGACAAAACATCTATATGGATATTGGTAGTATTATTATTATCAACAATAATGGTATTTTTTTGTACTGTGGATACTGGTAAACCATGAGGTTAGTTAAATAATCAGTACTTCAAATACCTGCTTTGCAACAGGAGAAAAAAACTAAGCACAGTCTTGCAGTTCTAGAGAACATTCAAAGTGTTTTTGTTTTTTTAGTTTTTCTCTGACTGGCTCCACCTTATTTTGGCCTTCATAACCTTAAGGTGTTTAAACATATTTTGGAAAAATATGTTTGGCAAGTTTTAGGTTTTGTAAACAAAAAGAAATTTAGAATTTGCATAATTTCATGCCTGAGTGTGTTGCCAGCACTTAAATTCTTTCTGTTGAAAGCTTTAATGAGAAGACTTGTGAAAACTGCTAAAAGAGTATTTAATTTTAATCAATAAATTTCATCATGGTTTCAGAAACTAATAAGATACTGCCTCTGGTTTCACAGAAATGGGACCATAAAGCCACTATGGGCCCCAATAATTATACTCTTTCAAAGATAATTGGACAAAAACCTGTCAAAAAATGAACTTAGATGGGTCCAATGGAGAAAATTAAAATATTTTCCATGTGATTGAGAGTGTAATGAGACAACTTAGCTAAAGTATGTGTAAGATGAAAAGGGAATAACATATGAGTAGGGTTTCTCTGGAGAAAAAATAAGTTAACAGAATGTTTATGATTATGAAAAAATTTTAAAGTGCATTAAAAAAACCAGAGCACTGACCCACTGGATTATTTTAGCTAATGAATTTTTTATTTAAAAAAATATCATTTGCAGTGTTCTAAGCCAATCAACTCCTGAATGACACTTTACCACTTTGTCAGAGAAAACTAGACAAATTACAAAACAAAAAGGCCATGAAGAGCCTAGGACCTCATTTGGGAAGAAGTAAGAGAGCTGCATAGTAGAAAAAAGCAAACAAAAAACCACAACAGATAAGAGAACATATGAATTTCTGTTTTCCATGTTATGATACATTTGAAAGTCTAGTATTTGTTACAAATTTTCCCAATGTTTCAACATTTTAGAGAGTAATTTTTCAGTATAAGCAGTCCTTTTACCAATACAAATGGAAACTTCTTCAACTTAGTACCTGGTCTTTACGTTTTGCTCAGACTAAAGACTTTAACCTAAGCCTCTTAAAACACAGTTAAGCTAATCCTGGAACAGTCAACATACCATCCACCACTGGGCCTGTACCTGAAGCCTTTCCAACTTGTTAGAACCTGATAGAGCTTGTTCTCTACTGTCAAGAACCAAGAACCATCAGAGGCTGCATTCTAAAAAGCAGCAAAACTCTGGTGATTTATTGCTACTTTAAGAAGGGAAAAATTCCTCCCATTAGTTTTGATATTAGGGGAGGAAGTTGGTACAGTGAATAGAGTACCAGCCCTGGAGTCAGGAGGATCTGAGTTCAAATCCAGCCTCAGACACTTACTGTGTGATCCTGGGCAAGTCACTTAACCTTGTATGCCTCAGTTTCCAAATCTATAAAATGAGTGGAGAAGAATATGACAAACAGCTCCAGTATCTTTGACAAGAAAACCCCCAATTGGGTCCAGATGTGACCAAAATAAATGAACAACAAAATTTGGATATTTCCACATCACAAATTAGTCTTTTTTTATGTGGATGACTTCTTGAAGATGGAGAATCTTCTGCTAGAAGAATTCCTCCTACAGAGTGGCAAACTCAGATAGAAATGGGAGCCACTAATAAGGAACCCAATAAAAACATTGTACAAAGTAACCAGTAACATTGTGTGATGATCAACTGTGATAGACTTAGGTCTTCTCAGCAATACAATGATCCAAGACAATTCCAAAGAACTCATGATGGAAAATGTTCTCCACATCCAGAAAAAAGAACTGTGGATTCTGAATGCAGATTGAATAATACCATTTCTACTTTTTTTTTCTTTTTTGAGGTTTTCCCCTTTTATTCTGATTCTTCTTTCACAACATGACTAATGCAGAAATTAAAAATAAATAAAAGAATGAATGAATGAATGAATGAATGAATTTCCAAAAAAAGAAAGAAAGGAAAAAGGAACCCTGTGGGTCACATATTGACTTAGTTTTAAAATGTAAAGTTATCTATGTTTTATCATATTTTAAATTTATTTTATTAAATATTTCCCAATTACATTTTAATCTTATTTGGTCACACAGGCCATGCAGACTGTGAGCCACATATGTGGTACTCTGGGCTTAACAGTAGATAATAGCTGGGCAGATATTCCTGATCTTAAGTGCATGCTATGCACTAGACTGGGGATTCTGAACCTTTTTTTGTGACACAGACTCCTCTGGCAGCCAGGTGGAACCAAGGAACACCGTCTCAGAATAGCATTTTTTTTTTTACTGAGGCAATTGGGGTTAAGTGACTTGCCCAGGGTCACACAGCTAGTAAGTGTTAAGTGTCTGAGGCCAGCTTTGAACTCAGGTACTCCTGACTCCAGGGCCGGTGCTCTATCCACTGTACCACCTAGCTGCCCCTCAGAATAGCATTTTTAACCAATTGCAGGAAATGTTAAATTTCAGTTAGAGCTTGAAAAAATAAAGACACACACATATATATGTATGTATGGATGGATGGATGGATTTCCTACTCAAGGTCACTGACCCTCTGAAATCTGTTCATGGCTCTTTTAAGGGTCTATAAACTCCAAGTTAAGAATCGCTGCCTTACACCATGTTGCTTTTAATTTTCTTACATTTGTGAAATTCAAGGAGGCCCAAAATACATTTTTTTAAAAGAAAGGTGAATCAATATAATCCAGTTATCACCCTAGTATCCAATAGGGCACTGCCAACAATGGTTCTCTTTTGCTTTTCCTTATCTCCTGCCTGCCATGAAGTATCAACTGATCACTGCTTTCTCCGTAAGCTTTCTCATGCAGAAGAGTACTGAATATAGCAGGAGGTGGGAAGAAACTTTAGCACAGTCAGTGGAACCATATATCCTCTGACTTTATTTCTCTCTGCCCTGAGGTATCCTGGGCACCTCTTCCTCTCAGGGTGGAATTCTCAGCCAAAGTTGGGTAGCCAAACAGACTTGAGTCTTGGAGGGAGCAGGGAAGGCCTCAGGGAATAACTCTCCCCAACAAGCTCTGTTCCTCAGCCAAATCAGGATATACTGAGATATACATATTGGGGGGGGGGGCTTAATTATGTTTTTCCTCTTAAAGAAAATAATGAATATTTAAGAACTGCATGGCTTTTTACTCCTTTTCAAAAGAAAGCACTGTTGTAACCTGCTCAGAGTTTACTCTGTAAATGTTTCCTCAACCAAATATTTGAGATGAAAAGGAATTTTTCCTTGTTGTGGCCATAGAACTTCTCCATAAATCAGGGCATGCCTTACATTATGCACAAATGCAATAAGAGAGAGCGGGAAAATGGTGATGAAATTTAGGGAGAGCAACAAACTTGCTATTTGGTAGTTCCTGGCCAGTCCCTCAGATTCCCCATCAAGTTGAGTCCTGTGCAGATAGTGGTGATAAGCCTCGCTAATTTGGTTGTGACTCAGTACTATAACTTATCAGTGAGTCTACAGTGTTTTCTGAAAGCCAGGGGCCTTCAGAGAGTTTCCGTTTTTAATCATGAATCGTCATGAATCACTTCCAGTGCCAAAATCCTAGATTCTATTAGTACATTTGTCTCTGAAAAGAGGTATGGAAATACCTGGGAAAGAGAAATTCATGCATCTAATTCTTATGGCCTAGAGCTATGGGGTTTGTTTTTGGTTTTTTTGGTTTTTTTCAAAGAGTCTAATTTTCTTCAGTCTAAAAAGCAGAAGAAGAGCTTATATAACTCTGGGGAGGGTAATTGACTCTCTGTGGACCACCTCTTTGGGGAGGGAGTATGGAGAAAATGTCTGGTCCTCTTAGGGCAACTGAGGAAGACATGTCAGGCTGCTCTCTTCAGCCTGTCTCTAGGCCACATAGTTTTTTTTTGTGGGGCTAGGATACACCTGAACTCAGTGGTGCCTTTTGTTTCTGGAAGGGCTTCTTGAGTGCAGCAGCACAGTGTTGAGACCAGTTACTACAGATAACAGAACAGCCTAGAAGGGCATGGTGCCAGTTACTTCCTGGGCTAGATCACAAAGGAAAAGTGGACACAGAAACAAATTAACTCATAAACACAATTCTCTTCATGGGACTGAGTGAAAACACACAATAAGAGCACATGGTCTTGCATGGTCCTAGGAATATAAATATTTTTCTGTATGTAAAGGCTTAGAGAATCACTGATTCAGAAGGATCTTATAGAATATCTACCTTATATAGCAACCCCTTCATTTTACAGATGAGGAAAGAGACCCAGGAAGATATGACTTAGGATCATAGATTTCAGCCAGGGAGGACCACAGGGGCTGTCTTTTTTTTTTTTTTTTTTTGCGGGGCAATGGGGGTTAAGTGACTTGCCCAGGGTCACACAGCTGGTAAGTGTCAAGTGTCTGAGGCTGGATTGGAACTCAGGTACTCCTGAATCCAGGGCTGGTGCTTTATCCACTGTGCCACATACCCGCCCCCCACAGGGGCTGTATAATCCAACCCATGAATATTATAGATGAGATGAAAAATGAGATCCAGTGACCTGTGTTACTTGCCCAGAGTGACTCAAGTAGTAGATGGCAGAGCCAGGATTTGAACTGAGGGCCTTTGATTCCAAAAGCATCACTCCTACTAATACTGGTATTTTCTACGTTGCTAATCCCAGAAAAAGAAAAAAATTGGAAAATGAACTTAAAATATTGATATGTTACAATGTAATAGTCTTTTAGGAAAAGAAAGATTTGCTCACATTGATAGAGTGCTTCAATGTCTGTAATTTTATCCTCATAAGAACCCTGTGAGACAGGTGATTTATTATTCCCATTTTACAGACAAGGAAACAGGCTGACAGAGGTTAAATTACCTACCCAGGGTCACAGCTAGTAAGTGTCTGGGACTAGATTTGAACTCAGCTCTTCCTAACTCCAGGTCCAAACTTTATCCAGGGGATTTTTTTATAGAACACTTATGAAAATACCATAATTTCCTTCTGATAACTGTAGTTATACTGTAATTGCTTCTTAATTACTATAGAAGAATATATAATTATTATTAGGCTAATATATCCGAATTCAGGGGAAGATTATGATGAGCCCAAAACAAAGATGATTATATGAATCTCTTACACCATTAACGATAGATTAAATGCTGAAAGTACATTAGTGAAGGATTAGTGTTACTTCTTATAAGAGTAACAAGACTAACTTTTAGGTTTGGCTTATAAATCAGTTGCATTGATGGAATAAATTTTAACTGATTTTCTTTCTTTTTTTCTTTTTGCAGGGCAATGAGGGATAAGTGACTTGCCCAGGGTCACACAGCTAGTAGGTGTTAAGTGTCTGAGGCTGGATTTGAACTCAGGTCTTCCTGAATCCAGGGCCACTGCTTTATCCACTGTGCCACCTAGCTGCCCCCTTAACTGATTTTCTAAAAATCAGAAGGTGTGATTTTCAATAGTTTGTAGACTTTTACAGTTTAAGTTAGTTTCTGGGTTTTTTTTTGTTTGTTTGTTTGTTTGTTTGTTTTGGTGGGGAAATGAGGCTTAAGTGACTTGCCCAGGATCACACAGCTGGTAAAGTGTCAAGGGTCTGAGGCTGTATTTGAACTCAGGTCTTCCTGAATCCAGGGCTGGTGCTTTTATCTACTGTGCCACCTAGCTGCCCCCTAGTTTCTGATTCAATATGATCAATTCAATAGAGGGAGGACATGTGAATATACTATCAATTAATACATTTTGGTAGTTTTTACAATACCTGATACTTAAATAGGAATCTGGATGCATTACTTTATCTGAATCTCTCAAGAATATTGTGGAACAAATGCTCTAATTATTCTTATCCACATTTTGCTGATGAGTAAATTGAAGCTCCAAGTGATTAAGTCATTTACTTATGTTAACAGGTATGAGGGGAAGAATCTTAAGTCTTGTCTTTTTTTTTTCTTCAGTTTCCCAAGTTTGATTAAAAGACTGTGATGACCACAGGGAAACACCAAGGAGACAGGTGTCTCTATCTTGTCTTCTTGAATAAAGGTCCACTACTTTATCCATCATGCCAAGGCTCTTCTCAGACACTGTTAAATTAGTTTCCTTTTATTAACAATAATAGAGGGGGCAGCTAGGTGGCGCAGTGGATAGAGCACTGGCCCTGGATTCAGGAGGACCTGAGTTCAAAGCTGGCCTCAGACACTTGACACTTACTAGCTGTGTGACCCTAGGCAAGTCAATTGCCTCACCAAAAAAACAAAACAAAACAAAACCAAAAACCAAAAACAATAATTGGGCAGCTAGGTGGTACAGTGGATAGAGTATCAGGCTCTTTCCTCTCCAGAGTCAGGTAAACCTGAGTTCAAATCCAGCCTCAAATACTTACTAGCTGTGTGACCTTGGGCAAGTCACTTAATCCTTTTTTGTCTCAGTTCCTCATCTGTAAAGTAGGGGCACAGTGGAAAGGTAAATAGCAAACCACTCCAATATCTTTGCCAAGAAAACCTCATGGACAAAAATCCATGGGGTCACATAGAGTCAGAAACAACTGAACAACAATAACTACATGAACAATAAGTGGGATTTTAAATTTTGTCATTCTTATTGGAAAAATAAGCTAAAAGGTGCTATCTTAAAAGGATTTTTTATTTATCTCCTATTTCACCCATTCTATATAGCATGCATAATAAAAAGCTAACGATCTCAAGATCATTTGTGGCTTTGGGGGGGGGCAGGGGGGATGCTAGAAAATGACATATTCTTTGGAAGGTGCTCCACCCTTCACATAAGGTGGCTGACCACTAAGTCGTGATTTCATACTTCGTAGTACTTATACTGGAAGCAAAAACCTCATGACTCAAGGACTCAGGGGAACCAGAGAACACAACTGAAAAGAATCCCACAAAGGGATGAGAAATGTGGTTTTTCCTCTGGTCATATCCCTTTCAGATGGTACTCAACTGGATTATACCTCCATGCCATGCTATTGTGTAGATTAAAAATGTGCTATAGTCCTGAAATGAATTTTCTGAGCTAGTATGGAATTCCAATTTCTATAGATGCAGACAGGAACAAAAGAAAGACTTAAGCAGGGGGTGCTTCTCTAATCCAGTTTGACTGGACTAGAGAAATGGCCTCCATTAAGATAGGGCCAAATTTATTTGTGTGTCTACTAATCTGCCTTCAAAGAGAAACAGAATATCCCCCAAATCTGTAGATGAGAGGCCTAGCTAAAGGAAGCAGGAAGTTTGTGGAGAAACAAAATCTCATACCCTAGCTCATTTTCAACCTCTCGGTAAGAAGCTGGCTTCTAAGGTGCAAGGTAATAGGGAAAGAAGAGCATATAGCGATTAAAATAAACCAATCAAACCGAGTCTCCCAACTGAAGACCACAGAAGGGGTCCATCTCTTTGTTTCCCTCCCCCGCCCCATGAGATTAGGAGATGGCTTTTGCTGTAAGCTAGGGTGTGTGAACTTGGGATTTATTATTTTTAATATTTTGATAATCCCATGAAATGTCATCGATTTCCTTAGTAATCCTAAGTATTCTATTTGATGAATCTTAAAACATTGTGCTATGAAGGGGTTTTTAGACTTGAGCAGACTGCCACAGGAGTCCAATCTCCCCCTACCATTCCCCCCAAAAGTTTAAGAATCTCTGCTATAGAAAAAGGACTCAGTTTCTCCTTAATATACACATACACACATGTGTATGCATACATACATATATATATATATATATATATTCTTGGGGGGGGGGGTGAGGCAATTCAGTTTAAGTGACTTGCCCAGGGTCACACAGCTAGTAAGTGTCAAGTGTCTGAGGCTGGATTTGAACTCAGGTCCTCCTGAATCCAGGGTCAGTGCTCTATCCACTACGCCACCTAGCTGCCCCTATATATACATATATTAATATTAAATTATATTTTCTAGAGCCTTTGGATTTTAGAATGCTTAATGCTAGTAACTTTTCCTAGAGACTTACCTTGAATTTTATTTGGGGACCATTGGTGCCATGAGGTTGAATGGTTTTAAGCCAAATGCTGCAAATGGAAGAAATACTTAAACAGGAATCAGGAAATAGATAATCCCTTTCTATCTCCTTTCAGTATGCTCTGTGTGAGTCCTTGATAGGAACTGTTTATTAGAGCTAAAACTCCCCATATAAAGAAATTATCTGATATACTTGGTTTTTTTTTTGTTTTTGAGCTAAGATTTCTCTAAAATAATTAATGTCTTTAACATTATTTGCTCAATAAATGCATTCCTTTGTTTTCAATAAAGGGTGTGTGTGTGTGTGTGTGTGTGAGAGAGAGAGAGAGAGAGAGAGAGAGGGACAGAAAGACAGACAGAGAGAGGGACAGAGAGAATATGAGATCCGAATCATGTCTTCTATTAAGATATGTTATGTAAAAATAAAAAGTGTCCTGGTTTATAGGACTAGATCTGGAGAAAATTTGATTATGCATATATCCAGCATCTCAACCTGGACCTAGGATGTAGCAAGTCAAAGCAATCTTAGTACCTATAGTTTGGAGAAATGCAAAGTTTTAAAAGCCTTGTTATTACAGGGGAACCAATAAAAAGAAATGATCCCACAAAGTTTTGTTTAAAAAAAAACATACACACACACGTATAGTATGTGTGTGGAGGAAGATGCATGTGTGTGTATATATATATGAGATGCATATGTATATATATACATATATGTATGTGTCTGTATATATCTATAGATATATATGAGACAAAGACAGAGAGAGAGAGAGAGAGAGAGAGAGAAACCTAGTTTCAGATATTTGCTTTGTACCCTAAAAACACTTTAATGTCACAGCTACTTATAGGTTCAGTTCCCTGGTTGCAAGCCTTGATAAAATAAAATTGACAGGCATTAAAGAGAAGTATATAAATGTATATAAGAACAGAATTGATGTTTTTAAGCTGATTATTAAGAATTGAAAGGTGGTGAAAAAAAGAGATCATATACTTAATTAGATGCATTTAGTTGAAAAGAATCTCAAGTCCAAGACCCTCTTTTGACAGAGGAGGAAACTAAAGCTAACAGAAATTAAAGTGACATGCCTAAGATGACAGTGCTACTAAGTATCTGAGAGAAGATATGAACCCATGTCTTCCTAACTCAAGTCCAGCACTTCATCCACTACCCCAAGTTGACTTTCATCAAAAAGTCTAAATAAATTTATGGGGGGTAGAGGGTTACCTATATTCAATTCACTCCTGAGGAGCTTTAGAGCTGGCTAACAGGGAGGACTTCTCATACCTCATCACTAGCTCAGAGTGGACATTTTTACCATTCTCCTATTTTTAATTTTTTAATTTTTTTTTGTGGAGTAATGAGGGTTAAGTGACTTGCCCAGGGTCACACAGCTAGTAAGTGTCAAGTGTCTGAGACCAGATTTGAACTCAGGTACTCCTGAATCCAGGGCCAGTGTTTTATCCACTATACCACCTAGCTGCCCCCACCATTCTCCTATTTTACCGGTTCATTCCTAAGGCTATCCCCTTACAACTTTGCTTTTTCACCTTGCTTAGTCGATTTGACTTGATTTAATTTATACAAAAAGCTAAAGGAAAGCTGGGCTGAGGATATAATGCAATTTGTGCCATACTCCTCCCTTTATTAAGTACTCCTCATTCCATGTAAAACATTCAATCACTATACAGGGAAACCTAAAAGCTTCACCTTTTCTAAAATATGAAATTAATTCCTTATTTAATACTAATCACAACTACAAGGTGGTTTTATATATTATATTGTGTATATTTGACATATTAGTTTGGACCAAACATGTTTTTACTTTATCAATACATCTGGGTTGTTTTGTTTGTTTGTTTTTATGGGGCAATGAGGGTTAAGTGACTTGCCCAGGGTCACACAGCTAGTTAAGTGTCAAGTGCCTGAGGCTGAATTTGAACTCAGGTCCTCCTGAATCTAGGGCCACTATACCACGTAGCTGCCCCCTATCTGGGTTTTTTTAAATAACTTTTGTTTCATTGTTGCTGTCCAGTCATTTCAGTTGGGTCTGACTCTTTGTGACCCCATTTGGGTTGTTTAGGGTTTTTTTTTTTTTTTTGGCAAAGATACCGGCATGGTTTTCCATTTCCATCACCAGCTCATTTTATAGATGAGGAACAGAGGTAAACAAGGTTAAGTGACTTTCTCAGGGTCACACCAATAGGAAATATCTGAGGCCAGATTTGAATGCAGGAAGATTAGTCTTCCTGATTCCAATCCCAGCACTCTATTCACTGAACCACCTACCTGCCCTACTTTTTTAAAATATAGCTACTTAACATCAGCTGAATCGTATGGGACTCTTAACCACTTCGTTTGATCTTGTACTGTAAATGAAAGGAGAGCCAGGTGGAGCCACATAGCCATGAAAAGCTGGATGGATTTGGAGTCAACAGACCCAGTTCCAAATTCTAACCCTAATAACTGTGACCTTGGGTAAGTCATAAACCTCTCTAAGAGTAAGTTGTCTGATCTGCAAAATAAAGGGACAGGACTAGAGATGGCTTCCAAGGTCCTTTCCTTCTCTAAGTCCATGATCCTATAGGAAAAAGCTCTTGTTTATACAAAGTGAAAAGTTATTTATTACATATGGCTACATCATGGGGGCAGGAGGCATATGTTGCTACATGTTTTATTATTTTGCAGTGTGAATAAAAATGTTTAAATCTCCTTCAATTTCATGTCACAGTAGTCTTGTGTTTGAGTATCATTATTATCCCATCTTTGCCATTTAATTGCTGGGTGAAGTCACTTTAGTCACTCTGGGTTTCATTTTCCTCATCTGTAAAATGAAAGGGTTGGGGACTTTTGATGACCTTTGAAGTCCCTTGTAGCTCTTAAATCTGTTGTTGTTTGTCCTTCATCCTCAAAAAGGACCATGACATCAGGGTGATGTCATGACTTGCACTGAATTGGATTTAAGTGAGAGAGGGATGTACAAGGTCACCAAACTCACTCTCTCCTCCAGAGCCATTTGGGTCCAGTGGCAAGATATACATCAGGATGACCAGAGATGGCACTGGATGTTTAAGACAATTGGGGTTAAGTGACTTCCCCAGGGTCACACAGCTAGTGTCTGAGGTGAGATAAATCTATGAGCCAATTGATCTATGTCACCTATCTCCCTCATAATGTGTCTTATAGGAGCTAATATTTACATAGTCTTTTAAGGTCTACAAAGTACTTTACTTATATTATCTTGCTTTATCTTTTCCACAACCCTATGAGATGTGTTTTACATTTGTTATTATATCCATACAGAACAATGGAACCTATCCGTGGTTCCAGAGTTATAAAGTATTAAAGACAGAATTTCAATCCTGTCTTCCTAACTCCAGCTGCAACATTGTTTCTATCTACCATATTCTGCCACGGTTCTTGGATGAATGGTGGTATTTAGATACAATATACTATTATTTCTTTCTCATTTACTCTCATGGTTATCTACGTAAATTGGATAACAGGAAACATAGAGTAACTAAAACCTAGATACACTTTCCTACAAAACAAATACAAATATGAATACCTAGAAAATAACAACATGTTGTTCCTCAAACTAGTGCTTAACAGATGAAACCCTGTTATTAACACAATGTCTTATTATACAGAGGGTTTTGCTTTTAAAGCCAGTCCAACCACAAATGGATTCCAAGTGGCTAATTGACGATGGAAGTAGTGAAGAAATGTTGCTAGGACTACAGGAGATGGTAAAGATGCTTGACCCAGAATAGGTAATCGGGATGCTTCCAGGGGAGTTTGAGAAAATAACAACAGCAATGATGGCATAGGATTTAGTGCTAAAAGGGACATAAGAACTCACCTAATCCAAACACAGCATTTTACAGAGAAGAAACTGAGACACAGGGAGTTGAAGTATCAATTAATCTCAGGATATACACAAACAGTAACCAGTAGCAGACACAAGTAGACCTCAGGCTATCTGATGCTATCAACCAACCAGTATTTATTGTGTCTATAATATGTACCAGGCATAGTGCTATAGGTGCATGAGATACAACAACAAAAATGAAATTCCTGTCCTCAAGCAGCTTACATTCTATCCAGTGCTATTGCCTTTGCATCCCTCAAACAGTCATCACTACCATGGAAGTCTTACAAAAATTCCTACATACAGGAGGAGGGGTGTTCAAGAATGGGAATTTGGTCATAATTCCTCACTCACACCAGTAAACCTTAATGTCCCTATACTCTTCCCCCCCCCCTTCGGTGAGGCAATTGGGATTAAGTGACTTGCCCAAGGTCACACAGCTAGTAAGTGTCAAGTGTCTGAGGCTGGATTTGAACTCAGGTCCTCCTGACTCCAAGGTCGGTGCTCTATCCACTGTGCAACCTAGCTGCCCCTCCTATACTCTTTTGTATAACAGACCAGAGTCCATATCCTACCCCTTCAGACCTTAAACTAGGATAGGTGAGCTTTCACCTAACCAACACTGGAATGAGGCCACACTGCCATTTCTAAGATAGTTACCTGCAAATCATGCCATGGTGTTCATACCCTAACCCCATCCATTTCCACTCAAGTTCCCATATATGTGTTGTATTGCCCTATTAGAATATAAGCTCTGTGAAGGCAGGGACTATCTTACTTGCTTATATTTGCATCCCTAGTGCTTAGCACAATGCCTATTTAACAAAAATAATATCCTATCTCCTTTCCCCTGAAATTTCTTATCTAAGTTAGGTTAGTTTTTGCTTTAAAAACATTGAAATGGTCCTCGAGACTTGACTGGCTCAATCTCTAGCTACTGATATCACTTCCTGAGAGCCTGAGTACAAAATACCTACAAGGAATTCTAGGTTCTTTTTTGAAACTTGGCTGGTAGACAACAATAGGCAACTAAAAGGTAGGGGAGCTTCACTTAGCTGAATCAACTTAGGGTGTCCTCAGTGCATATCCTTGCTGAACGTTTTCCTGCTATGGCTAAATAAATCTAGAAATGACCCTAGCATGGAAGGACACATGTCTTGTACTTGACACTAGCTCTGGAGCCCCCATTAGGTGGCTTTTCAGTTAAATAAAATCAGTCAAAAGAACACCACTGACTCTTAAACATGAAATATTTACTAAAGGCTGCCACATAAGCACAACTAATCATAGAATTTACTCAAAAAAAAAAAAGGCTAAAATAGGAACAATTAAAACTTAAGTGGGGGCAGCTAGGTGGCACAAGGGATAGAGCACTGGCCCTGGATTCAGGAGGACCTGAGTTCAAATCTGACCTCAGACCCATGACACTTACTGGCTGTGTGACCCTGGGCAAGTCACTTAACCCCAATTGCCTCACCAAAACAACAACAACAACAAAACCTTAAGTGGTCCACTCAAAAACCTAGGTTATACTCTCCCCTAAATGCGGAGTTATCATTAAGGCAGAGTGATCACATGCTTACCAAAACCTAGCAATAAGGAACATCAACAGAGATAATGCAGGGCCACAGCCTGCAGGTTATGAGACCTGGTAGTAGCCTCTTTTGGGTAACAGTCTGAATGTGTCATTTAGTCCTCTTTTGAGGCTCAATGCTTTCTAAATAGACAAAATGGCTTCTATACTACTCTTGGGTTGCAGAAGCCCTCAGAATTCTCTCAATCTACTTTTCTCACACAACTGACTTTTTTCTGAACTCTTCAGCACACATGCAAAAAGAGTAGTGCCTTACACTTTAAAGAATCCTTATTAGACAGCACCATTTCAAGGCACAAGTTTGTATAGTTCATAATTTTATATAAGTGTAGTCCTCAAGGACCTGTTCTTTAGCGCCCTTCTCTCTTTACTACACATTCTCTCTCCAATTTCACTCAGTCTCCCATGGCATCAACTGCTTCAACCATGTATTACTCTAAAATCTCCAAAGAGCTTTGACTTTTCTTCTGAGCTCTGGACTCATATCTCTAATTGCCTAGAGAATATCTTTACCTGGATGTCCAACAGGGTCCTCAAAACCAACATATATGAAACCCTAAATTTGTTCTCCTTCCTGACCTCACTATTTCTATATTCATTGTTCTCAGGGTTGTTTTATTTGACATGTCTTATACTAGATCTTTTATATCCCATTAATTATCAAGTCATCTTGGTACATCTGTACCATCTCTTGAATTGGCACATCCACCCTTATAAAGGTCCTCATCACTACCTTCCTGTACTATTTAACTAGCCTCAAAATATGTATTCCCCATTATTTAATTTACCAATAAATTCAGTAACTCTGGAATTAGTATTTATTATAGCCAGGGTAATTTTTAAGGAGAGGGAAAGATGACATGAGCTTCTGAGGAAATCTATTTTTGTTTTGTTTTGTTTTTTGGTGGGGCAATGAGGGTTATGTGACTTTCCCAGGGTCACACAGCTAGTAAGTGTCAAGTGTCTGAGGCTGGATTGGAACTCAGGTCCTCTTGAATCCAGGGCTGGTGCTTTATCCACTGTGCCACCTAACTGCCCCTTTCTGAGGGAATCTGGATGGGTTTCCTGATGGATAAGTACTTAAATGGAGTGTTGAAGTAAGCTAGTAATTTTACAAAGCCAGGAGTAGGGAACAGCCTAGACGAAGGCATTCAGATGGGAAACAGAATGTCAAATACTGAAAATAATAAAGCAGGCCAGCCTGGCTGGAATGTAGAGTATATAGAAGAAGAGGATGTACAATAAGCCTGGAAACATTGGCCACAGGAAGATTTTTTTCCCTCTAATTTCATTTTTTCTCAATGACATGTGAAAAAAGTTAATTCTTTTTTGTTTCATTTTCAGTTCCAAATTCTCTCCTCCTTACCTCTTCTCCCTTCTTAAGAAGGTGAGCAATTTTATATAGATTATGCATTTGAAGTCATGTAAAACATACTTTCTCATATTAGCCATGTTGCAAGAGAAAACAGACATCCCCCCCAGAAAGAAAAAGACAGTTTAAAAAATATGCTTTCATCTGCATTCATAATCCATCAGTTCTATCTCTAGAGATGGATAGTATTTTGGGAACTATCTTGGATCATTGAATTTCTGAGAATAACTAAGTTTCCTGCTTTCCTTATAATCTTGTCAGCTTTGATTTTATTTGTACAAAACCTTTTTAATTTAACATAATCGAAATTGTCCATTTTACATCCTGTAATGCTATCTATCGCTTGTTGGGTCATATATTCTTTCTTTATCCATAGATCTTACAGGTTAAAATTTCCATATTCCCCTAATTAATTTATGCCCTTTATGTGTAAATCATGTACCCATTTTGACCTTATCTTGGTATACAGTGTGAAATGTTTTCTGCCAGACTGCTTTCCAGTTTTCCCAGGGTTTTTGTCAAATAGTGAGTTCCTGTCCCAATGGCTTGGATCTTTGTGTTTAACAAACACTAGATTACTATGATAATTTACTATTGTGTATTGTAGACCTAATCTGGTCCACTGGTCCACCATTTTATTTCTTAGCCAGTATTAGATTGTTTTGATAATTACTGCTTAGTAATAATTTGAGATCTGGTATGACTAGGCCACCTTCCTTCACATTTTTGTTTTTCATTGATTCCCTTGATATTCTTGAGTTTTTGTCTTCCAGATGAATCTGGTTATGACTTTTTTCTAACTCAATAAAATATTTTGGTAGTTTGGTATGGCACTGAATAAGTAAATTAATTTAGGTATAGTTGTAATTTTTATTATATTGGCTTGGCCCACCCTATGAGCAATTGATATTTCTCTAATTGTTAAGATCTGACTTTATTTGTGTGAAAAGTGTTTTGTAATTGTATTCATATAGTTCCTAGGTTTGTCTTGCTATGTATACTCCCAAGTATTTTATATTGCCCACAATTATTTTAAGTGCAATTTCTCTATCTCTTCCTGTAACATTTTGTTAGAAATATGTAGAGATGCCGATGATTTATGTAGGATTATTTAATATCCTGCAACTTTGCTAAAGTTATTAATTCTTTCAACTAGTTTTTTGGTATATTCTCTAGGATTCTCCAAGTATACCATCCTATCATCTGTAAAAAGAGATAATTTTGTTTCCGCATTGACTATTCTTATTCCTTCAATTTCTTTTTCTTCTCTTATTGCTATACCTAACATTTCTAGTACAATACTGAATAATAGTGGATGATAATGGACGTCTTTGCTTCACCCCTGATCTTATTGGGAAAGTTTCTGGTTTATTCCCATTGCAGAGAATGCTTATAGATGGTTTTATTCCTTATCATTTTAAGGAAAGCTTCATTTATTCCTATGCACGTTAGTGCATTCCTATATATATTTTTAGCAATGGGTGCTGTATTTTGTCAGAAGTTTTTTCTGCATCTATTGAAATAATCATGTGGTTGTATTGGTTTTGTTATTGATATGGTCAATTATGCTAATAGTTTTCCTAATATTGAGCCATCCCTACATTCCTGGTGTAAATCCATAGTGTACTATCTTTGTGATATATTGCTGTAATCCCCTTGCTAGTGCTTTATTTAAATGTTTGCATCAGTATTCATTAGGGAAGTATTATAGTTTTCTATATCTGTTTTTGCTTTTCCTGGTTTAGGTATCAAAACCATATTTGTGTCATCAAAGAAATTTGGTGAGTCCCCTCTGCCTATTTTTCCTAGTAATAATATAGTATTGGAATTAATTGTTCTTTTAATGTCTGTTAGAATTCAGTTGTGAATCCATCTGGTCCTGGCAATTTTTTCTTAGGGAGCTCATTGATGCCTGTTTAATTTCTTTTTCTAAGATAGAGTTATTTAAGTATTTTATTTCCTCTTCTGTTAAGCTGTGCAACAGATTATTAACAGACAATATTTTTGTAAATATTTATCCATTTCACTTTGGTTGTCAGATTTATTGGCTTATAATTGGGCAATACGGCTCCTAATAATTGCTTCAATTTCATCTTTGTTGGTGGTAAATTCACCCTTTTCATTTTTTGATACTGGTAATTTGGTTTTGTTCTTTCTTTTTTTAAAACCAAATTAACAAATGGTTTGTCCATCTTGTTGGGGTTTTATTTCATAAAACCAGTTCCTAGTTTTATTTATTATTTCAATTTTTTTTTCATTTAGCTTTATTCATCTCTCCTTTAATTTTTAGGTTTTCTAATTTGGTGTTAAATTGGTTTTTTTTATTTGTTCTTTTTATATTTTTAGTTATATACCTAATTCACTGATATGCTCTTTCTCTATTTTATTGATACATGTATTTAAAAGTATACATCTTCACCTAAATACTACTTGGCTGCATCCCATAAATTTTGGCATGTCATCTCAATATTGTCATTTTCTTTAATGAAATTATTGAGTGTTTCTATGGCTTGTTCTTTGACCTACTCATTCTTTAAATTAGATTGTTGAGAGGTTTTTATGCCCTAATACATGGTTAAAATTTGTAAAGGTGCTACATACAGCTTTAAAAAAAAAAGTATGCTCCTTTCTAATCTTACACAATTTTCCTCAGAGGTCTATAATGTTTAACATTTATAAAATTCTATTCATCTTAATTTTGTTCTTGTTTATTTTATGGTTGTATTTACCTAGTTCTGAGAAGGGAAAGTTGAGGTCTCTCACTAGTGTAGTGTTACTGTCTATTTCCTCCTGTAACTCATTTAATTCTTCCTTTAAGAATCTGGATACTATGCCATTTGGTACAAACATGTTTAGGGTATTCATTGTCTATGGTACCTTTCAGCAAAATTTAGGGTTTTTGTTTTTTGTTTTTGTTTTTTGCTTTATCTCTTTTAATTAAATCTATTTTACTTTTGCTTTGTCTAAGGTCATGATTCTGCTCCAGCCCCTTATTTTTACTCTCTTTGTCTCTCTGTTTCAAATGCATTTCTTGTAAACAACATACCGTAGGATTCTGGTTTTTAATCCATTCTGCTATCTGCTTCCATTTTACAGAAGAGTTCATTCCATTCACATTCACAATTATAATTACTACTGCATATTTCCCTCCATTGTATTTTTCCCTGTTTATCCTTCTCTCTCTTTTTATTCTGTCCTTCCCCAAAAGCCTATTTTGCTTCTGATCACCGACTCCTTTAACCCTTTCTCCCTTCTATAGTGCCCCGCCCCTCTCTTATCCCCTTTCCCTCCTACTTCCCTGTTGGGTAAGATTGATTTCTGTATCCAACTGAGTGTTATTCCATCACTGAACCAATTCCAATGAGAGTAAGGTTCAAACTTCACTCACCTCCATCCCCATCTTCCCCTCCACTGTAAAAGTTCCTTTTATTCCTCTTTTATGCAACATAATTTTCCACATTCTATCTCTCCCTTCACCCTATCTTAGTGCATTCCTCTTTCTCATTACTTAATTTAATTTTTTTGAATTATCCCATCATAGTCAACTGACACCCATGCCCTCTGTCAATATAGACTCCTTATAACTGCCCTAATACCTATAAAGTTCTCAGGAATTACAAGTATCATTTTCCCATGTAGAAATGTAAACAGTTTAACTTTATTAAATCCTTACAACTTCTCTTTCATTTTTACATTTTTATTTTGCTCTTGAGGCTTGTATTTGAAAGTCAAGTTCTTGTTTGGTTTTTTCCTCAGCTCTGGTTTTTTCATCAGGAATACTTGAAAGTGCATTATTTCATTAAATATCCATTTATTCCTCTGAAGGATTATACACAGTTTTGCTTGGTAGATTATTCTTGGTTATAATTCTTGCCTTCTGGAATATCATATTCCAAACCCTCTGATACTTTAATGTGTATGTTGCTAATCTTGTGTGATTGTTAACTGTGACTCCACAATATTTCATTTGTTTCTTTCTGGTTGCCTGCAATATTTCCTCCTTCATCTGGGAGCTCTGGAATCTGGCTAATGCTATTCCTGAGAGTTTTCATTTTGGGATCTCTTTCAGGAGGTGATTAGTGGATTCTTTCAATTTCTATTTTTACCCCTTAGTACTAGGATATCTGGCCAAACTGTCTTGATAATTTCTTGAAATATGATGTCTCCATTCTTTTTCTGAATATGGTTTTCAGTTAGTCTAGTAATTCTTAAGTTATCTCTCCTCAATCTATTTTCCAGGTCAGTTGTTTTACCAATGAGTTATTTCACATCTTCTTCTATTTCTTCATTCTTTGAGTTTGTTTTATTTATTTTTTTGATGTTTCATGAACTCATTAGCTTCCACTTGCCCAATTCTAATTTTAAAGGAATTCAAAATTTTCAGTGAATTTCTGTACCTCTTTTCCCATTTGGCCAATTTTGTTGTGTTCCCCACCCCCCGGTATTTTTGGTGCTTCTTTAACCAAATTATTGACTCTCTTTTGATAATTTTCTTGCATCACTCTCATTCCCACCCCACCCCACCCCATTTTTTTTTCTACCTCTCTTATATGTTGTGAAAATATTTTTTGATCTCTTCTAGGAATTCTTGTTGGACTTGTGTTGAATTCACATTTTTCCCCTTTGAGGCTCTGCATGTAGCTGTTTTGACATCATTGTCTTCTTCTGAGTTTGTATCTTGATTTTTCCTGTCACCAAAGTAACTCTTTATTGTCACATTCTTTTTTGTTGTTGTTTGCTCATTTTTTTCTATCCTATTTCTTGATTTTTAACTTGATGTTAAAGTTGGGCTGTCCTCTTGGGTTGGAGCAGGCACTGTCACAAGCATGAGGGTTTTTATGAAGCTGTTTTCAGAGCTAGTTCTGGGGGTCTATAAGTTTTCAGTGCTTCTAAGGTCATACAATCTAAAAAGGGGTATGGTTATTGCATAGGCCTGTGCTCTGGTTTTTACCTAAGAAAGGGCCTTGTTCCCCTATAACCACAAGAGCTGATACTCCCCTTAACCCTCAAACTGTGAGCAGGTCTCTTCCTCTCTGGCAGCTATAAGTGCTAGTGCTCCTTTGTGCCTTAGAACTGAGACTAGGAACCCCATTCCTCAGAAGGGACAAGTGCTATCATTGCTTTTGGCTCTGGAATTGTGACTCAGGACCCCATTCTCCTGTACAAGCACTAGTGTCCCTTTCTGCTTTGGAACTGAGAACATGGTCTCTGCTCCTTTGTGAGCAACTACAAGCACTCTTCTCTGACCAGACCTGAAGTTGAAATCACTAGTGCTACTCTTTGCCCTAGGACTGTGACTCAGAACTGCAAATGGGCAGTGCAACAGGGTGCTGAACCCAGGACCAACAACGGGTTCCCATAATCTCTTTCTAACCAGTTGTCCCAGTCCCTTACCATCTGTGGGCTGAGACTCCAGATGTTACTGCTGCCTCTGATGAGCCACCTCCAAGACCTGCTGCTGGCTTTGCCAGGTGTAGAGTGTATTGCACTCAGGGGCTGACCAGCACCCAGGAGTGACAGAACTTTCTTGATGACCTCCTATGTTGGATTCAGCTGGAAAATTGTTTCACTCCAACATTTTATTGGTTGTGCCACTACAGAATTTAATTTGAGGGGAATTCGGGAGAGTCCAGGTGAGTTCCTGCCTCTATTCTGCCATCTTGGGTCTGGCTCCGCAGGCAGATTTTTAAAAGATTTTAAGAGGCAATTAAAAGTGTTTGTATTTTAACTTTATAGCAAAAGAAAGACATGGGAACTTCTTGAGTAGGGGAGTACATCTATGTGTCAGGAATATCAGTTTGGCAGCTATGTTGAAGTCGGATTTGAGAAAGAAGAGACTAAAGATAGGGACATCAATTAGAGTTTATTGCTGTAGTCTAGGTTAAAGGTAACAAGTCCTAAGGTAGTACAGTTGGCTGTGTGAGTAAAGAGAAGATTTGTGCAAGATACTCTATGGAGGTGGAATTGATAAGACTTGGCAAAGAGGTATAAGTGAGAGAAAAGGCTGACTCCTTGGCTATGAATGTGGTTGATTAGAATCATGGTGGTACCCTCAACCAAAAGAATAAAGTTCTGAAAAAGGGAGGATTTATAGGGAAATGTAATAAGATAATGAACTCACTAGCATTTATTAAGTACCTACTATATACATATCACATATAGTAGGTACAGAAGATACAAAACTACAGATGAAAGTTCTTGACATCAAGGAGTTACATTCATGGCTTAATAAGTTGTTTATGGTCTTAGATTCAAGCTCTAACTGGATGAAGCCCCCAGCCAAATAGTGAGTCAGTGATAGTACTGTTTTTAAAAAGTAAAGCCATGGAACCAGGAGGTTGAGAGATGAGAATGGGGAGACTGCATATGAGGGTCTGTGAAGTAAATAAAAATATGCTGGTGTTAGGAAAATAAACCCTGTAATAATATAAATGTTGAACCAACAGGTATGTAGTTGAAATTCATTCACTTTTTGATTTATTTGGAACTAATCCATGCTCCATTTAATTGCTTCTCTTATTTTCTTGAGCAGTAATTATAATGCTATGTTTTCAAATTAAAAAGACTTGTGCCTCTGTTCTACAAAAGTTTATTGGTTCTTCAACAGGTTAAGGCAAATAGCCACAAATTCTTTGTTTAATTAGCATGTTCTAGGAGGTGTAGGTGAAAGAGTCCTAAACTATATGCCTCCAAACACAATTTCTATCTCTCTGAAACAAGTTGTGTGACCTTCAACCTGGTCTCCCTTTCTCTTCTATAAAATGCTGGAGTTATACTCTATGGTTTCTCTAAAATTACTTTTAGCTCTATGGATCTATAAAAATAGCTATCAAGGGGAAGAATGTTTTGTTTTGTTTTTTCCAGTCAGTAGATATGGTATACTTTGAACTAAGAAAATTAAAAATAGACTTTTTTCTTCTCACAATTTTTCAGAATATTGTACTTTTATGGGGAAAATAGGTTGGTTGGTGGGGGTCCTTAGGCATTCCTATTTAAAGAATTACACCCTCTGGAACACAAATCCAATTAGAATTAAATGTTTTATTAAGGCGCTGAAGAAAGTTGACCAAGAGAGAAGTCAAGGACTTCTTCATGAGGAGAGGGTTCAGAGACCTTGTCTGAGATACCTATCTCCTCAAACAGGAGAAAGGCTATAGCTTTTATAGATGGTAGATGGCATGATCACCTGAGCCCTTATTGGGGGTGGGATGGGAGAAGTCAGTTGAGGGGTAGCTCCTCTGATCTCTGGAGCCATTTCCGTCCCCCAGGTGCCATGTATAGAATTAATTGTTATTTGAGGTTTTTGTGACCCCATCTTTTGACTAGAATTAAAAAAAAAACAAAACCTTGGCATGTACACTAGCCTCTGGGGCTCCACAAACATCACAGTGCTCCACCCACTGGTTGTAGTTGTCACCATGGTGCTGGCACCTCATGTCATCACCACTCACTAATGCCTATGTGGGCCTGGCAAAATTGTAATGATTAGAAGCCCAGTGAAGGCAGTCATGTGACTATTAGAGTAGCCAGCCAATTGGCAGGGGCTGAGTGTGGTCAGCCTGGGGTCTGCTGGGAAGAAGGGAGGTTTTTTCACCATTCTAGCTGAAAGCTGGAAGGCGACAGGATGCTGTTGTGTGTTCTCAGCTGATTCCTGGGTGGTGGTGTTGAGGTTGTATATTTTCCCTTTCCCCATTTTATTTCCTTTCCCTTGATGCTACTGATCCTGTTTGTATTTTTTTTTTAAGTTCATTCTTGTTAAATAAATCCTGCTCTGTTTTGAGGGAGGCTGCCTGTCTCCTTCCTTGCCCCAATATTGTGGCGAGCCACTTAGCTAACACCCCCAATTAAAAATTGGTCCCCACAGCCACTCAGACAGTAGCCTAATGGGCTTATCTCTCTTACTTCTCAAGGTATATCTGTCCTTGAGTTTAGCTAGCCAATTTAAACTTTAATAGTCCCAAATTCCCAACCCCATAACAGTACCATTACAAAAAAAATGGCATCTAGTCTCACCACTATACCAAAAGGCAATCCCCAAGGTTACTAATGATCTGCTAAATCCTCTGGCCTGATGCTGTTTTTGTTGTTGGTCAGTTGTGTTTGGTTCTTTGTGTCCCCATTAAGGATTCTATTGGCAAAGATACTGAGTAATTTGTAATTTTCTTCTCTAACTCATTTTACAGATAAGGAAACTGAGGCAAACAGGGTTAAGTGACTTGCCCAGAGTCATAGCTAGTAAGTGTCTGAGGCCATATTTGAACTCAGGTCTTCCGGACTCCAGGCATTCTATCCACTTCACCACCCAGCTTCCCCACACTCTCCATTGTGTCATATTTATTTACATATCTTTTCTCTCCCATTGAATTGTAAGTTCCTTGAGGCTATGGTCTGAGCAGATTTCTTTGAATCCTGAGTGTGTAGCATAGTACCTTAAACAGAATAGACCCTTTTGGGGCAGCTAGATGGTGCAGTGGTTAAAGCACTGGCCCCGGATTCAGGAGTACCTGAGTTCAAATCCGGTCTCAGACACTTGATACTTACTAGCTGTGTGACCGTGGGCAAGTCACTTAACCCTCATTGCCTAAAAAAATAAAAAATAATAGATCCTTTTAATAAATGTATGTTGAATTGAATTGATACAGCTACAGACTGCACCAGTAACCTTTTAACAGAAGAAATCAATCCACTTTCAATTATAGTTTTCAACAACTTTTCCTTAGTAGCAGTGATATGAATATTGGTTACAAGGGACTATGCAAGAACATATGAATATGGGCAACTAGGTGACACAGTGGATAGAGCATCAACCCTGGATTCAGGAGGATGTGGGTTCAAATATGGCCTAAGACGCTTGACACTTACCAGCTGTGTGACCCTGGGCAAGTCACTTAACCTTCATCGCCCCATAAAACAAAACAAAGATCATATGAATATATCACTAAAAATCCATTGTCAATACTGAAGAAGGAAAAAAACAACCGCGAACAAATGCCTTAACTGAGGGAACAGTTATATTCTTTTTGAACATAATGGATAGCACATGGTAAATATGAGCAATTCACTTCCTTTTCCTGATCCTCAATTTCCTGATCTGCAAAATGGGATAAAGCCTTTTTAAAAAATACCTCCCTCATTATTCTTTTGAATGGATACATTCCATATAAATGAACTCTTACACTGCGCCATAGGGGGAAAAATCAACTTAAGGCACTTGTTGAACCCTGCTCTTTTCCCACATTACCAGCTGGCACTAGGTGATCAGCCCAATGTGAATGGAAACTTCAAAGGATCCTTCAGGCAATTCACACTAATTAAGCACCTACAATATGCTAGACACTGTGCTAAGCACTAGGGATACAAAGACTGGCAAAAGACATTCCCTGCTCACTGTATAAGGGAGGGGGGGAGATAAGATGCAAATAATTATGTACTGACAAAATATAATTTACATAGAACCAATGGAAAATAACCAATAGGAGGAATGCACTAGCATCTAGGGGAACTGGAAATGGTTTCTTGCAGAAGGTAAGACTTTGGTTGAGACCTAAAGGAAATCAGGGAAGCTAGAAGGCAGAGATGCTCATAAATCACCAAAAAAAGAGAGAGATCAGGGTAGCTAGGTGGTGCAATGGATAGAGTACTGTCCCTGGAATCAGGAGGACCTGAGTTCAAATCTGGCCTGAGACACTTAACACTCACTAACTGTGTGACCCTAGGCAAGTCACTTAACCCCAATGCCCTCACCAAAAAAAAAAAAAAAAGAGAGATGCTCATAAAGTTTAGACCCTACCATGTAATCAAATGCAACTGAGACTCTATTACAGTAAGCCCTAGGTGAGTCTTTTGGGTACAGGAAGGGAAAGGAAGCATCAAAATGGAGTTCAACTTTTTTTTATTCTCTATGAATTAGGTCCTATATGTCAACAAGTCCCTTATTACTCTCTATGGAATTATAGACACAGAGATGGAAGAGTAAGCTCAGCCTAAACTTTATTTGACTACCCACAAGGAACCCTAAACCAAAGACCAATGACTTCCCATGATAGTGATCTCTTTCCTTCATTCATTCTCATAGTGAAACAATCCATATAAGAAAACTCAACTACAACTGAGGAAAACCTGTTCTGTTAATGGTCATATATTTTTAAAAGATTAATAAAGAGAAAAGAACAAGATGAGGAAACCCAGCTTTAAATATATTTCCAAAGAGACCAGAAAGGTCACAAATATATTAAAATATTCAAAGCAACACTTTGTATGGTGGGGGTGGGGGGTGGGGGTGGGGGGTGGGGGTGGAGAACAACCTCACAAACAATTACAAATCAAGTTGGTGTCCATCAGTTGAGAAAGGTCCATACAAAGTATGGCATATAAACATAATATGCTGGATAAAAAGATTAATATGTGAAAGACAGAAAAACTTGAGAAGTATACATTTAACAAGCATATACTTAGTACCTAGTATGTGCCAGGTACTGGTAATACAAAGACAAAAGACAAAAAAAAATTATTTTAAAACCCTGACTTGAAAGCAAAACTAGGAGAACAATATAAACAATGACTACATAAAGACAACATTAAAAGGCTAAACTCGGGGGCAGTTAGATGGTCCAGTGGATAAAGTACTGGCCCTGGATTCAGGAGGACCTGAGTTCAAATCCAGCCTCAGACACTTGACATTTACTAGCTGTGTGACCCTGGGCAAGTCACTTAACCCTCATTCTCTCTCTCTCTCTCTCTCTCTCTCTCTCTCTCTCTCTCTCTCTCTCTCTCTCTCTCTCTCACACACACACACACACACACAACAACAACAACAACAACAACAACAACAAAAGGCTAAACTCACATTGGGCAGCTAGGTGGCACAGTGGATAGAGTACCAGACCTGGAGTTGGGAAGACCTGAATTCAAATATGGTCTCAGACACTTACTAGCTGTGTGACAATGGGCAAATCACTTAACCCTGTTTGCCTTGATTTCCTCATCTGTAAAATGAGCTGGAGAAGGAAATGGCAAACCACATCAGTACATTTGCCAAGACAATCCCAAATTTGGTCACAAAGAGTTAAACATAATTGAAAGAACTAAACAAAGAACACATTAAATGCAATAACAAAAAATAATAATAATAATTAAAAAAATAAAATAAATGCAATAACCAAATTTGGTCCCCTGGGACATATGATAAAACATTGGAAGAGAAGTAGGGGACTAGCGGTACAGAGTTTGTATTTGTAAGGGCTATTATTTCCCATACATAGAATATACTCTTTCCTCACCTCAGTCTCATTGAATACCTAGCTTCCTTCAAGGTTCAACTCATTTGTCTCTTCTTTCAGGAAGCTAACCTTCCTTGCAAAAGTTCCCTCTTTTTAAAAAAATCACTCCAAATTTCCTCATCTGTTAATTTGTATTCCACCAGAAGAATATGTTTCTTTAGAGCAGAGACATTTTTTTGTCTTTATATGTTGCTTAATAAATTCTTGTTGATTTGAATATTGCATATACTGTTAAATCCTTGAGTCTCTGATTTCTTATAGGGAGAGAACTATAGGAGAGGAGAGCATAGAACATGAAAATGTCATCAATTAAACTTTTAAAAAGAATTCAACTTTAAGTGGGGATAAAACAAGAGGAATCAGTAAAAGTTGTCAGATGAGCAGGGTACGTCAATGGTAACATGGTAATATCTATGGTATTCTAGTTAGATAAATTAAAGGAGAAAACTGATTAGTTCAACCACAGCATCAAATAACCTTTTTTCCCTCCTTATTTCAAGGAGTGACAAACACAAGGGCTGCGGATAGCAGATTGGCCCTATATCGAATTATATTCCTGTGTCTTTTTGTTATGAAAAGTGAAAAAGTTATAAAAAGTGAAAAAAAAAAGTCTCTTTGGGGAAATGGAACCCAAAAAGAGAATGATGCCATTGGAGAGCTAAATAAGGGTATTCAGATGAGACACATCTCAATCAAGTTTCCACAAGCACTTGGAGGACTGACAACATAGCTGCCTTAGAATTAGAGGATATACTCTGGAGAAGCCTGGTCAGGGTCAACTCCTTGTTAACAAGGTTAAACCCATAAAACCTTTGTTTTGAGCTGTTAACATCTCCATTGACACCACATTTGAACTGTGTTGTGGAACTGAATAGTTGACCCCACCTTGACAGAGTTCACAGGTAGTTATCACCCAGTTAACATCTCACCACCAAGTTGATGCCAGAGACACAAACCTTGACCTGGGCTTTTAAAAGAAGAGCAGAAACAAACAGATTGGAAGGAAGACACAAGGAAGAAAAGACAGACAGATTGGAAGGAAGACACAAGGAAGAAAAGAGAGGAGCTACATTCAGAGAAAGGAGGTGATTGGGAGTGGAGAGTGGAGAGTGGAGAGCAGGCAGTGATCCAGTAAGGTCCAAAGTCCAAAAGAAATTCTTCACAACTGAGATGGCCAGGAGGAGGGTCAAAATGATAAAGTGGTGAAGATATTCTTGATTGAGAAAGTACCCAGGGGAGGCAATCCTGGACCAAGAAATTAGAGGTAAGATGCATCAAGGGAGAGCCATGAAGTGAAGAAATAAACCAGCACTTTTTACTTCATATTGCTATGAGCTTTGTGGATTAATTGGGGAAAAGAGATAAACTGTTTATTGCCCCCCAAGCATTTACCTCGTCCAAGTCTCCTCAACCCTAACACAGTATATTTAGAAAATTGCATACATCCCTGGAGAAAGTGAGCCCCTCCAGAAAAGAAAGAAAAAGCTCAAGATGAGTCTTTTTATGTTGGTTGAAATAGAATCTGTCCTGTGTTTAATGTTTTCTAGTCTGAGTGCTCTCTTGGGAAATGAGTTCCTCCCACCTTTTTTTTTTTTTGATTTGAACATTAGCTACATTCTGATGTACCTGAGGTCACAAGCCAAAAAGAAAAAACAAAACAAAACAAAACTTGTTCATATAAACACACAGTTGTGGTTCTGGACTATGGGCTATAACATTATAAAATTTAAGAGCTCAAAGAGACTTTATTTGACTACCCACAAGGAACCCTCAACCAAAGACCCTTATATTCAACTACAAAGAAATATCAGCCATGAAGACTCAATATGACTTCCCATGATAGTGATCTCTTTCCTTCATTCATTCTCATCTAGTCCAACAAGGAAACTGAAGCCCAAAGAAGGGAAGTCACTTGTCCAAGATCACACAGCTTGTGTGGAGGTAGAATAGAGACTCAAACATAGATCTCTTGACTCCTACTCCAGGATTTTCTTCATAATATGATGCCACCTTATAAAGCAAAGCATACAGAGCCAGAAAAAAGTGCTTGAGTTATGAGCAGGCCTAAAGTGAAGCAAGCTGAAGATCTTCATTGAGACACAAAATGAGGATAAATAACCTACATAGATGTAGTGCTTTAAAGTTTGCAAAGCAAATAACCTCCATTAACATTTGATATAATACTGATGGTCCCTACCCACAAGGATGGGAGGAACAAATGAAATGGTGAGTACATAAAGGCTTTGCCAACTTAAAATATTAGCTATTATTATTAAGTAATGATGGATAAGAAGCGAAAGATCATGTGGAGAGCTTGTACTTAGGTTTTCTATTCCTTTCAATTCATTTTTTTTTTGCTTCTTATTGTGTTGTGTTTTTTTTTTTCAGAGACAATCAACGTCATGTGACTTGACCAGGGTCGCATAACTAGTAAGTGTCTGAGGTCAAATTTGAACTCAGGTCTTCCTGACTCCAAGGGCCAGGGCTCTATCTATTGTGCCACCTAACTGCCCCTCTTTATTGTTTCTTAAAGTTTAACTTTCCCTTGTAATGTTTAGTTAACTGATTTATAATGTTATTTTAATTAAGTTATATTTTCATTTTTTAAAAAATAGTATTTGTTGGCTCTCAAATTCCATTATCTCTCTTAGTCATCCATGCCAAAAGAGCAGCACAGACACTTAGGCTGTGTAGTGAACAGAGACACCACCAGGTGGAAGACATTCAAGACAAAAGCCCCCAGAGGAGCTAACCTGGAGGGAAGGTATGCCTCACAGCAAGGACTTATAACCCAGAGTCTATGAACCTATGGTTAAAAATATCTTCCATTAATGTTAACAATCATTATTGTTTATATGCTACTTTAAGGTTTTCAAAGTGTCTTACCAATATCATCTCATTTTATCCTCACAATAACCCTGGGAGGTAGGTGTACTTGTTATCCCCATTTGATATATGAGGAAACTGAGGCAAAGGTTAAGTTAAGTGACTTCACTTGATAACTTCTTTCAGTGTAATTAATTTCCTTTGTAATCGTATGCATTTTATTTTATTCCTTTAAATCAAGTTAAGCCAACAAGAATTTATTAAGTGCTTACTATGTGTCAGGCACTGTGCTAAACATATTTTTCTGAGAAGGGGCACATAGGTTTCACCAGACTGTCAAATAAAGGACTACATAACTTAACTCTCCCCAAACTATGACACCTTCTATTTTACTGGGCTACATACAATTCTTTAAAGCAATGGTTCTCAAAGTATGGTTTGGGGGCCCTAGGGATACCCAATATTCTTTCAAGGGGTCCATGAGGTCAAAACTATCTATTTGCATAAAGCCAAGATATTTTAATTTCCAATACAGCATATAGTGATAGGTACAAGTCACATAAACAAAATCTCCTTGAGATCCTTAATTTTTAGGAGTATAAAGGTGTCCTAAGACCAAAAAATTTGAGGATCACTAGTTTCCAATAACAAATGACCATGAACTTTCCTGTGTGGAGAACAAAAATGTTTCTGTATTGTCATTGTTTTGTTACCTGCTCGTATTCACCTTAACTTCATGACAACAGCTCTCTATTCATCAAAGCCCCTTGTAGAACTCTCGCCTACTTACCAATGTCAAGTACTCTTTGCTTAGCTGTATGCTGCCGAGAGTGCCAATACTTCCAGTACTTCAACTGCTCATCTCGATTTTTATCTTCACTGAAAACAACCATCACCACACTCTGTCAAGTCAAAGAATGAAAGAAATTACTTCTTGTATGGGTGGAAGAGAAGGAAGGAAGGAAGGAAGGAAGGAAGGAAGGAAGGAAGGAAGGAAGGAAGGAAGGAAGGAAGGAAGGAAGGAAGGAAGGAAGGAAGGAAGGAAGGAAAGAAGGAAGGAAGGATGGATGGAAGGAAGGAAAAGGAGGGAGGGAGGAAGGATAGGGAAAAAAGGATGAAAGAAAAATAAAAAGGAAGGGAAAGAAGGGAAAGAAAGAAAGAAAGAAAGAAAGAAAGAAAGAAAGAAAGAAAGAAAGAAAGAAAGAAAGAAAGAAAGAAAGAAAGAAAGAAAAATAATCCATCTTTTAAAAGAAGTGGAAACATCATTTATCACTGGAGTCATAAACAACTTGAATTACCTGGATACATGTTGACCCAAAGAATCACAGACTATTAGCTCTGGATGGGAACTTAAAAGTCATCCAGTCCCAGCTTTTCATTTTACAGGTAAGGAAACTGTGAGGAAGCTGCAGTTCTATGTGATAAACTGCACCCCATCACATACAAAAAGTCCTTTCTTAAGTACAGTGTCCAAAAATATAGCTTCTCTATAGTTTTTAATATTAGAGAAATCATTATCTGACATCTCGTCATAACCCCCAATTCTCTCTTCCTCTTGAAATTGCTTTACCTATACTTTGGATTCCCTTATCTGTGTATATGTTGTACTTCCCCTTCCCAATAGAATGAAAGCCCCCTGATGGCAGGGTCTGTTTTATTTTTGCCTTTGTATCCTTAGCCTCTAGTAAAGTTCTTTCTCCAGGGTAGACACTTCAACAATGTTTGTTGGATTCAAAAGCTGAATCTCCAGGATCCTATTTCATGCATTATGCTTTTTTCTAACTGTGTTGAAAGGATATATCATTCAATATCTTTTCCCAAGTTTCCATTTGAACTCTGGCCCAATTTCAATCTATTTTTGTACATTAGGAAATACTGTACAAGGAAACAGATTGCTCCATCAAAGGGTTTATATTAGTTAGGAAAGCTTGCTAGGTTAACACAATTTAAAAATAAACATTACTCCAGCTCACAGGCAGTGTCTGTTGAACTTAAAAGAAAGCAGAAAAATTACAAAGAGAAGTCAACATGTGGTGGGTTACTAAATTCATGAGCCTGCCAAGCTGTTTGTTTTCCTTTTGCATCTCAAAACTTTGTTCCTTATATATAAAAGTTTACTGTGTGGTTGTCTCAGTGTTTGTTTCTGGCTGTCCCCAAGTTAAAGTCTCATTGCAAACAAAAACTCCTTTAGTAAGTGAATGAGGTGATATAAATATTCTTGTATTCCTGATATATAAATGTATTTGAATTCCTTATCCAATCTGAGGATTTAAAAAAATATATATATTAGAAATTTTTCTTTGGTGACAAATGAAAGAAACACTCTAAACATCCATGACTGGGTTTTATATTCCAAATTAGATCAAAATGTGGTCTCATAGGAAATATTGCCAGTGACTATGGGAAACATCCATTCCTTCCCCCCTCCACCATTATATTAGGTACAAGTAGTAGTCACTATTTGTTTGTTTGGGTTTTTTTTCTGTCTTTGCCTCTCCAGTGCCTAGCACAGTGCCTAACATATAGTAGACACTATAATAAATGCACAATGAATTGAAATCCTAATGTAGCACTTTATACAGAATATTCTTCTCCTCGTCAAAAAACAGCCAATTAAATCAAATTGAACTGTTATTAGGAAATATAGGGGAAGAGAAACTGAAGAGTCAAGATTAATACTGGGGAATATGAAAGCCTGGAAGGATAATAGTACCCTTAACCAAAGGAGGGAAATTTGGTAGAAGAGATGATATGGAAAAGCTTATGAGTTCAGTTTGGACATGTTGAGCTTAAAATATCTCTGGGAGTTTGAAATGTCTAATAGACAACTGGTGTTGTGATACTGAAGTGGGGGTGGGGTGGGAAAGAAGAGCAGGGGATGGATATACAGATCTGTGAATCATCTGCATAGAGATGATAATTAGACCCACAGGAGCAGATGAGGTATCCAGGAGGGGGTGTGTAGAGAGAGAGATAAGAGAAGGCACAAGCCCAAAGAACATCAGTGTGCTACACATAATAGGGGTTTGATAAAATCCTTGTTGACTGGATTTTTTGTAATGGATTAGATACCCTAAAAGAAAGGCAAGTATAATAATATATTATTATATATGATTGAAATGATCAAATGAAAATGATCAAATGATCATATCAATAACCTTGCCTAATTTCTCCCACTAAAACAAAGCAACTAAATCCATTCATAACAGACAAGTGTGGGCCCCTGTATCAAGAGAAACCGAACAAACTTTTCCTATTTTCTTTTTTTTTTTTTTTAGTTTTTTTTTTTTTTTAAGTGAGGCAACTGGGGCCAAGTGACTTGCCCAGGGTCACACAGCTAGCAAGTGTGTGTTAAGTGTCTGAGGCCGGATCTGAACCCAGGCACTCCCAACTCCAGGGCCGGTGCTCCATCCACTTCGCCACCTAGCTGCCCTTCCTATTTTCTTAATAATACACTGGTTGGATTTTCATGGGGACTTATTTTAAATTTAACTACCATAATACAGTAGTGTTCTCTTATCCCAATGATTCTTCCAATGGGAAGTAGAAGGTATGAACAAGATGGGATGGGAAAGCAATGGTTAGTAGTCACTATGGGTGAAAATAGATAAAGATTTTACCAGAAAATTTGAAGGTTTTTGTAACATTCTGAGGGTGGGAAGAGCTCGGAGGATCTGATATAATATTCCTTTTCAGTGTGAAGAGATTATCAATTATTTTCTTTCCTGGCAGAATCATGGATTCTAGAATCTGGCAGCATTCCAGCGTGAAGCTGAAACTCAAATTACATTTTCCACCAAAAGGGCTGATGCTTCTCTATCTGAGAGTCTCTACAAATAATTCAGAAAGGTTTGAGCCCATCCCTTGAACAGGGAGTGAAACATGAAATTTTTAAATAGAACCCCAAGTTCCTACATACACTGACTTAATCATACCCTCCCTTTCTGAATCTAGTAGTACCTCTTTCATGCTCCCAAATAGGTTTCAACTTCACAGCTACACACCTAATAAATTAAGATTAGTTGATAAGAAACTATGCAGTTCATATCTGATGAATGAAGTGGGGAAAGTCCCTCTGATATATTCTGAAGGTATGTATCTTGCAGACTATAATTCTTCCTTGGAGTTATTTTGGCCCCTGACTAGGATAATAAGCCAAAACCCTCATGCTTTTCTTTTATTCAAGGAAAAAGCAATGCTCCCCCCCCCCAAAAAAAAGAAACACCCCAACACATGAAAAAAAATCTTCTCTGACTTTTTTGATATATGATTTCTGTGTCTTTAATATGAAAAAGGAGTCTCATACCCTGACTTTGCTGATGGGATGTCTGAAGCACTTGTTGTCTCCTGTCTCACTCAGGGTGATGGCATAGAATTGTCCTTTGTTTAAGTAGGTCATGGGTCCCTCTCCTTGCTTCTGACGTAGGGATTTGGTAGCTTCCAAAGTATACTGAAATGTGCTACTGTAGAAAAGGGGGAAAAAAAGAATAACAATTATCATTACCACCTCCATTTTCTTTGTTCATTTTTATTTTTGGTGCTTAATGAATTTAACATCAATTCGTATGAATACTGACCTGCATTTGTTTGAATTTGACACTGACTTAGCAAAAGTAGATGTCATTTTAGGATGGAAAAGGGTAAAGGTTTTTCATGCTGAGTATAGTTCTTGTACAATTCCCAGTAGGGGCCTATGTGTTAGGTTTTTGTTTGATTGGTTTTGGTTTTTGTCAGGGAGAAAGTCCATGATATAACTGGTCAATTGTGCAAACCTATGGCCCTGAGGAATGCAAGCTACAGCACATAACCAATGTGTTGAGGTACATTATCTAAGCTTCTTTAAATTTCACCAAGTTGACATAATATACGTATGTCGTACTTTAAGACAACACATAATTTAAAAACAAAAACTTGGAAAATAGATACAACAGAAGATAATTATTCCCATTATAAAATAATTGTTCACTTTACCAAAGAGATCATGACAAGGTTTCTTTAAATAGCCAACTTTCCTGAAGCATTTGAAATACTGTATTTACATTAAAAATTATTTATAGAACTTTCAAGAAGATATCTATTTTATTATCTACAATAAACCTACATACTGTAATGGTTTTTTTGAACTAAAGCCTTTATTTTTTTCATTGTAAGCTAAATGTAAGTTAAAATTTTCTGCATTAATCTTTTCAGTGGGGCAACCTAATTTTTTAGTTCTTCATTTCATATACTCTTTAAAAGCCTGGGTGAAGAGGTGACTTTCAAAGTTAACTCTTAAAATTTGTATTCTCATATCAGGGCAATAAAATCTTCAACTAAAACTGATGATGAAGAAAATACAAAATAACTTTCTAAGAATGACAAGGAGTGAAAAATATGGTCATTCAATATGCCTAGCACAGTAGCTAGCACCTGAGGCACTTGATAAATAAATGCTTGTTTATTGATTGACACATATCAAATCAAGGAGCTCCAATTCCAGTAGAAGGGCAGCTAGGTGGAACCATGGAGAGAGTGCTGGGCCTGGGAGTAAAGAAGACTTGAGTTCAAATCCAGCCTCAGATATTTGCTAGCTGTGTGATCCTGGGCAAATAACTTCTCTTTGCCTCTATTTCTTCATTTGTAAAATAGGGATGGGGAAGCTAGGTGGCACATTGGATAGAGTTCTAGGTCTGGAGTCAGGAAGACCTGAGTTCAAATCTGGCCTCAGACGCTTACTAGCTGTGTGACTCTGGGCAAGTCATTTAACTCTGTTTGCCTCCGTTCCTCATCTATAAAATGAACTGGAGAAGGAAATGGTAAATCAATCCAGGATCTTTGCAAAGAAAATCCCAAAAAGGGATCATGAAGAGTCAAACACAACCGACAATGATTAAACAATGACAAAATGCTTCTTGAGGATAGGAACCCTTCTCATTTAAAAAAAAATTTTTTTTGGTGAGGCAATTGGGGTTAAGTGACTTGCCCAGGGTCACATAGCTAGGAAGTGTCAAGTGTCCAAGGTCAAATTTGAACTCAGGTCCTCCTGAATCCAGGGCCAGTGCTCTATCCACTGCGCCACCTAGCTGCCCCCTCATTTTTTCTTCATATCCTTAACACCTAGCATGGCACCAGTCACAGAGTAGACACAATCAACGCTTACTTAACTGAGTTGAATTTAATTGTGTTGCAATGAATTGAAATGAAGAAATTGTTTTTAAAAAAAATGGCATGGTAAAATACAATGACAGAACTGTAGAACTGAATGGGACCTTGAAGATTAATATATTCCAACCCCATAATTTTACAAATCCAAAAACCAAGACCCTGAGATGAAGAGAATTCCTCAAGATCACAGTCAAATTGGGGAAAAAGTTGAAACTAGACCCCACATCTCCCAACTTCACAGATCAGCACTCTTTCCATTACACTTGAAAAAAATGATTGCCTATTTTAATATTAGACATGGTATGCATTTGTTTTGACACTTTCTCAGATGATTGGAAATTATCTTGTTTCCTCAAATGTCCTATTTTAATCTTAATCTGTTTGTTAATCAGTTCCTGTTATCTCATCTCTTATCAACCTACCTTGCCGTTTGTTCATAAATATATTCTTCGGCCCCCACTGAAGCACTCCGATATTTCTGAAAAGTTTAGAAGTGATTTAAAAAAATTAAAATAGATAAAGAACCATTATAAACAAACATCAAGTTAAAAAAAATCTCCCAAAATATTTCCAATTGTGATCATCCTAGGAAGAAATCTTCACAGTATTATGGATCTATTTATGATTTGTATATGGAATTTGTATACAGACTCTGCCAGATTTCTCCATCTTGTGTAACCTTCTCCAAGTATAATGATCTGATTAGGCACATTCAATTTTTCAACCACTTTTCTTAAATTCCCATTCACTTTGGAACAGAATATTCCTATGCGATTGTAAATTGAGACTTCAAATTCACTAAGTCCCGGCAATCTTATTTATTAGTGATTCATTTTACCTCAGAGGGGCAAGGTATTTTAGAAGTGATTTATTCTTTTTCACCTTTTTCTTCTTCAATTCTGTTACTTCTACTATCAACCTAGCTCAGGTCCTCATTTTCTCTCTGCTGCATTACAATAGCCTCAGAGTTGATTTTCATGCTTCATCATTCTCTCTGCTATCAGAATACTCATTCTAATGTAAGATTCTGATCATATCATTTCTTGGCTCCAAAAATCCTTCAACGGTCCCCTATTGTCGAGTAAATGAAATCTCAAGCTCCTTACCCTGGCATTCAAGGTTCACCACAATCCTGTTCTAACTTTGTTTCTGCACTGCTTATTTCAGTCAAATTGGTTGACTCACCATGCCCTAATGTCATGCTTTCTTTTTAGTCTCTTGCTCATACCATTTCTTAGGCATAGAATGCCTTTCCTTCCACCCCAAATGTCTATCTGTAAAATCCATTGCATCCTACCTAGCTTAGAGGGTTGCTATGAGGACATGCTTTATAAACTATAAAAGGCTGTATAGCTCTAAAATATTAAAAAATGTTTTGGGTGTAGCTAGTTGGCACAGAAGATAAAGCACCAGCCCTGAATTCAGGAGGACCTGAGTTCAAATCTGACCTCAGATATTTAACACTTAACTAGCTGTGTGACTCTGGGCAAGTCACTTAATCCTCATTGTCCTGTCCTCCAAAATAAAATAAAATATAAAAAATGTTACTGATTATTTTTCAAGGTCCAGAACTAGTGATACCTCTTTCAAGAACCTTTTATTTACAACAAATCTTCTATTCCATCCCACCCCCTCACAGGCACCAAAGCAGACCCACATACCATAAAAGAACTCTTCCATAAGTCATCAATTCCACAAAAATGTATTAAATGCCTACTGTGTGCATGACCCCATGCTAGGCATCAGCAATAACAAAGATGTTTTTAAATGATCCCTGCCCTAAACAGAGCTTTTGTTTTCCACTTAGGGGGAAGGGATATGCCACATGTACAATAAACAGAATGTCTCCAAAGTCTTAATACAGTTGTAAGCTTTAATAACTTTGTGGGACACCCACAGCCCTTATCATGCAAGGTGAAGTTTGAAAGGGCCAAAACACTCTATTGCTACCTCTCCTATGCCTTTTATCATATTCTAATTTGTATTCTGGTCATATCTGCCATGCATGCCAGATTGCTTCTAAGCTCTTTTAGGTCAAAGATGGCATTCATTTGGGCATGCCCTATCCCTAATAGAGCCCTTCTCTGCAATTAGCAAGCACATGAATTTTGAACCAATAAGAATATCACAGAAATTTCCAAGGACCTGGATTCAAGTCATGCCTCTGATGCTAAATACCTGTGCGACCTTGGGGGCAAGTTAGTTCACCTCCTCAGCCTCAGTTTCATCATCTAGAAAAAGAGGGGACAAGATGAGTCAGACTCGATAAATTCTGATGCCCCTTCCATCTCTAGATCAATGGCCCTTTTCTTTGAAATCACATCTCACCAAAAAAAAAGAAAAAATGAGAGCTCACACTAATAGAGCATTTTAAGAGTCACAAAGTACTTTCCTCATAACAATTCTACAAGGCATTATTATCCTCATTTTACCAAAAGGTAATAGAAATTTAGAGAGTTCAAAAGACTTACACAACTTTGAACCCTAGACACCAACCTCCAAACCCGGTACTTTTTTATTATATAATTGAGCTTTCTAATAATTTACAAAAAGCTTAACCTTTATCCTTGCACTTAAGAATAATTCTAGTGTCTTCCTTCTGTTGATTATCTCTAATTTATCCTACATATATCTTGTTTGTATATATCTTGTATATATGTTGTATGTACATATACTCTGTATATATTTGTTCATATAGAACAGAGGCTGTATTTTGCCTCTTTGTACCCACAGTGACACGTATAGTGTTTTGTGCATAGTTGGTGCTTAATAAATATTAATAAATTCTAGAATAAGTTCATAATCTCAGATGACAAAGGCTAGAATTTATAAAGCATTTTATATACCTTAACTCTTTTGGTCCTCATAACAGCTCATAAACTAGATACTATTAGCACCATTTTTACAGATGAGGAAACTGAGAACAAGAAAGAAGCAAAAAAATTCTTTAGGATTTGTCCTAATTCAAACAGCTAGTAAAAGTCTAAGGCATAAGGTTTTAACTCAGATCTCCCTGACTCCAAGTCCAACCCTCCATCGATGGTGCCACCTAGAATTGGAAGCAAAGCTGTGCTGTAGTCAGCTGAACTACTGGGGAGAGCTGATTGTTAAATATTCAGTGTGAGGAGTTACACCTCAGAAATGGATAAATTCTACAATCAAAGTTTGGTTTATGATTTCATCAATTGTCTTAAACTTAAGACAGTGACATGAAAATGTTAATCATGCAGATTAGATTTTTAATGTGTGTCATACACCCTCTTTTAACCTAGAGAGCTGGTTGTTAAATTTTTACCAGCATGTCACTGGAAGGGATAACAGAGGCCACCTAATCCAACCTATAAGTAAACAAAAATCCCTTATATAACATAAGAGCACTTATCTAGCCTTCACTAGAAAATCTCTAATAAGGGGAAATCTAGTACCTCTTTGGCTGCCCATTCCATTTTGGGATAGTTCTAATTACTATCATGTTTTCCCTTACATCAAACCTAAATCGACCTATCTGGAACATCCACCAATTGCTCCTAGTTTTATGCTGTGAAACTAAGCAAATATACCTAATTGTATTATCATCTAGCTCACATCTCTCCATCTTTTTTTCCACAATAACAACATAAGAGGCTATGGGTTGCTAAAATCTAGTTAAAACTATATCCAAAGCATTGTTCTGCTCTATCATTTGCGTAAACCCATAAAAACAAAGGAAGCATGGGTCTGGTCTGACTAGTTCTTGATACTGTCAACCAGGGTTTGGAAAAATGTAAACTTCTTGAGGTCAAAGACTGTTTCTTTTTCTTTTCTTCTTCTTCTTCTTCTTCTTCTTCTTCTTCTTCTTCTTCTTCTTCTTCTTCTTCTTCTTCTTCTTCTTCTTCTTCTTCTTCTTTTTTTACTATTATTCTCAATGCCTAGCAAAATGCCTTGGTTTTTTTTCTTTTTTTAGTGAGGCAATTGGGGTTAAGTGACTTGCCCAGGGTCACACAGCTAGTAAGTGTTAAGTGTCTGAGGTCGGATTTGAACTCAGGTCCTCCTGACTCCAGGGCCGGTGCTCTATCTACTGCACCACCTAGCTGCCCCCAAAATGCCTTGTTAAAAAAAAAATAGCAATGTTTATATAACCTTCTAAGGTTTGCAAAGAGTTTTATGTTACCTTCTCATTTTTATTCTCCCCAAAATCCTGGTGTTATTATAATTTCCATTATACAAAGGAAGAAATTGAAGCAGACAGGTTAGGTGACTTCCCCAGGGTAATAAAACTACTAGATGTCTAAGACCAGATTTGAACTAGGGTTTTCTTGAATGCAGAATCAATGCTCTCTCCACTGCCCACCTCTCTGATTCTAAAAGAGGGAGAACAACATTCCAGGCATTGGAAATATAGTTCACCAACCTGAGTTCAGTCTGAGTATAATGTTCTGGTTCTCCAAAAACTACTTTTAGAGGATTCAGCAGTTTCCTCCCCAGCCAGCTCTTCTTTCTAAGTGGTTTGCCTGGCAGTGGCCATCCCTAAGCTGCTAGATGCTTAAATCTCCAGGTTCTGAAAGGCCTCCCTCTTTTATATACATTCTACAGGTCCTGACAAAGTCTCCTCAACCAACTACACTTCCTGCGTATCACCAGGACATCTAAATTGACCAAAGGCTTTTTTTGCGCTTAGTGCGATAGAGTGATACTAGTGTCTGCCAAGAAAACCCCAAATGGGGTCACAAAGAGTTGAGTGGACACACTGAAAGGACTTAACAACCACAACAACCACAACAATAATTGATTCAATAAAATTTTGTCACGTGATTATGGAATGGGGTCTAGCATCTGACTCTTACTTTAAGTAGGTGTGGAATGATTGTCTAAACTGACCCCACCCTTCTATGTGGATAGATAAATGAGGCCCCAGCTTCATTATTGGCTCATTTCTTGAACTTCGACTCCTATTTTAAGTTGATTGCTCTTTCCCCCCCTACCTCATAACTATTCTTTATGACAGAAGTTTTTAACCTTTTCTGTCATTGGGCCTTTTTGGCAGTCTGGTAAAACCTGTAGACTCTTTTGAATAATGTTTTGTTTTGGGGTGAGGCAATTGGGGTTAAGTTACTTGCCCAGGGTCACACAGCTAGTAAGTGTCAAGTGTCTGAAGCCGGATTTGAAGTCAGGTCCTCCTGAATCCAGGGCCAGTGCTCTAACCACCGAGCCACCTAGCTGCCCCTGAATAATTTTGTTTTGCTTTGTTTTGTTTTTTTGGCCAGGCAATTGGAGTTAAGTGACTTGCCCAGGGTCACACAGCTTGTAAGTGTCAAGTGTCTGAGGCTGGATTTGAACTCAGGCAGGTCTTCCTGAATCCAAGGCCAGTGCTTTAACCACTGCACCACCTAGCTGCCCCTGAATAATGTTTTAAAATGCATAAAATACATTGGATTACAAAGAAAATAATTTACACTGATGTAAGATAATTTCAAAATATTAAAAAAAAAACACACACAAGGTCACAGACTCTCCCCCTTAAAGTAGCTCCAATCTATGGTATCTAGCTTAGGAATATATGAATTTGAATCTTATCTCAGACATTTAATAGGTAAGTAACCCTAGACAAATTATCTCTCAGCCTTAATTTCCTTACATATAAAATAGTAATAATAATAGCACCTAGCATGCAGAGCTGTTATGAGGATCAAATGAGATTATACACACACATTATACGTGTATGTTTATGTATATGTATGTGAACAGCATGTAGTTGTTGTTGAGTAGTTTCAGTCATGTCTGACTCTTCGTGACTCAATTTTGGGTTTTCTTGACAAAGATACTGGAGTGGTTTGCCATTTCCTTCTCCAAATCATTTGACAGATGAGGAAACTGAGGCAAACAGGGTTGGGTGAATTGCCCAGGGTCACACAGCTAGTAATTGTCTGAGGCCAGATTTGAACTCAGGTTCTCCTGACTCCAGGGCCAGTGTACTGCACCACCTAGCTGCTATATACACATACATGTGTATGTGCACATACATGTATACACATATGTGCATGCATAGATGGTGTGAATACATACCTATATATAATGTTTTGTGAACATTAAGGGTTAGCTATTAGTTGTAGCAGTATTATTATTATATGTAGCCAATTTTCTTCTTGCTCCTCCCCCCTTTTAAGAATAAATTTAAAGTACTTTTGATTAGATTTTCAAGGTTCCAGGCAAGTATACTTTTACCAACCCATCCATCATTAGGTACATGCTGTATTTTTATTATTAATAATTATTTTCTCACAATGCCATCTTGGCCAAGAGTGTGTCATTACTATATTGTATGCTATGGTCCAGAAATCAAAAACCCATTCTCAGACACCATCTTGATTTTTTAAAAAAATTAAATTTATTTTTTATTCTTAACTTAAATACCAAGTAAAATGGGCATTATCCAAATTTTGATTTGTACATGTAACTGCGGATATCATAGATAGCTTGCTTTAAAAAAAAAATACATATGGATAAAGCACTGGCCCTGGATTCAGGAGGACCTGAGTTCAAATGTGGCCTCAGACACTTGACACTTACTAGCTGTGTGACCCTGGGCAAGTCACTTAACTCTCATTGCCTCACAAAAAAAATACATATATTATAAATGTAAAATATAACTTTCAAAATCTAAGAAATCATCCTCTGGACCTCTTCTTTACTCCTTTAAGTTTAAGTCTTCTGGACTTAGTGCCTTGAAAAGCTATTCGCTCTTCAAATCACATGGTAAACTCCAAAGTGGAATTCATTTTATGGATCCCTGCTGGTTGGCACCACCTTCTTTGTCCCTTCTGTTTTCAGCCCTTTCCATATTTCACTAGGCTTTAATAACTTTGCTAAAATGAGCAAAGGGGAAATGTGTTTAATATCCAACAACTGCAGGCTTTACTTCTTTGCATGTATCACATCATTGTACTGAACTATTATGAAATAGGTGGAGTGATATAAAATTTGGGAAAGTGTACTCAATCTGTTTATCAGTTATTATTTCGCTGGGTTTGGATGCAGACCTGGTCATTGCAAGTGCAGACAACTTAATAAATATACTGAATGGAAAATCTCAAAAAGATCATGAATTTCTGATTATCCACAAGGCCTTTACTGACTGACTAACTACTATAAGGATTATATGGATTTTTCTGACAAAAGAGAAATGCTTATATCCCCTGAAGATAAGTTATTATAGGGGAACTTCACTTATCAGTTAATCAATAAAATATGTATTATGCACCTGCTATGCGCCAATCACTATGCTAGATGATAATTGGAGGAAAGTCCAGGTTTAATTTGTGAAAAGTCTGAACCACAGGAGATTTGCTCAGGAAACACAGGTGTATTATTGTTCTGTCCATACACTCTCCAACTAGGTTGACACATTTTTTTTTTCATTCAAAACAATTGCCTTAATAAAATGTCTTAGGGGAAATATTTCAACACATAATGTTTATTCCTAGTTAGCATATCATTTTCATGAAGGCAGGTGTTTTACGATAATGTTAGCTGATAATTACATGTAGCTTTAATGTTTGCAAAGCACAATAAAACTCTGATGTCAATTGAGCCTCATAATCTTCCTATGAGGTAGGTACTCCAGGTATTTTTACCCCCCATCTTACAAAGAAGGAAATTGAATCTCAGAGAGAGGTTAAGTGATTTGCCTAGGGTCAAATGGCTTTTAAATATGGGAGGCAGAATTTGGACTAAGGCCTTAAAGACTCCAAGTTTACCTTCCTGTCCACTATAGTACATGGTTGGCTGAAATATTTTTAATGCTTCCCTGTAACTTTGTTTGCACTAGTCATTTGTACTCTTTATCAGAAAAATGGGCTCTAAACAGGCAATCAATATCAATCTCAATTACTGAAAATTCTAACAGTGAAATTCATGTAAACGTGTTCTTATTTGTTTAGAAATATTATTACGGATGATGGTAATATCTGGAATCTAATAAAAGCTTCTTCCCAAGAACCTTCATTCTTATGGTAGCCTAATAATAGGTTAATGAAAGCATATGAATATCTCTACTACAAACCACAAAACCCCCAAACTCCCCAAAACAAGGTCTGGAATATTTGAGATTTTCCTTAATCACAGAATAATAATTTATTGAGAAGAAATATGTTATATTTTCCCAGAGTTCCAAACACTTTAATCAAGCAGGCAAATAAAAGCCCTGACTCATGGTCTGAGAGGGAAATACACTGCAATCTGAATTTAACATTTTTTGAAAGTATGCCCCTTATAAACCTGGTCCTTCCTCGTTGACCTTTAAGGTTTTTTCCAAGTCTATAACAACAAAAACAACAAAACCTAGTATTTATGTGGCTTTAAGGTTTACAAAGTACTTAATACATTATCTCATTTGATCCAACAATCTGGATGTATGCAAGTCACTTAACTCCTGTCTGCCTCAGTTTCCTCATCTGTAAAATGGGGGTCAGGTATTTCCATTTGAACTCAGGTCCTCCCAACTTCAGGGCCAGTGCTCTATCCACTGTACCACCTAGATGTCCCAGTAGGTATGCTAACACATACACAAATATACAATAACTATGATGCATAATAGAATGTGATAAAAGCACAAAAGGGACCAAATGCTATCTTGAGAGTCAATTACATTTATTTATTGAGGAAGACCATGTGCGACAGTGGAAAGAACATTTACTGGTTGCAGAGTTCAGATGAAAAAATTGTGAAGTTTTTAAAGGGCCACAAGATCAATCTGAATCAAGTGAGGTAGTGGCCAAAAAAAATAGTTAATACAATCTTAGGCAAGATTAACAATCATGGTGTCTAGAATAAGGAAGATAATATTTCAGCTCTTCTCTTCCCTGGTCAGACTGCATCTGGAGTATTATATTTAGTTCTAGGAATATTTTAGATAAACTATTTTAGACAATTTGGGAATGTGTAGATAAACTGAAATACATCCTGAAGAAGGTAACCAGGCTAATGAAAGGTCTAGAGAATATGGCATATGAGGATCAGTAGAAGGAAATAGTTATGCTTAGCCTGGAAAAGAAAAAGGGAACGATAAGGTAGCTTCCATCAAATATGGATGGAAAGAGATGTCTTGTGGGAAAGAGATTAGAACTGTTTTTCTTACCCCTATGGGGCAGAACTAGGTAAAAATTAGAAAAAGTGAGATTTAAGCTTAATATAAGGAAAACCTTTGTAAGAATTAGAGTTACTGGGGCAGCTAGATGGCGCAGTGGATAGAGCACCAGCCCCGGAGTCAGGAGTACCTGAGTTCAAATCCAGTCTCAGACACTTAACGCTTACTAGCTGTGTGACCCTGGGCAAGTCACTTAACCCCAATTGCCCTGAAAAAAAAAAAGAATTAGAGTTATTGGGGCAGCTAGGTGGCACAGTGGATAGAGCACTGGCCCTGGAGTCAGGAGGACCTGAGTTCAAATCCAGCCTCAGACACTTGACACTTACTAGCTGTGTGACCCTGGGCAAGTCACTTAACCCCCATTGCCCACCAAAACAAACAAACAAACAAACAAACAAATACAAAACAAAACAAAAAAGAATTAGAGTTATCCTAAAATGGAATTGGTTGCCTCCAGGAGTAGCGGTTTGAAAGCCTCTTGGAGGTCTTCGATTGCCCCACTTCCAAAGCTAAGATTCTAGGATTCTATGAGTGAAATGTATAAAGACAAAACTGAAGGTACAGTCTTCTAGTCAAGGGAAACATGAATAAAGATGGAATAACTGAGGCCATGCAAACTGTCTCCTGTCTAAACAATAACTGGAGGCATAACTAGAATAAAAAGACAACATCAGTGAGAAGTGAGAAATGTGGCTGCATAATTGGATGGTGTCCAATTTTGTAGGACCTGAGAAGCTGAGCAGAGTGGTTTCTGGGAAATACAAGGGAATAAAATAAAAACTCTGTTTCATCAAGAAAAGATCTTTCCATGAACTCTACAATAAATACAGCCACACTGTCTTCCTTGCTGATCCTCTCATAAGATGCTCCATTTCTTGAATCCATGCCTTTTTACTAACTGTCCCCCATGCCTGGAATGCTCTTTTTTCTCCACCTTCACCTCCTAGTTTCCCCTAACTTCTTTCAACACCCAGCTTAGATCCTACCTTCTGCAGGGCTTTCCCTATCCTCACTCCTTCCCTCAATGCTAACACTTTCCCTCTCAGTTACCTTCCATTTACATTGTCTATATCTTGTACATATATAGTTGTCTCTCATTAGAATGTGAGCTCCTTAAGGACAGGGTTCATGTTTTTTGCCTTCCTCTGTATCTCAAGGACTTAGAACAATGCCTAGAACCTAACAAGTATGTAATATATGCTTGTTAACTCCCGCTGTTGTTCGAGGTCAATTGGAGGGGTTGGGCAACTATCTCTCTCCACCTTAATTGTACCTAGAGCAGAAGCTGCCTTGTTGAAGTCTCCCTTGACAGGAGCCATAGGCTGGCAGCCAGTGTCAGTTTATGGCAGACTGTCATTAAAAAGTATTGACTTTACTGAATTGACTAACTATAACAAATAGAGAGTGTAACTTGAGGAGAAGACAGACTAATAAAACATTTATGTGGGCTCATAATTTCTTCGTTACCAATCAATTTACAAGGAGATTCAAGAAGGCTTTTGGTTCAGCACAGGCTTCCTTGAATATTTAAGACCCTCCCCATTCTGGCTTCACCTACCTTTATAGTCTTATTTCCCATTATTCCCCATGCATACACTCAGTGTTCTAGGAGGATTGGACCACTTGTCAGTCCATTCTCTCATCGTACATTCACTTGCCTTTGTGTATTTGTGCAGTGCATACTTTTGACCTAGAAGTTACTCACTCTATCATCATTTCAATCTATCAGAATCCTCTTCCTATAAAGATTAGTTCAGATGCATTTTTTGGACATAGCCAATATTTTGCTTGACTATGTCTAATTCTTACAAGGATTTTTCTTTTTCTTTTTTTCAGTGAAGGAGGAGGTGAGAATGCTTGTTAATTTTTTTAAAACCCATTTAATTAACAAAATAAAGACTAAGTTAAATGTGACTTCCTCCATGAAGCCTTCTCTGATTTCCCTGTCCCTATCACAGCTGAAAGTATGTTCTCTTACCTCATATTTTCCTAGTGATGTGGGATGGAATTTGGGGTCAAATTGTGAGTTGTCCCAAAAGAATTACAAGACTCAGTGACTCAGTTTCCCAAGTTTTATTGCAATACTGTGAGTGACCACAGGGAGAGAACCATAAAAGTGGAAAGGTATCTCTCGAATACTGAAAGAAAAGAGTTATATTTATAGTATGGATAAATTGATTATCAGTCTCATTATAATAATGTCCACCTTGGGGAGGTACAGGGGAGGGCCTGTCCTTTTCATTATAATATTCTTCACCTTTGGGAGGTACAGGGAAGGGCTTATCCTAATTTGGAGTTCCTGGGGTCCTAAGCCAACCCCCGAAGTATGTACTTTTTTCCATAGAGGTATGTTTTGGGGAACAAATTTGGCCTTTTCTGCCCATGCCTCTTTCTGGTTCCCAGGCTTAGTTTCAAAATATCTTCATTTTTCATTAGAATTTCTATACCCTGTCTTGTGTCTCATTGTTATATGATTTGCCCCTTTTTATAAAAGTTCCTGTTATGGGTACTGATTCCCAGGGGGATGAGAACCTAGCATCCTGACTTGTAAGTTATCCATTAACTAGGGTCTGAGTCTCTTTTAGAGCTCATATCTGAATTAGAGCTTGGGTCTTAAGTTTTCTATTAACCTCTTTTTTGCCTCCTACATCACTAGTGTGGGAAATCTTTGAATCTCTCCTTTGCCCCTTGTTTATTATTCAGTCGTATCCAACTCTGTGACCCCATTTGGTATTTCCTTTTTTCTTTCTTCCTTCCTTTTTTTTTCAGGGCAATGAGGGTTAAGTTACTTGCCCAGGGTCACATAGCTAGTAAGTGTCAAGTATCTGAGTCAGGATTTGAACTCAGGTCCTCCTGAATCCAGGGCTGGTGCTTTACCCACTGCACCACCTAGCTGCCATCCTATTAGGTATTTTCCTGGAAAAAATACTAGAGTGTTTTGCCATTTATTTCTCCAGCTCATTTTACAGATGAGGAAACTGAGACAAATGGGATTAAGTGACTTGCCCAGGGTCACACAGGCAGTGTCTGAGGCTGGATTTGAATTTAGGAAGATGAATCTTCCTCAGTTCCAACTCAGTGCTCTATCAACTGTGCCATCCAGGTGCCTCATCCCTACTTTATTTCATGTGTATTACATTGTTACCCCCACCTCCAGTAGATTATGAATTCTTGACGGCCGGGGAGTATTGTTGTTTTGCTTGTATAAAGAGTATATCTAGCAAAGTGCCTGAAACACTATAGGTCTTTACTACATGTTTAATGAACTGGAGAGAATTCTATGTATCATCTTCTCACTTGAATAGATAATTAAATATAATTTGCCTAGAAAACAATGAATAACATATCTAATATCTGGCAATCAAAAAATATTTATTAAGTGTCTATTTTGTTGCAGGCACTTTACAGGTGTTACAGAGAAAAGGCAAAAGTGAGGCAGCCCCAGGTGAAACAACATGTGTGTGTAGATAGAGAGATAGAAATACACCAATATGTATATATGTGTGTCTGTGTGTGTTTGTATATGTGTGTATATATATATGTGTGTGTGTGTGTATGTATGTATTTATATGTAGTATGTATGTATGTATTGTGTGTATATTTATGTGTATGTGCAAAACACATAAAGAACAAATATGTGGTATAGAGGAAGAGTGGGGGAGAGGGGACCATGGGACCTCATTATGTGGAAGGTGGTTGGTTGAAGGATTCCAAGAGGCAGAGATAGAAAGGAAGTACAGTCTAGTCTAGGTAGAGGGAACATCCAGTGAAAAAACAAGACATAGTGTCCTGTTTCAGGAAGAGGAAAAATCAATATGGCAGAACTAGTGCAAAGCTTCTTAAACTGTGGGTCACAACCTCACATGGGATCACATAACTGAATGTGGAGGTGTCAGGAAAAAATTGGAAACAGTAAAAGGTTAAGAAGTTTTGTTATAAAACTAAATATCCAGGGTCAAGTAAAAATTTCTCAGGTGAAAAGGGCACAAATGGAAAAAGTTTAAGATGCCCACACTAGAGCATGTGGACGGGATTAATGTAAGCAGGAGGAGGCCTAGTTGTGAAAAGCTTTAAATGCAAAATAAGGGAATTTACATTTAATTCTAAAGGTAACTGGGAGCTACAGAAATTTATTGGCCAGAGTAAGAGGGAGAAGAAGTCACATGGCCAGACCTGAACCTTAGGAAAATTACTTTGGTAACTATGTGAAAGATGGATTGGAACTGAGAGAGACGAGATAGGAAGATAAGAGATGATATATCCGTATCACAGCCCCTGTGCAAGGACATCACAAAGGGAATATTGGCATGCTTCTAAATCTTTCAGGGAGAAATAAGATCAAAAGTTTCATTTTTCTTCTTTCCACCAAGAGATCCACTAAGGTTTAGAAAAGTACATTAGTGAATATTACAGCAGGGCAGCAAAGTTAATGAACTGTTACATTCTAATGAATAACAACATGCATGTATATGTGCGTGGGTAGGTATGTGTATGCATATGTGCATATATGTACATACATGTATTGCGTATACATGTGCGTGCCACATATATGTATATAGACAAGGTGTGTTTATGTGTGTGCATATACACATGTACTTTCACATTGTGTATATGCACATTGTGTATATGCACATTGTGTATGCATATATGTGTATATACCTACATGTATGTGTGTGCACACAGAGAGAACAGGAAAATACAGAATAGCATCATGGGGGGAGGAGGAAAAGATCTCACTACCTAGAGGGTGGTGCCTGAGTCACTAAGGATTCCAAGGGGCAGAGGTAAAGAGGGAATTCATTCCAGACGCAAGGGACAGCCAGCCAGTGTAGCCAGAACTGGCTCGAAATCTGTTTTGTTTTGTTTTTTCTTTGGCCAGGTGAGATTTGAACCAAAATTTCCAGCCTCCAAACTCTTTGCACTGTACCAACCTGTCTCTGGAAGACTGACTGTTTCAAAGTTTTTGTTTGCTGTTTTTATCTTGTTATCTTGGCATAGAAGTATTCAGAATTTTAAGACAGTTAACATTGACTTCAACATGACAAAAAAAGGTCTGAGCTCTGATGATTTCTGACATATGAATATTCAAAGTTGGGGGAAAGGTCCCATTCCTGAGATTTCACTGGTATAGGGAACTCCCAGTAAGAAGCCTCTCTCTAGGTGGCGCAGTGGTGCAATGGATACAGCACCGGCCCTGGATTCAGGAGGACCTGACACTTGACACTTAACTAGCTGTGTGACCTTGGGCAAGTCACTTAGCCCCAATTGCCCCACCACCACCACCCCCCAGCAAAAGAAAAAGAAAAGGCCTGGTTACGCACACAGCTAGTGTGTGTCAGAGGTAAGATTAGAAGGTAGACCTTCTCAACTCTGAGTCAGGAATTCTATGCAATATGCCACCCTCACTCTTATGTATTAGCTATAATGTTCTCCTATTTGTTCTTTTTCTGAATTTATGAACTCTCGCCCTAAGTGGAGAAGAGCAATTTGATTTTGAAACTTCATTATACTCCTCTCTCAAGCCATTGTCTGCATCTAGCACTGTGCCTTCAGATGCTTTATAAACATGTGTTTAGATGATTTGATAACAGTTGCCTTTTTTTCTTTCTGGAGATGAGGTAAATAAGGTATCAAAATCCCTCATAAACTATGTACAACACATTTGGAGCATATGTGATTATTCATGTTCTCCTAATACTGGTTCTTTAAGAGATAACTGTTTGGCCCTTCATAGCAATCCTCCCCTCTACCTGTCCAGGCTTAGGATCAGAGCTAGTCTCCCTTGTATAGTCTGAGGTGTACTGCATTCATCAGTGGTTTCCATATAATTCAATAATCCACTGGTGAGTATAATAGATTTCATCCAAGGATTGGTACTCTAGGGATTTCCTTAACAACATTACTCAGAGGTCACCTAATTATATGACCATTTGGCATTGCTATTAGCAAAAGATTATAACTGGAATCCTTTTTTTTAAAACTTCCATCAAAATGAAATATGGTGGCCCAGCTAAAGACCAGTGCAAACATTGATTTGGGCTGCAATGATTAAACCCCACAAAACAGTTAAATAAAAAACACTGGGACCAAGCCCAAACACTTAACTTCTGGGAAAGTCAGAGAATTCCTTTACCCCCCCTTTTCCACTTTGAAATAAAAAAAAATACAATCACCTCTTTTCACAGGACTTTTATCTGCAACACAAATATAACTGATAATGCGCCACCTAGATATCACAACCATTCCATTGTCACTGGACCAAGTGCCCAAGTCCTTCTGAAAGGCAGTGTGGGAGAGTGGTAAAAACACTGAACTCTGAGTCAGTCCTGGCCTCTACTGCTGTCTCCACTAATTACTAGTTGAGTCACTTTGGGCCTAAACTTTCCAAGTCAAAGTACTAATAGTTGTACTACCCAGAGGCAGTAAGGTGGCCCAATGGATAGATGGTTCTGCTTGGAGACAGGAAGACCAGCATTCAAATCTGGCACCAGACACACTTTATAGATAGGCAAGTGACTTCACCGCTGTCTGCCTCAATTTCTTCAACTGTAAAATGGGGAGAAGAACAGCACCTACCTTGCAAAGTTGAAATGAAGATCAGATGAGAGATCATTTTTTTTAAAGTGCTTAGGGGACAGCTAGGTGGTGCTGGGGATAAAGTACCAGCTCTGGATTCAGGAGGACCTGAGTTCAAATCTTCCCTCAGATACTTGACACTTACTAGCTATGTGACCCTGGGCAAGTCATTTAACCCTCATTGCCCCACCCCCCCAAAAATTTGCTTAGCACATTGCCTGGCACATAGTAGGTGCTTCTTCCCTTCCTTCACTTCCCCCACCTCTCAGAGCTGTTCTGAGGCTCAAATTAAATAATTTATGTAAGATTCATTGTAACTGTCGAGTTATATGTAAAAAACAGCTATCATTAATATGTAGGAACCAAATGAAAAGACTTGCAAAGGGTCTAACACTATATCAATGGCATTTCTCTCATGAGAAGTGATGGGGCAAAGGGTCTGTTTCTGTTTTTCACTTTTCTCATAGGAACATCTGAGACAGTGGAACATGTATCAAATGTGGAGTCAGAAGAGCTGAGTTCAGATTCCGGTTCTGCTCCTTACTACCTTTGTGACCACTGGCAAGCTATTTAACCTCAATGAGCCTCTGTTTCCTCATCTGTAAAGTGACAGGGCTGGCCTAGATAACCTCATAGTTAAATTCCAGCTATCACTGTGGCTTCTTACTATTGATTGGCAACCATTATTTATTGAGAATTTATCAATGTTAGTTAATTGAATCAACCAAGTGGACATTGATTAGGCACTCACTACATGGCAGGGTCTGTATTCTGTGTCAAGGATACAATGAAAAAAAATAGGAAATTTCCATTCTAATGTACTGAACATCCATAATGAATGAAAACGACACAGTCTCTCTTCATTTAAAAAAAACAACGTTTTTCCATAAGTATTATTGAAAACAGACAGGTAGATCATTTTAAGTACAAGTTATTAAAATGATGTTAAGAATTTTATATCAAGTCCCCAAGAGCAAGAAAGGCAATAGCTCCTTGGATAGGGAATGCATCTCATGTCTCTAACACTTAGTCACTGCACTCTAGATTCTCTATGTCTGTATACAGCAGCCACTCATGACCATCCTCATGCAAATGGAATTTCTGTGTGCAGATCAATTGACAGGAACAACCAGGAGAGAAGCCTGGGTCACATGGGGCATGACTTGTGAAGTCTTTGCATGCACTTGGATAAAAGTAACTTCTGCCCAGGCAGATCTACCTTCCTACCTCTTATTAACCCTACCCTGCATGCATCCTCAGGAATGCCACGGAGATAACAAAACTTGCTCAAAAAGCAGGAGGATGGCGAGGGGGAAACTTGTGCAAAGTTAAAAAAAAAATTTAACAAGCACCACCTTATGTACTTGAGTTATTGTAAATTAGAGCATTCAAAACTTCTGCTTTATGTATATTTACTTAACCTTGGATGTCATCTTACTCAAATGGTAAGAGGATATGAGTTTTACAAGACTCTTGTATAAAAAATAGAGGGAAGGGTAAAATTCTCTCTGGTTGCTTCTATAAGTGTTCATGGTCACCCTGCTAATACTGTACCTCCCCCCATCTGAAAGTTTAGGTAAATATCTGCTAGAGTCTAACACTAATGCTGTCCTATTATCCCAGAAAGGTTGGGGAAACAGAGAAATATAATCACGGTAAAGTAATCTTTAGAACTGGAATGAGAAATTCTGACAAATTCACTTGGGGTTAGGGTGGTGGGAGTACAAAAGTAATTTATCCTTCAATTCTCAGCCTCCAAACTCTAAACCCTCAGGAGGAGAAAGCAAGACAAAGAAAGTAACATGTGTATGTGGGGGGGTGGGGGAGATGAAGAAGGGAAGGTGAGGGGGTAGGGGGGAACCAGCCATGATAAAAGTTAGGCCACAGAAGAAGCATATGACACTAGGAAAAGTTGAATGCTTCTGGGTCAGTAGCAGAACTCATGGTTTCCTCAAGTTGGCAGGGCCTCAGGGCAAACCCCCCACCATGGTGTTCTTCAAGTTGTCCTAATCCTAGTCATAACTCTGGTGGTCTTAAAAGCAGTGGATGTTTTCTGAACACTGAAGAGGCTTATTTGAACTCCTGGTTAAGCACAATTAAATCCAAATCAAAAACCCAGTAGATAGCAAACAATTCAAGAAACATTCGAGGTGCTACATAACAAACAATAAAAGATGACAAGATGATAAATAGAATTACAGATTTCATAAAATATTCCTGGCTTTAAAAACTTAGGTTTCCATATAAGCTTCCCTCATTTCCATAAACAATATACCTAGATTCAAAGACTAAAAATCTAAACTAATTTAAAAGAAACAAATGGGCTAAGATGTAAGGAATAAAAAACAACCTCTTTCAAATACATACCCACCCACCCACACATCAGGTTTATTCCAATTCTAAAAAATGTTAAGCCCTCAGATAATGACATGTATCCCACTTGCCTTTTGGAAACCTTAGATGCCCAGTTATCAGACGTTCATTCACTAACTCGTGATTGACTCACCTCTGAAGCGCCATCTTTGAAAGTCTCACTGTAAGTGCTATCTGGTGTGCTTCGCTGGTCATCCTTGAGATAGTTGGCATGGGGAGCCATGCTGGGTACTTCATACTGATTTTGTTCAAAGATAACACCACGGGGCTCCTCGCTTTCTCCTCTGGGGTAGTGTACAGATGGGGCCATGAAGACGGGCGTAAACTCTTCAGCCTTCACCACGACTACTCCTGCCACACAGCCTGTTGAACCTTCAGACACATTTGCATTGTACTGTTCCCTTTTTAAGGTCTCCAGGTGATCTTGGTTCAAAGAAAGGTTAACTGGAACAGTCTTTAAGACCTGAACTCGGTTTTCTCCTCCTCCACTCAGGTTGCTCTGGGCTTCACTAGTCCCAAGGCAGTTTCTGTTCATGCCAAATGCAGAAAAAAAGGAAAACAAAGGGAGGGTGGCAAAAAAGAAAGAAAATATGGTGAGTGACTCATTTTTAAAGCATTTTTTCACCTCTTCTAGAGTTACCACTAAGATGAACACAAGCTGATACTCGGGCACAACAATTTCCAGCTAAACCAAGGAAACAACTATGGATGATCAGGGAAGCCTGAGATGAGTATTTTCTAAAGTTTAGAGAGATGAAGCAATAAGGCTTAAATCAGGAAGGATCGAATAGATTTCACATATAATGGTATGGGGAGGGGGTAAGGGACTAATGAAAGTAAACTATGATGTGGGTATGAGGGATTGGCCAATGGCAAATGTAGGAAGCAAAGAGATAACTGGGAAAAACTATTGGTAGTCGGCTGCATTTATTTGCACAATTTAACCACCAAGAACTTTTAGTTCCCTGTGACCTACTCATGAATGTTGAGAAATAGAGGCAGCAAATTAATGTTTTATGAGGCTGAGCCAGTTTTGGATTCCATCTACTTCATGAAGCCTTTCCCCAAGCCCCTAACTAGAAGGCACATCTCCCTCCCTGAATTTCTCAAAGCACATTTTCCAACCCTTCTGCACCCCACCCACATTCTAATCTGTATTTTACTTATTTGCATCAGTCTTACTGGCCCTACTAGATTCAAATGCCTTGAGGCCTAAAGGACCATATCTTTGATTCATTTATGTATCCTCAGCATGATGGTGCCATTCTGCTGCTCACTAAAATCCAGTGGCTCCTCTTTTCCTCCAGAATCAAATATAAAATCCTCTTTGACTTTTAAAGCCTTTCACAATGTGGACCCTTCCTATGCAGTTTTCTTATGTTACTCCTCTCCACATTGTCTACAATCCAGCAGCACTGGTCTTCTTGCTGTTATTCCCACAGAACATGCCATGTGTTTCATTGACTCTCCCTATGCCTTAAATGCTCTTTCTTCTCACCTCTACATCCTGGATTTCCTGACCTTCTTCAAAACTAAATTAAAATTCTATCTTCTGCAAGAGAGGTCTTTCCCAGTCTGTATCCCCACTCCACCTGTTGTACTTTCTCTCTAATATCTCTCTCATTTACATTATATATGTCTTGTATGTGCACAGCTGAATGTTATTTCTCCCATCAGAATGTAAGCTCTTAATAAACATTTATTAAACAACTACCACATACCAGCAGGCACTATGCTAAGTGATGGAAATACAAAAAGAGGCAAAAGGCAGTCCCTGCCCTCCAGGAGCTCACAATCTAATAGAGGAGACAATAAGCAAAGAAATATGTAAAAACAAGCTTTCAGTTGGATAAATAGGAAGTAATTCCGAGAGAGAAGGAAGTATAATTAAAAGGAGTAGGGAAAGGCTTCCTGTAGAAGACGGGATTTTAATTGGGAATCAAAGGAAGCCAAGAAAGCCATTTGGCAGGAATGAGGAGAAAGAGTATTCCAGGCATGGGAGATGGCCAGAGAAAATTCCTGGAGCCAAAAAGATGGAGTGTCTTGTTCATGGAAGAGTCAATAGGCCAGTGTTCCTGCATCAAAGAGTATGTGGTGGAAAGTAAGGTATACGAAGCCTTTTAAGAAAGATAAGAGGGTTTTTGTGATGAGGGGCTTTGAACACCAAGAAGAGGATATTGTATTTGATCTTGGAGGTAGTAGGGAGCCATTGGTGTTTACTGACTGACTGAATTGAGGATGTATTAGAGTGGGGAGAGACTTAAGACTTGGGCTCATGGAGGACAGGGATTATATTTTGCTGTTCTTTGTATCCCAGGCACTTAGAATAGTGACTGGCCCATAGCAGGCACTTCTTAAATGTTTGTGGACTGAATGACTGACCCAATAGGGAGGTGTGGTGAAGTGACGGTGCTGCAATCTAAAGTCAGGTGAGGCCTGGTTTTGACTCCCGCCTCTGATATTTAGTGGTTGTGTGACTCTGGGCAGATAATCTCTCTGAGTGTGGGTTTGTTGTTTTTACAGAGTCCTTGTGGTGCAGAGGGTAAGGAAGCAGTCTCAGAGCCCCCTCACTCACTGGATGGGCTGAGGCTGTGCAAGTCTCTTAATCTCTCAGGTCTCTAAAACAGCAGTTCACAAACTTTGGTCCCAGGATATTTTACAGTAAAAAATTACTGAGGACACCCTCCCCCCCCCCAAAAAAACCCCTTTTGTTTCTGTAAGGGTTTTATCTATCAGTATTTACTATATTAGAAATTAAACTGTTTTATTATTATTATGAAAATATTTTTTACTTTGCAACCCCCCCCAAAAAAAGGGTCTCAAGGATCCCAAAAGGTCCCCAGACTACATTTTCAGAACCGTGCTCTAAGACATTAAGTTGCAGAGAAGGTGCCACCCTGCATTGCTAGAGGAAAGTTCCCTGTTTATGCCAATGGTTGAGGCTCCAGTCTCTATCCCCATCACAGTATGCTTACCGAGCACTTGATTTGCTGGATTGGAATGAATGTTTCTGCAGGTATCTCCATTTCAGTTAAACTATGCCTCACAAAAAGGCTCATGCTGATGACCAGAAATGTTCCCAGTGGAATCTCCACTATTTGAGTACTTTTGAGAGCTAACTAACCCTTGCCCCACTCCCTTCCCCAAAAACATGGCTTTTGAAAGTAAAAGGAATCTATAAGTTCCTTAGCCACACTATCAGATAGGGAGAAGGGGAGGGCAAGAGAAGGGGGACAAGCGGGGGGGGGGGGGGGGGGCTGCGGGATTATCAAAAGTCTCAGTCCCACCAAGCTCCTTCACTAATGTGACTTATTAAGGCTGTGACTACATAGCACTTAGTGAAAATGTAGAAATGCACATGTCTAATCTGATCAACAGAGACAGTCAAATGGGATAGCTGGAGCCAAAAGCCTCAAGGAACTGTCTACTCTGATGAAATTAAGCACTGACCTGCCCAACCTCCACTTTCACATGCATCATGTAGAAACAAGTCCAAATTGGATTTGCCCAAACGTTCCCCACAGTTGACCATCTTTTCTACAGACCATACCAGGGTCCAGATGAAGCTAACCTTCACTTTCTCATATACTTATTTCAGACACCCCAGTTCTATTTAAAACCCTAAAAGCACTGTTTCTTTGGTTCAGTTTGTATGAAATTTGCTTTGACATTCCAAATTTCCCATACCCCAGAATTCCCTATAAGGGCAAATCAAAATTTTAAAAATATTTTTAAGTTGCAGGAATCCCAGAGAAATAGAAACTGCTTTGCCTAGTCATGGTTACCTTTTAAAAAAATGGTTAGACTATCACTGATTAATTCTGGAAGCCAAAACCAGGAAGCTGCCAGAAGACATCGGAAAGGAGGTTTACTAGAAGTGAGGAGATTTTTTTTTAATGCATTGACTTACCTGGGACATAATTAAAAATTCACATAAGCATCATACAAATAAAAGAAACCAAACTTTTTTGGAGGGGTGGGGATGGGAGATAAAAACAAAGAATTAGAAAGAAAGTTAGCTTACCAACTGGGGAATGGCTGAACAAATATAGTGCTAGATAAATGGAATGATGTGTTATTATACCATAGAAATGATAAATAAGAAGAAATCAGAGAAACTTGGGAAGACTTCTGTGAACCAATTCAGAACCAGAACGATTTACATAATGGCCACAATAATATAAAGAAAATAACTGAAAGACTTCAGAACTCTGATAGATATGAAACCCAATTATGACTTCCAGGAGTTGATGGTGAATTACATTCCCTGCCTATCTATAAAGGGTGATGGACAATAGGTGCAGAATGAGGCATACTTTAAAAAAATGATCAACATGAGGATTTCTTTGGATTGACTATATTTTTGGTGATAAAAGAAGATTCAATTGTTGGGGGGAAAGGAGATATTTGGAAGTGATGGTGATGTTTTAAAAAGGAAAAAAATCAATAAAATATTTTAATTAATTAAGCATTAGAAATAGTATATTCTGGGGCATCTAGGTGGCACAATGGATAAAGCACTGGCCTTGGATTCAGAAGGACCTGAGTTCAAATCTGACCTCAGACACTTGACACTTACTAGCTGTGTGACCCTGGGAAAATCACTTAATCCTCATTGCCCCACCAAAAAAAAGAAAAAGAAAAAGAAATAGTATCTACTATTTTTTTCAAAAGTGGAACCAAATTGGAGTGATCCAATTTCCTATTATTTTAACAAAAGGAGACCTCAATATGCAAATAGTGACAATGTAAATCCCATTATAACACCCATTATTAAACGGATTTCTTTTTACTGACATTTATGAAGTACTTTAAAGTTGGCAAAGCACCTTTCATTCATTAATTCACTTGTCATAAAAGAATTCTGTAACATAGTAACTGTAGTTATATGACACCTATTTTATAGATGAAGCTCAGAGAGTTTGACTTGTTCATGGTCACATAGTTTAGAAGTGTTAAAGGTGGGCTCTTCTGCCTCTAAGTCCAGCATGCTATCTACTCTATGATATGCCTTCCTTCTGTAAGGCAAACTATATTCTCTTTAAAAAATTTTTTTTAAAAAAGGGGGGGGCAGCTAGCTGTCACAGTGGATAGAGCACTGGCCCTGGATTCAGGAGGACCTGAGTTCAAATCCAACCTCAGACACTTGATACTTACTAGCTGTGTGACCCTGGGCAAGTCACTTAACCCTCATTGCCCTGAAAAAAAAAAAAAACAAACAAAAATCTCATAAAAGACCGTTATAATAAGAATTGTGACCTTGGGTACATCATTTTAAACCCCCTTGAACATCAGTTTTCCTCATCTGTAAAGTTAGGGAGTTGGACAACTAGGTGGTCTCTGAGGTCCCTTCCATATCTAAACCTATGATTCTATGATTATAATATAATAGTAAACATTTGAATAGCATGTATTATATGCCAGGCACTGTGTTAAGCACTTTACAATTATTATCTCATCTGATCCTCAATAACCCTGGAAGGTAGGTGCTATTATTAAGCTCATTTAACACATGACACAACTGGGTCAAACATGGGTTAAGTGACTTGCCCAGGGTCTTACAGTTAGTGTCAAATTTGAACTCAGATCTTCCTGACTCCAGCCCTGGAACTACCCACCATGCCACCTTGCTTCAAACTTATGAAGTTCAAAATAAAGTAGTGCTGGTCTCATCCTCTAATCCTGACATTCTACGGTTATTATCCAAATAAGAGTTACAATTGAATTGATGCCACTGATGTGCTTTTAAATGATGTCTGGAAAGTTAGGGATGGATAAAATCACTTTTCCTCTTCATTAGCAATGAGACACCTTGCACTTATTTTGGTGTTTTATGACTTATAAAGTGCTTCCCCTGGGAATCATCTCATTTGATCCCCATTTTTATAGAAGAGGAAACTAAAGAAGAAGTTCTAGAAAAGTTAAGTATTTTGCGGTTGATGGAACTGATCCACAAACCCATGACCCCTGGCTTTAACTCCATGGGCTATGGGCTCTTCCTGCTGGTCCACAATTAGGGCTCGTAAAATGTACCCTTTTTCTTTTTTTGGGGGGGTGGGGTGGGGTGGGGTGAGGCAATTGGGGTTAAGTGACTTGCCCAGGGTCACACAGCTGGTAATTGTCAAATGTCTGAGGTCAGATTTGAACTCAGGTCCCCGTGAATCCAGGGCCGGTGGTTTATCCACTGTGCCACCTAGCTGCCACAAATGTATCCTTTTTCTAACACTACAATACTAATTCTAAGTACAGAGTTTAGCAGATTGTGGCTCATTTGGTACAGGATCAATCAATACAGATCAATTGATGGGAAGATATCACAACCTTGACCCTGACATGAAACTCATATATAAGGTAAAGGAGGTAATTTGTCTTTACTTTTATGTTTCAAGTGCCAGCAAGGCCACATAGAAACTCCAAGTAGGACAGGGGAGTCAGATTCACAGAGTGCAAAAAGTATCAAAGGCAAGATATTCAATAGGGCAGAATAGGTAGCCTATATCCCAATAGCTGAGGTTTGGTGGAAAGAGATCTTGAGTATTATTACTGAGACAGCTGTCATCTGTAGAAAGTGAAGGCGTTTCGTCGGGATCAGTCGCAACCTCTAAACAAAACTGAAATAAGTGAAGTTTGCCTTTGGTATCTCATCATCCTAACTCAGTAGTCACTGACTGCTTCTCTCTCCTTCTCCAGAGGCTCAAAGTGCCCTCCCAAGTTTCTAGGAAGCCCAACATGACCAGACACTGAAGTGTCTCACTCACACCTGGACAGTAACAGAGCACTAAATGTTCTCAACCTACTTCCCCTCCTCTTCACCCTAGGATCATAGATTTAGGGCAAGAAGAGACCTTAGAGTCTATCTAGCCCAATCCCTTAATTTTACAGATGAGGAAACTGAGACACCAGTCTCTCATGAGTCACTTTATGCCTAAAGTCATAAAGATCATCAGTCACAAGGCTGGAACTTTGAACTTGGAATTTGAACCCAACCCATTTGATTCCAAATGTAATGAATGCCCTTCCCAATCTGTGTCCTATTCCTTCAGGGTCTTCCTCCCATAATAATGGATCATTCAGATAACCTAATTTCAACTGATAATGTTATCCCTTTTAGGACTTAAGATAATGCTGGTAATCTCAAGTGACAGGAAAGGCAGGAAGATATTTTGGGTTAAGAAAGCCTTTCACTACCTCTCTCCACTCAAGTGGCCAGTTCTGTTCCCAAATGAAAAAGAAAAGAGAACAAATCTCCAACCCCTCTACTCTGAAGAGTGCTTTTCTACTGAATACTGTTCTTTTCAATTAATGTGGATCAAAAGTTCCTGTAAGTGTAGTTGAAAAAACATCATCTGGTGAGAATAGAAATTGAGATCTGAGTTCTGCCACTGACTTGCTGCATAGCCTAAGGCAAATCCTTCAACCTCCCTTAGTGTCTCAGTTTCCTCCTCCATAAAATAAGGGGGGGGTAGATTATATGTATAAAAATATTTAAAGGAGTTCTTGGGGGCAGCTAGGTGGTGTAGTGGATAAAGCACTGGCCCTGGATTCAGGAGTACCTGAGTTCAAAATCTGGCCTCAGACACTTGACACTTAGTAGCTGTGTGACCCTGGGCAAGTCACTTAAAGCCCTGCAAATTAATTAATTAATTAGATAGATAAATAGATAAATAAAGGAGTTCTTTTTTCTAGTGGCAAAAAAATTCAAAAGTAAGGAGGAGCCTATAAGTTTAGAGAATGGCTGAAACATGTATGGTATATGAATGAATGGAATGGAAAACCATTATGTTGTAAGAAGTGAGGAAAAGAATAGATTCAGAAAAGCAAGGGAAAACTTGTATAAACTGATGTGGAGGAAAGGGAGCAGAATTAGGAGAATGACTACAATATTGGAAAGATGAACAATTGTGAAAGACTGAAGAATACTGATAAACCCAATAACCAACCATGATTCCAGAGAAGCCATGATCAAACATGCTACCTACCTCCTGACAGAGAGATAATAGACTCATGAAGTAACGTATACTTTTTAGACATGACCAATGCAGGAATTACTTTCTCTTGACTTTGCATATTTGTTTGTTATTGTTCAGTCTTTTTTTTTTTTCAGTCTTCCTAGGTCAGAAATTCTATGCTTGAGGATTTCTAATCTAAGGATGCAGATATGTATATAATACATATTACATGTAATATAACATACAGAATGTCTTATTATAATAAGGTAATTCCTTACCTTTTATCTTGATCTTCTTGACTGTCATTAGCTTTGCAAACAGTGAGCAATCTTTTATCTCGAGGAACCTGCAAAGGGTATCATCAATTGGTTAGGCATTTATTTAGAGATAACCTGTAACCATATAGTATAATCTAGCAAGAAAAAAATGAAACTTTCTTTCGACCAAAATGACTCAACCATAAGTCAGGCTGGCTTATTAGAGGCAGTGGTCTGAGGCACAGTGGTGCTAGAAGAGATAATGAGGGCAGCAATCAGATAGTCACCCAAAGAATTACTGCTTGTTGAAATCATGGGCAACATTGCTTGGGTTCTCTCCCACCCTAGCCTGAATTCTCTCTCCTGTTAACCTCCCCCACCACCTTGACCACCTCCCTTGGAAACTCCAGAATGGAAAGGATAACAAAGGAAAGAATGAGTAGCAAATTTGGACAGCTCATTTGCCCTGTACACACTTAAAATTCTTGTTAGAGTACCTATCCAGGAACAGATGCTTTCTCTCTCCCCTGCTTTTTGAATTCAACAAATAGAGAGAGTCCTGTTTTCTCATTCCTCTATTTTACAGAGATATAGAGACAGAAGGAAGAGGGAGGAGAGCTAGAACGGAGGGAGAGGCAGATGAAGAGAGAGAAGAGAGATTTTCCTTTGACTACTTCTTTCTAGTCTAGAAGAAATTTAGTTTTGGGGTTAAGTCTCAGTATCCCCCAGTCTTAGCCAAGCTAGTCTGCACCAACAAACTTAAATAGGTAATGATATAAGAGCTTTGCTATAATCTCTCCCTTCTTGGAACTCTTACAGCAGCACTTACTTTGGATTTGACTCACTTGGCTTCTATAAAAGATGGCCTGGTATCACTGGGTTTCTTTTCATTTGTGGGTGCTTTGGCTCTCCAAATGAACTGTCAGCTCTTTAAGGGAAGGGACTGTTTCTTCTGTTTCTGTTACTTTGATGTCTTCCCCATGATTCTTAGACCATTGCCTCACACATAGTAGGAACCCAATAAATACTTGTCAATTAGCAGGCTGGTTTTTGGCTGGAGGAGGGAGATGGAGAGGGGACATCATGGCTAAGTATAAGCCAGAGAAAGCTGGCCTTTCTAGCTTTCTAAAGGTGCGTCAGTATGTTTGTTTCCCAAACAACTACAAAATGGGGGAGGGTGTTGTGGCATGGAGAGGAGGCAGGAAAGTGAAATTCATAACTTATGTGTCTATGGTCCCTTAAGGTCAAAATCCTGTGAGGGAGGTTGTGGTGGTAGCAGCAGCAGCTCATATTATAAAGCCTTTTAAGGTTTATAAAGTGTTTTTCATGCATTATCTTATTTGATCTTAACAAACAATCCTATGAGGCAGGTGCTGTTTTTACCCTAATCTGACAGATGAGGAAATAAGGGTTCAAGGAAGTTCAAAGTTTTGCCCACAGCCAAGGAAGTTCAAAGTTTTGCCCACAGCCACACAACTAGAAAGTGTCAGAGCCAAAATTTAAACCAGAGTCTCCTGTCTCACAATCTTACCCTCCTTCCACCTTTGCATTCTACCTGTTTGACATCGCTAGACTAAAAAACAACTGAAAATGCTTCACTACCTGAATCTTGCATTATATACACTGCATATTTCCGGAAGGGTCATGGATAAATTGAAACCTGTTCTAGATGTGTAGCCTAGATTTCTGACTCACAAGACTAATGGTACTTGCTGATCTAGAATTTAATACCTATAGTTTTGTTTTGTTTTGGGGGGGGGGCAATGAGGTTTAAGTGACTTGCCCAGGGTCACACAGCTAGTTTCAAGTGTCTGAGGCCAGATTTGAACTTAGGTCCTCTTGAATCTGGGGCTGGTGCTTTATCCACAGGGCCACCTAGCTACTGCCAATACCTATAGTTTTTAATCATATCTGTCACTTATAATGATACCCATATATTAATTAATACATGTACATATATAGTAAACATATATGTATGTTTATTCAAAATATGCATGTGTATGCATGTGCCCATATATGTATATGCACGTGTGTGTATACACATACACACATTCATATATAAATCCATTCATTTTATAGATGAAGAAACTCGAGCCCAGGAAGGTAAACTTTGAACTGTTCCAAACATTTCTTTTCAAAATGTTTTGATTCTTTAAGCAATCTTTCTGGGTATCCTGGGACAATGCTAAAACCCATTGCTAAGGGAAACCATGTCAGAAATATAGAACTAATAAATTAATGAGGCATGTAGATTCAAGCTAAAGAAACTCAACAAAATAAGATAGAAAGAATAGACTAAGAATCAGGAACTGCCAGCCTTTTTCAACTGTCTCATAAACTAGTTGTGTGACCTCGGGCAAGTCCCTTAACCTCTATGGGTCCAAGTTTCCTATCTGTAGAATGGGGACAGGGTTGGAGAGGTAGAAGGTGAACTAGATGATCTCCAATGTCCCTACCAACTCTGATATTTTATGACTCATTATCGCCTGTTTCTGTAGAGACTGAGTAGGGAAGTGAAATCAAGTTCATCCAAAGAGGGAGAAATCCTTCTGATTACTGGATCTAGTCAAATGGGCAGAGGGTCTGTGTCCAGAAGTGGAATGATATAGATGTATTTCAATGAACAATTTTTGTACTGGAGAACAAAGTTTGAAACATACACATTTTTTCTTTTCTTCATGGAACCTTTCCTGATCCCCCCAAATGCTAGTCCCCTCTTGCCTCCCCAAACTACTTTATATTTAACTATTTATATACATACTTGTTGTGGCTCACATTAGAATGTAAGCTCATTGAGAGAGGAGACTTTTCATTTTTTGTATTTGTATTTCCAGTACCTACCACAGAGTATGCATTATTGATTGGTTATTGATTGGTTGGATGGTTGATAGGGAGTGGGACACTCCACAGGCTGGTTGCCTTTGGTTTTACTCGGATGTTTTATCTTGTTTCAAGGAAGGGTTCATGGTACGGAAAGGGTGCGAAGGATGGAAGATTCTATTGAAATAACATATTTAAAAGAACTGTGTTTGTTATTTATTGCTACTACTGTATTTTATAAATTAGTAGCTATTTATATATTAATGGCTATTATACAGTTTTGGCAGTAAGCATTTATTATTAATTAATATTGTATATCAGTAAAGTACTGACTGCATATCTCCCTAACTTCTCATGGTCTCAGAGAGAGGGGCAAGAGAGGGCAAAAAAAGATCAACCCTGGCATGGCCAAAGTTTTTATCCTCTTTAGATAGAAGTGGATCATTCTACATTGACCTAAGCTAATCGATTAGCATCATTCAGTTCCATTGATTGACATGATTTAAGGGTGGTCTAAATTATAATGAAATCTACAGATGACATCAGAGAAAGGAGTATGCCAAAGACCCTCCCTGAAGGGCAAAGTACAGTATCTAGATATAGTTCTTCACTGAGCTAGACAAGAGTCTATCTCCATTTCCTTTTGTTCCTTTGGGCTCATCCCAGGCAAGAGCTGAACTTTCTGGAGTGGGGGAGAGAAAGCACTGAACTGATCTCTGGACCTCCCCTAGAAATCCATTGTTAATTATTATTTTCTAACAGAACACAAAAGGCATCAATGAAAAATGATTTGGAAAAAGAGGAAGGATGCTTTATATCTCTTTCTCTTCTTCTCTGGAGAGAAAGGAAACAAACTTTTTACCTGATTAAGGGCACACCAGAGAGAAAAATTATCTCCTTCTTTTTGATTAACTTGAGCAGGAAGAAAGTCCTAGTCAATAAAAGAGCGGGAAGCTATGGGAGGTTGGACACCGATTCAGTGTAAGGCACAGAGTTATGTATAATCTCAGGGAGACAATGGATATAGAGAATTATTCTAATTAAGATAAATATGGGGGCAGCTAGGTGTACAGTGGTGGCAGTCCTGGAGTCAGGAGGACTTAAATTCAAATCTGGCTTCAGACACTAGCTGTGTGACTCTGGACAAATCACTTAACCCCAGTTGCCAGGAAGGAAGGAAGGAAGGAAGGAAAGAAGGTGGAAAAGGAAGGGAAAAAATAACTATGAGAATTAAAATATACCCAAATATGAAAAGTTAAGGGTTGATTGATAAGGTATACTTACTGTGTTAGGTATATATTTATTCTTTTAAAATTTTTCCTCAAAGTAGTGTCTTTAAATACAGTAACTAGTCATTTCTTTTCAAGAGCTGATTTTGCACTCCAGAAGGAAGTCTGGGGTCCAAGTCCCACCTGTGACACAAACTGACTTGTAGAATACTGGGCACTTAACCTCTCCCCATTCCCCCAGACAACTCTCTAGAATTATAAATTGGAGATATATAGCCAGTCTGCACTAGTAGAAGTTTCCTCACTGGGAGTTTCCTATACTTTCTTTTTTTTAATAGTATTTTAGGTTTTTTTTCCAATTACATGTAAAGAAAAATTTTTAACATTCATTTTTTAAAATTTTTAGTTCCAAATTTTCACCCTCCCCTCCCCTCTTCCTAAAAAGGTAAGAATTTAAAATAGGCTAAATATGTGCAATCATGTAAAACATATAATATTAGTCATATTGTGAAAGAACAGACCAAAAAGGAAAAAAAAACAGGAAAAAGATAAAGAAAGTGGGAATAGTATACTTCAATCTGCATTTAGAGTCCATCAGTTCTTTCTCTGGAGGTGGATAGCATTTTCTATTATAAGTCCTTTGATACTGTCTTGGATCATTTTATTTCTCTGAAGAGCTAAGTCATTCGCAGTTTATCATCATACAACACTGCTGTTACTCTGTACAATGTTCCCTGGAGTTTCCTTTGCTAATGAAATCACAAGTCTGGTCCAAAAAAATTTTTTTTAAGTTTTTTCCTTAAATTTGTTTTTTTATTTTTAATTCTATTTTGTTGAGTATGAGTATATTAATATGTTTTATATTTCATATAAATGTTATTACTTTTAATATTAAATATGTAAGTAAAACAGAAATTAAAGGATTAAATCTATTTTTCATATTAGATGAGTATGTTTAATATTAAATGTATACTGATGTCTTATCTTTCAAGACTTTGTGGTGTGATGGATAGAGAATTGATTATGGAGTCAGAAAGTCCTCTATCCAAATCCTGCCTCTAACATATACCTACAAAGTCACTTAACCTCTTAGGACCCTGAGAAGCTCTATAAGATTCTGAGTTGCAGAGACAGTCCAAAACTAGATCTCTAGAAATGTCTTACTAGTCAGCTTCCTAGATTGATGAAATTACAAATTCAGTTAAAAACATTTTTTTCCTTTTAAGTCAAACATATCTCCAATTTGGGTTGTGCCACCTGATATCAGCACACCTAATCTTCAGGGACAGTCAAAAAAGAAAAAAAGAAAAAGCAATCTTGTGACTATAGAGCTAAAGAACTGACAGAACAGAAGTTGTCATGATAATACAATTTTCCAAAATTATACATCCAAAGGACCTACTTTGTAGTAAAAAGAGCACTAGATTTGGTGACAGAATACTAGGATTTAGATTTCATCTCTACTACTTACTCAATGCCCTGGACAAGTGGCTCTAGTAAATGGAGACATATGGATGAAATGACACTATAAGAACCCTCCATAGCAGGTGGGATGGCCAAACTCAGAGTGGTTGCTAATGGTTCAATGTCAAGGAGGCAGGAAGTCCCCAGGGGAGTACCCCAGGGATCTGTGCTGGGTAAAAGGAAAGTCATAAGAATAGAGCAGTGGGGTGGATTGCAATGCCCAGGGCCATCCCATCTGCTCCTAATGGAAGGGAGCCTGGTCCATGCCCCTTTGGAAAGGGGAAGAGGTTTGAGATGCTAGTAGAGTGGGGATTCTGAGTTCACTCACATGGGAAGGGTAGGCAGAGTTATCTGAAACCTCAAGGGACTTTTTTAGAGAGAATTGATTCCCTCTCATTGAGGGTGTCAAACAAAAACTGGATATGTTGTAAGAAAAGATTATTTTTCATGTTTGAGTTATATTAGGCCTCTGAGGCCCTTGCCAATACTTAAATTCTGATTCTGTGACCTTGGGCAAATTACTTCTTCATCTTGGCCATCAGTTTCCTCATCTCTAAAAGGACTTGTAGTAGATGACTTCCAAGGTTCCTTCCAGCTATAAATCATCTGATTCATGAGCAACCCTTTGGATTTAATACAGGGTAGCCTGGCAATTTCTTTTCCTTCCTTGAGGATCAGATGGATCAGTTAAGAAGTAATACAAATATGGTTATAAATATAAAGGTTAAAGATTTCCAAGCATTTCCTGATGAAAACACCAAAGCTACATAGAAACTTTGAAGTACAACACAGTAGTTAAGAGAAACAATATATAAACACAAATGAACAACCATAAGGAACTAAACCAGGATAAATTGCCTACATTCTAACATGAGACAATATATGTGACCACTCTGAACACTATAATCACTAGAGGTCATAGAAGTAATCGAACTAGAAAGAAGTTGTTGTGTCTTGATTATCTTTTTTAAAAGAATGGAAAAAGAAAGGAAAAGAAATACACCAAGGAGGGAAGAAGGAAAAAGGTTAGAGAAAATTATCTCACACAGTTGAAGTACACAAGTTAAAGTCTACACAAACAAGAAGTAAGAGTTTGCAGAAGCAGCAGACACTTGAACCTCTTTCTCATTTGAATGAGTTAAGAACATAAAGAGAGAGAGAGAGAGAGAGAGAGAGAGAGAGAGAGAGAGAGGAGAGAGAGAGAGGAGAGAGAGAGAGAGAGAGAGAGGAGAGAGAGAGAGAGAGAGAGAGAGAGAGAGAGAGAGAGAGAGAGAGAGAGAGAGAGAGAATTAGGCACAGAAATCCATTTTACTCAACAGGGAAACTTGAGGAAAAGGGAGAAGGAAGAATTAGAAAGAGAGTAAATTAAGAAAGGGATTAGGCCTAAGAAAAAGGTACTCTAAGAATGCACAAAAATATTGATAGCTCTTTTTGAGGTAGCAAAGAATTGGAATCTGGAGGGAAAGGTGCCCATCAAGTTGAGGAATAGCTGAACAAATTATGGTATATAAATGTGATGGAATACTATTGTGCTATAAGAAATGATGAAGGGGACAGTTTCATAGAAACTTAGGAAGACTTATTGGAACTGATGCAGAGTGAGGTAATCAAAACTAGGAGAATAATTTATACAAAGACAACAAGATTATAAAGTCAAAATACTTTGAAAGACTTAGAAACTCTGATTACTGTGACCAGCCATGACCCAGAACTCAGCTGAAACATGCTACCCAGCCCCTAACTGAGAAGTGAAGAACTCAATCAGAATACAAAAAGTGACCTTTTTTTTTTAAGGAAATGGGCAAAATAAAATTTATTTTGCTTGACTACACAAGTTTATAACAGGGTTTTGTTTTTCTTTATATCTCAATTGTGAGAGTGAGGGGAGTAGAGGGGAGAAGATTTCTGATGACTGAAAAAATTAATTTATAAATAAATTAACAACTTATTATACAACTCTTCTTGCCCTTCATTTTAAAGAAACCTGAAGTAGTATTTCATGTGAATAACTAGAAATGTATAAAAATCAATGCTAACAAAAAAAGCAAAATACATTATAGTCACTTAATATGTGGAAATTTCTTAAGTTGGTACATAATGTTCTACGTCTTATAAGGATTTATTGTCTCTGTCTAAACAGAAAGTTAAGCATTTTATGATCATTTCCATTTCAGATAAACAATCTGTTCCTTTCCCTGGCAAAAACAAAGAGTGCATAGGATGAATTGGTGTCATTGTTTTTGTTTTTGTTTTTTGCGGGGCAATGGGGGTTAAGTGACTTGCCCAGGGTCACACAGCTAGTAAGTGTCAAGTGTCTGAGGCCAGATTTGAACTCAGGTACTCCTGAATCCAGGGCTGGTGCTTTATCCACTGCTCCACCTAGATGCCCCATTGTCATTGTTTAAGATTATCCTCAAATCAACATTTTGAGGAGTCATTTCTCTTTTTAGGGGACAGCTAGGTGATGTAGTAGAGAAACAGGCCTGGCTGTGTGACCATGGGCAAGTCATTTAACCCTCTTTGCATCAGTTGCCCCATCTATAAAATTATCTGGAGAAGGAAATGGCAAATCACTCCAGTATCTTTGCCAAGAAAACCCCAAATGGGGTCACAAAGAGTCAGACACAACTGAAAAAAGACTGAACATACATTCTTACACACATTCTATTTATAGACACAATTCAATTGCACATCCTCTTTAGCTATGCAATCAGAGGTATAGTAAGGCTGCTTCTACTTTGAAAATTCAGAGGCCAAAGTTCTCTTTGAGTTATTAGACAAACACAAAAGCAAATTATTAATAAACAAATATAATTCTCCTTTTAGTTCATTCACAGGATTTAGATCTAGAAAGTAAACCTATGGGGGTGGCTAGGTGGCGCAATGGATAAAGCACCGGCCCTGGATTCAGGGAGTTCCTGAGTTCAAATCCGGCCTCAGACATTTGACACTTACTGACTGTGTGACCCTGGGCAAGTCACTTAACCCCCATTGCCCCACAAAAAAAAAAAAAAAAGAAAGAAAGTAAACCTATTAGAGGTCATTTGGTTAAACCCCTTCATTTTACAGATGAAGAAACTGAGGCTCAGAGACTAAATGACTTCAAAGAATCACTAAATTCCAGAATTTAATAGTTGGAAGGGACCCCAGAGACCATCTAGTCTAATCCATAAACAAAAGGAACCCCCTCTATAACATACTCAACAAGTGGTTGTCCAGCTTGAAGATCTCCAAGGAAGGAGAGTCGGCCCCCTCTTTAGGCACACCATTTCATGTTCAGATAGCTCTAAATGTTAGTAAGTTTTCCTAACATCCAGCCTAAAATGTGGTATTCCATCCTTTACTCCTGGATCTCTCCTGCAGAGCCGAAGATAACAAGTGTAGTCTTTCCTCCACAGGATGGCCCTTCAAATGCAGTACTTAGAGAACTATCATGTCCATTCTGAAACTTCTCGGGCTAAACATAGCCAGCTACTTCAACTGATCCTCATAAGACATGAATTCAAAGCCTTTCACCATTCTTTCTTTTTACCCTCTGAACACTCTCCAGCTCATTAATCTTCTTCTCAAACTATGCTATGCTATCTAATTGTGTGTGTGTGTGTGTGTGTGTATGCGTGCATGCATGTGTGTGGATATCACACCACACCACATCATATCTCATATATATATATGGTGTAGTGTGGTATGGTGTGATATGATATGATATGATGATATGACATGATATGACATGTTATGCTATGATATGATATACACACATCCAAGGGTATGTCGGAGCTATATCAAACTAGCTCTCAAGAGCTAATTGTTAAACTTTCAGTGTCATCATTTACATCTCAAAAACTGGCAAGCTCTACAAATCAGAGATGTTGATTCATTGTTTTGTTGATTGTCTAGACTTAAGAACATGATGGAGAAAATGGTAATAATGCAGATTAAATTTAAAAGTGTGTCATATGTATATTTTATTCAGAGAGCTACTTGTTAAACATTTACCAGGGGCAGCTAGGTGGCATAGTGGATATAGCACCAGCCCTGGAGTCAGGAGTACCTGAGTTCAAATCCGGCCTCAGACACTTAACACTTAGCTGTGTGACCCTGGGCAAGCCACTTAACTCCAATTGCCTCACTTATTAAAAAACAAAAACAAACCAAAAAAAACCATTTACCAGCACACCCTTGTGTATATCTGTATATTCAAGTTATGTATCCATAACAGAACACATTACCACAGATGAAGTCTGCCAAGGGCAGAATTCAACAGAACTCTGCCCTCCTATTTCATACATTTATTCTACTTGTTGCGAAGATTTTCCTTAGTATAAGCCTAAATTTGTCTCCCCACAATTTGCACCCATTGCTCTAGTTCTGCCCCTAGAGCCAAAGCAAAACAAATATAATCCCTTTTTGAAATCCCTTCAAAACCTGTCTACAAGTATCATGGTTTCCCTTCTCCAAGGTAAATTTTCTTAGCTCCAGAGCAACAAGGACATATACGGTTGTCTGAGGAGGATAGTGATATCTTCAGGACAAAAGAGAAAGGGCAGACCCTGCCATTTCTTATAACTGAGGTGTATGAGAACATAGAAACATTAAGGAAAGGTGGGGAAGTGGGCACCAGATGAACCTCACTCTTCCCCAAAATGGAGAAAGGAGGATTGACTGCATCCACAAAGTTTAGTTTAGAAGTACATTGAACTCAACAGGGAAAACAAACGGGGAGTAAGAAGAGGAGGGTTAAGAGGGAAGATAATATCAAAGAAGGAAGAGCCACAAGTAAAACAAACTTCTTGATCCCAAAGGAAGAATTAAAGGGGGAAAATTAAAAGAAAAGAAAAGAGAAATCAGAAAATTGAGATGGTTTGGGTTAAGGGGGAAGGATGATGAGTTTTGTTTGGGAAATGTTGGGATTGATATGCCAATATCCAGGTGGAGATATCCAATAGGTGGTTAGAAATGTGGAACAGAGGATTAGGTATGATAGTCAAGCTGACTATACACCTTTGGGACACATCTGCATGAGACAATAATTGAAATAGCTGTCAGTGAAGGCTTAGACTAACATCTTATACCATATTTCAATTAAAAATGGGTACGTGCATCATCAATATTAGAGATCATACACACATGTGCATACACGTGTGTAGGTGTGTGTGAAAGAGCAAAGAACAAAGTCATATATTTTTCACAGCTATGCATTAGAGATTAATTCTTAACCAAACAAGGGATGGAGGTAATTACAAAAGATAATTTTGGTTACATGAAATTGAAAAGGTTTGGCACAAAATCAATGCACAGAGAGATTTATATTAACAAGTAAAAAGGGAAGCAGAACAAGCAAAACAATATATATGATAACTTCACAATGTAAATGGAAAGAAAAACCACAAAACAATAAAGAAAATGAATGTTGCAAAATTACAAAACACAAAATTGGCTCAAAAGAATTGTTATAAGAAGCTATCTCTTCCCATTACTTTACAGAGGTTCAAAGAAGTGCAGTGGGAAGGGAGGTTCCCACTGGTATCAGATTTAATGTCAGATTCTTTTCAATATATTGGATTGGCTTTATACTGGATCTTTTTTCTCTTCTTCTAGTTTTCTTTTTTTTTTTTTATTGGTTATAACAGATGGCTTTCTGGGTAGGGATTAGAGGGAGTGATACAGCAGAAAATCTAGGTCATGTAAAAACAAAAGATAGTAATTAAACCTTAAAAAAAAAAAAAAAGACCTGGATTTGAATCCTGCCTCTGAAATAACTTTCACGCAAATTCTCTGAGCCTTGGTTTTATCACCTGTAAAACAGGGATAATGATAATACCTAGAGAACCAACCTCACAAGTTTGTTATAAACATTAAATGAGATAATATACCTGCTATTTTGCCCACCTTAGTATCTTTGTACAGGCAGACTCCCAATGGATGGAATGCGATACCCCTTCTCTTACATTACTTTCTTCAAAGTTTGGCACCACTTGGCATCATCTCCTGTGGGAAGTCTTTCTGGATCTCTCTCCTTGTTAGTTTCCCTCACTCCTTGAGTTATTATGTATTAACTTGTCAGTTTATATGTATCTATATAATGTAATATAATGTATATTACTATCAATATAATGTAAATTCCATGAATCCAGGCACTGTCTTTCTATTTGTGTGCTCAGGCTCTCACATATAATAGGAACTAAATAAACACATGTTAACTAGATTTGGATGAGGGATATTTAACCTAGAGAAGAGAAAACTTAAGGGGGTTATAAGATTAGATATGTTCAAGAACTGGGATCAGTGGGATATAATCAATAGGATCGATAAGGATCAAAAATCTGAGTCAGATTTAACTTTACTAGAAGGAAAACAGAGCCACCCAAAAGGGAAATGGGCAACCTTGGAATTTGTCCTCACTAAAGCTCTTCAAGCAAGAGCTGCATAACCATTTGTCAGGAATATCATAGAAGGAATTCTAGTTCAGGAATGGGTTGGACAGGATGGTGCATGAGATTCCTTTTAATTCTGAGATCCTCTGGGAATAGAATCACAGAAAAGACTGGGGAAGTTTCACACTGCCAACTGCTGCAGAAGGGTCAAGAAGGTTGGAGGACTTATTAAGGAGCCATAAATGATGTTGGACATAACAGTTTTTATAAAGGGAAAAAGAAGGGAGAGGAGGTGGTAAAGAAGAAGAGAATAAGAAGAAGGAGGAAGAGGAAAAGAAAAGAGAAGAAAAGATGAAAAAAGAGGAGAAGAAAATGCAACAGGAAAAGAAAGAGGAATAATCGATGGAACTTAGGTCATTGAGTAGAACAGGAGTAGGCAGAAAAAACTACTGAAGAAAGTGTACCTGAGGAGCAGCTAGGTGCCACAGTGAATAAATCACCAGCCCTAGATTCAGGAGAACCTGAATTCAAATCTGATCCCAAACACTTGACACTTACTAGCTGTGTGACCCTGAGCAAGTCACTTAACCCTCATTGTCCCACAAAAAAAAAAAGAGAAAGAAAGAAAGCATATCTTAGTATAAAGTACACATGTGAATTATATTCTACTTAGTTTCTACAAAGCCCCAGATGACAAGAAAGTCTGACACAAAAAGCAGGTTTAACTGCTATCAGCTGTGCTTCTGCACTAGACAGATTAATGTATTGCAACTTTTTTTCTTTCTTTAGCCCCTTCATTCAGCAAAAAAGACCACACCCAAAATCATCTTTATATTACAGAAATGTTCTTGAATAGTATCTACTCAATATGAAGAGATAACTTCTTTCAGAAAGTATAACCTACAATCTAGAACAGCAATTTATATTAAATCCTATTTACAACTTTAATACACTCATAAGTTCCTGAATAGCTATACTAAAGGTCTGTTATAAACTTTTAGTAAGTAGGGTGCAAAGATATTGACTTCGATTCTTTTGGTGGGGTAGGGGAAAACTAGAGCATGAAATGGGCACCAAAAGATCCTTTGTTCAAAAATGTCTCCCCCAGACATTTTTCTTTGCAGGAGGATTAATAAGCTTCTCTTCTAAAATGCAATTTTACAATGGGACCATAAACGCTCTTCCACACCTTTGCTGAATTTATTTTGATCACATTACTTTCCCTGTAACATATTGCTGAGCTCAGCCCTGGGGAAGGAAATGAAAATTTGCAGAGTGTGGAGAGATGAAGAATCAGCATAATTTTGGAGTATGGCTTGCATAGCAGGCTTGGATAAGATGTTATAATGGCAACCACTGACCATGGAGAGGGTAACATGAGTGTTATTGATGAAGGTTGGGGAGAGAGTTGGGTTAGAAAGTACCCCAAATAAATTTTTTCGATTTTGCAATATTTCCTAGGGTTCAAGTGGCTATGAGTCTTCTGATCTCTAAATCTCATCCTAATTCCATGATAGAACTATAAGAGAATTAGCAACGTCATCTTTGTTTAAGCAAATACATCCAGTCAAACAAACAATGTAAAACAAGTTACACTCTACTTCTATGTAACCCAACATCAATCCAAAGGTTTTTTTCAATCAGTGCCTGTAGGATGTCTCCTACCATGGAGTTCTCTTCCTATGGTTCCTATAAATACTTTTTTGCTTTGTTAATACTTCTCTTGTCTATAAGAAATAGCAAGCTTCTCCTCCCCTCTGAGCCTCAGTTTACTCATTTGTAAAAGGCAGAATTTAGACTAAAAGGTCTCTTAAAGTATTTTCCAACTCAAGCTTTCTATGTGTCAGATGTTGCCTTTTGTGGTTTATAAAGTCTATCCTTGCTTATTTGTCTTTATAACATACCCTTCTTCTCTCTTAAAAGTCCTGCATAGCATATTTATAAGAGGTGGGAATTTTTTTTAATTTAAAATTAATTATGTCTTCTTGTGAGAGCTTTCTGAAATGACTAAAGAGATCATAGAACCATAGACCTCAAGCTGGACCTCAGGGGCTTTCTTGTCCAAGCACCTCTGTAATGATTGGAATGACGCCACCTGCTAGAGATTTACTGTAGAAGAGCTCCGCCCATGAGGTGAAGGTCTTTGAGGGCAAGACCATGCGTCTTTTCTTTGGTGTCAGGAAGTGACGTTTGCTTGTGAGAGGAAGAAGAGGGAGCCTGGCACTCTGACTCGCGCTCTTTCCTGTGGACTCTGGCGGAGAAGGGAGCTAGAAATGCATTCTCCCTTTAATAGATAGATGAATGTAGGCCTTTCCTTCTCTCTTTACCAAATTCTTATTCTCCTTAATAAATGCTTAAAAGTCTAACTCTTGCTAAAGCTTATAATTTATTGGCGACCACTCATTAGATATTTTAGACAGACTAGCTAGAATTTTAGCCTTTAACACCTCTTTTTAAAAAGGGAGAAACTGGGGCAGCTAGGTGGCTCAGTGGATAAAGCACTGGCCCTGGATTCAGGAGGACATGAGTTCGAATCCGCCCTCAGACACTTGATACTTAGTAGCTGTGTGACCCTAGGCAAATCACTTAATCCTCATTGCCCTGCCAAAAAATAAAAATAAATAAATAAATACATAAATGAATCTAACAACCTTTTGAGCAGTGATGTGGTATTTTACTAGTTTCTCACCTTGGCTTTCAATTCCTTCTTTTTTGTGGGTCAATGAGGGTTAAGTGACTTGCCCAGGGTCACACAGCTAGTAAGTGTCAAATGTCTGAGGCAGGATTTGAACTCAGGTCCTCCTGAATCCAGGGCCAGCACTTTATCCACTGCACCACCTAGCTGCCCCTCAATTCCTTCTTCTTTTTTTTTTTTTTTAGTGAGGCAATTGGGGTTAAGTGACTTGCCCAGGGTCACCCTGCTAGTAAGTGTTAAGTGTCTGAGGCCGGATTTGAACTCAGGTACTCCTGACTCCAGGGCTAGTGCTCTATCCACTGTGCCACCTAGCTGCCCCCTTGAGCTATTCTTTTTTGTTTGTTTGTTTGGGGGGTTTTTTGTTATTATTTTTTTTTTCCGGGGTAGTGAGGGTTAAGTGACTTGCCCAGGGTCACACAGCTAGTTAAGTGTCAAGTGTCTGAGGCCGGATTTGAGCTCAGGGAGTCCTGAATCCAGGGCCAGCACTTTATCCACTGCGCCACCTAGCTGCCCCTCCCTCAAGCTATTCTTTAACAGAAGCTAGATGAGGAGGGTGCCTGTGCAGTGGCACAGAGATGGGGGATGGCAGGTTATATCCTTGTAATTTCACAAAAGATTTGGGCATCATTGCTCCATTCCAAAACCTTGAAAATAAAACTTATGGGGTCAGTGAGGTGGTGCAGTGAATAGAATATTGGCCCTGAGTTCAAATCCTGCCTCAGACACTTACTAGCTGTGTGACTCTGGACAAGTCACTTAACCCTGATAGATGGATGGATGGATGGAAAGAAGGAAGGAAGGAAGGAAGGAAGGAAGGAAGGAAGGAAGGAAGGAAGGAAGGAAGGAAGGAAGGAAGGAAGGAAGGAAGGAAGGAAGGAAGGAAGGAAGGAAGGAAGGAAGGAAGGAAGGAAGGAAGGAAGGAAGGAAGGAAAGAAAATACTGCTTACAGTTATAAGTTAAGCCCAGAGTGATGGGCACTCAAGGAAGCAGGAGAGAAAAATGAGCAAAATCTTTATTGTAGTAAAAAACTGGAAACAAATTGGGTAGTAAGGAGTGAATTGTCTACCTTGTAATAATCATACAGTAAGCCCAAAGCAGCAGCACTGTCCTCATCTCCATTGATACTCATCATAGCCTTTGTCGCAGCAGTCAGGGGATTTTCAAGGTAGGATTTCCAAGCTTCATCTTCACTGGTGTAGGCCCGTCGGGTGTGGAATGATGTGTCATTTGGCATCGGCACTAAAGCAACGAGTCGTTTATTACTGTAAAAACATAAGGTGTGTAATTGTTAATCATTGGGAAAGTTTTTGTTTGTTTGTTTTTCCTACTGAGCTTCATACATTTCATCAAAATGCATAGTCATCCTTACCTATTATCATGGAATAGGAAAAGTATACAACATATAAGTCACTGTTATGACTGACTTAAAAAAAATAATAGTAGGAGCTTTATTGATTAATTGACTGGCTCTCCCTATCTCATCAAGATTGGAAATGCAGGAGCCTCCCATAGTTTGGTTACAATACTAACCAGTTTAGAAGCTTTGATATGCTTTTTCTGACAATCTGTGTCAGTTTGTTCTGCCATAGGCAATCTGATGGCCCTCTGCACCAAGGGGCTCACCATATTGGTGCTGAATTTAGCATTTAATGTGGAGGACACCCCATCAGTTTTAACCCTATGTAAGCTCATAATTCCTGAGTTCAATGGATCCAAAATCCTTAACCTCCCCCAACAGCAGGTTTGTACCACTATGCCCAGCAAGAAGAGTTTTAAAAAATATATATCTTTGTTATAAGGGATGAGGAAGAACAGAGAATAAGGGGGAAATTTAAGAAACATAAAAACAAACAAAAATTGAATTAAAACTTAAAAAAAAGAACAAATGGCTTATCTTTTAAAAATATCTTAAGCAATATAAGCAAACTTATAAAAGCAGCATAACTTCACATGCCTCCCCCCCCATCCCCCCCAAAAGTTAAATGTATCATTTATCCAGGCAACCAAACCTGGATTTTTTGTTTCATCAATCTCCATTATTTGGGGGGGGGGGGGCAATGAAGGTTAAGTGACTTGCCCAGGGTCACACAGCTAATAGGTGTCAAGTGTCTGAGGCTGGATTTGAACTCAGGTCCTCCTGAATCCAGGGCTGGTGCTTTATCCACTGTGCCACCTAGCTGTCCCCATCAATCTCCATTATTTAAAAATATCAGTGTTACCATGTGAAAGAGCAGGTTTCATGAACTTTACCTCTCATTTACCATTTTACCATTTAATTCACTTGTCTGAATTCTTCAAATATTCACTACATCATATGGACCACCCCTGACTTCCTTCAAGTGTCAGCTAAAAACCCACCTTCTGCAAGAAGCCTTTCCTATCCCCCTTTAATCTTAGTGCCTTCCCTGATACTATGGCCAGTTTATCCTTTATCTATCTTGAGTACCCTGAAAGCTAGGCCTATTTTGGCTTCTATGTCTCCAGTTTTTAGTACATATGCCTAGCATATAGTAGGAGCTTAATCAATATTTGACTTGTGGGACAGCTAGGTGGCGCAGTGGATAGAGCACCAGCCCTGGATTCAGGACTACCTGAGTTCAAATCTGGCCTCAGACACTTAACACTTACTAGCTGTGTGACCCTGGGCAAGTCACTTAACCCCAATTGCCTCACTAAAAAAAAAAAAATTTGATTTGTCAACTTGTTGAATAAAGTCTTTATTGGAAACAGTTTCCTATCTAGTCTAACTTAGATTATAAATTTATGGAGCAGCTAGGTGGCACAGTGGATAGAGAACCGGCCCTGGAGTCAGGAGGACCTGAGTTCAAATCTGACCTCAGACACTTAACTAACTGTGTGACCCTAGGCAAGTCACAACCCCAATTGCCTCACCAAACCGAACGAAAAAAAAAACAAAAAGAAATTTATAATAAACTGTAGATGGTTACAAGTTTTTTGACTAACACAAAATAAAAACATTTTGCGAATACTTAGAAACAAATTAAATATAATGATAGGGAACAACTGGAAGGAGATGGGCTTTCTAAGTGAGAGGGTTTTTAGCCTGTTTGTGGCCTAGGTTGTATCCTAGTTTTCTGGCTTCCTCTTTAAACTGGATATCATTTAGAAATGAAAAGAGGTTTGATTTGGTGGAGGAGGTTTTACAATGAGAGGGATGTTATAAATCACTATGTATATGTATGCAATGGTCCCAATTTGATTAATTTTTTTAAAAAATCAAACCTGTAGCATATAATAGAATCCTACTGCACTTAATCTCTTCTAGTTCCTGTAAGCCTATGAAGTAGTTCCTTATCCCCCAGCACTAGAGAATTACAATGGATTTCTCCTGTTACTAAATTATATATAAGCCACAGGTTAAGTGCATCAGGGAAGTGGTGAATAGAGAATAATTAGGGCATCCAGTGTACTTTATATTTACACAGTGTGAGGTAAGAGCAATTTATCACTAACGTTGGCCAATTGGGCAACACAGGCTTATGTGAAGTAGAGGTGGGCAATTGAGATTTTTCCCATAAGGATAGATAGATGAGGATTCCACTTTTGGTCAAATGGACATTCAGGGAATGGGGTCTCATAACAATGCATGACTTCCTAGCCCTGAAATTTCAGCTACCAAATAAAACACAGATCCAGATGGAAAGTCCATTGGCACTCCTATCCTTCTGCTGTTTTATTTGTTCAGTGAAATGGAACTGAAAAAGAACAATAACACATTGTATTTCAGGAACACTTGTTGGCAACAGTTCACATGACAGGTACATGGGACGCTTTTCTTGACGTATCTATAAGAATATCAACTATTAAGGAACTTCTTCTGAATCACAAATGGTAGAACTTCTGAGTCCCAAATGGTTTTATAAAGAGCTCTCCACCCCTTCTTTTTTTTTTTAAATACTTGTTTGGGCCTTTTAAAATGCAGTGATCTCTAAGCTGATGCTCTCCTAGGAAACTAGTAAAGTCTCAAGAAATGGCAGTGCCTCTTCTAAGTCCTTGGTTGATGAAAAATACCCAAGATTAGCAAAATGACATTTGAGACAAGACATTTTCTTCATTAGGCCTTGTTGTTGTCCATGCATATTTTCGTTATGTGCTTATGTGGAAAGCACTGGAAGGAAGAGCTATGAGAATTCCCACATGGAAAGCCTAGGAATCGCCTCCTCCGAGACTTTAGAAGCTTAGCTATCTATGGTCCTGCTACACAGTTAGAAACTATGTGACTTCCCTGGAAAGTGTCTGAGATTCTACAGGAAGAAGAGTATTTTGTTTACAGAGCATGCCTCCACAATCTTTCTCCCATTGTCATGGTTTTTCAATCCCTGTCATGGAGTTTCTTTGCCTTAGTTGCAAATACTGCCTTCTCAGTCCCTCCTGATTTAACCATCTCCTGGTCTATTTCAACTCCTGCTTTTTCTCATTTTTTTACTCCTTCCTCCCTACTAAGGACACCTTATCTCCCGCAACCTTCTTCAGTCAAGTCAAGTCAACAAACACCTATTAAGCACTCACTATATGGCCAAGCCCTCTGCTTGGTGCCCGAGACACAAATGGAAGCAAATAGAATGATAGTCCCTATTCTCAAAGTCCTTACATTCCTTTCCTTTTTGATTCTTTATTTGCTTTTTTTTTAATTTATGGAAAAAACAAGTACCAGAACATAGAATCATTTTTGCAAAGCCATGATTGCACATAAAACTGCAAATCTATTATGTACAACTTGTTATTTCTTTTCAATATATAATAGTTATCATGTAAAATTCTTTTTCTCCCCTTTTTTTCTTCCCTCCCTCCTCCCTCCAACCTAGAGATTACTAACATTAGGCACAAATATGTGTGTGCATATATACACACACATAAATATATGTATTAAATCATTCTCTACATACTTCTATTTATCAATTCTTTCTCTGGATGCAGATAGTATCTTCCTTCATAGGTCCTTTGTAGTTAATTTGGGTATTTATATGAGACAAAATGACTCAAAATTGTTCTTGCTGTGAACAATGTTCTCTTGGTTCTGCTCATTTCATTCTTCATTATTTTGTGCGTCTATCCATGTTTTTCTAAGATCACCAAGCTCATCATTTCTTAAAGCACAGTAGTATTCTATCACAATCCTATACCACAACTCACTCATTCAGCCATTCCCCAATTGATGGGCATCTTAATTGATGGGCCTTCTAATAGAGGAATGTAGCACATAAAAGGGAGCTAAAATGGGGTAGGATGGGGTATGTGGTGGTAAAGACCAGAAAATTAAGAATAGCTTCTTTGAGCACTTCCTCAAAATGGAGATTTGAGGAAGAACTCACCAATTACAGAAGGAAGCTGCATGAACAAAGAAAAGATATCTGAGGCATGACAACAAAGTCCAGATAATGATTAGCAAATGGAAATATGATGGAAGATTCTTCCCCTACTCTCCACTCTTCCCCTTCTACCGTTGAATATCAGGGACAGGGTAGAGGGGTTGGTATACTCTTTGATCCTCACTGCTGTCTCCCAACTAGTCCTTAATCAGAAACCCTAAATAGCATTTGATGTAGAACCATCAATTTGTATTCATTTATATCCTATTCTTTCTGTTCTTGTTATCATCTACTGGGAAGTGAACAGCTTGTTAACAAGATGTTGTCTGAGAATAGGACTTCAATTTCTGGACCATAGCATAAAATCTATTTACTGGAAGACTGCCTCTAAAAAGGCTAATAAGAATACATATGCCTGGAATTTTATACATGTAATGGAAATTAGGAAGGCGGCCAGATGGTGCAATGGATAGAATGCTGAACTGAGAGTCAGGAGGGACTTGAGTTCAAATTCCACCTCTGACATTTAGCAGCTTTGTGTGACTTTGAGCAAGTTACTAAATTGCACTCAGCTTCATTTTGAACATTTGTGGAAAGAGATACAATAATAGCACTTACCTCCCAGAGCTGTTTGGGACAATCAAATGAAATTATATATTTCAAGTACTTTGCAAACTTTACAATGCTATATAAATGTTAGCCATTATTTAAAAGGTTTTAAACTCAAATAGGGAGGAGAAAGCTGCTCATGTACATCCACCAAACTAGATTCCATTAAGAACAAATATAATGCGCCAAGAAAAATAGCAGGAGAGGAATACAGAATTGCATAGGAACAAAAATCCAAGAAAAGAGCCACCAATAAAATTCATGGCCTCAGATGTCTGCACACATATACACAAAGTACATGTAATAAGCAAAGTGATTATAATGCAGGACCATTTGATTTCATACAGTATCAGATGCTATCTGATGAGATAAAGTCCATAACTGGAATATAGATCTCAAAAGGTATACTTTATACAATAAAAACTTTATATATAAAATGGAGAGCTAAATAGCATTGTGTGTTATGAAAATAGGAGGAAATTCAGGAAATAAATGTAGGGAGAAGAAATGGTAGCAAACATTTGAGTGTAGATCAACAGAGGCTAAAACACAAATGATAAGTGCATATTATAGGCCATCTGGACAGAAAAAAGAGATAGATATGTTTAGAAATAAAACATAAACCCAGTGCAAATATATGAATCATTACTGTTGGGGACTTCAATGATCTGGACACTTGGTAGAGTCCCCTCTGTCAAAAGCAGATTCAGTAATAAGTTCTTTTTTTTTTTTTTTAAGTGAGGCAATTGGGATTAAGTGACTTGCCCAGGGTCACACAGCTAATAAGTGTCAAGTGTCTGAGGCCAGATTTGGACTCAGGTCCTCCTCAATCCAGGGCCGGTGCTTTATCCACTGAGCCATTAAGCTGCCCCCCAGGACCTGATTCTTACCAAGGGAAATGCCAAGGTGGAAATAATAGGAATCTTGGGGCAGGGGGATTGTGATAGAAGAAGGGAAAGTTAGGCATCATCTGACATATACCTTCTCTTAGAGAAGACTGCAGAGTGCTCAGGGAGAGGATGAGTAGAATACTACATTCTATAGGGAAAACAATCCAAAAAGGACAGGAATTCTAAAGACATAAAGAGAAAGGGTTTCATTGAGCAGAAAATGATAGGTTAACGAGACAGATTTAGAGGCTAGGAGCTCACCAACTTAGATTTCTTAATGATTATGTGGAACAACGGGTAGAGTGCTAGGCCTGGAGTCAGGAAGGCACATCTTCCTGAATTCAAATCCAGCCTCAGACACTACCTGTGTGACCCTGGACAAGTCACTTCACCCTGTTTGCCTCAGCTTCCTCAACTGTGAAATGAGCTGGAGGAAGAAATAGCAAAACACTCAAGTATCTGTGCCAAGAAAACTGCAAATTGGGTCACGAAGAGTCTTACACAACTGAAAATAACTGAACAACAGAAAATGGAAATAAGGAAAGGTAACAGAAGATGAATACAAAGTTTTATCATGACCCTTTAAGAATAGTATCAGAAATGCTAAAGTGCAGAAATGAACTGCGGCTTCCGAAGAAAACTAAGAGTAACAAAAAGGGGGTATTTTTTGTTGGTCATTTTGCTATATTAGCAAAAAAGGAGGATCCAAAAAAAGATATAAATGCTACTTGGGGTTGATATGATAATTTTAACAGATGAGAAACGAAAAACAGAATTGCTCAGCTCTTGTTTTTAAATTTTTATAGCAAGGAGAATACTTGGCCTGAAAATAATACAAAAATGCCTAACAAGGAGTTGATATCCAAGGAAATAAGGAGATAGTAAAAAAAGCACTTAACTGCCCAGGAGTTCAAGTCACCTGGCCCAAATAAAAGACATCACAGAAAATGCATTTAAAAGTGGATTCTCTCATATTTTAAAAGTACAATTAATACCTATGCTACAAAAATTATTCTCATTAATAGACAGAAGGCACTTGAAAGGCCCTTTCTTCATATGATCAAAAGCATATATTAATAACAATGGCCTAATATTATTTGCGATGAATAAACACTAGATACTTTGCTATCCCAAAAAGAGATAAAATAAAAATGTCTCCTCTCTTCACCATTATTTGATATAGTACTAGAAATGTTAGTTAAGAGAACAAAATTAAAAGTATAAATAATGACAAGGAAAGGGCATGATTATTCCTCTTTATAGATGACATGATATATACTTAGAAAACCACAGATAATCAGCAAAGACACTAAATAGGACAAGCAATTACATTAGAATCATATCAGGATACAAATAATGTTTTTTAAAAAATCATCAACCTATCTATATGTTACCAACAAAAAACAGAAGAAACAACAGAAAAAAAATTCATTGAAAATAACTATACAATGTCAAGGAACTAGTCAACTAAGATACATGCAAGGTTTACACAAATATAACTACAAATAAATAACTACAAATAAAACATTCAATAGAAACAGAGAAAAAGAATGGGAGACATTTTACTAATGATTAAACTGGAACTTGTTAAGGGCTAAAATTCTAGCTAGTCTGTCTAAAATATCCAATGAGTGGTCGCCAATAAATTATAAGCTTTAGCAAGAGTTAGGCTTTTAAGCGTTTATTAAGGAGAATAAGAATTTGGTAAAGAGAGAGAGAAAAGCCTAGATTCCTATCTATTAAAGGGAGAGCACATTTCTAGCTCCGCTCTCCACCAGAGTCCAAAGGAAAGATCCCAAGACCAAGCGCCAGTCTCTTCCTTCTTCCTCCCACTAGCCAACATCACTTCCTGATGCCAAAGAAAAGACTCCTGGTCTTGCCCTCAAAGACCTTCGCTTCATGGGCGGAACTCTTCTACAGTAAGTCTCCAGCAGGTGGCGTCATTCCAATCATTACAAACTGTATGTTAAAGTTAATGTGTTATGTATGTTAATTTACACATTTATTATTGCACAGGTCAAATTATATAAAGAGTATTTATAACCAGAAAAAGAAATTCATTTGGATTGACAAACAGGCTGGATTTGAAAGGGAAACAGCGAATAAAATACAAATGAAGAAAGCATAGCAATAGCCGACCCAAATATTTGATATTCATTTAAAAAAAAACAAAAAGATAAACAGAAATAAATAACCCAAGAACATATATTAAAGGACAATGGACCTCATTTAGACAAGAATTGCTTAGAAAACCAGAACAGTTTAATAAATTATAACCAAGGACACACACACATACACACACACACACACACACACACACACACGCACACACACACTCCACAAACCACAACCTCAAAATGAATACTAGATCTTAATATAAAAGGCCACATCATTTTTTTTTAAATAGAAAATATTTAGGATAGGAATGTTTCACACTTATGGCTAGAGGATGAGTTCTTAACTTAAAAAAAAAGGAATGATCACAATCAATTCATAATCGACAAGCATTTATTAAAGTACCTACTATGTGCTAGCCACTATGCTTGGTGCAAGAGATAAAAGTAGAAAGAATGAGATGCTCCTGACTGGCAATGATCTTATATTCTAATGGTGGAGACAAGTACATGCAAATATATATGCAGCATATATATTTGTTTGTATAAATACAAATAAATATATGCAAAACAATATTAGGTAATTGGGGAAGGACACTGGCAGTTGGGAAATCAGGAATGGCTTCATGCAGATGATACTGTGAGGCAGAGATGAGGAAGGAGTACATACCAGGCATGGGGAACCACCAGTGCAAAGACAGAGAGACAGCAGATGGAATGTTGTGTATGAAGAACAGAAAGGAGGCCAGTTAGCTTGTATCCCCTAGTGTAGAAAGGAAACTAGCCAGTAGGCCTGGAAATATAGGTTGGAGTCAGGTTCTTTAGGGCTTTAAAACTAAACAGGAGGGGGCAGCTAGGTGGCGCAGTGGATAGAGCACCGGCCCTGGAGTCAGGAATACCTGGGTTCAAATCCGGCCTCAGACACTTAACACTTACTAGCTGTGTGACCCTGGGCAAGTCACTTAACCCCAACTGCCTCACCAAAAAAAAAAAAAAACTAAACAGGAATTTATATTTTCTTCTAGAAGCAACAGGAAGTCACTGGAAGTTGGTTGAGTAGGGAAGTCACACAGTTAGACTTGCACTTAAGGAAAATTACTTTGGCAGCAATGTGTAGGATGGAATAAAAGATCATTTCAATTATATGAAAATGGAAAGCTTTTTCATGAAAAAAAATCATGCTATCCAGTCTTTTTATATAATTTCCCTCCATACAATCCATACTCCAACCAGACTATCCTGTCTGCTGAAAACAATCTTTGTTCCTCTGACGTTTAGACCTTTCCTCACAATGTTTCAAATTACTTACTTCCCTCCTCCTCTTTGTTAAATTCCTCTCCATCCCTTAAAACCCAATTGAAATGTCACGTCCTCCTCGATTCCCTATTGGGAAAAAAAATTTTTGCCTCGGAACTCAGCCTTTATTTAACACCTCTCTAATGGATTCATGTAATATCATTACTTTGATTTTTCTATGTATACATTATTGCTCATAAACTGTACATTTCATGATGGTGTCATGAGAGCAGGAACGATTTCTAACCTAAACAGTTTCTCTCTCTCAGGACCTAGTAACGTGTGCTCTACATATAGCAATAAAAAGGCAGCTAAGTGATGCAATGGACAGAACACTGGGCCTGGAGACAGGAAGATGTGAGTTCAAATCCTGCCTCCAACATTTACCTGCTGTGTGACAATGAACAATTCACTTAAATTCCCTTCTCCTCAGTTTCTTCATCTGTAAAACAGGAATAATAATAGTATGTACTTCCCAGGGTTGTTGTGAGGATAAAGAGAGATATCAGCAAAGTGCTTTGCAAACTGTGAAGTGGTATAAATACTATCTATTACCATCATTGTTGTTGCTGTCATTCAGTAAAAATCAAAATGAAGAAAAGAATGGTAACATTTTGGTGGGAAAAAATGACATGAGAACAACTGGTTCTGAAAATTATCTCCAGTGGCACGATTTGTACAGAGATGTGATGTTAGAAAATGGAATTTTAAAAACTAGTCAATAAAATGGACAGAGTTGTTTATAAAAATGTATAAAACATAGAGAAATTCCTAAAGGTTCTTCAATAAAATGTTAAAATTCAGGAGACTAAGGATAGGGAAGACTACAAAGTCTTATACTGTGCCTCTTCCCAACTTCCCTAGTCCTTTCACACAACACATTTTGTTTTCCTTTTCTTTCTTTCTTTCTTTCTTTTTTTTTACAGAGCAATGAGGATTAAGTGACTTGCCCAGAGTTACACAGCTAGTGTATGTCAAGTGTCTGAGGCCGAGTTTGAACTCAGGTCATCCTGAATACAAGGCCAGTGCTTTATCCACTGTGCCACCTAGCTGTCCCCTCCCAGGAGCACTGCCACCTTCCCAGTCACTCAGGACTGCAACTTCAGAGTAATCCTTAACTCTTCACTTGCATTTACTCTACAAATAAAATCTCTTGCTTAGTCTTGTTTCTCCCTTCTCATCATCTTGCCCATATATCCCCTTCCCTCTCTTCACAAAGCTGCTATCCTACCACAAATTCTTATCACCTTACACCTGAACTATTGCACTAGCCTTCTGGTTAATCCTCTCTTCCTCAAGTCTTTCCCCATTCCAGTCCACCCTGCATTCAGCTGCCAAAGTGATCTTAAAATGTAGACCAAAAAAATAATAATAATAAATTTTTTTTTAAGTGTAGACCTGATCATAGCACATGTGCATCCTCCCCACACTCAGTAAACTCCAATGGCTCCCTATTACCTCCAAGATCAAATGTTAAATCCTGTTTGGCTTTTAAAGCTTGATACAACCTGGCCCCTTCCTACCTTTCCAACGTTCTTATACATTACTCCCTGACACATACTTTATGATCCGTTCATATTGTCTTTCTTGCTTTTTCTGCTCCATTTAGAAATCACTCCAAATGTTCATGTGGACTTTTTGTGGCTAACCTGTGGTAGAGCCTTTGGAGTTCATATTGGTCTGATCAGCCACAGCTGGACACAGTCTGTGTCTCAACCCCAACATGGTAATGTTATTGTGGTCCTCTTGGAGCATGAAGGACAACTACCCCATCTCCTTATTCCTTGACTTTTCACTGACAGTCCCCCATGCCTGGAGTGCACATCTTCTTCATCTTCACCTCCTGGCTTCCTTCAAGACAGCTCAAATCCCACCCTCTGTAAAAGGCCTTTCCCAGTTATCTCCCTTCTCCCTACTCTTCACTCCCACAATGCTTTACCTTGTATATATCTTCTTGTACATATTTGTTTGCACATTGTTTTCCCTTTTAGAATGTGAGCTTCTTGAGGATAAAGGCTTTGTTTTTGCCTTTCTTTGTATCGCTGTCACTTAATAAATGCTTGCTGACTCACTAACTCATCAAAACACCAATTCCTTTTTTCTTTTTCTAAGTGTCTCGAATCTGGTTCTTATCTTTCTATTTTTTTTCCACCTTCTCCTTCTTCCTCTGACTTCCTTTCTGTACCTCCATTCTCTCTCCCTATTTCATTCTCTTTTTACTCTGTTAAACACAAATCAGCCAGGTGGTACAATCAATAGAATGCCAGACCTAGAGTCAGGAAGACTCCTCTTCCTGAGTTCAAATCTCCCGTGGAACACTTACTAGCTGTGTGACCCTGGGCAAGTCATTTGACCCTGTTTGCCTCTATTTTCTCATCTGTAAGATGAACTGGAGAAGGAAATGACAAAACACTCCAGTATCTTTGCCAAGAAAATCCTAAATGGGGTCACGGAGAGCAGGAACTCCAGACAAGGAAGCAATGAGGGCCGAAATTAGGGTGGTTACTGTGAGGATAAAGAGAAAGGATATTATGAAAATGGACACAAAATTTGGCAACAAACTGGGTATGTTGTGTGAATGAGAACAAGGAGTGAAAGATGATACTGAGGTTGTGAACTTGGGTGATTGGAAAGATGGTGGTACCCGTGATGATAAAGGGGAAGTTTGTGAAAGGAGTTGGGGGAGGAATAGTGAGTTGTGTTCTGGACATGTTGAGTTTGAAATGCTTATGATTCATCCATTTCAAAATGTTCAAAAAGCTCCAGAAAGAGAGGAGACCTAAATCTATAAATTTGGGAGGCATCCACATAATTGAATCCTGAGTAGCTAAGGAGATCACCACATGACAGCATAGAGACAAAAGAGAAGACAGCCACAAATGGGATTTTCTCACAGTGTGAGCACACTCGTATTAATTTTTGGTATTACATTAGGATGATGTACCTAAGAGGGGCTAGTGGCAAAATAACATTTTTTATAATTTAATAAATGATTGGCCTTCTGTCTGTTATATAGATTATGGAATTATATCAGCAGGCAAGGAAAGCAGGAATACTTTGAAGTGGGTAAAGGGAGAAGAATTTGATACAAGGAAAACAAAAAAGAAAAGGAAACAAAAGGAGAACTAGGAAGGGAGTAGGAAATGACAGTAGGTACAAGTCAGTGACCACCCCCACCAAACTCATAATCAATCACCTAGATGATGTTTTTAGGTACCTGGGACAGTTGTGTGAGCAGTTAGGTCCCAAATGGATCAAGACTTCGGTTTGAATGACACTGGAGGCAATGTGATGATACCATATTTGAACACAGAAAACCTCGGTTCAAATGGCGGGTCTTAATTCCAACCCACCTTGGGCAACTCACTTATAACCTCTCTCAGCCTCAGTTTTTACATCTATTAATTAAAGTGTTGAACTACATTATCTCTAAGGATCTTCTAATGTTAAGTCTGATGATCGTATGAATTTATTTAGGGTAAAAGAGGACATTCCTGTCTCATTGCATTTCTGATGGCCTGCTTCTCAATGGTCAACTCCATCACAATGCTCCTGTAGTGAATAACCTGTCATCTTGAACATGGCAGTTTCAATCATGCAAAACAAAACAAAACAAAACAAAACAACAAAAAAACTTTAAGGCAAGTTCATTCCACAGGTGCACTGTTTAAGAAGTCTCATTTAAGTTTTCTCTTGTGCTATACTTTCCAAAAAAAAATAAACAAATAAAAACAAGCAGGGAGGTCATTATATCATAATTATCATTTCCCATACATTGAAAAGCCAGCAATTAGCTAACAGGTCAAAGACAATTGTGGGTTTGATCTAAAATACGTCTAGACACAATCTCTTTTGCTGATGTGGGAGATTATTGGTTTAGAACATTACAGATGTCAGATTTTTTCAATATATTGGTTAGTTTTGTTGAACTCCTTTTTTCTCTTTCTTTTTTTAAAAAAAGGAATGGCTCTGGGGGCAGCTAGGTGGCGCAGTGGATAGAGCACTGGCCCTGGAGTCAGGAGGACCTGAGTTCAAATCAGGCCTCAGACACTTAACACTTACTAACTGTGTGACCCTGGGCAAGTCACTTAACCCCAATTGCCTCACTTAAAAAAAAAAAAGGAATGGCTCTTTGGAAGGGAGAAGGGAAAGGAAACATTGGAACACTAAGGTAATTTTTTTAAGAGTATCAATAAAATGTTAATAAAAATAAAAATAAATTATGAATATTTTCCCCAATCTATTTGATAAATATTTACTTGACTTTTCTTGTGAAGCAAAAGCTTCCTATTCATTCTTGCTATCTACTGGATTCAATTCATTTTAAGTCCACAAATGTCAAATTTCTTTAATATTATAGGGTCACAAATATCTTCCTGGGCAAATTCAGGCTCACACATTTAAGTGATTCTAACCAGTATCTAACAATTGTTTGTTGAAGTGAAGAATGAATATTCATAAGCCTCTCTAAACCAGCCAATCAATTTTTAAACCTGGGGGGGGGGGTGGTAAGAAGGAAGAATTCTGGAAACAGTTTCAGCCATTCTTTTCATCTTGCTTGGTGACCAAAAAAAGGTATTCTTTAATATTATTTTCTCTTGCTGTGTATAACTTATAGTTTTACTCATAGATTATAATCTCTCTGGAACACAGAACTGTTGGCTGATGCTCTGTCCTAATAAAAACAGAGTAATCTCTTTGGTACACTGAGCAAAAATGTTGGGAGTTGGGGGAGAGAAAAAGAATTTTCATGGCTCAGTTTTTACAAAAGTTACAATAAGTAATTGAAATTATTATCTTTCCATCTATACTTAGTGTGCTGGAAAGGGCATTAGACTTGGAGTCAGGAAGATATAGGTTCAAATTCCCGATAATATTCACTTAATATCTCTAAGCCTCAGTTTTCTCACCTGTAAAAGAGGCATAATGATATTTACAGTATACTACTTACCTGACAATATGAGGTATTCAGAAGAATTTAGGAAGATTTGTCTGAACTGATAGAGCCCAAAATAAGCAAAACAAGGAGAATCATATACACAATGACTACAACAATGTAAATGAAAAGCTCAGTAACAGGAAAATGAATATCCAGTAATGACAAAAAGCTAAAGTTGATAGTGATGAAAAAAAAAGAAGCAAAGAAAAGAAACCAATGAAACATTACCAACTATACTGAGGAGAGTAGAAGGAAGTTCAGAAGGGGTCATTGACAAGGGGGCAATTTTGGTCATATTGTTAAATTTAACACACAATTTTAAAACCATGCAATAAATTCACATTTTCATGTGGAATCTCTTCTATTTTTCGTTGTATAGTCAAATGTTTGTGTTTGTTGATATTGTTAAATTTATAATAATAATTAAAAGTCTTAAAAAAGAGACAATGACCCAACTTTTTTGGGGGGGGGGCAATGAGGGTTAAGTAACTTGCCCAGAGTCACACAGCTAGTAAGTGTCAAGTGTCTGAGGCCGGATTTGAACTCAAGTCCTCCTGAATCCAGGGCCAGTGTTTTATCCACTGCACCACCTAGCTGCCCAAAAAGAGACAATGAAATATATCTCTTCTCTAATATCAGAGAAGAAGGGAACTATGAGGAATGTTACACATTATCAGACAAGGTTTCAGTACTGGATGTTTCTGTTTAATGATCTTTGGTTTTCCTTAAAAAAAAAAAATGTCCTTCCACAAGGGAGGGTTCGTTCTGTTGGGGATAACTTCAGTATAAAGACAGAAAACATTAGAAAAAAAATTTAAACATTAATAATTCTGACCATATTGGTCTCTCCCTTAGGAAAAAAAAATGGTGGTTACCTGAAATTCACAAGAGTGTTCAAATCATATAGGGTCTCAGTTCTTGTACCCTTTTTCCTTAGATCAGTCACCTGAAATTTGTGGACACGGGAAAGGAAAGGAAAATAGATGTACAAGACTAGTATGGTGCAAGGAGTTTACTATCTTTAGGGCTTTTAAATAAGCCTTTGAACAGCTACAGTTCATTGTACCATTATCATCATCTGATAAAAGCATTATTTAATGGCTAATAAGGTGACACCACACCAGTAAGCATACAAAAGAACTCCACAGATACTCTTGCCTTCTAGGAATTTATGTAATAATCTAAGATAAATACTGACATGGATTAACTATATAATGACCATTCTAACTGCAAAGAAAATCCATGCTAAATCTTGTACTATCTCCTTACTATGTATTCCTTCTTTAAGCCCTTGCAATCTGGCTTTTGTCCCCAGTTTTCTACTGATCACCACTAATCACTTTTCCAAATCCAGTGACCTTTCCTCATTCCTCATTCTCCTTAACTTCTACTGCATTTGAGAGTATTGATTAGCTCCCTGCTTTGGGAAATTTGCTCATTTTGCTCCCATGATATTGCCTTTATCTTAGTTCTCCACTTATTTTCTGGTTCTTTTCTCCTTCTCCCTAGCTGTAAGCATCCCCTGATGTTTAGTTCTTGGTGTCTTGGTGGTCTCATTACACATTCATCCATTCTCACAGCTGCAGCTATAATGATTCATATATATCTTAGTGTTACCAAATCTCTATCTCCAGACCTATGTCTCTAGGAAACTGTGCTACGTTTTTCACACCCAACTCTCCTACTATCAAAAGACTAATTCCCCAAAGAATCAGTTATCCTACCCTAACTCCCCAAAGAATCAATGACCCCAAGCTAACTAGGCTAATTAATAAATCTGCCTAATAAGCAAATTCACTTAAAGATAATATTCATATATATATGAAATACACAGAATTCCATCTGTTATGGAATTTTGGTATCAGGCATTTGGAGAAAAATATCGAACTTTGTTTTTAAATAATTGGCTGTTTTCACTTTTTTTTTGCTTTGTTTTGTTATGTCTGGGCCAAATTCAGTATGGGGAAACTGAAAAGATGGGGACATGGAAACCCCAAATCACAATTAATTCCTTACAGTTAGTTTATTGTTTACTTTTCCTTTATCATATTTATTTTATTTTGAAGGAGCAGTATTTCTAGCCATCAGGATTGAATTTCCAACCACTCCTGCCAAGGCTTTTGGAGAAGTACACAAACTAGGCATCTGAAACCATGCCATTAGAATGATAATTGTTCTTCTGTCTAGTGGGTTCATCTACTTCCTGCTCAGGGTGGTTCATCCCAATTGCCACAAGGGTGCTATTTTTAATGCTTAAAATTGCTCCAAAGGGAGTAAATTTGTTTTTTCAAAATCTAAAACCTTAGAATTCACAGCATAATGCCATTTTAAGTGAAAGGAACTTTGAATATATGCTAATTTGCTTGGTAAATCAAAGACTTTTATACACAAAGGTAAAACCGCAAAAGAAGATAAAAATATGTAATAAAAACAGCTAAGACTATCCTACTATATAGTGAATGCTTTTGAGATTTTTAAAACTACTTTTTATTAGAGACATCGAAATTATAGGTATATGCACTTAAGCAAAGGACTAAAAAGATTACTAAGAGTTAGGGTCTATTGATTATTTCCACACCATTTAAAATAAAAGTGTTTTAGGTGTTTAGGTGAAAATAGTTCTAGACTTGAACCAATGAATCAGAGTACATAGTGAGATGTATTTTTTTTTCACACAGTCAATGAGGGAATTGTTTTATTTGAATATGCATATTTGTTACTGAAATTTGGTTTTCTTTTTTCAATGTGCTGAAGGTAAGAAAGAGAGAAAATATATTTCGGTTCATTTAAAAAAATAAAATCTTAGAAAAGATAATTGCTAGATATAGGAGTCAGAAGAGACTTAAGTCTGCATCCTAATTCTGACATTTGCTACTTATGTGATTCAGAAAACAAGGTGTCTGTTTTTGATAAGCTCTAGTGAGTAGGCACAGATGAACTAGATCCACAAATAAGGAAAGGAATAGCAGGTGTGATTGGCGAATTCCAATCAGCAATTTTTGAGAAATGAAGCAGAACAGGAGACGTTGTTGTTGTTCATCCTTCATTTTTGAAGACCAAGGGTGCAGGACCAGGGAAAGGAAAATGTCTTCATTTTCAAAACTGAGCAAGGAAAGCCAGTGAGTCTGACTTCTAATCCTAGCCAAATTTTTAAAGAAATAGCAAAAATCAAGAAAAAACAATAGTTATAAGAAAAAACAAGCATGATTTCATAAGAAATAAGTAATTCCAGACTAATCATATTTCCTTTTTGACAGGGTTAATAGTCTAGATTGGGAGAATGTTACAGCTATCCTTTCACTAGATTTAGCAAATAATTTGTAAATCTCTACTATTAGTTAAATGGCCGTACCCAAAGAGTAATCATTAATGATTTAATGTCAACTTGGTAGGAGGACTCTAGTGATATATCCCAGAGCTGCTTGATTATCCCTGTCCTGTTTAACATTTTTATCTAAATTGGAAAAAGGCACAGATGACTTGTTTTTCAACTTGGCAGATGGCACAAAACTGAGAGAAATAGCAGACACACTCAATGGTACAGTAAGGATCCAAAAAGATCTCAGCAGGTTAGAGTATGGCTAAATCAATTAAGATGAAATTCAGTAGGGATGCATTTATAGTGTTATGCTTTAAAAAAAAAAAAGTCTATATCACAATTATAAGATGGAGGAAGAGTGGCTAGAAAGCAGTGGATCTGGAAAAAAAATCAGTTTTTAATGGACTAGAATCTCATTACGAGTTAGCACGGTAATAACCCCCCCCCAAAAAAAATTAATGTACTGAGAGGCATATTATCCAGATTAGGAATAATAGAGGTCCACTCTACACTGGTCAGGTCACATCTAAAATACGTTCAGTTCTGGACACCATTTTATTTCGGAAGCACAGTGATAAACTGGAGAGAGACTAGAAGGAACCAAGGATGGTGAAGGGCTATGAAATCATGTCATATGACCATGCCCAAAGGGCAATCAAACCTTGCATATCCTTTGATCCAGCATTACTACTACTGGGTCTATATCCCAAAAAGATTGCAAAAAAGGGAAAAGAACCTACATGTGCAATAATATTTATAGCAGCTCTCCTTGTGGTGGCAAAGAATTGGAAATTGAAGGGATGTCCATCAATCAGGAAATGGCTGAACAAGTTGTGATATATGCATGTAATGGAATACTATTGTGTTATAAGAAATGATGAACAGGCAGATTTCAGAAAAACCTAGAAAAGACTGGGGGCAGGTAGATGGCACAGTAGATAAAGCACCGGCCCTGGATTCAGAAAGACCTAAGTTCAAATCTGACCTCAGACACTTGACATTTACTAGCTGTGTGACCTTGGGCAAGTCACTTAATGCTCATTGCCCTGAAAAAAAAAACAACACCTGGAGAAACTTACATGAACTCATGTAAAGTGAATTGAGCAGAACTAGGAAGGAGAATGCTGTACACAGTAACTACAATAACAACATTGTACAGTGATCAGCTATGAAAAACTTGACTCTTCTCGGCAATACAATGATCCAAGACAATTCCAAAGGACTTATGAAGGAAAACGCTATCTACATCCAAAGAGAGAACTTACTTAGTCTAAATGCAGATCAAAACATACAATTTTCACTTTCTTTGTGTGTGTGTGTGTGTGTACGTGTGTGTGTGTTTTCCTTTTAGTCTGTTTCTTCTCTCACAATATGACTATATGAAAATATGTTGTACATGACTGGACATATATAACCTTACCATTTTAGGGATGGGGGAGTGAGGGAGAAAATTTGAAACTCAAAAAAAAAATGTTTAATGAATGTTAAAAATTGTCTTTATATGTAACTGGAAAAATAAAATACTATTTATTTAAGAAAAAAGAAATCAGGTTATATGAGAATTGGTTAAGAAACATGCTGTGGTGGAAAGGGAGCTGGATTCTAAGTCAAGAAGACATATTCAATTGTACACAGTATCATCAACATTGAGTGTTGATCTACTGTGATGGACTAGATTCATTTCACCAATGCAATGGTACAGAAGAGTTCCAGGGAACTCATGATAGAAGAGGATCTCCAAATCCAGGAAAAAAAAAAAAAAGAACTGTGGAGTATAGATGCTGATTGAACCATACTATTTCTTCTGCTTTTGGTGCTGTTATTTTTCTATTTTAAAGTTTTTCCTTATTTCTCTGATTCTTCTCTTATAACATGACTAATACAGAAATATGTTTAATGTTATTATAAATAAATATATATATATATATATATATATATATATATATATAAAACCTATATCAGATTACCTGCTGTCTAGGGGAGGGAGGAGGGAGGGAGAAAAATCTGAAATTGGAAAGCTTGTATAAACAAATGTTGAGAACTATCTTTACATGTAACTGGAAAAAAATAAAATACTTTTATCAGAAAAAAAAAAGAAGACCTATGTTCAAATCTTACTTCAGATATTGTGTGACTCTGAACAAGTCATTTAATCTATGGGTCTCAGTTTCCTCATCTGTAAAATGACAGTGTTGGGCACAGTGACCTCTCAAATCTAAATCTACCATCCTATGAATTGGGGGCATATCATAGGGAGAAGTGTTAGGGCAGACATGATAGCTGTTTTCCAGTATTTATAGGCCTGGCATGTGTTCTTTGCCTCTTTCTAAAGAAAAAGAACTATGAGCAATGTTTCTGATATACAGAGGTGTAAATTTAGGCCCCACCCAGCTGCTAGCATCTTCCCCTGCAGAATCACCTTGTGTTTCCTTTGCATATATTTTACAAACCTTGAGGTATATGTTGTCTCCCCAGTAGAATGCAATCTTCCTAAGAGCTAGGGCTATGGCACTTTTGCCTTTAAGGCTCCAAAATTCTATCCCAGTGCCTGACATGAAATAGGCAGCTAATAAATGTCCTTGACTGATTAACTTCAGGATTAGCTCTTCATCCACTTGACTCGATATCTGCCTAACCTTACTGACTTGCATGCTTGTAGACAGAGTTCTAAAATCAGAATGCCAAGAAGAGACCATGTTCAAAAGCAGTGGCCAGTCTTCCTAGGGGCATCTCGAAGTTAGCAATGCTGTTTTCTATTAGAATCTCAGCTTTTAAAAGTAGTTATTCTGGCAGTGAAGAAAGCCTCTCAAATGGAGACTAATGAAGCATTTATCCCAGCTCAGGTTAATGTCACAGTGTAATTATCACAATTTAAATGCCAAGGGTGTTAATCATTTCACTGCTGATTATCATCAGTAATCTCCTTCTGATGTGCTTGCTAGGGGTAAACCACAAGAAGGACCTAGGCATGTTCCATGTTGGAACATGGGCAGCAACTTTATTCTAAAGTTACCCCTATGCCTGGCAGAGAGTCCTTGATAATTATAACCTTTTGCCCTTGACTCTGTCTTGAAATGAGGCAGACTAGTGAGACAGACGCCTCCCTGTGTGTATAAACAAGCCCCAGGAAACTGCTTCCTTGTGTCTATAGCTTTTCCTTTGTCACCAGAGGTAATACGAAAGCTGGTATTAGTGATTGCCACCTTCAAGAATCTTTCTATTAAGAGACACAAGACAGATACAATCATAGTGAGGCAGCGAAGCCACTTCTTCAAATGGGTCGAGTAAATCTCTGCTTCTGCTCATGTTTTCTATCTTTTATGCTCCATTTTTGCAGGAGAGAAGAATAAAGTAATAATGAGGGGGAAGCAATAGAGGGCAAGTAACTGGAAGAGGTGGGATAGATTAAGAAGGATGTAACAACACAGAGCAAAGGACCAAAACATGCACAAGAATGAGATTCAATACATCAAAGATGAATTAAACACCTACTACATACAAGATGGGCAGCTTGGTGGTACAGCAGATAGAGCTCTGAGCCTACAGTCAGAAAGACATGAGTTTAAGTCTAGCCTCAGGCAGTGTGACCCTGGGAAAGTCACTTAACCCTTTTTGCCCATTTCCTCATCTGTAAAATAAGCTGGAAAAGGAAATAGCAAACCACTCCAGTATCTCTGCCAAGAAAACCCCAGAAAAGGATCACAAAGTTTTCTTGGTTCTGCTCATTTCATACTCCGTTATTTCATGGAAGTCTATCCATGTTTTCTAAAATCATTGAGCTCATCATTTCTTATTAGCACAGTGGTATTCCATCACAATCATATATCATAACTTGGTCAGTCATTCCCCAATTGATGGGCATTCCTAAAATTTCCAGTTCTTTGCCACCACAAAGAGAATTGCTATAAATATTTTAGAACATATAGGTTCTTTTCCTTTTCCCCTAATTATCTTGGGAAACAGATCTATTAGCAGTATTGCTGGGTCAAAGGTCAAAAAGGCAAAACATATTTTAATAACTCTTTGGGCATTGCTCTCCAAAATGGTTGAATCAGTTCACAGTTCCACCAACAATGAATGTGTCTTAATTTTTCCAAATCTCCTCCAATATTTGTCACTTTCCCCTTTGATCATTTTATCCAATCTGATAGGTACAAAATGATATCTCAAGGTGTTGTAATTTGCATTTCTCTAATCAATAATTATTGAGAACATTTTTATATGACTAAATTGTTTTTATTTCTTCATCAGAAAACTGCCTGTTCATATCCTTTGACCATTTATCAACTGAGGAATGACTCATATTCTTATAGGTTTTATAATTTCAAATGTACACTGAAAAACTTGAGAACATCTTCCAGGTAATCAATTAATCACCAGCACAGATTGGTGTAGTTCAGGACACTGTACAATAAAGCATCAAGGAACAGTTCAACTCAGAGGATTGAGAACCAAAAGATCTGGATTCTAGTCCTGACCTTGCCACTTAATGTTGACCATCAACAAGTCACTTGTTCTCCTAGGGCCTCAGATTTCTCATCAATACAATAAAGGGGCTGTCCTAAATAAAAACAGCTAGCATTTATAGAGGGTTTTAAGGTTTGTAAATATACTTTGTAAATATTATTTCATTTTATCCCTATCCCTGAGGAGTATGTGCCATTATTATCCCCCTTCCCCAGATGAGAAAACTGAGGTTAAATTACTTTCTTAGTGTTACCCAGCTAGTCAGCAGAGGAGACCAGATTTGAACCCAGGTGTTCCTGACTCCAGGACCAGTACTTTATCCACTGCACCACCTAGCTGCCCCTAAATAATTGCTAAGGTTAGCATTGTTAACATTCTTTGATTTTGGTGCTTCTCCCCAAGCTCCCAGAAAATTACTTTGTATTTTCTTTTTGTATATTTTCTAAATATGTATATTTACATAAATATATGTACTTGTACATAAATATGTGTATTTTATAAATACCAATCAATATGTGTATATTTTGGCTGCCCCTTCAAATATAAAACCCTTGATGTCAGTTTCATTTATATCATTGTGTCTCCATTGTCCAATATGTAACCGGCAAATGTGAGGGCTTAATAAATGTCTGTTGATTAAGAAAACAGAAAGAAACATAAAAGAATTTGAAGTAGCATCACATTTCTTAAAAGGGACAACACAATTACAATGTATAAATTATTATAGAAGACATTTTAAAAACAAAAATGCAGCTTTAATGAAAATCTACTTAAGACCTCGTTCTCTGCTCTCTTTCCTTCTCTCTTCGTTCTCCCCCTTGATAATGTCATCTCCTCCCATGGTTTCATCTACCATTGCTATGCCAGTGACTCTCAAATACAGCTCCAGTATTTGCAGAAGCTCATGCAAGCAACAAGAGCATAGACTTAGAGCTGGAAAGGACCCTAGAGCTCAAATGCAGGGCTTCCTCACACTTGACATTCCAATATAACCATCTCTGTGTCACTACACAGACAGTCCCATTGTGTACTTACTTCTCCCTTCTACATCTTAGAATCTCTTTTCCTCCAGAGCTCAGTGCAAATGCTACTCTCTCCAAGACTTTTTCAGATTCCCCCAGTTGTTGGTGCTTCTCAAATTTACCTTGAGCTATCCTGTGTGTATTTATTTTGAATAGACTTGCATGTGTACGTGTTGTCTACCATTATAAAATATGTTTCATGAGGACAGAATATATTTCATTTTTATCTTTGCATTCCCAATCCCCAGACCAATGCCTTGCACATTGAGGGAACTTAATGTTTGTTGATTAACGATTAATTGATTGATTGAGGGATCACAGTATTCCTCTGTGTCTCTCTCTGTCTCTGTCTCTGTCTCTGTCACTATCTCTCTACCTCCCTCTCTCTCTCTCTCTCTCTCTCTCTCTCTCTCTCTCTCTCTCTCTCTCTCTCTCTCTCTCACACACACACACACACACACACACACACACACACAGAGAATCTTCTCAGAGATGGAATAGGCTTGTACCTGAACAAGAATTCTCTTCACATTATCTCTTACAAGTGTTTAGCCAGTCTTTACTTGAAGACTTCCAGTAAGAGGGACCCCGTTGCCTACCTGATGCAGACAGGCAATAAACATCTATTACATGTTTGCTCAATGTCAGGCAACGCAGGCCAGTTTGGAATAACTCCATCCCCAAAATTTTAAAGTTCTTCCTTTCACCAAATCTAAATCTTCCTCTTTTATTTTTTTTAACTTTTAATCATTGCTTCTTACTCTATGCTTTGAGTCCAAACTGAGCAAGTTGGATCCCTCTCTCCATTTGACAACCAACCCTTCAAATGCTTAAACAGCTGTTTAGTCTCCAGGAAGTCTGCTCCTCCAGGTTAAACATCCTTAGGTTAAACATTCCAACCATGTGTTATATGGCATAGACTCGAAGCCTTTCACCATCCTCTGGACACTCTCAAGCTCATCAAAGTCCTTTCTAAAATGTGGTACCCAGAACTAAACACAAGACAGCAGAGCACAATGCATCTAACAACTCAACTCCTTAGTACTGGGCACTGTCTCTCTTAATGAAGCCTAAGATTTGTTTTTTGTTGCTGCTGCTGTTGCTGTTATTGTTGTTGTTGTTGTTGTTTTAGGAGGTGTGGGGAGTCAGGAAGACCAGAATTCAAATCCTGCTTTAGAGACTTACTAGCTACAAGACTCTGGGAAAGTTATGTGCCTCTTTGCTTCCTCCTGTAAAATGAAGGGGCTGGACTCAACAGCTTCTAGGATCCTTTCCAGCTCTAAGTCTATGTTCTTGTTGCTTGCATGAGCTTCTGCAAATACAAGAACTGGTTCTTGTCATTAAAAAAATAATAATAGAAATCCCAATGTCCAAATATTGAAGCAGAACAATGCCTGTCTTACTCAAGACAAGGTGAAGTTTCTATTATCAGTATCTTCTCTTAAAACTATAAAGAGTTGGGGCAGCTAGGTGGCACAGTATATAGCATACTGCCCCTGGATTCAGGAGGACCTGAGTTCAAATTCAGCCTCAGACACTTGACACTTACTAGCTGTGTGACCCTGGGCAAGTCACTTAACCCCAATTGCCCCGCAAAAACAAAAAACAAAAACAAAAATAAAACTATGAAGAGTTATTTCAAAAGGGTCAAGATTTGAAGGGGGGGGCAGCTAAGTGGTACAGTTGATAAAGCACCAGCCCTGGATTCAGGAGGACCTGAGTTAAAATCTGGCCTCAAGGGGCAGCTAGATGGCGAAGTGGATAGAGCACTGGCCCTGGAGTCAGGAGTACCTGAGTTCAAATCTGGCCTCAGACACTTAACACTTGCTAGCTGTGTGACCCTGGGCAAGTCACTTAACCCCAATTGCCTCACTTAAAAAAAAACAATCTGGCCTCAAACACTTGACACTTACTAGCTGTGTGACCCTGGGCAAGTCACTTGACTCTTCATTGCCCCACCCCCACCCCCAAAAAAAGGTTTGAAAAGAGGCAGACTGGTCAGTGTGAAATGGCAAAGTGTCTGAGACAATAGGGTATGTAACATTCCACAGTGGGACAGTAATTGATTATGGTAGTATGAACCATGACCTGAGGATCCTCCTGAAAATGAAAAATGCTCAGGAAATGTATCTGGAAGTCCTTGCTCTATTACCCTCCCCCCTCACTAAAGGAGATGGAAGGAAGTCCTTTGTAGGACTCTTCCCTGAAGCTGAATTAGATCTAAAAAGGGTTGTAGAAGTTCAGTCAAAAATGAAAGAAGCATGTCATAAAGACACCACCCAAGCTGATTTAGGCATTAAGCAACAGGGCCTGGAAGGAGAAAAAAGAGGCTGCTCTATCTTCACTTAGGAGGTGAATTGTATACAACAAAAACATAGAGAAAATCAATAACACACAAAGTCCATGGATGACTGAGAATCATTTAATGGGACTGTCTTTGACATGCTTTTATCCTTGTGATTCTTTTCCCAGGGAATCTAGGTTTTTTCACATTTACATTCTAAGAAGTGCAATGAGCTTTTCAAACGAGTATAAATCCTATGACCAAACATGACTCCAGAGGACTAATGATGAAGCATGCTATCCAACCCCTGACAAATGGTGGACAGATCGAAGATGCATAAAGAAACATAGCATTTTTTTTAACATAAATAATGTGGGGATTTGTTTTTCTTGACTATGCATATTTATTACAAAGATTTTGTTTTTCTTTTTTCTCCCCCTCAATGGAGTACGGAGGTGGAACCAAGAGAAAATAATTTCTTAATCAAAAAAAAAAGTATCGGGGCAGCTAGATGGCGCAGTGGATGGAGCACCGGCCCTGGATTCAGGAGTACCTGAGTTCAAATACGGCCTCAGACACTTAACACGTACTGGCTGTGTGACCCTGGGCAAGTCACTTAACCCCAACTGCCTTACTAAAAAAAAAAAAAAAAGTATCTTAACTACTACGTTGAAAAAATCATCATCCTACAAACATTTCCACTTCACAGAAAGCATATACTTCTGCAGGACATAGCTCAGCTGACTCTGTTAAGCTATTTATTAAGACTAATGAGAAGGGGGGCAGCTAGGTAGTACAGTGGATAAAGCACCGGCCCTGGATTCAGGAGGACCTGAGTTCAAATCCGACCTCAGACACTTGACTAGCTGTGTGACCCTGGGCAAATCACTTAACCCCCATAGCCCTGCAAAAACAAAACAAAACAAGCAAACAAACAAAAAAGACTAATGAGAAGGAAGGGAAGGGTAGGCAGAGAAGTTAGCAAAAGAAAAGGATTGAGAAGAAGATGAGAGCATTATATACAATGTAAACATGATGTACATAATAGCAAGATTTGTAATATTTATGAAAAATTCCCTAGAAAATTACACCATTCTAGGGCAGCTAGGTGATGCAGTGGTTAGAGCACCAGCCCTGGATTCAGGAGTACCTGAATTCAAATCTGGCCTCAGACACTTGAGACTAGCTGTGTGACCCTGGGCAAGTCACTCAACCCTCATTGCCCTGCAAAAAAAAAAAATTACACCATTCTAAATACTGCCTTCACTCCCATATCCACCTCCTCTAGAAATACGTCTAAGAACATAATTTTAGAGGCCAAATGTGGGGGGCTCCACTGTCCTCAATAGCAAAATTTTTATTACCCCCCAAAAAAATATTTTCCATATTTTGTCTATCTTTTGTCAGTTGTATTCTTCAAATTTTAGCCTTAAATGTCCTTGAGATAAGTTAAGTTTACTGAGCTCTTTCAAGGCTTTTTTAAAAAATTGTTCTTTCCTCCATTCTTCATTGTTTTATGAGGCAACATTACTCCTTACTTTATAGGATAATAGCCTTATCGGGACAGTGTTGGCATAGAGGATGGAAAGCTGACCTTGGACCAGGAAGACTTCACTGTGTGACCCTAGGATAGTCACTTATCCTCTCAGTAATTTAGAAAACTCTCTAAGAATATAATTTACAGAAAAATGCTCAGGTGCTGTGATAAAAGAAGTTTCCTCAAAGGATCATGGACCCAGAGCTGGAAGGGACCTCTGAGGCCATCTACTCCAAAGACTTCATTTTACAGATGAGAAAACTGAAGCCCAGGGAAGTTGTGACTTGCTCAATGTCACACAGATGGTAAGCCCAAGAATGAGGATTCGAACACAAAGCTTCACACTCCATAACCTCTTTCCATTGTACTTGGCTGTCCCCCAAAATCGTCCTTCTCTGTGAGATTTTACAAACCAATTCATATTCTAAACTGGTGGTACCTTTGGCTACCACATCTCTCTGCCTGGCAAATAAGAGTCTGTGGATTAAGAAAGGTTTTAGGCTTTCTTGGTCCCCTCCTTATATACAGAAATTCCAAATGGAAAATAAGTTGTGGGCAGCCAGGTGGCACAGTGGATAAAGCACCAGCCCTGGATTCAGGAGGACCTGAGTTCATATCTGGCCTCAGACACTTGACACTTACTAGCTGTGTGACCCTGGGCAAGTCACTTAATCCTCATTGCCCTGCAAAAAAAAAAGAAAGAAAGAAAGAAAGAAAGAAAGAAAGAAAGAAAGAAAGAAAGAAAGAAAGAAAGAAAGAAAGAAAGAAAGAAAGAAAGAAAGAAAGAAAAGAAAAGAAGTTGTGACTAGAAGAGTTAAAGAGGAGGCAGAGAGAGAGCAATCTGAATCATTTTTGAGGAATTGCCAAATTCTTTTAATGACTCCAAGTTTCTCCTCAAAACAAAGAGCCAACTTTTTTAGCACCAATAAACTTCCCCGTCATATTGTACGGCTGTGAGTAATGGAACAATACAGTCTCTGAAGAATGGAAGTTGAGGATGACCCAGAGGGGGATGAAGAGGCACATGATCTGAAAAAACAAGGAGTTACAAAGGAGAATCAATGTTAAAGATGTCACCAAGGAAATGCACAATTGAAAAAGAAAGATAGAATGGTCACATGTTAACTATGAAGAATTTTTTAAAATCAGTGTTATATGTTATATGAGATGGTTCTCTGGGAGGGGAAAGGATACAAGGGGAAATTTAAGTGATATAAAACAAAAGATATCAACAAATATTTATTTTTTAAAGAAGAGTGAGTAATGATTAACATATAGCCAATGGATTCCATTGGTATCCTCATGTCAAAAGAATGAAAGACACACACTCCCAACCTTTTGGGTGCACTTCCTGTGGCAGACTAATAGAAGAACCCATACAGGTAGCCAGGAATGGATGGACTCAGATTTGTATCACTGAGGCGAAATACTCTCTTTGATGAGGTCATAGATCTAATGGAGTACAAAAGTATAAAAACTTTTTGCTGCTACCTGCTATGTAGCACAGCAGATAAAGTACTATCGCTGGAGTCCAGCCTCAGACATTCACTAGTTGGGTGACCCTGGGCAATTAACTTCACCTCTCCCCATCTAAGTTTCCTAATCTGGAAAATGGGAAAAATAATAGCACATACCTCTCAGAGTTGTTGTGAGGATAAAATGGGATGTTATTTGTAAAATGCTTTGTATCCCTTAGCATACCATACAAATGCTGGGTAGTATTATTAGCATGAGATATCAATAAAAAGTCAAAATATTATAGCATCTCATGAATGTAGTCTACTGAGGAGTGGAGAGGTGTCCATCTGTGTTGTTGAAGGGATTACACACAGAAGTGAAATGGGGGATCTTCTGAAGTACAGAATTCTTCAGACCCAGAATTCAACCAAAAGAGATTAAGGTAAGAGAGAAGAAAGAATGTTTTCTGGCCATCCATCCCACATGCATCAGCTAGCCAAGATATAGTGACTTGTCCTTTTTTCACTGTGGTTGCTGATCTGTAATGGGATACCTTTTAGAATCTGTGTGGCCTTGTTTAACTAAAAACAACCACAACAATGCAGTTATACAATACCATGGCAGCAAAGCAGAGGATTCATGTGCATTCCCCCTTCCCAGCTGTTCTACTTTAGGTAACTGTGCTCTCAAACTTAGATGGTTCATCAGCCTCAAAAATCCTGCAGAACAAGTCAACTCACTGGAAAATCCCCTGAGGCTCACTGCCTTCTGTAAAATGGGTTGGAGACAGTGTGGTGTGTGGCCATCCAATGCACATGCTTCAGGTGGTAGAATGAGTCCTCTATTTGCCATCACTGGACCAGAGTTCAAATACCTACATCTGCTACTTATTACCTGTGTGACTGTAGTGACCTTTAGCCCACCTACACTGAGCCACCCAACCCTGTACTCTTAACAGTCCCAACCCCCTTCACTATAGGGATCTTTCCCCAAGACTTTTGTTACCTAATTAGCACGTCAAGACTCAAGACTTTGCCCCTGATCATCAACCAATGGCACCTCTCCTCCAGTTTTGGAGGGGCCAGGATCGAGTGAGTGGAACTCATTCTAGCTTCTCTCTAAGTCCCTGGTATGGCCAAATCTCAGGTGCCAGGTTTCTGCCATCCCCTCCTCTGCCCAGGCTGGTATGAGTATGTGCTGAATAAACCTGTTCACCTGATCTGCTCCCTTTCTCCTCAGGTCTTGCTACTGTCTAAGGAACTTGGTAGGAATTTCCCTAGACATACCTGAGCTCTGTCTCTGCAATTAGGAAGTTCCTTTTCCCGCCACCACCCACCCACCTACCTCCTAAACCAGCCAGGAGGGGCGGGACAGTGACCTTAAGCAAGTCACTTCTCTGAACCTCAGTTCTTTAATCAGTAAATTAAGGAAGTGGCACTGAGTTATCTGAATTTATGATCACAGAATGGGTGCTGGTAGTTCCTGATGTTATGATTAGTAGTAGTAATCTCTGTTCAGTTTAAAAGCCAATCAAATCCATATACACAGTATTTTCCTGACTGAGACTCAAATGTTATTTTATAACTCTTCGGGTGACACCTTTACTTCATAAGGAGGTACAGTAAGAAAGAGGCGGAATAGAGGAGAGGACTGATTTATGGATGGATACAAAACTAATGTTAAGATATGGCTCAGGATGTGACTTATAATGGAACATTTGACATCATAAGCCAAATCATTCAATAGAGTGATGCTAAGCTCAGAAGGTAATAACATTCCATGGTAGCAATCACACTGTTGTTGACCCAACAAACAAGCAGTGTAAAGGGGGAAAAAAACCAAGAAGTCTTTTTTTAGAATAGCCTATCTATATAAGGAGAGGGGAAAGAAGGGGAGGGGAGGATGGGGGAGGGAGAGAAAGAGAGAGGAGAGAAAAAGGAGGAGGGGAGGGGAGAGGAAGGGGGAGGAGAGGGGAAAGGAGAAGAGAGAGTAAGAAAGGAAGGAAGGAAGGAGAGAAAAAAGAGGAAGGAAAGGAAAGATGAAGAGAGGAGATAGCTTTTTTAAAAGCTAAATTTATTATTATTTATTTATTATCTCCTAAGAATGCCACCTATCTACACTATACATATCATAGGAAAGGATTTACCAAAATACATTCAGTGAAGCATGGATGTTCCCTGTGATGAGTTCCACAAGAATATTTCAATGCTACTAGCATTTTTCCTCTAAAATGTTAAAAATGGTATGTTTCTATAAAAATGCTTTTTACATACAATTTTTCAGCATGAAAATAGACTTACTTTCCTCTATCTCATTTCAAATTTCCCTGGCCCTCACTTCCCCTCTTTTTCCATTCAAATATGGAATCCACCTATGCCCCTGAGAACTGCATTTATCATTTCTGTTATTTCTTTCCTATTTGAGATTAATTCTCTCTTACCCAAGCTGAAAGTACATCAGCCACTTGAGAGCTAATTGATCCCACAACTCATCAGCATGAGAGCTTCGATGTCAATTTATTTCATTCAAAAGTGTTTTCAAGGGGTGGCTAGGTGGCGCAGTGGATAGAGCACCAGCCCTGGATTCAGGAGTACCTGAGTTCAAATCCGGCCTCAGACACTTGACACTTACTAGCTGTGTGACCCTAGGCAAGTCACTTAACCCTAATTGCCTCACAAAAAAAAAAAAGTGTTTTCAAGATGAATTCAGGTGCTATCATCCTGTAATGGAAAGCATTGGATTTGAGAGTCAGAAGCAGGGAAAGGAAGTAATAAGCACTGATATAACACCTACTATGTGTACCAGGTGCTGTGCCAAGTGAAGAAAACTAGTTCTGCTATCAACAATTTATGTGACTTTGGGCAAATTATTTCACCTCTTTGGTTTCATTCCTTTTCTGTAAAATGGGGGGGAGGGGTTGGACTGAAAAAAAATCTCAATTCCCTTTCATTGCTAAAATCTTAGGATCCTAATTTAAAACATACCATCTTAAGGGGGTGTAGGAACCCAGAATCTACAGGGGAAGCAAGTAACATGCATGTTGTACTGAAATTGTTAAAGAGGTACAGATAACTTAATCGATATCTTTCAAAGGCATACCCAGTATCCAGTATTCTGATATCCCAGCAAAAAAGAAATCTCTGATGAGCAGAACCAGAAGAACATTATACACAGTATCATCAACATTATGTGTTGATCAACTGTGATAGACTGGATTCTTCTCACCAGTACAATGGTACAAGAGAGTTCCAGGGGACTCATGATGGAAAAGGCTCTCCAAATCCAGAAAAAAAAAAAAAAAGAACCGTGGAATATGGATGCTGATTGAACCATACTATTTCTTTGGGGTTTTGGTGCTGTTGTTTTTCTATTTTTCCTTATTGCTCTGATCCTTCTCTTATGGCATGACTGATGCAGAAATATGTTTAATGTTGTTATGTATATGTATATATATACATATACATATATATAAATATACATATAAACACATATATATAAAACCTATATCGCATTGCCTGCTGTCTGGGGGAGCAGGGGAGGGAGGGGAGGGAGGAAGAAAAATTTGAAATTGGAAATCTTATGTAAACAAATGCTGAAAGCTATCTCTACCTATAACTGGAAAATAATAAAATACTTTTATTTTAAAAAAAAAGAAATCTCTGAGAATTCCACAAGTAACTCCTTCTACCCCCAGAGAGGCCAGAAACAGTAACTGGAATAGCTACACTTAGACTGGCTGATTTATCTCACTGGCCCCAAGTTTTCTCATCAGTAGTCTTCAAAGGCAGTTCTTACACTTGCTCCCAGGTAGCTATCCCCCAATTTCAGTTATTTGGCAGTCACTTGGATTACGTCAGACCAGATTATTTGCTAAATGCTGTTTGTAAAGCACTTTTAGCCAGATAAGGTAAACTCTGCAGAGGTCTGGTCTCGTACAAGATGAATGAACAGTATGTGAGCAGGTAAGTAGTACAATGGATACCATGGAGTCAGGAAGCCTCATATTCCCGAGTTCAAATCTGGCCTCAGACATTTACTAGCTGTGTAACCCTGGGAAAGTCACTTAACCCTGTTTGCTTCAGTTTCCTCTTCTGTAAAATAAGCAGGGAAAGAAAATAACAAGCCACTCCAGTATCTCTGCCAAGAAAAATCCAAATGGGGTCATGAAGAGTTGGACATACCTGAAAAATGACTGAACAACATACAACAATAATATGTAGTTTAGCACAAACAATAGTATACATAGAATTGTCTCTTCTATCTAGCTAGTCTATTCTCTCTCTCTCTCTCTCTCTCTCTCTCTCTCTCTCTCTTTTTTTGTGGGGCAATTGAGGTTAAGTGACTTGCCCAGTAACACAGTAAGTGTTAAGTGTCTGAGGCTGGATTTGAACTCAGGTACTCCTGAATCCAGGGCCTATGCTCTATCCACTGCACCACCTAGCTGCCCCGCTAGTCTATTCTCTAAGGCAGTGTATGTGCACTTGTCAAATGAAGATTACCCTAAATTACTTCACCCAGCAATAACACAGATGATCCAATTTGGTTTATTTCTAAATAAGGTACCAGGCATGGTAAGTTCTCCCAATCATTAGTAAATGAGGGTAGGAAAGTGTGAATCTTAGAATTTATTTCTGAGAAATAGAATATCATAGGTTCATAAGATCATTGATTTTGTGCTGGAAGAAACCTCATAATTCATTTTTTGTGCAACTCTCTTATTTTATATAGGAAGAACCCAAGGTTCAGATAAACAAAGTCCATGACCCCATACCCTGGAAGTTCTAAGGCTACTCTCCCTACCCCAACTCACACTGGCAGGCTAGGTACCTGGGAGCAGTTATTAGGTCCCCTGGGATTTTAGGATTAATGCTATAGTTCATGACCCCCCACCAACGTGTTTTCCCCTACCATGATTATCAATTCATATCAAATAGCCAGATTTAATTAGTTTTAGAAATAAGTATTTGCTACGGTGGTTTAGATGGAATAAAACAACACCTGAAAAGTCTGGGACATGATCTCTCCAAAGTACATATAGAATTCAGGGGAAAGTAGACTAGTGGGGCAAAGGGGGTAACATGGTTCCTCACCAAAAAACAAAAACAAAAAAAGGGGCAGCTAGGTAGCACAGTAGATAGAGCACCAGCTCTGGAGTCAGGAGGACCTGTGTTCAAATCCAGCCTCAGACACTTGACACTAGCTGTGTGACCCTGGGCAAGTCATTTAACCCCAAATGCCTCACCAAAAAAAGAAAAACAAAAACATGGTTCCTAGAAGTCCTTTTGCCAGAATCCTCAAGATGTTACCCTTTTTCCTGGGCTCCTTTCCAGGGATGTTAGGACAGTGACAGAAATCAAAATCTTCTGGACCCTCTGAAGTTTGCAAGATGCTCCTCTGGTAAAGGGAGGGCAAAAAGAAACAGAGGACCCTGGGAGTTTTCCCCTATCCCCAAAGTTCGGATGGAAGCAAAGTAAATACTGCTGTTTTATAGAAGGCTTCCAGAACAGATACCTTTCTGTTGTACCAAATTGAATGCCTTTGGATTGATTGGTTGGTTGATTGCCAGTTTGAGTTCACACCTCTGATTGATTCAGTGAGCTGTGTTCTCAGCAGATAAACCACCACAAGGGTGGGGGGCATGGTGGGGGGGGAGGTGTATGGAGGTATATGGAAGGATTCTAGGGGTGGAGTTCTACTTGACTCAACCTACCCCCCACCCACACACACACCCTTATACTAGTCACTAAAATCAAACTTATTGGGAAAAAAAAAATAGGAAAGCCGGTTGTCATGGAACAAACTACAAGTTATCTAAAAGCCTCATTTGATGCAATAGTTTCAATCTTCCTCCTCCAAACATTTTTTTTTAATGGGAGAAGCCAACAAGCATCAGACCTTGAATTCAAAGCTGCCTTTCTCTAATGCTGGTATTCTTGCTTTTGCCACTCCCCAATATAAAATGCATGGCAAAGTTGGCATAGGCATTGTTCCTCAGGGCTTTTAGACCCCACTCAGCAACCTTCAGTCAGCAACCTCTGCTTTCAAGTTCTTCCTTCCTAGCCATCTAGCCATCCTCTCCCAAGCCTTAACACTATCCAGCCCCTACCGACCTCCTGGCCATTCCCCTACCCCTCTTCATGTAAAATATTTGGCAAATTTTAAAATACTGCATAAATTTCAGTTATTAGAACAGTTTTAGGGGAGCTGGGTGGCACAATGAATAGAGTGCTGGGTCTAGAGTCAGGAAGACTCATCTTCCTGAGTTCAAATCTAGCTTCAGACACTTACTAGCTATGTGACCCTGGGCAAGTCACTTGACCCTGTTTGCCTCCATTTCCTTATCTGTAAAATGAGCTGAAGAAAGAAATGGCAAACCACTCCAGTATCTTTGCCAACAGAACCCCAAATGGCATCATGGAGAGTCAGACACCACAGAAGACAACTCATCTAGAACAAATTCTTATTTTGACACCTGGCTCAGTTTTCCTTTCCCCCATCCATATGCTTCCACTCACTAGACTGGAAACATAGGAGCAACAGGCATTTTAAAAATGTTTCATGGTTGAATTAAACAGACCCTCCCTCCTTTACCTCTTCCTGACCGTTCTGCCAGACTTGGAAAATGGCCTTTCATATCTGAACGGGGAACTGGATGCAGAAAGAGAAGCCAGGAGCCTGGATAATAAACAAACCAAGTAATAAGTTCCTGCTTGATCAATAATCACAGAATCTTAAGATTGTGAAGCAACTTCAGAAGTTGTCATGCTCCACTTGTACACGAACAAGAGTTGCCACAGCCACCAAAAAAAAAAAAAAAAAACCAAAAAAATGTTCATCTGGTCTTTTTTTGAAGTCTTCTAAGTAAGAGCTGACTCCTTCCCAGGACAGTCCATTCCACTTTGGTACATCTCCAATGGATGCCCTTTTTTTTTTTTTTTAAGTGAGGCAATTGGGGTTAAGTGACTTGCCCAGGGTCACACAGCTAGTAAGTGTTAAGTGTCTGAGGCTGGATCTGAACTCAGGTACTCCTGACTCCAGGGCCGGTGCTCTATCCACTGTGCCACCTAGCTGCCCCGGATGCCCTTTGGATAGAATGTTTTTCTCTTACATAAACCTAAAATCTGTGTTCCTGTCACATCCATCAGTTATTTGTTCTTCTGTGCTCTCAACTAAAACAGGCTTAATCCTTCTCGCAGATGAAATCTAGACTTGTGTCCACCATGAGTCTTCTCTTCTTAAGTCTAAATACTCTATATCTTTCCAATGATCCTCATATGAGATAATGTTGAGGCAACCCCTTTGGTTGCCTTCCTTTGGATACTTTCCAGTTCAGTAATGTCCTTCCTAAAATGTGGCAGCCAGAACAGAACACAATTCTCTAGGAGTGGTTTGGCCAGGGCAGAGTGAAACAAGCCTACCATCCCCTTTGTTCTGAACACTATGTCACTTTCAATGTAACCCAAGATCACAATAGCATTGTTATTGGGTTTGGGAGTTTTTTGTTTTTGTTTTGTTTTTTGCTCCCATTGTACATTTTGAGTCATATTGAACCCACAGTCCACTAAAAACCCTCCAAAACATGAAATAAGAGAAAGAATAATGGATTTGATGTCAGGAGGCCTGAATTCCAATCCTGAAATCTGTGAATATGGAAGAAGTCAACTCCCTGGGCTTCAGTTTCTTCATCAGTTAAATGAACAGGGTTGGTCCTTAAGGCTACTTCCTACTCTAAATTTACTAATCCTTTGATCGGTTTTCAAACATAGCCACACCTCCCCAAGTGGAATATGTAGTTATTCCTTGAATTCTAAACATAAATGTATTGGGTTTTTGCCCAACATTCTAATCTGAGAGCTACAAAAGTTAAAATGATTTGCTCAAGGTCACCCGAGGTAGTAAGTAGCAGGGGCAAAAGTTAAATTCAGGTTATCTGATTCCATATTTCATGCTCTTTGCATACATCATACCACTTATCAATAGCTCATTTTTATTTAGGGCAAAAAAATTCAATTTTTGGGTTAAAGAATACAATAATGATGATGGCTACCTGGATGGTTGTATCTCCTCCAAATTTTTAAGTTTCACTTATTAATATGGTGTTTCTTACACTTGTCATTTTTGCTTTGGATTGTGGAAAAAGTATTTATTAATCTCAATTCATTAGAGAAATTATCAGTCTACTCAGAAGGTCTGGCTCTCAATGCTTGTTTCAGTACTTTGCTGTGACTGTGTTATTTTTGATTTGGGAGCCAGGAAAAGGAGTAAGCATTTATTTAAGTGTCTTCCTGGTGCCTAGGATTGTGCTAAGTATTTTACAAATATTAGCTATTTTTAATCTTCACAGATTTGGAAGGCTGAATGTCATGTCCAAGTCATGGTTTTCACTAGCAAAAGAAGAAGGGTTTGTGAATCAGGTACCATTCTCTCATTGTACAAGCTGATATTTTGGAAAAATAGAAAAATTGGCATTTTGAGATAGCTAGGGGGTGCAATGGATAGTATTAGAGTCAAATCCTGACTCAGAACCCTGGGCAAGCCACTTTACCTGTTTGCCTCAGTTTCATCATCTCTAAAATGGGGATAAAAATAGCACCCACCTCACAGTTGTAGGGATGATCAAGTATATGTAGTGTTTGGCCAAGCTTAAAGCACTATATACATGCTAATTTATCCACCCCTACCCTTAACCCTAATCCTTCTATTTCAAAAAGGTGAAATTCTATTCCCCTACCCTAAAATGTGTTTGGGTTTTTTTTTTTTGAAGCTTTAGATCATTCCAGTGGAAAAGGTTGCAGTCTGAGCCCCATTTAGTAAGCATGAGGTTAAAAAAACAAAACAAACAAACAAAAAAAAACCAAGCCCAGAGTTCTGAATCAAGACAGATGAAAGAAACCTTTTTAGCTGAGTTCTCCCATTTAGGTATGCATTTTCCTTCCTTGTTCTTTTCCACAAGATGCAAAAAATAGTAGGAAGATTGTGTCCAAAGCTTTCTAGTTTCAAAAAAAATTAATTTTCGTTGCATCGTGACCAATAAAACCATGACTTCCAGAAATACTTAAAATAGAAAAGAGTAGGATTAATTTGCCCCTTTGCCTCAAAAACAATTACTGGACTGACCCCTATCTTCATTCTCCAAAGTTTTTCTGGGTTTAGATTTCTTTTGAAACCCAACCAAGGAAGATTAATCTCTAAAAGAATCTAGAGGTGGGATTTGAGACTGTGTGATTCTTTTTAATTTAAGAAGTAAAGGAGCAAGAATAAACTTTATGTATTGAAAGATACCATTAGTCCCACTTTTGAACAAACATCTAAAAAGGGAATGTTCTTTCCATGTGCTGTGTAGGTGCCCAGTGCTATTAGATTGTCTTTACTTTGCATTTCAGTCACTGGAGGGAATTTTTGCTCTTTGATTTCCAGATTCTTTTTGTCATGGGTCTTTGGACAACACCTAGGCTGACTCCCCACCCCCCCACCCCCCAGGGCAATGAGGGTTAAGTGAGTTGCCCAGGGTCACAACAGCTAGTAGGTGTCAAGTGTCCCAGGCTGGATTTGAACTCAAGTCCTCCTGAATCCAGGAGGGCTGGTGCTTTATCCACTGTGCCATCTAGCTGCCCCTACCTAGGCTGATTTTCAGCACTAGCTCTTCAGCAGGCTCTTCAGTGGGCTCCAATTTTGTGCTTTTGTACCCCTACTATGTACTTTCCCATGGATGTGTTAAGAGAATGATTCCATATATACAACTATTTGTCATTCAGTTGTGTCAGTCATGTCTGATTCTTCATGACCTCATCTTGGGTTTTCTTGGCAAAGATACTGGAGTGGCTTACCATTTCCTTCTCCAGCTCACTTTCCAGATGAGAAAACTGAGGCAAACAGGGTTATTGCCCAGCTAGTAAGTGTCTGAAGCTGGATTTGAAATCAGATCTTCCTGACTCCAGGCCCATTACACTACCCACTGTACCACCCAGTTTACCCATATACAACTATACCTCCATTCAACATGCCAACAACAAATCAAATTCTAAAATACCAGAAAGCCTCAGTAAGAGACACAAGCTCAAGCTTGACTTTATTTGTGCCTCAGCTTATAGGTATAGCTGCATATATCCCATGCATAACCTTCAGGGTAGAAATAAACCTACATAATATAAAAACTATTTTTCCTTAAACTTTACAACTTCACTGTCTTTCAACCATCTTCACCTTGCCAATTCCCAGTCAAGCAAAAATTGATTGTTTTCTAAAAGGGTTTCATATTAGCTCTCTAGTGAGATAGAAAAGATACTGGAACACAGAGTCAACTTTGCAAGAGAGGTAGCTAAGGCACATAGGCCAGTGAGTGGAATGGAATGGGATGCCAGGCTCTCATTTTCAAGCCATTCTCCAACTTGAAATACTATGAGTTCTTGTATACTCCCACACATATTCTAATTTGAAAAATAATTGGTTTCACAAATTGGATTCCATCTATGCAAATTATAGACGGGCATATGAGTTGAAACAAAAAATTGAGAAATAATTCTAAATAGATTGGGCATAAGTGAAACTTAACCAAGCCAACTAAGCAATACCCCAAAATTGAACATTTCAAAAGGAAAAGAGCAAGGAACTTTTTTTCCCCCTTAAATTAAAAGAAAATATAGGACAATAGAACAAGTCAAGGTTTAGTTTGGTATGTAAAGCATATCCATTATTTTAAATACTCCCTGGGCTGAATGATTCTTTTTTTTTTTTTTTAAACTAACATCAAGAACACAATGAAGGTAGGTAAGAAATCACTTCGTATGCAATCAACATAATTGTTACCTTGGCCATTTTGTGCCAAGTACCAAATTCTACTACGAAGAGGAACTTTTTCAATGGGTATGGCCCACTCTCTGAGATCATGTTAGCCTCCAAGAAAACATGAACTAGACGAGGAAATTGTATTTTAATGATCACTTGTGTTCTGAAGCATAATGAAAATACAGTACAAGTGAAAAATGTGGATGCCATTCTTCGTCACTGAATTTTCTAATCCCTTTCCTGAAAATCTGCTAAAGCAGTTTGCCTCAGAAATATCTGGTGACATTGGGGTTTCCTGAATTATGTCATATTAAAAATATTCCAAGTACTTCCTTTCAACCATTTAAGATTTGCAGCTTTCAGAATTATATTCAATATTTCCAACAACCCCCTCTATTGTCTCACCTTTACTACAGGGGAAGAGAGTAAACCTTAGGCATAGTAGACTGTTTCCCAAGCTCTCCAAAGAGAAGAATTTGCCAGGTTTTTTCATCTAATTTTGTTGCTTCTTCTACAAACTAGCCCTGGCCTGTCCCATGAACTTCTTGTGTTTAAACAATTTATTTTGTTGCCTATTTTTCTTATGTACTCCATCTGGCCCAATTAACTCCTCTGAAATGCCGGAAGAAATTGTATTTCATTTTCATGAAGACTGGTCATGTTTTGGTGTTTCAGTTTGTAATAGGAATCATAGGCTCATAGAGTTAGAATTGGGGGCAGCTAGGTGGCACAGTGGGTAAAGCACCAGCCCTGGAGTCAGGAGGACCTGAGTTCAGATCCGACCTCAGACACTTAACGCTTACTAGTTGTGTGACTCTGGGCAAGTCACTTAACTCCAATTGCCTCACCCAAAAAAAAAAAAAGAATTGGAAGGGAGTTTTGAAACCATAAAGTTTTTTTTGGTTTTGTTTTTGTTTTTTTTAAGCCATTGTACAGATGTGAAACCCAAGGCCTAGAAGGATTTGCACTCATGCTGCTCAGTGCCTGAGTCAGGAACTGAAGTCAGGACTTCCCCTCTCCAAAGTTAGCATTCTATCCACTGTACCACCTAGCCACTCCAAAAGAACATAGAATCACAAAGTCAGAAAGGGGTCTTGGAGACCTAAAGCTACTTTATCACCCTTATTTCAGAGATCAAAAATTGAGGCCATGAGAGGTTAAGTGATGCAGTAAGTGATAGAGCTGGGATCTGAACTGAGACCCCATGAACATTCCAAGTTCAACACTTTTCCTACTGGATCATGATTCATGAAGCAGGGGCAGAATCAGAGAGGGGAGGGGATAAAATCATGAATCATCTATCTCAACCTACCTTGCCTCTTCACTCACTTTTCAGTCGTATCCAACTCTCTTATGACCACATGTTAGTGTTTCCTTGGTAAATACCGGGATGGTTTGCCATTTCCTTCTCCAGCACATTTTACAGATAAAGAAACTGAGGCAAGCAGGGTAAAGTGACTTGCCCAGGGTCACACAGCCAGTAAGAGGAGTCTTCCTAACTGCAGGCCCAGCACTCTATCCACAGCACCACCTAGCTGCCTCTAACTTACAATGAGGAAGTTGGACCCCCGCAAGACAAAGTGAGTTGCCCAGCAGCCACAGTTCTCCTAAACTCCTAACTAAGAGTTAGTGAGAAGGGTGTGAGAAGGGCTTGCTATGTTATGCTGATTCATGGCTTGCTGGTGTTCTATTATATAGGCAATGTGCGATACTGCTGATCAAGGTTCCTACGGCAGACAAAAAAGATGAGAAAATGTAACTGATCTTGGGTTAAGTATTCATCTTGTCTTGCAGAAAAGAGACAATGAGCTACCCTTTCTCCTTGCTTCTTTGAAGATGTTGCACACATTCCTATGAAGTATAAAAAGCAATTATTTCATAGAACTTACTGAACTCCCAAAAGAAAATGTTTTAATTGAGAATAAGGAAAGGTAGGACACGTGGCACAAGTAAAGCATATGCAGCAACCATTTTTACCCAAGTAAAATGGCTCTGCTTTAATAAGACTGTTTAACAAGACTATTATGGTAGCCATCTCCAGGGGCAGGGTGAGGAGAAGAGGGAAGTTAAAAAAAAAAGAAAAAGAAAAAGAAAGAAATTGACATGATAACTTTATTATATATTTAAAAGGGATAGCAAGTTGTACATAACAGATTTGCAGTTTCAAGTACAATCATCTTTTTTATTATACTATTTTATGGGGAAACAAAATTTAAAATATCAACTACCCAAAAAAAAAAGATATGTCATTTTCATATTTTTTAAAGGCCCAATTGCCTTTATCCTTCAGAGAGAAAAAGGTGTGAGGACTAGGAAGAGAAAGCAGAGGGGCTGCATTGTTGTTGTTTTTATTTTAAGACTAGCCACAAGCTGAAACCACAAGGTTATCAAAGCAAGCTCACTCATCCTAGGTACAGCCTAAGCCCTGATAGAGCCCAGGAAGAAAAGCCAGGTACATTTCTTCCTCCATATCAACCACATAGATCTAAGCCCTGATTTTTGTTACCTATCAGTCACAACCATTCAAGACTTTGAAGAAGAGTTAACTCCACCCTCCCACACCTTTCCTAAGCAATTCCTGGCTGGCCAGGGCCTAAAAAGGAGATGGATGCCAGGTAATTAGGATCAGACAGGGTAAGAACCCAGTGGGGTTACAAGGAGAGCAGCTGAAATTCAAGACTGAAAAGGTTTTCCTTTCCTTTTCCTTTCTGGAGTCTCAGACAGCCTATAGGATTAAGTCATAAGATCATGATCTAAAACCAGAAGCCAGTGAATATAACCCCTTTCATTTTACAGATGAAGAAATCTGAGGGCCAGAGAGATTGGCAGTTAGTCAATAAACATTTATTAAGTGCCCACTGTATGCCAGACATTATGCTAAGCCCTGGACATACAAAGAAGGGCAAAAAATTGTCCCTGTGGCTTCCTGTCTATTGGAGGAGACAGCATGCAAACAACTGAACCAATAAGATATATGGGATAAATTGGAGCTAATCAATAGAAGAAAGGGGGGAGAGTTAAAAGGGGTTAGGAAAGCTTTCCTATAAAAGGTGGGATTTTAGCTGAGTGGAAGCCAGGGAGATGAGGATGGAAGGCATTCCAGGCATGAAACCAGTGAAATTGGAGAGCTATATGAGGAACATCCAGAGCACCAGTGTCACTGCATCAGAGTATGTGGGGTGGGTAGGGGAGGTTCAAGATAGAAGAACACTGAAAAGGTTGGGGGTGAAGGGAGGAGATTCTGAAGGACTGTGAATGAGAGAAGATTTTACATTTGAGCCTAGAGTGATGGGAAACCATAGGAGTTAATTGAATGATGGGGAGGGGAAGGAGTGACATGGTCAGATTTGATCTTTAGGAAGACTTAGCTGAATGGAGGATGGATTGAAAAGAGGATAAAATTGAGGTAGTCAGACAAACCAGAAGGTGAGGGGTGGTGAGGGTCTGCACCAGGGAGGTGGGTTTGATGTTCTGAAGGTAAAATCAAACCTTGGCAAAAGACTGGATATGGGGATTGAGAGTGAGGAGTCCAGGATACAACCTAGGGTGCAACCCTGCTTGACTGGTACTCTTGATAGTAATAAGGCAGTTCAGAGGAGGAAAGGGTTTGGGTGAAGGAAGGCAGTAGATAATGAGTTTAGTTTTGGATGTGTTAAATTTAAGATGTCTACAAGACATCCAGTTTGAAATGTTCAAGAGACAGTTGGAAATGTGAGACTGTAAGTGAACAGAGAACTCTGTCATTGTTTAGTCATTTTTCACTCATGCCCTACTCTTTATGACACCATTGGGGTTTTCTTGGCCAAGATAATGGAGTGGTTTGCCATTTCCTTCTCTAGCTCATTTTACAGATGAGGAAACAGAAGCAAACAGGGTGAAGTGACTTGCCCAGGGTCACACAGCTAGTAAGTATCTGAGGCCATATTTGAGCTCAGGTCTTCCTGACTCCAAGGCTGGCACTCCATCTACTTTGCCACCTACCTGTCCAACAGAGAAGTCAGGATTGGATAAATAAATCTGAAACTTATCAGCCTAGAGATGATAGTTGAATCCATGGGAACTGATGAAATCACCAAGCAACATAGTGCAGAGGGAGAAGAGAAAAGGGCACAGGATAGAGCCCAAGGTCACAGAGTGATTTAACACAGTTCTTACTTGGGGCCCACAGTAAACAGAATTCACGGTGAAATCTGGAGAGAGGTCCCGTGGTATAGTGGAAGAATCACTGAATTTGGATTCAGAGGTCCCTACTCTGCTCCAAACCATGTAAATGACCTAGGGCAAGTCACCATCCCTCTGAGAGTCTCAGTTACCTCAACCGTAAAAAGAGAGTTGGGTAGGAGGATCTCTAAAGCCCCTTCCAGCTCTAAATTGAAGATCCCACAAAGTACTTACAGAAAGGGAAGTCCCCAAGTCCCGCTTTCCTTTTCTACTCCTGGGGGTAAGTCAGAATTTGAACTTGTAAGGAAAGCATTTCCAGGGAAATGAGTTTGAAGGCTCCTTGCTTTAAAAGAGCAGCCTTCCGAAGGTCATTGCCCTGTGCATCACAAAGTAAAATAAAACACTTTATGCCCTACAGGCTGAAACTACTTTCTATTCAATGCCTATTCAAATGCACTAATGTCTCCATCCTCCTACTTTCCAACCAAACCGATATGCATAGAAATCCACTGAAATGTGCTTCCTACAGAATTCTGAAAATACTCCAGCAGATTTGAAGAGCCCTTTAACATGTGCAGGATTTATATAGAATTGTGAATTCAGCAAGCCCAGCAAAATAACTGCTTTCTGTATACTTCATAGAAATACAACGTACATATTTAAAGGGGGAAAAACAGGCTAGCTTTTGCCCCCCTTTCCCTTACTATCAAAAATGAAGCCATTGCTTTCTTAGTCTTACTTCTCCCTGGCCTTCAATATGCACACAATCCACATCTTTAGCTAATTCACAAATGCGCAAAGAAAAAAAAGATCTCTCCAGAAGTACTATTCAGGATATGGACTTTTTTAATGAAAAGATTTTTTTTTATCATGAACTTCACATTCACAATTAACACGAATCAATAGATTGTTGAATAACAATATAAACTGGAACAAGTTAAGAATAATAATGGTGCGTTTGTTCTGTGATCACCTCCCAATTCATCTTCATACTTGTGAGGCTCGGCTGTTTCGGTTGCTTTAAAAAATATAGTTGGGGGCAGCTAGGTAGTGCAGCAGATAAAACACCAAACCTGGATTCAGGAGGACCTGAGTTCAAATATGACCTCAGACACTTGACACTTACTAGCTGTGTGACCCTGGGTAAGTCACTTAACCCTCATTGCCCCTCAAAAAAACAAAAAACAAACAATAACAACAACAACAAAACAAACCAACTATATCTTTATTTGGCTCACCTCCTTGTTTCACTTGGTGTATTTCTCCCCTTTTCTTTGTAGTCTTCATATTTGTCATTTTTATGGCACCAAGAGATATCCCATTACATTACTAGAATATACTTTATTCAACTATTCCCCAACTTTTGAACATAGTTTGTTTCCAGTGTTTTGCTATTGCAAATAAAGTAACTATTTTTGTAGAATTTTTTTTCTTTTTAATATCTGTCTTCTTGATGGCATCTCCTATGATCCAATAGCATTCCAGTACCCCTCAGTTCCTTCTCATTTTTGTCATTCAGAATCCCTAAAGCTAAGGACAATTTCCAGTGGGGAAGAAAAATATATCTTTTTTTTTTATTTTATTTTAGTGAGGCAATTGGGGTTAAGTGACTTGCCCAGGGTCACACAGCTAGTAAGTGTTAAGTGTCTGAGGCCGGATTTGAACTCAGGTACTCCTGACTCCAGGGCCGGTGCTCTATCCACTGTGCCACTTAGCTGCCCCAAAAATATATCTTTGATAGACGAACACAAAGGTTGATGTCAGGATGTGAGGATAACTTCTGTGGCTATTCTAGAAAGAGTAGTCCAATAGGAATCTGAGACTGGAGAGGCCTTCTAGGCTACAAAGTGAAGCCAACTGAGGGACTCCAATGTAGGTGTTATGGTTGCCAAGCAACCAGGTAGGTCTCCTGGGTGTGTGGCTAGAATTCCTATGGAGCCTGTCTCTGCTTGCTCAGGAATTCTTACTGGAACGTGCTTTCCAAATCTATGGGAGCCTCCTCTTAGTTTAGGCCTAGAGTTTTTAGAACCTGGAAGATTCCCATAATCCTCTTGAAAAGGAAGGGAGTATCTACACTCATTTACTATGTAGGAAGGACTTCCTTTATTTAATTTAAAATTTCCTGTTCCAGAATTTGAGAGAAAAAGAAAATGTCTCCTTTGTAAGTTTAAATTCAACTTTGAACCTGGACATCTCTTGCTGAATCATCCAACTCCTAGCCCAGAGAGCTAGGATTGGCTTGTGAAGAATCTTTAAGATGAATCACCCTCAAAAGCTAAAGCAGGAAAGGTGAAACAAAGAGATGTGAGTGGATTTTGAATCAGAGTGGATTTTGTCAGCAGGCAAAGACAGGGTCTACAAAATTTTTTCTCACCCCCCAAATACAAACAATAACACATTTTAACCCAAGTATTTGGGCAGGGGGTGGGGGGTGTAGGAGTTATTTCAGATGTTTGACATGACAAAAGCTATCCTAAAAACCTCTTTCATTGTTTTTATCCTGTTATGGATACCTCCATATGAACATGTCAGAACAAAGAGATCCCTAAACTTCCTTCAAAGTTCAGCTCCTATCATAGCCTGCTCAAGTCCTTTTCTAATCTCTCAAATTACTGATGTCTCCCTTCCTTGTAAAATTACCTTGTATCTCCTTTGGATATATTTTGGATAGACTTAGAAGGGTACATGTTGTTTCCCACAATAGAATGTAATCTCCTTGAGGGCAAGAATCATTTGATTTTTGTCTTTATGTTAGCTTTATATAAGCCAGGCACACAGTGTTTAATAAATGCTGATTATAAATGTAAGAACTGAAGCAACTGATTATCTGAGACAAAAAAAAAATGCAGGGTGGATTTCTTTTAGTTTTACTTTAATTCTCAGGTAGTTAGGTGGCATGGTGGGTAGAGGTTTAGAATTAGAGTCATAAAGACCTACATTCAAATCCTGCCTCAGAAATCAGCTTTGTCAAATTGTACATAATAGAGTTGCACTTTCTTGTGCAATCATCCTTTTTATTATACTATGTTATGAAAATGCTTGTTTTGCTCCATAAAGTAAAAAGAAAACAAATAAGTGAAAAAAATCTAATTAAGGAACATTTATCAAAATGCATTAAAATACAATAAGACATAGATAATGCTGAGGGGGGAAAAATTAGCTTTGTGACCTTAGGCAAAAAACTTTATGTCTGGTTCCATTTCTTCTTCTGTAAAATGGCAATAATGGCACCTAACTCACAGGGTTGTTGTAAAGGATAAAATATATATTGTGCTTTGCAAACCTTAAAACACTATGTAAATAAATGTTAGCTATTATTATTGTTAATGCCACAACCTTTCCCATACATAAATAGCAAGTACTGTACATTGGTTCATGTATGGACTATCTCCACAAGCATTCCACATTTCCCATCCCACTTGGGCTCACCTACCTACCTATTCAGATCCATGTTTATCCCCAGGTCCAGAGGATGACAAACAACATTCTCCTAACTGGGCAAAAGAATTGAACTGAAACCACCGAGTCATTTAATTAGGAGCAGCCATCAGGCAGTAAACTGATTATTGTGGACAGAGAATGGTATCATTGTCCTCATGTTACAAAATGGTATCTTGATGAGATGAATGAAATAGCAGTATCCAGAAATATGAACAACTTGCTTTCTTGTATAATGTGAGACTGCAGAGGACTGGGCCGGCAGTCTAACTTTAGTAGAGCTTTCTCTAATGTGTGAGATTCAAGCCTGAAACTTGAGCCTGAGCCTTTGCTACTGGTCTTGGCAGTGAGACACCCTGGTGACATCACCCAGGAATCATTTCTTTGGGAAACTCTTCTGGGAACAGGTGACTTGATTGAAAGTCCCTTCCTCTTCTAGAGGGGGCAGTTTTAGTATGACCAGTAGAACAAAAGGATCACGGAAGCTTCTTCAGGATGAATCTATGTATAAAATTTGGGGAGGGTTTTGAGAGATCCTATGATGTGGAGGATGTTGTTGAGTGGTTTCAGCCATGTCTCACTCTTCGTGACCCCATTTGGGGTTTTCTGGGCAAAGATACTGGAGAGGTTTGCCATTTCCTTCTGCAGATCATTTGACAGATGAGGAAACTGAGGCAAACAGGGTGAAATGACTTGCCCAGGGTCATATAGTTAGTCTGGGGCTAGATTTGAACTCAGGAAGATGTCTTCCTGGTTCCTAGCCCCATGCTCTATCTGCTGTGTCACCTAGCTGCCAAACACAAATTAAAAGCATGATAGAGGGCAACCAGGTGGCACAGTGGATAGAGCACTGGCCCTGGATTCAGTAGGACCTGAGTTCAAATCTAGCCTCAGACACTTGACACTAGCTGTGTGACCCTGGGCAAGTCACTTAATCCCAATTGCCTCACTTTTTAAAAAAACACAAAAACAGCATGATAGAGATGGGCCTAACCTTCACTATACAATTTTTTAGACATGACTGAAGTTGTTTATAATCTAATTATTTGAAGCATTCAACAAGGATTTGGAACAAATCACTTAACCTTTCAGTTTCCTCATCTGGAAACAGAATTTAAGCCTGTTTCCTTCTCTGGAAAATGGAAATAATGTTCACATCGCCTACCTCATAGGATTGTTTCAAGAAAGTAATTTTTATGTCATAAAGTCTGAAGTGATAGAGCCTTCTTGCTATTTTTACAGTCAGTTAGTCAACAGTTATTTATTGAGCACTTCATATATGCCACGTACTGTGCTAAGCACTGGCTATACAAAAAAAAAAAAAGGCCAAAAGAAAAGCCACTGGTTTCAAGAGGGGAGACTCTACAAAGTATACATACATACACTATCACAGGAGAAACTGTAGATAATCTCAAAGGGAGGACAAAAAGATTAAGAAGAACTAGAGGAGGCAGCTAGGTGGTGAAGTGGATAAAGCACCAGCCCTGGATTCAGGAGAACCCGAGTTCAAATCTGGCATCAGACACTTGACACTTACTAGTTGTGTGACCCTGGGCAAGTCACTTAACCCTCAATGCCCCACCCAAAAAAAAAAAAAAGGACTAGAAAAGACTTCTTGCAGAAGGTAGGATTTTAGCTGAGACATGAAGTCAGGAACAAGAGAATTCCAGGCATAAGGCACAGCCAGCAAAAGCTCCTAGAGTCATAACATAGAAGTCTTGTGGAAAAAATAGCAATGAGGCCAAATGACTAGTGAAATAGTCCATGTGTAAGAAGGCCTGCACCAATATGGTGGCAGGATCAGAGAAGAGAAGGGGGAGTACTCAATGAATATTGTAACGGTAGAAATAACAGGGCTTGACAATTGATTGGATATGGCAGTTGAGATCGAGGAGTTGAGAACGGCACCTAGGGTGCAATCCTGGGTGACTTAAGAGGATGGTGGAAATCTTGACAATAATAAATGAGGAAGACAAGAAGAGGGAAGAGTTTGAGGAGTAAGATAATGAGTTCAGTTTTGGGAAGGTTAAGTTTAAGGTGTCTTCAGGGCACCCAGTTGGAAATGTGGAAATGCAGTTGGAGAGGTGAGATTAGAGGTCAGGAAAGAAGTTAGGGCAGAAACAATAAATATAAGATTCATCTACATAGAGACATGGCATATGTTTTACAAAGATGTTTACTTCACATGCCCATAAGCTTACTTCAGTGCAGAAACTATCATATGAGCAATTAACTACCTCACATTATTTATGTAACATCTTTCTTCTAGGAAGCAGGGAGCTCTTTAGAAATATTATCTTGGCATTGGTTATTTGACCAATGGAACCCTTAGGGTGGGGAATAGAACACTGGAAGGTTTATTTGATAATGGTCTAACTCTAAGCTATTGATATGGAGGTCAGAATGGGTAAGAATAAATTTAGTTAAGAATTGTTTGGAAGGGGAAAAGTTCTGTGGTTGGCCTTTCTGATTCCAACTGAGCATTTTAAATCTATCTTTTCAGCTTAGCAGGAAGCATAACTGACTCCATTCTACAAGGAAATAGGTTTAGATATTAAGTGGAATATAGAATGAGTCTGACAGAAAAGGTAACATTTAATTTATGCTAGCACTTAACCCATTAGACAGTTTACAGTCTCTTGTCTCTTAGGCAAATAAGGAATACAGTAGTGGATGGAGTGCTGGGCAGGGAGTCAGGAAGATTCATCTTTCTGAGTTCAAATCTAGCCTCAGATACTGTGTAAGCCTGGGCAAGTCACTTAACTTTGTGTGCCTCAGTTTCCTCATCTGTCGAATGAGCTGTAAAAAGAAATGACAAACCACTCGAGGATCTTTACCAAGAAAACCCCAAATGAGGTCACAAAGAGTCAGACAGGACTGAAAATGACTGATCAATCTGAAATTTTTAAAGTGCTTTGCAGCTATCTGGTATCTTTCTGATTACATAGCATTTCCCTATTATAAAAATAAAATTAAATAACTTTCATTAAATTTAATGAATTAAATTGTTGATATTCTGAGAGGGGTAAGGTGATGAATTATTTAATATTACTATCTCAAAATTTACATGCAATATCTAATACATATAGTCTTTTGGGATGTGCAAAGTGCTTTAGAAATATTATCTCATTTGACCTTTACAAGGACTCTGATGGGTAGGTGCTAGTATTATGCCCATTTTACAGATAAGGAGACTGAGGCAGATCAAGGTTAAGTGACACATCTAAGGTCACCCAGTACTCTAACTGCTGCTCTACCTAGAGGCCTTATAATCAAATGAAAATATTTTCTTTCTTTACATTACGGACTAGAAACTTACAAGAAGCAATATCAAAATAAGATAATACCAATAATTTGGGCTATTTTTTTTTCTTTCTAATACAAAATGGCTACTGATAAAAATAAGTTGAATTACTACAAATAATGATACTACTTAAAAGCTATGAGAAAAAAGCATAACAATATAAACTAATGTTGTTATAACACTTTGTACCATTCATATGGTAAAATACAAGTATACTCAGATAACAGTTAAGAAGTAGAAAGATAAAAGCTGCTCTCTGGGAATCGCAGACAGTCTTAACGCTATTCACAAACAGAACTGGCCTTCCTCTTCTACTCAGAAAGTTCCTAGAAGGCAGGAACCTTCCTTTGTGTTTCTGCATTCCCAGCAGCATCAGTGTGGTGCCTTCCTCCCAGGAAGTATTCAACAAGTATCTACTAAATAAAAAATACCTTCTACTAGCAAATAAAACTTTTTACTACATTTTATCCCTTAAATTTACAATCATGAGTGTTTGTAAATGTGTATAAAAAATGAAAACTAAGAAATAGCACAGGGTCTACAAGCAAGGTTATGACAATAGGTAAAACAAAAAAGGTTTTGATCAGGAATTGTTATTTCACTGGTGTGAGGGGAAAGTGTCAAACACCACCCCAACCAGATTGAAATGTAATTGGGAAATATTAAACAAAATAAATAAAAATACAATACAATAAAAATACTGTTAATATGTGGTTTTCTAAGTCAATATGTGGCAGGCAGGGATCCTTAAGTACATATAGGTTAATGGCCACTGTTTGTATTTGAGTTTGACACCAGTGGTGTAGGCAACTCCCAGTGAGTAAACTCCCAGTAGGTATGCAGATTGGCAACTGCTCTACAATTTATGGCTTTACAAAGTTGCCTGGGGCACTGATAAATTGAGTGACTTGCCCAAGGTCACATAGCTAGAATTCACCAGGGAACAGGACCTCAACCCCGGTCTTCCAGTCTCCCAGACCAGATCTCCATTCACTAAATTCCGCTAGCTACTTCTGAGAACATTTTTTTAATGGAAGAGTTTCTAAGGAAGTTTATGTGTATACCCCAGTTTGGGCCTGAGTTTGTTTTTTTTGTTTGTTTTGTTTTGTTGAAGGGAAGGGTTGCTTGTGCATTTGTTTCTGTTGGTGTTTATCCAGATTCTATACTCATGGTCAAAGGAAATGCACTAGGTGGGTAAGACCAGGCCACAGCATGTTACAAAGAAAGAATTATTCAGGATGAAGCCCTGTAAATAATGTCATCAGAGAAGATGGGGAAGAAAGGAAGAGCAACTCACAAGGCAAGAGTGATGGACCAAAGAAGGTCAGACAGAATGGCGTTCATGCAATGTCAAGGCAACAAGAGGAGGTACCTCACCTCAATGGGTGGACTCACATCTCCCGCTCCCCCAGATTTTACAGTAGAAAATAGATGTGATTTGAATATTACGGATGGATGTGGACAGATTTCAAATTGCATTGACAGAGGTCATATTCATGTAACTTAGGAGATCCATTGGAATAGGAGTACTAAGTTTAAAATAAATTTTTTTTTAAGTTTAATGAGCATTTCTGAAGCAATTACTGCCTTGCTGCAATGGCTACATAAAAGCTTGATTTAAAAAAAAAAATCTTACAGAAAGGCAGTTGAAAATATTTGAAAGCATCCAAAGACAAAATGTCCTCAAAATACGGTTTTATTTAGTGATAGCATCAGCACCGCAGAGTGTAAAAAGAGAACATTTCAATCTGAAAAGTCTGTAACCATAAAGAAGATAAAAGCTTAATTCAAGAAAAATTTCCTAACTGGATATATCTACTGTGGTATCTAAAGACTGCCTACATTTCCATAGGTTTGAGAAAATATCAATCAACGAGCACTTATTAAATGCCTTCTTTTCAAAGGTGATTATTTCTGCCCTCAAAGAGCTTAATCCTACTGGAGAGCTGCAACAGGTTCACAGGGAAGTACAGAGGGATAGAATTTAGAGCTGTGATTTCATAAAGGGAACATCTGGATGAGGAAACCTCTCTACCAAGGCAGGTTGGCACCTTCTCAGCAACTTAGCCACAGAGACTCAATTAAAGAAGGAAGAGGTTAAATGATTTACTGACAGTCATGTATCCAGGACTTGACCCAAGTCTTCCAGGCTCAAAGACTGGCTCCCTATCCAGTACACCATGAGACAGTTGGTGGCCTTGTAATCAGAGGCCTGGAGTCAGGAAGACCTGAGTTCAAATCCAGCCTCAGACAGTAGCTGTGTGACCCTGGGCAAATCAATTTGTCTCAGTTTCCTCAATTTTAAAATGAAGATAACAATAGCACCTACCTCCCCCAACGTTGTTGTGAGGATCAATTGAGATAATATTTGTAGAAAGCACCTGAAACATAGTAGGGGTCATAGAAATGCTTATAACCAACCACCCCACACCCCTTCCCATGCTTTCTCTCCAAGTGTAGAATACAGATAAGACAGTTATTTTGGTGGGGGAGGGGAGGCACAGGGGAGAAGGGCCCACTACTAACTGGGAAATCAGTGAAGGCCTAGTGAAAGAAGAAGGTGAAACTGGAATTGAGCCTTGTGTACAGTCTCTAAAGCTGCCCCTCTTCCCAAAGGTCTACTCTGGAGCATTTTTTCATTAAAAAAAAATAAGATGACGTTATCAAGAAAAATTACTTTGCTGTTGGATTTGAAAACTTTTTCTCAACAGTTCCAGTTCGGAAACACATGCATAGATAACGTGGTCTATTGGTTTGTTTTATCTGCACAATCAATTTTCTCCAGACCGAAAAGAATTAGGAATTATCACAGTACCAAGGCCCTCCAAAGGCCCTGCACATAGTGTGTGCGTGGAAAAGGTGTGTTGAATTGATATGAATCCCACTGAAAAGTAAAATACTTAAACATACTGTAAAGCCAATCAGCAAAGTTCAGAATTTGTTTTGAACAGTAAATAAATTATCCTTACTGGGGTTGAAATAAAAGTCAATGTGTTTTGATTAAGGAATTTCTCTGACACCAAGTAACAAACAAAACTAAGGTGCTAGACCAAACGGTCCTTTCACCACACAAATAAAGGAACTACCATAAGATATTGTATAAATGTTTATATATTTATATAGAGATGTATACAAGTCAAAACCCTGCCTTCATACCATATATTATCGAATATTTTACACACACACACACACACACACACACACACACACACACACACACGCACACACACCCCTGGGCATTTTGATCCGGACTAGAAGTTTTGAAACTCAGAGAAAACTACATCCATCTGCATGAAACTGGTATTTTCCTAAAGGCTGCTAAGAACTAGTTTCAGGCCATGCCCATTTCCATACATACACACCAAGCAACACGCCCACTATTTACCTGCAGCTGCAATAACTCTGTCTTTGGTGCCCAATATATTTGTGCTATAAATTTAAGAGATAATATCAATATTCAGTCCCCGTGGATCACGTCAACCATAACGATTCCAACCACAAGACAGCACATATGTCCTGAGGTGAGGTCAGCATTCCCATAGAAAGTTCTGCCTGAAACTCTTTCAACTCTGTCCTTGGAACTCTCCCGGCACCCCCGCCCGGCCTCACCTCCCTCCAGGGTCCCTAAGCAAGAGTGGGGCCCCCGGCAAAATTCTTCCAAAGAGGTGCAGGCAGCTGGCGGCCTCCAGGCGCTAGGCTGCTTGGCCCCTCAATGACACAATCAGGAAGGTCTCTGCTTCGGCCACAACACTGGGGTAAAGTTACCAGCGAAAGGAAAAGAAAGGGAAAAAAAAGGCACCCCAACGCATTTCCAATTGGATGAGGATCATTACGAGTTGGGGACGCAGTGGGGAGGGGAGAGCTGCCACCCAAGCCAATGAAATGTACAAGCACCAACCCCCAGCTCCCTTTCTTTCCAGCTTCCCCCTCCCCCCTCCCATCACAAAGCCTGAAGAGAGGGCGGGGAACAGGCCGGCTTGGGAGAGGCTGCAGCTACCAGCAGAGCGCCAGAGTCAGTGTGTGCTGGGCCGTCGACTGCACAGGAACCCAACTGAAGGCCCCCAGGACTTCTTAGTAACAGTCTTCGTTAGTTACTGGCTGTCCTAACCCCCACCCCGCCAGCCGCCCCACCCCACCCACTCCCTCCACCCTCGCGGTGTCACAAGAGCCATTTCGTTATTCGTTTTCTGCGAAGCAGACGTGCCTTTCAACTCTTGGCTTTAAAAGATATTTATTGTTCTCCTTGATAATAATACACCTGATTCACTTCCTTCGAGTCTTCCAACTCTCTGAAACATTTCCATCTGTAAAGGCAGGAGGGACTTTTACGGAAAAAATAAATAATTGAATAAAGAAAGCAAACACAAGCACCTGATTTTTTAAGGCCTCCTGACCTATACAGTCAAAAAGGAGCAGGCACCTAAGTTGGGCAGCAGGTTTGTGTGTTAGGAGTTGGGCCGCAGGGACACTTGGGGGGAGGAAGTTGGGGGTGGGGGGGCGGGGAGGATGCTTTAGTGATTTGGTGTTGACAAGACCTCCGAGGGAATAGGGGTCAATGCCATCAGCCACGGCTGGGAAGCAGATTCTTGTCCGGAATCAATGCCTCCCACTTATTTTTTTTATGCCTCCCACTTTTGAAAGGCCCCTTTCCCAGGGCACAAAGCAGGGAAACCATAAAGAGAATTGGGGCGGGGGTGGAGGGGGAGGTGGAGAGAGGGAGATTTAGAGGTGGGGGAGGAGATGGCGCCAGCCCGTAGCACCCCCTGGGGGAAGACTGGGCTCCCCAAACTGCTCGCGGCTTCGGAGTGAGACACGCACTCACTCACGCGGGCTCACGCGCACAATGCACACACGTACACACACACACACACACGCACACACACACTCTCAGGGTGAGGGGAAGATGGCCGTTTGTGCTTCGATATAAAAGCTCTTTGTTGCTCTCACACAAAAGCGAAGAACCTCTTTTTGTGGCAGGGCCTTCAAGCTAACCGAGGAATTCGGCTGAACTTTCAAAGGGAAAAAGTCCCCCTCCCCCCCAAAAAAAGTTTGCAGGGAGGGGGGTAGAATTGATTAAGGCAGGGAAAAGAGCATTGTCCCAACCCTAAAAACCCTGCAAATGTCTAATTATTTTTAAGGGAATGGGAAATATTCCTTTTTAGAGAAAGTAAAAACTAGTTTCATGAGCAAGGCCCGAAGGAGTTTTCAACCTTCCTATACTTGTGACTTCTTTTTTTTGTTAATCCTTTTCCCTCATCAGGGAAGAAACACAATCCGAAATGGTCCGGATGCACAAAAGAGGGGGAAAACCCGAACACAACGACACACAATAAAACCCCCAAACGACAAACCAGTTGCCATCAGCCCAGAGTAGGAGCAGCAGCGGCGGCGGCGGCGGCGGCAGCAGCAGCGTGTGATCCACTTACTTGTCCGACTCTTGTGACATGTTTGATCCAATGAACTCTCTCCCCTTTTCCTGGTGCCTCAGTCTCTGGCGAAACTGGACTTTCAAGTCTGTGCAGGTGAAGGTGTGTGCGAGCGCCCGAGATGGCAGAACAAGAGGTACAGGTAATTCTGCTTTTCCGTTCCCCCTCAACCACTCTCGCTCGCTCGCTCCCTCACCTAGCCGGAAAGGTGGGATAAGGAGCGGGCCCCCCTCACATGTGGCAAGAGCTCGGAGGCGGCGGGCTGCTGCTGGGTTCTCCTCGCTGGTGGCAAAGGGGAGACACAGAGCGGGCGAAAAGTGGCGGACTTGGGCGGCCACAGGTAACTTTCTCGCTAGGAGCCGAATTCTTTCACTAAAGGGTACAAGCCTGAGGGACGAGCTGTGCGCTGATTGGCTGCGGAGAGCCCTCAGGTGAGCTACCATTGGCAGATACGCGCTCAGGTAAGGCCCCTCTCCAAGAGCAGGTAACTCTCCGAAGTTTACCTGAGCAGTAACAGCAGCAGCCGCAGCCAAGGCGGCAGGGGCAGCGCCGGGCTCTGGAGCAACCTCAGGAAGACCTGATTGGGTCGGGGTGTTTCAAGTCTCCTTCATGCTACATTTCCCTTGTTCCTTAAGGCCGTGGAAGAAAACAGCCAGCACCTGCAGACTCGTGGAATTGTCGGTCAAAGTAAAGACAAAGAAAGTTAATAATACTGAATTCAGGTATCCTAGGCCAGCTCTGATCAAATGAGCAGAACAATTCACAAGGCAGTTTAAAGCCACGTAAAGAGGACTGGTTGACAGGGGCAGAAAACAGAAATAAAGTTACTTTATGCTTTCCAAAAAAAAAAAAGAAGAAAACGACAACAAAAGAATATTAATTTATGCACAACATGAAGGGTCTTAAGGTGCAGAAGAAACCAAAAAGATTATAGAACTAAACGAGTGCATCTTTTTACTCTTGGGTTTGATCGGTTTGGGGTGGAGTGGAAAGATTCTGTTAGACACCATTATGGGCCCTGGGTGATACCTACATTGAAGACTTGGATTCCAGGGCAGCAAACCACTACCAGATCTGTGCTCCCCACAACCCCTCCACAGTACCCCAGCACCTTGTTGTCATTTGATGTTTCCCAGGGAAGCATCAACATTTACACTGTAATTCAATAGAAGCAGCCGCTACAAAGGTGCTTTATCCCTCCAGCTTAGTAAGGTTGCTATGGTAACGGTTAAGGATGAAACTGCATTTTTAATTGCTATATTTCTAGAATTGGGGAAACAACATTGTACAACAAATATGTGGTGCACAATTATATGTTGCTAAAGTGTGACCTATCACTTGGACTTATTTGTAGGTGGTATGGGAGTAGTTTAGCAGGAAGAACCAAGCCAAAAAGCATGGAACATCTTTAGATAAGTATGAAAAGCACTAGAAAATTCACTGTTTTATTTCAGGCTGAAGTCAAAGCTTACCTAAGAGATTATGATATTACTTTATCCTTCTGGATCAAATACTCCTTGGGAAATACATTATGGAAATTAAGATATGACTATTACTATCTGGCACACTTCCATCCTATGAAGAAATAAAGATTTACATACAATACTTTGAATACTTTGCCTAGATTGTTTATGTCAGACATAGTAATACACCCAAACAAGATTTTTTTTTACAGACTAAGATTTTATTTCAGTAAACTATGAGAGAGATGGTCAAGCTTCCTTTCCCTTTCTGTTCTTGATGTTTCTGGCCTGCTAACCATTCAGTTACTTTTCGGGAGATACATTGCATTTCTTACCCAATTACTCTCCTTTGCAGCTAGCCCTTGATCTGAATAAGTGGAAGAAAGCCAGAATGACTTGAAATTGAAAATCCAAAAGCTTAATGTTATCCAATAAATTAAACTTTCTACATTACTAAATAATTTGGGACTTACTAATAAGTAACAAAATTGAGTTTTTAATTAGGTTTATGTCTGTATTATGAAGTCAATAGATAGATAATAACAGTAAACCATTAACAGATCTGCATAATCCCCGAAGTATAAGTGGCCACTAAGCAATCAAGAGTTTGAGGTTACATTCAGTCAAGTTTCATTTCTGAGGATTTTGCAATTGTTAAGAGGTGATTCCCAATTTATGCCGAGGAACTAGGGGAGAAGAGAAAGGGAATGAGAGGGAAAGAAGTAGCTACTTACTCCTAATCTGAAACCTTTTGCTGTGAGATGCAACGTCTGGAGTTGGGAGTGGACGGATGCTATGACAATGCATTTGCAAACATTGATAGGGTCCAATTGAAAAAGTAAAATTTAAGTTTGCTGGTCAGACATACCATTCAGAACAAATAATTCAGCAGCAGCCTATGTTGAAAATATTCCCCTATGAACGACTAGAAATTGAATGATGTTTCACTATCTGAAGAAGTAGGTCAATATAACATCATCATTAAATTTTGTGTAAAGTAATAACAGAACAGAGACAGTGCTATTTTGCAAAGTATACTATAAAACAAATTTATAGAAATGAATCCTATTGTTCTCATCAATTTCAATCCTAATATCAGAAATATTTTTGAAATTACACATGATTAGCAAACCAGACCTTTGAAGATTAAGAAGTGCTTTCTAGTAAAAAATTTTTTTTCAGAAAAATAACAATATTCAAAATACTGACAATCAAAAATATCACAAGACTTTTAAAAAATAATAAAAAGAATGATAGTGTGGGACCCAAAGAAGACTGAGTTCTAATCCCAGTTCTGGTTATTACTTTTTCCCATTATCAATGGCAACATCATCTCTCCCAGCTGAAATCTGTCCATCTGTAAAATGAGGAGGAGTTGGCTAAAATTGATAAGTTCTCTAAGGTCTCTTCCAGTTTTCACAGTCTTTGAACCTATAGCAATGAATCTAAATAGAATGCTTTGTTGTTGTTAAATCTATGGGAGCTGAGGAAATCACTAAGAAATAGTATAGAGAGAAAAGAGGGTTCTTGACAGAACCTTAAAGGACACTCACGGTGACATGAATGCAGATTCAGTAAAAGAGACAAAAATCTTCATCCATGTCACATCCATTGAGAGTGTACCCCAAAGACTACGTTCTAGACCCTTTCCTATTTTCTCTCTGTACTTCCTCATTGGGCAGCTAGGTGGCTCACCCCTGCCTGGAGTCAGGAAGATCAGAGTTCAGATGTGACCACAGACACTTGCAAGCTGTGTGACCCTGGGCAAATCACTTAACTGTGTTTGCTTCAGTTTCCTCATCTGTAAAATGAGCTGGAGAAGGAAATGGCAAGCCACTCCACTATCTCTGTCAAGAAAACTCCAAACAGGGTCCGAAAGGGTCAGAGGTGACTGAACAACAACTCTCTCATTTGATGATCTCATCAGTTCCAATGGGTTTAGTTATGACCTCTATACCTCTTTGGGTAGTATATGACCTCTATGAGTGGCACTAGTCTCTCTGCTGGGTTCTAGGACCACACCGAAAACTACCTATTGGACATTTCAAGCCTGATGTCCCATAGACATCTCAAAGTCAGCATGTCCAAAACAACTCACTATCTTTTCCCCAAAACCTACTTCTTTTACACATCTCTTATTACAAGAGCGCTATTATCCATCGAGGTAATCTCAGTGATTCTCACTCAACCTACATAGCCAATTGGCTGTAAAATCTTGCTTCTATGTCCACAACACCTCTCTCCCATAGGTCCCCTTCCTTCCCCATACAACCTCACTCCAGTGCATAGTCTCATCATCTTTTACCAGAACTATCTCAGGAGCCTCCTAACCAACATCAAGTATCTTCTCACTTCTTTTGATCCTTCACACAGTTCTTACAATGATTTTTTTTTTTTTGGTGAGGCAATTGGAGTTAAGTGACTTGCCCCGGGTCACAGAGCTAGTAAGTGTCAAGTGTCTGAGGCTGGAATTGAACTCAGGTCCTCCTGAATCCAGGGCTGGTGCTTTATCCACTGCGCCACCTAGCTGCTCCACCACAATGATTTTTTTCAAAAGTTCAAGTCCAACTATGTCATCCCACTACTCACCAGACTCCTCTTATTCCTTATGGGACTAAACAACAGCAACACTCCTTATGACTTCTATGATTAAATATAAATATAAATTAAATATAAATGTCTTTCTTTGGCATTTAAAACTCTTTACAACCTGGCCCTGCCTATCCTAGGGATCTTATGCATCACTTCCCTCCATGTACTCTATAGTCTGGTCATACTAGTCTACTTGCTGTACCTCACACATAATGCCTCATCTACCATCTCTGAAATTTTGCACATCCCCCATGCCTGAAATGGTCTCTGTTTTCATTTTCACCTCTTAGAACCCTTGGCTTTGTTCAAAGCTGCTCAAAGCCACCTTCTGTAGAAGGCCTCCTAGCTGCTAGTTTTTTCACTTCTAAGGTTGCCTCATATCTACCTTGTATGTATCTTATCTACATATATATTTTTGTTCAGTTGTGTCTGACTCTTCCATGTGAAGTTTTCTTGGCAAAGATACTGGAGTGGTTTGCCATTTCCTTTTCTAGCTCATTGTACAGATGAGGAGACTGAGGCAAACAGGGTTAAGTGACTTGCCCAGACTCACACAGCTAATAAGTGTCTGAGGTCAGTTTTGAACTCAGGACAAGGAGCCTTTTTTTTTGGTCGGGGCAATGAGGGTTAAGTGACTTGCCCAGGGTCACACAGCTAGTAAGTATCAAGTGTCTGAGGCCAGATTTGAACTCAGGTTCTCCTGAATCCAGGGTTGGTGCTTTATCCACTGCACCACCTAGCTGCCCCCCCACCACCACCAGGAGTCTTCTTGACTCCATGTCTAGCACTCCATCCACTGAGCTATATTATCACCTGCATTAGAAAGTAAGTCCCTAGTGGCAAAACCTTTTTTTTTTCCTTCTGGCTTCTACAGTACCCGATATGTAGTATGCCCCTAATTAATTATTGTTGATTGATTGATGGAGCAGTATTTTGGCTAACTTGGTCATCAGATTCATATCATCTTTGCCCTTCTAACTTAATATTCAATCCATGGATTTCAAGTTTCCCTTTTTAAATTTTCTGATTCTTCTAGACTTCACACATTAACACTTGAGGTCAAGATAACAAGAGGCAAGACATAGGAAGGAATGAAATTCCAATTCATACTTGGAAACTAAGGCTCATTGTACAAACATTTACTTATAGAATCATCAATGTCAAACTGGAACCTTAGATATCATTTAGCCCAACCCTCTCATTTTATAGATAAGGAAACTGAGACTCAAAGAGGTAAATTGACTCACCCAAGGTCACTAGGGCAACAAGAATGGTGAAGGCTCTCAAGTCCATGTTAAAGGAGGATCAGTTTAAGCAACTGATGATGTTTACACTGGAGAAAAGTCAACTTAGAATGGGAACACTGTTCAATTGTTTGTGGAAGAGAAATTGTATGTGTTCTTTTTATCCCAGAAGGCAGAAGCAGAGACTATGAATAGAAGTTTCAAGGAGGTAGATTTAGCCTTGATATTAAAAACAAAAACAAAAACAAACTTCCTAACAGTAAGAGCTCTCCAGAAGAGGAATTCCTGGGAAGGCAATAGGATCTGCCTCACTGGAGATCTTTAATTAGAGGCCATTTAGGTGGTATAGTTCAGAGAGCACCAGACTTGGAGTCAGGAAATCCTGAGTTTAATTCTCAATCGCTATCTAAATTAAATCATTTACTAAAGTAAATCACTTACAAAACTCTTCCTCAATTTCTTCCTCTGTAAAATGGGGGCAATAATAACAATTACCTCATAGGGTTGTTGTGAGAATCAAATGAAATAATTCTGTGATTTATATAAATGCAAATAAGTACATGGTTAAGCCAGCTTTTGAATCAGATGATTTCCAACCCAGTGTTCATTCCACTAGGTAACATTGCCTCCCTCCTTGTGATATATAAGAATCCACAGTTGTGTTTGCCCAGCAACCAATCATAATCAATGGTCATCTGCAGATTAGAAGATTATACCCACAGTGACTAGTGCATTCTATTCCCAACCCAATCATTTGCAGACCTAATTTATGGTTGAAGAACTCACTAGGAGCTTTTAACACATCAAAACAGTGCTTATTGAACCTGTCAAAGATCTCACCATTCATTTGGCAGGTTTGCTTGGAGTAGGAGGAGCCAGGCACTTCACATGACAGAATATGACAGCTGGTATCACAGTACCCCCACTGAAACATGCTTCAAATGTAATGTTCCTTCAACTGAATCTGCAACTTCATTTGGGTTAGGAATTTTGTTCATTGAATTTGTTCTTAAACAAGGAAGGGACATCTGCATTAGGCTTTGCTATGGTCCAACTTACTGGCCCTGTTCAGGCTCTAAATGTCAATAAATGATCATTGAATGTGTCTGATATAAATTTACTTTTAATCCCGGTGAATATTTCAGACATGAGGAAAAAGGAGTCTGCCGCTGTAGCACCTAGACAAAAAAAAAAAATGTCTCTGTGAACCAGCTTGTTAATCAAGTCCAACGAGTCTTGTCTGCTGCTACTGCTTCTCCTGCTACTCATTCTCGAGGATAGAAGAGTTACTCTCACACAGCTATTTCTGAATCCGCTATACAAACTGATTATTTGAAGGCACTTCATGACAATAACAACTTATCTGATTGGAGGCAATATGTTAACAGGAAAGTGAAAGCTAAAAGTCTAGATAACCTGTTTCTCTTTTCAAATCAACAGATAGGTTGGAAAACTCCACTGAGCCATTAAGACAACCATTTCCTGTCTTAAGCAGCCACTGGTTTTCATAGATCCTTTGACCTCCCCATCTGTATCAGCAGCCACTCGCCACAAAGTAACTGGAATCCACTTGGCTGATGTTTTCATATATTCCTCAGAACAGCCAATATTTCACTTGCTTGGGTTTTCTAGTGTCAAGCGACAACAATAATTGATTGATTAATTGATTGATTAGAAGCTCCATATCAGGCAGCATTCCAGACTGATGCCACCCCTTTCCATTTCCATTATACAGGGTGTCCTGAAAGCCTTAGTGCAGTCAGATTTCAATCTCCTCAAGAGAAGGAGATATTTTTTGCTTTTCTTTGTATCCCCAGTGCTTACTTAACACAATGCCTGGCACAAAGAAGACAATAAATGTTTATTGATTAACTGACACCCTGTATTTATTTATATTCCCAAGATTGGAAAATGTGTGTGGAAGCAAAAGTCCCAGCTGTATTCTTTCTTTCTTTATTTGTAGGGCAATGAGGGTTAAGTGACTTGCCTAGGGTCACACAGCTAGTAAGTATCAAGTGTCTGAGTCCAGATTTGAACTCAGGTCCTCCTGAATCCAGGGCTGGTGCTTTTTCCACTATGCCACCTAGCTGCACCGCCCTCTCCCCTCCCCCCCCCTCCAGGCTGTATCCTCAAGCATTTCCATCAGCCTCATCTATTGTTGTTGTTCAGTCATTTCAGTTGTGTCCAACTCTTCAGGACCAAATTTGGGGTTTTCTTGGCAAAGATGCTGGGGTAGTTTGCCATTTCTTTCTCCAGCTCATTTTATAGATGAGGAAACTGAGGCAAACAGGGTTAAGCAACTTGTCCAGGCTCACAGTAAGTGCCTGAGGCCAGAGTAGAACTCAGAGAGATGAGTTTTCCTGACTCCAGGCCCTTTGCTCCATCCACTGTCCCACCCAGATGTGCCAAATTCCCTAGATTGACCAAATTCCCCAACAATGGAGCTCCAGACCCCCAACATTCTACTAGCCCCAAGGCTGTCTTCTGGATATCCACTGGGCTTAGAACAGATAGCAGCAGAAAAATCAGGCCTCTTCTCTATTAAACTCTCTTTTCCAATCCATCCTGCACATTGGCCTATAATGAATATTGAACAGTCTATAGTTATATAAATAAGTTTACAGTTATAAAGGGCCTTGTTGCAAGTGTTCTGTGTGAGGTAAATAGTCAATAATTCTTATCTGTACTTTTTAAATAAGGAGGATGAGGTCTAGGGTCTTTTGACCCCAAATGTAGATGAAGCTCTTTCTCTCTCACTGAGCAGTCTTCCTCCAATAAAGCTTTCTTCATGTGTTGTGTCCAGTTGTTTGAATGTAAGTTCCTTGAAGGGAGGGATTATTTCTCTTTTGAACTGAATCCCCACCATTTATCACAGTGATTGACACATAATGACTCTTTTTAAATTTTTTCCATAATGACTCTTGGGGTTTGTTTTTTGTTGTTGTTGTTGTTTTGTGGGGCAATGGGGGTTAAGTGACTTGCCCAGGGTCACACAGCTAGTAAGTATCAAGGGTCTGAAGCTGGATTTGAACTCAAGTCCTCCTGAATCCAGGGCTGGTGCTTTATCCACTCACTGCACCACCTAGCTGCCCCCATAATGACTCTTTTTTTTGTGTGTGTGTGTGAGGCAATTGGGGTTAAGTGACTTTCCCAGTGTAATGATTGGAATGATGCCACCTACTGGAGACTTGCTGTGGGAAAGCTCCACCATGAGGAAAATGCCTCAGAGACATTGTGGCTTTTCCTTGGTGTCAGGAAATGACGTTTGCTCATGGGTACTGTCTATTAAGGCTACCAGCCAATCAACTTGAGGAGCCTCCTATTTTCTGGGAGGAGACAGGAAGGAGGAGAGGGAGCCTGCGTGGAGAGCTCTTGCGTTTTTGGGTTCTTGACTTGGTGGTGGTGGCGGCAGAGGACTTCACAGGAAATTTGAGGAAAGATAGGAATGCCAGGCTGTTGGAATTCTGTTCTCAATCTTTTTCTTTCTATTTTCCAATAAACCCTTAAAAACCTAAACTTGTTTTATCAGTGATTTTAGTCAGTTTCCCCCAAAACTGGGGGAACAGATTAGAATCCACATTTAGAATCTTAAATTACACACCAGGGTCACACAGTTAGTGTTAAGTGTCTGAGGCCAGATTTGAACTCAGGTCCTCCTGAATCCAGGGCCAGTGCTCTATCCACTGCACCACCTAGCCGACCCCCCATAATGACTCTTTTTTTTTCTTTCTTTTTTTTTTCAGGGCAATGAGGGTTAAGTGACTTGCCCAGGGTCACACAGCTAGTTAAGTGTCAAGTGTCTGAGGCTGGATTTGAACTCAGGTCCTCCTGAATCCAAGGCCAGTGCTTTATCCACTGCGCCACCTAGCTGCCCTCCATAATGACTCTTAATAAATGTTTTCATTCAGTCAATCAGTCTGGTCACTGCCTGCCACCATCATTATTAGTAATTTAGGAAGCCAAGAGAGGTCTGAACTATAGGTGTGGAATGTTGCATAAAGTGTCAAATGACATCCCTTAGATGAGTTGGTTTTGCTAAACTATTTTTCTGTTTTGTGAAGGAGGGTTCATTTGGGGAAGGGGGGGGAAGCAAGGAGGTGATATTCAGAATTAGCTATGATATAAAAACAAAAGACATTTTTAAAAACTCTTTTTAAATAATGTACTGAGTCCCTATTATTCATTGGGTGCCAAATTCCAAATTCCTCAAATAGGTTTTCAGGATCCTTCATAATCTGACTTCATTCACCTAAGAATTCTATCCTTACCTCTTACTCAGCAAATTGAACCCTTGGCCACAGAGAGGCCTCTTTCTCTACTGCCCTGTGAATGGCCATGCTCATTCCCATCTTCTCTCCCTTAGGTGTGCTGCCCTCCATGCCTCTCTTTATTGCCTACCCTAATATTGTTTGTCCTTCAAAGTCCACCTCCCAGAAATTTTTCTCAAGCTCTTCAGCCAGAATGAATCTTTCCCTTCTCTGACAGTCAGGACTTCTGCCTCTACACAGTTTCTAGTCTTGGGAATATAATAAAAGGTGTCAGTCAGTCAATAAGCATTTATTAAGTTACTTCTATGTGTTAGGCATGGTGGTAAGCACTGGAGATAAACACATCCCTAACATGCATGACTACTAACTGTGTTGTTTAAAAATCTAAATGTGGGTTCTAATATGTTCCCCACAGTTTTGGGAGGAAACTGGCTAAAATCACTGATAAATTCAGCAAGAGTTTAGGCTTTTAAGGATTTATTAAAAGATATATTATAAGATAGTGAAGAGAGAGAAAGATTGAGAACAGATTCCTTATAGCATGGAAATCCTAGCTTTCCTAGCAGCCAATGTGAAGTTCTGCCACCAAGGTGAAGTGTCAAACCAAAAGAGGAAGCTCCAGTCCACCAGCCTCAGCTTCCTACTTTCTGTCCTCCTCCCCAAAATAGGAGGTTCTTCAAGTTGATTGGTCGAGAGTGATCTCCTATTGATATCGAAGTCCACAGCTTCTGAGAACACACTCTACTCAGGTTTGGCCACATGTGGTCTCAATTTAATCAACCTTAACTAGGTTCAACTTCTGAGAACAACACCCTACTCAGGGCCATCCAGGTGTGGTCCGGATTTAATCATCATTAAGTATGTTCTCAGTCTCTTAGTCTCACTCAATTCATTCAATTCCAAATCAATCTTCAGGTGGGGCTCCTGGGCATCTGCCAAGTCCCATTATTTTATCACATTACTTCATTTATATGTGTCTGCCATGGATTCCCAACAACTAGTTTCTTGAAAGTAGGGAATTCATCTTAAATTTTCTGCTCTCCCTCCCTCCTTTTCTCTTTCTTCTCTCTCTCCCCCCTGCCCCCATGAATTTTATTGTTATTGTAAAGTTGTCAAATTGTCATCTCTCGGTAAGTTAAGATTTAAAGCTTTTCCTGGAGGTTGTAGCAGCAGAATGGAACTTTAGAAGATAAGAAAGAATGTAGTAGGACAAAGAGGGAGGCAGGGCATTCCAGAAATAGGGAACGGTGTGAACAAAAGCCCAGAAGTATGTGTCTGAGGATAGGGAAATTTGGGTAGAATGTAGTTTAAGTATGTGGAAGGATTTAGTATGAGATGTTCAGTTGGGGCAGCTAGGTGGCACCATGGATAGAGTGCTGAATTCAAATCTAGCTTTTACTAGCTGAGTGACCCTGAGCAAGTCATTTTACCCTGCTTGCCTCAGTTTCCTTATCTATAAAGTGAGCTGGAGAGGGAAATGGCAAACCACCCCAGTATTTCTGCCAAGAAAGCTCCAAATGGGAACATGAAGAGTCAGACGTGACTAAACAACAACAAAAGTATTGCGATGTCAAAGGGGAAGGGGGGGAGGGATTCCAGGAATAGGGAACAGTGTGAATGAAGGCCCAGAGGTATTTGTCTGAAGAGTAGGGAAATTTGGTGGAATGTAGTCTAAGTATGTGGAGGGAGTTAGTATGAGATAAGGCTAGAAATGTACAGGGACACCAGATTTAGAGAAGCCCTGAGTGTATGGGAGAAGAATTTAGACTGCTTGGTAGACAATTGGGAGGCACTAAATAATAATATTGACTCAACTAGTTTCTCAGTCCTTGTTTTCATTTTTCTACTGTCAAGTTCAATAGGGTCATCCCACTTCCTTCCAGAGGAAGATGATCAGAATGGTGAAGGTTCTGGAGACTGTGACATATGAAGAACCACTGAGGGAATTGGGGTATTGGCCTGAAGAAGAAAAGATATTTATCTTCTGGTATTTAAAGGGCTATCATGTAAAAGAAAGATTAGAATTCATCCCAGAGGGCAGAACTAGGAGCAAAAGGTGAAGATCATATGGTGGAATATTTGAGTTTTATATTAGGAAAAGCTTCTTAACAATTAGAGCTATCAAGGAAGGGAGGGAGGGAGGAAGGAAGAAAAGAAGAGAGGGAGGGAGGGAGGAATGGAGGAAGGAAGGAAGAAAGGAAGGAAGGAAGGAAGGAAGGAAGGAAGGAAGGAAGGAAGGAAGGAAGGAAGGAAGGAAGGAAGGAAAGGAGGAAGGAAAGGAGGAATGGAGGGAGGGAGGACACTTATTAATTGCCTACTGTGTGCTATGCACTATGCCAAGCACTACAAATATTCTCATTTGATCTTCTCATCCTCAAAAAACCCTCACTTGGTCCTTCTATTCTCCCTAATTTTTGTGCTCTCTTCAGCCCTTCATAGTTAAATTCCTTGAAAAGGCCATCTATATGGGGCAGCTAGGTGGCGCAGTGGATAAAGCACCAGCCCTGGATTCAGGAAGACCTGAGTTCAAATCTGGCCTCAGACACTTGACCCTTACTAGCTGTGTGACCCTGGGCAAGTCACTTAACCCTCATTGCCCTGCAAAAAAAGAAAAAAGAAAAGACCATCCACTTTTTCTCCTCTCACTTTCTTCTAAACCCCTTACAATCCAGTTTCAACCTCATCTCCAACATTAATAAAGATCTCTTAATTGCCCAATCCAATGGCCTTTTCTCAATCCTCATTTGCCTGGACCTTTCTGGAGCCTTTGAAAGTGTCAATCCCCTTCTTCTCCTGGCTACTCTCTTCTCTCTTCTCTTCTCTTCTCTATTGTAAGAATTGATTTGGGGAACACCACCTTTGGCTAAAATTAAGATGACCACGGCCACACTCTCCCCCACTGCCCCCCCACCAGCCACCCATGCCTCCTGACTCAGTCACAGCCCGGGGTGGGCCCGGGTTCCTGGGGGACAGGCTGCCCCTTCCCCCGGCATGACTGCTTTCCCCAAAACCAGGGCAGACTATCCTCAATGTGTCCCGACTGTGTTGTGCTGCTAGGCTTGGGGACCATTCAGAGAGAGAGCTTCGGGCATACCCCATGCCAAGCGAGGGTATGCAAGGAATCCCTGTGCCCCAGCCAGCCTTGGGCACGGCCCCTAGAGGTGCCAACAAATTAGCTTGGGGTGTGTGGGTGGTCAGCCTGAGTTTTCCAAGAGAGAAGGGTTTTATATTCTGGAGTGGGGGTAGTGAAGGGAGAGTAACCAAGAAAGGAGAGACAGGGGATGGTAGATGAGAGGGATAGGAAGCAACTAAGTCCATGTACCGAAGTCACAGGTCATATATCCTGCTTTTCTTTGTCCTTATCTCTAAGTTTGTTCCACATCAATAAATTCTGTTTTTTGCTTTTATTGAAAGGATGCTTTTTAAATCTTGTTTCTTGTTAGTCTGGGAGAAGCAGTTGGGGATGGGGCAAGCCCTTACAGATTGCCCCACACAGGGCTTAACGAACCTGGGGAATCTTTTAACCACCACCCCCCTCCCCCTTACACAAGGTTTTCAGGACACTGCTCTTCTTTTGCTCTCTTCCTACTTATCAGACCTTTCCTTCTCAGTTTCCTTTACTAGATCCTCATCCAGATGACACCCTCTAAGCTCTAGCTCTAGGTATTCCTTAGAGTTTTCTCCTGGGTCCTCTTCTCTTCTTCCTCTATACTACTTCACTTGGTGATTTCATCATGTCCCATGAATTTAACTACCATTTCTATGCTGATGATTCTCAAATCTACCTATTTAGCCACAACCTCTCTGCTGACCTCCAATCTCACATCTCCAAGTGCCTTTTGGGCATATCAAACTGGATGTCCAATAGATGTCTTAAGCTCAACATGTCCAAGATAGAATTCATTCATTATCTTTTCCACTGAACCCTCCCCTCCTCCTAACTTCCTATTATGATAGAGGGAAACACAATCCTCTCAGTCCCTCAGGCTCACAACCTAGGAGTTATCCTGCATTCTTTACTATCTCTCATCCCCCCATATCCAGTCTGTTGCCAAGGCCTGTTGATTTTTCCTTTGCAACATCTCTGCAATATGCCTCCTTCTCTCCTCTGACACTTCTATGATGCTGATACAAACACTTATCATTTCATGCCTGGATTATTATTAGTCCAGTGGTGGGTCTGTCTACCTCAAGTCTCTCTCCACTCCAATCCATTCTCCATTCAGACATTAAAGTGATTTTTTTAAAATGTAGAGCTAATCTTGTTACCCCCCCCCCCACTCAATAAATTCCAATAACTCCCTGTTGGCACCAGGATCAAATACAGAATGCTCTGTCTGGCATTCAAAGTCCTTGATAACTTAGTTCTGGGTCCTCCCTCTCCAACCTTTCCAAGTCTTCTCATGCCTTACTCCCCAACACATACTCTCTGATCCAGTGACATTGGCCTCCTGGCTGTTCCATGAACAAGATATTCCATCTTTGGGAATTTCCCCGTACAGTTCCCCATGCTCTTCTTCCTCTGCTCTGACTACAACCTCCCCAGCTTCCTTGGAATCCCAACAAAAACCCCATTTCTACAGGAAGCCTTTGCCAATCCCTCTTAATTTCAGTGTCTTCCCTCTTTTTCTATCCTGTACAAAACCTGTTTCTACTTATTTGGGGATTTCTTGTTGATTGTGGGAGGAAGGACTATCTTTTGCCTCATTTTTAATCCCCAGGGCTTAGAACAGTGCCCCAAACATAATGGGCACTTAATAAAAGTTTATTGATTGACCCTCTTAACAACCTAAAAAATGGGTACTATTATTAACCCCATCTTACAATTGATTTTTAAGTGATTTGCCCCAGATGACACAGCTAGTAAATGTCTGAACCTGAATTTAAACTCAGGTCTTCCTGACTCCAACCCTAGCCTTCTATCTTCCAAGCTATCATTCCACTTGTGGAATGAATTGTCTCAGGAAATAATACTTTCTCCTTCCCTGGAAGTCACAAGATTATAGATCTAATCTAAAAGGAAGCTCGAGAGTCATTGAATCCATCCCCTCATTTTAAAGGTGAGGAAACAGAGGTCCAGGAAGGTATAAATTATTTGGCCAATATCATACAAGTACGGAGTCAAAGATGGGATTTGAATCTAAATAAGCTGACCTAAGAACCAGTAGTCTTTCTGTAGTTACTTGCTGCTTTCCAAGGAAGGCTGGATCACCCCTTGAGAACACTACCAAGGGGATTCTTATTCAGATGTGAGTTAGAAGAAGAAAAGACCCCTGAAATGTCTCCCAACTCTGAGATTCTGATTCCTCAGAAGAGCAAGGACTCCCTTTGCAAACTTGTAGTGGTATCACTACCACCTCCTCCTCCTCCTCCTCCTCCTCCTCCTCCTCCTCCTTCTTCTTCTTCTTCATCATCATCATCATTTATATAGCTACTATGTGCTAAATACTTTCCTAATATTATCTCATTTGATCCTCACAACAACCCTGTGAGTAAGGACTATCATTCCACACATTATGGTTAAGGAAACTGAAGCAAATAGTGCCTTTCTCAGGGTCACACAGCCATCACGTGTCTAAAGCTAGATTTGAACTCATGTTCTCCTGACTCCAGGCTCAGTTCTCTATCCACTGCCCACCTAATTGCCCCATAACTAACTCAGAGCTCATGTCTTCAGTTAAGATCAATTGTGGTAAAAAAAATATGAAAGTTTTTTAACAGTCGGTTAGGATAACTGAAAGACGCCAGTTTTTCTTTTAAGGACCACTCTTTTGGGGAGGAGACCAACGGCATGAGCTACGCACACCAGTCTGCCTGCTGCGCACGTCAGACTGCCTGCTACGCACTCCACTTCCGGGGTGCGAGCTGTAACGATTGGAATGAAGCCACCTGCTGGAGACTTACTGTAGAAGAGTTCCGCCCATGAAGTGAAGGTCTTTGAGGGCAAGACCAGGAGTCTTTTCTTTGGCGTCAGGAAGTGACGCGGGCTAGTGGGAGGAGGAAGGAAGAGACTGGCGCTCGGTCTCACTCTCTTTCCTGAGGACGCTGGTGGAGAGGGGAGCTAGAAATGTGCTCTCCCTTTAATAGATAGGAATGCCAGGCTGTTAGAATTCTGTTCTCAATCTTTTTCTATTTTCCAATAAACCCTTAAAAACCTAAACTCATTTTATCAGTGATTTTTAGTCAGTTTCCCCCAAACTGGGGGAACAGATTAGAATCCACATTTAGAATCTTAAATTACACAGAGCTTAAAAGGCAAGGAGAGAACGGAAGTGGGAGTTTTTTCCTGCTCTGCTGGTCTCCTGACTGCGCTGCACAGACGGTCTCTCTCTCCCCAAAGGTGGCCTTCTCTTTTGGTGAGTTTTATACGGAATATAGACTAAGCTTAGACTTAAGATGATTTGTATTGTGTTTCTACTTTCCTATCCTTCTAATCAACATCGCCTTGTGACTACCATACAATAAATGGTCTATCTAGAAAACCAGAAGCTTCTTCCATTTACTAGTCTGGGAGATAAATTAAGGGAAAGGTTAAGTAGGGTAGATTTATGATCTAATATCCAATTTTAAATCTCACACAATAAAAGTATTTATTCGTCACTTTCTGTGTATAAAGAAAATGCACTTTCAAATAAGGCGCTCTGCAATCCCTGGGTGCTTAAAGATCACACATGCCTGAAGAATACAATTTCTAATTTGTCCCAGTAAGCTGAAATGGTTTATTAAGACACAGCTGATGGGGACAACTAGGTGGTGAAGTGGATAAAGCACAGGCCCTTGATTCAGGAGGACCTGAGTTCAAATCTGACCTCAGATACTAGCTGTGTGACCTTGGGCAAGTCACTTAGCCCTCATTTCTCCCCCCCACACCCCAAAAAAAGACTCAGCTGAAGAGCTACCCTCATCAGGAGTGCCTTCCTACCCACCCTGGAAAAGATGCTGGTGCTTTCCCCTCACTCCTCCTCCAAAATTCCCTTGTAGGTAGGTAGTGTAGGGATAGAGTGCTAGGCCTGGTAGAGTTCAAATCCATCCTCAGACACTTACTAGATGTGTGAACCTAGGCAAGTCACTTAACTTCTGTTTGTCTCAGTTTCCTCAACTATAAAATGGGGATAATAACATTATCTACCTTGCAGGGTTATTGTGATTACCAAATAAGATATTTTTAAAGTGCCTAGCACATAATAGGTGGTACACAAAGGCTTTGCCCCCTCTCCTTCCTTTATTTAAAAATATATGCACATGTCCCTCTTTTCAGCTTCCTTTTATGAATTATCTTCCCATTATAATGTAAACTCCTTGAGACAAGGGACCAAGTAGGGTGTGCTGGAGCCAACTCTAACTCGGAGAGCCCATTATTAAATTTTCAGCATGAGAATTTACACCTGAGAAGTTGTCAAATTGCTACAAATAAGGGCCTGATTTATTGCTTTGTTGATTTAGACTTAAGAAAGTGTTAATAATCAAACTAAACTTAAAAGTGCACGTATGCATACATTTTTTCCCCTTAATGTTAAACATTTACCAGCACACCCTTGTATTGTTTGAGCTCAGCAAAAGAAAAGCAGAAAGTTAAAGCAATGAAGATTTCACTGGATAAGAGGCCCAGTGATTGAAAGCAGAGAGAGAGATGGATGGACAGAGAGACATCTACATAGTGTTTTAAGATTTGCAAAGTGCTTTCTATCCATCACCTGTCTTTCAAATTCTATTTTTATTCCCAGCATTGAACACTGTGCTTGACAAGTGGTAAGTTCTTAATAAATGCTAGTTGACTGACCAAAATCTATAGAAAGTTAGTTCCTTGAGGGCAGGAATTATTTTGGTTTTAGTTTTTGTATCTTTAGTGACCAGCATAGTATAGGTGTTTAATTCAAGTGATGATTAAGATTTATTGGTTGACTGGATAATTGTTGTTGTTCAGTCCCATCCTATTCTTTGTGAGCCCATTTGAGGTTTTCTTGGCTGAGATAACTGAAGTGGTTTGCCATTTCTTTCTCCACATTATTTTTATTTTATTTTTTTGTGGGGCAATGAGGGTTAAATGACTTGCCCAGGGTCACACAGCTAGCGAGTGTTCAGGTCCTCCTGAATCCAGGGCTGGTGCTTTATCCACTGCGCCACCTAGCTGCCCCTCTCTCAACCTTATTTTACAAATAAGGAGACTGAGGCTAACACGGTTAAGTGACTTGCCCAGGGTCACACAGTTTGTAAGTGTCTGAGGCCAGAATTGAATTTAAAAAGCTAAGTTTTCCTGATTCCAGGCCCAGTGCTCTATTCATTCCACCACCCAGTTGCTCTGCTTGACTGATAGGATAGGTTTAATCTATTAGTGTTCCTAGGGATTTCCAGGGCTTCCTTGACTAAGGAAATCTAACTATTGGAGACTGTTATAAAGGTTTAAAGAAGTTATGATCTGTGTGAAGGGAGCACATACTCCAGAGAATCATGAACCTCTAGAAGTATCAAAGCCCAACTGCTGCATATGCCAAACAATAGTAGTTACTTTGGATGACTCATTTTCAAGCAATCATATGAAAATACACCTTAACTGTATCCTTTGTGTATGCTTATGCTTAGAATCCCCACGCAAATTCCTGTGGAAATGGAGAAATTCTATAATTCTTGTATATTCCTTACAATTCTTGATTGTGTTTATTGGCTGACTGACCAACATGATTCCTGACACAAACTAGTTTCTCAGTTTGTTCAGTTAATCAACAAGCATTTATTAAGCACTTACTCCAAAGAACTGGGGCAGCTAGGTGGCATTGTGGATAGAGAACCTTGCAGTGGATAGAGCAGGGGTGGGGGGAATTCTTATATAAGTGAACAAAGTAGAGTTAGGCCAAGAATACTTCTTGGAAGGGCTGGTGTGATACAGTGAAGTTAAAGGGCTTGAGTTCAACAGCTAGGTGGCACATCGATAGAGCATGCTGGGACTGGAGTGGGGAAGACCCGAGTTCAAATCCAGTTTGACACTGTGTAACCCTAGGCAAGTCACTTAACCTCTGTTCGCCTCAGTTTTCTCATCTGTAAAATAGGGGTGATAATAGCACCTACTTGGAAGGGTTGTTGTGAGGATCAAATGAGATAATATTTGTAAAGCACTTAGCACAGTGCCCAGCACATAGTTATCACTATATAAATAGTAGCTATTATATAGTCTCTCTGGGCCTCTATCTCGCACCTATGTAATAAGGAGGTTGGATTACTATGACCTTTAAAGTCCCTTCTAGGTCTATATTCATGCACCTAAGAGGTAGGTTTTACACTGGGTTTAGAGGAACTAATGAGTCTAAGTTGGAGAGGGAAAAGGGAATGACAGTCCATCCATGCCAGCAGTTATAAATTGTAATTCCCTTTCCTTTCTTAGTCCTTGGTCTAAAATGTGTGGTTGGATTTTTATGTATCTGCTTTATAATCTCTACATCCTTTATAATATTCCATGATTCTCTTCAAGAATGAAGTTCCAATGGGGCAGCTAGGTGGCGCAGTGGATAGAGCACTAGCCCTGGATTCAGGAGGACCTGAGTTCAAATCCAGCCTTAGACACTTGACACTTACTAGCTGTGTGACCCTGGGCAAGTCACTTAACCCCAATTGCCTTACCCAAAACAAAAAACAAAAGCAAAACAAAATAGTAGGAGAAAAAGAATGAAGGACCAACGACAGAAGGGAGGGCAGATTGGGGGAGTGGACAGTCAGAAGCAAAACACCTTTGAGGAGGGAAAGGGTAAAATGAGATAGAGAATAGAGTAAATGATGTGGGGAGGAAGTAGGATGGAGGGGAAATTCAATTAGCAATAGTTACTGTGAAATGACGAGCAGGATGCTCTCAGAAAAATCTGAGAAGACTTATACGAGCTGATGCAAAGTGATATGTACTGTATACAAAGTAACAGCAGTATTGTATGTTGATCAGTTGTGATTGACTTGGTTATTCTCAGCAATGCAATGATCCAGGACAACTCTGAAGGACTTATAAAAAATGCAATCGACCTACAGAGAAAGAACTGATGGTTTCTGAACACAGATTGAAGCATATTTTTTTAGCGTATTTTTCTTAAGTTGTTTTTGCCTGTTTTTTTTAACAACCTAACTAATATGGAAATGTTTTGCATGACTACACGTGTATAACTTATATTGAATAGCTTGTGTTCTTAAGGGGTGGGGAGGGAGGGAGGAAGAGCTTGGAACGCAAAGTTTTTTAAATGGATGTTAAAATTGTTTTTACATGTAATTGGGGGAATATAAAATTCTAAATAAATTTTTAAAAAAGAATGAAGGACCAACAACAACATCATTTGATTAACTAGATACTATTCAGAGAAGGGTGATGAGTATTGCCTCAAATCCCCACCCTATGAAGATTAATTGGAAAGACCTGGCATTGGTTTCCTGGAACAGAAGACTTAGCCAGTGGAATGATGGCAGTATTTGCATATTTGGCAGGCTTCAGGAGGAAGAGGAATTAGCTTAGTTATGCTAAGGAAGCAGAACTAGAAAATGCAAAGAGACACAAAGAGGTTTGATATGAGGGAAAACAGCCTAACAGGGATCTATTGACATAGAGGCTGGATCAATGACATACATTTGATTCTTTTGCACATATGGGTTAACCCACATTGCCATTCTTTAATTCACTCTCATTTGGATTACTATTGCCATTCTTTCTGCAAAATTGAAGCTGAGAGAGACAAAAGTATTGGCCCAAGGGTGCATAGCAAGTTAGGGAGAAGGATCCAAATGAGAACCCAGAGATCAGAAATCAGGCCTCAGTGGAACAGAATGTTCTCTCAGAAGCATTCAACAGGGCAGGTTCATTGTCTAGTTTTCTCAAAAAAAAATCTTGAAAAAAATTCTCATATATCTAAAATGATTACAACAACCATCTCCCCTATTTGAAAGATTTCAATAGTTCTCTATTCCCTATATGGTGAAGTCATAACTGAAATGGACCCTAGAAACCATCCAGTTTGACCCCCTTATTTTAGAGACCAGGAAACTGGGACCCAGAGATTTAAATCTACGGTCTCCCAAATGAAGTTAGAATCAAGGCCTTTTTATTCCAAATCTAATGACAGGTCATTGGTTCATAAATTTTGAGCTGGAAGATACCCTAGAAGCTACCCAATCCAACCCCCCCCCCATTTTATAGATAAGGAAACTGAGGCTGAGTTAAGGGACTTGCTCAGGGTCACATAGCTAGTATACTTATTCTACTACTTGTAACGATTGGAATGACGCCACCTGCTGGATACTTACTGTAGCAGAGTTCTGCCCATGAAGCGAAGGTCTTTGAGGGCAAGACCAGGAGTCTTTTCTTTGGCGGGGAGGAAGTGACGCAGACTAGTGGGAGGAGGAAGGAAGAGACTGGCGCTCGGTCTGGCTCTCTTTCCTCTGGACTCTGGCGGAGAAGGGAGCTAGAAATGCGCTCTCCCTTTAATAGATAGGAATCTAGACCTTTCTCTCTCTCTTTACCAAATTCTTATTCTCCTTAATAAATGCTTAAAAGTCTAACTCTTGCTAAAGCTTATAATTTATTGGCGACCACTCATTAAATATTTTAGACAGACTAGCTAGAATTTTAGCCCTTAACATACTACACCACACTACTATACCACACTACCAAAATTCTTAACCTGCTAGATTCTCTACCACCTGACTCTAAACTGTGGTCTCATCTCAGACTGCACCCCTATACCAACCTTTCTATTCTAGCCATACTTGTAGTCAAAAACATCCTTTAGTTGTAGGGGGTATCCCACTAAGATCCATGAAACCTGATTTTGACAAGCTGTTTCCCTTTTAGATGTTCCTTCTTCCTCTGTACCCCTGCCCTTCCCTTGCTGGAATCCCCCATGCTAGGATCTTCCATAATAAAAATTCCTCTACCTGGAAACTTCCAAAGATCATATCTAGGTCTCTAACACAAACACCCTCCTAGCTCACAATCTAATGGGGGAAATAACATGACAATAAATATATGCCAAGAAAGCTGTATGTAAGGTGAATAGGAAATAATTAACAGAGGGAAGTCACTGGAATTAAGAGGGATTGGAAAACTAACCAAAATCATATGATTATCTCAATATATGCAGAGAAAGCTTTTGACAAAATACAACACCCATTCCTAATAAAAATACTAGAGAGTTTAGGAATAGGTGGAGCTTTCCTTAGAATAATAAATAGTATCTACCTAAAGCCATCAGCAAGTATTATATGCAATGGAGATAAATTAGAGGCCTTCCCAATAAGATCAGGGGTGAAACAGGGATCTCCATTATCACCCCTATTATTTAATATTGTCCTAGAAATGTTAGCTTTAGCAATGAGAGAAGAGAAAGGAATTAAAGGAATTAGAATAGGCAAGGAGGAAACAAAACTATCACTCTTTGCAGATGATATGATGGTATACTTAAAGAATGCTAGAGAATCAACTCAAAAATTACTTGAAACAATTAACAACTTTAGCAAAGTAGCAGGATATAAAAGAAATCCACATAAATCATCAGCATTTCTATACATGACCAACAAAGTCCAGCAGCAAGAGATAGAAAGAGAAATTCCATTTAAAGTAACGGTAGATAATATAAAATACTTGGGAGTCTACTTGCCAAGACAAACCCAGGAACTCTATGAACACAACTACCAAACACTCTTCACACAAATCAAATCAGATCTAAATAATTGGAAAGATATAAATTGCTCATGGATAGGCAGAGCTAATATAGTAAAAATGACAATACTGCCTAAATTAATTTACTTATTCAGTGCCATACCAATCAGACTACCTAAAAATTATTTTATAGAGCTAGAAAGAATAATAAAAAAATTCATCTGGAAAAACAAAAAAATCAAGAATATCCAGGGAAATAATGAAAAAAAAGTCACAGGAAGGTGGGTTAGCGGTACCAAACCTGGAGCTTTACTATAAAGCGGCAGTCATCAAAACTATCTGGTACTGGCTAAAAAATAGAGTGGTAGATCAACGGAACAGGCTAGGCTCAGGAAATGCAGTAGTAAATGACACTAGTAATGTAGTGTTTAATAAACCCGAAGACTCCAGCTTCTGGGATAGGAACTCAGTATTTGACAAAAACTGCTGGGAAAACTGGAAGATAGTATGGCAGAAATTAGGCATAGACCAACATCTTACACCTTATACTAAAATAAGGTCAAAATGGATACATGATTTAGACATGAGGTGATACCATAGGTAAATTAGGAGAGAAAGGAATAGTCTACCTATCAGATCTTTGGAAAGGAAAACAGTTTTTGACCAAACAAGAGATAGAGTATATTATAAAATGCAAAATGGATGATTTTAATTATATTAAATTAAAAAAAAAATTGTACAAACAGAAGCAATGCATCCAAAATTAGAAGGGAGGCAGAAAGCTGGGAAACAATTTTTGAGGCCAGTACTTCTGATAAAGGCCTCATCTCTAAAATATATAGGGAACTAAATCAAATTTATAAGAATCCAAGTCATTCCCCAATTGAGAAATGGTCAAAGGATATGAACAGGCAGTTTTCTGATGAAGAAACCAAAGCTATCTATTCCCATATGAAAAAATGCTCTAAATCTCTAATGATTAGAGAGATGCAAATTAAAACAACTCTGAGGTACCACCTGACACCTATCAGATTGGCTAAAATGACAAAAAAGGAAAATAATAAATGTTGGAGAAGCTATGGGAAAATTGGAACACTAATTCATTGTTGGTGGAGCTGTGAACTGATCCAACCATTCTGGAGAGCAATTTGGAATTATGCCCAAAGGGCGATAAAGCTGTGCATACCCTTTGACCCAGCAATACCACTTTTAGGTCTTTTTCCCAAGGAAATCATGGAAAGGGGAAAGGGACCCACATGTACAAAAATATTTATAGCTGCTCTTTACGTGGTAGCAAGGAATTGGAAGCTGAGGGGGTGCCCATCAATTGGGGAATGGCTGGACAAGTTGTGGTATATGAATACAATGGAATACTATTGTGCTGTAAGAAATGATGAGCAGGAGGAGTTCAGAGAAACCTGGAGGGTCTTATGTGAGCTGATGATGAGTGAGATGAGCAGAACCAGAAGAACATTGTACACAGTATCATCAACATTGAGTGTTGACCCACTGTGATGGACTATATTCTTCTCACCAATGCAATGGTACAGAAGAGTTCCAGGGAACTCATGATAGAAGAGGATCTCCAAATCCAAGAAAAAAAAAAAGAACTGTGGAGTATAGATGCTGATTGAACCATACTATTTCTTTTGTTTTGGGTGCTGTTGTGGTTTTTTTTTTTTCTATTTTGAGGTTTTGCATCACTGCTCTGATTTTTTCTCTTATAACAGGATTAATGCAGAAATAGGATTAATGTTATTATGTGTATATATATGTGTGTGTGTGTATAGATATATCTATACGTATATGTATATAGATATATAGATATAACCTATATCAGATTACCTGCTGTCTAGGGGAGGGTGGAGGGAGGGGAGGGAGGGAGAAAAATCTGAAATTGTAAAGCTTGTATAAACAAAAGTTGAGAACTATCTTTACATGTAATGGAAAAAATAAAATACCTTATATGTAAAAATAAATAAATAAATTTAAAAATAAAAAAGAGGGATTGGAGAAGACTTCAGAGACATTCATGCTATCTTATACTCTAAAAACCTCTCTAGTGATTACTAAATCTGAAAGCTACTTTTTATTTATTTTTTTTTTTAGGCAATGGGGGTTAAGTGACTTGCCCATGGTCACACAGCTAGTAAGTGTCAAGTGTCTGAGGCCGGATTTGAACTCAGGTACTCCTGAATCCTGGGCCGGTGCTTTAACCACTGCGCCATCTAGCTGCCCTGAAAGCTACTTTTATATCTGACACCTTCCCCATTACTGTGGAGGGCAACACCATCCTCCCAGTCCCTCAGGCTCTCACCTTGGACATCATCCTCAATCTCTCTCTCTCTCTCTCTCTCTCTCTCTCTCTCTCTCTCTCTCTCTCTCTCTCTCTCTCTCTCTCTCTCTCTCTCTCTCTCACACACACACACACACACACAGAGTAATTCTGTTGCCTAGGTCTTTTGATTTCAGCTCTGTAAAATCTTTCCTCTGGCACTTCCATTACTCTAGTGCAGGCCCTTATCACCTCACACCTGAACTGTTGCAGTAGCCTGCTGGTGGGTTGATGAAGTGAATAGAAAACTGGGCTTAGAATCAAGAAGGCTCATCTTGGTGAGTTCAAATCTACCTTCAGACACTTACTAGCTATGTTACCCTGGACAAGTCACTTAACCCTATTTGCCTCATCTATAAAAATGAACGGGAGATGGGGCAGCTAGGTGGTGCAGTGGATAGAGCACCAGCCCTGGAGTCAGGAGTACCTGAGTTCAAATCTGGCCTCAGATACTTAACACTTACTAGCTGTGTGACCCTGGGCAAGTCACTTGACCCCAATTGCCTCACTAAAAAAAAAAAAAAATTTTAAATGAATGGGAGAAGAAAATGGCAAACTACTCCAGTATCTCTGCAAAGAAAACTCCATGAAGAGTCAGAAATGACTGAAATGACTAAACAACAACAACAAAGGGTAGAACTGCCTCCAGTCTCTTCCCATTCTAATCCTCTATTAAGCCACCAAAGTGATTTTCCTAAAAACCCAGAGTCAGTTACATCACACACATACCCTACTATGCTCAACAAACTCTAGTGGCTCCCTATTGCCTCTAGGAGCAAATTCAAAGTCCTCTACTTGGCAGTCAAAGCCTTTCATAACTTAGTCCCTTCCTACTTTCCAGTCTTTTTATACCTTACTCCCCTACACATACTCTTTGATCCTGTAACACTGGCCTTTTAGCTGTTCCACAGACAGCCCTATATCCCTCCACTCAGAATATCTTTCCTGACTGTCTTCCAGACCTGGAATGCTCCCCCTCCTCAATTACACTTGTTGACTTCTCTGGCTTCCTATAAGTCCCAACTAAAATCCCATCGTCTACAGGAAGCCTTCCCCAACCCCTCCTAATTCTCTGACCTTGCCTCTGTTAATAATTAATTGCTTAGTTATCCCATATATAGCGTGCTTTGTGTATACTTGTTTTCATGTTGCCTCCCCCATTCGATTGTAAGCTCCTTCAGAGCATGCACTGTCTTTTGTCTCTCTTTACTTTTTATTTTTTAAATAATACAGACCAGTTTTATTTTATTTTTTCTGATCTTAAAACGATTTTATTTCTTTCCAGTTAAATGTAAAGAGAATTTCCAACATTCATTTTTATAAGATGTTGAGTTCCAAATTTTTCTCCCTCCCCCCTCCCCAAGATGGCAAACAATCTGACATAGGTTATACAATCACATTAAACATATTGCCACATTAGTCATGTTGTGAAAGAAGAATCAGAACAAACGGAAACAACCTCAAAAAAGAAAAAAGAAAAGAAAAAAATAGTATGGTTCAATCTGTATTCAGAATCCACAGTCCTTTTTTCTGGCTGTGGAGAGCATTTTCCATCATGACTATGTTGGAATTGTCTTGGATCTTTGTATTGCTGAGATTTGCCTCTATCACAGGGCTAGCACATAGTATGCATTTAATAAAGGTTTATCGATCGTTTAATTTGATGAAAAGCCACAGCCTTTCTATTCCATCTTTACCTTTTAGCAAGTAAGATTTTCTCCCTTTATCTCAGTTTCTGAGTACCTGAGTTTCCTTGCTTGCAAAATTAAGGGAGTTCTAAACTTCTAAGCTTGGTCAGCTCTAAATCTATAACCTTATAAAAGAATAGTGATGGGGACCAATGATTTCATTAATGTAAGGAACTCTCAGGAGAAGAAACTCCCTCCATCAATGCTGTTTGAAGTCTTAGAGAGTTGCCCTAAAGGATCAAGAAGTTTAGTTACCTGACCAGGTCACCTAGGTATCAGAGACTAGACTTGAACTTTTGGCTTGCAAGCCATGACACGGATCCATCATGGCAAGCTGCCTCACATAAAAGAAAGAATAGGAAAAAGAAGGAAGACAATATAATGGGGAGGTGTGAGAAGTTCTGATCTCTTACAGAAATATCTTGCTTCTTAAGTTTCAACAGAGCTGATAATAACAGTAGGTCAGACAGAAGGAAGAAACTACAGAAACAATTCTGAGTTATAAGGATTTCACCTTGTTTTGCTTCTATTGCTGTTACATGCTTCCTGAAATTGCAGTATAGTCATAGTTAAAGCTACCTACAATTCTGTGACATGCAAAGCTTAGTATTAATCCTTGGTTTAAAAAGGGGGCTAAGATTTCAACATAAGCAACTAAGAAGTAACATTTCTAGAAACTGTGTTTGTAATTCTGACTGCACAAATATCTTTGTTCCTATGTAATGGGTGGCTTGTAACTCTTCCAATGACTTCTTTCTCCTTAAACTTATCAAAACAAAAATGAGTTTTATAAAAATATAGGTCTGGTGAGTTTTCAGGCACTTTGTGAACTATGTGGGTATGTTTTCATCTGCTCACAACCTGCCAAATTAGTTATAATCTGAGCATTGGAAATTGGATTCTGTCCTTTAAAACTATGTTAGAATATTTACATTGGTCACATATTAATTAAATTAACTTTAGAATGGATGAAGTTCTATTTCTTGTCAGTTAGATTTCATAGAATTGAAGAATTAAAAAAGACCTCAGTTTTCCTTGAGTTGAACTCCTATCCAAAGCATGAGCCCACCTATGATGAGAGAGGCTCCTGGGCTATAAATGGGAAAACAAATTGGGCTTAGAGTCCTAATAATTAGAATTTGAGGGGGCAGCTAGGTGTTGCAGTGGATAAAACACTTGGCCTTGGATTCAGGAGGACCTGAGTTCAAATCCAGACTCAGACACTTGACACTTAACTAGCTGTGTGACCCTGGGCAAGTCACTTAACCCCCATTGCCCTGCAAAAAAAAAAAAGAATTAGGATTTGAGTTCAACTCTGCTGCTTTTTCCTTGTGTGTCTTTGAATAAGTTTCTTGATTTTTCCAAACCTCATTCCATCATTTATTTATTTATCCATTTATTTATCTGTCTGTTTATTGTATTTATTAATTCATTCATTCACCTATCCATTTATTTATTCATTTATCCACTCATCCATTTATTTATTTATTTATTTGTTCATTCTTGTATTTGTTTGTTTGTTTATTTTGCAGGGCAATGAGGGTCAAATGATTGCCCAGGATAACCTCATTTTATATATATTTATATGTGTATATGTATATATACATATATACACATACATATGTGTGTATTAACTAACACATATTAGTATATATATTATTTAGTGGGGATCTTATAAGGCTATTTTAAAATCTTATTCCATTTTCAATTAGCAACCATTTTTTTTTTTTTTTACTCTCTGCATTTACTGAAAGGGGAAAAAAAAACACCTTTGGAATAAATGTGTGCAGTCAAGCAAAATAAATTCCCTCCTTGTCCATGTTGTAAAATGTTTGTCTCATTCTTCATCTTGAATTCATTATCTCTCAGTTAGTCCTCCAGAATCATGGTTATTCATGGCATTGATCAAATTTCTAAAGTCTTAAAGTTGTTTGTCTTTACATTGTGGTTGTTATTGTATATATTATGCTATTGGTTCTGCTCACTTCATTCTGTATCAGAACAAGTCTTCATAGGTTTCTCTTATACTATCCCTTCCATCACTTCTTACAGCATAATGGTATTACATTAAATTCATATACAATACATTGTTCAGCCACTCCCTAATTCATGAGAAGTCTTTTACTTTCCAGTTCTTTGCCACAGCAAAAAGAGCTACTGTAAATATTTTTGTGCAACTACAGGAATTTTTCCTCATTCTTTGATCTCTGTCAGGGTATAGACCTAATAATGATATTACTGGGTAGAATGGTATGTACGTACACTTTAGTGATGGGGGTGAGAGGGAGGTAAGGGGAAGGAGAATAATTCCAGATTGTTTTTCAGAATGGCTGGACCAATTTACATCTCTACTAACTATAGATTCATGTGCCTATTTTCTCACAGCACCATCAACACTTGTCATTTCCTTTTTGGTAATCTTTTCCAATCTTATGGCTGGGAGTTAGAACTTAAGAGTTGTTTTGATTTGCATTTCTCTAATTATAAATGATTTGGAGCATTTTCTTCATATGGCATTGATAGATTGGATCTCTTCCTTTGAGAACTGCCTAATAGGATTATTATGAGGAAAATAATACATAAAAATTAAAGCTCTATATAAATGTGACTCCTTGTTATTACAACATCTCTAATAAGTTGCTACTGAGCCTCCAGTTGAAGATTTTTGGTAACAAGGAACTACGTAACCGCATAAGGCAACCCATTCCATTTTTGGACATTTTTAATTGTTCAGGAAGTTTTTACTCTTAATGGATAAACTGAAATCTATTTCTCTTTAATTGTAACCCATTGTTCCAAGAACCAAACAGGATAAATCTAATTGCTCTTTTACATGTCAACCTTTCAGATAGCTAAAGACCATTGTCATGAATTTTTCCTTCTCCTCAATCCAATAAGCCTTCTCCTAGGCTATCTAACCAACCCTAGCTCCTTCAGTCCCATAGTTTCAAGTTCTCATACCATCCTGGTCATCATTTTTTAGATTGTTCTTTCTATGGCTGCTACGTGCTATACCATCATGTACATTTTTTATTTATCATAATAATAACTAATAATTATTTAAGGTGTTCAATATGCTGTGTTATGTAAAAGTACATTTCTATTGATTACTCCACCCACTGAAAGATGAAGTAAGAACACTTCTTGAATGAATTAATCATTAATAACTAGATTTAAATAAGAATTAGAGCTTTTTGAGTCCATCAAAGGCATTGAGTGAAGGATTCATTCACTATACTGAGGAAATTATATAAAATGAAGAACTACCTCAGAACAGGAGAGTGATTCTAAAGGTAGAGAGAGATTGCAAGGATCTGGCAGTATAGAGGACATCAAGAACTGAGTCAGCAAGAATTATTAGTATGGGGCAACCAGGGAAAGGAAAAAGAAAAAGTAGGACTAAGCTCTGACAGAGAAGGGAAAGATGGAGGAGGACCACTGATCCTGTAGGTATCTCAGCAAAAGGCTCAAACTGATGCCACCTATTGCACCTATCTTCTAATGACCTGAGGGAAGTTCCAAGAGAAAGTTTTCTCTTTCCTCAACTTCCCTTCCTTGAGCCTATCTATGAACAAACACTATAGTATACTGTTTTATTATTCAAATGTTTCTGGTAACCTGGATTTTACTCCAGATACAAAGGGCCTAGAATATAAATGTAAATTAAAGGCAGGAGACAAATGTCTCTACTTAAATGTTAAAGGGGTTTTTTTTTGTTTGTTTTTTGTGGGGCAATGAGGGTTAAATGACTTACCCAGGATCACACAGCTATTAAGTGTCAAGTGTCTAAGGCTGCATTTGAACTCAGGTCCTTCTGAATCTAGGGCAGGTGCTTTATCCAATGGGCCACCTAGCTGCCCCAGTGTTAGAGGTTTTTAAAACTGGGGGCTCAGAGCAATTGTGATGACATTTCTAACTTTTCATCTAAAATAAACTCCTCAAAGCAACAGAGGTGAGAACCATGTGGATCCAGGGGGTTATTTTATTATCCTTGGGCTTAAAACAAGCTAATTATTTTAACAGTGTTTCATGTATATTTTCTAAATTTATTTGAACCTCACAATCAACAATCCTGTGAAATGTCTGTTATTATTATCCCCATTATACAGATGAGGAAACTGAATGAATGAAAGCATTTTTGAAACACTTACTTTCACCTGCTTTACTCCTTAGCCCAATCAGAAAGTGCTGAGCTCTGCCTTAAGACTAAGGATACAAATACAGAAAGGAAGCCAGATCCTACCCTCAAGGAGTTTACATCCTAATGGAGAAAATAGTACATACATGCCTGGAGAGATTAAGTGACTTGCTCACACATAATTTTGATAAATTGGCTTTTTCTTAGAGTTTCAGATGGTAGTCCTTCATTCAGTCCACACTTTGTTAATTGTCCTCCATATATGATGTACTATCTTTTTGGGGGGGTGAGGCAGTTGGGGTTAAGTGACTTGCCCAGGGTCACACAGCTAGTAAGTGTTAAGTGTCTGAGGCCGGGTTTGAACTCAGGTCCTCCTGACTCCAGAGCCAGTCCACTTCGCCACCTGGCTGCCCCTATGATGTACTAGTAATGAAGAAAACCCTACTACTACCACTTCTCCCTGTCCTCCTCCTTTTTTTCCTCCTCCTCTTCCTCCCAATAGCTGCCATGATACAGCACTTTGAAGTTTTTCAGAGGGCTTTATATACATTATCTTACTTGATCCTCAGAACAACCTTTTGTGGGATAGAATAGACTTTTTTTTTAAAGGTAAACTTTTATTTATTTTTATTTATTTATTTTTTTGCAGGGCAATGGGGGTTAAGTGACTTGTCCAGGGTCACACAGCTAGTAAGTGTCAAGTGTCTAAGGCCAGATTTAAACTCAGGTACCCCTAAATCCAGGGCCGGTGCTTTGTCCACTGTGCCACCTAGCTGCCCCCAAGCCACCTAGCCGCCCCCTAGAATAGACATTTTACCAGAGGGAAAGTAAGACTCAGAAAACAAGGAGTGAACATTCCTGTGTTAAAGCATCTCTGTCAAGGAGGTTCAACTCAGTTTTGGCCTTTAGCCCAAAGCAGCCTTTTCAGTTTTTGCCCTGGGAAAAATGTACCATAGATGATGTCCCATAGGCACCCTATTACCATCCTTTAATTCCTCATGTGTCCCTGACACCCAGGGTCTCCTTACTCTAGTCCAGTGCTAGAGCCACAGGCTTTTGCTCTCAGCCTAATCTGAAAATTAGCCTCAGTGGCAACAGAGCGATTAGTAGTAGCAGATAAAGGCCTGTTGCCTCAGCCTTTTAAAGGGAAGGCTTTGGTCCAAACAATGGAACCTTTCAGTGCCCTGAAGAGTTCATGGGATAGTCAGTCTTTTTGTTGCCCAGACAGATTCAGTCTGAACCAAGAGGCATAAGAATCATAGAATATTAAGAAATATGGTATACCTTTGACGCTGCCCTAATCCAGTTCTCTCATTTGATATATGAGGAAACTGGGACCGGAGAAATGAAGTCAGTTGCACAAGGTCACACAAATAGGAAATGGTAGAGGCAGCATTTGAACTCAGGTCTTCTTCCTAGTCCATTCCCCAACCCCACTCCTTTTTTTTTTTCTTTATTCCTTATTGGTTCTCTAATAAGAGTGTTCCTCTGTTCAATTCCTTTGGAGTCTTCAGTAGAGCAGATTTAGGTGCAACTGGAGAATAAGCTGAATATTGATCAGGAACTGTTCTTTTGTTGTTCTTGTTATTACTGTGCCCCCTGTTGTTTGTCCTTCATTCTCAAAGAGGACCATGATGCTGGGGAGGTGATGTCATCACTTACAGTGAATTGGATTTAAGTGAGGCAGGGGTGTGCAAAGTCACCAGCCTCACTCTCTCCTTCATAGCCATCCGGATCTAATGGCAACATAAACATCAGGATGACTGGCAATGACCCCGGATGCAGTGGTAGACCTAGGTCTTTTTAAGTTAAGGCCTTTCCCAGATCTATTTGTCTGAGGCAATCACCGTACCCCCAGGAGATGAATGAAAGGGGGAGCCTTCCTTTGGGCCATGAGGACTTATCTGACTGGCTGTTGAGCCAGAAGACTGAAAACTTATTTAATGAATAATCTCCATCCTCCAGAACTGTTCTTCCTGCTGGCCTCACTCAAGGTATAAGGATGACTTTCTAAGCTCCTGAGGGTCAAAAGTGCAAGGATGCTTTTACTCCCTGACCAGACTAGCATGTGAGTGCACAGTTAAGTCTGAGCACAGCAAGCCTGTGTCTATAACTGGGCCACCTCAAGGATGGTGTCCTCTTTCAGGACATTGTAAGATCTTGAAAAGTAGCTGGAGTCTTCCTGCTTCCTGGGCACTGGAGAAGTAGATTTATTGGCTAGCAGAGAAGTTATAACAGTAGTGATATCTTTTGGGGGGCAGCAATGAGGGTTAAGTGACTTGCCCAAGGTCACACAGCTAGTAAGTGTCAAATGTCTGAGAGGGGATTTGAACTCAAGTCCTCCTGAATCCAGGGCCAGTGCTTTATACACTGTGCCACCGACCTGCCCCCTAACAGTAGTGATATCTGAAGGAAACAACAGAAAAAAACAGTGATAGATAAACTGAGAGGGAAAAAGTCTTCCACATTAAAGAAACCACAAGAGAGAAAAGAACACACTTGACATCGATTAGGACATACTGAGGGGTGGTGAATTGTAAAGATAATGAGGAGGAAACTGATAAAGAATGAAATGAGCAGAACCATAAGAACAATTTATCTAATAACAACAACACTGTTAAAAAAAATAGACAATTTTGAGAACTGTATAAATTAAGATCAGAGCAATGACCCTTCTTGATTCCAGAGAACCAATAATAAAACATGGTATCCCTTACAGTGAGGTGAGAAGTTTAAGGTTCAGAATAAGATGTGTATTTTTGTATACAACCATTAGGAAATTTGTTTTTCTTTTCTTTTTTTAAAGACAGTAGGGATAGGATAGAAAAAAAACAGATTTCTGTGAATTTCGAAAAATTGAGTGGTAGCATAAAATGATAAAGAGTGAAATGAGCAGGACCAAAAGAAAGTTGTATACAGTATCAGCAATATTATTTGAAGAATAACTGAACAACTAAGTTATTGAGTATTATAAATACTCAAATTAACTACAAAGGACCTATGAAGGAAGATGCTATCCGCCTCCAGAGAAAGAAGTGAGAAATAGAAGTTTTACACAGACATATTTGAATATGTATACATGTAGATATATGTGTATATGTGTGTGTCAAATGGTGATCTTCTCTAGTGTGGGTAGGGAGAGAGAGAAGGAGACAGTTTGGAACTTAAAATGTAGCAAAAAAATAAATTAAAAGAAAACTTTAGTTATAGGAGGGGTGTTACAGTTGTGAAATGTTACATTCAATTTAAGATGAGGTCAGTATAATATTAGTTTTACTTCACTGTTTTACTTTGTTACAAGAAACCTCTCATGAAATGGTAGGTAAATGAAATTGTAACAACCAAACACATCAACAATAAAACTGAAAAAAAAAAAGTCCCAATGGGGTTTTCGTATAAGCTTCTCAACTGTAATAACTCTCTGGTTCTTTAATACTTAGCATTCCCCTTTCTGTGTGGGAATAAAACTGTTCCATGCCAGATTCATGTGTGTACTCTGGGCACCTGCTAGCTTCCTCCATACCGCTGGGGAAACACCATAGACTAGAACCAAAACCAAAATTCTTCTGAATTAGAGATTTGTGTGGAGTTGAAGCACTGGAATCCTAGTTCCCCTATAAAGAAAACAATCAACGGGGCAGCTAGGTGGTGCAGTGGATAAAGCACTGGCCTTGGATTCAGGAGGACCTGAGTTCAAACCTGGCCTCAGACACTTGACACTTACTAGCTGTGTGACCCTGGGCAAGTCACTTAACCCCCATTGCCTGGCCAAAAAAACAAAACAAAACAAAAACAAAAAGAGAGAAGACAATCAACCCCAGATTCATGAAGCTAAGGCAAATCCTTAGGGCAGGGATTGTCAAAGGTCAAAGATTCCAGAACCTATGTCTTCAGCCTAGTAGTACCTGTCTAACCTGAATGCTGAATAGATGGTAAGAACAAGAATTGTGGCCTCTGATAAATGTATCCTTTATTGCTTGGAATAGACCTAGAAAAGGGGTATGTGAGAAATCCAAACTATACCTTGAATTTGAGGTAGAAATTCTACCTTACACCCAACTCCTGAAAAGAAAACAAACTTGGAGTCAGGAAGCTTTCCCCGTTTGACCAAAGCCTCTTAAACTGTGAGTCTTGACCTCATATGGGGTCACAAATTGAATGTGAGGGTTGTAAAAAATTTGGCATTAGTAAAAGGCTATGTATACCTATTTTACATACCTATATACTCAGGGTCACATAAAAATTTCTCAGGCAAAAAGGGTCACAAGGGGGAAAAGCTTAAGAAGGCCTACTTTAAATAATGTGAATAGTTTTTTTTTTCTTTTTTCTTTCTTAGAAGTCTTAGTAATGCAGAAAACAGGAAAAACAGCTGGAGTCAACAAAACAATAATAACTGTCATTGATAAAGAATTTTTAGGTTTGCAAAGTATTTTACATATATAATTCCATTTTGACCCTCCCAACGACAGATGTGTAGATGTGTGCTGCAGTCGTTATTATCTCAATTTTACAGACAAGGAGATGGAGGCTCAGGCAGGTTAAATAACTCATGCAGTCTTAGAGAACAATAAAAATAGAATTCAAACCTTTGTTTTCTTTTACCCATGCCCAGCACAACATCTACAATTCCATGGTGCCTCTCAAGTACAAACAGAAGAAATCCCTGCTGGAGGCCACAAAGATCTGAAAACACTGAGGCATCAATTCTTAAAATATCAAAAGCAGGGAAAGAAATTGAACTACTGAAAATAAATCCCAGGTGGTATTACAATTGAGAAGAGGTGATTGAGAAGATATAAATAACTGCCATCCCATCTATGTTTAATTTCCACAAAGTCCTTATAACAATGTTCTCCACATCCATTAAGAGGTTTTGTTTTGTTTTGTTTTGCAGGGCAATGAGGGTTAAGTGACTTGCCTAGGGTCACACAGCTAGTTAGTGTCAAGTTTCTGAGGCTGGATTTGTTTTTTTTTGTTTTGGGTTTTTTTTAAGTGAGGCAATTGGGGTTAAGTGACTTGCCCAGGGTCACACAGCTAGTAAGTGTTAAGTTTCTGAGGTCGGATTTGAACTCAGGTACTCCTGACTCCAGGGCTGGTGCTCTATCCACTGCGCCACCTAGCTGCCTCCCATTGAGAATATCATTGATAAAAATATGATCAAGGAACATGCTTCAGGAGACAATTCCTTCTATCAGACCATATCTTAATAATCTACATGATTGACTGAAAAGTTCAGAGAATAAATCAACTGTGTGTTTTATTTGTGAAATGTAAAAAGGCATTTGACTTCGTAGAGTGAAAGCCAACCTTCAAGGCTTTCTTCCAACAAGGTTTCTCTCATACATATGTTAAAATCACAGAAGATTCCCTCGTAGACGAATCTCCATAGATTCAAGTATCAATTAAAATCTAAAATGGGGAGACGTATGCTTATCAAAGGTATTTGTTACTATCATGGATGGTGTCTAATACATAGTCCAAGAGGACAGGAATTATATATAAATGGTGAGATCCACCAGATGTTCCTGTTTCCTGATGACATTGTCCTAATGGAGTCAAGTCCCAGACACCTATATAGTAGACAATTGAAAAATGCTTGTTTCCTTCCCTCCTTTTGAAATACTGTAATCTCCTAAATGACATCTATAATGACACAACGGAGTTCTATCTGACCATATATACAGAAAATGCCAAATGTATGAAAAATGTCTAATGACTGAACTATGATATTGATGAATAGCTCATTGCATTGATCTCTCAGTACAGAAATTTTGGATAGATATCATAGATGGACACTGAGCTTAGTCCAGAAATAAATTAGAGGAAGAAAGTAGTTGAGACTGATTTGGGAGAAATTGCGAAGTGCTTTCCATGTTCAACAGTGGCCCCTAAAACAAAAATCTGTCTTTTTAACACCAATCTATAAGCCTGTGAAAATGGGACACCACAATTTTCAAAGAATCAAAATTGCAGGTGAGCCAAAGGTCCATGGAGATAGTTGCATACAGACTGAAGCAGTGTATCACTAATGATTACATACATGTGTGAGAAACAACATAAAGGATATTTTCAGGAAATATAGGAATGGAAAAAGAGGTGGGCTGGCCACAGGACAAAAGGGAGGGATAACATGTGGATGGACAATTCTGATGCTATTCTTGTTCCCAAAAAACATTAAAAGGTTTAGAGAAAAGTTGGGGAAGACTTATGAGAAGACATAGAAAAGAGTCATACATGATGAGGTTATAAGAATACATTTTAAAGGATTTATTTATAAAAAATATTGTTGCCCCTTTGTACAGCATCATTACTTTTTTCTTTTTTTCTTTTTCTTTCTTTTTCTTTTCTTTTCTTCTTTCCTTTTTTTTTTTGTGGGGCAAGGAGGGTTAAGTGACTTGCCCAGGATCATACAGGTAGTAAGTGTCAAGTGTCTGAGGTTGGATTTGAATTCAGGTCCTCCTGAATCCAGGGCCAGTGCTTTATCCTCTGTGCCACCTAGCTGCCCCACAGCATCATTTCTTAACCATTTTTCAGACATTATTCCATTTTGCTTAATCAATAAGCATTTATTAAGGACTTAACTGTCTGAGGCCCTCTGCTAAGGTGACTGGGGAGATGATGATAATAATAATAGTAATAATTATAACTAATAATATCAAGCATTTATCAGTTTTAAGGTTTACAAAATACCTTATATAAGCTAATTCATTTGATACTCACACAAAAAAAGTAAATGCTATTATTATTCTCATTTTACAAATGAGGAAACTGAGACAGAGAGAGTATACTTAACTTCCCTTGACTCATACAACTAATAAGTGTCTGAAGTTGGATTGGATAAGGGTCCAAGGGCTCTATTTGCCCTTTTAATAACTCTTTGAGAGAGGCATTGTTGGAATTATTATCCTCATTCTCTAGATGAGGAAAAAGACACAGAACTAAAGCTAGAATTCAGGTCTCCGAATCCTCAGGTCCAGTGTAACTGGTATAATCTTACAGGATAAATACCAGATAAATACCCTGTATTTTCCTGCATGTGTCTATTTTTAATATGTGATTTGTGAATTAGGAGGCAACAGCGTTTTTCTGAGGGGAAAAAATTCTACTGCTGATTGTTCAAACTCTAAAGACCACAGAGAAACATAGAAACTTCTAGGAGTTTGCTTTGTTTAATAAGACAAGCAAATTTATAGGTTACATTTTAAAAGTTGATATTAGTTAAGTCTCAACTTCCTTCCAGCACTTTAAACTTATTGTTTTAATTCACTGAATTAGGTTATGTATTTACACACAGACACACACACACACATTTTGCTTCTGGGTCATTTAACAAAGATCAAATGGCTTGTCATCTAGCTGAGACAGTCTGGTGCCCAGCAGGAGTGTTTGAGACACGGATGTCAATTTTTGTACAAATTATAGCATGTCTGCGATGTTGATATTGTACTAATGTAGCCATGCTTGAGGAATGCATTCTTTTTTTGTTTTGTTTTTAGTGAGGCAATTGAGGTTAAGTGACTTGCCCAGGGTCACACAGCTAGTAAGTGTTAAGTGTCTGAGGCCAGATTTGAACTCAGGTACTCCTGATTCCAGGGCCGATGCTCTATCCACTGCGCCACCTAGCTGCCCCCGGAATGCATTCTTTTTAATCGATGGATGGCTTTTATATTGTTGACTTGTTATTCTTGCAAATGATATATTATTAATTCACGACATATTATTGATTTGTGCTTCTCACATATACCTTGCTTATGATCTATGTGTACTACCAATATATAACTGTAAATTTAAAAATTAATATTCATATGTAATTTGTTTGATCTCATTTTTCTTGTTAACCTTTTATATTGCTAATTTGCTATTATCACAGACCATGAATATTAGGTTTTTAATCAATGATATCTTTTGATTGTGATATGTTGGTGATTGTATACATATCTATCATCTATCACCAGTGTTTAGTTGTAAACATTTTTCTGAAAAAGACAGTTTTTAACCTAAGAATTTAATATCATATACATACATACATACATACATTCCAGGCTGTAAGACATGCATTTGGTGATTCAAATAGAAAAAACAAATTTTTACCCACTTGACATTGAATTTTAAATTTAAATTTACATTTTAGGAAATTCAGATGGATTTAATGTGGCCATTGGTGGAGTTAACCATTTTCCCAAACAACCCTCTTAATTAGTGATTCCACGGATCTCCTTTTGTTTAGGTAGAATACTCTGAAACTTCTGTCCTAGCTCCTCTATAAAGTCATTTTAATCGGGATACTTTCCGGCACTTTGCAGTCTTTCAGTCCAGAGAACATGAAGGATGAAATCTAAACAAAAGCTTATTTACTTTTTCCACACTTCAGGAACCAGAGTAAATTCAGTCCAAAGAGCCCTAGGGGAAAGAAGAAGAAGAAAAGAGCGACCTTTCATTCAGCACAATTGAAATTAGCAAAGAGGGCTTTATTTACACTGGACATTATCATCCTAATTAAAAAGGTAAGGCAATACATTGATAATGATAGATAATTGCCCTCCAGAGTGGGTATTGCTGAGATATGGTAATCAAATTGTTGTTTGGGACCATTTAGATGTTAATAGGGTAGGATTCTTTGAGCAGGCCAATTTTTTTTTTTTTAAACTGACCGTAACTGAATTCAGGCAGAATGAGTTTCTCTGAGCCCAGCCTCAACAGCATTGCTTTGACTTGTGCCTATTGCTATTTTTTTTTATATGTCATTGAACAAGAAAGAGAACCAGATTCTCTCCTCTCCATTTCCCCTCTTGCAGAGTTCTCCCCACCCCCAGTTTCTTAATAAATGTCACTGATGTCTTTTGTTTTTACATTGTCAAATTTCATCCCAGCATTTAGCCATTTCCCAGAGAGCCATTCTATATAACAAAGAATATTTTTTAAAAAGAGAATTAAAACTGTGTGACCCTGGGCCAGTCACTTAACCCCAATTGCCTCACCAAAAAAAACAAAAACAAAAACAAACAAACAATAAAAGAGAATTAAAAGAAGGAAAAAAAATCATTAAAACAAATTAAAACATCAAAAGAGTCAACATATGTGTGATGTTTTATACTCAGAAGTGAGGGGAATTGACTTCTCATATCTGAAAAGATATCTGAAAGAATCCTCACCAGTTTTAAAGGACTAAATCCAAACTGTCTTGTTGGGCAAATATGCCACCCAAGATGGCTGTAGCTTCGGCCTTTCGGAAAGGCTTCCGACTTGTTCCCATTTTCTTTCCCCTGTTGTCCTTTGTGTTAATTTAATGCAATGTCATTAGACTTGAGTTTTCTACTCCTGTGAACACTGCAAATCCCACTCCCGATGTCTTATTTTTCAGACTTAGTTTTAACTCACAAAACTCTTATCTCCATGTATCTTTGCACAGGCTGTCTCCCATGTCTGAAAATATACTCCCTCCCCTACCTCTGTCACCTTACAATCCCTAGTTTCTTTCAAAGCTCAGCTCGAAGACCACCTCCTGCAGGAGATCTTTCCTGAACCTCCAGTAACTAATTCCTCCTCCTCCCCGGATTACTTTGTATTTGTGTCATACTTATATTTGCACATGTGGTCTCCCTCTTAAAAAGGAACCTCTTGAGAACAGTAACTGGTTGACTTTTTTCTTTGTATGTACAATGCCTAGTTCAGTGCCTGGCTTATAACAGGTGCTTAATACTGATGTTTGTAATGATTTTTTTTTAACTGAAATGTTGGGTTGACTTTTTAAAAAACTTTTTTTCATTGAAATGTTGGGATCAGTAATTTCAGAAATTGACCAAAGAACCCTCTATGACTTCCACAGGTTTTGAACAAGCTATAACAGACCCTTGCCCTCTTCTTGGGCTGCCTAAAACCTTGCTAAAAGTGTGGCTGCTGAGGAAGCCATGATGGGTACACACCATGGCAATGGAGAGAAGAGGACAGTGTTCCGAGGCCTGCCTCATCCTTAACCTCATTGTCTCCCACCCTGCAGGCTGCTACCACTCTCTACTTCTAGGAAGTATCTGAGGGAAGGGGTTGAAAAGGGGAAACAGGATAGGGAAGAGGGAAGTTGGAAGATGGTGTGCTCCAAGTAGACAGGAATACGGGCCTACCACAAAGGCAGAAAGATAGCCTAGCTTCTCTTTTGCTTACTGGGATATTTTTTTACACTGGGTTGAACTAAAAATCAATGTCACAACGGATTATGAGAGAAGAATTAAAATGAGTAGAAGAGAAAGTGAGTATGGAAACCCAAGAGCCTTTTATTTCTCACTTCTCCTCTGGGATTCTAGATTTCTGGACTAGTTTTGGAATCAAAGCACCACAATTTGAATACAAGCTCTGCCAAATCACTTAAGTGCCTTGGGCTGTATTTTGCTTATATGTAAAATGAAGGGCTAGACTTTCAGGGGTTCTTAACCTGGGATCTCTGAGCTTGTTGGTTTTTAAATATATATATATATGTTGATAACTATTTCAATAGAATTGATTTCCTTTGTAATCTCACATGATTTATTTTATGCATTAAAAAACATTCTGTATTGTACACAGTAACAGTAATATTGTGACAATGGTCAATGGTGAAAGACTTAACTATTCTGCTCAATACAATAATCCAATACAACAATTCCAAAGGATTCACGATGAAAAATGTTATCCATCTCTAATGAGAGAAATGATGAACTCTGAGCACAAATCAAAGCATAGTTTTTTTTTTACTCTCTTTGATTTTTAATTTTTTAATCTTTAATTTTTTTTGCATTTTTTGCAACATGGCTAAAAGAGAGATATGTTTGCATGACCTCACATGTATAATTGATATCCTAGTGCTTACCTTCTAAAGGGTGGGCAAGGGGTTGGAGGCAAGGAGGGAGAGTATTTGGAACTAAAACTTTTTAAAAAATTAATGTTAAATATAAATATTTTTTAAAAACCATCATTTTAAAAAGGGATCTATAGCCTTCACCAGACTGCCAAAGAGGACTCCGATAGAACCTTTCCTACTCAAAATGTTCTGATCCTTTGTTGTCACTTTAGACCAGGCCTTCTCTATACTTATCAGTGGGTTTAGCATTAGGGAGAAAGGGGTGGAGCTGAGAACTTTTAGGACACCAAGCATTTATCAGTCTATGAAAATATCAATAGGAATGTGCCTTTTCATGCCATAACAATATTGGAATAAAAGTTGCCAATCTCCTGTCCACGATGCTTCTCTCTCTCCCTTTCTCCCTCCCCTCTCCCTCTTCTCTCCCTCCCTCCTTCTCCGTCTCTCTCTCCCTCTCCCTTTCTCTCTCTCCTCTTTCTTTTTCTTTCCACACATTGCAGTGAAGTTATAAAACTGCTTAATGCCTAGCTTACTGTTATTCACCAAACCCCCTTTAATCTCTTTTAAAAATTAATGATGCCCACTTATTTTATTTACTTAAACATCACTAGACTTAGAATTAAGAAGACTTAAGTTTAGCTTCTAACCCAGACATTTATTTACTAGTTATATATATTTTAGGTATCACTTAAATTATTTTATCTCAATTTTCTCATCTGTGAATCTTATCTCAAAGTTATTGTAAGGTTCAAATGAGATCATGTATATGTTTTACAAACCTTATATAAAAGTCAGTTATTATTATTTTTTAAAATCATTACTCTTGGGCACAAAGTCTGTCGAAATGGTTCCTTATAGAAGAATGTCCCAGAAGTGGGTAGGAAAATGAGAGTAAGAGGGTGGGCAGTACTGAATCAAATAACTGGGTAGTAAAAATAAATACTGAATCACATTAGGGAGGTCAGAATCATTTTGGGCAAATGCATAAAAAAGAGTTCTCTACCTAATTGTTAACTGTGGAGAGCCCTGCAAATGAATAGGCAAACAAAATTAAAAGGGACTAAGAGGGAAAGAAGGCTGAGCAACCTTCCTATCACTTATCTCCATCTGCTCCTCTTCTCATGGATTTCCACCTTAGAGAAAAGTGGAGACTCCCTGCTTCAGATGCTATCTCAGATGAAGGCCTGGGGGAGGGGAAAACCACCTTTGAAACAGCTTACATCCTATTGACTATGGTAGGTAGGCAGAACTCATTTTTAAAAAGATTTTTAGAGTGGAATTGGGCCCCACATCATTTGATTCTTTACCCCATCTTGATTGGAAAAAAATTTGACTTGCCCAATTTTATATGAACAATAACTATTTCTACACTACTGGTTCAGTTTTCTGGAAGGTGAACTAGATACTAGAAAAGAGCAGTGCACTAGGAGGGATTCCTGAAGATTCACCGTGATTTCAATTATTCCTGTGTTTCTGTCCTTGTGAAGGTGGTTAATTTATGTCAATCAGTCAAGGAGCATTTATTATGTGCCTACTGTATAATAGGCACTCTGCTAAGCATGTGGGGTAATAATGAAAGGTTAAAAAGAAAAAAAAATACAGCCCTGTTCTCAAGGTGCTTACAGAAGATTGTCCATTGAGAACTGAAAGAGATTTTAGAAGTCATCTAGTTGAGCCCTTTCATTTTACATTTTAGGAAATTGAGGCTCAGAGGGGTTAAGTGGTGCACAGTGCCTGGCACATGTTACTGTTCAGTAGTGTCCAGCTCTTCCTGATCCCATGGACCATAGCACACCAATACTGCCCTGGAGTTTTCTTGGCAAAGATACTTGAATCACTGGCCATTTCCTTTTCCAGGGTATTGAGGCAAGCAGAAGTTAACTTGTTCAGGGTCATACTAAATGAGGCTGAATTTGAACTCATGTCTTCATGACTCCAGGTCCTGTGTTTAATTGGTGCTTAATTATGCTTATTTACTTAAGTGATTTATTTAACTTAACATAGGTAGTACTGGCATAGCTAGGACTTAAAGCAAAGTTCCAGGGTTCCAGGTTAGCTAGTTCTTTCTATAACCCCATGCTGTTACCATTTTAGTCTACTTGTTACCATAAGGGTTTTTCACATAAAATCTCTCTATTCATTCAACTATTTATCTGTCTGTCTTTCAATATCCCCCTCTTTGCTAGGTCTGTCTGTGTCTGTGTCTGTGTCTGTCTGTCAGATAGTCCACAATAGTTTAGATTAAATTATCGTCACCTTCTTTACTGTTGTCTTCTAACTACAAGAGGGGCAGCTAGGTAGTGAAGTGGATAGAGTGCTAGGCTGGGAGGACAGTCAGGAAGACATCTTCCTGAGTTAAAATCTGACCTCAGGCATGTCCTCTAGCTGTGTGACCCTGGATAAATCACTTATTCCCATTTGCCTCAGTTTCCTCATCTGTAAAATGAAAAGGAAATAGCAAACCACTTCGGTATCTCTGCCAAGAAAACCCCAAATGGGGTCCCAGAGAGTCAGACACCACTGAAAACAAGTGAATAACAATAAAAGCTACAAAGAATGATCTGATCATCTTTATCCCCTCTTCATTAGCTGGTCTATAGCAAGAGGGAACACTGCCTAAGACAATTATAGCTGTTTCCAGCATCTCCTCTCCAATCTTGGGGGAGGTGGGATCTTGCCAGAGGCCCAACAACTCTTCTAAGTGAAAGGAAGCCTGCTTGTTCCAGATCTTGTGGTTGTGGTGGCTGTTGTCTTTGTAAACCAGTTCAGCCCATTCCCTTTGGCTCCAAAGCTGCCTCTTCCAAAGGACTGAGTTTGAAGACGTTTTGTTTCGATCTTGCTTTTGATTGAGACTCCTCTTCACCTTTGATCCATTGAGGATATCACAATGGAGAAAGCCCAGTTCCATGGACCCCGAATTTCAGAGGCTAGCATGAAGAAGTACTGCTGTTGTGATGGGGGGAAGGGAGAGAGGAAAGAAATGAAAAAAGGAAACCTCGCTGCTTCAGATGGAAGCTTGCTGATTTTGTGCACATGGGCAGGAGGGGCTCAGGCTCTGGGGAGTTGCTTTTGCTGCTTCTTTCCTCACCTCTTCCACCTTAGCAAGTTCCCCTAGGGCAGGTGGGCTGACTAGGTCTCCTCTCTGCCTTTACCCTTTAATAACAAAATCTGCCTGGGGAAGGGCTGTGTGTGTGTGTGTGTGTGTGTGTGTGTGTGTTTTACTTGCAGGCCCAGTGAGTACCTTAGAGTTTGCATGCCTTAACAAGCCAGTGTGGGAAGCAGTGGCCGGCTGGGAGCTGTATGTGTGTTGAAATCAGTGCCACCTCACTATGAATTAGGCGGGCACAAGCCAACATACATATAAAAGCATGTCATTCCTCCCCCTCCCTCCACCTCTTTACCTGCATTTAGGGCTTGTGAAATATCTGGATGAAGCCTGCGGTACAGGAGGCTCTTTATGCACAAGAATAAATAGCACAAGAGAAGAGCAGCAGGGCCGACTCCCTCCCTTTGCTGAGATGCCAAAATCCTGTTGAGAAAGGACCACCTATTGAGTGAGAAACTCCTATTTAGAGCCAGACGAGCTGCTGAGCCGCTTGTTGGATTTGCCAAAAAGAGGATGTCCTGGCCAATGAGGGCCTGTTACACATGCCAACTTGACGATGGTGGGGGGAGGGGGAGAAGAGAAGGGAGGCCAGTATTTATAAGTACGGTAGCATTAAAATTTGCAAAGTACTTTACAAATATTATCTCATTCCATCCTTACAACATCCTTGTGGGGTGATTGTTGTGGTTGTTTAGTTGTGTCCAACTCTTTTTTGACCCCATTTGGAGTTTTCTTGGCAAAGATACTGGAGTGGTTTGCCATTTCCTTCTTCAGCTTATTTGACAGATGAGAAAACTAAGGCAAATAGGGCTAAGTGACTTGTCCAGGGTCACACAGCTACTGAGTATCTGAGGTCAGCTTTGAACTTGAGTCTTCCTGATTATTCCAGGTTGGTCATGCTATCCACTTAGCTACCTTATGAAGTAGATGCTATTATTATCCCCATTTTATAGTTGAAGAAACTGAGGTAGACAGAGGTGAAATTTACTTGCCTTAGGGTCCTGTAGATAGTAAAAATCTAAGGCCAAATTTGAACTTGGGTTTTCGTGACTCCAGGTCCAGTACTCTAGCCACTATACCACTTTTAAAATATTTTGTAAAGGGGGCAGCTAGGTGGTACAGTGAATAAAACACTGGCCCTGGATTCAGGAGGACCTGAGTTCAAATACAGCTTCAGACGATTGACACTTACTAGCTATGTGACCCTGGGCAAGTCACTTAACCCCAAATGCCTCAACAAAACAAACAAAACCAAATGCCTATTTATAAAGCACATACTATAAAGATAATCGGTAGACAGGATCCTTAAGCACTTCACAAGGATAATATTGACTTCCCTCTGAGACTCTGTCCCATGTACTCTTTTTTATATCTTGTGTGTACATAGTTATTTACATTAGAATGTAAGCTCCCTGAGGACAGGGACCATGTTTTTGCCTCTTTGTATGCCCATTTCTTAGCACAGTGCCTGGCATTTACTGGGGCTTTAATAAATGCTTGTTGATGATGTTGTAGGGGAAGGAGTTCTGGATTAGGAGTCAGAAGAGAAATGGGTTCATATTTTGCCCCCTATGCTATCTGGGTAACTGTGGCTGGTCAATCACTCAACAAGTATTTATTCTTTAGTATGCTCTACTATAGAAAAAGTGAGATAATTGTTTTACCCCTCTGGGCCTCTATTTTATAAAATGTGGGATCAACTATAAAGTCCTCTGTTGCTTTAAACTCTTCATAACTTTTCCTGTCCCTACCTTTCCAGTCTTCTTACACCTTACTTGCCTCCACACTCTACCATCAAGTTTTATTGACCTACTTGCCTCTGAGGCTTCTCACTAACTAACACCTCAGCCAGGAAAGCTATGACCTCTGACCTCTACCTCTTAGTTTTCTTGGCTTCCTTCAAAGCTCAACTCAAATCTCACCTTCTGTAGGATACTTTCTCCTTTCAGATTGCCTTCACTTACTCTGTATATATCTTGAGTATACCAATAGAAGGTGAGCTCCTTGAGGACTGGGGCAATTTTTGCCTTTCTTTGTAGCCCAAGCCCTTAGCAACAAGCCTGGCAATCTATAAGGACTCAGTAAATCTTGTTGACTAATTGGTCACCAAACCTCTATTTAAGGGTTCTTTTGGCCAGGATTAATAAGCCAAAGAGGCTTCAAATACAGGTCCTCTGGTGGACTGTTCATCTCTCATTCCTGAACCAGCCAAAGTTCCAAGAGCCTCACTGGCAACCTAGCTGTAGGGTAGAGAATCCTGGGGGCACAACAATTTATCTACCATCTACCAAGATGTTACGGGGTTGTGATATGCTTTGGTAGATGGGATACTCAGATGAACAAAGTAATTTGGCAAAAATTGCAAGAATTACATCAAATGTCAGCTGGCTTCTCTTCTCTTCTTTCTTTCTTTCAGTTTTTTTGGTGAGGCAATTGGGGTTAAGTGACTTGCCCAGGGTCACACAGCTAGTAAGTGTCAAGTGCCTGTGGCTGGATTTGAACTCAGGTCCTCCTGAATCCAGAGCCAGTGCTCTATCCACTGCGCCAACTAGCTGCCCCCCACTACACCACCTAGCTGCCCCACTTCTTTTCTGGCTACAACCATATTTGAATGGGAGGCTGTGGGGGAAAGTTCATTGCCTGAAGGCTCTGGGATTTTACAAAGAGAAAGAATCATAGGTATTATCTAGTACAACCTTCTCATTTGACAAATGGGCAAACTGAGTCTCAGAAAGCTGAAATAACTTGCCCAAAGGCACACAGCCAGTCAGGGGAAGGATTAGGACAGGAGTCTCCACTTTCTGGTTCTTAGGCCAATGAACTTTTCAAGCACCAGACAATATTATGCTCACTCCAGTAAACGTCCTCTATAATTGGTAACTAATCAGCAACATCCGTGTTCTTCTGCTCCCTTTGGTGAGCCTTTCATACATGGCTGAAGTGGAATAGAACCACTTCTAGGGCAAGAAAAGAAGGCCATAGGATAACAAAGATAGAAGGGACCCTAGCATCCTTCCAGTCCAAATTCCTCCTTTTGCAGATGGGGAAACCAAGGCTAAACATGGTATGTGCACTTGGAGTCAGAAAGTCCTGGGTTTAAATCCCTCCTCAGACATGTATGGCTCATAGCAAGTCACAGCCTCTCTCTACCTCAATTTCCTTATTTGTAATAAAATGGAGAAAATAATAGAACCTACTTGGGGCAGCGAGGTGGTGCAGTAGATAAAGCAACAGTCCTGGATTCAGGAGGACTTGAGTTCAAATCCAGCCTCAGACACTTGACACTTACTAGTTGTATGACCCTAGACAAGTCACTTTACCCTCATTGCCCTATAATAATAATAATAATAATAATTAATAATAATAATAGAACCTACTTTATTGGGTTGTTGTGAAGATCAAATGGGACACTAAAGTATTTTAACAGTATACAAATATTAATTATTACCATGTGACTTGTTCAAGGTCATATAGGCAATAAATATTAGAGATAGAATGTGAATCCAGAGTCTTTGACTTTAAGGCCAATGTTATTTATACCTTACCATGTTCCCTCCCTATGAGTCAATTCATCTTTTTTTTAATAGTATTTTATTTTTTCCAGTTACATGTAAAGACAATTTTTAACATTAAGTCAGTTCCTCTTACATAGTTAGAGCACTCTCCTCCTCTCTTAGGGGGTCACAAGAAGCAGAGCTAGAAGAGAGAACTTGTCCAGAAAAATGAGGTCTCCATTTTCTTTTTACCACCTCCTCTATGGGATCCTTAACAGCTGTTTTACAGAATAGAGTTATTACAGTAGTATTGTAGGTTAGTTGCATATTATAGGGGAAGTTGACTAGCGTGAACACAATTTTTTTTTGTATGAGGTATTTTATTTTTTCCATTACATGTAAAGATAGTTCTCAACTTTTGTCTATACATGCTTTACAACTTCAGATTTTTCTCCCTCCCACCCCTCCCTCCACCCTCTCCTAGACAGCAGGTAATCTGATATAGGTTATATCTATATATCTCTATACATATACATATAGATATATATATACACACACACATATATATACACATAATAACATTAATCCTATTTCTGCATTAATCCTGTTACAAGAGAAAGCATCAGAGCAGTGATGCAAAACCTCAAAATAGAAAGAAAAAAAAAAAACAACAGCACCCAAAACAAAAGAAATAGTATGGTTCAATCAGCATCTATACTCCACAGTTCTTTTTTTTTTCTTGGATTTGGAGATCCTCTTCTATCATGAGTTCCCTGGAACTCTTCTGTACCATTGCATTGGTGAGAAGAATATAGTCCATCACAGTAGGTCAACACTCAATGTTGATGATACTGTGTACAATGTTCTTCTGGTTCTGCTCATCTCACTCATCATCAGCTCACGTAAGACCCTCCAGGTTTCTCTGAACTCTTCCTGCTCATCATTTCTTACAGCACAATAGTATTCCATTGTATTCATATACCACAACTTGTCCAGCCATTCCCCAATTGATGGGCACCCCCTCAACTTCCAATTCCTTGCTACCACGTAAAGAGCAGCTATAAATATTTTTGTACATGTGGGTCCCTTTCCCCCTTCCATGATTTCTTTGGGCAAAAGACCTAAAAGTAGGATTGCTGGGTCAAAGGGTATGCACAGCTTTATTGCCCTTTGGGCATAATTCCAAATTGCTCTCCAGAATGGTTGGATCAGCTCACAGCTCCACCAACAATGCATTAGTGGAGTGAACACAATTTTAAGGAAGCATTCTCAAATACTGCTTCATAATTCCATTCCATTCAAACACTTATTATGTAACTACTATTTACTTATAAGGTCTGTGCTAGATTGGGACAAGAAGACAAGCTTTGTATTCACTGAGCCTATGTTCTATTGGGAGAGAGAGAGAGGATACAACATGTAACAGAATTGTAAAGAAGAAGCAATATAAAGTTATCACAAGGGGGAGAGAGGGTATAAACACCCATGTGCTTAGGAAAGGCTTCTTTAGGAGGTAGCACATGAGCCAGGGCTTTGAAAGAAAATAGGGACCTTAGAGAATGGAGTTGTTTGTCAATCAATACACCTACACGAATGCCCACTATGTGCCAGGCATTGTGCTAAGTGCTAGGGATACAAAGAAAGGCAAAAGATAGTGCCTGGGGGCAGCTAGGTGGTGAAGTGGATAAAGCACCGGCCCTGGATTCAGGAGGACCTGAGTTCAAATCCAGCCTCAGACACTTAACACATACTAGCTGTGTGACCCTGGGCAAGTCACTTAACCCCAATTGCCTCACCAAAAAAAAAAAAATTAATTAAAATAAAAAAATAAAAAGATAGTACCTGCCCTCAAGGAGTTTATAGTCTAGTTGAGGAGAGAATACACAAATACCTGTGTAGAAACAAGCTATAGACAAGAGTTGAGGACAGGGTAAATGTCAGATATGGCGACTATTACTCAGCACTAAGTGAATAGTGACAGTTGTTCCATGAGACTTTTTTCATGCATCCCTTCAATGGACATACCAGGAAAGTTTCACATTTCACTTTTTGCCAAACAAAAGCACTTGTATTAGTCTAATGGAAACCCCACATTCTATTGGAATTCATTTTATGTTGTTATTGTTTACACAGCTGCAGGTGTAGGTGTGACCACAAGGCCCTCTGCATTTGTCTACACCAATGTCATCATCCCTTTGACCATTTCTTGCTGATTTCCCTCAGTATCAAGCACTCATGTGGCTGGGCACTGTGGGTGGGGCTCCTAAAATTATCTCTTTGAAAAGAAAACAAATGTTAGGCATTCCATGAAATGAACAATAGTTATAGACTGTGTCTGGTTTGATGTAGATTGGATCTGTGGGAGAGGGAAGGAGGAATGTTACTTATATTTGGACCAATAATGTACATGCCTTTTGATGATCGTGGTGGGGAAGATCACAGAATTCATAGAATAAAATTCAGTAGAACAGAGAAGGAAATTCTCACAAGTTATTTTGCGGTCACTGGAAAAGCTGTTCTCCTCAGGTTTATAACGAGAGCTAACATTTATAGAGCATTTTATACACATTATCTCATTTGAACCTCCAAGGTGATTGTTGTTGTTCAGTCATTCTCAGTCATGTCCAGCTCTGCATGATCCCATGAACCATAGCACGCCAGGCACTTCTGTCTTCCACTATCTCTTGAAGCCTGTCAAGTTCATATTTGTAGTTTCCATGACACCATCTATGCATCTCATCCTCTGCCATCCCCAGTTTCCTTTTGCCTTCAATCTTTCCCAACATCAGGGTCTTTTCCAATGAGTCCTGTCTTCTCATTATGGGGCCAAAGTATTTCAACTGCAGCTTCAGTAGTTGACCTTCCAGTGGATAGCCTGAATAAAAGTAATTAAAGAACTTTCATGACTTTTAAGCTTATATGGGCCCTAAGAGGGGGTCATCTTATCCAACTCCATCTTTTTAGAGATGAGAAGAATGAAGCACACAACTGTGCCAAGTTGTGGCTAGCTATTCACTATTGGAATTGGGACCAGAATGAAAAAAATGGAAAGGACAATGTTAAAATCCTAGGTTCAAAACCAGCTTCTGATACCCATTGCACATATAACTTTGGGCAAGTAGCTGACCCTCCCTGGGTCTCATATTCCTTAACTGTAAATGGAGAGGCTCATATTAGACGGTTTCTGGGGTCCCTTAAAGGTCTAGATCTATCATTGTGGATACCCTATCTCCTGACTTCTGGCCCAGGTCTCTTTCTTAGAACCCTCCATCCTTCCTTCCTAATCATTAAAATAATTTTTAAAAGCTAGATAATGAGTGTCCAGTCAAGAGAGGTGTTCGAGCAGAAGCTGGATGGACCACTTGTCAAGGATGCTTCCGTTAGGTGCTGAGTTAGGATTCCCCGCAGCTTAGTTCCTCTTTGCCGCTCTGCTCTCCTCTTTAGGTCAACGTGGTTGACTGCAGAGAGAACCAGTTCGTCACTACTAGGTATTGCGAAAGTCCATCGTCATAACTTGATGAGACCTGCTGGAAAGAGGGGGAAAAGTCAAACTGTTTGAAAGTGGGTGTATCCACCCTCGATGGCCATAGGAGCTACTCCTCCGGCTCCCCTAGGAGCCCCGGGAGTGGGGCTCTCCTGGGCTTCCCCCATCAAGTTTCTAGAATCAAGGCTTACTGGTGCTGAGGGTTTAAGCGATTCTCACAGCCATCAACCTTTTTTTTTTTTTTTTTTTTTTTTGCATCAAGGTAAAGCGCAGACATCTGTACCTCTGATCCCTGAGAGGGATGACAGGGAGCTGAAGTCACAGGGTCATTTTTCACAACTGTAAAAGAGGGGCAGAGTAAGATGTGCCATTGCAAGCTATAAAATTTACTAAGGGAACAAAGAAGGAAGCAGCCCCTCCCTCCCACTGAACTGTCAGAGTCCAAGACTCCCACAGCTGCTTGGGCTGCATTCTCTTTTTCCTGCAAAAGTCACATGCTTTGGTTCTGTTGGAGAGGGACTCTGGCTCAAGGGGAAGGATTTTCTTGGATTGTGACTTTGGGAATCTGGAAATGAATCTGCTTTCTGCAACTAAGTTGATGTGGGACCTTCTATTTCATCAACCCCAGTTTCCTCTGCTATAAAACCAGGGGATTGAAATAGCTGAACTCTTCAAGTTGAATCTCAGTTTACCTTTTCAGGAGTCTTCCACATTATTCCCCATTCACAGATTCAGTGGTGCAGCCCAACTGGACTTCTCACTGTTTCTCGTACATGACACTCCCGTCCCCCACCTTTGAGCTTTTGCCCTGATTGTACCCCACACCCGGAATGCCCTCACCCTTCACCTCCTCCTCCTCTGGTTTACTTCATGACTGAACTCAAGCACCACCTTCTATAAAAGAAGTCTTTCCTGATTCCCACTGCCCTCCAGCTGCTAATGTCTCCCCCCAAGGGGAATGTAAGCTTATGGGTAGGGACTGTTTCATTTTTGTCTTTGTGTTTCCCAGTAGTTAGCAGAGTTCCTGATGAATAATAAATGCTTAGTAAATGCTTGTTGATGGATTGAACTTTAAGATCCCTACGAACTAGGTGGCACAGTGGGAATACTATGCAAGCCCTGGAGTCAGGAAAACCTGAGTTCAAATCCTACCTCAGACACTTACTAGCTGTGTGACCTTGGGCAGGTCACTTAATCCCACTTGCCTCAGTTCCCTCATCTGTAAAAATTGGAGAAGGAAAAGGCAAACCTCTCCAGTGTCTCTGCCAAGAAAACCTCAGATGGGGTCATGAAGAGTCAGACACAACTGAAAACTACTGAACAACAACAACAGTTAGAGACCCAGGGTCTCATTGCCAGGTGTTCCTGGCTCCATTCACTGCACCACACTGTCCCTTGGCACTGTCACTTATGAGCTGCAAATCCCATATCTCCACTGAGCCTCCAGTTTATAGCATCCCACCAATCACTCTTTTTGAAGGCAAGCCAAATATTCTCCATCCTGTGTGACTTTGAGCAAGTAACCTAACTTCTCTGGGCTGCAGTTTTCTCATCTGATGACACTGATGACCTCTAAGATCCCTCCCTGCTCCTTTCTGATCCTGAGAGATGTGGCTTGTAAGGGGAAGAATGTATCAGATCCCTCTTGCCCTAGTTTACATTCTTCAAAAAGACCAAGCATTGAGTCTGTTTGCTTAGAAAATTACCCAGCATTGCAGCAGCCATGTTCATGTCTTCATGAAAGTCAAGAAAAATCCCTTTAATTTGCTGGGTTTTAGTCAAGGGCGACTGTCAGCACAAGGATGAAGTCCATCTTTGGTGCCACTTTCCTCTTCTCCATTTACCTTTCTGTGTCTGTTCCCAACTCTCTTCACCCACCCACCCCTTCAGTATCTCCTGTCCCTTGTTTTTCCCACATCCAATATTTTCACGATGTTCCAGGTATCAAGAAGTCCATTCTGGTTGGTCTTCAGTCACCTCAGTGAGCATGAGTTGGAGGTGGGGGTTGGGGTTACCATTCCCAACAAACAAGAAGATCCCACTCATTCTAAGGGATGAACACAGGACTGGCCAACCATAGGTGTAGACAGAATAGGTAGTGGCCTTTGCCTTATAATTTTGAAGGAAGGCTCTGTTCCCTCAAAGTCTCTCTCTCACTGAGGACTCTTGGTGTTTACAATTCCATCATTAGGGATAAATTATTTTGTAGATCTCTTTACTCTGGCACTCTAGCTCTGTAACCTAAAAATCAAGGAGCCTGGATTAGATAATTAATTATATAGGATCATAAATCTAGAATTAGAAGGGGTCTTGGAAGGTCATTCAGTCTCCCTTCTTCATTTTATGGAGCGAGCATCTAGGTGGCATGGTGGATAGAGTTCCAGGCCTGGAGTCAGAAGACTCATCTCTCTGAGTTCAAATCTGGCTTCAGACATTTACTGGCTGTGTGACCCTGGTCAAGTTATTAACCATGTTTGCCTTGGTTTCCTCATCTGTCAAATGAGCTGGAGAAGGAAATGGCAGACCAGTCTAGTGTCTTTGCTTAAGAAAGCCCCAAATGGGACATGATACAACTTCCATCTCATTTTATAGATGGGGAAGTTGAAGTTAGATGACTTGCTCAAGGTCACACAAGTCACAGGGCAGTCTGACTTGATTATTCTTTCCATGGCAGCATGATCACTCTTTTTTTTTTTTTTGGTGGGAAAATGGGGGTTAAGTGACTTGCCTAGGGTCACACAGCTAGTAAGTGTCAAGTGTCTGAGGCCGGATTTGAACTCAGGTACTCCTGAATCCAGGGCCGGTGCTTTATCCACTGCACCACCTAGCTGCCCCCCATAATCACTCTTTACAGTTGCTTTCATCTCTAAAATTCAGTGATTTAAAGGTCTTTTAAAGAACTGAATACTCTTGTAAATCCTAGTTTAATCCCAGTGTAAAATAAACTAGTATTGTTCAATTGTGTCTGATTCTTTGTGATCTCATTTGGGGTTTTCTTGGCAAAGATAGTTGAGTGGTTTGCCATTTCCTTCTCCAGCTCATTTTACAGATGGTGCAACTGAGGCAAACAGGGTTAAATAATTTGCCCAGGGTCGCAAAGCCAGTAAGCGTCTGAGGCCAGATTTGAATTTAGGAAAGTGAGTTTTCCTGACTTCAGGCCCAGCACACCATATACTGCTCCACCTACTTGCCCCCCAACATAAAATAATACTACAGTGATAGCTAGCAATAATAACAGTATTGGGGGTGGGGGAGGGGAAAAGGTCTATACCTGTGATTTCACTCCCAACATGGAACATTCCTCCACTGACTCCTTCCTTTGAGTCCCAACAAAAACCCCATTGTCTACAAAAGTGTTTCTCAAACCCTCTTGATTCCTGTGTCTTCCCCCTCTTAATTATTTCCTGTTTATCTGGTATATCTCTCATCTGTACATATTTGTTTGCATGTTGTCTCCCTGATTAGATCGGGAAGGTCTTGTGCCTCCTTTTAAGGCTTGGTTCCCCACCCCTTTGCATAATGCCTGGTACATAGTAGGTGCTTAATGTTTACTCGCTGACTCTTACAGGTGGTCAATTCGCTTGCAATTTGCAGGCTTAGAGTTGCCCAAGACACTGAGAGGTTAAGGAATGTGTCCTAAGTGACTTGCCATTATGTGTCAGAGACCACAATTGAACCCAAGTCTTCCTGACTTGGAGGTCAGTTCTTTAGTCCAGCGGGTCAGCCCTGTTTCTCTGGGTAATAATGATATCTTACATGTATAGCACGCTTTAACTTCCAAAGTTGTCCTTTCTCTTGCTGCATTTGTCCTCAAGAACCTCAGTGAGGTGGCTAAGTGACTTTCCCAAGGTCGCACACATTAACTCAGCCTTCTAACAAGGAACAGAATCTGGTCTCAAGAGATTCCTTTTCTGGACCCTGCTAGATTTCACCGTCTCCTTGGAACCAATATCTGCTCTCAGGTACATAGTGCATGTAGGGTGTGGGTGTGTGTAGGGGTGTGTGTGTGTGTGTGTGTGTGTGTGTGTGTGTGTGTGTGTGTGTGTGTTCCCAAACACTCTAGCTAGCAATAGTAAATTTCTGTTTATACTCTAGACCACATTCAGAGAGAGGCTTAATCATCCTTGGAATTTTTCAGCAGGAGCTGGGCGGAGACCTTGGTTCCCTGTTTACACAACATTCTCTCCTTCTAACCCAAGGGAGAAAAGGGCTGGTGCTGGAGACCCAGGCCCTAGAGCTCCCTTCCCCACTCCCCACCCCCACCTCCCTGCAGGCTTTCTAACCCCCTTCCCGACCCCTGCCCCCAATCCTCAGGACAGGCTGTATTGACATAACTCCCGCTGTCTGCAGATAGGCCCTAAGCATGTTGCCCCTCCCCTTTCTAATATAACCAGGGCCTTGGCTCTCCTCTTGCTCTGGGTCTTTCTCTTTCTGTTCCAGGCCACTAAATAAATACCTACTGATTTGATTTTACTGTCAAAAAAGGAAGCTTCAGATTGAGATGAAGAGGCCAAACTAGAGGTACTATAGTTTACTCCAAGGCTCAACTCAGGATCCATCTTTTTTCTACCTGAGGCCTTTTCTGATCCACCCTGACCGTTAATATCTCCTTCATTAATTACTTTTTTGGGGTGGGGGGGCAGGAGAAGGTAGGAACCCAAAGTGTTATTTTATTGGTCTCCAGAATTCCCAGTGAGGAAGGGTCCTCTACCCATGCAGATCCTCCCCAGCTCAGAGACAATGGGAGGTTAATGACTTACCCAGGGTCACACAGCTTGAATGAGACCCAGGCCTTCCTGATTTTAAGGCCAGTTCTTTTTATCTATTATAAAAAACTCTCTTCCTCCTTTTTTTCCTTTTTGTTTTGTGGGTCGGGGAGGAGGAGATAGATTTTGTTTTGGGATTTTCAAATCAACCTTTGATTTCATTGATATAGAGAATTCCTTTGAATGTAAGCTCCTCAAAGGCAGTGACTGTCTTTTGCCTCTATTCGTATCCCCAACAGGGATACAAACACTCAGTAGATATTTAATATACATTTATTGATTGAATAGCAACTACTCAACAACTGGAAGATTAGTGACTTGTCCAGGGTTATATGTGTCAAGTAGGATTAGAACCCAGGTCTTCCCAGACTCTAAAACCATATCTTTTAAACCACCATAGCATGTTGCCTCTCATTCAAAATATATATATATATATATATATATATTCAAAAAAATATATATATATTCAAAAATATATATATATATATATATATATTTTTTTTAGTGAGGCAGTTGGGGTTAAGTGACTTGCCCAGGGTCACACAGCTAGTAAGCGTCAAGTGTCTGAGGCCGGATTTGAACTCAGGTCCTCCTGACTCCAGGGCCAGTGCTTTATCCATTGTGCCACCTAGCTCCCCCAAAAGCTCCATGGGAGAACCTCCCATATGTTTTTGTACCCACTTCTGAACGTTTGTGTTTTCTCACCTATTTTTGTTATTGTTAAGTCATTTTGGTATTGTCTAACTCTATGTGACCCCATTTAGGGCTTTCTTAGCAAATATACTGGAAGGTTTTGCCATTTCCTTTTCCAGCTCATTTTACAGATAAGGAAAGCTAGGCAGACAGGGTCAAGTGACTTGCTCAGGGTCACGAAGCTATTAAGTGTCTGAGGTCAGATTTGAACTCGGGAAGATGAGTCTTTTCTAGCCACTGCACCACCTGGCTGCCTTTCTCACCCATGTAGAATATAAACTCCTTGGGAGCAATGCATGTTTTACCTTTGTCTATCCCCAGTGTGTATCACAGTGTTCTCATGTAGTAGGTCCTTAATAAATGTTTGTTGATTGATTAGAGGGACAGCTAGAGTTTAATAAATAGGTGGAACAAATAGGTGGAATGATGTAGTAGGGATTAGGGAACTCTCAAGAAAAATATTTTGATAAGTTTATATATATATATATATATTTTTTTTTCAGGGCAATGAGGGTTAAGTGACTTGCCCAGGGTCACACAGCTAGTAAGTATCAAGTGTCTAAGGCCAGATTTGAACTCAGGTCCTCCTAAATCCAGGGCTGGTGCTCTATCCACTGCACCACCTAGCTGCCCCTCAATATTTTGATAAGTTGGTTTTTTCAAAAAAATGAGTAAAAGGACGCATTGGTACAAAAAAATATTTATAGCAGCTCTTTTTGTGGTGGCAAAGAACTTCAAAACAAGGGGTGTGTCTCTCAATTGGGGAATAGCTGAACAAATTATGGAATATGAATATAATGGAATACCATTGTATTATAAGAAATAATCGGAGGCAGCTGGGTGGCACAGTAGATAAAGCACCAGCCCTGGATTCAGGAGGACCCGAGTTCAAATCCGGCCTCAGACACTTGACACTTACTAGCTGTGTGACCCTGGGCAAGTCACTTAACCCTCATTGCCCTACAAAAAAAAAAAAAGAAAGAAAAGAAAAAAAAAGAAAGAATCAAAGGGACTTTTTCAGAGAGACCTTTGAAGACTAGTATGAATTGATGCAGAGTGAGGAGAGTAGAACCAAGAGAACAATTTATTCCATAATAACAATATTATAAAAAGGAACAATCTACAAAGATTTAAAATCTCTAACCAACCCAATGTCCAACCATCATCCAGGAGTAATGATGATAAAGGATGTTGCTCACTTCCTATCAAAGAGATGATGACTCAATATGCAGAATGAGACCCTTTTTTTCTCCATTAGGGAGAGTGAGGTGGGTGAAGAGAGAAAGTAAAGGTTTATTAAGTTTAATTGAAAAAATTAAGAACGTGAGCTCTTTGCTGTTCCTTAAATAAGACATTCCATCTTCCAAATCCAGGTATTTTCTTTGGCTGTCCCCTATGCCTGCAATGCTCCCCCTCCTTATCTCTATTTCCTGCACTGCTGCCTTCCTTCAGTTCTCAGCTAAAATCGCTTTCTTTCTTTCTATTTATCTTCCTTTCTTCCTTTCCCTTTCTTTCTTTCTTTCTTTCTTTCTTCCTTCCTTTCTTTCTTTCTCTCTCCTTTCCTTCCTTCCTTCCTTCCTTCCTTCCTTCCTTCCTTCCTTCCTTCCTTCCTTCCTTCCTTCCTTCCTTCCTTCCTTCCTTCCTTCCTTCCTTCCTTCCTTCCTTCCTTCCTTCCTTCCTTTCTTTCTTTCTTTCTTTCTTTCTTTCTTTCTTTCTTTCTTTCTTTCTTTCTTTCTTTCTTTCTTTCTTTCTTTCTTTCTTTCCAGAGCAATGAGGGTTAAGTGACTTGCCCAGGGTCAAACAGCTAGTGTCAAGTGTCTGAGGCTGTATTTGAACTGAGGTCCTCCTGAATCCAGAACTGGTGCTTTATCCACTGGGCCACCTAGCTGCCTCCTAAAATCACACTTTCTACAAGAAAGTAGATTGATTGCCTGATTCCTCTTAGTGCTAGTGCCTTGGTTGATTCTCTCCAATTTATCTTGTATATAGCTGTTTGTACACAATTTATCTTGTAAATAGCTCATATAGTGGTTTGCATGTTGTCTCTTTGCATTAGAGTAGGGACTACTTTGGGGTTTTTTTAGTATCCCCAGAACTTATCACAGAGCCTGGCTATAGTAGGTGTTAAATAAATGTTGTTGACTATCTAACTGGCTAATTTAAGGATGTGGACAGCGTTTTTAACCTTTCTTTGTATCCCTGGCACATAACGCAGTGCCTGGTATATAGTAGGTAATTAATAAATGCTTGTTAACTGATTGACTCTTCAGGAGTAGCTAGCTCCCTGCAACCAATCTCGACCCTCTGCAGTCCACTCCCCCTATACATCTTTCAAACAATCTTCCTAATGCACAATAGTAAATATATAATTTCCCCATTCAAAGACCCTGAGTGCCCAACCCCCTTGCCTTTAGGGTAAAATGCAGATTCCTTAGTTTGGAATTTAAGGTCTTTGATAATCCAGCTCTTTTCCTATTTGTTTAGTTGTGGCTGACTCTTCATGGCTCCATTTGGGGTTTTCTTGGCAATGATATAGGAGTGGTTTGCCATTTCCTTCTCCAGCTCATTTGACAGAAGAGGAAACAGAGGCAACTGGGTGAAGTGACTTGCCTAGAGTCACACTGCTAGTAAGTATCAGAGGCTGGAATTGAACTCGTTTTCTGGACTCCAGGCCCAGTACTCTATCTGCTGTGCCACCTAGCTTTCTGGTAAAGCACCCTCACTTTTCACATGCTGTTTTCTGCTTCATCAACACAGACCCTTCACTATGCCTGGAATGCGCTTGCCACTCATGGATACCTACTGAAATCTTCAAGATTCAGTTTAGGAACCATCAGGTCTATGAAGCCTTCCCGGATCTCCCCCAGCTACAAATGCTCTCTCCTTCCTTTTTCTGAAGCACTTTGTCTGTGCTTTTCTCATTCCCCCATCATACCCTACTTTGTATTGTCTCTGGGATCACAGGACTATAGATTTAAAGCTAGCAGAGACCACAGAGGACATTGAGTCTGGCCCCTCATTTTACAGATGACAGTTGGGAGCCACTGGGGAGTTTTGAATGAAGATCATTTCACAGATATATGGAGGGCAGATCACAGAAGATAAAGACTGGAAACTGAGGAAATGGAGGCACAGAGATGCTAAGTGACTTGCCTAAGGTCATATAGCTGGCAAATTGCTGACACCAAATCCAGCACTGTTACCTATGCTTCCCTGTATGTGTATCATTTCTCTCCTAGTAATGATATATGTATGTATGTATGTACATATATAAGTATGTGTAGACACAACATATGTATATTTGTGTCTGTATATGTGTATACATGCTTATGCATCTCTAGTCTCATTCTTAGTTTCAGTCATGTATCTACAATTGTTTATTGGTCATTTCATTTCATTTCATTACATTTCATCTATTTATTTATTTTTTTGTGGGGCAATGAGGTGACTTGCCCAGGGTCACACAGCTAGTAAGTATCTAGTGTCTGAGGCAGATTTGAACTCAGGTCCTCCTGAATCCAGGGCCAGGGTATTGGTCATTTTAGAGAAGGAAATGGCAAACCACTTCGGCATCCATGCCAAGAAAACACCAGATGGGGTCATGAAGTGTCAAATATTGCATGGCTGAAAATGACTGAACAATTGGTCATTTATAACTAAATGTCCTAGAGATGCCTCTAACTCAGTATGTCCTAAACTGAGCACATTATCTCTGCTACCTCCTCCCCTCCCCTCCTCCCCACCCCCCACCCCACCCCCAACATACACACCAATCCTGCCCTCTTTCTTTTCTTTTCTTTTTTTTATTTTGGATGCAATTGAGGTTAAGTGATTTGCCCACAGTGTTCTGAGGCTGGATTTGAACTCACTGTCTCCTGACTTCAGGTCTGTGTTCTATACACTAGCTGCTCCTAACCCTCCCCTCTTTCAAACTTCCCTATTTCTATAGAATACATAATTATCCTTCCACTCTCCAAGGTTCATAATATTGGCTTTATCCTTTACTACTCATTCTCCTTTGCTTCACATATCAATCGTGAGATAATGTTTGTAAAGCATTTAGAACACTGCTTGGCACATAGGAAGAGCTTAATAAATGCTTGTTCCTGATATTGATAGAACAGACTGAAGCATGCTATTTTTCACTTTCATTTTTTTCTCTTAATCAAGTTTTCTTGTACAAAATGAAAAATATGTTAATGTTATACATAATCATACATGCATAACCCAGATCTGATTGTTTGTCACCTCAGGGAGTGGGGAGGGGAGGGAGGGAAAGGGATAAAAGTTGAAACCCAAAACTATAAATACAAATGTTCATCACAAATAAAAAAATGAATGAATGAATGAATGAATGCTTGTTCCCTCACCACCACCAATCAGTGTTCAAATATTGTTGTTTCAGGTTTCAAAACATTTTTTTCATTTGACTTCTCTCCACTCACCTACTTCCCACCTTAGTTCAGGCCTTCATCCTATCTCACCTTGATTATTGCAACAGCATCTCCAGTCCATTCTCTACTCAGCTGCCAACATCATTTTGTGGAAGTGTAGATCTCACTATGTCATCCCTTTACTCAACAGACTCCAATGGCTCCCTGTGGGTGGTTGTCCTTTGTTCCCAAAGGGCACCAAAATGACTTCACTATGTTGGGGTCAAGGTACAGTGTGTCCAACTGTGGCCAATCAGATTAATATAAGCTCAGAAGGCTCTAGCACAGGTCAGGCACAAATAGTCCATATTAACATTTGGAGTGGAGATGTTGCTAAGTTTGCTCATCTCACATTTCTTTTGAGCTCCTGCAATTCTGCTTTGCTCATCAAGAATGTTGCCTTCTCTGGTCTGGTTACACCTATTACACCCTGGATAAAATATAGAGTCTCCTGTTTGGCATTTAAGCCATTCCCAACCTGTCCCCATTCTGTCTTCTCAATCTTTTGCTTTGCTCCTCTCCTCTGTGGTAAAATAATGGAATTTGGCAGACTGATTGGGATGGGCCACACCTGTCCTGTCCCGAGTGACGTATGCTGCTGATGTCAGCAGGAGAAACCACTCTCCACAGGCAGTTTGAAGGACCTCCCCTTTTGGGGAGGGAGAATAAACACTCACTGAGGGGAGCTCATTCTTTTTCTGGAGTCGCTTTCTTTCTGGTGGGGCGAGCTGCAGGAGTGGAAGAGAAAGAGGTTCTTTCTCAGCAGTTTTGTCCTGTGGGTCCTGGCTGTTTCCCATTGAAGCTACAGACCCCAGGTGGTGAGTTAACATATAAGCCCTGCTCTTTTGAATTAGCTGAACTGGAAGTGAGTTTGGGGATTGTATAGACTTAGGTTAGAGTTAGGGGGATTATCCGTATTTCTTTTTCCCTATTTCCTTGTCTTTGATTTTATTAATTTCACCTTTGCAGTTTATTTTATTCCCATTAATAAAACCTGATTCATTTGTGGAAAAGAGGCTGTTAGGCTCCTTTCTTATTGGCCTGGGAGACCTATCTAAAAAGGCAGTTTAGAGGGAGAGGCTTTGAACTTAGAGCTCCCTCATTATTTCTGGGACCCCAATATTATGGTGAGCCACTCAATTAATTCTCCCTATATTAAATTTGGCCCCCACAGCTCACAATCTATGGTCCACCACATTGGGCCTGCCTGTTTCTTTCTTTTTTTTAAATTTAAATTTAATTTAATTTTTTTTTTTAGTGAGGCAATTGGGGTTAAGTGACTTGCCCAGGGTCACACAGCTAGTAAGTGTTAAGTGTTTGAGGCCGGATTTAAACTCGGGTCCTCCTGAATCCAGGGCCAGTGCTTTATCCACTGTGCCACCTAGCCGCCCCCTGCCTGTTTCTTTACTTTTTCACTCGCTGTCCCTGATCATTCAAATTGCTCTTCTGATTCTTCATGTCCCTGACTTCCTTCAGGACTGAACTTAAATCCCACCTCCTGCAGGAAGCCTTTCCTGGTCTCTCAGGCTGCTTGCAGCTTCTTTGATATTGCCTTCCACCTACTCTATACACTGGGTGTCCCAGAAGTTTTAGTGCAGTTTTAAGCTTTAGTGCCATTGGCTTTTTAGGTCATTAAAGCTCAAAACGGCACTAAGACTTTTGGGACACACTGCATACCTTGTAAGTATTTAGTTATTTTCATGTTTGTCTTTCCCCTTTTGAATGTGAGGTCCTCGAGGACAAAGGCTGGTTTTTGCCTAGTCTCTTGACTAGCCCAGTGCCTGGCCCCAAGTAGGCACTTAATAGATGCTTGAATAGATGCTTGTTGACTAACTAACTATATAACTTTGAGCAAGTCAATTTCTTTGAGCCTCAGTTTCTTCATTAGCAAAATGGGCACAATAATACTTGTAATTCTTGTCACAGGGATGAACTAGACAGCCTGTTAACTTCCCTTCTAATTCTAAATGCCTATGACCCTCAGTACTCTAAAATTCTGATACAATGAGAGTACTTCACCCGAACCGTCTATCATTCAATTTAACAATTAAAAAAAGTAATCAGTGTTTACTATATACAAGCCCCTACTCTCAAGAGGAGTACACAAATAATTATAATAAAATTAGAATGTGAACAGAGATAACTCACATTTGTATAGCAGTTTAAGGTTTATAAAGTGCTTTCTTCATTACAACTCTGTGATCTAGGTAGTATGAGTAGTACTGAAATTATTGTTGTTATCACTTTATTGTAAGAATGCAACAGGGCAGGTAGGTGGAGCTCTGGGCCTGGAGCCAGGAAGACCTCAGTTCAAATCTGTCCTCAGACACTTACTAACTGTGTGACCCTGGGCAAGTCACTTAACCCTGTTTGCCTCAGGTTCTTCATCTATCAAATGAGCTGGAAAAGGAAATGGCAAACCCCACTAGTATCTCTGCCAAGAAAACTCTAAATAAAGAGTTGGATATGACTGAAACAACTGAACAACAAAAAACCCTTGTCCCAAAGCTCATTCTTATAGGATTCTCTATTGGTGAAGATGAATGGCTTGCCCAACAGAGCTGTGAGAGGCAAACTTCGCTTCTCTGCCACTCCTCACTTTGGGGACTCTCCAAGGGAGAGCATTCTTTGAACTTGTTGTAGAGTGTTTCAGGTTCAAGAGAAAAGATGGAAGAGGCCAACCCCACTTCAGTTTGCTGGCGGAAAAGATTTTGGGAAGACATGAGAGGAGTGGAGATTCTTCAGCATGTTCTTATTCCCAGCTTGCTATGCTAGAAGTAGACCCTCACTTGGAGAGTCCTGAAGGGCTATTTCCACTTGAAGAATCTCCAAAAAGAGGACTGGCCAAAAACACATGCTTTCATCTCTCACAGTTCCACCCTGTCCCTCATCCTGGGCAAGGAATTCATCTGCACAAATAATGAGAGAGTACTATAACAATTGGCTTTGGGAGAGAAGTTATACAATTATTATTTCCATTTTACAGATGAAAAATTTGAAACAAAGAGATGAAATGATTTCTCCACTGTCATATGGCTCATATCAGGATTTGAAAATATACTTTAACTCCAAATCCAGCACTCTATACCTAACTGCAAAGAATGATATCAGATCCAAGATGGGACTAGATGATTTTTGTTTTTTGTTTTTTGTTTTTTGTTTTTTTTGGTGGGAAAATGGGGGTTAAGTGACTTGCCTAGGGTCACATAGCTAGTAAGTGTTAAGTGTCTGAGGCCGGATTTGAACTCAGGTACTCCTGAATCCAGGGCCGGTGCTTTATCCACTGCGCCACCTAGCTGCCCCTGGGACTAGATGATTTTGAGGGAATTGTCAGAAAGTCTCATGAAAGAGGTGGCACCCCTTATAAATGGGTTACATTTTAGCAGATAGAGATGGGGTGGGGAGATGAAGGTGGGGAAGTTTATTCCAGATGTAGGGCATAATGACAGCCAAAGGCTTGGAGGTGGGAAATGGCAAGACAAGTTTAGGCAATGGTGAATAGTCCACTTTGATAGGTGAGGCCTCTAAGGAAACTTCTCAGTAGCCTAGAGCACTCATGTAGAGCACATGACAGATGGACCAAAGAGGATACAAACTATCCTTGGTGCCACTGATTTGGGGCAGTGCCTGTAGGCATCTCAACAACTGGCAACTTAGCACATCATCTCCTAAAGGCACTCCCTCCTGCCAGGGCACAACTCACCTTGGTTCACTCCTTGCTTTTCCTGGCTTGTCCTGGTGATCGCAGGGCAAACCCAGCCAAGCTTTGCCACTGTGTTTCCAATTTTTAAATAAAATGAACCCTCTAAATCTTGAGCTGTTCCTACTTATTCATGTATCACAGAATGTTAAATCTGGAAGAGATTTGAGGGATCAAGTTCAAACTCCTCATTTTATAGGGGAGGAAACAGAGACTGAAGGACGAAAAATGAGTCAGCTGAGATGACTCAGCTGGTAAGCAGCACATCCAGGGGTTAAGCCCATGCCCTTTGACTCTACATCCAGGTGTTCTTCCACCACCCACCTCACCACTGGTTTTTGAGTAACAGAGATCAAGAGCTCCAAGGAATCTTTACAAATATTCTCTCATTTGATTCTCTGTGAAGTATGTGCTATTATTATCCCCATTTTACAGATGAGGAAACTGAGGATCACACAGCTAATGTCTGGGCCTATATTTGAACTCACGTCTTCTTGTCTCTAAATCTCCCTTGGTAGATGGAGGGGGGAGGGGGAAGAGGGTAACAAACTTATTTACAGATGAGCAGAACAGGTATTTTTCTGTTGGGTAGAAAAAAAGCATTGTCAAAATAAAAATTAAATGTAAAAAGAAAAAAAAGAATATTGTCTCTCTAATACTTAAACAGGCAATAGATAGGATCTATTTGAACTATTGTCAACTCTTGGATATCACCTAAAAAGTCATATCCATTCATTAATTCATTCATTCCACAAACATTCATAAAATGTAGTATCAGGTAGTTGGTGAAGTGGATAAAGCGCTGAGCCTAGAATCAGGAAGATGAGTGGAAATCTAGCTTAACACTTACTAGCTGTGTATATCTTGCCACTGGACCCAGATGGCTCTAGAGAGAGTGTGGTTGGTAACTTTGCACAACCCTCCCTCACTTAAATCCAATTCACAATTAAGTCATGATGTCACCAAGATGTCATGGTCCTCTTTGAGTAATGAAGGACAAACAGCAACAAATGTGACCCTGAGCAAGATACTTCAACTTTACCTCAATTTCTTCAGTTGTAAAATGAGGGTAATAATAGCACCTACTTTCCAGGGTTAATGTAAGGATCAAATGAGATGATAAGTGCTTTGTAAACCTTAAATAGTTATATGAATTTGAGCTGCTATTAATATGTGCCAAGTGTTTTAGGTTCTATGTGGGATACAGTGATGAATAAGAGAGTCTCTAACCTCTTGGAACTTAGAGTCTAATAGTGAAGATAAAACATAGCTATTGTACACATAACTATAAAACAAAGCAAATTCCACAAGACAGATATATATATATATATATATATATATATATATATATATAAAATCTATAGGTATTCAGAGAGGAAAGGATTACTTTACATTGGAGGGATCACTACAGGAAGATGCTTTTGAGCTGGGCCTTAAGAATTAATGAGGAGGGGCAGCTAGGTGGCACAGTGGATAAAGTACCAGCCCGGGATTTAGGAGGACCTGAGTTCAAATCCAGCCTCAGACATTTGACACTGTGTGAGCCTGTGTGAGCCTGGGCTGTGTGAGCTTGGGCAAGTCACTTAACCCTCATTGCCCCACCAAAAAAAAAAAAAAAGAATGAATTAGGATTTCAAAACTGAAGCAACATGTAGATTTGTGGGTTCAATATAAGGCAAACAGATACTCTTCCTGGCTCTCAAGGATGGCTGCCTATAATCTGGTACCCCTTTGCCATCTACACTGCTCTCCATCCAAACTACACTATTGTATGTCTGTTCACACACCCCGTGATTTCCTCCCTCTGCACCTTTATTCACAGTGTTCCCTATGGATGGACTATCTTCTTTCCCAGTCCATTCTTTAAAAACCAACTCAAATCCTACCACCTTCAGGAAGCTTTCCATAATCTCCTTCTTCCTGCCATTGGGTTACCACCTTCTTCCTCCCCCTTAGGCTTCCTGGAGAACTCTGTTTATATGTTGCTAGCACATTTGTCATGTATTATTTTGCATATATGTGTCTTATATTAGCTTACTAGTAAGCTCCATAAAGGAGTTTATAGGAATAAGATATAGGAAGTAAGCTTACAGGAACTGAATGTTCTTGAAAATGGGTTATTTTCCCCAGTACTTAGCCCATTGTTTAGTGGCATTCATTAAGGTTCTACTATGCACAAAGTAGACAAATAGGTAGTGCAATGGATAGAGTGCCAGGCCTGGAGTCAGGAAGACTCCTCTTCCTGAGTTCAAATCTGGCCTCAGATACTTGCTAGCTGTGTGACCCTGGGCAAGTCACTTAACCCTGTTTGCCCGAGTTTCCTGATCTGTAAAATTATAGAAGAGGGCAAATCACTCCACTATCTTTGCACCAAGAAAACAGCAAATGGGGTCATGAAGAGTTGGACAGGACTGAACAACAACTGAAAGTGGGAGATGTACAAAGTGCCGAGAATGCAAAGACAAAAAGAAGCACCATTTCCTGCCCAAAAGGAGTTAACATTCAACTGAGTGAAACAACACAGAACAGATAAGTCAACCAGAAAATATGGGAATAGGGACTGGACCTATAATTGTTTGGTATAGAGGAAATCCCAGATGTTCTCTCTATGATGTCAAGTAAATACCAAATAGTTTCAGGAGATACAGGGCTAGAAAAACTATTAACTGGGCTCTGGGGTCAGGAAAGACCTTGTATGGCAGATGGCATTTGAAATGAGCCTTGAAAGACAAGGGAAGGGAATAAACAGTGACTTATCACCTACTATGTATCGAGAGCTGTGCTAAGCACTTTTTACAAATATGATCTCATTTGAGCCTCACAAAAACCCTGCAAGGTAAGTACACTATTATTATCACCATTTTGTGGTTGAGGAAACTGAGGCAAACAGAGGTTAAGTGACTTGCTCAGGGTGACAAAGCTTATAAATATGTGGGCCTGGATTTGAACTCAGATCTTCCTGACTCCAGGCCTCTAACCACTGGGCTACCAGCTGCTTTGTTCACTAGGGTTTTTTTTGTTTTTGTTTTTTTGTTTTTGTTTTTTTGGTGAGGCAATTGGGGTTAAGTGACTTGCCCAGGGTAACACAGGTAGTAAGTGTTAAGTGTCTGAGGCCAGATTTGAACTCAGGTCCTCCTGACTCCAGGGCCAGTGCTCTATCCACTGTGCCACCTAGCTGCCCCATTCACTAGGGATTTTAAGAAGATGTGAGAAAGGGAGAACATTACTGGGATGTGGTACAAAGACACAAAGGTAGGAGATGGAAGGCTGCTCACATATGAAGTCAATTTGGAAAGAGAAGTTGGAAGCCTTAAATGCTAGATGGAAGATTTGCATTTTGTTCCATATGAACAGTAAGGAGCAAAGGTGATATTATTCCACCCACCTCTGGTCACATCCTTCCCCTGTCTGTTGGATCCTAAAACTGGAAGGGACATTAGAGAAAATCTAGCTCAATCCCCTCATTTACAGATCAGAAAACTGAGGTTAAGTGACATGCCCAAGGTCATGCAAGTGAGAAAGCTGTGATTTGAACTCAGGTTCAAATCAGCTGTGACTAACTCTATGTTTGATGCTCCAAGATGAGGAAGCTGAGACAGGAGAGGGGTGGTGAAGGGACCCACTCACACTCATACAGAGAGTTAAGTAGCAGAGTTGAGGTTTGAACCCAAGTGCATTAATTCTACAAAGCAGATATTTAGGGTGGGTTTGGGGGTTGGTTTTTTTGCTGGCAGGTGGGAAGGAGGGAAGATACATTTTGCACCTTTTGCACCTGAAAAAAATGCACACAGTTTACAGTAAGTGAATGAAAACAAGAGAACACACAGAGAGATGCTTGCAACCTTCCTTAGCCTAATTGTGTTATTATAACGATTTTGCAGGTATGTGTGTGCATCTGCTGTTTGCGTTGGGGATAGACGGGGGTGAGGAGCTGCATTTGTAGCTGCCAGACAGAAGGATTGTTTGAACTAGGCTGGTTGGCAATACCAACATAGTGAACTTGAAAAGAAAGATAAATATACAGCCACTGTTCAAAGCTTCAGGTGTTATGGATGCTAATTGGGAAAGTCGCTCAGTGATACCTGATGATGTGTAGGAATTTCATTCCTGGAGGATTAGGAGCTAATTCTCACTGGAACTGTGCTCCTAGGCATGCCTACTTAATGAAAATGGAAAATGAACAGGGCTGTTTTAGTCAATCAAGACCTCCTGCCATTGTTAAGAGAAATTCTAGACTGTAGAGGGAAGGCTTTTTTTTTTTTTACCAATTGCCCTAAAATGGAGCATTGACAACCTTTTCTTCCCACTTCCTTATTTCCTCATTGACACACACACAGGCCCTTAACCTGTTCTATAGTTCTACCCCACTCTCTCCCCAAAGCCCTTCCTTGGCCCAGCAGAGACATTGCCTGGTGATGTCATCGGTCGTCTTGGAAAACAAAGGACAAATGACAACAACAGAACTCAGTCAGTCAACAAATATTTTAGTGCTTGCTATGCGACAGGCACTTATGTTTAGCAGCTTCTCAGTTCTAGTTTTTACTCATTCTCTCAACACCATTGGCCTGACCCAATGGGATTTGGTTTATGTGCCATTGATGACTTTGATCCACCTCAGACCATCCCTTGCTTCATTCCTTGGGAAACTGGTATTGCTAAAGCACAGGTCTGACTATGTCATTCCACTGCTCAATAGCTTCCATTGGCTCCCTACTGCCTTTAAAAAACAAACACCTTACATGTTGCACATGTTTTTTGGACATTCTTAATGCACTGATCAGTTGTGCTAACTTTTCCTCTCCTTTCTTTTTTTTTCTTTGTGGGGCAAGGGGGGTTAAGTGACTTGTCCAAGGTCACACAGCTAGTAAGTGTCAAGTGTCTGTCCTCCCCTTTGTTAAAAAAAAAAATCAAACAATTATTTGTCATATGAGATGGATCTTGAGGATAGGGAAAGGATCCAGTAAATCAGCACAAATTGATGACATAAGCTCCTTAGCTGTTCTCAGTACCTGGAACGTACTCCCTCCAAAACTTCCTCTTTTAGAATCTCTAGTTTTGCTCAAAGTTCAGCCTGTGTAACCTTCTATTTGAAGTTCTTTCCAGATCTACCTAGATGCTAATTCTAATCCCCATATTATATTACCTTGTATATATATACAGACATATAAAGTGATATATGTATATATTTTATATATGTATACATTTATGTTATATTTATATGTGTGTATATGTATATATGTGTGTCTACATGTCTATGTACGTATTGTTTCTCCCAACAGAACATAAAATCCTTGAGGGCAGGGACTGTCTTGTATCTGTCTTTGTATCTTTTGTATTTAGTACAGACTTTGACAAATACTAAGCTCTCTAGATGGTGAAGTGGATAGAGTGCTAAGCCTGGAGTCTGGAAAACCTGAGTTCAATTCCAGCCTCAGACACTTACTAGCTATATGACCCAGGGCAAGCCACCTAAGTTACCTGTTTGCCTCAGTTTCCTCATTTGTAAAATGAAGCGTAGAAGGAAATGGCAAACTACTCCACTATCTTTGCCAAGAAAACCCCAAAATGGGGTCACGGAGAGTAAGACATCACTGTAATAACTGAACAACAGAAAGACCCACATCAGGCCTCCAGAGCTATAACTAGAATGAAGGGAATGTGGCTTTGTCCCAGGAAACCAACACCCAGTGGGGTATGTTTCCTCCCTGAGGCAGATTCCCATTCTCTTCAAAGTGACTGCAATCACCTTACCTTGTTTCCTGGTTCTCTGGTGGGATGAGGCACAACTAACTGCCTGTAGCTGCCATCCCCAGTGTCTTGTCACCATGGCTGAATTCTTTGGGAAATGAGTGGTCATCTCTGACGGCCTCAGACATGGGACAGTTTTCTTCATTTCAATCTGTCCCTGAAACCTCATCTTCCAATAGAGTGAATTTGCCCTGTGTGCTGTTTATGGCTAATTATGGCTCTGCAGGCCCTTTGAAAGCACCTTCTTGTGACCTGGAATTGTGAAATTTACCTACATTTTTTTGCCTACTTTTCTTTCTTCTCACACTCTTTTGATTATTATTTTCCCTCTCATCCCTCTCATTTCCCTTATTTTCTGCCATTGACCACCCTGCCTGTCATCCTTATTTCTCCTTTATGGAGAAATGGGGAAAGAAAAATGAACATTTATTTTGAAAAAAAAATTTTTATGTATTCATAAACTTAAAAAGTAGAGCCTGGATAGCATAGTGTGAAGAGAAAGCCAGCCTTTATGTCAGGAAGGCCTGAGTTCAAATCTCAATAGCTACTAGGCATGTGACCATGGACAAATCTCTTAACCTCTCCACTGCCAGGCAATTATCTAAAGCCACACATTTACAGACTAGTTGCCAATCTGAGGGATTGGTGGGGGAGTTTCTGATGGAATCTAGGTTTAAGAATGTTATCAGAAAAGTTTAAGACTGCTCTTAATGTAGAAAAAAAAAGAGGCAGATCATGGAATAGGTCTTGTGATTTCAGATGTCTAGAAAAGACTTTCTGACTCTTAAAAAAATGTCCTTTCCATATTCTTTAAATCTTTTAATTTTGGGTAAAATCTCTAGCTTAAAAATCCTGTCATTCTGTGCTTTTGCAACAAGGTTTTAAATATGCATCAATTTAATTGACACTGAGATATATATTACTAGGGTCAAATACCCCCCCCCCCAAAAAAAAACCAACACACACAAAAATGCAGTTTTTGTTCTGTCAAATTGGGAGGGAGAGCTTGCACCTGAAAAGTGCAAGAGGGTGCCCCATGGAGGAAGAGAGAGGGTGGAGAAAGCAGCGTGGGTAAACTGAAGATGAACCTTTCCTATTTCACAATTTTGCCTCAGGCTGTACCTGTTAAAAAGGATCCTTGTGTTATTCTCCTCAGCCCTTTAGTCCCGGGTGATCTGGAAAAAGTCCCTACTCTGGGGACGTCTTAAATAGGCTGTCTTGTTTAGATGGTAGAGATTGCAAGTTCTGTCTGGGTGTTTAACAAACATTCTCCTGCTCAGTCTGAGTCCTTCGGCTGGTCTAATTAGTCTCTCCTCCCCACCTCCCCATCCCAACTCTTTCTCTTTTCCATCCTTTTTTCTTATTTTCTTTGTATTTCTACTGTTCAGTTAAACCTTACTCTCTTTCCCACATCTCACCACCCAAGTTAGTCATCATGGGAAAAGTGGTACGTACAGATGATGATACTGACACCCTAATTTTTTAGATGAGGAAATTGAGACCCAGAGAAGTAAATTAATTGAATTGATTAGGGTCACAGAGGTGTTCTGGGCAAGGCCTATCATAGGCCAGCATGTTAATACAGTTTTAGGATTGGAATGAAATGATACACCTGAAGACCATTGGATTTATTTATTTTTTTAAAAGGAGGTTTGCTTAACAATAGCATGGTAAAAGATATTCAGTAAGGATATAGCATCAATTCAGCTGCACACAGCTTCCAGCTTCAGCATTTGCCATCATGTTTATCAAGGTGTATTAAGTTCGAGGATATCCAATGTAAGTAACCAAGAAGTCTCACTAATAGTTTGAACCTTGGTCCCCTGTACTGATTAAGTCTCAAGTATGGTTTCATTGCTTTTTTTTTTTTTTTTAGTGAAGCAATTGGGGTTAAGTGACTTGTCCAGGGTCACACAGCTATAAGTGTCAAGTGTCTGAGGCCAGATTTGAACTCAGGTACTCTTGACTCCAGGGCCGGTGCTCTATCCACTGCACCATCTAGCTGCCCCTCATTGCCTTTTAATGAAAAACCTAGGCCAGCCTGCATGGGATATCACACAAGGCAGGAATTGAGGAAGAGGGAAGAGCCAAAAATCATAGCATCATAGATTTAAATCTCGAAGGAACCTTTCAGGATATTGAGTCTATTGCTTTATTTTGAATATGATAAAATTGAAGCACAGAGAGTTTAAGCGACTTACCTAAGGTCATAGAGGTAGTAAGTAAGAAAGCTAGAATTGGAATTCAGGTCCGCATACAGTATTTTTTTCTACTGTGCCAGAAGACAATACATAGTGGTACCACAGTGGGGGAAAGTGAAGTCAGAAAGAGGATCAGGTTTAAGAGGAAATGTCAAGCCCTTATGCAGTCCTTGGGCCTGTTACCCCAGAGAAATATGGGTCCTTAGTTATTAGGCTCTATTCTCTTGTTTTGTTAGGGGAATTCCAACTGTGGAAAGCCATAGTAAATAAATATGTGGATGGGCATTGGCTGAACACATTTTCCCCCTCTCTCCATTGCCGATGATCCTTTGTTTTTAATGAAATTAATGCCTGTCAAGAGGAAAGTAAGCATATGTGGAAATTCATGTATGAGTGTGATCAATGAATGCCAAGCAGGGGCACTTTCTTTAGTCCAGACTATTGAAGAACATGTAGTGGTGATTTATGCTCCCAGGACATGGAAATGGAAGGAAGAATTAAAGTGTGAAGCATCCTGGGAGTGTAAATCACCACTACATGTTCTTCAGTAGTCTGGACTAAAGAAAGTGCCCCTGCTTGGCATTCATTGATCACACTCATACATGAATTTTCCATGAATGGGAAATATAAGAATCACTCAGCCAAGTGTTCATTTTCTCTTGAATTATTTATATTTTGGTACAATTACTCAAAGGTCTTTGGCACCTCAGGTACACTTGCATAAAATAGTGAGTGGGGAAAATTATTTCCAAAGATAATTGCTTCTTTTTAAAAAAAATGTATAATTTCTGGCATAACAATAACACACGTAGCTTGCTATGAAAACAAAAACAAAACAAAAGCCAGTATAGAACATCCCCAACATCTTAGAAAAAACAAACAAACCTGAGAACTGAGTAATTCTACTTCTCAATTTCTGGCTGGATTCTTATAAAGGGAGGGGTTATGACCACAAAGGCTCCCCTCCTGTAGAGACTAGTGGATTCTTACCAAAGGGATCCCAGATAGCTTCAAAAAAGTCCCACTCACTGGCTCTCTCCCAGAAAGGGCCAATAAACAAAGGTTCCTAACTCTAGAAAACCAATTCCATCCTTTCAGTTTAAATAGAGGCACAGAGTAAATGGAGACCAGGGAATTGAATTACATACATCTAATCTTTCTTGACAAAACTAGGCAGAATCAAACATTCCAATTTGGGAAGGAATGATACCTTGCCAAAAGTATGCTCATTATAAACAACATCATAAGCGGAATGGAATGTTGAAAGATGATTTAGACAATTTGTTTTGTTGTGTTTTTTTTTTTAACGTGTGTGGTGGCACTAGGTGACTTAGAAATGTCTTCAAATAAATTGTGCACCTTGGACAAGGTATGTATCAATCAATTGATTAACTTATTAAGGGTCTGGTATGTGTCAGGCACCATGCTAGTTGCTGGGGATACAAGACAAAAATCTAATAATCATGCTCTTAGGAAAATTACGTTGTATTGGGGAAAACAAGATGTTCATATTGAACATATAGAGGTATATGCAGAATGCATACAAAGAAATACAAGTAGGGAAGAAGGGCTAGTAGTTGGGGGAGATCAGGGAAGGGTTCATGCAGAAGGTAGTGCTTGAGCCAGGTATTGAAAGAAGTTGTCAGTCATTTCACTTGTGTCCAATCCTTCATGACCTCATTTGGAGTTTTCTTGGTGCAAAGATACTGGAGTGGTTTGCCGTTACCTTTTCCAGGTCATTTGACAGATGAGGAAACTGAGGGAGTTAGGGCAAAGCAACTAGTAAGTGTCTGGGGCCAGATTTGAACTCAGGAAGATGAGTCTTCCTGACTCCAGCCTTGGCATTCTATCTACTGTTCCACTTAGTTGCCCTTATTAGAGGAAGACAGGTATTCTAGGAGGCAGAGAGGAGTAAGAAGGGCATTCTAGGAATGGGGGACCCCGATGCAAAGGTATGTAAAGACAAGCAAAGAAGCCAGTTTGACCAGATCACAGAGTTCAGGGAGAGGAAGCTGGAAAAATAGGTTGGGGCCAGGTTTGTGAAGCACTTTAAAAGTTCCTGCCCTGGAGGAACTTGTTCCTTAAGAAGTTTCTTGGGGCAGCTAGTTGGCACAGTGGATCTGCAATTCAGGAGGACCTGAGTTCAAATCTGGCCTCAGACAGTTGACACTAGCTATGTGACCCTGGGCAAGTCACTTAACCCTCATTGCCCTGCAAAATAAAAAAGAAAGAAAGAAAGAAAAGAAAGAAAAGAAAAAAGAAATATGTATACTCTTTTGTTTGTTTTATATCTTTTTTTTTTTTTAGTGAGGCAATTGGGGTTAAGTGACTTGCCCAGGGTTACACAGCTAGTAAGTGTTAAGGCCGGATTTGAACTCAGTTACTCCTGACTCCAGGGCCGGTGCTCTATCCACTGCGCCATCTAGCTGCCCCTTTTGTTTGTTTTAAAGAAGTTTTTCTACTGTCTTTTCCATGTTTTACAGCAAAGGTTAATCTGAGTACAAAGGATTTCCTGGTTCAGTAGCTCCAATCTTTTCTGGGTCTGGGTTGTGATCCATCTTCATTTACCTCTTTGCTTTATAGAATACCTAGCTTCAAGGTTGTGATGGTAAATGTTTAAAGAGTGGTTCTTCCCTCCCCAAAATGCAAATGGAACATAAATTTAATCGGTGTTATTAACATCCTCTCCAACACTTAAGTCTATGCAAATCAAATAAATCCAGCCCTGACTTGGAGAGTTTGTGGATTCCAGAGGTTTAAATGTTCACACTGAAAACTCAGCAATTGGGCTTCTGGGATGGTTCTAGCTCCCACCTGCTTAGCTTAGCTGCTTAGCACCACTCAAGCACCATCCCCTACATAAGGCTTTTCCTGGATGGTCACTCCACCCCACTTGGTGTTCTCTCCTTCTAGAAACTTCTTTGGCTATACTTGGTTTTCAATTATCCGAGTACATACATACATACAGTATCCCCTGTAGAACATAAGTCTCTTGAGGGCAGGGACTACAGTGACAAAGATAAGAATGAATAAGTCCCAGAAGTCTTGCCTCCCCACAATAACTTTCCCTCCTCTGAATTCTTATAGCATTTTGGCTTTTTCAGTCAGTCAATCAGTAATCAATAAACATTTATTAAGTGCCTACTATGTGCCAGGCACATATGAAGAAAGACAAAGGATAAGATTGTACTTGATTGCATAATGCCTTAGACTACTTTCTAATTTTATTTAAATCTCTTTTCTTTCCCCCACCTACCTTGAAAGTCATAGAGTTGGGAACTCTTTTCCATTCCTTTGAAATATACAGCAGGGTAAAAAAATGCTCATTGAGCTCGATTTTTCCATATTCATCTTATCTGGTCACCCTGAAATAATGCTATGGAAATGTCATCTAAATATGGATTTTAAATAAGACTCGATAACAATTTGAACATGTGGAAATTTTCCTGATGGTCCACTTTCTTTTCACCAAAAAGTTTAGATTTGTTTTTAGGCACCCTCTATGGTACACATACTCATTCTCCTCTTCATCACTTCCAGTGGGAAAGTAAACATCAGTTTGTTCTGTACATGTATCTCAATGTCTCCTTCACTCAGGCTTTCCTTTTGGAAGTAGAATACAATAGATCATCTTCATGTTTTCAGTAGTTCGAGACCAAAAAAAGAGTTCTTTTTTAAAGGCAGTATTTTAACAATTTATTTTCTTTCGCTACTTTTGTTTTTGGATTACCATCAAGTCTTATTATCATACGTTACCATGAAACACCATTACCTTTTACAGGTTAAAAACTTGGATGCAATTCAATTGTTCCACTCAACAGCTAATTGATTCAGGTAGTTTTCTGACATTCAAGTTAAAACACATTGCTTCCATAAACATGAGTAATGCTTTCCACTTAGGGGATGTGGCCATCACATTCTTAAGCTATCAGCCCTAAAGCAGAGGTTGAGTTTTTCTCATGAGCTTACTGTTCTTTCTCAGGAAGCATCTGTGAGTGAAGGATTTGCGCTCCCTCTCTCTCTCTCTCTCTCTCTCTCTCTCTCTCTCTGTCTCTCTCTCTCTCTCTCTCTCTCTGTCTTTCTCTTTGTGTGTCTTTGTCTCCCTCTGTGTCTGTGTCTGTGTCTGTGTCTGTGTCTCTGTCTCTTTCTATGTCTCTCTCTATGTCTGTTTTTCTCTCTGATTTGGTTTCATTTCTAGGCTTTAGTTCTGTATTCCTATACCCAAGAGGCTCTTTGTGAACAACAGTGCTGTATTTCCTCCTCACTCTCAATCTTATTTTGGATTTATTTTTGTTTTATTTTTTCTCTTTTTCCCTGATTGCTCCTCTATCACTCTTTCATTCATGGTCAAGGTACAAGGTATTCCAAGCTTCTGAACATTTAAATCTCATTACATGGCAGACATGGCAGTTCCTCTAAGGTCTAGCAGAGAAGCTAAGATCCCAGCACTAGGGACCTGGATTGGTCTGTGGCTATTGTGGTTTGCCTGGGTTCATTACAGGGGATACCTGCCGTCTCAGGAATTCAAAGAGGCTCCCTATTTTCTCAGTCATTGGCTCATCCAAACCATCTTAGATACTCCGGGTGACAATTCTAGTTTTGTTTTGTTTTTGTATGGAGTTTCTCCACAAAGGAGAAAAGAAAATGCATTCATTCCTACACAGAAAGCAATGATAACCATCAGAGAATTTCTGTGTGCATGAACAAATCAATTTAAATAGGATTTAGTATATTAACTTTTTACTACTAGAATTGCATTCTAGGCCTGATGGGCACAAAATGATATTTTCAAGATTTCTGATTAACCACATTATATTTTACCTCCATTCATATTATCCAATAAAAAAGCTAAGCTTGATCTTTCCAATACTGACTCTTTCCTCAATGACAATCCATTCCTATAACTGCTTAGGCACTGTCTTCCTCATGCTGCTCAAGTGCCAGGGAAGAAGACAGCACCTCCAGACCTTTTGGTGCTCACAAGATCTATGCAATGAGAGGCAACAGCTGCCAGGGGCCTGCTATAAACCCAGTTAGTTGAGTCTGCATTCCACACAGGGAGTTGCCACTATGTTGGGGCAGGGAAGGGTAATCCTCTATCTCTCATTGAAATCATATCACCTGTCGGGCTACTTTTAACTGCATCTTCTACCAGGTGTGGCACCCTGTGTCAATAGCTCTTCCACTTCAGCAGTCAGGAGATTATTAGCAGATGAGTCATACATGAGAGGAAGATGGCTTCTCCAAAATCCCTCTTGGTCAACATGAATGATGTCTTCCAATACTGAGGGGTGGGGAAAGAAAAAAGACCAAATAAAGTATCAGATATGTTGTTCAATGGTTTTTCAGTTGTGTTCTACTCTTTGTGACCCAATTTGGGGTTTTTCTTGGCAAAGGTACTAGAGTGGTTTGCCATTACCTTCTCCAGGTAATTTGATAGATGAGGAAACTGACACAAACAGGGTTAAGTGACTTGCCCAGGGTTACACAGCTAAGTACATGTCTCCCTGACTCCACTGTGCCATCTATGTATCAGATATATCAGATAGAAGTATATCAGATATACTTCTCTTCAAACTCAGATATTCACTCCATGCTTATTTAGAACTATAGGATTTAGCTAAGTACAGTGTTTGCTCCCATTCTACTTGAGGGTAAAGGGCTGCACCAGTTGCTTTTTTTTTTTTTGAAGTTCCTTTTAGCTCCAAGATATGTAATTTGTGATTAGAGATGGGTGAACTGAGGAAGAGGTCGATAAGCATGGATGAAGGTCTCAGAAATATAGTTCTGACAAAGGTTCATAAATCCCCAAGCTACATGCTGGGATAAAATCCATTATCCCCAGTCTTTATCAGTAATTGCTCTAATTTCTCAGAACCCGTTTTTCTTTGTCCTTTTTGGTCTTGTTAAGGTGCTTACCATCAGGGTATTTTTTTTTCTCTCTTCCCCCTCTCTAACCAGCCATATTACAGTATTAGACCTTGCTTTCCTGGATGGATTGATTGAGTCTCTTTTCCTGCATTGAGCTCACATTCCCTTTTCTGATGTAGGTGGTTCTCCTGGCTTTTGCCTTTGAATATATTTACATTCCTTTCAGGCTTCTTTTATTCTTCTCCACTCCTTCAGGTTCCTTCTCCCAGCCTCAAACCTGTGCCTTCTTTAATGCTACTTGAGTGCCACTCCCTATGTTTCTATGTTTGGAAAAGCCTTACCCCATCTACATGCCAATCCCTTTGAACCTTTGGTCTCCACTGAAAATCACTGCTTGTTTCTACACTAAAGAAGGAACAGGCAAGAGGAAGAGAACATAGTAGAAAGACAGTATGTTGTGGGGCTTAGGAGGAAAGAGTGACCTTCAGCAGAGCTTTTCAAAGATTCAGGTGATTGAAACTCTCATTTACCCTCGGGCCCTTGGGGCTTTGGCAGAGGTCTACCAATTCCTGATTATTCATACCCGATACTAGATAATTCGAACAATATTTTAAGGGTACCTATGAAAGCCAGAATTCCATAGATTGGAGAAACAGAGCCCCTGGCTCAGCAAAGAGACTGTGAAGCCTGGTAGTTAAGCTAGGGGGAGCCACAAATAACAGAGGCAGCTCAATTGCAGTAGTAATGGAAGTCAAGAGAACAATAACTCCATTGAGAGGAAGAGATAAATGCTGTGCTTATGTTTCTGCCATAGTCAGTCAGCAAGCATGAGCACACTAAAAGCAAGATGGTGTTCCTGCTGGAGAAGAAGGAAAAATAGCAGGAGGAACTTCTCTCTACTATTCAGTTGATGGTGGGAGGGGAAATAAGGAAGTATTCCTTGGGAAGATGGACCAAATGCCCCAAGAAAGAAAAACCCAAAAGGCAAAGAAAAGGAAAAATATACCCTAAAGATATGAAGGTATGAGGTCAAGAAGATGAAGGGTAGAAGAAGGTGACAGGGAGAAGAAAGGCTAGAAGAAGGACCTCTCTGGGCCTCACTTTCTTCATCTGTTAAAGTGATGGTACAGGGCAGCTAGGTGGCAAAGTGGATAAAGTACCAGCCCTGGATTCAGGAGGACCTGAGTTCAAATCTGGCCTCAGACACTTGACACTTACTAGCTGTGTGACCCTGGGCAAGTCACTTAACCCTCATTGCCCTGCAAAAAAAAAAAAGTGATGGTACAGAACTAGATGGTTTCTTACAGTTCTAACAATCTAAAAATCTTAAATAACAATAATAACAATAGTATGCATACATAGGGTACTCCAAGGTTTCCTTAGGACAACTTGAGCTATATGTAGAGATACATGACCTTTAAGAAGTCAATTAAGACATGCATTTATTAAGCACTTACTACATGCCAGACACTGTGCTGTATTCTGGGGCTACAATTATAAAGAATAAAACAATCATTATCTCCAATCCTCATTTCCCATTAAGGCATGGTTGAATATATTTTTGTGAGAATTAAGGTTGGGAAAAACGGAAGTAACATTAATACTAAAAACTATCAGGGCAACTAGAGGAAGTAGGGAATGAGTTCTGGACATTCATTGGAGTAAAGAAAATTTGGCTATCCAGACATCTACCAGACATTTCTATTTGCTTAAAGCAGAGCAACTGAAACATTATTGACTTAATTTATAGGTAATTTTACCTTTCAAAAGTATCTTCTATTTTGTTGTTGTTGTTGTTGTATCTTTCTCTCTTTTTTTGGTGGGGCAATGAGGGTTAAGTGACTTTCCCAGGGTCACACAGCTAGTAAGTGTCAAGTGTCTGAGGTCCTCCTGAATCCAGGGCTGGTGCTTTATCCACTGCGCCACCTAACTGCCCCCAGTATCTTCTGTTTTGGATCTGATTTTGACCTATGTGGAAGACCTGATGAAGTAGAAATGAGATTCTGTGATTGGATGATTTGGTTAAATCTCTCATGGCATTCTGATGAACCAGTTGATTGAATAGTTACATGGATTTTAAGATGGTTGACTAATTGGATCAAATGAGTGCTAAACCAGGAATTTCTATCAACCCTAAACAAGATCTGTAATGGAATTCTGCATGTTTGTGCTTGGTCCTGTTCTGCTAAATATTTTTTTTCCTGCTAAATATTTTAATCAATGACTTAGATAACAGCATTCATTCTTGAATATCTTCTTTCTTCTGCCTTAATATCTTAGATCATCCTGTCCTCTATGCCTGGAACACCCTCCCTATCCACCTGTTGAATTTTTACTTATCCTTTAAAGTCCAAAATTGTTGATATTCAGATTTCCCCCCATATTTACATTGTTTACTTTTACGATCACCCCTATCCCTTGTTTGCTTAAGAACACTCCCACTAGCCAAAAATTATAAAATATAGCTTTTGGTTTCTTTTTTATTCTTTTATACTATAACATTTAATATTCAGATACACTATTCATTTTGAGTTTATTATAGCACACAGTATAAGTTTCTGGCCTAAACCAAATTTCTGCCAAAGCACTTTCCAGTTTTCCCACAAGTTCTTGCCAAATCAGGAGTTCCTCTCTCAAGTAATTTATGTTCTGGTGTATATAGAATGCTGCTATGTTGAGCTAAATTTTTCTGACTCTTCATTATTTAGTCTTTTCCATTTACTCACTTTGCTAAAAAGTGATGCTCTTTAAAATCATCAGCCATGATGTAATGAATTAAGAGGACATAATAATGATGTAATCATTCCAATTTCCTAAATAATTTCCTTTGTTGATGAAGTAATTAATGAGTTTCTGGAGAGGATGAGAAATGGATAATCAGAGTAGTCTAAGATCACTTAGCAACAATGAGTTTAATTCCCAAATATTCAATTTAGGATTTCTTGACATAGATCTCTATTTACCTAACAACTGATTATTTTGGAATAATAATAGTAGTATAAATCATAACGGTGGCTCTGGAAGGGCCTGAGCTCACAGGGTGTGACTGAGAAGTTCTATGGCAAGCACTCTGCCTTCTGAGTTTGGTGAGCCAATTGGGAAGTGCTTACATAGGTAGAGACAGAATTTTGCAAACTAATACAAAATCAGTAGAAAATCACTACTTTATTAAGCACCTAATTGTGTTTAAGTAGCCAAGTGGCACAGTAGATAGAGCCTTGCTCCTGGAGTCCGGAAGATCTAAGTTCAAATCTGGCCTCAGACAGATGTTTCCTAGCTTCGTGACTCTGGACTGGTCTCTTAACATCTGTCTGCTTCAGCTACCTCCACTTTAAGATGGGGATAATACTAGCACCTACCTCCTAGGGATGTTGTGAAGATCAAATGAGATATTTTTAAAGCCCTTTCACAGTGCCTGGTACACAAGAGGTACTTAAGAAATCCTTGTTTCCTTCCTTCTACTATGTACTAGGCTCTGTGCTAAGTCCTGGGGATACAGAGAAGGACAAAAACACTGCACTCAAGGAGTTTCCATTCTAATGGGGGAAGGGGGGAGAGAATATGAAAACAACTATCAACCTAAGACATATACAGTGTAAATGGGAGGGATCCCAGAGGGAAGGTATAGAACAGGGGGGTGGAGAAGGGGACTGGAAAATAAAAGATGGAATTTGAGCTGATTCCTGAAGGAAGTCAGAAAAAAACCAGGAAGCAGAGGTGAGAAGGGAGAATACTTCAGGCATGGGAGAAAACCAAGGAAAAGCTCCAGACATAAGATAGAGTATTGTGTGCAAGGAACAAGAAGATAAGGAACTCTGGATTGTTGAGTATGTGGAGGAGAGGAAAGTGGAAGAAGACTAGCAAGTAGGAAGGAGCCAAGATGGGAAGGGCTTGAAAAACAAACCAGAGAATTGATACTTGATCCTAGATGTAATAGGGTGATGCTGGAATTTACTGATTGGGCGTGGTAGGAAGGAGAGAGGGGACAGAGAGATATGGTTAGACCTGTGCTTTAGGAGGATTATTTTGTCAGCTGAATTGGTAATAGATTGGAATGGGGAGAAGCTTGAGGTGGGAAACCAACCAGAGAGCAGTTGGAATAGTCCAGATATGAAGTAATGAGGGCCTGCACCATAGTGAGTGCAGAGAAAGGGATGTAGAAACACATATGTATATATTCTTTTCCTAGGGATACAAATACATTTTCACATATATATATTCATACATATGTTTATATCCCATTAGTGTATGCATTTATATGTATACACACATCAATTTCATGTATATATTTATATACCCACATATATGTATATGTTCCTTTCATTTATACATTCATATGTACACACATTTATGTATGTCTATATCCTTTTCATATATTCACATATGTATCAGAAATATTATAAAGATAGAAATAATAAGACTTAGCAACAAATTAGATATGAAGAATAAGTACAAAATAGGAATTGAAGATGACACTGAGATTGTGAGCCTGCATGCTGTTGTGGTTTTTGTCGGTGCTCTTCAAAAATGAAAGACTGACAACAACCACAACAACATTCTGGAGGACCTGAGTTCAAATCTGACCTCAGACGCTTGACACTAACTGTGTGACCCTGGGCAAGTCACCTAACCCTCATTGCCCCACCAAAAAAAAAAGACCACCACCATTTTCTCAAGGCAGCTGAAGCAGGCACTGTGGAGCACTTATCTTTGTCAGGCATCCAAGACCCCAAGGTCAACCACTGCATCTATTACCAGTCATCTTAACTTTTGTATTGTCAATGAATCTGGAAGAGAGAGTGAGGACTTTGTGCAACTGAGCTTCATTTCCCTTACAAGTCAAGATATCACGATCATCCACTGTTTTACTCCAACATCATGAAGAGTTATAGAGGGGAAAGGAGGAGAGGAAATACTGAGGTGAATGGTAATGAATGAGTGGCCCCATGGGATTGGAAAGAGGGCTTATTTTTTGGCAGTTGGGTTCAGTATTACTAGGAGAGGGGAAGGAAGAAGGTGCAAGAATATGCTGAGCATTTGGAAATGAGGCAAAGTATCAGTGAGGAACAATGAGGAAGACCAAGTAATTTGAAGGTTTAAGGTCTACCCTTGAGGTTTCAATAATCTATTTCCCTGTAATGTGTGTGGATGTGTCCTAGGAGGCATCTGGAAGTCTGACTCAAAGAAAGCATGACTAGAAGCTGATGGGTAAAAGCTGTGGTATTCTGGGGCTGAATGGGGAAAGGACCCAGCAGACCTGGCACTGGTGTGGCTTGTTGGGACATATATCCAGAAGCTGATAGATGAGACAATTGGTGGTGGATTGTTTCTCAGCAACCACAAATGGGACTTTTTAAAGCCAGGAAGTATTGTGGGCCAGAAGTCTGGCCAGGAGGCAGGAGCATCTGTGTCCTGGGGCTTGTCTTGTGGCAACAATACGTGTAGCCTAAGCAATTTTGTGGCCAGTAAATGTTTGATAGATGGATGACTGACTGAATAAATATTTCCACTTATGATGATTTTTTTAGGTTGAGGGTTATCATGATTTCCCTATAAGGATCACTCTGTAGCATGACAACAGGAAAAACTTTAGCACTTGGTAAGAAGTGGTATTAGTGTGGTGTATAGAGAACTGGCAACAGGAAGATCCGAGTTCAAATCCCTCCTCTGAGAAATACTGGCTGTAAAATGCTGAATAAGTCATTTAATCTCCGGGGCCCCAGGCAATTCCCTAAGGCTAAATTGCAGAGAAAGTATGGGTAGAGAGGGAGCTCATCCAGGAGCTCCCTACAGCAATGAAATCACAATTCCAGTCCTCATCCCCATTTGTCTGTCACAAGTGATGAGTGCAAGAGATTCTGTAGTAATAATAGATTGTATAGATACACTCCAGAGGGAAATTCTATTGCCAGGTGCAGGGAATTTTGAGTTATCTTCAAGTCCTTCATTCCTTGTGTCCTAGAACAAATTAAGAAAAGGAGGCGTGTGTGTGTGTGTGTGTGTGTGTGTGTGTGTGTGTGTGTGTGTGTGTGTGAGAGAGAGAGAGAGAGACAGAGACAGAGACAGAGACAGAGAGAGAGAGATGTGGTCCATTTATTTTCCATGTACATGAAGAATCACACATGCATGAGCATGCACGCACGCGCGCGCACACACACACACACACACACACACACACACACACAAAACCAGGCTTGAATCAAAGCAGGAAAGATTGTAGTTGAATATAAGGAAGAGTTATTTGATGGTCAGGATGATAAAAATCCATGACTGAGTTCTTCAGAGAAAAGAGGAGAAAGAACAAAATACCTTAATTTTAGGAATATTCTGGAAAATCAGAAATGCTGTTGCAGATAAATATGTAAAATAATCAGGAGAGAAACTGACCAGAAGGGTAAAATAGTCTATGAAAGTGAAGAAAAGAAAAACAAAAGAAGGAAAAATAATGCAAATAAGGGTTTGTTTTGTTGATAAAAATCAAGACATGACCAAATAAATGTTTGTGAAAATAATAGAGGATGTTCAGTATGAAAAGAATTATAAGTATGTATAATATATCAATACACTTTAAAATCTTTCAGAAGAGACTCAAATGCTTCCAATTCAATTCGATAAACATTTATTAAGTGCCTACTATGTGCAAGTCCCTGGAGAATAAAGGCAAAAATGAAATTGTCCCTATCTTTCAGGAGCTAATTTTCTGCTAGGTACATAGATATATACAAAAATGCGAAATATATGCAAAGTACATACAAAGTCATTTCAAGCGTTAAGTGCTTGCTAATAACTGGAAGAACCAAGAATGCTCTCATGTAGCAAATTCTACTGGAGTTGTTCTCTGTAGGGAGCTAAGGATTCTTGGAGGGGGAGGGAAGGACCAGATGTGTTCCAGACTTGTGCCATGGCTATGCAAAGGCTGAGTTGGGAGATTGAAACTGCTTATCCTTTTGTCCTGGATGGTTTACTTATTCCTGCCAGAAGGCAGGAGGGTAGACTGGAGGCTCTCTCCGGTCTCTTTATCAATCTATATTTGTGTGTAGACTCTGAAAAGTTAGTTATGACTCTTCATTTATGAAGCATGGGAACATGGCCTGGACACTAAGGAGTCTTTGTTAATTAAGCGCATTCACTACTAACTGGTGAAGCAGACAGAGTTCAGATTACACTCCTTGGGAACATTTGCATCACCCTCCACTTTTGCTTTTCCTCAAGATTTTCTAAACAAACCTGTCAGACTTCAGGACTTCATCATCACCAGAGCCTGTTTTGGAGATTCTCTTGTAGGGAGCAGGCCTATCCTGTTTGACTGTATCAAACAAGCCTGAACTGGATGAACTGAACAGGAAGTGCCAGTTTTGCCTCTTCAGAGAGATCCGAGGCTCTTTGTAGAATAACTTGTTCAGCCACAGGAGGGGAAGGAAAAAAAAAAACAAAAAAACCCCAAACCAACTCTGCCACTGTTCCCTCCAGAGACATAATGTCGCAGGACCTGCTCTGGGGATAACTGTATGTTTCTGGGATAATTGAAATTCCATTATTTGCAGCAGCTTTTGGAGCAGTTTCCCTAAATGACCAGCCCACAAATCATTTGACTAGCTCATAATTTTTGCTTCATTCCTCTCCCCCCCCCCATGCTCCCTTGTAAGAAATCCAATGGGGTACTAATAAAACTCCTTTACTCACATATAATTATCAGTGTTGCAAAACAATCCCCTAAAATCCACAAAACAGAGCTCATTAAACATGGAGGGAGAGCCAAGGTAAAAAAATAAACGAGATAATGGGTGTAAGCCAAATATAAGTGTCAACTTTGTTTAATATGTCCTGGGTTAGAAGGGTTATACTTGTCCTGTTTGCCCAGAAACAAGGAGGAAACAGTGACAACCGAAAAGACATAGATTGAGGCAGGATATAAGGAAAAAGCTTCCCAAGAGCTATCGAAAAGTGGATTGGGATTCCTGGAGGGGGAGTGGTCTGTTCTTCCCTTGGAGATCCTGGAGTTGCTTTGACTGGGAGGGTAAGGAGGGACTCTTGCGGCTCAGTCATATCTGACTGTTTGTGACCTCATTTGGGGTTTTCTTGGCAAAGATATTGGAGTGATTCGCCATTTCTTTCTCCAATTTTTTTTACAGATAAGAAAACTGAGGCAAATAGGGTTAAGTGACTTGCCCAAAGTCACAAAGCTAGTGTCCAAGGCCTGATTTAAACTCAGATATCTGAGATTTTTCTGACTCCAGGTCCAGTACTCTATTCAATGCACTACTTAGCCGCCCTCTGATAACTTATTACCTTTTTATAAGTTGGTTTACCTTTTGGGCCTCATTTTTCCTTTCACATAAAGAGTGTGGATTAAATAGTTGGCCTCTAAAGTCCCTTGAAGCTCTTTAGGTATCAAGATAAGCAGGAAGAAAATTTTAGTAACCAGTACCCTACTTTAAATATATTTAAAAAATTTTTATTACAAACTTAATCATCAGTAAACATAAATATGTCAATATGTAAAGAATAAACATGAGAATTGTGTACTGCTGTCAGCTTCTGTTTTGTGGACCAACTCCAGGCTTCCTTGGCCACCTTGAGGAAGTTCCCCTTTTCTTCAAAAGGAGTAGACAGATTTAGGGAAGTTAGGGAATGAGTTTCATCTCAGGGGCCACACCAAAGTCTGGATGGCTCTTGATTCCCTCTGCTCTCTATCCCAGGACCTCCCTATAGGGCTTCCAGCCCACTGCTTTACCATAGGAGACTCAGAAGAAACAGCACACCGCCTTCCGCTCCAGTTAAAAAGTCATCGTCAGGCATTAAAACAGCCCTTGGTTAAAATAATCGCTAAAATTTAGAAGAGGTCAAAGGTTGGCAGGCTTAGGATTTCGTGGGAACATGCGCTTGTTTGGGCCTGGCCCAAGCGCTGAGTTGACCTGTTTGACAGGTAACAATTAGAGAGTAATAGCTTGCCGGGCTGGAATGTTGCGCTGAGGCCCCGCGGAGGATCTGGTTTACCTGTTCGGCAGGTGTGGGCTGCAGAGCTCAGATAGGTATGTGCACGCACAACATTCCAGAGAATCGGTTTTCTCTTAAAGATGCAGTGATGACTGCAGGGCACGAAAGGGCTGGGTTTAGCCCTGGCTAGAAGCCGTTAGCTATTTGCAAGGTAAAGAAGGAAAAAATAAATATGTAGTGCATCGGAGATAATCAAGAAAGAAACTATAGAAGATGTTCAGGACTATTTTTCCATTCTTTCTAATAGATGCTTCTTGGTTGAGGGCTCGAGAAACAGTAGAGTAGATGTACGCAATACCGAAAGTGGTTAAGTTGAAAAATCACCTCTTTGTTTTGTTGTTTTTCCCCCTTTCAAAGGAAACAGTTGTTGACGATAATTTGGTATAGGCCTTTCAAAGGACTGGGTATACCTGTATCTGTCAGGGAAGATTTCTTTGCAAGACTACATAAAGATTTAAAGAAAGAGGATTATTTCTCAGATTCAAAACAGATACATCTTTATGCTTTGGAAGTAGAAGGTGAATTTTAAAACCAGCAAATATTGTTTTGGGAAAATGATATCTTGGCAGTTAAAGTAGCTGCCAATGGACCTGCCTCTGTTGTTGTAGATATTGGGAGATACAAATGCTATTCCATATGTGTATGCTTTCTGAATGGTTTGCCTACATCAGTCACATTCCCATGATTCCTGGATTATTTACATCTTTGTTGGCAAATTCAAGGGAGAAACAAAAATTACACTGGAAGTTGCTGAAATTAGCTTTTTAAAATACTGGAATTGGGAATAATAATATATATACAAGATATTTTTTAAAATTTGCTCATGATCCTAACAAATTAACTCATCTTAGTTTTCTACAGAAAATGCTTCTGTCTCCATTCATATTGTTCCATTTTTCTGCCAGTACCATTCAAAGTGTACCAAATAAATAGGGATAGTTTTCATTTCCCATTTCCTTTCAGTAGCATAAAATGTAATCCCAACAATATTTCTACAACAATCTAGCATCAGGAGAGGCACTGTGTTATGTAGTAGATTGGGGCTGGTTTTAGAGTCAAAGAGACTGGGCTCAAGTCCTGCCTCTGGCACTTACTAGCTGTTTAACCTACCACTACCCCTCCCCCAAGAAAGTCACTTAATTTTCTTGGGCTTCAGTTTCCTTACATAGAAATTGAGGGAGATGAATTTTTTTTTTTTTGGTGAGGCAATTGGGGTTAAGTGACTTGCCCAGGGTCACACAGCTAGTAAGTGTTAAGTGTCTGAGGCTGGATTTGAACTCCGGTCCTCCTGACTGCAGGGCTGGTGCTCTATCCACTGCGCCACCTAGCTGCCCCTGAGGGAGATGAATTTAATAACCTCTAAGGTCCTTTTCAGTTTTAAATCTATGATCCTATTGAAGTGACTTAGAGTGACTTTCCCAATGAGGAGTGGAGTAGAATTATGAAATGCTTGTTAAGTGATTACACTGAAAATGGATGAGGGAAGCTAGGTGGCGCAGTGGATAAAGCACCAGCCCTGGAGTCAGGAGTACCTGAGTTCAAATCCGGTCTCAGACACTAGACACTAGCTGTGTGATCCTGAGCAAGTTACTTAACCCTCACTGCCCTGCAAAAGAAAAAAAAGTAAGAGAGAGAGAAAAAAGAAAATGGATGACTATTTCCAGCAGTGGTTGCACTTTCAGTTATACTACTTGACAGAGTAGTCACATGGTGGGAGAATTAGATTTCTCTTTGCTCCCCACTGCCTTTTCCAGGCTCCTCCTCTACATATATCACTCAGTAACCTCTCCTTTAAGGTTCATTCAAACTATATTTATCACCCAATCAAGATTCTGGAAGCTGATGACTACAAACCGATAGGACATCTTCCTTTCTTTCTCAATGAATACAGTTCCTATATCACAGTTTTGGGGTTTTTTTGTGTTTTTTTGAGGGGCAATGGGGGTTAAGTGACTTGCCTGAGGTCACACAGCTAGTAAGTGTCAAGTGTCTGAGGTTGGATTTGAACTCAGGTCCTCCTGAATCCAGGGCTGATGCTTTATCCACTATGCCACCTAACTGCCCCCTGAATCACAGTCTCCTCCCCAAATACTTGAGGACTTCAACATCCATACTGATATTCAACCTAAACTCCCAATTCCTCAATTTACATATTAACTATGACCTATTTCTCCACTCCACAGCTACTTACAGAGACCAAAGATCATACCACTGATTTTTAGTTACCCACATCCATATTCATGAACTCCAAAATTCCTTTATTTGATCTGTTGTGATTGTTATAATTATAATGTTGTTATAATCTGTTCTTCATCCTCACTATGGCCTTCAAACTCTCCAACTCTCAGTTCTTTCCCAGACCATCACTCCTGCCCTGACTGCTCTTTCCCCTTCCCCATCTTGACTTCTCTACACTATCCTCTTCTCTTGGGTCCCTTGCCCCTTTACCCGATCAAAGATCTTGCTCTGCCAAATCCCAGCCTTGGATTACATGCACCATCCATTGCCCTTGTTCCTACTCATGTGCTGTAGACTAAGGCTGGAGAAAATCGTGAACTTTTGCAGTCTAGGTCCAATACAAGTTTGTTTCCTGGGTCCTCCCAAAGCAAGGCAATTCATTGACGTCACTCTAATGGATTCACTTCAGCTTTCCAAATCTTTTAATTTCCCTTCCAAACTTCTCACAGCTCCCCTCCTCCCCACCAACTAAGAATCTTGCCTCAACTGTCGCTGAAAAAAAATCAAAAGTTATTTGCCAACAGTGCTCTTATTTTCCTGCTCTTAATATTACATCACATGCTTTCTGCCACTAAGTCCTCCTTCACCTCTGTTTTCCATGAAGAGGTGGCACTTCTCCTTAGGCTAATGTCTCTATATACACAAGTGATGCCATTCCATCCCATCTTCTCCAGTAGACTGTCCCCTCTTTCATCCCTATTTTTTTGCTAGTCTTCAATTTTTCCCTCTATACTAGCTGTTTCCCTGATGCCTACAAACATGCTCATGTCTCCCTATCTTTAAAACACCCCACCTTGATCCATCCATCCCCACTAGCTATCAACCAATATCTCTTTCTTCTTGTAACTAAATTTCTTGAGATGGTCCTCTCCAATAATGAGTTCCTCTTACTCTCTTAACTTTTTGCAGTCTGACTTCCGACCTTGCCATTCAACTGAAACTACTTTTCCCATAATTATCAAATCCGATGGCCGGTTCTCAGTCCTCATCCTTTTTGAACTCTGTGCAGCCTTTGAGACTATAGATCACCATTTCCCCCTTGATATTCTCTTTAGGTTTTCATGACATGGCTCTTTCCTGCTTCTTCTCCTACCTGTCTGACCACTCCTTTGCCTCCTTCACTGGATTTTCATCCATTTCATGTCTGCTAACTGTGGGGGTCCCCAAAGGCTCTGTGCTCATTACTCTTTTCTCTCTACGCTATTTCATTTGATGATCTGATTAGTTCTCATCATTTCAAATATCACCTCTATGCTAATAACTCTTCGCTCTTCTTGTCCAGCTATCTTTCTCCTTGACGTCCAGTCTTAAATGTCCAACTGCCTGTTAGATATTTCGAAATTTATGTTCCATTGACAACTTGAACACACACACAACATGTCTAAAACTGAACTCATCTTTCCTAAAAACATTCCCCCCTCCTTAGCTTTCCTATTACTCTTGGGGGTGCCAACATCCTCCCAGTACCCAGACTCATAGCCTAGGGGTCATCCTTGACTCATCACTCTTTCTTCCCCCATAACCAATCAGTTATTACCTGTAGTGAGTACTTTCATAAATCTCTCACAACATCTCTGCAGGCAGTTAGGTGGTACAGTGAATAGAGTACAGAGCCTGGAGCCAAGAAAACCTGAGTTCAAATCCAGTCTCAGACACTTGGTAGCTGCAAAACCCTAGGCAAATCACTTTTTTATTGTTGTTTTTTGTTGGGACTATGGAAGTTAAGTGACTTGCCCAGGGTCACACAGCTAGTAAGTGCCAAGTGTCTGAGGCCAGATTTGGACTCAGGTCCTCCTGAATCCAGGGCTGGTGCTTTATCCACTGTGCCACCTAGCTGCCCCCAAATCACTTAACTTGTGCTTGCCTCAGTTTCTTCACCAATAAAATGGAGAAAATAGTGGCTGCTTCCAAAGGTTGCTGTGAGAATCAAATGGGATATTTGTAGAGCACAAAGTATAATCTTGGCATGTAGTAAGTGCTATAGAAATGTTGGGCAGTCAGGTGGCACAGTGAATAGCACACTGGGCCTGAAATCAGAAGATTCATCTTCCTGAGTTCAAATCTGGTCACAGACACTTTCTAGTTGTGTGACTCTGGGTGAGTCACTTCACTCTGCTTGCCTCAGTTTCTTCATCTGTCAAATGAGCTAGAGAAGGAAATTACAAACCACTCCAGTATCTTTGCCAAGGAAACCTCCAATGGTGTCACAAAAGGCAGATAGATACAACTGAAGACAATTGAACAAAATAGAAATGTTAGCTGTTTTTGTTGTTGTTATTACATCTCCTTCTCTATCTGACATTGCCACCACTCTGGTTCAGGCCCTTATCATCTCACACCTGAACTATTGCATGAGCCTGCTGCTTGCTTTCCCTGCCTCCTCTCTCCCCATTCCAACAGATTCATCCTCCAATAAGCATCACACTGATCTTAAAGTTTGGGTCTGACAATATTACCTCCCTATTCAATAAATTTCAGTGGTTCCTTATTCCCTTCAGGATCAAATATGAAATTCTATGTTCTTTTTAAAGCCCTTCATAACCTGGTCCCTTCTTACTTTTCCATGCTTCTTATGCCTTGCTGCCCTCAGTGAGCTCTGTGACCCAGTGACCCTGGCTTCCTTGCTTCTCCTGGCACAAGACCATCCATCCACCTCTTGACTCTTAACATTTTCACTGGCTGTCTCTCATGCTTGGAATGTTCTCCCTCCTCATCTACACCTTCTGGCTTCTCCAGCATCTTTCAAGTCTCAGCTGAAGTCCTACCTTATGCAAAAAACTTTTCCCAGTCCTCCTTAATTTTAGTGCCTTTCCTCTGAGACCACCACTAATTTATCCTGTATGTATCTTGTTTGTATAAAGTTGTTGGCATATTGTCTCCCTGCTGCACTGTGAACTCTTTTCTAAAAAATTATTTATTTATCTATCTATCTCTCATCTATTTATTTATTTGCAGGGCAATGGGGGTTAAGTGACTTGCCCAGGATCACACAGCTAGTAAGTGTCAAGGGTATGAGGTCGGATTGAACTCAGGTCCTCCTGAATCCAGGGCTGGTGCTTTATCCACTGCGCTACCTAGCTGCACCCATGTGAACTTTTTTTTTCAAACCTTTCCTTGCATCTCCTATTGATTGGCACAGTGCTTGGTACATAGTAGTGCTTAATAAATGCTAGTTAACTGACAGTTGAAAAAAAGTAACCCAAATTGTTTTTGTTTCATTCATATCTGACTTTTCATGACCCCACTGGGTTATTTTTTTCTTTTTTTGCAGGGCTATGGGGGTTAAGTGACTTGCCCAGGGTCACACAGCTAGTATGTGTCAAGTGTCTGAGGCTGGATTTGAACTCAGGTACTCCTGAATCCAGGGCCAGTGCTTTATCCACTGCACCACCTAGGTGGCCCCCCCCCCCCACACACTGGGTTTTCTTGGCAAAGATAATACAGTGGTTTGCCATTTCCTTCTCCACCTCATTTTACAGATGAGGAAACCGAGGTAAACATGGTCAAATGACTTGGCCAGAGTTATACAGCTAATGTCTAAGGCAGGCTTTGAACTCAGGTTTTCATGATTTCAGTCCCAGAGTCTATACCCACAGTATCACCTAGCCATTACTAGCTTATTGACAGCTAATTTTAGGAATAAAATGTCAACAAATAACGTCACTTGACAATTTTTATTCTTGGCAAATGTGAAGATTGTTCTGTGCTGACTCACATGCTAAGAGACATATTGACCCAATTTTGAATTCCATTTTGTATTTTTTTCTCTACCTGTCATTTTATTGTCGTAGGGCACTCCCCGTAGGATGATTTCTATCTCCTAATGCAGATAAGCACCTGTTCTGTGATTTACTGTCTTAGGTGCTTTAATTTCTCACTGGATGATTAAATGACTTGCCTAGGGTTACATAGTCAAAGTGTGTCAGCAATGGTCCTTGAACTCAGATCTTCTTGGTCTCAAGGTCAACTCTCTATCCATTATATCACACTGCCTTTTAATAAACCCTTATTATTTGAAAGTACTCTGTGTTATTTTGTGAAGAGTGTGGTGGGCACTATACAACATATCCTCCAAATCTTAGCATACTAAGGGTTTGGGGACACCTTATTCATGGCATTAAAATTATAAGCCATATCCAACCACAATTTCAAAGCCCTGTGGTCTCTTCACAAGGGTTTCTTGTTGATGCCAAAGCTCGTTGGGACTTTGATCAGTTCCAAACCAAACCAAACTAACCCATTTCACATGGAGATCTGCTCCAGATCTACCTCTTCAGAGAAGCCTTCTGTAACCATTGTTACCTAATATTACCTTTGGGTAACAATTTTTCATCATCGGTAACTTTTTGGCATAGGACTGCCTGGTGGTAGCTGTTGTGATGGTGTGATGTGGGATCTTCTCATCTTTTTCCTTTCTTCTAATTTGGCCCTGATTTGCAGCTTTGGTCTGACTGCACACAGAGCAGCTGATTTGGAAACAGCTTCTACTTCATTAACTAGATATTTCCCAGCTGCTGCTCACCATGCTCAATTCCACCTGATTGTCTTCCTTAAGGAATTAGTGACACTCTAGGTATGACGCTTCTGCGGAGACTCCAAGCCATTGCTATTTTCTCTTTATTAGTCATCAACCTTGTTTTCCAATATTGTCTGCTGTCCCCTTCTTTGTCTACCTTGCATTGGTCACCAAGTATGTGTTTACTTGTCTCAGAGACTCACTGCAGATAGATTTCTCTTAACTTCTCACCTTCAGAAATGTCATTGACACATAAGCTACAATTATCATCATGGTTGCATTTTTGCTTATCACGAATGTTACAAAGCAAGATAACCAAGTATCTCTGGAAATGGTAAAATAAAGTCCAGCAACTTCTTCCGGAGGCAACTAGGTGACACAATAATGGATAGAGAATTGGGACTGGAGTTCAAATGCAGCCTCAGATAGTCACTATCTGGGTGACTGTGGGAAAGCTATTTAACCTCTACTTGCCTCAATTTCTTCACCTGCAAAATGGAAGTAATAATAACACCTACCTCCCAGGGTTGTTGTGACAATCAAATGACGTATTTGTCAAAGTGCTTAGTGTAGTGTCTGACACATAATAATTACTTTTAAAATGCTTGTTTCACTCCTTCCTATTTGCCTCTTCCAGAAAAAATGTGAGAGCCACCCTTGCATTTACTACAACTTCCTTATAGCTTTTTGGTTTTGTTTATGGAAATAATGTGGATATTTATATGATTAACTTCCTCAAGAAGTCTGTCTTCTAACTGATCATTGAAAAAGAAGGTCTCACTTAGGATATTAATAATTAAATTAATGAGTTTAGATGGTCTAAAAACGGTATGATTCTTAGTACCCTCTGCTCCATTTTCTATCACTCTGCCATCACCACCGTAGCAGTGAAAAGTGTCTGTACATATTGTATGTTTCTTTGTTTTATAGGTTTCCATAGAAAAATAATTCCTCACCTAGTGTCCAGGCCACTAGTGGTGAGTCTTGATACTTGGCTGTACTGGTCCTTAGAAAGTATACAGCATTTCACTAGGATCATGTTGGAAGCTTTTATAGTATGACAGAACCTGCTAGAACTTATACTCTTTTTGCATAGCCTTCAAGAATCCATGGTCACCTTGACATATATCTTTTTTTGCAGGGGGGTGTTTAGTAGTATTTTATTTTATTTTTCCAATTACATGTACCTTGACATTTATAATGAAGAATTAGAATAAGACTTTTTTTGGAGGATCAACTTAGTAACCTTATACAACAAGAAAACTAGGTTTATTGGGAAGGACTTGTTCTTGATGACCCCATGCTAACTCCTGGTGATCACCATCACTAATGATAATCTAAATGATGATCAACTATCCTTATAATGATATGTAGAGATACTTGGATTGTGGGTATATATCTGGGCAATATCTCTCAGATGGTCTCGGGTATAACAATACCAAATCTCTATCTTACCTATATTTTTGGCTTATTTTCTTACTGTCTCGTGGGTATGCTCTGGAACAGTGTTTCCCAACATTTTTTGTTCCATGAAGCCTTTCAACAACAAAAATATGCTGTGAATACCCACCTTTTTTTTTAACCTTTATTCACTAAATGTTCACAATGACAATAACTTTTGTCCCCCAAAACTGCACATTAAAATTTATATTATGTAGCCAGAAAACATAAAACATCATTTTTCTTGTAATTACAAACCTCTAAACATAAAATATAAAACTCTAATTATATAAAATAATAATGAATATTTTATGTGGGACATTCCGTAAGAACGAAAAGTAGTCCAGTGATATCTTATTTGTTTACAATTACTCGTAAAACTTTATATTCAATTTATTTTACAAATTTGAAAATTTAGAAAATTATTCTAGATTTTACAAATCTAGAATACTGTCAATAATTGCTGAGATTGCAGAAGCTCTCTGGTCCAGTTCCCACTCTGGAGCAAACCAAGGAAATCTCATCTCCCATAAGCTAGCTTCCCTTCTATCAGTCTCAAACCATGAACTCATAGGCTTAGTCAAAATCACTATTAATGGTCATGTAATTTGCTAACAATGTAAAAAAACTAAAGAAATGAAGATAACCTTTTGTTTGTTTTTGTTTTTGTTTTTTTGCAGGGCAATGAGGGTTAAGTGACTTACCAAAGGTCAAGCAGCTAGTAAGTTTCAAGTATCTGAGGCCAGATTTGAACTCGGGTACTCCTGAATCTAGGGCCAGTGCTTTATCTACTGCGCCACTTAGTTGCCCCTGAAGATAACCTTTTAAGCAAAATATAGAAAACTAAAATGGGACTCAAGGCCAGAGGTGACCCTGTGTTCTGGGAAACCAGGGGAAAGATCTGCTGATTGGATTTGGCTCTAACTGCTACTCTTGCTGCTTTGGCTTGGTCTCATCTCCATTCTACTTCTTTGCCACTCACCTCTCTTCCCTCTTGTTTTGTGGTCCATGTTATCATCTGTGTACATCTTACTCTGATTTCTCTGCCTCCTCTCCTGATGTCCCCAAACTTGGGCACAACTCTCTTCCTTAAAGCCACCAAAACAGAGACAGCTCTCCTGAATGCCTTCAAATGCTGCAACTCAAGGCTTTTCTATGCTCTCAGAAAGTCCTCTGATGTCTCTATGATCCCATGAAAAATATCCTGTATATAGCTTGCTTTGTATATATTTGCATGTTGTTTGTCCTATTAGATCGTAAGCTCCTTAAGGAGAGGTATATCTTTTTCCTCTCTTTGTATCCACGTTGCTTAGCACAGTGCCTGGCACATAGTAGACAATTAATAAAATGTTTATTAGTTGATTGACATTGCTATCCAATATCTCAGTGATACTCGATTTTGGCAACTTGGGACTACATTCACATTTTAGAATTTTGTCAGTAACTAAGAAACCTCAAAAGTTTATGGTTTGAGGAATCTAATTTTTTCCCCTTTTGATAAGGAACCCATTTACTTTTCTCCAGTACTGGGATACTTCTCCCTTCATCTATAATTTCCCAAAGAACAGTTAACACCAACTCATCAATCATATCAACAGGTTCTTTCAGTACCTTGGAATATAAGTCATCTGAATCTAACAACCTTTTGAGCAGCGATGTGGTATTTTACTAGTTTCTCACCTTGGCTTTCAATTCCTTCTTTTTTGTGGGTCAATGAGGGTTAAGTGACTTGCCCAGGGTCACACAGCTAGTAAGTATCAAGTGTCTGAGGCTGGATTTGAACTCAGGTACTCCTGAATCCAGGGCCGGTGCTTTATCCACTGCGCCACCTAGCTGCCCCAATTGATTATCAATATAAGACCTTAGTCCTTAAGGTCCCTTTTAGTTTTATTAGTACTCTGTAATTCTATGCAAGCACCATCATGGTCTCTTGCACTTAGCATCTAGCACATTGCTTAGCCAATACATGTTTATTGAATTTTTTGTTGAGTCTATGATTTCCAAGGAGCCTTCCAGGTAGAATGATACCAGATACCTGAGGGATCTCTTAGGTTGATTCACTAATCTGGACTTGATATTTAATCTATGTCTCAATCATCACCTACCCATATTTGGTTTGTGTCCTGAGAAGTTCTACCTCCAACTGTAGTAAAGTAGTAACTGCGTACTCCGGCCAGATGACCTGAGAACGTGTAGCTGTCAGCCCCTTGCTCCTGAGCTGGAGGTAAGAGTAGAACTCCCTTTGGAGTTTCAAGCCTCAAGTTAGGACAGAAAAGGCAGGGAATTTCCTATTATATCACAACCCCATAGAAATGGCGATTCATGATAATGTAAAAGCAAGCCCAGTGATGAGCAGGGGGCAAAGTACTGGGATTTTCAAATGCTAGCTCTGCCTCTTATTACCTGTGTGACCTTGGATGAGTTATTTCACCTCTGGGCCTCAGTTTTACTCATTTATAATATAAGGGGGTTGAACTAGATGACATCTAAAATTCCTTCCAGTTTTAAGTCTAAGACTTAATAGCCCAGTCTTTTGTGTGGATAATATGCTCTGTATATTTAAACAGTGAGTCTCCAAAATGACTTGCTCATACTTTCCCAGAAATTTGGCTCACAAATTCTCCTAGATAATATTAACAAATACTCATTTTTAACAGTGGTAGATTTTATACATTACCCATAGGTCTTAGGGCCCTGGGCACATGCATCTAAATCTTAGGGAGATGAATAATTCATTTTCCTCTAAGATAGAGTTTAAAAAAAGTGTGTGTGCATGCATGCGCGCGCGTACATGTGTGTGTGTGTGTGTGTGTGTGTGTGTGTGTGTGTGTTGTGGGCCTCTTTGACATTCTGGTGAAGCCTAGGGATCCCTTCTAAGAATAATAGTTTTAAATACATAGAATAAAATACATAGAATTTCAGGAGAAACCAATTATCATGCAATAAATATGTATTTTTTTCTCTATCCAAGTTCACAAATACCCTGAAATTTATCCATGGAATGGTCTGTGAATCCAGGTTAATACCCCCTGCTCTAAGTTATTTAAGGCCATTGTAAGTTTAGTACAAGTTTCTTATAGGTAATTCTTTACTTTGTGAAGCAACAAAGAAAAAGCTCTTCCCCAGACCCAACTCAAATCTTCCCTTCTCTGTGAGCTTTTGTGTTTTTTTGTTTTTTGTTTTGCAGGGCAGTGGGGGTTAAGTGACTTGCCCAAGGTCACACAGCTAGTAAGTGTCAAGTGTCTGAGGCCAGATTTGAACTCAGGAACTCCTGAATCCAGGGCCGGTGCTTTATCCACTGCGCCACCTAGCCGCCCCTCTCTGTGAGCTTTTAAAGATCCCATGGGGCATTTTAAATACAGATATTTAGTTGGAGGAATGGAGATGTTTAGACTGATGAAGAGAAGACTCAGAGATGACATGCTACCTGTTGATGACTATTTGAAGGGCTGTTCTGTAGAAGACATTTTGTCCCAGAGGCCAAAACCAGGAGCAGTGAGTAGAAGATGCCAGGAGCCAAATTTAGATTTGATACAAGGAAAAAGAAGCTTTCCCACCGTGAAGGCTGTTCAAAAATTGAATGGCTGGGGGCAGCTAGGTGTCGCAGTGGATAAAGCACTGGCCCTGGATTCAGGAGGACCTGAGTTCAAATCCTGTCTCACACACTTGACACTTACGAGCTGTGTGACACTGGGCAAGTCACAACCCTCATTCACCTGCTCCCCCCCAAAAATTGAATGGCAGTTTTGGGAGTTAGTGGGGTCCTCCTCCTTGGAAATCTGCAAGCAAAGGCTGGAAGATCACTTGTTGAGTATGTTATAAAATGGGATAATAGATATCTAAAGTGCTTTGTAAACCTTAAAGCAGCATATGAATATTAGTTATTATTATTAGGCAAGTAGGTAGTATAGAGGATAGGGAGTAGAACTTGGGATCAGAAAGTTGTTATTGTTCAGTTGTATCTGATTCTTCATGATCCCATGGACCATAACATGCCAATATTGTCCATGGGGTTTTCTTCACAAAGATACTGGAATGGCTCACCATTTTCAGTAGATTAAGGCAAACAGAGGTTAAGGGACTTGCCCATGGTCACACAGTTAGTAAGTATTTGAGGACAGATTTGAACTCGGGTCTTTCTGATTCCAGGAATGGCTCTAGCCACTGAGGCATCTCAGTGAGACCTGAATTCAAATATTGCCTCAGACACTTTTAGCTATTTGACCTTGGCAAGTCACTTAAATTCTTTCAACTTAGGTTTCTTCACCTGTAAAATGGTGGTGGTGGTGGTGGTGGTAATGATATCGTACAGGGTTGTTGTGAAGAATCATAGGAGTTAATGTCTGTAAAGTACTTTCCAAACCTTGAAGCACTCTATAAAAGCTACTTTTATTATGATTACTTTCATATGAAGATGGGACTCAATGGCTGCTAAGATTCCTTACAATTCTTACATTGGATTATTCTGTGACAGTGAGGGTTGACTTACTTTGGAACCTCAGCTGAGATTTCTGAAACCAGGCTGTGGGAAACTGAAGTTTCCCTTTCAGGATATTATTCACTCTATAAAAACAAAATGTGTTTGTTCGTGGTAAACATGTTAGAACAGCAGCTAGATAGGGCAAGTATGGACTGGTAGCTGCTCTGATCAGCCAATTTTCAGATAAAAGGGAGGATCTGATAAGTGACAGATTATGATGAGAACATTTTTCATTTGGATCTCTTCTGATTTCATCATCTCTCTCTAACTTCACTCTTAAGGGCACCAGTAAAAGTTCCACACAAAGGTTCTCGTGATTTATTTGTATTGTTAATATGGAAAAACAACAACTCAACAATAGTTGACAGCATCTCTAGAGTAGTTAGAATCTTCATACTATTGGAATATAGGCAAAGCTCAGAATCCTGAGTTCTGCTCACTCACAGGGTCCTCTTGGCACATCAGCTACTTTTGGATATATCAGGTAGCTTCCCTTTGCTCCAGTTTTCCTATCTACAAAATCAATGGACTGTGGCTGAGAGAGAAAAGGAGAGGCATAAATTCACTGGGAAATTCTTAACCAATAATGACTCCTTCTTTTTTGCTTTAGTCCTACCAATATAACTCATTCAATTTATACTTTTCTAAACACCTCACAGCTTATGAAAGAAGAAGAAAAACACTGTAAGGACATTCTTGTACTGATTCTTCTGACTTGGTTTCATGTACAAGGGAAAAAGGAGAGAAAGGAAAAACTTGCTTTTAGAACAACCCTATTTGAGGGTATGGGAATCATAAATAATAACAACAAATATATTATTTGAAGTAAAGCATCATAGCAGATAGTCACATTCAAAGCTGTGAAGGTCTGTGTAGTAATTGGGTGACCCATTGTAAATCACTTAATTTCTCATTATTCTCTGGGTAACTCTCTAAGACTCCAAGTTGTGGACAAAGGTGCTGACCTACACTGGAAGAAGGAATTTCTCTACCTGGGAGTTCCTTATGCCAATGAAATCATAGACCTAGTTCCTATTCCTATTTCTAAATAAATTATAGAAAGGCAGCCTAGCTTAGCATGTAGAGCATTGGTTTTATTATTAGGAAGAATTGAGTTTGAGTTCTCCCTCTGTCATTCACTGGCTATATGACTCTGGGCAAATCATTTAACTCCTCCATGCCCAGACAAGTCTCTTAGAGTATAAACTACAGAATAACTATATATCTGAATTGGTAAAGGGAATTTCCTCATTGGGATTCCTCTATACCAATTAATATGATCATAGATTTAGAGTTTCAGGTTCTAATACCCTTATTTTACAGAAAAGGAAACTGAGGCTCAGAAAGGCTAAGTGACTTTTCCAAGGTCACAAGTAGAAAGGCAAAGGCCTGGTGTTTAAACTTAAGTCTTGGGTCTCCAAGGTCATGGCAATTCAAAAATCCTGTTCTCTTTCCACAGCCAAATTTTCATACAAAACCATAGCTCTGGGAGGGGGAAAAAGTTATTTGATAATTACTTATATGTCATCTTCCTTTCTTGGACTACCCAGAACTCCTCCTCCATTGCTAGTACAGTGTTCTGCACAAGAGGTACCTGATAAACGGAATTGAATTAAATGGAATGGAAAAGCCTTATTCTGGGGAGCATTTAGAAAAATCAATAGAATCCTAGACCGAGAGTTGAATGGAGCCTTAGAAGCCATCTAATCTGACCCCCTCATAAATGAGCCTGAGGACCAGAGACCAATACAAGGTCACATAGGTTACTAATGTATTTGAACTCAGAGCTTCTGGCCTCTAGAGCAAGGACACTCCCACTATTAAACCATAGAATTTCCTTGGTGTCAGTGGCAGAAGGATACCTTGGCTTTAGCATTTTTGTTGTTCAATTTTGTTGATTCTTCATGACCCCATTTGGGGTTTTCTTGGCAAAGATACTGGAATGGTTTGCCATTTCCTTCTCCAACTCACTTTACAGATGAGGAAATTGAGGCACACAGGATTAAATGACTTGTCCAGGGTAAAAAAGCTAGTAAGTATCTGAGGCTAGATTTGAACAAAATTTGAATGAGTCTTATTGACTCCAGGGCTGGTACTCTATCCACTGTGTCACCTAGCTGCCTCATGGAAGAACAGATTAAACAGTGAATGGTGGAAGTGGGGGTGGGGACAGGGGCAGAAAGGAACAGAGTTAGTACTGGGGGGTTGATTAAAAGGCAGATTAAAAGCCATGAAAACAATACATACAACAACTGCAATGATATAAATGGAACCAACAACCAACACACAAAAATATTAAAATGAATGTAGTGGGGCAGCTAGGTGATACAGTGGATAGAGCACTGGTCCTGGAGTCAGGAGGACCTGAGTTCAAATCTGGCCTCAGACACTTAACACTTATTAGCTGTGTGACCCTGGGCAAGTTACTTAACCCCAATTGCCTCACCAAAAAAAAAAAAAAAAAAAAAAAGAATGTAGCAAAATTATAAGGATCAAGCATGACTCTAAGGAAGAGAAAAGAGGGGACATTCCCAACATATTCCTTCTTGGGTGGAGGGAGGTGTAGAAGTGAGATTCATTGCACATATTTTTTTTTGGATGTTTTCCATCGCATGGATTAGTTGTGGTTTTTCTTTTCTTTTCTTTTCTTTTTTTTTTTTTGGTCTTTAAAAAATACTCTGTTGGGGCAGGTAGGGGGCGCAGTGGATAGAGCACCGGCCCTGGATTCAAGAGGACTTGAGTTCAAATCCGGCCTCAGACACTTAACACTTACTAGCTGTGTGACCCTGGGCAAGTCACTTAACCCCAATTGTTTCACCAACACCCCCCCCAAAAAAAAACAAAAACAAAAACAAAAAAACTCTGTTATATGACATGGTTCTCTGGGAGGGGTGGGGGGACATAATGGGCTGAACTATGATGATATAAGACCCAACATACCTCAATAAAATGCATTTTTAAGAAATGTAACCTAAATATGTAGATGTATATAAAAGTAAACAGGCTTCCAGCTGAATCAGTCTTCCTTTAAGTTTTCCTTCTCAACTGGAGGCTCAGTACCTTTAAGAGAACTAGGCTTAGCCCTGCAGGAGGCAGGTATCATTATCCCCTGCCTGCTTTGTAGAGATGTTGGGAGGATTAATGAACTAATGTCTTGCAAAGCTCTCCAGCATTGCAGAAGAAAAGGGCTGGAGCACTACAACGTATTATTATCCCTAAATCTTCCCTCCCTCACACAGTACTTGGCCAGCACAGAATACCGTGGTGCTGCCTGTCTCATTTTAAAGGTACAGTCTCATTATCTAGGAGTGGGAATGACAGAATCCCAGAGTGGAAAGGGACCTCAGAGGTGATGTACCTTGGGCATGAATTTCTGAGGATATCCAACCCTTTAAAAAAGAGTATTTATAGAGCAATTTAAGGTTTGCAAAATGCTTTATAAATTCACCTTATCTTCAAACCAGTCCTGCTATCATTATCCCAATTCTAGAGATGAAGAACATGAGACAGACAAAAGTTAAGTGCCTTGCTCAGGGTCACAAAGCTAATAAGTGTCTGAGACTGGATTTGAACTCAGATCTTCTAGTTGCCTCTTTTGCTTGAACAGCTTCAGTGAGAGAGAATTCATTATTTGCCAGGGAAGCCCATTCTCCTTTGGGACTGGCCCAATTGTTAGGAAGGTTTTTTTTTTAATATTAAACTAAAATCTATCTCCCTATAGTTTTCATCCATTAGTCTCATTTCTTTCTTTTTGGGGACCAGTAGATAAGTCTTATCTCATTTCCACAAGATAACCCTTCAAAATATTCAAAGATAGCTCTGTCTTCTCTTCTCTAGGCTAAATATCCCCAGTTTGTTTAATATTCTTTTTTTTTTTTGGTGGGGCAATGGGGGTTAAGTGACTTGCCCAGGGTCACACAGCTAGTAAGTGTCAAGTGTCTGAGGCCGGATTTGAACTCAGGTCCTCCTGAATCCAGGGCCGATGCTTTATCCACTGTGCTACCTAGCTGCCCCTGTTTAATATTCTTTTATTCATTCCTTATCACTTTGTCATAAGATTCTCTACAATAATTTCTTCTATGTTGCATGTATTGCTATTGGGCATATGGAGACCTCCTGGTATGGGAACTTCTTCCATCAAGGTCAATTATAACCCTTCCAAGTCCTACAGAGTGATCTGACATATGTGACTTGTCCAGGGTCAGATAGTAAATTTCAAAGGTGGAATTTAAACTCTTTTCTTCTTGACTCCAAGGCCAGCCTTCTATCTGCTGCTTCTTCTCTAATTCTTCTAATTATCCTGATCACCTGGGTCTAATTGCTAAAATGTATCTTCTTCCTCATTAATGGCAACCTAGTATAGATTGGAGAGATACAGTTTAGGAAGGTATCTATCTTCATCAAGCATAAATGATACACAGATGATAGAGCATTTATTATGCACTTTCTATTAATGATGCATTAGTTATTAAGCAATCTGCCAGGCTCTGTGCTAAGTGATGGGGATACAGATAGAAGCAAATAATATCATCCTGACTTTGAAGGAGCTTATATTCTAATGGGGATAATGATACATACAGGAAGAAGAGCTTGTACCATGGGGTAAGATTATCTCAAGAGGTGGCAATGTAGCAGATGAATAGGAAGACTATGAATAGGGGATGAGATGAGGCATGACTAGAGTTCTTTCTAAAATGGTAATCCTGGTGAGGGAATCACACCAAGCATGCGAGGACAACCTCAGGGGAGAGACTTCTCCAGGGTGGCAATGCACCAGTAACAATAACAACAATAATGATGACAATGAAAAAAACCCAACAATAACAACACCTATAGAACTCTTTTTGGGCAGCTAGGTGGCACAGTGCATAGAGTGCCAGGTCTGGAGTCAGGAAGACCTGAGTTCAAATCCAGCCTCAGATACTTACTAGCTGTGTGACCCTAGGTAAGTCACTTAACCCTGTTTGCCACAGTTTCCTCATCTGTCAAATGATCTGGAGAAGGAAATGGCAAACCACTCCAGTATCTTTGATAAGAAAACCCCAAATGGGGTCACAAAGAGTTGGACACAACTGAACAACAACAAAATAGAACTCTTTAAGGTTTGAAAAGACCATCATGTACATTATTTCATTGGTGTCTTAAAAAACCCCTATGATTTAAGTAATAGAGTTAGTCTCCCTATTTCGTAGATGAGGAAATTCAGCCTCAGAGAAATTAAATGCCATGTAGAGGGTCATACAGCTAATTAGCAGATGAGGAGAAATGAGAACCCATCTTCTTACTGCAAGCTAAGTACTCTATAACACCTAGACTTATCAATACTCTTTTTTCCCCCATCTTTCCAAAAACTCTCTGGGCTGGGTGGGGCATGTGAGTATCTAATACCATCTCCATTTCACAAGTAAGAAAAAACTGGAACAGAGATATGACAAGATTCGCTCAGAAACCTAGAAAAAACTACTGAAGGAACCCAGAAAATAACTTCATCCATGGCTCCTTGGCCATTCACTCTCACTGGACTCTTTCACATTCAGGCACTATTAACCAGCATTAAAGTAAGCACATGCATCTAAGCCTTGTCAGAATGGACAGTGCTTCCTACTGTTTCCCCTTAGAAGAGGCCGGAATGTCTTCCCTTCTGGAGCCTTTCTCACACTATGCATCTCCTGGACTTCCCATAGGGAACAGGCCCTTTAATCGAGCTGTGATGCCTTCCCACATCTCTCATCCTCCCCCTTCTTTAAGCCCAGCGGTGCCAGGCCTGTAGAATGGAAAGGAAGACCTTTTGACAGATGATTTAGAGCACAACAGCAGGGCTGTCCTTCAGAACAAAGGCAGCATCTCAGTGTCGGGGATGGGATACTGGCATCGCTGTCCTTCTTGGCTCGAAGGAATGAGAGCCTGGAACAAAGTAAGTGGGGCACTGTCTGAGAGCCTGCAGCTTAATTCATGGGGAGGTATTTTTCTGGGAAAGGCAAACGATGTCATCTCCACAGATGCACTGGCACAGGTGTCCAGGATGCAAAGAAAATCAGGCTACCTACATCTAAACTCTATTTGGGGCTGCCGTGCCCAAGAGCTATGATTGACACCTATCCTGGTGGAGTTGAAGGCAGCCACTTAGCCAAGGCCTCAGTCCTGCCCTGTTCTAGAACTGCCCCATTGAAGGAACTTTACATAGAAATGAGCTACTCTTTCCTCCATGGTAGGAAACAGTCACAAGGATAAGAAATTTTTAAATCTTTTATTTTGTTGCAAACCTAATAGAAACAAATATAAATATTCCAATACGCAGAGAACAAGAGGGCCGTGTAAGAAAAAATGTGAACTTTTGTATAGGTTGTTTTGTGTAATTACAGGAGGTAGGTGGTACAGTGAATAGAGGGCTGGGTCTGAAGTCAGGAAGACCTGAGTTCAGACACTGACTGATGACCTTGGGCAAGCCACTTAATCTTGTTTGCCTCAGTTTCCTTAGCTGTAAAATGAGCTGGAGAAGGAAATGGCAAACCACTCTGGTATTCTTTTTTTTTGTGTGTGGGGGGCAATGAGGGTTAAGTGACTTGCCCAGGGTCACACAGGTAGTATGTGTCAAGTGTCTGAGGCTGTACTCTGGTATTCTTGCCAAGAAAACCTCAAATGGGGTCACAAGGAGTTGGACACAACAGAAAAATGACTGAATAACAACAACAAAAATTATCACAGAGGAAGGCTTCTATGGGGACAGGATAGATGAGTGGATAATGATATGTAAAAAAATGGAGCATCAATAAACCATTTTTTCAAAAAATGCACAGAAAAAACTGCAGAAAGGAATACTTCTTATTTGCCCCACCCCAATCTTCCTTTGAGTAAGTCCATGAATTTTTCAGGCAATTAACATTTTACAGGCATGAGTCCCCTCTACCTTTCCACTGGAATCTGTCATCAGCCTCATTCTTAGGAGAAGAAATATTTCCTTCCAAGAAGGGATGATTTGGTTAATGAGTCTATGAGAGATTCACATTCCAGTGTGTTCTGTGTGGCCTTGGGCAAGTCAGTGGCATCCTAGGATCATCTATTTAGATCAAGAGGATTTCAGAGGCCATCTAATCCAACCGTATTATTTTACAGAGAAGAAACCAAGGTCCCGGCCAGTGAAGTGTCTCCAGCTGTGTCAAAACCATACAGGTCGTGAACATCAGAGGCAAGTCTGGAGCCCCTGATATCCTGTCTCCAGAGTCATGCCACACTGCTTCTCCATCAGGCTGTATGCCTACTTTTCTTTCTTTTTTTTTTTTTTTTAGTGAGGCAATTGGGGTTAAGTGACTTGCCTAGGGTCACACAGCTAGTAAGTGTTAAGTGTCCGAGGCCAGATTTGAACTCAGGTACTCCTGTCTCCAGGGCCAGTGTTCTATCCACTGTGCCACCTAGCTGCCCCCATATGCCTACTTTTCATGTGTCATGAGGTAGGCAGGTTTAGTCTGATACTTGCCAACTGGAAGAGGAGATACCCTGAGGGGCAGCCAAGGGATTTGCTTTTACTGTTCCATCCTGTGAGCCGGAGCTATTGTGTTTACTCTAACCCTCCTGGCTCTGCCAACCTCTGGCCTGTTTGTGGCTGAATAGCCTGGTTCTGATTTTGCTGCTTCTTTGCTGCACATACTTTCTGGAGTCTTTTTGTAACCACATCTTCCTAGTCTGACATCAATGCCCGATTATTTGCTTTGCTGGTTGATTTAGTTTTGTCATTCTTGAGCACGGTGGCTCAGTGGAAATATTTCAGGCTTCCACTGCATTGTGGTGAAAAACCTCCTTCCCAGTTATCTAGTATTATAACCATATTATTTGTTGCTGTAGACAAAAAAAAAAAGTCTTGTGGACGACTATGATCTTATGACTGACTTATATAAATGTAGATGTTAGCACTTTTCCTTGATTGCTCCTCCAGGGCAATAGCAAGTAGGGGTAAGGAAACTGGGTCTTCAGCCACTAGGATTTAAAAATATTTCCCAGTCCCAGCACTGCCCCACCCTCCACATGACAGACTCCCACCTGATTTTTGAAACCTCGTGGAGAATAGAAGTTACCTACAACAAGGACTGCGGAATTGGAGAAGGGAAAATGTGCTGTTTTTTTTTTTTTTTCAAAAATAGAAAGAAAATGGAGCCTGAACACTCTAGACTCTGAACACTCTAGCTTAAATTTGATCCTTGGTGGTCCAGTGGATAGAGAGCCAGGTCTAGAGTCAGGAAGACATGACTTCAAATCTGGCCTCAGACACTTACTAGCTATGTGACTTTGGGCAAGTCACTTAACCCTGTTTGCCTCAGTTTCCATATCTGTAAAAGGATCTGGAGAAGGAAATGGCAAACCACTCCAGTTTCTCTGCCAAGAAAACCCCAAACAGGGGTCACAAGGAGTTGGACACAACTGAACAACAACAAAATATTTTAGAATGTATTATGATGAAGTTGATGGGTAAATCATTGAGTGGCAGTGTGGGTTAAAATTCTGTCTTTGCTAAGTACTAATTATGTGACCATTGTTAAGTGGCCGAACTTATTTAATTTCCTCGTCTGCAAAAGAGGGAATAATTATAACTGTGATGTGTCTCTCTGTGGGTTCTTGTGAGGATCAAAGGAAATAACTGATATGTAGTATGGGGACTGGCCAGTGAGGGCCCAGTCAGTCTTTAGAGCAGGATTGAATTTGCCCTACCTGGTGGATTATATAGAAAATGCTCAGATATTCCTTGTTTAGATGAAAACTCACACATGGAATTTTGTGGAGCCAATTTCAGGTCATCATTAGTAGTACATGATGATCAAAAAAGCCTCCTACTTGGCTTCAAAAGGACTTCAAAAAGCCCAAAGGACTAATGACTGAGGAGAGACTGAGCCAGAACTGAGCACTGTAGTTTAAAGTGGACAATCTCTTATTCTGTTCCTTGGTGGCTTTTTAGCCTCAGTGGCTGCTGTGGGGAGAGCAGCAAACATCAAGCTGCTTCCCCTGCCTGCTCATGAGTACATGTTGTCTCTGTTTCTGTTATACTGATTATTCTTTCCTAGTCTTCTCAGGTGAGAAAGAATCCTGAGATGGGAGTGCCCAGGCAACAAGGGAATTCTGGTCTTAAAGTCCCACCAGAAATGGGAGATCCATCAGAGTCAAGATAGATGTTACAAGAAAATAGCACTGGAATTCATCAAAGAAAAAGAAACCGTAGAAAATGAAATTAAATAAGTTATAAAAAAGACATGGTCAGACATTTATAGATGAATTCTATCAAATATTTAAATAAAATAAATACCTATGCTATACAAATTATTCTCAAAAATTTAGAACATTCAGCTTCTTTCGTGATACCAATATGGTCCTAATACCTAAACCAAGGAAGGATAAAACAAAGGAAGAAAATTACAGACTAATGTTAGTAATGAATCTTGTTATGATTTTTACAAAATAAAATAAAAGGAGAAAGACTAGGGGTAGCTAGGTAGTACAGTAGATAAAGCACCAGCCCTGGATTCAGGAGGACGTGAGTTCAAATCCAGCACCAGACACTTGACACTTATTAGCTGTGTGACCCTGGGCAAGTCACTTAACCCCAATTGCCTCACCAAAAAAAAATAAATAAATAAAAAAGGAGAAAGACTGTACTTTAGTCCCAATTAGTATGAATGATGATTAATCCCATGAAGTGGTCATATATATTAGGATTTGAACTATTTGAAGTTTATAATGTAAAATATGGTTATAGGTTCCAGACCAATGAAGTACGCAGGGCAACCACTTCATGGGATTCATTGCACCACTCAAGTATAGGCATATGTTGCTATATATAGGTATAAAACTATACAGGTTTGTACTACACAGGTATGCATTACATAGAGGCATATATTGTTATATACATGTGTTATATACAACTAAAGCTACATAGCAACATTTTTATCCCCCCCCCCCCCTTTTTTTACTATGATAGAGTAAAATTTACGCCAAAGAAAATAATAATTCAACTTTAGGAAAACAATGAACATAGTTAATAATATTTAAAACAAAAACAATGAAGACCACGTAATTAGATTCTTAAAAAGCCTTTGACAAAGTACAATAGTTACTCATGCTTTAAAAATGTGTACAAAGAAGAGGCGCAAAGAGCCATTTTTAAAAATTATTTTTTAAAAATATATGTCTAAAACTAAAAGATAGCAATGGAGAAACACTAGAAAGTTTTCAATAAAAGTATAAAACAAGGATAACTATTTCTACCACTAAATGTTAATGATGTAGTAAAGAAACAAAACATATCAAAGGCATATATATTGGCAAAGAGGCAATGAAGTTATTCCTGTTTGTAAATGACATGATGGCTTGCTTAGAAAATTTTAGAGCATTAGCAAAGACACTAATTAAGACAATAGGTTCAGTAAAGTATCAGGATACAAAAGTCAATCCGTAAAAATTATCTATAGTAACTGTCATTTCTAGGCAGCAATAACAAAATCCAGAAGGAAATATAAAATGGAAACTCACATTCATAATAACCACAATTTACCTAAATTAAATGGGAAGCAATTTACCAGAACACATTTAAGACATGTAAAAATTCAGTTACAAATTAAAGAAATAAAGGGTGAATTAATAATTGGAAAAACATTCATGACTCATGGTTGGGTTATGTCAATGTAGTAAAAATGATGATATGATCTAAATTAATAGACAAATTTAGTGTTATACCATGGTTCATACAGAGGGGCTATTTTACATTTGTTGCTGTTTAGTCATTTTTGACTCTTTGCCACCCCATTTGGAGCTTTCTTGGCAAAGGTATTGGATTAGTTATAATTTTCTTCTCTAGCTCATTTTGCAGATGAGGAAACTGGGACTAACAGGGTTAAGTGACTTGCCCAGGGTCACACAGCCAGTAGGTGTCTGAAGCTGGACTTGAACTCAGGAAGAATAGTCTTCCTGACTCAGGACCTGGCACTCTAACCATTGCACCCCCTAGCTACCCCTTTAAAATAAATATTACATTGTAAAGTCTAATCTAACTCTTAGTGGATAAATGAACCTGTGTTGCAGGGGATGATCTCCTACACTTGGGGGAATACCATTGCTGAAGGCTTGGTGCCATTTGCACAGAGCCCAGATACCCCCCTTAATGGTTCCAGAAAACTCTGGGAGAGGTGTGTAAGATAATATACCTGGCCTTTAGGAAATGGAGGCTAGGATAATCAATGTTATGCAGAAAGAAGAAGAAGAAAAAAGGAAACTGAACATTTTTTAATTAAGGTGACCAAATCAAAGAGTTGAGAAATTTCACCTTTTCCCCATTATTGAAGAGGGGAGTGACTATTGGAGAGAAATATTCCGTCTGCTGTCAGTCAGTGGTGGCACACACCTGTAATTTTTGCTCACAGGAAGGCCGAAGCTAGTGAATTACATGTGCTTGGGAGTTCTAAGCTACAGTAGGGCTAAGCCAATGGGTATTCATACTGGTCTGGCACCAATATGGGGAGATCCCTGGAATGGAGTGCCACCAGGCTGCCTAAGCAGGGCCAAATTGGTCCAGGTTGGAAACGGAGCTGGTCATAACTTCTCTGAAGATTAGTAATGGGGTTAACCATGAGTGGGCATTGCCTTTCTGGCCTGAGAGACATAAAGAGACACAGTTTCCAAACAAAAAAATAAGACATCACATAGGCCATAAGAAATGATTGATGTCTTGGTTCATCTGGCTCCATTATTTTTTTCCTTTTAAAATCTTTGTTATAAAGGAAGTCTTTTGGGGTAGAAGAATGGGAAAGAATATGTTTGGGAAAAGAGGTGATGTTTAAAAAAGACATCAATAAAAAATGAAATGATATAGTTAAAAAAACCCAACAGGTCATGCCAGATAAATCTTTTGTTCCTTTTTTGATTAGGATACCAAACTTGTAGATCAAGGAAACGTTGAATATCTTGTTTATCTAGATTTTGAAGAAGCATTTGACAACATCTTAAGCCTTTCTTATGGAAAAAGGGAAGAAATATAGCCTAGATGATAATATAATTATTTGGATTCATATATAATTGAGCGATTAAATTCAAAAGGTAATCATTAGAGACTTGTGTTATCTTGGGAGGAGGTGTGCAGTGGAGTGCTTCCTGGCCCTGAATGACTTAACATTTGTGTCAATTACTTGGCTAAAGGCAAAGATGGAATGCTTATCAAATTTGTTGATACCACAAGACTGGGAAATATAGTTAACATGCTGGACGACAGTCAAGATTTTAAAAGATCTTGACAGATTTAGAAAATGAAGCCAAATTTAATGAGATAAAATTTAATAAAGTATAAAATCTTAAAATTGGGTTTAAAAACCTGTCTTTACAAGAACAGATAGGGATATGGGAATATACAGTAATTCTTCTGAAAAGGATCTTGTGATTTTTTTATAGCACAGTAGTATTCCATCACAATCATATACCACAACTTGTTCAGTCATTACCCAATTGATGGACATCCCTACAATTTCCAGTTCTTTGCCACCATAAAGAGAATATATATGGCAATTGGGGTTAAGTGACTTGCCCAGGGTCACAGAGCTAGTAAGTGTTAAGTGTCTGAGGTCAGATTTGAACTCAGGTCCTCCTGAATCCAGGGCTGGTGTTCTATCCACTGCACCACCTAGCTGCCCCTATAAATATTTTTGAGCATAGGTTTTTTTCCCCTTTTCCCTAATCATCTTGGGAAACAGATCTAGTAATGGTATTTCTGGGTCAAAAGGTGTTTAATATTCTTTGGGCATAATTTCAGGTTACTCTCCAACATGGTTAGATTGATTCACAATTCCACCAACAATGAATTAGTGTCTGGATTTTCCCACATCCCCTCCAACAATTGTCACTTTCCTCTTCAGTTATTTTAACCAATCTTGTATATGTAAAATGATATCTCAAGGTTGTTTTATAATTTCCATTTCTTTAATCAATGTATTTCTCTAATCTAATAACAAACTATAAATTGTTTTGATTTCTTCTTTGGAAAACTACCTGTTTCTATCCTTTAATCATTTATCAATTGAAGAATGACTCTTATTCTTATAGATTTTACAAAGTTCTTTACATATTTGAGGTATGAGAACTTTATCTGACAAACTGTCTACAAAATGTTTTCCCCCAATTTTCTGCTTTCCTTTCAATCTGGCACATTCTGATATTCTTGATAAACTCTGAGTCTTAATAAATGTTTTTTGAGGACCAATCTAGGTGCTCTTGAGAATCACACCATCAGTAGATTGGCCACCTGTCAAGGCTTTGTTTTCTCCTTTTTTATTCTGTCAGTCAGTCAATAAACATTTATTAAACACTTTCTTTGTTTGAGACACTGTGCTAAGTGCTGGGGATCCAAGGAAAGGTGAAAGACAATTCCTGTCTTTGAGGAGCTCACAGTCTAATGGACAAAGTCTACTTTCTAGTCACAGTCCTAAATTTATGTGGTCTATTCTTGCTTTTGAAGAGATGGTGGGAAAGTCAGGGAGAAAGGGATAGAGGGTGCTAGGATGCACACAGGTTTTAGACCATTGCTGAACATTGATTTTATTATTGGCACTTAATGTGAAATCCTTTTATGATGACCAATGAGTGGGCATATTGCTGGAGAATTTGTATCACATTAATCTGACATTATTTGTTTTGTTTTGTTTTGTTTTTGGTGGGGCAATAAGGGTTAAGTGACTTGGCCAGGGTTGCACAGCTAGTAAGTTTCAAGTGTCTGAGGCTGGATTTAAGCTCAGATCCTCCTGAATCCAGGGCCAGTGCTTTATCCACTGTGCCACCTAGCTGCCCCCTAATCTGACATTCTTGATGTAAATGGAACCAGAAGGAGGAAAGGCACCTAAATGGAAGATCGAAATTTCTCCTCAGAAAGACAAAGAAAGGAGTTGGAGGAATTTTTTTTCATATGTCCATAGGCAACAAAACATTATTCCATGGGATATTTTGTCATTAAATATTACCATACTAATGAAAAGTATTTTTAAAAATACCATGAAATGGTATTTAAACCATGAAAATGATTGTAGTTTACATACCAACACTAGTTGCTGAAGATAACATGGCAAAAGAATTCTATGAAGAACTTAACAAGATGTTCTAAATCAAATCAACTTAACTTTAATATTTAGTGACTTCAAAACAGAGATGGAAAAAGGTGAGGCTATGGAAAAATACTTAAGTATGGCTTAAGAAGAAAGAAGGAGAAGAGGCCAATGCTTTGTAGGTTACATAGAAGCTCAAAAAAAGGCAGCTAAATGATGCAATGGATAGAACACTGGGCCTGGACATCCAAGGCTATCTCCAGTCATCCTAATATATATCTTGTCACTGGACCCAGGTGGCTCTGGAGGAGAAAGTGAGGCTGGTGACTTTGCATAGCCCTGCCTCACTTAAATCCAATTCGGTGCAAGTCATGACGTCATCCTGATGTCATAGTCCTCTTTGAGAATGGAGGACAAACAACAAAAACAGCAACAACAAAGGAGCTCAAGACCCCAAATCATGAACATTTTCTTCAAACACAGAATTGTTGAGCATTGAACATGGTGAATACTAAATAACACCATGAAGAATGAAATCAATTATTTTGTTTGTTCATTTGTTTTTTTTTGCGGGGCAATGGGGGTTAAGTGACTTGCCCAGGGTCACACAGCTAGTAAATGTTAAGTGTCTGAGGCTGGATTTGAACTCAGGTACTCCTGAATCCAGGGCCAGTGCTTTAACCACTGCACCATCTAGCTGCCCGAAATCAATTATTTTGTAACAGATAGGAAAAGACTTGTTACTGATATAAGAGTTTTTCCTGAGTTATCTATGTAGTCAAATCATCAAATCATCAGAGCTGACATCAGAATTACCAAAAAAATGAGAATGAATAATAATGAAAAAATATAGCATCCAATTGAATCAAATTAATCCTGAACTATTTAAACGGTGGTTGAAAATTTCAGTCAGTTTTTTCAGCCATGTCCAACTCTTTGTAACTCCATTTGTTGTTGTTGTTGTTGTTGTTTTGGGGGGGAGGGGTTGACAAAGACACTGAAGTGGTTAGCCATTTCCTTCTCCAGTTCATTTTATAGCTGGGAAAAAATGGTAAATGGACAATAGAAATGACATCACTACTACCTATGATACTTTTATCAAGAAATGTATTCGATGTAAATTAATTGCCACAATGACACTTCCTAAACAGGTTATGTTTAGCATATTTTTAGCTGCTACAGGTTATACTGGGTTAGAATACTAACTCATTTGTAAAATCTTACAAAGGAGGATACCAGACAATTATGAGCAATATCATCTTTTAAAGCAGAGGGAAGCAGTAGAAAGTAAAGCCAACTTAAAGGAAATTTGGCAAGAAAGTGAAAGGACTACAAAAAGAAGAAAAAATGATAAAGATTTGAAAAAAATTTTTTTAACAAATTGATTTCTCCACCAAGAAGAGCAGAACCAACATCTTTGAACCCTCACAGCTTAGTCCTAGATGCTCTCAGAGAAAATTAGAAATGGAACCAAATAAAGATAACAAAAGCAGGAAAAGCAACTCTATTGGATCAGCATACCAAAGAAATGGTCATCTGGTCTTTGCTAAAAAAAAAAAAACCCAAACAAACAACTTCCATTAAGGAAGGACTTATAATGCCCTAATTCTACTTTGTGTTGTTGTTCAGTTGTTTCAGATTGTGTTGAACTTTTTGTAACCCCATTTGGAGTTTTCTTGGCAAAGATACTATAGTGGTTTGCCATTTCCTTCTCCAGCTCATTTTACAGATGAGGAAATTGAGGCAAAGAAGCTTAAGTGATTTGTCCAGGATCATAAAGCTAGTAAGTATACGAGGCTAGATTTGAACTCAGGTCTTCTTGACTCCAGGCCCAGTGCTCTATCTACTGTGCCAGCAAGCTGCCCCATTCCACTTTTGGAAACTTCTAATTGTTAGGATGGGTTTCCTTACATCAAGCCTTCACTTGACCCTTGCAGCTTCTACCCATTTCCCCTTGCCATCCCTCAATGAATAATCAAAACAAGGTTAATCCCTTCCCCACACAACAGCCCTTCAAACACTTGAAGATTGATCTCATGTCCCTCCTGAGTCTTTTCTTCTCTAGGGAAACATCCTTAGTTCCTTCATCTGATCTCCATATGACGATGCATAGGGCCTTCACCATTCTGGCTGCTCTCCTCTGTATGTTCTCCAACTTCTCCATGCCCTTCATCAAATATACTGTCCAGAGCTTGATACAAAGATACATTTCTTCAACCTTCTCCCTGAACCCGCTGACATGAAAGGTGTCAAAGCTAAGATATGGTGAGACCTTTGATTTTGTCCTTGGCCATTGAAACTTTTTCTAGCCATTCCAGAGGCAATAAAGGACCCAAGGAATTTTTAGAATTCAGATGGTCTTCAGAGGCTACACAGTCCCACATGTACCAGAAAAAAGTCCCCACTATACCAGACAAAAGATCATTCAGCCTCTGCTTGAACACATCCAATGATGGAGAACCCACTGCCTCTCTTGGCAGCCTATTTCACTTGGGACAGCTCTAATTGCTAGGAAGTTGTTCATGACATTAAACCTTTTAATTAGCTTCTAAAACTTCCCCCTGTTGCTCCTGTTTCTTCCCTCTGGGGTAAAACAGGACAAGTCTAATCCCTCCACTTGACAACCCTTCAGATACTGGAACACAATTATCAAGTTCCCTTTGAGACACAGCACAGGTATCTTGCCCTTGAAGTACTTTTAGCCTATTTCAGGGGTATGAATGCCACAATTAAGCAACAAAGTGTTTGACTATCTTGGATTAAAGCTTAATTCATGATTATACCATTGGGGGAAGTATAAGCAATTAAGTATCCTCAATTTGGATTGTGTGAGTAAAGTATTTTGTAAACCTTAAAATGATACCCAGCCTATTTTGCACACCATTGCTGGTGTCCTACTTCACCTCACATGGGTCAATCCCTTTTTCACTGGACCTCCAGAATCATGTCTTGTACCCTGGGAAAGTTTATACATTTAGAAGTAGAAGGGATCACAGAAATCATCTACTCCAACCTCTTCTGCTCATTTTACAGATGAAGAAACTAAGGCTTCAGGAGGTGTTTGTAATTTGTATAGATTTATATAGGTAATAAGTATCAGAGGCAGGATTTGAATCCAAGTTTTTTGATTAAAAACTGGAACTTTTTTCTTTCTTTCTTGACAACTGAGTGAGTGCACAATTACTTTGGTCCATTTTATCTAAGCCACACCCCAGACCATGTTTTGTATCCTATCTAGTCATCCAAGTCATCTTGTCATCCACCCTGCCACCAAACACATACCCCTATCTCTTTGACCCTGTCCCTTCTCCCTTCTCCCTCTTACTCTAGCACAGAAATCAATATGCCAATGCTACTGGAAATGGCATGTCAATTGACTTCTATATGGCTCAGTTCATCATCCCTGTGACTCCATAGACCAAATTATCTCTTGTGCACCACTCCCTTAAATACAAACTCCTTGAGAGCAGGGACATTATTTTTTAAATTAAATATTTTTCAATGAATAAAAAATCTATTTTCTCTCCCTACTAACTCCTCCCTTCCTCACTGGAAAAAAAGAAAGAAAAACCCTTATTAGAAATATGTGATCAAGAAAAAACAAACTTCTTCATTGGCTATGTAAAAAGAAAGAAAGAAGGGAAGGAAGGAAGGAAGGAAGAAAGAAAGATATTATGTAGCTGGATTCTATGCCTTCTTTGTCAATAGGTGAATTAGGAACATGCTCTATTGTTAGTCCTCAGAAATCAAAATTAGTCATTGGGTTGACCATCATTCTTTAAGCCTTTCAAAATTGTTTTTCTTTTCAATGTTGTTCTATAGATTGTTTAGCCAGTTCTGTTCACATCACTCTATATCCACTCATACAAGTCTTCCCACATTTCACTGAAACTGGCAAATGCTTTTATTTTTTAGTTTGTATGACCAATGTTTACACATTGTATGCCTTTAATAAATGTCTTTAAACTCATTAACCACTAAATAATTAATTAATCCAGACTCAATATCCATGGTCCTTCAACTGATCTTCTTATTGAACAAAGTCATGGTCCATCCTGGTTGCCTTCCTCTGGACAGTCTCTAGCTCCCCAATATCTTCCCTAAAGAGTGACACCCAGAATTGAACATAACATTTTTGATGGGGTTTATAAGTGCAGGATGCAGAGGAACCATCATCACCTCCTTATTCCTGGAAGCGTTGCCTCTCAATGTAACCCAAGATTGCATAAACTTTTTTGGCTGCACATTATGTTGCTGACCCATATTGAGTTGGCAGTCCTCTAAAATCCCTAGACTTTTTATTTTTTTAGAGACACTGCTTTCTAACACTGCCTCCCCTATTCCATAATTGTGAAGTTAATTTTTTGAACCCAAGTGCAAGACTTTACATTTATCCCTACTGAATATTATCTTACAAGTGTCTGTCTAATGCCCCAATGTCTCAAAATCTTTTTGGACCCTGACTCAGTCATCTAGTGTTTACTATCACTCCCAGCTTTGTGTCATCCACAAATATGATGAGAATGGCATCTATGCCTCTATTCAACTGATTAATAAAAAGCATTTAAACTGCACAGGGCAATGCCCGGGTCTCTGGGCCACTCCACTGAAGACCTATCACACTGACATTAAATGATCACTGGCTACTCTTTTAGTCAAGTCATTCAACCAGTTCCAAATTCATCTAATTGTATCATTATTTAGATACATAGGAGACATTTGGGATGCTCTACCAAATGCTTTGCTAAAATCCACTCTCTGTAGCATTACCTTGCAGTAAGTAACCCTGCCAAAAAAAAAAAAAAGGAAATAACATTAGTCTGGGATGATCTATTCTTGATGAAGCCACAATAAGTCCCATTCATCTCTCCTGATGCAACATTATATCATCCTAATGCAGGATCTTGGTGGAAATAGATTTTGTTAAAGAGTCTGGTGGATGGATGTTTACAGAACATCAGCTCTGACAGGCAATGGCAAACCTTCCCCACTGAAAGCACTGACATGACTTTCTTCTAAATATATAGAAACATTTTTCCTACTTGCTAGATCCCATCATGGCCCCTTGGGCAGTTCCATCTCTAATAATGAGTGATCTCAGCATAGGTTAGACTTATTCCTAAAACTCTGGATGATAGACTCCCTCTGAGGATGGGGAAATGATTTGACACGCCTCAGCCTGTATCCTCACAGTAGATTGAGCAAGTCATGGTAGAATGGAAACTAAAACCCTCTTCTTCCAGAGCTGTAAGCCAACATAGTGGCAAGGCTCTTAGTTAAGAGGGTGGGGGAGAAGATGTGGGAATTTTCATTTGCATGAAAACGTAAAGGATCTGAGGGGCTGAAAAGGAATTGCAGGTACTTAGACCCACATGAATCTGTGAAGTTTCTTTGGCAGAACACCCCACACCAATTCCCCTCCCTTCATCAACTTCCTAAATAAGTTTGAAGGCACAGGGTCTATGAAAGGGAATGAAGAAGGAATGTCTAACAGGAATGGAGAGGACTTTCCAGTCACAAGTCAGATAAAGGCTTGGGATGAGGATGTGGGTCTTCTTAGTGGGAAGAAATGAAGATAAAAAAACCCCAGATAATCTTAGTCTTCAGGTACCATGCTTGGCATTGGCTCTAACTGGGTGTGATGGTTCATAGCCTTAGCTAAGATTAAAGACTTGTCACCCCACTCTTTTCAGAGACTGTAGAGAGCATTGCAGGTGCTGTTCTTTGGCAGATGGAAGCTGAGATGTTTAACCCTTTCTCTAAAGAGATGAAGTTCAGGCTTTGGCTCAGCTGCATTAAGAACAGAACCTGGGGACCCCATGGATGATAGGAGGTGGTCCTAAATGCTAAACTAGGGTGAAATAAGCTTTAAGAATAGCCTTCATCTTTTTTATGCCTCTGTTATTCTGTTTCTTTTCTGTTTCTTTTTTTTTTTTTTGGTGAGGCAATTGGGGTTAAGTGACTTGACCAGGGTCACACAGCTAGTAAGTGTCAAGTATCTGAGGCCAGATTTGAACTCAGGTCCTCCTGACTCCAGGGCCAGTGCTCTATCCACTGTGCCATCTAGCTGCCCCTCCTCTGGTGTTCTGATGAAGCCTAAGACCCTGTTTTCAGAATGCTATTTCTAAAATGCATAAAATAAAATACATAAAATTTCAAAGGAAACCAATTATATTGAAATACAGCTATCAAAGTATTAAAAACAAAAGTTGCTGGGCCCCAAGTTAAGAACTCCTACCCAAGGGCCTAGAGCCATGACCTTGGTTGACTTGCCATGGTCTAAAAATGGCTTACCTTGAGAAGGAAGTGTAAAAGGCATGGCAACTGTCCCAGAGATATCTTGGACAATTCACTTGTGGGGAACAGAGTTCCCTCTGTTCAGTCTCCACATCACATCCTCAGGGAAGAGGTGGCCTGGGAATAAAGGAATTAACCTTTGAGATGGGTGCTTAATAAATGTTTATTTAATTCAATGTCAGGTAGAGGAAGGGTTAGCCCAAGGTATAATCTTGGCATAGTGGATGGAGTGCCAGGCCTGGAGTCAAGAAGACTCATCTTCCTGAGTTCAAATCTGGCCTTAGATACTCATTAGCTATGTGAGCCTGGCCAAGTCACTTAACCTTGCTTGCCTCAGTTTCCTCATCTGTCAAATGTCGGGGAAGGAAATGGCAAACCACTCCAGTATCTTTGCCAAGAAAATCCCAAATGGAGTCAAGAAGAGTTAGATACAACTGAAATGACTGAACACCACCACCACCACAATCCAGTATTAAACATCTATTAGTCACTCTATTGTGACTTTCCAGCTTTGGATCAGAATAAGGATGGTTTCTTTGATACAGGAAACTTCCTGGTGAGGAAACTCCATCCATCAATGCAGGTCAGCACCCTTTATCCAGAAGTTCTTAACCTTATTTGTAACATGAATCACCTTGTTGGTCTGCCGAAATCTATATCCCCCTTTTAAAATGACGGTTTCTCGCCCATGTGATCGAAGGAAGTGTCCAATTTCAGTTAGAGGTGAGTGAAAATAAAGATGTAATTATTTTCCCATCAAAGTTCATGGGCCTTCTGTGCTTCCCTCACTCCTCTCAACTGTGACTTTGGCCATTCTTCATACTGCCTTGGCAAAACTGACTTTGGCTTGACAATCTTATTTGCTCAGTCTGCTCCTCCTAGATCCTGATCTGTGTGCCTGACCCGGATCTGTTAACCTGATCTCTAATTCTTGGTAATATGACTTCAAATTTTTGGACAGCAAAGAAGCAGCAGAGAGAGGGCCAGCCTTGGTGTCAGGAAGACTTGAATTTTAGGGTCCCCTCTGATGCATTACTGCAGTGACTATATAATGAGGGGCTACATAACCTCTCAGTGCCCTGAGTCATTAGCAGAGACTATAAATTATAGAGACTTGTTGATTATCATTGGCAGAGGGAGTTTTAAGACCAGGTTTTCCCCACATGGAGGAAATCATATGTAAACCAGGAAAAAATACTAGCCTAAGATCTGATTCACTCTGGCAATGGTTCACCTGGAAGGGTCTCAATATTTTTTCTTTTCACAATCAGTCACTCTACTTGTCTGCTGAAATCAATGAATACTGTTCACTACAGTATGGACTGAGGCTAAGAAGATTTATGTTTATGTATATATAACATACACACATACTGTATATGATGTATATGGTATAGCACACATAATATACATACATGTGTATATATCATACATATATGTGTATATATGGTATAAGGTATATATAATCATATATGTATATTTATAGTACAGGGTACATGTATATAATATATGCACACATATATATACCTTATACCACATATTTACATATATAAATCTTCTTCACCTCAATCCATACTGCTGTGAACAGTAATCAGCAGTATATATATATGTATATATATATATGTATATATATATACACACACACACATACACATATACATAAATACACATACAGATATATACATATATATTAAAATATACATACATATACATATATAGGCATATAAAGATATATATAGAGATATATTTTTATCTTTTGTAGTCTCACAAAATCATTTTATTTTTTAAATAAATTTATTTATTTATAACATTTAAAGAAATTTTGAGTTCTAAATTCTCTCTCTCCCTTCTGTCCTTTCCCCACCCATTGAGAAGATAAGAAATGTAATATCAATTATATATGTGGGGGAAGAAACAAGCATTTAGTAAGCTCCTACTATGTGCGAGGAACTGTGCAAAGAACTTTACAAATCTTATGTCATTTGATCCTCACAACTCTGTGAGGTAGGTACTATTATTATTATTATCCTCATTGTGATTATCTCCAAGTGTTTTTTCTATAGTCACATAGCTAGGAAATATCTGAGGACAGATTTGAATTTATATCTTCTGGGCTCCAGGTCCAGCACTCTATCCACTGTACCATCTAGCTGCTAGGTTTTAAACCATGTGAATAGAGATCTAGCACTCTTTCCTGGTTCTAATTTTTAAAAATTTGTTTTATAGGCATTTCTTTTGTTGTTAATATCATCTACCATTCCAAAGATATCCCACCTTTCTCCCACCTCTAGAGAGTCATATTTTATAACAAAGAAAAAAAAAGGAGGGAAAAAGTAAAACTAACACACTGATCAAATATAACAGCAAATGCTATGTTCCATACCCAAAGTCCCTCATGTCTACAAAGAAGGGAGGGAAGGGTTCCAGCACCCTCTCTGATGTAAATTTAAGTCTTCTGCTGCTTACCAATTGTCTGACCTTCAATAAATCAACTAACCTCTCTGATCTAGTTTCATCATCTGTAAAATGGAGACAAATACTTAAACTAAGCTCACAATATCTTGTTTTGTCAATTAGTCATGTCTGTGTTTGACTTTTTGTGACCCTATTTCTTGGCAAAGATACTGGAGTGATCTGCCATTTCCTTCTCCAACTCATTTGACAGATGAGGAAACTGAGGTGAACTGGGTTAAGTGACTTGTCCAGGGTCATACAGCTAGTGTCTGAGGTCAGATTTGAATTCAGGTCCTCCTGACTCCAGGGCTGACACTATATCTACTGAGCCATATAGCTGCCCTCACAAGATTGTTATGAGGATCAAATAAGTTAATTTAGGCAGGAGATAGAGGGGTGGGTCCTAGAGTCAGGAAGACATGAGTTCAGACTCTTACTAGCTGTATGATCCTGGGCAAGTCATTTAATCCTGTTTGCCTCAATTCCTTATCTATAAAATGAGAGAAGGAAATGGCAAAACAGTATGTTTCCCAATAGAACCCCAGATGGGGTCATGAAGAGTCAGATATGACTGAAAAATGACTGAATAACAACAAACAATACCATATAAATATTGTGGGGGTTGCAAAAGCTCTCCATTTAAGTATAGCTTTTTTCCTTAGAGGTGATTGTCAAGGTGTTGGCTTCAGAGCTATAACTAGGGTGGAATGACTGGGTATTTGTCCCAGGACATCATCAACTGAAGGGTGGAGGGGCATGTGCTTCCTTCACTTGATAGTTTTTTGACCTGCTGTCCCCATACCTCAATGCCACCAGACTTGTGCTATGGCCCCCTGCTTTGACAATGCAAGTGTCTATTTCCTCATCTAAGCCTGAGCCAATATTTCTGAAGGTTCTGCTGCCAATGCATTCTGGATATCCAGGGTCTGCAATTTTCCCTGCTACAGTCTCTTTGTGAGGTGAGAGTCAGAGAGGAAGTAAGGAACTTTCACTCTGAAAGTGAATTTGTCCTGCCACTGGAATTGCTAGTTGTTGGTTCAATCCTTTCCCCGCTTGTGCAGCTTAGGAATTTTTGAGAAGTGGAAGGGAACAAGGAGAGGATTAGACACAATAACCTTGGGAAAATATGGGGAATAAGAATAATGAAGAAGATTGGTTCAGGTGGAACCTGGAGGGAGGTGGGATATAAAAGGGTCTCAAATCTCATTCACATTGATACCCACATTATTAGTCAAACCAGAAAAGTATGATTAATTGGTGCATGCCAGAATGTTCACTTAACTCCCTTCAGGCCCAGTATTGAAATCATTCCATTATGAGTTAAGTTGAGTCACTTTGATCCAAGAATTATTCCCCTAACTTCTATAAAAAATTCTTTTTTAATTTTTTCATATGTTCATTTGTTTCAAGTTCTTTAGAAGCTTCAGGCTAGTAGATTGTCAGTTATCATATTGGAAGGGAGCCACATTATTGAATGAAATGTTTCAACTTAAAACACAATTGTCATATGCTGTCTACACTTCTAACCAAGTGGGCCGATTTCCGCTGAGCAAGTGGATGCTTCTTGTCTGGGCTTTTCCTGATAAAGCAAAAAGATGATTGAAAAGATCAAGGATTTTTCATTTAATCACAATGATCTGAAGTCAATTTTTCTTTTAAAAATCATTTCTTTTTAGAAGCTTTTATTATGTTTCCCTCCCTGCATCTCCTACCCACTCCCGACACCAATTGAACAATAAAAAAGAAAGAAAAAGAAAGTCCTTATAACAAATACACATACTACAGAAAAAAAGAGAGGCCAGTTTTTCCATACAGATTTCTTAGACTTAGTCTAAATGCACAACTGCTTTAATAATGTTGAGCAAGACTCAGGATATTCAACTAAAATGATCAAGATGGTCTCAGTAAATGCAACACAATCTTTTATTTTTGCTGGGCAATTGGGGTTAAGTGACTTGCCCAGGGTCACACAGCTAGTAAATGTTAAAGGTCTGAGGCAACATTTGAACTCCTGAATCCAGGGCCATCACCTAGCTGCCCCAATGCAATACAATCTTGATGGAAAGATATGCTTTGTCAATAGCATGCTCTGCTTCCTGGAATTTGGAGTTTAACTGGGGGATAACTAATATATTTTTGGTTTTGCTTTTTCTATTCAATTAATCAATAAGTCAAGTCAAAAGGAATTTATTAAATGCCTATTATGTGCCAGGCACTGTCCTAAGTGCTAAGATACAAGCAAAAAGAAAGACCATCCCTGCCCTCAAGGAAGGGATGGGGGAAGACAACACATAAAAGGGAGTTGAAAAGAGGGAGTGAAGAGGAAGAAAGTAGGGGCATGGTGAGGAAGTCTGGAGATTAAGAAATAAAGGTGGGGGGGGCAGCTAGATGGCGCAGTGGATAGAACACCGGCCCTGGAGTCAGGAGTACCTGAGTTCAAATCCGGCCTCAGACACTTAACACTTACTAGCTGTGTGACCCTGGGCAAATCACTTAACCCCAATTGCCTCACTGAAAAAAAAAAAAAGAAAAAAAAAGAAATAAAGGTGGGGCAATGGATGAAGCACTGGCCTTGGATTCAGGAGGACCTGAGTTTAAATCCAGCCTCAGACACTTGACACTTAGTAGCTGTGTGAACCTGGGCAAGTCACTTAACCCTCATTGCTTCACAAAAAACAAAACAAAACAAGAAATGAAGGTGGGAGAGGAAAGAAAGGTGAATGTTCTGCACCCCTCTTCAAAATGAAGGTTACAGAAGGAACTCCCCAACAGGAGGACGATTAATGACACTGGTGATGAGACCAGAGAAGGGAAAAGTGAGCAGCAGGTGAGCAGACTGTGTCACCCATGTGCAAAACTGGGGCTGAGCTGATTATCAGGACCTCCAGTATCCAAAGCTCTGACTCAAGCAGCATCTGCTTCTTGCCTTTTCTGCAGACAGAGCTCAAGTCAGGGCATTCTAAAGTTCAGTCATTTTGTCATGTCTGACTCTCCATGATCCCATGGACCATAGCACACCAACACTGTCCATGGGATTTTCTTGGCAAAGATCCTCCAGTAGATTAAGACAAACAGAGGTTAAGTGACTTACTTGCCCAAGTAACTGTTTGAGGCCAAATTTGAACTCAGGTCTTCTTGACTCCCACACCTGGTGCTCTATCCACTGAGCCACCTAGTCGTCAAAGTTTTATGGGAGGTTTTCAGGCTCTGATAGATGTTGTGAATTATCGAGATAGTGAACATGGTGGGCTGATGGCTGAGAAGTTCGTCAGTAGTACTTCTTGTTGTTGTTCATCCTTCATTTTTCAAAGAGGACCAATGACATCACAGGTGATGTCTTGACTTGGATGTGAATTTGATTTAATCGAGGCAGAGTTGCACAAAATTGTCAGCCTCACTCTCTCTTCCAGAGTCATAGAGGTCCAGAGGAAGACAGTTTAGAGACGGTATGAATGGAGTGACTCTAAGTTGATACTTAGGGTTCTTCTTTGTAAATACTCTCCCTCTGTTTTCTGTCCCTTCAACATGTGCTCTTGGTCCTAAATCATTCCGCATTTTACCTTATATTAGTAAAGTGATATTTAACCTGCTAATGGGATTTTATTTTCCCAAATGGGCTGTAACCTCTTCAAAGAGTAGAACTGGCTAAAGATGGAATGGTCATCTTGTCCAACCCCCTTATTCCCTTTGTATCTTTCTGCAGCAGCAACCCCCCCTCCCCATTAGCATTCATTAAAAGCCTACTTTGTGCTAGGTGCAGTCCTAGGTTCTGGGGACAAAGTCCCTGATCTCACTCAATCTCATGGATATTAAGTGATTTCCCTGTCCCTTATACATGCAATGTTCTCCCTGTGTACCACTATTTCTTAGTTTCCCTGGCTTCCTTCCAGTTTTAGCTCAAATTCCACCTTTTTTCAAGAGACTTCTTCTAGTCCCTCCCATCTCCTTCTAATACCTTCACTTTCCAGATTGTCTTCCATGTATTCTGTGCTGATCTTGTGTGTACCTTATTTACATACTGTCTCCCTGATTAGAATATAATAAGTTCCTTAAGAAGAGGGACTATTTCTGTCTTGATTTTTATCCTTGATACGTACCCCAGTGCCTGGCATAGAGTAAGGGCTGAATAAATGTTTGTTGACTGCCGGGCTGATTGGTTGATTGATTGACTCCAATCCAGTCATACCTGTGGAGTGCTCGGCAAAGAGGATGGCAGAATTTCAGGGCTAGAAATGACCCCAGAGCCTTCTAGTCCAACCTGTACCTGAACCAGAATTTCCTCTTTGTTGTTAAACATGGAGGTGTTAAGTCGGTGCTCAGTCTGAGCTTCTTGAATGAATGGGCGGATAAATGAGCAAATGCCTGTGTGAATTGATGTTCTCCTATGTAAATTATATTTGTCATTCTACAGCAGATTTCAGATGCAGAACAAGAAGCTGGAACCAGGATAGCTAAAATGGTGGGTGGGCATGGAACAGAAGGGAAAGGACTAAGTCCTTACAGTATTAAGCGATGACTATGTGCCAGACATTACACTAAGAGCTTTTCACAAATATCTCATTTGATCCTCACAACAGTTCTTGTGAAGGGAGGTGCTGTTATCATCCCCAATTCACAGTTGAGGAAACTGAGGTAAATGGGTTAAGTGACTTTCCCAGGGTCACATAGCTAGTAAATGTCTATGGCTGGATTTGAATTCAGGTTTTCCTGACTCTAGGCACAGGCCTCTATCCCCTGGGCCACCAGCTGCCTCCAAGGATAGGGTATAAAGCAAAAGTTGATTGTTAAGCTAGAGAGTCAAGGTACTAGAAAGAGAATAGTTTAAAGAGGGGGCATGCAATAATAATAATAGTTAATATTTATGTAGGGCTTACTATATGCTAAGCATTTTATGATTTTTATCTCATCTGATCTTGACACCAACTGTGGGAGATAGGTTTTACTGTTATCCCCATTTCACAGTTGAAGAAACTGAGGTTAATTGACTTGCCCAGGGTCACACAGCTAGTAAGTATCTGAGACCAGATTTGAACTCAGGTCTTCCTGACTCCCAGCCCATCACTATATCCACTGTGCCATCAGCTGCCTCCAAAGACAGGATATGACAGAAGTTAGTTGTCAAAACACTAAAAACAGAAGGGTAGTTTGAAGATAGGTAAGTACCAGCACCTAAGGTCAGAGCCCAAAATAAGGCAAGAATGCAGGCGGGAGTGAAGCTTCTGGGATGAGGTCATGTAGGCAGCAGATCTAAGGTCCAGGGAAAGTCTCTGGGCACTAAAAGGTAACAGTAAATCAGAGCAAAGACAGATTCCTGGTTAGGAATCCAGTCAAGGAGAAAGACAGAGCAAAAGAAATTAATGACCAGCAAGACACCTGGGTGCTATGAGCCAGAGGTACAGAGCTTTTGTCTAAGTTTCTTAAAGAGGTAGGAAACAATTCCAACATGTCCCACTCAGGCTAAGAAGGAGATTAAGGATCCCTGGCTCAGGCTGAGGGTATGTGGCTTAAGGCATGTGGCAGCTTCTGGTAGGTAGATGCCATGAAATACGATGACAATTTAACCTTTGAAATGGTAAATATCAATTAGTTACTAGAATATTGGGGGCACTTGAGGGGCTATTTAATCTCCTCCTGAAATGCCCTAGCAGGTGCCACTTCTTGTTGGTTTGTGTTCCCCACCTTCTATGGGAAGCCTTCCCCAACCCCTTTTAATTCCAGGGCTTTCCCTCTTTTATTCCCTGTTTATCCTATACATAGCTTGCTTTATATATTTTTGTTTGCATGTTGTTTCCCCCCATTAGATTCTAAGACCCTTGAGGGCAGAGACTGACTTTTGCCTCTTTTTGCATCCTGAACACTTAGCACCTTGCCTGGCATGTAACAGGCACTTAATAAATGTTATTGAATGGATGAATGAATAAACATGCGTATAGTGGAGAGGGAAGGGGGAAACTGAGAGAAGCAGACAGACACACAGAGAGAAACAGAAAGAGAGACAGAGAAGGATCAGGGATGGCGGAGAGGGAAAGAGAGAGGGAGAGGAAGGGAGGAAGAGAAGGGACTAGGAATATGTTGCAATGAAAAAAGGGCTAATCTCAGAGCCAAGAAAACCTGTATTCAAATCTTACCTCTGAGTCATACTGGCCGAGTGCCCTTGAACTAGTTATACTGATATACCGAATGCTTGGTACTCTTTTATGAATTGCAGAGAAGGTGCTGACTTACCTTGTTGGAAGTCCCACACCCAGAAGGTCCACTCCCTGAAGCAATGAATCACAGGTCCTATGCTCCATGTGCATTTGTGTCATAAGCAAGGAGTAATCATTAATATGCATGTGTTATTTTTGCAAGTTTTGGATGTTCTTATTTCTCCATAATATTCAGGGAAACAGTTTTTTCTTGTGGGGACTCTATACATGAGGAAATGTATTAGAGTTTTCTTCTTCTCATTGACAGATTAATGCTACAGTTTTTTAAATCAAGATGTTTCTGGTGTTTCTCTCCTGTTTAAATTTACTTACAAAAAATAATAGCTGAGCCCAGTCTCAGCTGCTGTTGAGGCTGAGGCTGGTGGATTGTTTGAATTGGGACATTCTGAGCAGCAGTGGAGATAAAGCCTATCAAATGTCTGTCTTAACTGGCATTTATATGGTAAGCCCCTAGCAATGGGAGGCCACCAAGCTACCTAAGGAGGGGAAAACCAGTGAATGTTGGGAAAATGGAACAGGTTAAAGCTTTCATGTCTATTAGTATTGGGCAATCCCTGACTGGATGAGATAGGGTGAACCAGTCTCAAAAAAAGACTGGTCACTGACATTTCTTTAGCTCTTAAAGTTTACAAAGCTCTGCTTAGACATTATCTCACTTGATCCTCTTAATTCTGTTTTTGTGGGTTGGGTATAGTAGGTGTTACTGTCCTTGTTTTACAAATAAATGAACTGAGACCCCAAGAAGTTGATACTTGCCCAAAGTCACGTAGATCAAAACTGTTGGAAGCAGGATTTGAATTCATTTCCCTGGACTTCAGGCTAAGCATTATGAAAATAATAATAACAATTATCAACAATATTTTTAGGTTCCTTCTGGAACCGTCATTTGTACCCATGTGAATCAATAGAAGTAGGTAATTGTCATCCCTTTTGATAAGCATCGGTGGGTTCTCTCATGTCCAGGATACTGGATTTAGTAAAACAATAGACCTCTGGATTATTGTGATCAGATGGAAAAGTAGCTGCCTCAGTATAGCTGAGGAAGGAACCACTAGCTTGTCTTGTGTGCTGGGACATTAGAGACAAGTAGTAGTTAAAGACCGAGTGGATTACCTCTGAGGTTTTGGCAGCTCTACTATGTCAATTTTTGGAGGCCAATCAGCTACTTTTTCCTCAGGGCACCTCGAGTCTCAAATCTGTTTTCAAGTCTCAGTTGTAAAGTTGCCCTTTCACTTCCCTTTCTTCTCTGTGTTATACTCTATTATTCTTTATTATCCAGACAAAAGTTAAATCTCCCTTCCCTTTTCCCCTATTGTCCCTCGCTTCTGTTTCCCTTAGGAACACATCATTATCAGTCTCAGCCTGGTGCACCGAGACTTCTTGGAGTCCCCTCACCTTGCCCTTCAGGAAGGAGGACAGTTCACACTTGCAAGCAAATAATGGTAGCTAGGCTGTGACTTAAATACTAGTTACTGAACAATTTTCCCCACCCTCCCTGATAGTTGTGACTTTCAGCCTCCTTCCTTCCTTCCTTCCTTCCTTCCTTCCTTCCTTCCTTCCTTCCTTCCTTCCTTCCTTCCTTCCTTCCTTCCTTCCTTCCTTCCTTCCTTCCTTCCTTCCTTCCTTCCTTCCTTCCTTCCTTCCTTCCTTCCTTCCTTCCTTCCTTCCTTCCTTCCTTCCTTCTTCTCTTTCACATTTTTAAAGCTTTAAGTTCCAAATTCTACCTCTCTCTCCCTCCCTTCCCTCCCTCTTCTCTGAGACAGTAAGCAATCAGATATAGGTTATACATGTGCAATTATGTAAAACATTTCCATATTAGTCATTTTGCAAAAGAAAACGAATAAAAGAAAAAATAAGAGAAAGTGAAAAACGGCATGCTTCAGTCTGTGTTTAATCAATATCGATTCTTTTTCTGGAAGTCATCATTAGGAATTTGGGATTGTCTTGGATCATTGTATTGCTGAGAATATCTAAGTCATTCACAATTCTTCACTAAACAATATTGCTGTTATCATATACAATGTTCTCCTGGTTCTGTTCGCTTCACCATACATCAGTTCATGTAAGTCTTTCTAGGTTTTTCTGAAATCATCCTGCTTGTCATTTCTTATAGCACAACAACATTCCATTATAATCATATACCACAGCTTGTTTAGCCGTTCTCCAATTGATGGACATACCTTAGATTTCCAATTCTTAGCTACCACAAAAAGAGCTGCTGGAAATACTTTTGTATGAATATAGCTTTGTTTCTTTAAATGATTTGTGGGTGTTTACACCACCCCACACCTCACCCCCCAAGCTCAGTTAGATCTTTTACAGCCAAGTATTACCTCTTCATACCTTGATAGCCCCTCTCAAATTCCTTTCCTTTATTTCAACAACTCCATATTCATGATGACACATACATCCCTGTCTGGTAGCAGCCTTACAGTTTCATCAATTTTCCTCACCAATGATACACTCTTTCAATTTGCTTTCTCACCCATGCACCTTTTCTTAACTATCTTTTTTGGGGGGGGGCAGGGCAATGAAGATTAAATGATTTGCCCAGGGTCACACAGCTAGTAAGTCTCAAGTGTTTGAGGCCGGGTTTGAACTCAGGTCCTCCTGAATCTATGGCTGGTGTTTATCCACTGCTCCACCTAGCTGCCCCTTTCTTAACTATCTTGTCTTGTCTTGCCAGCTATCTTCTTTTTGAATCAATCTCTTCAGGCTCTTCTCCTTAATACTTTTTGATCCTCTTTAATAATTTTACATAGTCTTTAATTGTCCTTGATTCTACATCTCTTTTAATCTTGTAGTGGAATCTGGACAGGTGTCTGGGCTTAGAGATTGTTCTCCTTCAAAATTTCAATTTTGTCAGGTTTTCTTCCTTCTTCCCTTGCTCCCTTCTTCCTTCTGTCATTTGTGAGGGCTTATGGAAAATTATGTCAAAATTTGGTTGCCTGAAGAAGATTTTCAGTATTGTATGTCAATTTCATAACAGCAAGCTTATTCCAGGTTCTGGATAATGCTCTCATGTTTCCCAGTTTACCAATGGAGTGGGACAAAGCTGTGTGCTTGTTCCCATGTTTTTTTAGCATGTTTAATGTTGTTGGACACCTTCAATGAGGATGAACACAGCATCAAGGTCAGCTGATGGTAAATTATTTAACTTGAAAAGGCAACAAGCCAAAACTAAAGTAAAGGGAGAGTTGGTGCATGAGTTTTTTGTTCACAGATGATCATGCACTCAATGTAGCCTCTGAAGCTGAGATGCAAGAAAGTATGGATCAGTTCTTTGCTGCTTGTGCTAATTTTGGCCTAACAATTAATACCAAGAAAACACAGGTGCTCCACCAGCCAGCATGCCACCAGTCATAAATGGAACCATTGGTTAGAGCAGATGGAGAAGTTTTGAATACTGTGGATAAGTTCACTTACCTTGGAAGCATACTTTCCAGGGATGTACACTTTGATAATGAGGTTGACAAAAGCATTGCCAGTGTGAAAGAGAAGAGGTGTTGGAATGATTACCAAACTGTAGAAGGTCTACAGAGCTGTTGTGTTGACATCATTGTTGTATGCCTGTGAAACGTGGACAATATACCAGTGCTATGCCAGGAAACAGAATCATTTCTATTTGAATTGTCTTAGGAAAATCCTGAAGATCACCTGGCAGAATACTTTACCGGAAACTGAGGTCCTTTCTTAAACTAAACTGCCAACCATTCAAACTCTACTGTAGAGAGTGCAACCCCCATGTGCTGGCCATGTTGCTCAAATGCCAACTGTACATCTGCCCAAAAGACTATTTTATGGAGAACTTACATAAGTTCTTACTCTGAAGAACTTTGGAATAGATTGTGTGATATAGGAAACACTAGTACAGGACCACCCAGAAAGACATCCTTATCAAAGAAGGTGCTGTGCTCTGTGAAAAAAAGAGAATTGAAGTAGGTCAAAAGAAATGCAAGATGTGCACATTTACAAAATCCAACCCAAACATTCACATGGACTCTGAGCTCATATTCAGCCACAGCTGGACACACTGTAACTTGAGTCTAACGTAATTATGTCATTTTTGGTTCTCTTTGAAAACAAAAGAGAACAATCTCCCTTCCCTCCTTCCCTCCCTCCTTCTCTCCCTTCCTTCCTTCCTTCCTTCCTTCCTTCCTTCCTTCCTTCCTTCCTTCCTTCCTTCCTTCCTTCCTTCCTTCCTTCCTTCCTTCCTTCCTTCCTTCCTTCCTTCCTTCCTTCCTTCCCTCCTTCATGATATTATTATTCCTATTGCACAGTTGAGGATTTCTCTGGGCTTCCATTTCCTTACCTGTAAAATGAAAGGGCTAATCTAATTACTCTCTAAGGGCATTTCTGAAGTCTTTCGGAACTTTACATTTTTGGAGTCTTCTTGTAAATTGTTCTCTTTGTTATGTTTATTTTACTCTGCATCAGTTCAAACAAGTCTTCCTAGACTTCACTGAATCTATCATATTAGTCATTTCAGCACAAAATATTGTCATACAGCACAAAAATATCCCTTTACATTCATATAGCACAAGTTATACAGCCATTCCCTTTCTCTCTGGTTTCAAAGAACAGTTCTTATCACCCAAATATTGTGGTATTGGTTAGTCAGAGATGATCCCATCAACTCCAGAGATTCCATGTCCAAATGGGTCCTCATGGAGCCCTCTGACCACAATGAGGATATAGAATTGTTTTCTGAGGCTGACTTACAGAACTACTGAGTTTAAATCCACTGTCTCAGTAGTGCAGATTCCATTGACTTTATAGGATGGAGAAGGGCCTATAGGACTTCCTGGAAAGTCCCATATCACACTTGACAATAAACAGCCCTTGGTGCAATTTTCTTCCTGAGAGCAATCCCAGCTATTTTACCTGATCTTCCTTGCCTGTTGTTTCAACTTTATGTTTCTTGAAAATTTTCCTTTACATTTCTAACACTATTAGTTGCCTTTTGCATCATACCTTGGTTATTGTATTAAGTTTCTAACTGGAAATCCTACCTGAAGACTTTCTTCCTTACAACCCATCCATCCTATAAACTATTACTGGAGTGTATCCCCAATGGTTAGCACAGTACATGACATGGCATATAGTGGGTACTTAATAAATGTTTATTGACTGACTGACTGAAGAAGAAAAATAAATAAGTGAGAAGAGGCTGGAAATTAGATTCCCATAGTCAACCTCATAGATAACCTCAGTCAGCAACTATGTGCAGTAAGACTCTGGGAGGGATCTGATCATTGCACATTAAACACATTTGATCAAGTATTCCCCAATAATAGAGATGCTGAAGGAAATCCCTGTATTGTTTTTTGTTTTGTTTTGTTTTGTTTGTTTGTTTGGTGAGGCAATTGGGGTTAAGTGACTTGCCCAGGGTCACACAGCTAGTAAGTGTTAAGTGTCTGAGGCTGGATTTGATCTCAGGTCCTCCTGACTACAGGGCTGGTGCTCTATCCACTGTGCCACCTAGCTGCCCCTTGTATTGTTTTTTAACTTATGCCTCACAGGCCTCAAACAGGCTATTTGCCAAAGTTGTTAGCCATGAGGAGTAGCGAGTATGAAGGACAAGGGGAATATCTCAGTGCCTCAAAGGGATTGTATTATGTTTATGTTTCTACCAGTTCTAAGTAGTATCACATCTGCACAGAATGCAGGTTGCTTTTCTTACTAGAGAAGAGTAAAAGGGCTTGAGCAGTAATTCTAACCATTTTTTGAGTCATGGACACCTTTGGTAATCTGACAAAGCCCATATGCCCCCTCTCAGAATTATGTTTTTCATTGAATAAAATAAAATATGTTGGATCACAAAGGAAGTCGATTCTATTGAAATATGGTTGTCAAAATATGCTTGAAGAAGGCAGATTTCAGAAAAATCTCTGTGTGTGTGTGTATGTGTGTGTATGTGTGCCTTCCCCAAACTCCTCCAACAGTTCTAATTTTCCACCTTTATAATCCTTATTTGCCTGATGCATGGGAAGTAGAGCCTTAGACTTATCTGACCAGTGATCTCTTAAATGCCAAATAGGATGGCCTTTCCTTAATCCTGTTCTTCTTGACTTCTTGGCAGCATTTGACATTTCTAACCACTCTCTTCCTGTATATTCTCTGTATTTTCGTGACCCTGATTTTTCTTGGTCTTCCTATCTGTCTGACTGTTCTCTCTCTTTTTTCACTTTGGCTGGGCAATAAGGGTTAAGTGACTTGCCCAGGGTCACACAGCTAGTAAGTGTCAAATGTCTGAGGCTGGATTTGAACTCAGGTACTCCTGAATCCAGGGACAGTGCTTTATCCACTGCGCCACCTCGCTGCCGCCTGACTGTTCTCTTTTATGTCTTCTTTAACGTCCCATCATCTCCTTTACTATATACAAGACTGTTTCACACTCTCTCCCTCTCCCTCTCTCCCTCTCTCTCTCTCCCTCTCTCCCTCTCTCTCTCAGTGACTTCATCAGCTCCCATGGATTTAATTATCATCTATATGCATATGACTTCCATGTCTATATATTTAACCCTCATTATTAACCCTCTTGAGGTCCAGCCCCAGATCACCAGCTGTCTAGTCTAGATGTTCAAACTGGATGTTCCATAGGCATTTCCAACTTAACATATCCGAACTAAAACTCCTTACCTTCCCCCTTATCCCCACCTCCCACATTTCCAAACTTCCTTGTCACCCTCCTTCTGTCTTTGAGATTTGCACCTCAACTTGTTACTGTCTCCCCACACATAGCCATTCAATAACTAGATTTTGTCATTTCCACTTCAACAAAATATTTACATCTTTCCCTTGTTCATCACCTCCCACCTGGACTACTGTCATAGTCTTCAATTCTACCTAGGGCTGCCAAGGTGATTTTCCTAAAGCCTGATTATCTGATCATGTCCCTTCTCTATCCAATAAATTCCAGTGGCTCCCTAATACCTTTAAGATAAAAGGTACACTTTTCACTCTTCACAAACTGGCCCAACCTATGTTTCCAGCCTTATTACACAGTCTTCCCCCTTCCCATGCATGAAGGCCTCACTGGACCCAGAGTTCAAACCATAATGACCTTGTGGAGAAGATTCTAGGCAAGACATTGCAGCCAGCAAGCCTAGCCGAGAAGCCCTGAGAGGCTAGAGTGCCTAAGGGGGGGGGCATTGGCTGCCATTTTGCTGAGACACCCTGTGTCTTGCCTTTGCAGAGGCTGTGCATCAATGTTTGGGCTGCATACCTTCCTCACCTCCACCTCTTAGAATCCCTGTCTTGTTTTCAAGATTTAGCTCAAGTAATATGTACGTTGGGCAGCTAGGTGGTGTAGTGGATACAGTGCCAGACCCAGAGTCAGGAAGACTCATCTTCCTGAGTTCAAATCTGGCTCAGGCTCTTATTATCTGTGTGACCCTGAACAAGTCACTTAACCTTGTTTGCATCATTTTCCTCATCTATCAAATGAGCTGGAGTAGGATATGGTAAAACATTTCAGTATCTTTACCAAGAAACTCCAAATGGGGTCATGAAGAGTTGGGACATGACTAAAAATGACTGAACAATAATATCTACATGAAGTTTTCCCTCTGGCTTCCAGTACCATTCCTTTCAAAGATGCCTTATTTGTATTTTGTGTTCTATACATATTGTTTCTACATCCCCCAACCTTCTCCTTCAGGGAAGGGGCCATTTTATTTTTGTTTTTGTTTCATCAGCACTTGTCATAGTGCCTAGAATATAGTAGATGCTTATGAATTCTTGTTGGCTGATTAATGAAGAAGGGTGATGTATCAATGACTTGAGGAAACAGTCTCACTATATTCTTTCTTTGTTAAGGTACATCTGGAATATTGTGTTTAGATAGAGACACCACATTTTAAGAAGGACATTGACAAAGTGGCATATGTCTAGACAAAGGCAATCAGGATATTGAGGAAATTGGAGATCATGTTGTAAAATGATTAGTTGAAGGAACTAGAGATGTTTAGTCTGAAGAGGAGACTTCAGGGAACATGATAACTGTCTTTATGTATCTGAAGAGCTGTTATGTAGAAGAGGAATTACATTCTTGACCCCAGACTTAGCCTGGTGACCCCAGAAGGCAAAACTAGGACAGACTGAGGCTCAAGGCAGGGACCAATTTTGTAGGAATGGAGTTGGCAATAAATGCAATTGGTTGGGCTTCCTCTCACTAGCCATCTTCAAGCAAAGGTTAAATTTTCTGAGGCTATTATAGAAGAGCTTCTTGACCAAGTATGGGTTGGACTCAATAGCGTCTTTCAATTCTGAGATCTTAGGACATTTTAAATCTTTGGTTGTTGTTATGTTATTTTTCAGAGGCCTATTTACTTTTTAAAAATCTATTTTTAGGGATATAGCTCTTTAAGAAATCACTTCTGAGGAAATATTTAGCTAAGGCAAGTTGTAGTTAAAGCACATTTTAAAGCTTTTTACAAAGGAATATTTACTTCAAAAGGTATAGTCATAAATATACAAATTTGCTCCATAGCACACAGCATTAGTTTTCCTCTTTCCTCCCCATCCCTCCCCCAACCTCAGTCTCTAGGGAAGGGAAAAAGATTAGGTTTACAAGCTTAGTTCAGTTTCTATAGATCATAATCCTAGTTCCAAGTCCAGAGCCCACCTTGGGCTTGAGTCTCAGGCACCTTGAATTCTCAGGGCTTGCCAACTGGGCTGGCTGCCTGTAATATCCTGCCTGGGATCCTTGGCTCAAACTCTGGGTCCAGTGAGGAATCACCACTGGGAAGGACAAACAACAAAGAACAGAGACCCCAGACCCATTTCTTGAAGCCTAGGGTAAAATAGAGGGAAGAGAGATCCCCCCACCATCCCTCCATTTTAGATCATGGCATCCAGACTGTGAATAAACTGTATATGATCTTTGCCCTCTGGAAGTAGAAGGAATGAGTGAGCAGGAAAGAGAGACATTTTTCCAGTCTGGCCAGGTTTAAAGATGAAGCCTTTCTGATAACACAGTTAATCAAGAGGCTATCCTGACCCATGTGTTAGGGGATGTGGGGAGCTTCCATGTTAAGTGATCTGGGCATGCCCAGGAAAGCCCTGTTATACATTGAAATTTGCTGTCTGCAAAAAATAGGCAGGGGTGCATTTTTAAAAAATCATTATTTATCACTTATTCAGTGCCATACCAATCAGACTACCTAAAAATTATTTTATAGAGCTAGAAAGAATAATAACAAAATTCATCTGGAAAAACAAAAAATCAAGAATATCCAGGGAAATAATGAAAAAAAATTCACAGGAAGGTGGGTTAGCGGTACCAAACCTGGAGCTTTACTATAAAGCGGCAGTCATCAAAACTATCTGGTACTGGCTAAAAAATAGAGTGGTAGATCAACGGAACAGGCTAGGCTCAGGAAATGCAGTAGTAAATGACACTAGTAATGTAGTGTTTGATAAACCCAAAGACTCCAGCTTCTGGGATAGGAACTCAGTATTTGACAAAAACTGCTGGGAAAACTGGAAGATAGTATGGCAGAAATTAGGCATAGACCAACATCTTACACCTTATACTAAAATAAGGTCAAAATGGATACATGATTTAGACATAAGAGGTGATACCATAGGTAAATTAGGAGAGAAAGGAATAGTGTACCTATCAGATCTTTGGAAAGGAGAACAGTTTATGACCAAACAAGAGATAGAGTATATTATAAAATGCAAAGTGGATGATTTTGATTACATTAAATTAAAAAATTTTTGTACAAACAGAAGCAATGCATCCAAAATTAGAAGGGAGGCAGAAAGCTGGGAAACAATTTTTGAGGCCAGTACTTCTGATAAAGGCCTCATCTCTAAAATATATAGGGAACTAAATCAAATTTATAAGAACCCAAGTCATTCCCCAATTGAGAAATGGTCAAAGGATATGAACAGGCAGTTTTCTGATGAAGAAACCAAAGCTATCTATTCCCATATGAAAAAATGCTCTAAATCTCTAATGATTAGAGAGATGCAAATTAAAACAACTCTGAGGTACCACCTGACACCTATCAGATTGGCTTAAATGACAAAAAAGGAAAATAATAAATGTTGGAGAAGCTGTGGGAAAATTGGAACACTAATCCATTGTTGGTGGAGCTGTGAACTGATCCAACCATTCTGGAGAGCAATTTGGAATTATGCCCAAAGGGCGATAAAACTGTGCATACCCTTTGACCCAGCAATACCACTTTTGGGTCTTTTTCCCAAAGAGATCATGGAAGGGGGAAAGGGACCCACATGTACAAAGGTATTTATAGCTTCTCTTTACGTGGTGGCAAAGAATTGGAAGTTGAGGGGGTGCCCATCAATTGGGGAATGGCTGGACAAGTTGTGGTATATGAATACAATGGAATACTATTGTGCTATAAGAAACGATGAGCAGGAGGAGTTCAGAGAAACCTGGAGGGTCTTGCTTGGGCTGATGATGAGTGAGATGAGCAGAACTAGAAGAACATTGTACACAGTAACATCAACATTGAGTGTTGCTCTACTGTGATGGACTATATTCTTCTCACCAATGCAATGGCACAGAAGAGTTCCAGGGAACACGTGATGGAAGAGGATCTCCAAATCCAAGAAAGAAAAAAAGAACTGCGGAGTATAGATGCTAAATGAACCATACTATTTCTTTTGTTTTCGATGCTGTTGTTTTTTTTTCTATTTTGAGGTTTTCCATCATTGCTCTGATTTTTTTTCTCTTATAATATGGCTGATGCAGAAATAGGATTAATGTTATTATGTGTGTGTGTGTGTATATATATATATATATATATATATATATATATATATATATATATATATATATATATATATATATATATATATATAACACCTATATCAGATTACCTGCTGTCTAGGGGAGGGGGGAGGGAGGGGAGGGAGGGAGAAAAATCTGAAATTGTAAAGCTTGTATAAACAAAGGTTGAGAACTATTTTTACATGTAACAGAAAAAAAATAAAATACTTTATTAATTTTTAAAAAATAATTATTTATCATGTGTTTGGTTTTTTTTGATGGGGCAATGAGGGTTAAGTGACTTGCCCAGGGTCACACACAGCTAGTTAGTGTCAAGTGTCTGAGGCCAGATTTGAACTCAGGTCCTCCTGAATTCAGGGCCGGTGCTCTATCCACTGTGCCACCTAGCTGCCCCCAAAGCATTATTTATCCCAAATTTACAGCAGGTTTCTGTGGTCTCTGGAGAGACATAAGCAATATCCTTTTAAATGCTTCCCCAGTAAAGTCTCAAAACAGCCACTGATGCATGATCTTATGCAATTTTGCATATACAGATCAAAATCACAATTATCCCCAAACACAAAGTTTTGTAGATTCATAAAACAAGGAATGTTTGATAAAGCTTACCAAATATCTCTACCCTAACATTATTCTTACAGGATCTTTTTTATTCCACAGGTAAAAGAAAGAGCAAAGACAAACAAAACTGTCTTCCCATTTTGAATGGGAATTGGATCCACTGAGCTTTCTAAATTTCCTGGAGCTCTCCCGACAGGAATTTGTGGGCTGGGGTCAACTTGAGAGAAGGTATCAGTATATCAACACTTCTACAGAATTCGAGAATAGAAATTATGAGTATTTAGCAAATATTCAACAAATACAAAGTTTAAAAATTACACCAGAGAAATTGATTTGTGAGGAAACACACATTGGAAAAAGATTTACTGTATATTTATAGCTTAAAGAAAATTAACCAATTTCTCTAGGCTCACCCAGACCATGGTATCTAGAATCAAGCATTCCAGGCAGAAAATCTCTCCAGGGGCCCTTGCAAATGTGAAGGGCCCACATTTATCCCAGACAAGGCCTCACATGTAATATTTACGACACTGGTACCTGAAACTGAGGACAAAAACACAAAGCAGAGACACTTTTTTCTGAGCCAAGGTAAAAGAGGAAGAGAGAGGGAAGAAGGCAACTCACTTCTTCCAGTTCAATTTTTGGCTCTTGAATTGTGGGTGAATTGTGGTCTTCACCCTCTGCAAGCACCAGGAAAACAGCTAAAAGCGCATTGTAATTGTGTAGGCAGCTGGAGGTACAATGGCTATAGCACCTGAGTTCAAATCTGGCGTCAGACACCCACTAGCCTTGTGACCACGGGCAAGTTACTAAACCCTGTTTGCCTCACTTTCCTCATCTTTCAAATGACCTGGAGAAGGAAGTGGCAAACCATTCCAGTATCTTTGCCAAGAAAACACCAAATGGGGACAGAAAGAGTTGAATATGACTGAAAAAAAACCCTGAACAACAAATTATGCAGGTTACTAGGCATAAGGTTTGTCACTAAGGGAGTGATTTTTTAAAAATTTCAATTTCTACTACTGTATGTAATGGGACTGGCCAGTGGGGAACCCATCCTTGGAGCCTCTGCAGTATATTCTTCTTGCTGACAATCTGAATGGAGATATGGTGGGCTTGATTCTGGAAATACATGATGGTGCATAATGGATGGGTCCTGCCTTGATTCAGAGCATGTGCAGATATTCCATGACTGTCTCTTATCAGCTAAATCTGTGGCAATGAAAAGCTTTTTAATTGGCTGCTGAGCTAGAACTGAATGTGCGTACAAAAGACTCTAATGGAGAATCTTCCCTGGTAGCTTTAGAGGGAGGAACATAAAAAGCTAGTGGGGGACTCTAGGTGGAAGAGGAGCTTCAGACCCTCTCTCCTACCCCAGCTACCATGTGGCTATGAACACGTGGTACTTCTGTTTTGTCTCTTCTTTGTATTTATTCTTTTCTGATCTCAAGTGAACTAGCATCAGAGATGGAACAGACCATGGCATGAACTTGTGATCTTTTAAAGGTTAGAGGAATCATCAGAGGTCCAGTAATTGGAGCCCATAATAGAGCCTGCTGATAGCTACAGCAGTTGAGACACTCCAGAAGAGTCACTTCCTTGACCTAACCCAGTGGAGAATCTTCTTGGTATTTGAGATACTGTTCTACTAGCCAGAGAATGACTTATCCAACAGCTATGCCACACCCAGAAATGAATTTGGTAGATGAATGTCTGTAGCAATCATTTTAAGTCCCCTCTCCCTATGGACTAAGGTTGTTATGTGCTCCCAGTTTTGGAGGGTTTTGTACCTTTGTTCTTGCTATGTCTTCTCAGTAAATATTCCTTTATTAAAGCCAATTGTTATTCATGGATTAATTGAAGAAATCAACTGATCAGAATGATAATGGGATAATCACTGGTTAGATGACATTGAGGAGATAGTAACTGGTTAATTGATATTGGGGGATATTAACTGGAAATTACATTGGGGGGGGGATATACCAGATGGTAGGACTCAGGAATGGTAACAATAGAAAGATACTCCTCAATCCCCTGAGGTCCTACAGTATCCTGAGGGGAGATATAGCTAGATGAACTCTGTGAACTCAATCTGCCAATGCAAGTGTGTGTTGGGAGAGTGGCTCCAAGCTTATATGGATTATACTAGACCCAGATAAAGAAAGATAGATTTCCCTTCTGTCTCTTATAATGTCGACTGCCAGGGAAACTTCTGATTATGAAGAGTGAAGATGCACCTGTGTATCACAGCTAGGTGGCACAGTGGATAGAGTGCCAGGCCTGGAATCAAGAAGACTCATCTTTCTGAGATCAAATCCAGCCTCAGACACTTACTAGCTGTGTGACCCTGAGCAAGTCACTTAATCCTGCTTGTCTCAGTTTCCTCATCTGTTAAATGAGCTGGAGAAGGAAATGGCAAAGCACTCTAGTATCTTTACCAAGAAAACCCCACTGGCATCATGAAGAGTTGGACACAACTGAAATGAGTGAACTTTTGAACACATCTGTGTATCATTCATTCATTTATTTATTTATTTTCATTCATTTATTTAAAAATTATTTGTCACCTACTGGGCTATGAGCTTAGGGAGAAATAACGTTTAATGAAGATATGGCATTTGCTCTCATAGAAATAACCAGGTTCATATACAATAATCTTTCTTTTCTGTTTCTGCCATGTTGTGAAGAGGTAGGAACACCTCTTAGAGAGAAATAACAAATGCTCTCTTTTTCTAGTTACTGGGCAGTCCTTCTTCAAGTAACTGAGTACCATAGAATCCAGTTGCATATATAGCTACTAGCTGTCAGGAAAACACTCAGGGTGGGGAATTCCATTTCAAGTAAAACCAATGGAGTTAAGGACATTTCAGCATCAAATAAAGTAGGTGACGGGGAACTCTAAAGGGAAAAGAGGGGCGAAAGTTTAAGAATAATAAAAGTCAAATAGTAACAAAGTGCTAAATTCTAGTTAGGTTCTCATTTCTTTAACTCTTATGTTCTAAGTATATAATCTTAAAAAAATAACACTTCATTCCTGCTTTTATTTGTTGTTGCATCATCATTTGAAGAGTGTGGGAATTTTCATGAAATAGTTAAAAAGGTTTTAAGAGCATAATGAATGGGAAATCCTGCTAATCTCTCTCAGGTAATCACTATTTTCAGTGAATCCTGGCTTCTCAGACTACACGGCCATAACCAAAGCAACCTGATTGCAGACAAAGTACTTGGGAAAAAACAAATAGCTCCTTCCTCTTAAGTGCAGAACTCAGGCACCTGAGCCTATAAAGTGACAACCCTAAAAACACAGCTCCCTGATACTATCTGGAAATGAAATCATTAATGTCTGACATGTGGGCTCAAACTGATGATCTGGGGCCATTTTGGTGGGGGGGGTGGTGGATAGCTTTACTGGAGAACCAACCGACAGTGGTCATTTCGGATAGAATCCAGAAATGTAGGTGGTCACTAATTTTCCTAACCTCGTCACATTTGAAATGCCTAGAAGGGAAAGGATATCTAGCTTGAGGAATATGGTGGGAGAAAGCTATCAAGATCAACAATTACGTGCCTAAGAGCAGGTGCCCACCTGTTTCGAAAAAAGTCTTCAGGGGCCAAGCTTGAGAGTTACATTTATTTAGTTAAAACTGGGAGAAGAGAACTGGGTGACCATTTTAGCACAAGCAGATCTTACAGCATGTTCCCATTTCTAAAAGTTTGCTATGAAATAGCTGTGGACTGGAAGAGAAGACTGGACACTGTCAGCCAAATGAGAACATAGTGTAGTTCACCCCTGCCCTGGAGAGCCCACACTACCCACTCACACAGACAGCCCCAGCAAGTCATTGTTCTGGCTTAACACTTGGTCTTAAAGAGGTCGGCGGCAGGCTTTACCCGAGGACTACGTGCAGCACCTGTGAGATAGTCGCTCTTTCACAACTACTTTACACTTATTTTAATTTCATTTAATAAATTTGTTAATGGAGTCACTAACTTAATACACTTATTTTAATTATATTTAATTTCTTCAACTCCCCAAGGAGATAGATATCTCTCTCTCTCTCTCTCTCTCTCTCTCTCTCTCTCTCTCTCTCTCTCTCTCTCTCTCTCTCTCTCTCTCCTAGGAAATGAGGGTTACACAGCTAGCAAGTGTCAATTGTCTGAGGTGGGATTTGAACTCCGGTCCTCCTGAATCCAGGGCCAGTGCTTTATCCACTGAGCCACCTAGCTGCCACCTAGCTTCCCCACCCCCCAGGAGATAGATAAGGATGTTTATCTTGTTCTATTTTTACATATTTGACCCACAGAGTACCAAAGAATTGCCCAAAGATGACTGAACCAAAGGAATCTGAACTCTATGCCCAAGAATCTCAATACTTTGCTTATCCCACTGAGCCTTACTGATGCTTAGGCTGAAAAGGTTTATGTGGAATAAAGGGTAAAAGGAGAAGTTAAGTTTCTAGAGAAGGGAAACTGGGATGGTCAAAGGCCTTGAGTCTGTGCTGTATAAGGAACTAGGGATGTAGTCTGAAGAAGAAAAGCTCTGGGTAGGTGGGGTGGTGCCTATGTGCATCATAGCTATGTCCAAGACTTTAAAGGGTTATCCTATGGAAAAGGTACTTGACATGTTCTGTTTGAGCCCAGGGGGCCAGAATCAAGAGCAACGGATTGAAGTTTCAAAGAATCAAACATAGGGGGATTTTTTTTTGTTAGAAAAAAATCCCTAATAATCACAGCTCCCCAGACATGGGATGGGCAGCTTCGGGAGGCAGTGGTTCCCTTTCACTGGACATCTACAAGCAATGGCTTTGGAAGACCATGCAGTGGGTTTGTTGTAGTGTGTATTCCTTTTCAGACTTGAGTTGGACAAGATGACCTCTTTGGACCCTGAATTCTGGGATTCTGTGAATTACCTGGAGGTCTTCTGCTCCAAGTTCTCCTCATAAGGAGGCCAGGCTCCTCCCATCATTTCATTTTTTTTTTTTAATGGGGCAATGGGGTTAAGTGACTTGCCCAGGGTCACACAGCCAGTAAGTGTCAAGTGTCTGAGGCCGGATTTGAACTCAGGAACTCCTGAATCCAGGGCCGGTGCTTTATCCACTGCGCCACCTAGCCACCCCCATCCTCCCATCATTTCAAACAGATCTGGTCATTGCATTTTTCCAGTTTAATCCTCTATTCTTTGTAAACAAAAACAAGGAAAATGACAAGCGGTTTACAGCTTCTCATGCTAATCAAAATAACAGGGCACCACAGAGGCTGAAGAATAAATGGAGGACTTGTCTAGTGTCTGGAGCCTGAAACCACAGCAGATAACTTAGTGAGGGAACATTCCCATGAGACGGAATGAAGACCAAAATATGCAATCACAGCTAGGAACAATTGGGGAACATTGCAGAGAGGGAATGCAGATTGCAGCATACTTTTCAAAAAAAATTATTATTGGGGGTTTTATTTTTGGTCTGTATTTTCTTTTGCAACATGGCTAATATGGAAATGTTTTGCATGACTGTACAGGTATAAATGGAATTAAATTGCCTGCTTTTTCAAGAAGGGGGGCAGGGAGGAAGGGAAGGAGAGGATTTGGAACTTGAAACTTAAAAAAAACCAAATATTAAAAATTATTGTTCACATATAATTAAGGAAAAAACTTAAATATAAAGATAAACATACATTTTTCATATTCAGATATACATATATATCCAGATGCACATATACACACAATACATGTATGAATTTCACATATATATACACATGTGCACACACATCAAGCCCACACAATGCACGTGTATGTGTCTATAGGTGCATATATGCATGTATGTACACATGCATACATATATACACCTATATATGTATGCACATGTGTGTACATGCATGTATGTGTGTATATGTATGTGTGTATAGATATAGGTATAGGTATAGATATAGATATGAAAATTGCAGAGAAGCATGGGTTTGATGGGGAGGAAAATTTCCTCATAATTGTGGCTGTCCTACCTTGGGAGATAGTAGGTGGGTTCACCCTTCACTCAAGGTCTTCAGACAGAGACTAGATGAGCACTTTTTTGAGTAGGCTATAGAGATTTTGACCCAGCTACCAGCTGAGCTAAACAGCACCTGTGGTCCCTTTTGATTCTCAAATTGTGAAATCCCAAACTATTACATGGTTTTAGGCCACAGACCCCTTTCAAAGGGTAGTTTAAAGCTATGACTTACTCATATCTTCTTCGGTTCCCTCTTCATAAAGTATTTGGCAGCCTCCTACGATATTTTTGTGGCGGTAGTTCATTTTCGTTTCGTTTAAGCCTAAGAATACTCTGCAAGAATGTGGGAAGTGAGGGAGAGGAGGGAAGGTTGAGAGCTGGTAGAGAAGGAGAAGTGGATGAAAATCTGCAAGGTAAGATGTCCAGTTGTACCAATACATAAACATTGACTTGGTAGGGGTGGGCATGGGGCCCTCTGGCACACAGTATCAAATATCCCCAAACTATATTGGGCTCTCCAGCGTTCTGTCACTTCCATGCCTGATAGGAATAGAATCAGGGCATTTCTGTTTGATGCCCTTTTGGTCTCCCTTGTGTTCCCAAGATTCAGTGGGGAGAATCAAAGGCTTGGGAGAAAGATTGGGGGTGAGCTAAGCACTATAGGCTAAGGATACAAAGGTTTGGGCAGTGGATACAAATCTGGAGGAATGATCTGTATCACTTCCAATAAAGGTCTTTAAAAAAAAACCATACCACTAGATGGTTGCTTGCCCAGAATTGACTGATGGGGCTAAAGATTTTCTAGGAGGTGTATGTAGTGGGGGCTGGGAGGAGGGAAGGAGAGGGAAAGGTACATTTGGAATCAAAGAGACAGGGTTCAAATCCTAACTGCCTCTTAGTAAGCTGTGTGACTCAGGATAATCACTTAACCGCCATGTTTCTTTTTTAACAACAGCATAGCCAGCAGTTAAGTAACATTTTTTGGTTTACAAAGCACTTTTTGTTTGTTTGTTTGCGGGGCAATGGGGGTTAAGGGACTTGCCCAGGGTCACACAGCTAGTAAGTGTCAAGTGTCTGAGGCCGGATTTGAACTCAGGTACTCCTGAATCCAGGGCCAGTGCTTTATCCACTGTGCTATCTAGCCGCCCCCTACGAAGCACTTTCCATAGGTTATCTTATTTGATCCTAGAAGCAACCCTGTGAGAGACCTATTATTATGCTTCTCATTTAATAGATGAGGAAACTTAGGCACAAGACTAAATGATTTGCTCAGGGTCACCATTACTAACTGTTCGAGGCAGCATTTGAACCCAAGTCTTCCTGTGTTCTATCCACTGGACCACTCATCTGTAAAATTAGGGAGTGGAACTGGCTAATCTCTGAAGTCTCTTCCAACTCTTTCTAATGATCCAAAATCTAGGGCCAAGGGAGAACCAAACTCTGACCTGGGATTTATTAACTAGAACACAATCTTCTTATGCTCCAGGTGTGGGGCACTGAGGGGCTAGTGGGGGGAAAAACTGAACTTGGACTGAGAAAAACTTGGGGCTTATGTGAGCTTGGGTGAACACTAGCCTCAGTTTCTCCATCTATAAAATGGGGATGGTAAGAACACCTACCTTATAAGAGAGTAGTTGTAGGACCCAAATGAGATATAGTATGTAAAGTACTTTATAAACTTTGATGAGGCAGCTAGATGGCACAGTGGATAGAGCACCGGCCCTGGAGTCAGGAGTACCTGAGTTCAAATCTGGCCTCAGACACTTAATACTTAACTAGCTGTGTGACCCTGGGCAAATCACTTAACCCCAATTGCCTCACTTAAAAAAAAAACAACAACTTTGATATGATATATAAATATCAGTTATTGTTATTTGTTGTTCAGTCATGTCCAGCTCTTCTTGACCCTATTTGGGATTTTTCTTAACAAAGATACTGGAGTGATTTGTCCTTCCTTTCTCCAGCTTATTTGACAGATGAGGAAACTGAGGCAAACAGGGTTAAATGACTTATCCAGGCTCATACAGATAGTGTCTGAGGCCATATTTGAACTCAGGAAGATAAGTATTCCTGACTCCAAGACTGGAACTCTATCCACTGTACCCCCCAGCAGCCCTTAACACAAAGTAGACACTTAATAATCGCTAAATGACTGAAAGTATTTGGTGGAGTGGAATCTATATTAAAATATTATGATTTTTGTTATTATTTAACCCATTCTCATCTATTTCAGTAGAATTGGGATAGAAATAGTCCTGGGATATGTTATCCTGTTTTTATTCTTTTATATTCAAAGTTTTCTGGACTTTTCTACAATTGAATAAAATAACTACTTTTTATATCATCATCATCTTATTCTTCTCATCTTTTTTGATGGAGTTAAAATATAAATAGCCTGACAGGAAGTCATTATTCTACCATTATTCTTTTATATTAATGTTCTGTGGGCTATGATACAGGTAGACAAAATGATTGTTTTTGTTTTTTGTTTTTTCTTTTATTTTTTGTTTTGTGGAGCAATGAGGGTTAAGTGACTTGTCCAGGGTCACATAGCTAGTGTCAAGTGTCTGAGGCTGGATTTGAATGCAGGTTCTCCTGAATCCAAGGCCAGTGTGTTATCCACTGCACCACCTAGCTGCTCCTTTGTTTTGTCATTGAGTAAGAGTATCATGATGTTTGGGTAGGTAGATGGTGCAGTGGATAGCGTGCTGGGCCTGGAGTTAGGAAGACTCCTCTTCTTGAATTGAAAATGGTCCTCAGACACTTTACTAGCTGTGTGACCCTGGGCAAGTCCTTTAACACTGTTTGCCTCACTTTCCTCAGCTGTCAAATGAGCTGGAGAAGGAAATGGCAAACCACTCCAGTATCTTTGGCAAGAAAACCCCAAATGGGATCACAAAGAGTTGGACAGGACAGGAAAACAACTGAACAACAATGAATCATGACATAGACTCACCAAGAATATCTTTGGAATAAATGCAGTAGTAGGCAAGCCAAAGGAATGGTGTGAACTTCCCCCTGTTCCCACATGGTTTAAATTTTTCCTAGTTCCCTATTATTTTGAAAGCTTTTCATTCCATCTGATTTGAAGATTTTGAGTACTTGGCATGGAAATATCTATTTTTAAAAATTCTTCTTTGATTTTCATGTATCAGTGTTATGTCCAGATGGTTGTTGCTAAGAGTTCTGTCTGTAATAATGCTCCATAGTTTATTTGTGGAATTCTCCAGGATATTTTGGGGTTTGGACTTGAACCATAGGAATTAGTCTGTTAGTTTAAAAGGATAGCAAGCTTCCAGTATGTAATTCTAACCACCTGATCTTGTCTCTCTAGGTATATGGTAGATGTGAAAAATTTTGCAACTTATCATGCCATATTGCACATTTTCTGCCACTTTATTGCATAATTACATCAATGAATAAGATCAGGATCCCTAAGAAAACATTTTCTGCATTTCTAATAGCAATGACAATCCTGAATAACTAACATTAACTCATTCTATAACTACATCAATGAATAGGACCAGGATCCTTAAGAAAACATTTTCTGTCATTTCTAATAGCAATGACTGTATCCTGAATAACTCTCTTTCTATAAACATGTCCATATGACTCAATGGTCCTTTATTGACATGTTGTCAGTTCAGTTCCTGTGGGTGCCTTGGATCTTGGCTATTTCATAGACTCCATCTGGAGAAGAGCCACTTTTATTTACATTTAACAAGTTCAGTGACACATACCCATTGTCTGCCTTTACAGTTGCTTTGTCTAATGTGGTCTCCGTTATAGAAGTATTTCTGTAATTTTAAAAATTCTGTTTATCACACATTCTGAGAACATCTCTCAAGCTTCTTTCTTCCTTTTTGACTTTTCTAATCTTTCTATAGATTTCTTGGGTTATGAATCCTATGCTTTGTTAACATTGTGTGGTTTTTTTGTTGGGACACCGTTTTATTGTGCCAAAAATATATTATGATTGTGTAGGTTTTAACTGCTCTAAATATGTTCTTCTTGTTAAATTTTGAATTCAGGATCAGTCTCTTTAAATGACTGACACTTTTTGACATTTTAAGCAGAAGTTTAGAGTTTGTGAATACATATTTAACTCTTTAAATGACTGACACTTTTGTCATTTAAAGCAGAAGTTTCGAGTTTAGAATCACAGTCTCTTTTTTTTTTTTTTTTTAGTGAGGCAATTGGGGTTAAGTGACTTGCCCAGGGTCACACAGCTAGTAAGTGATAAGTGTCTGTGGCCAGATTTGAACTCAGGTACTCCTGACTCCAGGGCCGGTGTTCTATCCACTGTGCCACCTAGCTGCCCCGAATCACAGTCTCTTAACATGCACAGTCTCAGATTTCTCCTAGATAGTCTTAAGATTCATGCATCTTAACTGTAGAACACCAAAGTTTGTTTGTTGCTGTGTGGGGTTTTTTTTTGGTCAATATCATCTTCATCTATTAGTTCATTTTGACCTCTGGAATCAAGCTCAATTTTTCAGTCATTGTTTTTCCTTGGCACAAATTAGGAATTTCATACTTGTCGAGCCCAATTAAGAATTTTATATATGATCACTATCATCATCATCACAGTTAAATTCTTGCTTTGAAAATTATTTCAATGATAACAATGATACAACCCTTTATGTCCCATCCTCACCAACTCACCAATTGCCTTTTAGAAATTGGAAGGAGAGGGAAAATTAAAGTTTTTTGTATTAAATATTTTTATTAATGAGACTCCTGTTTTCCAAGTATCCTTTCTATCCTTCCTACACATTCCAGCAACCAATAATATTAAAATTTTCAGAAAAGTCTAGAAAATTCTTAACTCTTAAAAAAAAAGGGGATTCCATTTGTTGCAAGCTCAGTGTAGTGGATTGATGACCAATTGCTCTTTAAAATGAGTCTGGGGGGCGGCTAGGTGGCGCAGTGGATAAAGCACCGGCCCTGGACTCAGGAGTACCTGAGTTCAAATCCGGCCTCAGACACTTAACACTTACTAGCTGTGTAACCCTGGGCAAGTCACTTAACCCCCATTGCCCTGCAAAATAAATAAATAAAATTAAAAAAAAATGAGTCTGGAATTCTTAGCTAATTGTGCTGCTGAATAACAAGGCCTTTATCTTTAAGAGACTGTAAGATGGGGCAGCTAGGTGGCGCAATGGATAGAGCACCGGCCCTGGAGTCAGGAGTACCTGAGTTCAAATCCGGCCTCAGACACTTAACACACACTTACTAGCTGTGTGACCCTGGGCAAGTCACTTAACCCCAATCGCCTCACTAAAAAAAAACAACAAACAAAAAAAAAGAGAGACTGTAAGATATGTTGGAGCAGGGCTGGTGTCTACATATGACAAGAACAATGCCCTGCTCACCAGGATAGCTACTTATTTATTCATTATAACTGATTGTTTTATATGAGCTGCTTTTTGGTTAGCCTGAAACTTGTTTGTTTGTTGTTGTTATTTTGCGTGTGGGATTATTCTTTTTTTTTTTTCTTTTGAGAGGCAACATGGTATTAAGGGTAGAAAGTTGTCCTTGGAGTCAAGAAGACCTAAATTATAAGCCTGGCCTCTAACATATACTAGGTGTGTGACCCTGGGCAAGTCACTTAATTTTTCAGTGCGCTAGGCAACTTCAGAAGACTTTAACAGATCAGTCACTAATCTACAGTGGTGGAAGGAGTTTTCTTAGTGGAAGGTGACACTAGGAGACAAGGATACTTCTCATGAAAGTTCAAATGTCTAATTTTTCTTTTAAATCCTATTGTGTGTGTGTGTTTTTAGCACCTTAGCCCTATACTATTCTGGGAAGATTTTATAGACCAATATTATGTCGTTACCCCTTAGTTCTTCCACCTCCATCCCCATCTACCAAATTCATTACCGACTAGCCACTGAACTGAGAGCTGTGGACCTGGGATGGAGTCCTGCCACTAGCTACGTCATGGGTGAGTCTCTTCCCTTCCCTGGGTTTTAGTTTCCTTAATGGTAAAATGTGGAGGTTTTATTAGATAACCTCCAGAGTCCTTCGAGTTCTAAATCAATGACTCTATAGTCCCATGAGCCATTATCTAATGGCATCATGTTTTTGTTGTTGCTGTTAAGTCATTTTAAATCATGTTCAACTCTTCATGACCCCAGTGGGGTTTTCTTGGCAAAGATACTGGAGTGGTTTGCCATTTCCTTCTCCAGGGTCTTCATCTTACAGTTGAGGAAACTGAGGCAAATAGGGGTTAAGTGACTTGCCCAGGGTCACACCTCTAGTAAGTGTCTGAGGCTGGACTTGAACTCAGGTCCTTCTGACTCCAGGCCCAGCACTCTATCCACTGTGCCACCTATTTACCTGTCAGCATGTTTAAGCATCTAAGTTGGGATATAACTTGGTCATATTTCAATATTTTCAAAACCCATGGTTTCACAGGAACGAACATCAATACTAGCTAGAGGTATCAAGCATGCAGGAGGCCCACAGCATTCCTGAACACAACAGGTACTAGATGAAATTGTCATAGGGAAATATCTAACAAGATAAAAAAAAATAGGACATACATAATATTAATATGTGATTTTCTAAGGCAATATGTGGCCTGCAGAGATCCTTCTGTTTCTTATTGAGTTTGCCATCACTGCTCCCTACTTAAATATATGACCTCATGAAATGCCATGGGCAAAGATAATTGGACATCCATCCAGTGGTGACCCTCTCTACACTCAGGTAGGCTGGTGTTTAGAAGACTGTTCTGAGGATGGCAAAAGGCTTTTGTTCCACACCTGGGGTCAGGCAGGCCTTCTAGGAGGTTTCATCAAGGTGAGCGGGGTGAAATGTCCTTCCACTCTTCTGGGGCTGTATCAGAGTGTAACACTGTTCCCTTCATCATGGAAATACCTCAGCACACAATACAGTTGCCTTAGGTTCACTTTTACTCTGCAATAACCCAAGGGGTAGACCTTCCACAGCTGACTGATCCTACTCCTATCTTTGCCATAACCACCTCCGCCCATGTGTTCCTGCTCAGGTTTCTCCAAGAAGCATCTCTCCTGGACCTGTGTAGTAACATTCTCACTCCTTTTAAGATATACTCTTAGGGATCCAAAATATTCAAATGTATTGAACAGGTGAAAAAGGAACTATCCTGGTCTGTGGTTATTTAATTGCAAGTTATCACATATAGAGCATGTTCCATGGCTACAACTACATAGTCTTCACCTGGCCCCTTCTTTGATTCATACATGTCCCTGTTATTCTATAGATTGTTGTGCAGTGAGGTAATTTAGGCTAGTTGGTACAGTAGATAAAGTGCTGAAACTGGAATTGGAAAGACAGTTCAAATCTGGCCTCAAACACTTTCTATCTGTGTGACTCTGGGAAAGTCAATACACCTCTGTCAACCTCAGTTTCCTTATCTAGAAAATGGAGAAAATAATACCATCTACTTCATAGAGTTGTTGTGAGGATGGAATGAGATATTCATAAGTCATATTACAAACCTTAAAGCTCTGTGTAAATGCTAGCTATTACGATTATTTACAAAATCCAGCAGTATAACAAATAAGTGCAACATATTCTTCCTAAGAATGTAGAAACATTTCTGTCTTTACTTGGCATTTCCTACATAGGGGTACATTTTTTGCAGTTAGGTCACACAAGTGATTGGAAATCATGGTTGATTTAACAGTTATTCATTTAGGCTATAAATGCACTCCCCACCTTCTCCGCCCCCCCCCACCCCCGCCCATTCCCCAATATACATACTTCTTGAAAATTGTAGTCACTGTCTCATATCAGGGATATAGCAGTAGGGAACTTTTTTTTTTTAAATAGGAAAAGCTCTGATCCACAGCATTACCTGAACTCTTCCAGCTATTACAGGTCCATTTATCTAGGGCAAAGTGGCTCACTGGCATGATTATACCCTTGGGGGTTAATCTTGGCAGCATCAAGAATTGGGTTTCTTGGGGAAGAATCCTCTTCAGTTTCAGGAGAATCAGAATGGTTTCCTTTGGGAAAACTACCCACCCAAGCATCTATGGAGACAGTATAAGCAAGACATGAGAGTATAAAGAAAATTAAAAAAATGAAATGATGGAAAATTTAATAAAGAAAAGTTAGGGTTATACTTCTTTTATCATCCATCCTCAACCCCTTTATGCTATCCATGAGGGTAGGGAAATATAAGCAATATTTTTTTATTCTTTTCATTGTTCAGGAGTTTTCAACTCCTCATGACCCCATTTGGGGTTTTCTTAGCAAAGATACGGGAGTAGTTTGTGATTTCCTTCTCCAGCTAATTTTATAGATGAGAAAACTGAGACAGATGGAATTAAATGATTTGTCCAGGGTCACACAGCTACTAAGTGTCTGGAGGCTAGATCTGAACTCTGGCCTCCCTGTTTCCAGGCCCAGCACCACCTAGCTGCCTATTTTAAAATTCTAGCATCTCTCTATTTCGTTTTGGTTTTTCAAACATTGCTGCTATTTCCACATGCATGAGTCACATAGTTGCACAAAATATTTTTAGAGAGCTATTATATATCTTCTTTAAAGACCAGAAGAACTGACTTTGAGAAGGAAAGAGGGACACTCTTGCCAATGACATTTGTTTGATCCTGCTAGGTGTTCATTGAAATGGGGCCGGCCTCTTTCTGGAATGGAAGACAACAGGTTATCAGAAAAGTCATGCTACACCTTCATGAAACCACTTCTCCAAATCTTATGCCCTTCTTCTATCTATGTATGAATGAATGAATAATGTGTTTTCACTGTATTAAGTGCTGAGAATGCAAATAGAAAAGCAAGACAATCTCCACTATCAAGAAGCTTATATATGTAAATATCATGTAATTGGCAAACTAGTTACCTACAGCAATATTAATGAATGTGTAGTTGATTTTGTACCTAGGGTATTCTCCCTAGAGGCATTGGACTCTTGGAGAGGCCTTATCAATAGCAGATAGATAATTAGAGTTGAAAGTGACCAAATGGAATATTCTTATACATTTTGTTCAGATAAATTCACTCTGTACAGTGATTCTAATGTAATTATTTCTTTTCATGCTTTTTCTTAAATTCCTGGATATAAAATGCTGTTTCAGGTCAAGAGCAAAACCCTATCCAAACACTCAACATTTCAGTGCATACACATCACAAATTAATAGAAGACCAGGAACATGAATGTTTTAAATGGTCCATTATAGATCTGAATATCATTCTCACAGTCTTGAGTATTTTAAGTAGGAACTGAAAATGACTAGCTTTCTTTTTACTTTTTTTTTACAAATGCTATAATCATTTATCAGTATTACCAACAGCCCAATTTTTATCATATAGAACTCTCCCTTGTTACAAAGAAAAGTAGTTGAGGGGGGCGGCTAGGTGGCGCAGTGGATAAAGCACTGGCCTCGGATTCAGGAGTACCTTGAGTTCAAATCCGACCTCAGACACTTGACTAGCTGTGTGACCCTGGGCAAGTCACTTAACCCCCATTGCCCAGAAAAAGAAAAAAAAAAAGAAAAGTAGTTGAACAATATCAATAGACTCAATGATTGCATCTGACAATGTGAACATCATTCTATATCCATAATTCACCACTTCTTTACAGGGGAAGCTAGGTGGCACATTGGGTAGAATGCTGGCCCTGGAGTCAAGAGGACCTGAGTTCAAATCTAATCTCAGACATTCACTAGCTGTGTGACGCTGGGCAAGTCACTTAACCCCAATTGCGTTAAACATCTGGGGTCACCTCTAGTTGTCCTGATGTATCTTGCCACTGGACCCAGATGGCTCTGAAAGAGAGAGTGAGGTTGGTAATTTGCACAGCCCTCCCTCAATTAAATCCAATTCATTACAAGTCATTTGTCCTCATCTCAACAAAGGACAAAACAACAACAACAATTTTTTACAGAGAGAAGGGAAGTTTGCTTTATTGTTCTCTGGAACTAAGATTCACCACTACATTTAATCTGAGTTCAATTACCTTTTAGAGTTGTATTCACTTAGACTGTTGTAGCCATTTTTATATTATTCTCTTGGATCTGCTTTCTTCACTTTCTATTGGTTTAGACCAGAAGGTAGTATAGTGCATAGAGTTCTGGACTTGGATACAGGAAGATCTGAGTTCAACTCCAGCCTCAGACACTTTTCAGTTATATGACCCTAGGCAAGTCACTTGACCTCTGTTTGCCTCAGTTTCCTCATGTGTAAAGTACCTACCTCCTCGGGTTGCTGAGGGGATAAGATAATACTTTTAAAGTGATTTTCACATCGTAAAGCACTATATAATTGCTGACTAACCATTATTCTATGTCATACCATGTTTCACTGAATTTCTTATATTTGCCATTCTTAGAGGACAATAATATGGCCAATCATTCATATCCATAATTTGCTCAGCCATTCCCCAGTTGATGGATAGCCACTTTGTTTCCAGGTTTTTGCCACTACACAAAATCTTGATGTGAATATTCTGTTCTAGAGGGACTTTTCTTTTGTTTTTTAACTTCCTTGGTGTGTGTGTGTGTATATATATATATATATATACACACATATATACATATATATACACATATATATATGTATATATATACACACACACATATATGTGTGTGTATACCATTTATGATCATTATAAGATGTAAATAATATATGTAAATATCATGTAATTGGCAAACTAGTCACCTACAGCAATATTAATGGATGTCCAGTTGATTTTGTACCTGGGGTCTTCTCCCTAGAGGCATTGGACAGGATATATATATATCCAGTAGTGAGATGACTGAGTCAAAGGGTATGAGTAGTTTAGCAACTTTTCTTATATCATTCCAATTAAACCAATTTACAACTCTACCAACAATGTTCTAATGTGTGTTTGCTTTCTTAATATCATTAAAAGGTTTCCTAATTGACCTATTATCACAAAATATCAATATATAATATTGGAGATGAAAGAGAACTTGATCATCTAGTCCATCTCTTTCTGTATTGATCAATGATGATGTCATTAGTATAGGACATTCCCAGGGAGAAAGGTCCCTTTACCAATACACACTGCAACTGTTCTACAACTTAGAGTCTTAGACAGCTATGGAACGTGAATTAGTATCATAGGACCATAACTCTAAAGTGGGAAGTGACCTGGGATTCTCAAGCAGGTTAAGTGACTCACCCCAAACCACAAAGATAATAGGTGAGCTAGGCAAATAGGTCACAGACAGCTAGATGCATAGTTCAGAGCTCCAGGCATGGAGTCAGAAAGACCTGAGTACAAAACCAGCACCAGATACTTCCCAGCTGTATGACCCTGGGCAAATCACTTCACTTCTGCCTATTTCAATGTCCCATAAAATAGGGATGATAATCGCATTTACTTTCCAGGGTCATATGAGATAATATAACAACAACAACATCAACAACAATGTACTTTGTAAACCTTAAAGCACTATAGAAATTCTAGCTATTTGTAAGAGAAGGAATTTGAACCCAGGTCCTCTGAGTGCCTCATACTTGAACATAGATCTTCCTGGCTCAGATCCCCATTCTCTATCCACTGTGTCATGTCACCTCTGTAGTTTAATTTTACAAGATAAATAAAAATGAGATTCAGGGAAGGAGTAGGATTGACTCAAGGTCATTCTTCACAGACACAAATCCCTGATGCAGGAACAAAGATGAAAATGGCCAATTTTGCAGCATTTGAATTAACACAAACAATTAACAATGAGCAGCTGATGAAGGAGACCAAAGTTAATTTCTTCCTTAAATGTTAAAGGGTAATGTGATACAAGAGATAAGAACAAGGAAAATATCAAAGTCTCCAAGGACTGTGCATTCAGATATACTAAAGAACTGATATTTTCTTAATCCAGGATGAAATTACAATGAATTGATGAGGAGGAGCAGGGAACAACACAGATAACATCAGAAATGGTTAAATGAAAGTTTGAGATTTGAAAAATTGATAGGACTCCCAGAAAATACACCCCCCCACACACGAGTTGAAGGAAATGGGGATAGAAATTAGAGATGCTTTGGTGGGCCCTTTCAAAAGCACAAGAGAAGTCCCCAAGGACTAGAAAATGTAATGCAATGCTGTGTCTGGGGAGAATGGAGCCAGGGGCACTTTTGGATCTCGTGTTTAGTCAGATTGAGGTCTATTGTCAGGGAAGAAAGAAAAAAAAAAAACTTCAAGATCAATTCCGGGAATGGAAGCGTGTCTCAGAGCAGCCAGCATTGTTTTCAGAAGCTTGGCCCTGAGGAAGGGTAAGAGGCAGGAGGGTAAATGGGCAGAATGAGCACTGAGCTGGAAACTAACTAGTTTCAGGAAGGTTTAGACAAAGTGCAGTGTTAGGGGCAAAGACAGCCTTCCTAATTTTATGGAGTAAGAGTCATGTTTGCCTGGCAATCACTGATGGCTGGCAGCAAATACAGCAAACAGAAAGGGAATTCATCTACTGGGAGAGTCAACATGTCTCAGCATAAAGAAAAGCATCATGAATTATAGCAGAGGGAGGTACCGTAAATAGAGACAAAATAGGATGTTTTGCTTCCCCCACCCCAAACACAAATCATTTACTTTGAGAAGACTTAAAATCCTAAGAGATGGAGAAATGGAGGCTTAGGCAGACCAAGTGATTTTCTTGTGGTTATTGATTAGCCTTTCTGAGCCTCTATTTCTTCATCTCTTAGTATTTAGAGACTTCCCAGAGTATAAATGACTCCTATTTGGGATGGGGAAAGCTGAACTTCCAATTTTAAGGAGGTCCACAACATAGCAGGCATTGTTCTGGTGATGGGAATACAAAAAAGAAAACAGAAACAGGATTCTTTCCCTCAAGGATCTATCATTCTGTTAGAAGATATAATACAAATACCTATAAGGAAAATATGTAGAAATAAATGTGTACTAAATGAAAATATGTAGAAAATAAATATAAAGATTTAGAGGTGGGCTGGCAGTTGGGGGCATCAGGATAGTCTCATGTTGGAGGTGAAACTTGAACTGCTCTTTGAAGAAGGTTAAAGATTTGAAGAGTTGTCCGTGAGGAGGGAGAGGTATGGGGGACAGCAGGTGCAAAAGCATGGATTGCCAAATTCAGGGAACAACCATGAAGTTAGTTCAGCTTCTCTTAAAGTTCATGAGGAAGTGTCATGAATTAAGTCTGGAAAGATAGGTTGGAATCAGATCATGCAAGAATTAAAAAGCCAGATGGAAAGAGGATAAATTTTATCTTGGAGACAAAAGGGAGCTATGGAAGCTTTCTTGAGTAGGGAAGGAACCTGAAAGGACCCTTACTTTAGGTGTATCTATTTGGCAGTTGTGGGAAGATGGGATCTGAGAGAGGGAGAGATTGGAGGTAGAGATAACAACTGGGAGATAACAGTAGCAGTTCAGATCTTCAGTAAGAAGGAGGCTGTGTGAAGAGAAAGGTAGGAGAGATACTATGGGGGCCGGATTGTTAAAATTTGGTCATTGATCAGATGTGCAGGTGGAGAGAATAAAGAGTTGAATATGACTCTGAGCTTGTGAACCTAGGAGACTGAAGTAGTAGTAATGCTCCAAAGGGAGGGAGTGAAGTTAGACAGAAAGGGGAATTTTTTGAAGAAGATAATGAGTTTAGGGGCAGCTAGGTGGCGCCATAGTGGATAGAGTATCAGCCCTGGAGTCAAGAAGACTCGTCTTCCTGAGTTCAAATTTGGCCTCAGACATTTACTAGTTATGTAACCCTGGGCAAATCACTTAACCCTGTTTGCCTCAGTTTCCTTGTCTGTAAAATGATCTGGAAAAGGAAATGGCAAAGCGCTCTAGTATCTTTACCAAGAAAACCTCAAATGGCATCATGAAGAGTTAAACACATCCAAAATGAATGAACAACAATAAAAATTAGTTTAGAGGCCTGTTCTATTCAAGAAGTCAAGTCAACAAGCATTTGTTAAGTTCTAGCTATGCCTCATACACTTTCCTAAGTGCTGCAAGAAGTTCACATTCTAATAGGGGAACAACACAAACAGGAGATGAAAAGGGTCCCATGGCCTCCTCAAAATGGAAGTTCTGGGAGGAACCAACCAATCAGAGGAAGGAGCCACAGGAAAGGCAGATACTTCAGCGTGTGAAGTCCAGGGTAGAGTGAGCTTCCAAGGCAAAGGCATTTCTATGGAATAACAGAGAGTTCAGCCAGTCAGGAGTACAGCCTTTAGAAAAATTAAAACAAACCCATATTATAGAAGCACAGAATTTCAGTGTTGTCAGGAATTTTTCTGGACATCTAGTTCAGGGATTCTTAACCTTTTGGGTGGTCATGTTATGCAACCCTTCTCAAAATAATATTTTTAAATATATAAACCAAAATAGAGTATTACAAAGGAAATGAAAATATGGTTATTAATTAAAAAAAAAAACTTCAGGTTAAGACCCTCCAATCTAATCCAACCATATCCAAAAAAGGACTCTCCACTATAACATACTTAAAAAATGTTCATCTAGCCTTTGCCTGAAGACCTTCAGTGAGAGGAAATTACTACATCCCAAGGCAGCCCAATATGCTTTTGGACAACCCTAAGTGTTAGTAAGTTAGATGTCACATATCTACTCTGTGCAGTGAACTGGGCTGGATGTTAAGTATACCCAAACAAAAGGCCAAACAGAGTTGCTGCCCTCAAAAATCTTATATTGAGTTTACAGTCTACTGGGGGTTAGGGGCAGGGGAAAGGGTATGTCTCATACTTTAGAAGAGAGCTCCTTCTTTGCTCATCTCTGCGCCGCCCCCCGCTCCCCCCCCCCCACTTCTTGCCCAGATCTTGGACTCCTACAGGTGTGGATCATGAAACTATATTAGGAATACCAGAAGGATCATGCCTTGGAATCATTCTATTTATCAGTTTCATTGAAGATAAAAATGAGAACCCCAGGACCTGAATAAGTATTTTCCTATGTCATCCCCTTTCACAGTCTCTGACAGTGTGGCATTCTTCCTTTCACTTATTTATTTACTTTCTCTGATATTATCCAGATTAAATGACCAGCTTCCAGAGTTCTTGAACCTGAAAGACCTGCTTCTTCTGTTGCTCGTTGCCCCTACCTTTGGAGCTGCCTTGTAATAACTTCCTTCATACACACACACAGAGAAAACAACAAAAACAAAACCCAATGGAGTCTATCTTGGAGATCAAGGAATTACAGGAACAGGTTGTAAGATGTCATTAGCATATCATTAAGTAAAGAAAAAAAAGTGATGTGGCTTCCCCTGAATTTCTCTTAAGGAAATGATGGCTGCCCTTTGTGTAATTGAAAACTGGTTCTACTTCCTCTGTAAGAGAGGGAAACCTGACTTTCTTCTGCTGTCCCCTAAGAGTGCAGTGCTAGCCTGGACTTAGAGGAGAAGAATAAGTAATCAGTTACTTTTATGGGGATAGGGTCTTTGTATTTATTGATTCACCAAATGTTAGAGCCAGAAGTGACCTTAAAAATCATCCAGCCCGGGGCAGCTGGGTGGCTCAGTGGATCTAGCACTGGCCCTGGATTCAGGAGGACCTGAATTCAAATCTGGTCTCAGACACTTGACAATTATTAGCTGTGTGACCCTGGGCAAGTCACTTAACCCTCATTGCCCTGCCAAAAAAATCATCCAGCCCCTAGTACAGAACTTTGCACACAGTAGGTGCTTAATAAATAATAATTCATATTTACACAATAGTTTAAGATTTGCAGAAACCTTATATATGTTATCTCACCTCAATCAATCAGTCAACATATACTAAGTGTGTCAGGTACTGTGCTAAGTGCTGGAGATACAAAAAGAGACAAAAAAAGTCTGGGACCTCAAGGAGCTTATGATTTCATGGGGGAGGTAATATTCAAACAAATATTTGCAAAGCAAGCTACAGGATAAATGGGAAATAATTAACAGAGGGAGAGTTCTAGAGGCTTTGAGAATTATCTGATCCTCACAAAGACTCTCTAGAGGTTGGTCCTATTGTTATCCCCATTTTCCAGAAGAGAAAACTGGGGCTGAGAGAGGTTAAGCAAGTTGCCCAGAGTCACACAGCTAAAAAAATTTTTCTTAATAAAGATTTGAACTCAGATCTGTCTGATTACGAGTTCTGTGCTTTATCCACTATCCCAGAAGTTTCAAGCATGAGGTCTCCTGGCTGCACTCATGCCTAAACACTCCCAAGTGACCCAAACCAGATGAAAATGTAATGGGAAATTATTTAACAGAACAAATATACCATAGAATATAGACAATTTAACGTATGATTTATAGATGGTTTAAGGGACCCCGTTTCTATTTGATTTTGATTCTACTAGATGTGGCATAATCTTCCAACTCCAAATCAATCATTAATCAGCAAGATTAATTAAGAACAATTAAGCACCTATTATGTGCCATTGACTGTGCTGGATGTTAAAATAGCTAGCATATGGGGGCAGCTAGGTGGCGCAGTGGATAAAGCACTGACCCTGGATTCAGGAGGATCTGAGTTCAAATCCAGCCTCAGACACTTGACACTTACTAGCTATGTGATCCTGAGCAAGTCACTTAACCCTCATTGCCCCGCCAAAAAAAAAATAATAATAATAACAATAGCTAGCATTTGTTCTAAGGTTTGACTATTTCCTAACTGATTTGATTCTCACAACAACCCCCAGGAGATAGATGTTATTGCTTTTCCAATTTTACAGGAAACTGAAGCAGACAGAGGTTAAGTGACTTGTCCAGGGTCACACAGCTAGTAAATGTCTGAGGATGGAATCAAACTCAGGTTTTCTTAAATCCAAGCTCTATGCCGAATCCACTGTGTTGCCTATCTTTTTAAATACCTGTAGACTTCAAAAGATCTATGAATGTTTTCTCTTTTCAGTGGCATATAACCAAGGCCCAACATAGACAGGAAGGAAAGGGCTCAGAATCCGAACTCAGGGGCCATCAAGACTTCTGATGGCTCAGGAAAGGTACACAGTGCTGTCCTTGGCTTGAAGGTTGACTCTAAGCCATGTTAAGCTGTTTCCAGAGCTGAACAGGCCTTTTGCCAGGGGACCACAAGGAAATACAGGATGTGCCTTTAGAACAGCCAGTTCATCCAAGTTAGCTTTAGAATGTTCTTCCATTCCTGGGGTGGCCCTAGTGGCCCTTATAGGATAGCCATGCTATCTGGAGCTGGTGACTGGAATACTTTCTGTTTTGCTGATATAAGATTCCACCCTCTCCTTCCTCCACTCCCATCTCACCCATAAAAAGTGCAGTAGTCTTGGACTTTTTTTTTTTTTACCCACTGATGGATTGATTGGTCATATAAAAATGCCTTGGGGAGATAAAAGAGATCTTCCTAAAGCAAAGATCTGATCATGTCACCCTCTCTCTCCCTACTCAGTAAGCTGCAGTGGTTCCCCATCACTTCCAAGATCAAACAGATGCTTGGTATTCATTGGAGGGTAACGCTCTTTCTTAACCTTCCCCTTTCTAGTCTTCTTAAACTTTCTACTGGAGTCTAGGATTCTAGATATTTTCACTGGCTTTTGCCCATGAGAGGAATCCCTTCCCTCATTATCCCCAGCTTCTGGCTTCTCTGATTTCCTTCAAGTCCCAGTGAAAATCTCACCTTCTGCAGGAAGACTTTTCCATACCCCCTTAATTCTAGTGCCTTCCCTCTGCTGAGTACTTTCTATTTATCTTGTATGTAGCTTATTTGTACATAGTTATTACATGTTGTTTCCCCCATTAGACTGTGAGCTCTTTGAGGGCAAGGACTAGCTTTTACTTTTCTCTGTATCCCCCCAGCACTTGGCACATAGTAGGAACTTAATAAATATTTACTGACTGACTGATAAGAGAGTGAGAGCCTTGGTCTAACCAATTTCAAAATCCTCTCTCTGACCTCCATATTCATCACTAAGCACTGTTGTGGAAGAACATGGCTGCCTCCTCCAACATCAGCCTTGAACTTTACAGTCATGGGGATCATGAATTCACCTTCTTCATTTTTGAGGATATTTTCAGCCCTTACCACCTCTTGGCATGATGAGTTCTCTAAGTGGTTCTTAGCAAAGTTGCTATTCCCCCAGGCATGAATGTTAGCAAAGGGAGATAGGGATAGGGAATGGGACAAGGAGGCAACAACTGAGCTGCAGATGTGACTCTGAAGGAGGTGCAGCCTTTACTTCAGGAGGTTTAACTTGCTTTGCCACTTAGGCCAAGGATGCAAGTAGCCAGTTTATTTAGTTATGCAGGAGAGGCAATGCTGTTATATGTGAGTCTAGCTTGTTACAATCCAGCAGACACCAAGTACTTCTATTGAAGGAAGGACCAAGGAAATAAGGTCTATTGGAGAAAGGAGAAAGGAAGCAAGTGCAATATTGGTTGTAATTTTTTGTTTGTTTTTTGTAATATTGGTTGTCGTAAGGCAATGCAGCTTCCATGGTCATGGATTCACAGGTCTGTATCTGGGGCCATCACCAGTCATCTTAATCTATGTCTTGCCACTAAACTCTGATGATTCCAGAGGAGAAAGTGAGGCTGATGACTCTGAACAGCTCTGCCTCAATTAAATCCAATTCAGTTGCAAGTCAAGACATCACCCGATTGCTAACATTGTTCCTCTTTGAGAATGAAGGATGAATAATCAATCCAGAAATGGATAAGCAAGTGGCAGCTCATCTGTAAGGGTTTTGGTGTGCTGTTGCACCAACTCTTGGAAAGAGGACTGTGTCTGTTCTCTGCCAGGGTGTCAGGGGTCCCTACATTTGAGTTGACCCCACTATTCTAGAATTTGGGCACTTTGGGGGTATTGTTTGAGATGATTCAGAGCCTTCATCTGTGTCTGTGTTAAAAAAGTGAAGACAGTATTGAACTGGATTTCATAAGGATTCTAATCTAGACTTCTAGCCCTGACTGCCACCAGCAACAATAGTTTTGTGACCTTAGCAAGTCACTTAACAGGATTTAAAGCTAAAAGAGACCTTAAGTGATCATCTAAACCCCAAACTTCATTTTGCAAATGAGGAAACTGAGACCTAGAGAGGCGAATCGGCTTACCATAGGTAGCTGACCGAAGATTTAAATTCAGGACCACTGACTCTAAATTCTTATGGTATTGTGAACCATGGTTGAGTTGACCTATGACTTTGGAAACCAGGCATGTTTGAGAGTGGTCTGAGGTGACTTTCTGACTTCAGTTGTGTCTTTGTTAGAATCCTCTGAGATTCTTCCTGTTAATAGGGCATGCCTGGTAAGGGCTATCAACATGACATTGGTATGGTGAATATAGCACTGTCCTTCAGGAAGCCTGGGGTTCTAGTTCTGACCTTTCCTCTAACTAGCTATGTTACCTTCTGTAGATCAGTTCATAATGACTGGGCCTCAATGAGTCCATAATGACTCAGTGAGTTCTAGGGTTCCTTTCTAGCTCTCAAAATCTGTTTGTTTGTTGTTGTTCTTAAAATTATGTCCTACAATCTCAAAGGACTCATGATGAAAAATTCTTTCTGCCTCCAGAGAAAGAAATGATAGCTAGATGTGTGACCCTGGGCTAGTCACTTAATGCTCATTGTCCCTCAAACAAACAAACAAAAAAAGATAGCACAGACAGAAGCATGCCATTTTCACTTTCTTTCCTTTTTTTTTTTTGATTCTAGTTTTCTTCCTTTCTTTCTAATATGGAAATATGTTTTACATGATTGCACATGTAAAAAAATATGTCGTACACTTTCCTCCTTCAAACTCCCAGGGGTGGCTCCTAGGTTTTAGTGCTCTGAGCTTGGGGAACAAACTGTCACTGAAACATCTGATGAAACTTCTGTGAAAACAAATAGTCTTAGTATTGACAACATTGGAAGATGCCACCTGGGCAGAGGGAATATTTACGCAGGATTTACAGCTTGATCACCAAGAAAAGTGGAGTCAGCAGCATTCAGAATGCCTAGGTGTGCTAAGCCATTTTTCTTCTTTGGCTCAAAAAAAAAATAATCTCACCTCCTAGAGAAAGAAGCTAAGGCTTGCAGAATTTAAGGGACTTTCCCAAGTTGACAAACATAATTAAATAGCTGGTGTGGGATTGAAAGTCAGGTTCTCTCATTCTAAGACCACTACTTTTCCCATTGTTCTTCGATAGATAATGATCAGCAGTATGCTGGTAAAATGTTTAACAACTAGCTCTGGGAGGATGGGGTGCAGAAGTACACATTACACTTTATATATATATATATATATATACATATATATATATTTCTTTTTAATAGTTATTTTATTTATTTGCTAGAGCAGTTGGAACAAACAATTTTTTTTCTAAACATGAATCATTCAAGTAAAACCAACTGAACTATAGAAATTTAGCAAAGTGAGGGAACAAAAGCACAATCATCTGAAAGGATAAGATTCTTTTAGGGTTTTTTTGTGTGTGCTTTAAAAAAAAAGTATTTATTTTTGACATTCAATTTTTTTAAAATGTTGAGTCCTGAATTCTCTCCCTCCCTCCCCCATTGATAAGGCAAGTAATGTGATATAAATCATAAATGTGAAATCATGTAAAACATTTTCATATTAGTCTTATTGCAAAAAAGCAAGGAAAATAAAGTGAAAAATTATGCTTCAGTTTTCACTCAGAGTTCATTAGTTCTCTCTCTAGCAGTGGATTCTTCTCTTTTTTTTTTTGCATCATAAATACTTTGTAATTATCTTAGATTATTGAACCAAGCAGGGTACCAAAGTCTTTCACAATTAAAAAACAAAACAAAACAAAGCAAAACCAAAAAACCAAAACCCTAAAACACACAAAAAAATTAGGGGACAGCTGGGTAGTGCAGTGGATAAAGCACCGGTCCTGGATTCAGGAGGATCCGAGTTCAAATCTGACCTCAGAAACTTGGCACTTACTAGCTGTGTGACCCTGGGTAAATCACTTAACCCTCATTGCCTTGCCAAAAAACAAACAAACAAACAAAACAAAACAAAACCCTAAAAAACACAGTTGACAATACACTTTGAAATTTCATTTGTGTGGTTAACATATTCTACATATTTTATGTCTAGGCAATCAATAAAACAATAGATGGGTCCTTAATTTGTAGCATTTTCTAATTTCAAGGTGTTCACTTTGAAAATTTAATGATTGTCTCTGGGGAGCATGTTTGAGCTGCCTAAGTGATGTGTTTCCCTCAATTTCACAGTTGTTGGAGAATTAAAAATGAATTGATGACAAAATCACTTAACTCTAAAGAAACAATAGATAATTTCATTAGAAATAAAGACAATAATGAGACAACATGCCAAAAAATTTGGGATGTAACCAAAGCAATTCTTATGGGAAATTTTATGTTTCTAACACTTTCATTTACTAGAAAAAAAAGTACAGATCAATGAATTGGGCATTCAACTAAAAACAACCCACCTAGAATACCAATAAATTAACTCCACCCCCCAATTAAACATCAAAATAGAAATACTTAAAATCAAGAAAAGATTAAGAAAATCGAAAGGAACCTCCCACTGAATTAATAAAACTAGGAACTATTTTTAAAAAAAAAATACATTAACCATTAGCCAATTTGATTTTTTAAAAAGAAAGGAAAAAACTCCAAATCACTAGTGACAAAAATGAAAGAGAATTCACAGATTGCCAAAGGTGTCTATGACAAAAAAATTAAAGTAAAAAAATATTAAAAACATCTGCCTTCATAGAATGTAAGCTCCTGGGGGGCAAGACCTAATTGTTTTCCTTGTAGCCCCAATGCCTAGAATATGCTCACAGATAGTAGACACTTAATAAATGTTTGTTGAATCCAAATAGAATTGAGTTAAAATTGTAAAGTACTACAAAAATGTAAGCTAGTATCATCACTAGACCATTAAAGACTCAGCCTAGTGTAGAGAAAAAAATTCTGAAATTGGAAAATTTGGGTTGAAGCTATGTACCCCTGGGCAAATCACTTCTGATTCTATTTCCTCATCTGCAAGATGGGGTTAATGATACTTGCACTGCTTACCTTCCAGAGTTGCTGAGAGGAAAAAGCTCTACTACACCCATGCACTATATTTAACAAACAAACTAGCTCAGAAAAGGAACTTTCTACTAGTCCTCTTTATAAGTAAAGAGAAGTAATGATAATACCACCACCAACAATAATTAATGATATAATTAATCATAACAATAACTAAGATTGCTATAGCGTTTTAAGGTTTGCAAAGCACTTTGAATATATTAGCTCATATAGCAGTGAGTACAATAGCAAGTATCAGTGAGGACAATAGTACCTTACCTTTGTTGCCTTATCTTACCTTACATTTTACAAAAGGAATTGTTTAGTCATTTTTTAGTCCTGTCTAACTCTTCTGTGACCCCATTTGAGATTTTCTTGGCAAAGATACTGGAGTGGTTTGCCATTTCCTTCTGCAGTTCATTTTTACATATGAGGAAACTGAGGCAAACAGGATTAAGTGACTTGCTCAGGGTCACAGAGTTGGTAAATATCTGAGGCCAAATTGATGTCTGGCACCCTATCCACTGAGACACCTAGCTGTCCTTTCAAGGGGAGAGCTATTGTCAAACAGAGAACAGGTGTGGAATAATGTGACAAAATAATGGGATTTTGCAGATACTCAAAGACCCACCTGGAGATTAATCTAGACTGATTGACTGGTGCTAAAGCTTCTAATTTAAGGCAATCACACAATATAGATTTTAAACATCACAATGATATGAGTTTGGAGAAATGAAGCTGACTACCTCTCTCTCCTCACATGTCCAAGGAAACCACAGTCAAGGGGGAAGGTGTCAAAAAGTGAGCATGTGCAAGCACCCATACCCACACAGAAGAAAATTTATCTCCCCACTTCAATCAATCAACCAATAGACATTTATTAAGAGCCTAATATTTTCCAGGCACTGTGCTAAGCTGGCAGCTGATAGTCCCTGCCCTCAAGGAGCTTACAATCTAATGGGAGTGACAGCAAGCAAATAAATATATACAAACAATATGTAAAGTATAACTAGGAAATAACTAAGGGAAGGCATTAGAATTTAAATGGGTTGGGAAAGTCTTTAATGAGTATATACAAGGTAGGCCAAAAGTAAAAAAGAGGTCTGGTGTTTTAATAATTTTTTGAAAATTAACTTTTTCTTTATTTTTCACCATTTGCAAGATTTGATTTTTCACACATAATGTAAATTCATTTCCTACATATACTGTATGTGATGCTATGGCATTGTAAATTAAAAACAAAAAATAAAGGAGTTATTAAATATTTATAACTTTTGGCTTACCCTGTATAATAGGAAAGCTTCCCTTAATAAAAATATATTTTATTATGTATTATATAGGATAAGATAGTAAAAATATATAATAAAACATTTTTCTTATATAGGATTAGAGTATACCATCCTTGAGGTACTCTAAAAAACCTGTACTATGAGGTTCATAAAGAAAACTGCACCAATTTTCTAGTTGGTGCAAAATGGAGACGATGACTAAGTCATATTTCCCCCGCAAATAACTATAGCCTTCTTCATGAGCCATTTCTACTAAGTAATGGATTGTAAGAGGGTAACAGTTCTTTGGTTTGGAACCTTCTCTGTCTTTAACAAAAAAACAAAAGGTGCTAGAATCAGACTTTACCTTCTGCCCTGATCAGCTTCCTTTGCTTTGATAACAAATGTATATGTTGATCTTTCAAAGAATCCCAGTGCCTCATGCATCTCCATGAGGATAAATAAAATGGCAATGGAATCAAAAGGAAAAAAGAGAAAGAAGGAAGTATTTTTATGAAAGGGGCCCCCAAACTATTTTAGGGATGACTGACCTTTGATTCCTGTTATAAACCTGGCATTTAAAAGTTGGCATGGGGGGGGCGGCTAGGTGGCGCAGTGGATAAAGCACCAGCCCTGGATTCAGGAGTTCCTGAGTTCAAATCCAGCCTCAGACACTTGACGCTTACTAGCTGTGTGACCTTGGGCAAGTCACTTAACCCCCACTGCCCTGCAAAAAATAAAAAAAAATAAAAGTTGGCATGGGTTGATCATTCCTGCGGGACCTGTTCAGGTGTAACAGATGGAAAGAACCCGTGATGATTAGTTTGAAAGGAAGGAAAGACTCTGCCATCACTGCCTATGACATAAGCCGACTTCTGCCTTCATGAGCAGGTGTGTATAGGTGTGCTTCTCTTTAGGTGGGAACTATCTGTTTAGAATAAGCTGGAACACTCTCACAATGGCAGAGTTTGGGGAAGATGGGACTTAGAGCCTATTCTACTCTGGGTAGCACCTGGGGAATACACTCACGTTGGGGCTCCCCAGAAAAACAATTTCCAGGCTCTGTGGGTCAGAATCCATTTAAAACCATAGTTTATGAGCTCCCACTGATCTATCTGCTTTTACCAGTCAGCCAAAAAACATACCAGTTAAAATTAAAAGGCATTTAATCAAACAACAAAGTAAATAAAATGACAAGAAAGGATCTGCCCATTTATAGACACATGGAGTATCATCTCCCATAGGTTACTGCACAATCAGTAGAAGGGAGCATGCACACAGACCCACCCACCCACATACAACGTGCTGGCAGGGACATGTATGAAAAACATACATGTCTAGACCTGTGTGACCACACATGTGACTGGGTCAGCTTAGACCTCTAATGCTATAGATCCACTAATGTCCTCTCATGTTGTCATGATGCCACTTTGTGGTGCTTTTTTCTTGATATTGCATCTCTTCCATCCTTTGGATGGGTCACCTTGATTGGGCACAGTCTGCTGGACACGTCATCTCTACTGAGAATTTCATCATCACTAGGTATAGTATTTCTATTGAGTAACCGATTGCCAAACTGCCCTCCATTACCATATGCTAGGCTTCAATTTTTCAAGATCTCTACTGGACTTTCTGCCCCCTCAGGGTAATGTCCTGACATGCTTGTGAATTGGATTTAATCAAGACAGAATTGCACAAAGTCATCAGCCTCACTCTTTCTTCCAGATCATCAGAGTCCAGTAGCAGAACAGAAGTCAGGACAATTGGTGATATTCCAGCATGTATTGGATAATCTTGACATCTTCAGTGTCTGAATAAGCTCTCAGTGCTCTACAGAGCCTGCTTCATCTTCCTTCATGGCCATTGGAACAAATTGTTCTCATCTGTCCATTCCATGTCTTCGCATGCTTGGGGTAGACACCCCCTTAACTCACTGAAGGTTTTGAGGTCTATCAATTACCCTTAAGCTAGTTTAGCCCATCTGTCAAACCTATTTTACTGGAATGTGGCCACTGTGCATGCTACAATTTCTTGGAGCCACAGGTGAGACTTGAGTGCCAAGTGGACACCAAAAATGGATGAGCAGCCCCCACCGCAGAGGTGCTAGTTCTTCCTAAATACCCCTACACACTCCAAATAGTCATCTGGCCTCTTCCTGAACACACGCAGTGAGGGGTATTTTTCTCTATGTATATATTATCTGCCCTGATAGAATGTTTGTTCCTGCATGTCATGGCAGGTTTTATTTTAGTCTTTGTATCACCAATGCCAGAACAGCACCTAGCAAATAGTTGGTATCTATTAATTGATTGACTGGTCTTATGAAATATACTCTTCCATTTTGAAAAACCTTCATTTAAGAAGTTTTTCCTTTTGTAACATAGGTCTCTGCTAGATCTGAAACCCCTTGTTACTTCAGATTCAGTGAGGGTTGTCTTGGGTAATCATAATTATTGAAATATGGCTCAAGACTCTATCTAGTGCATTCTCTACCAACAGACAAATCAAGAACTAAGAATAAGATAGAAAAAACATTTAATCGAGACAGAATAGCAAAGTAAATAACAGGGAACAAATCAAGCAATAAAATCATTGTGTATGGATCTCCATATACATAGTTACAATTTCCCAGAGCTCCTCCTTTACAAGAACACTCTCTAAATATTTCATGCTCCTAGGTGAGGAAGACTTATATCCTGGCTTGAGCTCCATTCACATCCTCCCCCCAAAAGATCTATGACTTACTGTGTCTTAGCTATACTTCTTGCATTTCTCTTGGAGCAGTTGGGGACTCCCTTTTCAAGTGGCCAAACATCAGTCTCTGTAAAATAAACTGCTAGGACTCCTTTTCCTAGGGGTAAAGGATGGGGAGAGGTGCCCCTGGATATTATCACATTTTTTGTGAGAAGACCCTGGGTCTTTGGGAGCTATTCAATTCACATTCAGCTCCTTTGTTAGTCAAGTCCTCACTGAGGGGGTTAGTCACACCATGGCAGGACAGAGGGATGTCCACTCTGGCACCTTTTAAGACTTTGCCTTCTTGTACCCTTCTCACAAAAAGGTGCTAGTTCTCATTTCTATCTGCTTTGATATGAATAAATTCATTTTTCTTCTTTTCTGTTCCAGAGTAACAACTATTTACCACCACCACTCTTCCTTCCTCTTTCCCCTACTAAAAAACAAAAAAACCCCAACAAAACCAAAAACAAACAAAAAACACGGTCCTAAACTCCCAGTAAGTCTTTCTGGGGCAAGGGATAAACACATACATCTCTATTCACTTTCCCTTTCGCCAGCCATTATCACTCCCTTTCCAATAAGAAAACCATTAAACATTGCCTAAACCAGAAGCTTCAATAAGCCTCATTAGTTACTCTGGAGGGGGAGGAGGTGTAGAGCTGGTGACCTCCATCTTGCATTCCTCACTTCAGAAAAAAAGTCACCATGATCTTTAAACTGATGTTGAGCTAAAATCTGCATCTTTCAAACTTCTACCTAGTTTTGCTCCATGGGTCCAAGCAGAATACATCTAATCCTTCTTCTGCATAGCATCCCTTCAGTTATCTGGAAACAATTGCTATAGATCTCTTAAATCCCTTTTGCAGTTTGAATATTCCTGTTCTCCTCTAACTGATCCTCATAAAAGACATTTTCATATTTCCTCACCACCCTGAACACCATCTTCTGAACCTATTCCAAGCTATCAATGTCATTCTGAAAATGCCATATCCCTAGCACAATACTTCAGCTGTGATCTGATCCAGGTCTGATCCATTATTTCCCTTCTCTACACAAGCTGTTGTACTGGTATGGTCTGGGGTCCCTGATACCCTTTTAGAGGGTCCATAAAGTCAAAACTATTTTCATCACAATATGAAGATATCCTAAATTCTAATATGGTAAAATATCCATATACAAATAACAAATTAACAAACAATTTTAAGAGTGTAAAGAGGAGGCAGCTAGGCAGCACAGTGGATAAAACACCAACCCTAGATTCAGGAGAACCTGAGTTCAAATCCAGCCTCAGACACTTGACACTTACTAGCTGTGTGACCCTGTGCAAGTCACTTAATCCTCATTGCCCCACAAAAAACAAAACAACCCCCCCAAAAGAGTATAAAGAGACCAAAAAGTTTGAGAATTGCTGCTGTACATTATATTTCTATTTGTTGTTGTTCATTTGTTTCAGTTGTGTCTGCTTCTTCTTGATCCTATTTGGGGTTTTCTTGGCAAAGATACTGGAGTAGTTTGCCATCTCCTCCAGCTTATTTTATGGATGAAGAAACTGAGGCAAACAGGGTTAACTGACTTGCCCAGGGTCATGCAGTTAGTGTCTGAGTCCACATTTGAAATCAGCTCTTCTTGACTCTAGACTCAGTGCTCTGTCTACCACCTAGCTGCCCCAATACTTCTATTAATGTAGCCAAATACCAAATTGGCATTCACAACAGACAGCTGGTTCTTATTGAGCTTGTAGTCTTACCGCATGTTTCTTATTTAAAACATTTTTTTTTGCTTTTTTCCATCTTATTAGTATTTTGTACATATAAAGATAGTTTTTAACATTCATTTTTATAAGATTTTAAATTCCAAATTTTTCTCCCTCCCTCCCTTCCCTCCTTCCTCCCTAAGATGGCAAGCAATATGATATACGTTATACATGTACAATCACATTAAACATATTTCCACATTAGTCATGTTGTGAAAGAAGAATCAAGACAAAAGGGGAAAAAAACCACAAAAAAGAAAAAAACAACAACAAAAGTAAAAATAGTATGGTTCATTAAGATTCCACAGTTCTTTTTCTGGATGTGGAGAGAATTTTCCATCATGAGTCCTTTGGAATTGTCTTGAATCAATGTATTGCTGAGAAGAGTTAAGTCTATCACAGTGGATCATTGCACATTTTTTCTGTTACTGTGTGCAATGTTCTCCTGCTTCTGCTTACTTCACTCAGCATCAATCTGCTTAAGTCTTTCCAAGTTTTCCTGAAATCTGCCTGCTCATCATTTCTTACAGCACAATAGTATTCCATTACATTCATATACCACAACTTGTTCAGTCATCCCCCAATTGATGGATATCCCCTTCAATTTCCAATTCTTTGCCACCACAAAGAGAGCTATTATAAATATTTTTGTACATGTACGTCCTTTTTTCCTTTTTTATGATCTCTTTGGGATACAGACCTAGTAATGGTATTGCTGAGTCAAAGGGCATGCACAGCCCCATAGCCCTTTGGGCATAGTTCCAAATTACTCTCCAGAATGGCTGGATCAGTTCACAACTCCACCAATAATGCATTAGTGTTCCAATTTTCCCATATCTTCTCCAACATTTATCATTTTCCTGTTGTTGTAATCTGATATGTGTGAGGTAGTACCTCAGAGTTGTCTTAATTTGCAATTCTCTAATCAATGGTGATTTAGAACATTTTTTTTCATATAGCAATAGATAGCTTTGATTTCTTCATCTGAAGACTGCCTGTTCATATCCTTTGACCATTTCTGAACTGGGGAATAACTTGTGTTCTTATCAATTTGATTCAGTTCTCTATATATTTTAGAAATGCAGCCCTTATCAGAAACACTGGCTGTAAAAAAAGTTTCCCAGTTTTCTGCTTTCCTTCTAATCTTGGCTGCATTACTTCTGTTTGTACAAAACTTTTTTAATTTAATGTAATCAAAATGATCCATTTTGCATTTCATAATATTTTCTATCCCTTGTTTGGTCATAAATTCTTTTCCTCTTCATAGATCTGAGAGGTAAACTATTCCTTCCACTCCTAATTTGCTTATGGTATCACCCTTTATGTCTAAATCACATACCAATTTTAACCTTATTTTGGTACACTGTGTAAGATGTTGGTCTATGCTTAGTTTCTCCCAAACTATCTTCTAGTTTTCCCAGCAGTTTTTGTCAAATAGTGAGTTCTTATGCCAGAAGCTAGTGACTTTGGGTTTGTCAAACAGTAGTAGATTACTATAACATTTACTACTGTGTCTACTGTGCCTAACCTATTCTACTGATCCACCACTCTATTTCTACCAAATAGTTTTGATGACTACTGCTTTATAGTATAGTTTAAGATTTGGTGTGGCTAGCCTACTTTCCTGACTTCATGTTTCTTATAATGAATTTTAAAATCTGTATTAGAGTCCTTTAATAGTGACTTATACATATTATTTCAAAAGCTAATAATAGCTAACATTTATATGGTCAGGGGTGTGCTGGAGCCAGTTGGAGTCAGCTTGAACCAGCTTGATAGAGCAGATAGTTAAATGTTTAGTGCTAGTGTTTATACCTCTGAAAATGGCAACTGCCACAAATCAAAACTTGATTTATGGTTTGGTTGATTTTATAGACAAGGAAGTGATGAAGAAAATGTTAATAATACAAATTAAGCTTTTAAAATGTATCCAATATTTTGGTTGTTTTTTTTTTTAAGAGAGCTGTGTGAGAAAATAATGGGTTTTGGAATGCCCAGAGGTCCCCCCTTTTTGAGGGGATTATATTAAGATTGATTGGATAGACTTTGCTGATTGACTCACTTGAAGTTGACTTTATTGAAACCACACCTACCTGAGAGCCTGGCCTTCAGGGGATGGGTTCTAAGACCTCCACACGTTCTGCTCATGGACTGCCCTCAAGTCTAGTGAACCAATGAATTTGGGTGATGCTAGCCAATTAGCTTGGAGTGGTGTGTAGGGGCTGCCCCTCATCTTGACTCAGGGGTAGCTTCCTCTCTCACAGGCACAGGAACTTCTTTTTGGCCCGAGACTCCAAGGTGGTGGCTAGATAGGCTTCTTAACTTTCTGAGCCAGGTATTCTCTTTTTACTAATACTTGGTATGCTTTAATAAATGCTTAATGCCCCAAACTGATGCTAGAGGTTTTAATTTATAAGTAACAGATATATTAGAAACCCCAGCTAATTTTCCCCAAACTTGGGACAGAACATTTTACTCATCACAGCTGGTTGTTAAACATTTCCCAGCACACTCCTGTACATAGTCCTTTAATGTTTGCAAAGTACTTTCTGTATCTAATTTCATCCTCACATCAAACCTGAGTGGTAATTGTTATTATTCTCCACATTCTACAAAGGAGGAAATGAACTGAAAAAGATTAATTAACTTGCTTGTCCAGGGTCACAGAGCTAATAGTGTCTAAGACAGGATCTAAGTCCAGTTCTTCCTGACTCCAGATCCAGCTTTAGCTCTCGGTCTGATGCCTTTCTGTTAGTTCCACCCGTGAGCAAAGTATCTGATTCTCCTTTCCATGCCTGCTCTCTACTTTGCTTCTAACAGGCTTTTCCTGTTTAGGTCTTGAAGATTCGGTAGAGGATGTTACCTAAGTTCCTTAGATGCAGGTATAACTTGTTCATCTCCCCAGATCTCTATACAGTCTGGAAATATTTCATTTGTCTGGTCTCTGTGTAGGGGGCTGGGTATTTTTAGCAACACCTGAGCAAAAAGTCTGGTTTCTTAAGATGCTTGGCAACTGCTTTAGCATCCTTCTATCTAACATCTAAATCAAGTAAGTGTCTCTGCCTGGGAACATTATATACTCAAAACTTCCATTATGCTTAGCAATAAAGAACTGAGTGGTTCTTTAAAGCCTCAAAGTGAAAGAAACCTCCCTACGAGTTCCTTAATGTCAACTTCCTTTTCTTTGACAAGGCTTTTTAAAAAAAATGCTGCAGAAATACTTAAAAGTTTAATTAGGTGAGTGTCTCTTCCAAGACTTAGGTGGTATAGGGACAAGCTCCCTGGACCTAGATTTAGGAGAGTTTGTTGTTGTTGGGTTGTTTCAATCATGTTTGATTCTTTGTGACCTCTTTTGGGGTTTTCTTGGCAGTGGTTTACCATTTTCTTCCTTCCTTCCTTCCTTCCTTCCTTCCTTCCTTCCTTCCTTCCTTCCTTCCTTCCTTCCTTCCTTCCTTTCTTTTTTTTTTTTAATGGGGCAATGAGGGTTAAGTGACTTGCCTAGGGTCACACAGCTAGTAAGTGTCTGAGGTTGGATTTTAACTCAGGTCCTCAATATTGTGCCACATAGCTGCCCTGATTTGGGAGAGACAGGATTTGAGAAAAAGATACCAATCCTTCACCAGCTTTTTGACCTTGGGCGAGATATAATTTCCTCATCTGTAAAGTGAATTATTGTGAGAATCAAAGAACCTAATGTATGTAAAATGCCTTGAGGTCATGTTGATATTCTTTTCAGTTTCAAATATGAAAATGGCACCACATAAAAGCATGGCTAGATTATTTTTATTTTTAACAATGATACAAATCAGTGGACTGATTCCTTCAAGTTGAATGCTTCAGTGACTGAGCATCCTGCCTAGTTTCTCAGGAAAATATTTAGCCTGAGAATGTCTTGCAACAGTCAGACCACATTTCTTCCATAAATACCATATGTTTATCATCTCTGAGTCTAGAATAATAATGACAATGATAATAATAATGCTATAAGCATTAATGTAATGCTTTGAGGTTCGCCAAGCAGTATATAATTATCATCTCATTTGATCATCACTACAACCCTAGGAAGTAGGTGCTATTATAATCTCCATTTTACAGATGAGTTAACTAAGGCAGACAGACATTTAAGTGACTTGCCCTGAGTTAGGCAGCTAATAAATATTTGAGGTAGGATTTGAACTCGGTTCTTCCTAACTCCGGGGCTGATGTTCTATCCACTGCTCTACCTATCTTATTATTTCAATGCCACTGTCTTGAATATTGTCTTTGGAAGAATTGATAATTTGCTGGGGTTTTTGAGTAAGATCACTATTAAACTTCTGCTGAGATCATATGATCATAAAACATTCAAAGGGAAGCTTAGAAATGGCCTGATTCAACCTCTTCATTTTATTGACCTAAGGCTTAGAGAAAATGATGGTCCAAGGTCACTTAGGTGGCAAGTGACAGAGCAAGGACCTGAACCACATGGGCTTCTGCCTCTGAATCAGGTGCTTTTTCCACCACCCCAGACCACACTGCCTCAGCGTTTGGCTCTTTCCTAAATGAAAATGCTATGATTGCTTCATACTCCATTGTTTTTCAAATTTGCTGTAGCTATTACAGAATCAAAATTCTCTTTGATAGAGCATGAGACTTTCCCAGGAAATCTAGAATTTAAGAAATAGCCATTTGGACACTATTTTGTTGCTTATATTTCCTTCCAATTTATCTCTCAAAATCCTTTCAATCCTATTGCAATATGGAAAAATGCAGGTTTTAATCAATCCCCTTCACCTCTTGGTCATCATTTTGCTAATTTGTTTAATGAGGGGGATTGGACTAAATTACCTCTCAAGCCCCCCCCCTTTCAGTTTGAAATTTAGAATTCTATGATCCAATGATTTTTATAAACATTCATAAATGTGGGAGAGACTGCAGGCCATTTAGTCTAAACTTATCATTGAAGAGATAAGCCTACTGCGGCTCAGGGAGGTTGTAGACAAATGACTTATCCAGGGTAGCATGGGCAGGAAGCATCAGAAGTGGAATTTGAACCCAGGGCTTCCTGAAGTGAATTCCAATCTTCAAAACTTCCAATGAGGTAACCTAAAAGTAATAGTTGGAATAGCCTATTCTGTGCACCATAAGTGTCAAACTGGTAGGAACCAGATGAAAATGTAAGTGGGAAATGTTTAACAAAATTAATAAAAATACAATATAACATTGAGAATGTTCATTTGTGGTTTTCTAAGTCAATATGTGGCTATGTGGTACTTATTTCTATTTGAGTTTGACCCCACCACCCTAGACAATGTTCATTAAGCCTTAGTTGCTTCAGGTATGCCTCTAGAGCAGGACTAAAGACCACTCAGTGTTATTAGGGAGACATAGCTGGTACAATTCTGGGTCCCATTAAGCTCAGCTTCTGAAATCTGTAGCATGCCCTATCCAGTGTCACTAAAGATCTGTTGAGTCTGTGAAAGAACAGGGCTGATAATAGTCCTCTGCTCTCACATCCTTTTCTGAGATTTGTAAAAAGTATAATGGTTATTTTCTTGCTTCCTAAATTTTTTTTTGCTTCTCTACTCAAATCTTTTAAGAGGACCAAAAACAAAATGGCAGGGGATTGGAAATGTGAGGCACATTTTTAGGGCAGCTAGGGATAGATTACCAGGCCTGGAGTCAGGAAGACCTGAGTTCAAATCCAGCCTTGGACATTTCTTAGTCATTTAATTTCTGTTTGCTCCAATTTCCTCAACTGTGAAAGGAGAATAATAATAGCCCCTACCTCCCAGGGTTGTTGTGAGAATCAAATAAAATAATAATTATAAAGAACTTAGCATAGTGCCTGGCACATAGGAAGCTCTTTATAAAGGTTAGTTATCATGGTGAAGAAACATGGTGATATGGATAGGGAACTGGATTAGGAGACAGGGAGATCTGGATTCTAATCCTACCATAGATATTTACTAGCCATGTGAACCTGGGCAAGTTACTTAATCTCTTTATGCCTCAAATTCTTCACTTGTAAAATGAGGAGGTTGGATTTTAAGGACTCTAAGGTCCCTTTCTGCTTGAAATCCACGTTCCTACAATACTTAAAATACCATGGAGCAGAGAACTCTGTCCCCTACTTAACCTCTCACCTCTTCTCATACCCTGTAACACCATGAAAACAAAGCAGTTTCCTAACCACTGTGATAGTCACGTTTCCTTATTTCTCAGAAATACAAAACTCCACCTTCCAACCTGAACATTTCTATTTTTTCAGAAGAATGAAATTCACATGAATCTACCATGAACATGATTCATTTCTTGGGTATAAGAATCACAGTGTATCCCTTACTGTTACAAAACCTCCAACTTTTTTTTTTTTGGTTGCAAAGAATCACCTTTATTTTTAGACTAGCAACAAATATGAAAGTAACCACCAATACTCAATATATGAATTATTTTTTGTCCAAAATCCAATAAACTAGCAGACAACCAGAGGAACTAAACCATGCCCTTATTGACATTTCTTATCAAGGAAAGCAAAAGTCATAGGGAAGGGGGCAGCTAGGTGGCGCAGTGGATAGAGCACCAGCCCTGCAGTCAGGAGGACCTGAGTTCAAATTTGGCCTCAGACACTTAACACTTACTAGCTGTGTGACCCTGGACAAGTCACTTAACCCCAATTGCCTCTCTCACATGCAAAAAAAGTCATAGGGAAGGTTGCAATGGAAAGGAAGGATCACTTATAAGATCTGCTGGGACAAGCCAAAAAGGTGGTTGGCAAAGTTGTTTTCATCAAATACCCAAAGGTAACAGGAAGTTCCACTTCAGAAGCTCATAGAATCACAGTCTTTCAGAATTGGAAGGGTTTTTACTGACCATCTAGTCTAATCTAGAATGAGTCCCCTCTATGACATACACATAGCCATTCAGCCTCTGCCAGAAGACCTCTATGTTTTTTTACATTAATTACTATTTGCATATATCAATTTTGGTAGTTATATTTTAATTTATCAATATTACATGCCAGTAAAGAATTGACCTTGTGTCTCCCTAACTTCTCATGGTCTCAGGCGGTGTGGTAGAGGAAGCAGGTAGAGAGCTTCAGTATGCTAATTAGTACAAGCAGGAGAAAAGCCCCAAAACACCCATTCTGTCTCCAAGAGAGACAGCACATGGTCTCAAGGAGACCTAAGAGAATTTAGAAGACCTACAATTCAGAGAGCCAAGAGCACAAGCCAAGAGAGAGAGAAGCCTCCAACTTTAGAAAGGAAAGTCATGGGATTTTGGAATCATCTTACAAGATGCTGAAGTTGTAATGGCAGGTTATGAAAGCCTGAGCAACTCTGTCCAAATAAAAAAAAAGTCACCCTACAATGGTAGTGCCCAGCCAGTAGAATTCTTCTGAGATTAAGGAACGTGGTGGTATGGGTAGAGCTCTGGACCTGGAGTCAGGAAAAGCAGCCTCAGATACATACTAGGTGTATGATCCTTGGCAAGTCACTTAACCCTGTTTGCTTCAGTTTCCTCATCTATAAAATGAGCTGGAGAAGAAAATGACAAACCACCCCAGGATCTTTGCCAAGAAAAACCCAAATGGGGTCATGAAAAATCTGAAACAACGGAATAACAGTGTCACACCAGCCATTTCTCCTCTCTTGTACTCAATTTCTTTTGCCGTAAAATGATTCAAAGAATATTTTTAGCACCTCATTTGCTACTCAAATGAAATAATATCTATAAAGTACCTGCAGACTTTAGAACCTCAATAAATCTGACTTATGATTCTTATCTAAATCCAACCCCTGAATCCAAGTACCTAATTGGAAGGTGATCATGATGTAACTTCTTGTCCACACCTTTTCGTTTAATTTGTTTATTTGTTTTGTGTCTTTGTTGTTATTGGATGGATTTACACAATCTCTGAAATTTGAAACACATCCACATTCCTGTCAAAGGACCCTTCCTCATCCCTACCTCACAATCCACCAAAATAGAAGAGTCCTTTCTGGTTCCTACTTTCAAGAAAATAGGGGTTCATGTAAACATAGTTTGAGGGCTTGAAGGAACTATAAAGCCAGTCATTTTACAGATGAGAAAAATCAAAGCCCAACAAAACTTAATTTTACATTCATAATCAAAACAATCTGGTGCTGGCTAAGAAATAGAGAGGTAGATCAGTAGAAGAGAACAGGTACAAATTACACTATGGTAGATAACTATGGTAATCTAGTATACAATAAACCCAAAGATCCCAGCTTTTAGAACAAAAACTCATTATTTGACAAAAACTGCTGGGAAAACTGGAAAACAGTATGGCAGAAACTAGGTATTGACCAGCATCTCACACTGTATACTAAAATAAGGTCAAAATAGGTACATGATTTACACATAAAGGGTGATACCATAAGCATATTAAGAGAGCATGGAATAGTTCATGTTGGATTTATTGAAAGAGGAATAATTTAGGACTAAAAAAGATAAAGAGAGCAATACAAAATGTAAAATAGATAATTTTAATTATATAAAAGTAAAAAGTTTTTGCACAAACAAAACTAATGTAACCAAGATTATAAGGGAAGCAGAAAACTGGGAAACAATTTTTGAAACAAGTATCTCTGATAAAGGCCTTATTTCTCAAATATATAGAGAACTGAGTCAAATTTATAAAATACATGTAATTCCCAAATTGATAAATGGTCAAAAAGGATATGCACAGGCAGGTTTCTGACAAAGAAATCAAAACTTTCTATAATCAACTATTGATTGCCTAATCTTAAGAATGATGGATAAAATGTTAATATTGCAAATTAAACTTAAAAGTGTGTCAATTTTCAGAGAGCTGGTTGTTAAACATTTTACCTACACATTTCTGATTACAACTGTCTAAAAGTGGAATGGGTTGGCTAGAGAGGCAGTGGACTTTCTTCAACAGAGGCCAGGTAACCACATGTAAGGTCAGCTAGATTAATCTCATGTATGGGTTGGACTACTTCACCCACTGAAGTCCCTTCCAATTAATTATGTAATAATGTTTTTAAAGCCAGAAAACTCTCCTTTTCATGGCATAAAGGTATGCATCTTGTGCTAAGACAAGCTGCATGATTTACAATGAAGGCTCAATGCTTTCAGAAGACACATACAGAAGGTATAGTTTTCAAGTAGAAGGAGATGTAGTTTTCACTAGGAAGAATTTGTGGCTTTTCTCTGTCTCTGGAGTTAAAGAACCTGGATTCAAATTATGGGCTCTCCCACTTACTATCAAATCATTATAAAATTAATCAATAGTTGATAAACCAAGGCTTGATTTAGAGTTAACACAAATTTCCAAGGTGTAAAATGCTCACATTGAAAATTTAACAATTAGCCCTCAAAAGTCCATATGAAATAGCTCCAGTATACCCCTGGATGTAATTGTTGGCAATTTTTTTCCTAGCATGAATCCTATATTTGCCTCTTGGCTATTTCCATCCATGGCTCATGGTTTTTCTCTTTGGGTTCAAACAGAAAAAAATCTTAATTCATCTTCCTTTCAGATACTTGGGGACAGCTATCACATGCCCCCAGAGTCTTCTCTTCTCCACACTCAGTACCCCAGTTCCTTCAACTCATCCTAGCATGACATAGAATCAAGGCTCTCCAGCTGCTAGAACATTCTCCAGCTTGTCACAAGGTCCTGTGGTGCCCAGGACTAAAGACAATCCTCCAGATGAGGTTTGATGAGGGTCAACTCTGGTGGGCTTCTCACTTTCTTATTTAAATGAAGCTATGCCGTGCTCACAAAGCACCCCTTCTTGAAAACCCTACCTGCAGAACCTAGTCATCAACCTTCTATCTGTGCCCTTATCTCCAGGGTAGATTCACAGGGCCTGAGCCTGGACTTAAATCTAGAGGTGACCTTGGCACTTGGCGGTGGATCGACCTTTCTACCTGAAAGCAATTTTGACTAGCTGAGCTGGTGGGGGCCACAGAGCCTCAGTAGCACAGAAGTGTATTCCCATACTATTTGATGATTTCAATGAAGGCTTTGAAATGTTTGAGTGCCAGTAATGTAGGAGCACAGCTATTTATAGGGTACTGTTAAGAAATTGCTGTAATATGTAATTTGTGTTCCTTGGCTTGTCTAAACATATATACACATCAATGCTTCAGGGAGCTGTAATTTCATTAGTACAGAAGAAAGAAACAAAGAAACAAAGAAAGAAAGGAAGGAAGGAAGAGAAGAGAAAGAGAAGAGAGAGAAAGGAAAGAAGGAAGCAGGAATGGAGGTAGGGTGGAAGAAAGGAGGAAGGGAGGAAAGAAAGAAGAAAGGGAGAAAATAAGCATTTATTAAATGACTGTACCTTTTCTCCCTTTCTCCCTCTCTCTCTCCCTCCCTCCTTCCCTCCTTCCTTCCTTCCTTCCTTCCTTCTTCCCCTTGGCACTTTCCATATACTTGAACATAGGTAGCTAACTTCCCCTCTGTAGACTTTCAACATCCTTGGTTTCTCTGAATGATTCTTTTAGGACTCTCTTTAGTACTCTCCTTCTGGACATATTCCACTGTCTATGCTCTTCCTAATATTTAGTGATCTAAAATGTGGTTTATGAAGATGAGAACAGTAGTCTAGATATAATCAGACCAGATTAGAATGTAGTGCAAATATCACCTCCCTTGTTCCAGACAGTATGACTCTCTTGATGAAACAGAGGATATTATTAGCATTTTTGTCTTCCCACGTCACATTAAGCTTACAGTCCAATAAAATCCATATACACACATGTGTTAAATTTCATATTGAGATCATTTGTTTTTGCATTGCGTTCAATTCCAAATAAATCCTTCTTCCCTATCCTGCCTAGAGAATCATCCTTTGTCACAAAGAATAACAAAGAGAGTTGAATCAAAGCAATAAAGATTTTTAAAGGACTTACTATATACCAGGCATTGCACTAAGTATTGGGAATACAAATACAAGCAAAAGCAAAGATAGTCCCTGCCCTCTAGAAGTTTACATTCTTATTAGAGGAAACTATACATAAAAGAGAGCTGAAAAGTAGGGATAAAGGAGGGAGGGCTAAGGTCACCATATGGGGACAGTGCCAAAAAAAGGAATGTAGGTTGGCTGGCCAGGGCCATCTCCCAATATAGAGGTTAGTGGAGGACTTACCCCATGGGAGAAAGGGGCCAAAGAGGCAGAGGCAGAATGATGTTCTAGGGCAAGAAGGTCATAGGAACAGAGAAGTGTTTTAGGGCAACAAAGGGGTTGAGGGAATTTCCATGGCAGCTGAAGTATGGTGATGAATTCTGGAGAGTCAGAAGATGAGCCTGATGAGAACAAAGATGAGGAGGGAGGGGGGGAAGAGACAGAGAGAGACAGACAGACACACACATACAGAGACAGAGACAGAGAGACAGACAGAGACAGAGACACACACACAGAGACAGACACAGAGAGAGATAGAGACACAGATATAGAGATCCAGAGAGAGAAACAGACATAGACACAGACAGAGTTAGAGACAGAGACAGATACAGAGACCCAGAGAGAGAAACTGAGAGAAACAGAGACAGACACAGACAATGGACAGAGAGACAGAGAGACAGAGAGAGAAATTTGCAAAACTATCCAAGCATCAAGTCTGACAGTATATACAATGTTGCTGTAGTCAAAGAATATATCTTCCCGCAGCCAACCTTTTGATGAGCCTCAGTGAACTTAACTGGGTTAGTTCTCAGCCAATAGTCCTTCACTGAACTTGAATAAGGAGCCTTTTCAGTTTGGGAGGACCTACCAGGGATTGCAGCAGAAACCTTGGGGAAGAAGAACTCCTTTAGTGGTATTCTCATCATTACATCTCAGCAGGAATTTGTTTATTACTTTTCTTTTCAACTGCCATAGCTAATTAAGGCTGGGGGGGGGGGAACGGGAAGTCTTCTGAGAGAGGAGATGTGCATGAAGAAGAGAGACTGCAAAAAGGAAAGGGAATAGGAGAGATCAGACTGAGACATTAGACAAGACCTGTGTCTTGTACCGAAGTAGAGCTAAGGAATACTTTCCTGTGTGACCAGTTTAGGAGGCAGAAAAGAAAGAGTATAAGAAAAAAGATATGATCAAATTGTGAAAAATGTAAGGGACTGCCTCTTAACTGTGAGAATAGTTTGGGGGCTGAAAGGAGCAGAAAAAGAACTTTTAAGGCTAAATATCTAAGAAAATTTATGTGTGCAAGAGGAACATGCTTTCCCTTAAAGTCTGAGAAGATACACAGGCTTATGTGGCTGAGAAAGAGAATGGTCCCCATGTGATTGAGATGATTGGATGAGTTTAAGAGAAGATAAGTGACTAAAAGTACATAGGACTGTTTTCCCTTAGCTCATTTGCATGTGACACATATATACACATACACACATATGTGGATACATATACATATATAATATGTAGTATATGTTTACTATACAGGTACATATACCTATGAACACAGAGATAGTATACTATATACTATATTATATTATACTAATACATTATATTAATATTCTATCAATATATTCTATGTCTGTGTTATACAAGTATACATGTTTGTTTATATAGAGACAGTATATGTACATATATAATATATGTATTCATAGCATACCTATGTATATGTATGTGCATATCACAGCATATTTATACTATATTATATATGTATATTATGGTACATTTATATACATATGACATATATATCTATACATATAGTATACATCTATTCCATTTCTGTATATATACATTGATATCTATTTATATATAAGATACTGATAGATTGATATCTATACATAGAGGTATACATATATATCCAGACTATATTTACATAGGTAATAACAACAATAGTATTGCTATATATGATATAGATATCTGTGTTTAGCTATACACAGATATAGATATAGATACATACATACATATATTTATGTATACATATACTTGTATATATATTCATATATACATGCACATTGTATACCAAGGACCTCCTCTGATGCCACATTATGCTAAAGGTAGCTAGGTGACACAATGGATAGAGCACTGGATCTGAGTTCAAATCTGGTCTCATTCACTTACTAGCTGTGTCACCCTGGGCAAGTCACTTATCTTCTATTTCCCTCACTTTCTTCAACTGTAAAATGGGGTTAATAGTAGCACCTACCTCCCAGGGTTTTTGTGAGGATCAAATGAAATAATATTTGTAAACTGCTTGGCTCTTAATAAATGTTGCTTTCAGGGCAGCTAAGTGGCACAGTGGATAGAGCACTGGCCTTGGAGTCAGAAAGACCTGATTTCAAACACAGCCACTTATTAGCTGTGTGACCCTGGGCAAGTCGCAACCCAATTGCCTCCTCCTCTCTCCCTGCAACCCCAACAAATGTTGATAGCTTTCCTTCTTTCCTACCTGTACAAGTGATCCTGGGTCCGAGAAGGATCTGTCAGCAGAGCTCTGGAAGGCCCTAAAAAGTTGGGAAGGCTCCAGATATGGTCCCGATGATAGATTGTACACCTGTGATTAGAGGGATAGCTTTGCCTTTGCCAAGCTAGGTGTCTAGAGAGGCTCATCACCAGAACTCTCCAATAAGTCTCCGAGATATCGCAATCTAGGTCTGAGAAGGGAAGACCTAAATTGAGATCCTTAATTGTATTCGTGTTGTTCATCAATATTTTCAATACGGCAATATGTTTATTCTTCAGAGAATTTGGGTCCTTGAGAACATATGTGCCAACAAACCAAACCATATTGATGACACGTAAATCATTGTCTGGGATAACAGGGTTAGTCCAGGTCAAAAGGTAGTGTTTGTCTTTGCCATCTCACCCTCCCAACTCCCCTTTCCCTACCTCCCTTTCTTCACGCACAGACATCGTTCCTGTGACCTCTTCCCAAAGGACATTATTTTCAACTAGCTATGATAGTTGAAAAGCAGAGTGATAAACACATCCCCATGGAGGTATTAATAAGAGAACACAATTCATGTTGTTCCATTTTGAAATATTTTCATTTTTAGGAGGGGCTGGTATATATATCTTAAGCCAGAAGACCCAAAGGAAGGACTTTCTACTGGTACAATATCAGGTATTTGTGGGAGGGGAGATGATTCTGAAGGAAGAGGCAATTTCTTAGAACCTCTTAAACCATATTCATAGGTAATAACTGGAGTTGTCTACCAGAGTAAGGTAAGTTGCACAGTGGATAGAGCTCTGGACTTAGAATCAGGAAGACCTGAGTTAAATTCTGCCCTCAGACAATGACTAACTGTGTGATGTTGGGTAAGTCACTTCCCTGCTGTCTGTCTCAGTTTCCTTATCTGCAAAATGGGGATAATAACACCTACTTCCCAGGGTTGTTGTGAGGAATAAATGAGATAATATTTGTCAAACATTAAGCACAGAGCCTAGCGTGTAATAGGTGCATAATAAATGCTTGGTGTCTACTTTTTAAGGCTAGCTTTGGAGGACATTATAAAAAACCAGGGCAAACTATTATATTAGGAAACCCACTGAGTTAAGACTGTCTGGAAATCCCATCTCTGCCTCTTTCTACCTTCAAGAAATTGGACAAACCAATTCCCTTCTCTAGGCTTTAATGTCCTCACCTGTAAAATAAACATCTTGAACTGGAAGACTTCTAGGTCTCTCTCAGCTCTAAATCTATGAAATGGTAGCCTAAATGGGATAGTTGAGTGAGAAAAAATGATACTGATCCCTCTGACTCCAGTGGTATTTTCTTTGTGTATTTCCAGTGGTATGATCTTTTTAATGATACAAGCAGAATGCCAGCCCAGGTCTTATGAGTTCAACTGCTCTTTCCACTATACCTCAACTAATCCTCCATGATTAAAAAAAAAAAAGCCTAAGCTCAATGCAAAGAGTGTGGCAAGGTGCTGAACCAGAGAAAGAAAAAAGGAGAAAAATATAAGATGGAAGAAATATTTTCCCAAAATGAAAGGCATTGCCAAATAAAGACAGAATTGTAATCCCTTTCTTCATGGGGAGTTTGTACCATGTGAGTCTGAATAGTATGTTTAGCTTAATACATGTGAATGGCTTTCTTTGCTTCCTGGGCTTGGTAATTGAATTCAAGACCAATAGACATTGGGAGGGAATGCTCTTTGCACTGAACTGTTCTGCATATCTCCACACCCAAGAGGCACCAGGACATGATAGATAGGGTAGCACTTAGCACATTGTCTGGCACATGATAAGTGCTTCATAAATGTTTATTCATTGACTGGCAGTAGGTTCAGAAGGACCTGGGTTTAAATCCTTCCCTGACACTTACTACTTGGGTGACCCTGAGCAAACCTCAACTTCTTTGTGTGCCCATTTCCATTCCTCCAAAATGAGGGTTGGTGGTGGAATCAATGGTCTCCAAGGTTATATTTCTATACCTATTAGCCTAAGATTGTTGTCTTTTTAGTAGGACAAATATTTCATTTCTGTCAACTTTCGTAGTTACTGTTGATTGTTCAACTGTCTCAGAGAGATGTTTCAGAAAGGACACCCAGGACACAGTTGTTGAGGGTTCTCACCATGGAAAATGGCTTTTACTGATAGATTTTTGTGTGTGTGTGAAGCAATGAGGGTTAAGTGACTTGCCCAGGGTCACATTGCTGATAGATTTTACAGAGATTTGGGAAGGGAGTCCACTCTGACCAATGGACAGTGCCTTTCCATCTGGCACTCCTTTACTATCTATGTAGGATGAAGAGAAGAGAGCTATTTTCCCAATGGGTTTATCACAGAAATTGCAGACAGACCAAAATGATGCAACCATACTTTATTTTTCTGAGATAATGGAAGAAGTAGAAGCTTAGCTAAAATAACTTTCTGTTTACCTAAAAATGTTCCTTAAATGGAAGTCAGAGAATGGTACTGCTTCCTTAGCCATCTGCCTCAGGTTTTCTGTAATGAATGCAAAGAAAAAAAAGGTTGTATCTTAAAGCTTAACTATATGCAAGGCTGGCATGGGATCTCAGTCTGGTGCCTTCCCCTCACCCTCTCATTCCACTGTGAGAAGTGTGGATAAAGAAAAAGAATTAAGTTCAACAATTTCCTCCATGTAATTGTGGTTAAGTCCCTAAACCAGTGCAGCTAGTTATTATAGAAGAAATAGTGCCAGAACTGCAGTCAAGAAGACCTAAGTTCAAATCTTGATTCAGACTGTGTGACTGAGGTAGTCACTAAACCCCTTTCAGACTCAGTTTCTTCATCTGTAAATGAGGATAATATATTATTACCTCGCAGGCTGGTGGTGAAGATAAAATGAAATGAGAGACAGACAGACAGACAGACAAAGAGACAGAGAGGTTCAAATTTTAAAGCACTGTATAAATATTAATTATTGTTGGTGACGATGATGGTGATGATTATAGCTTTTCCTAGCCTTTGTCTCTTCATCTGTGCAATGATCACACTACCTACTTGATGTTGTGCTTATAAGGAAAGCACTTTGTGAGTCTGGAAGCCTCTTTAGATGTGAAAGTTTTTAAGGGGAAAAAAGATACATAGCACCTTTTTTTGTTTGTTTTTGTTTTTGTTTTTTTTTGGTGGAGCAATGAGTGACTTGCCCAGGGTCACACAGCTAATAAGTGTCAAGTGTCTGAGGTCAGATTTGAACTCAGGTCCATCTGAATCCAGGGCCGGTGCTTTATCCACTGCGCCACCTAGCTGCCCCATAGCACTTTTTAAAGGTAAGTTGTTGAGGACATCTTGGTCATCTGGTTTTGGAAGAAAGAAGAGCCGATCATTTCTAACCTTGTAAAACATTATCTTTCATCCCATGCCCCTAAGGAAATGTGTGTTTTGGATAACTAGAGTTGCAATGCTAAAATAACTGGTGCTTTGGGGATGAGTCTCTACTTAAGAAAGGGTGCAAAGAATGAAGGGATCACCCCATTTCATGTAGATTATGGTAGGAGGAGGGAGCCATTAAGAGATATACACTATGAATTTAAAATACGGGACTACAAAGATCAAAGAAGGAAAAAGCTAACGCCTGCACTCCAATGCCAGAAAAAGCAATAGACTCACTTTCCAGGGGAAACTGAGGGAAACTAAGAAACAATAGGACATCTAAAGCGGTGGACTAACTAAAGTCATGGAAATTCAGTTTAACAGAATCCAATGAGCATTTATTAAATATTTAGTATATGTCCAGCATTGTGCTAGGCATTGAATTTACAAAGACAAAAATGAAAAGAACCCATTACGTCAAGGAGCTTTCATTGTATTGGGTCATAAAAAGTGACACTGGTCACATCAAAGGAAAATAAAACCAAAACAAAATAAGAGTATTAGTCCAGCCAATCTTGGTCTACAGTCTTCTCAGTTTCTTTTAACTATGTTTGAAGAGGCTTGTGAGGATTGAATTCTTGAACTGCAAATTTCTACATTATATCTATTTATAAGGAATGGAGTAGACTGTTTATGTAAATATAATTCTTAATAGTGTCAAGCTTTCTCCTCAACCTTGTTTTAACCACATTGTCACATGGAGGATGGATATAGAAAGGGCTTTGAGGACCTGGTGCCTACTATATGCCGGGTACTTTGTTAAATGCTTTACAAATATCTCATTTGATCCTCATTATCCCCATTTCACAGCTGAGGAAATTGAGGTGAACAGATGTTAAGTGAGTTGCCCAAAGTCATGCAGCTAGTGTCTGAGGTTGGATTTGAACTCAGGGCTTCCCAACTCCAGGGTCAGTTCTCCCACTACTTAGCTTCCTTCAAATGGGAGAACTGCACCATTTACTACTTATCAGGGGTGTTGGATGAATGGCATGAGAAGGGATTTGGATTTGGCATTAGAATAAATATGGGAGAAGCTAGGTAGCGCAGTGGATAGAACACCAGCCCTGGAGTCAGGAGGACCTGAGTTCAAATCCAACCTCAGACACTTGACACTTACTAGCAGTGTGACCCTGGGCAAGTCACTTAACCCCAATTGCCTCACGAAAAAAGAATAAATATGTATGTTGCTGTGCTAGGCATTCTTTATAAACCCAGCTTGGTCCTTCTCCAGCCTCTCCTCTTTGAGTTGTACCTGATCTTAACTGCCCATCTTCATTCAGAATCCATTAAGAAATGGGATTCTTGGGGGCAGCTAGGTGGCACAGTACATAGAGCACCGGCCCTGGAGTCAGGAGGACCTGAGTTCAAATCCAGCCTCAGACACTTAACACTTACTAGCTGTGTGACCCTGGGCAAGTCACTTAACCCCAATTGCCTCACTAAAAAACAAAAAAAACTAAAGAAATGGGATTCTTTCTGCTTCTTGGTGAGGAATCTCTTAATTCTGAAAATCTTATGGGAAAACATGATGAAAAGATGGCAGCTTGTCTTCTGCCATGGCGACTAGATGGGCAGGGGAAAAAAGTCCCTCTGTGATTATCACCGGTATAAAGAAATCCCAGGTGAGAGAACTTCATCTAGCCCAAAAGATCAGAACCTTTTCTGCAACTTACAGTTAGAGAATGGTCTGGCCTCTAGACCCTATAGCACTAAGAGGTTAAGTGACTCACCCGGTGTCACTCAGTTCATCATTTAATAAACATTTATTAAGCACCTATTGTGTTCCAGGCACTATGCTGAGGAGGAGGAGAAATCCCAGACTAGTACAGTCAGGTGAGAAATGAGATGTCTGAACTCCCTCTTTAAATAGGGGTTTGGAATTCATGGTTCCAAACACCACCAGCCCCAATCAGAGAGGCAGAAGGCAGGGTTGAGGTAGAGTAAGTACAAGGCTGATAAGCTCTTAAAGGTTGAGGAAGTTATCCCAATAATGAGGTTCCTGGAGCATGGTGAAGAAGTCGGTCAGAGGAGTCACTCAGCTAGTACATGTGTCAGAGATGAAACTGGAACCTGATTCTTAGTTTGGGGACTAGCTCTTTATCCTCTACGCCAATGTTGCCTCTCACAGCAAAGAACAACAAAGAAAATATCAATCAATGAACATTTATTAAACACTGAGTATCAGCCAGACACTGCTGAGTACTGAGGATACAAAAAGAGGGAAAAGATAGTTGCCACCCTCAGGGAGCTTACAGTCTAATTGGGAAGACAACATACAACATGCAGACAAGTACGGCCAGTTCTCTGTTAACATAAGTATAAAATTCTCCAGACCTTTCCTTCCTCACCTGGGACTTGTCATGGCCCCACCCCCTCCTTGGAATTTACCTAAATTGAGAACAGTGTGTATATAAAGCAAGCAATATACAGGATAAATGGGAAATAATTAAAAGAGGGAAGTGACTAGAATTAAGTGGGGTTGGGGAAGGCTTCTGGTAGAAGGTATAATTTTAGTTGGGATTTAAAGGAATCCAGGGAGGTCAATAGTCTCAGCAGAGGAGGGAGAATGTTCTAGGCATGAGGGTCAGGCAGAGAGAATACCCAGAGCCAAAAGATGGAGTATCTTGTTAGGGGAACAACCAGGAGGCCAGTGTCCCTAAATAGAAGAGTGTGTGTTGTTAGTGCTATAGGGTCTAGAGACCAAAACTGAAAAGATAGGAGGGGGCTAACTTATGGAGGGAGTTGAACACTAAGCAGAACATTTCCTGGAGGCAACAGGAAGCCACTTTTGAGTTTATTGAGAAAGTTTATTCTGGAGTTTATTGAGGAAAAAACCCCCAAAGACAGTGCATCAAAACTAAGCCGCAGATGAACCAAGTTCAACATTATTTTCAGTGTCTTTCTTAGAAACATTCCTGCTCCTGGGGCACTCCATTTATTACCAGCTCCTCCCCAGCCCTAATATTTTCTCCACTGCGTCCCTAGTGGCCTAAGAATGTCAACAGTTTCTGCAGTGCCCATAGTTCACTCACCTATGGAATTCAACCTTTCCCTTTACAAGAAGAAAGTGGAAAAGGGCCCTTAGGCAACCACTGAAAATGCCCATTAGAGTAAATTATGGTCCTTAATAACAAAACAACATGCATGGAACTGAGAGTTCCAGGTTCTATGTTTGAAGGCCACCTCTTCCCTCTCTTCCTCTCTTCCCCTCCCCCCACTATGATTAAGAACACTGGTCAGCAGAAGTAATGTGGGGAGGGTCAGAGCCGGGCTTTGGTGACCGAAGGAGGCCACCTGCCTTAGGAACGGGATTAAGTAAATAATCAAACTAAACAAACAGTTGGGCTTTAGTGTTCTAATTCAGTTTGTACAGCGGTTAAAACTTATGGGCTGAGCAGGACTGAAAGCCTGCAAACATCCTCTATTAAATCTGAGCCAACCTCCTGGGGCAAATGTCTTTGTTTACCTTTGGTCTTTTAGTGCAGGAGGCTGCTCCATTATGGTCCTAGCTACCCTAGGTGTGGCCTGTCTGCTGGAACAACTGCAGGGACCCCAACCGGGAGGAGGCTATGGATGTTCCCCCACACACACAAAAAATGTGTATCAGCCTCCTCAAATCTCTCTCTTGGAGTATAAACTGGCCCAGGAAGAAATTAAGGGACAAGGCCTGAGCAGGAGAAGCTGGGTGACAGTGGGAAGGTCAGAAAGAGTTTGGGAGCATATTCTGGTATTCTTCAGCTGAGGTTAGAAGAAGACTTGAGGGAAAGATTATGATTAGAAGGAAATACATGCTGGGTTTGGAGCCAAAGGAATTTGGGTCATATTCCAGCTCTGCCCCTCACTATGTGACCTTAGGTGAGTCATTTAGGCTTTCTCATATTGAAACTTCCTCATTTAACAATGAAGACTACATGGCCATTTTAGAGATGGATTAGAAAAGACACAACATTTTACACAGGTTCTTCCAATAATGAGGTTTCTGGGACACAGTTGGAGAAGTCACTCTGCCACTATATGTGTCAGAAATAAAATTCAAACCCATTTCTTAGTTTGGAGGCGACCCAGAAATTCCTTCTGAAGAGTCAAAAATTTCAAGTAATCAATCAATAAGCATTTTTTTTCAGTAAGCATTTATTAAGCACCTACTAATTACCTAAGGTCACATAGTGAGGGGCAGAGCTGGGACATGACCCAAATTCCTTTGGCTCCAAACCCAGCTACTAATTACCAGAGCTGAGCTCTGGAGATACAAAAATGAAAGAGAAGTAGTCCCTGCCTTCAAGGAGCTTACATTCCACTGAGGAAGGTAACATGGACATAATAGGTATGCATAAGTTATCTCTGGCCATAAATCAAATAAAAACGAATGTTGGAGGGAAAGACTCTAGTAGTTGGGGGACCGTGAAGAACTTCAAAGGCCAAATAGAGACTGTCAGGATGCTAGCCCCCACACACCAGGACTGCTGGTCTTCCTTTGAACATACAGCCCTTTTCAGGGCTGCTCATCCACCTTTGGTGTTCACTTGATTCACCCAACTCTCACCTTTGGCTCCAAAAAGCTGTAGCATGCACAGTGGCCTCACCCCAGTAAAACCAGTGTAGCAGATGGGTTACACCAGGTTGAGGACAATAGACAGGCCTCAAAATCATTGGTGAGTTAGGGGGAAATCTACCCCAAACATGTGAAGATGTCTCCAGAAGAAAAGGTGGATATGAATAATTTGTTCCAATAGTCATAAAGAGGATGGAATCAGGCACTCAAAAGAAATGTGAGGTGTGCAAATCTCCACTCCAAATGTTCATATGGATTATTTGTGACCTCTGGTAGAGCCTTCCCAGCTTCTATTGGTCCTAAGCTACATCCTGACATAAAAACTCATCTTCTTAACACTACTATTCTCCAGGTTATGCAACATGTCCCTACACTATGGAACACTATTCTCTGAAGGATTATAATTGTGGGGGATCCACTTGTCAATGAAGAGACACATGGTGGGTGGAAATAGGTTGTAGCAGATTACCCATGATGACTTATATTATCAAAGAGATCATTAAGGAAAAAAAAAATGACTGGGAAAGGGGGTACCAAGATCATGTACCAAGATCAAGAGATAACAGAGAGACAAACTAAGAGCTACATTGTTGTTTTTTGTTTTTGTTTTTGTTTTTGGTAAGGCAATTGGGGTTAAGTGACTTGCCCAGGGTCACACAGCTAGTAAGTGTTAAGTGTCTGAGGCCGGATTTGAACTCAGGTACGCCTGAATCCAGGGTCGGTGCTTTATCCACTGCGCCATCTAGCTGCCCCCCTAAGAGCTACATTGTTAAAGAGCTAAAGGAGGAAGACTCCACTTTCACACTTTGGATAGGTCCCCTATGGACACAAAAGGACATGGACAAGAATTCATTGGATCTCATCTAGATGGATTATGAACTACGCCACTAAAGAGAACACTCATACTTATGAGATATAGATTAATTGAAATACCAAAGTATTGAAATGTTTATATATGCATATAGAAATATACATATATAAATATATAGACATATCATATCCATATTTTCCCCCATACCCAACTTGACTCTCCAGATTATTTTATTCTCTTCCTCATCTTCTTCTTCTTCTTCTTCTTCTTCTTCTTCTTCTTCTTCTTCTTCTTCTTCTTGTGGGGCAATGAGGGTTAAGTGACTTGTCCAGGGTCACACAGCTAGTAAGTGTCAAGTGTCTAAGGCTGGATTTGAACTCAGGTCCTTCTGAATCCAGGGCCGGCGCTTTATCCACTGTGCCACCCAGCTGCCCCAAATTCCTCCCCTTCTTCACGAACCACCTTCCAACTCTGGAAATGTTTCTGCCCTGGAGTTCCTCTCTCCTAACTAGGGATTCCTTGCCCAGGCTACTTTTTCAGGAGGGTGTTCCAGCCATGTTTTGCTTTATTCAGAACTTGACATTCTGGATGTTTCCTCCTCCTTTTGTTTGCTAGCTATGTTGCCCTCTTAAAGGCAAGGACTGTCTTGTTTCCTTATATTTGCATCACTAGTGTTTAGCACAGTTCTTAGCACATGTCAATAACTTAATAAATGCTTTGTCCATTTATCCACCTCTCTATTGTCTGTCTCTATTCATCTATCATCTACCTATCTATCCATCTACTCTTTATCTATCATCTGTCTACCTATTCATCAATTATCTATGTCTATCCTTCTATCTACCTATTTATCTGTCATTTATCTATTTACCTACTATTTATATGTACATATGCATTCCTTTAGCCATTTCTCTCTGTCTCTCTTTGTTTCTCTGTTTCTGTCTCTGTCTCTGACTCTGTCTCTGTCTCTGTCCATCTGTCTGTCCATCTATCTATCTACCTACCCAGTAAAGTCTGTTCTTGGTTGCCCCCTCAGCTCCCCTTCTGTGTTCCTCTTCCTCTCCCAAGGTGTCTCCTTTATAGTCCCTGGATGTTCAGTGCTTTCTGTGAGAAAATAATGGGTTTCCAGATGCCCAGAGGCCCCCGCTAGAGGGGATTATGTTAAAATAGGTTGGATTGGGGGAAGCTAGATGGTGCAGTGGATAGAGCACCGGCCTTGCATTCAGGAGGACCTGAGTTCAAATCCGGATTCAGACACTTGACACTTACTAGCTGTGTGACCCTGGGCAAGTCACTTAACCCCAATTGCCTCACTCCCCCCGCCCCCTCCAAAAAGATTGGTTGGATTGACTTTGCTGATGAACTCACTTGAAGTTAACTTGGTTGAAACCATGCCTACCTGAGGGCCTGGCCCTCAGAGGGTGTGTTCTCTGAGCTCTGATCTCAGCACATTCTGCTCATGGACCACCCTCAAGTCCAGTGAACCAATGGATTTTGGTGATGCCAGCCAATTAGCTTGGAGCTGTGTGTAGGGACTGCCTCTCATCCTGACCACAGGAAGCTTCTGTTCACAGAGGCATAGGGACTTCCTTTTTGGCCTGAGACTTTTTCTCTCTCCTCCTCTATCCTAGCTAGACTTTCTTAATTTTCTGAGCCAAGTGTTCTCTCTTTACTAACATTTGGTATGCTTTAATAAATGCTTAACACCCAAAACTGGTGCTAAAGCTTTTAATTTATAAGTAACAAATACATTAGAAACCCCAGCTAATTTTCCACAAACTTGGGACAGAAATAAGACGACCACGTATGATTTTAAATGCCACATTTCATTGTGCCCCCTCATTGCTCATCCTTGAAAGCCACAATAAATCTTCATAGCCTTGAACTTTCCCAAAGTATCTCCTATTTCAAAATGACTTTTTTCTTGTCTAACCCCCCACCCCAAGAAAAATATATTTTACATATGTCTATTGATTCCAGCCAGCTATTAAGTAGCAAATACCTGATTTTTTTAGGTGCTTATTAATTTTCTGCAAGTTGGGAATAACTAATAGCTCAGTTTAGGGGAAAGGTGGTGGTAATTATCCTTTAAAAGAAAATCTTCTCTTATAGACTTACTCTGTGACACTGAGCAGGTCACTTAACCTTTGCCTACCCCAGTTTCTTCATTTGTAAAATAGGGATAATAATAACACCCACCTCCTAGGGTTGTGTGAGTATCTAATGCAAGAATATTTATAAAGTGCTTAGCATAGTACCTGGAATATGTTAGGTGCTTAATAAATGTTTGTTCCTTTCTCTTTTCCCTAACAGACAGAATTTCTCACCACCACCCCCAGGGCAATGAAGGTTAAGTGACTTGCCCAGGGTCACACAGCTAGTAAGTGTCAAGTGTCTGAGGCTGGATTTGAACTCAGGTCCTCCTGAATCCAGGGCCTGTGCTTTAACCACTGCACCACCTAGCTGCCCCCATAATAGACAGAATTTCAAACAGTATTACAAAGTGAAGACTAGCAGTCAGCTGAAGGGAAGATATTGGAAAACAAGGAGAAATACTCAGTTATTTCTGAAACCAAACCATGTAGGCAAACACTCATGCCATCTTTAGCTAAGGCCGACCCAATCCTGCCACTGTGACAGTCAATCAATAAATCTTTATTAAATGCCTACTGTGTGCCCTGCACTGTGCTAAGTGCTGAGGATACAGCAAAAGGCAAACAGCAGCTCCTGCTCTCAAGGAGCTCACAGTCTGATGGGTGAAGGTAACACACAAGAAGAAAATAAAAAGCAGGCAGGTGAGGGAGGGGACCCTGTCCCAGGAAAGATGAAGTCAGAGCCAGGCAGCTGGGTGGGAAGTGATAGGATGATGGCCCTGGGCACCCTCCTTAAATGGAAGATGTGGGAGGAGTTTTCCACAGCTCATCCTTCACCCTCTCCAATCACAGGAAGGGAAGGGTCCCCAGCAATGTGTTACAACTGAAATGAGACCTCAGAGCTCTCCCATAGGTAACTAGTCAGAGCCACAATCTGTATGACATGCTGTCTCTGGTTAAGGTTACCCCTTTGAGTGGGAATGTATTCAAGTCAAAAGAATAAAGGGATGAGACAGTGTGATGCTGAGGCTAGACAAGTAGCCTTCTCCTGCCTCAATCTACTCCCAGAACTCAGTGACTGCTTGGTGGCCATGAATCCTCCTTTAAGAATGCCCTATGTGTTTCTGGGAAGGAGTAGCATAGTATAGTGGGAAAATCACCAAATTGGGAGTAGGAAGAGCTGAATTTGACTCTTCACTCTAATCCTTTCTAGCTGTATGACCTTAAACAAGTCACTTAGTCCTTATTTTGCCCCCCTACAACATGGGAAGACTAGTACTTATGGTATTTCCCTAATTAGGTTGTGAAAGATAAAACATTACTTAAATTCAGCTTTTGATTATAACACTTGGGGGCACCCCTCCTCCCCAATGCATTCATATAGTAGGTATCCAGGATGAAACTACCCCAAGCTCCAGGTTCTCTGTGGATCCACATCCCCTCAAAACCATCATTCAAACACTTCAATGCACAGTGTGTTTATGTAACTAGTCAACCAGAAGACTGGTTCAAAGCGAAGGCATCTGGTGATATAGTAAGAAAAGTTGTAACAAAACATGCATCATTCCTCAATCTAAATAATATAAGCTTTCTCACAAATACACCATTGAAGAGAAGGGTAGGCATGTGGTAGGGAACATGTGTGTAAACACACACACATAGGTAATAATAACTAACTAACTAATATTTTTTGTTGATATAATTTTACTACTTCTGCCAGAGCTGCTCTGTGCCCATTAAATCTCATGTAGCATGCAACCACCTTGTACTCTGCTATATGCAGTTTCTGCCAGGTGTATGGGTACAGGAATGATCCTGGCCCTCCATTCCTGTAATGATTCCATGGTTGTTTCCAGGCATTCATTTTTTTGTGTGTGTGAGGCAATTGGGGTTAAGTGACTTGCCCAGGGTCACACAGCTAGTAAGTGTTAAGTGTCTGAGGCCAGATTTAAACTCAGGTACTCCTGACTCCAGGAGTTCTATCCACAGTGTTCTATCCACTGTGCCACCTAGCTGCCCTTCCAGGCATTCATTTTATGGGGTTTCTCTACTTCCAGCTTTTGACTTTAGCGGGAGTCCTCAACTGAAGTGTTCCCTTCCCTGTGTGGAAGACAGGACTCTTCCCTGACTATTTTTGTTTTTATTTGTTTGTTTGTTTTTCCACAAGAATAGTCCTTATTTAGAAACACCAAAAGCTTTGCCAAAACCTAGGTAAACCAATATCTACAGTATTCCCCTTAGCTCTTAGTTAAGGAATCCTGACAAAATAGGAATGAGGTCAGTCTGGTATGACCTATTCTGGGTGAAACTCTGCTGACCTTTTGTAAATTACTGCTACCATTTCCAATTATTTGTTAACCATCTCTTTTCTAAAAATTCAATTAAATTTTTTCTGTTCTGAATTCTCTTCCTCCCTTTCTCCTTCTCTACCCATTGAGAAGGCAAGAAGAAGAAAGCCCATTACAAATATGTACAGTCCATAATGAAGCATGCTATTTTTTACCTTCTTTCATTCTTTGTCTTTTATTTGAATCTTCTTGTACAAAATGACTAATAGGAAATGTTTTACATGATTACATATGTATAACCTATATTTGATTGCTTATTGTCTCAGGCAAAGAGGAGGGAAGGAAGGATAGAATTTCAAACTCAAAACTTTTTTTAAAAGTGTTAAAAATTGTTTTAACATGTAATTGGGGAAAAATAAATATCTCAAATTTAAAAAACAAATATATGTAGTCATGCAAAAAACATTTCTGCATTAACAATGTCAAAAAAGAAAGAAAATATACTTCAATCTGTACTCTGAGTCTTTGCTACAACAGAGTTTCTATAAATATTTTTGTACATATGTGTCCTTTCCCACTTTCTTTGATCTCTTTGGGATATAGACCAAGTAGTAGAGCAATATTTCTGGATCAAAGGTTATACACAGTTTAATAGCTTTTTGGACATAGTTCCAAATTGCCTTCCAGAATGGCTGAAACAATTCACAGCTCTACCAACCATCCATTAAAGTGATGTACTAGTTTTTCTACAGCTGCTCCTGCATTTATCATTTTCCATTTTTGTCAACTTAGCCAATCTGATGGGTATGAGGGGGTACCTCAGAGTCATTTTTAATTTATATTTCTCTAATCATTAGTGAATATTTTTCCATATGCCATTTATAGCTTGGATTTCTCCCTTGGAAAACTGCCCATTCATATCCTTCCAACATTTATAAAGTGGGGAGTGACTCTTGTTCTTATAAATTTGAATTGGTACTTTCATTCTTTCTCACTGCCTGTGGTATATCTTCCTTTACATGAGAGCTCTGGATTTTGGTTCTAATATTCCTGGAAGTTTTCATTTCGGGGGTTTCTTTCAGGAAGTGACTGATATATTGTTTTAATTTCTATTTTGCCCTCTGGTTCGAAGGTATCTTGCTTAGACTATTTTTGCTATTACTCCTTTAGAAAGGCCAGATGTTATGTACTCAGTCATTGCTGGGGTGAGAGTGGAGGAGAATCCTTGTAGTTTTGTGCCTATTATTTTAATCCTTTGGGGGTTTAGATATTTCCTCTCCAGGAGACTCCTTGATCTAGTTGCCAAACTCTTTAGAATATGGAACCACCCTCAGATAACTAATGAGTGCTTTCAGACTTAAGTTTACTTTTTCACCTTGACTTCCCCATCATCAAAGGCAGAATTTCTTTCAAAGGTCCCACTCTGATTTTTTTTTTTTTGCAGGGCAATGGGGGTTAAGTGACTTGCCCAGGGTCACACAGCTAGTAAGTGTCAAGTGTCTGAGGCCAGATTTGAACCCGGGTACTGCTGAATCCAAGGCTGGTGCTTTATCCACTGTGCCACCTAGCTGCCCGGTCCCACTCTGATTTAAAGTTAGAAATTCCTGTGGCTCCTTGATTAATTTTCCAATGCTAAACTGCATCTGATCATCAATTTAAAGGCTGCCCTAAGAGACAGTTTACCAAATGTTCTCTGAGTTTAGGGACCTCCCAAGTTTTCAACTGCAAGATTCTTTTGGTCCCCCATGGAAGTAAAGAGAAGTGGGGAAAAACATGGAAACGAAACTAAACCCAGGGGTAAGGTCATTATCTTTTTCCTGCCATAACATTCCTTGCCTATATTACTCTAAAAGTACAAAGTTAAAAAGTGTGACTAATACCAGAGTAATTTCCTTAGGAATATTTCCACTCTATACCATTTTCTGAGTCACTATTAGTAGTCTTTGCAATTTGATATCTAGGGAAGCTAGTAGCTAAGAATGATTTCAAATGGTCAGTGGCCTTTCTAAAACAGAAGGGAGCACAATACTACAGATGGGGCCTAACAAAGGCAGAGTACAAGGGGCAGCTAGGTGGCGTAGTGGATAGAGCACCAGCCCCGGAGTCAGGAGTACCTGAGTTCAAATCCGGCCTCAGACACTTAACACTTACTAGCTGTGTGACCCTGGGCAAGTCACTTAACCCCAATTGCCTCACTAAAAAACAAAAAACAAAAAACAAAAAACTTACCCTTACCCATTACCCAAGGAGACATCCCATCTATTCCAGGCAATAAGCGCTATTCCCTCAACCACTGAAAACAATTATTTTTAACTTGCTTAATGAGAAAATGAGAGTGAAATGGTCAGAAAACTAGGCTACCTATTTTATTTTCATAGAGCATGTTGTTTATGGGGGCTCTTTTTATATATATGGTTAGAAGTATCATGTCTTTTCTGTTTGTATTTCTCTGCCACAGATGTCCCCTGCTCAGGGTGAAGTACCTTTTTTTTCCCTTATTCATCACTTTAAATGTTTATACATTCTGTGTTCAGTAAATAAATGCAACTATCCTGGTCATTTTATTAAGGTTAATGTATGCAATATCACCCATAAGCCATGGCATCCTACTTCCCACCCCCAACAAATGTTCAATCTGTTAAAGGCATATTCACAAATAGGAAAATGACACACAGGAAGAGCAAATTAGTAGTGTTATGAGAACCTCTATATTTCTTGACATTTTTAGAGTTGACATTTTCAGCTTTAACATTTCCTCAACAAGGCATTTTGCATTTAATAAGTTCTGGGATTGGGAGTTCTCTTCCCCAGAGGCCAATATTGGCTGCAGTTGGCAAAGCTGGCTGCATCTAAAATGTTGGGGGTAAACCAAGGATGCTTTCCTAAACATCCAGGCCTTATTTAATTAAAGGCTGTCATTTTCTGGTTTTCTCTCCTTCCAGCTGTTAGCATTGACAGACTAACAAAAGGAAGAGAAAACATTTCCAAATAGTTCTGAACTAGTGATTTTTTAAAAACTTCACAATTTCAAATGTTTATAAAATTAAATTACTAGTTTGGGTAAATAAAAGGGCAATTTAGTGGGGAAAGAAACTTACTTCTTGTCTCACAAGAAGACAAATAGATTGGTTCTTTTCTGCTAGGACAAAGAGGATATAAAACTACAATGTTTCTAGATATTGTGTCTGTGTCACTTTCTTAAGTGTATTTGATCCATCATCCTCTGGGTTTTGTTTAGATGGTGTCAAACAAAACTGGGAACATAGGGACTAGAATTCAAATAAACAAAAGTAATAACACCGGGGAAAAATTTCTGAACAGTAAACATGTAGTCCTGGACTGCTTCAAGAATAAGTAAGCTAAATATCCATTTTCCAAGATGACACAACAGTTTTATTTTTTGGTTGTTGTTTTTTTTTTTTTTTTGGTGAGGCAATTGGGGTTAAGTGACTTGCCCAGGGTCACACAGCTAGTAAGTGTCAAGTGCCTGAGGCTGGATTTGAACTCAGTTCCTCCTGACTCCAGGGCCAGGGCTCTATCCACTGCACCACCTAGCTGCCCCACAACAGGTATTTTTTACTTCTCTTATAGTATTGGTTGTAGACACACATGCAAAGTGGAGTGAAGAATCCCAGCCCTTCCTGTATTCCATTTATTCTTTTCTTTACACACCTTCTGTACCCAGCTAGGTAGTACAATGGATAGAGCAAGGGGCCTGGAGCCAGGAGGATCCGAGTTCAAATTCTGCCTCAAATGCTTACTAGCTGTGTGACCCTGGGCAAGTCACTTAACCTTGTTTGTCTCAGTTTCCTCATCTGTAAAATGAGCTGGAGAAGGAAATAGCAAACTACTCCCCTATCTTTGCCAAGAAAACCCCTAATGGGGTCACAAAGAGTCAGATACAACCACAATAACTAACCAACAAAAGTATGCAATTCCCTTTTGTTTCAGCTTAGACCTTCTAGACAACCTGAGACAAAGCAAGGTGGTGAAGGAGGTTCAGAGGCCTGAAGGCCTAAGATTGTATGGAGCAAACTGCCTCAGTTTACCCAAATAACTCGAGGAGACCACCAAGTCAAGCAGAGACAGATTTATTACATCCTCATGAGGACGGGCAAAACCCAATTACACATTGAAGTCTTGCAAAGATATGCCCAATCCTCTAGGCTTTTATAGTAATCTTGAAAAGGACTGTCCCCACGTACACCTAGGGTGGATGAGCTCACAATCTAACATCCAATCCTGTCTCATCCAAGGTGCGTGTTCAGCTCGTGATCAATGTATGGAGACATGCATACGTGTTCCAGGAGCAAGGGGGAAAAGGGGAGGGGGAACAAGGTCAAGCCAAAGGAAAAGGAAACAGGGGAGTGAGAGTCAGATGTTTCAAATCTCACAGTTCTCACTGACTCCCCTCTCCAGGCCCCTGTCTCTAAAGATAAGGATGACAGGGTTAAAATTTATCTTCGGCTATGTTGGGAAGTCAAAGAAATAATTGGCAATTAAACTTAAAGGAGACAGTGAGAATTTGACAAGCAATAAACTTCTAAACAACTATATTGGGTCAGGGCTGGGTACCTTCCAGACCCCATCCTCAGAGTTTAATCTGACTCAAATCCATAATCATATCATACAAGATGATCCACCAGATAACTGGAAATCAATTATAGGGTTTGCTCCAGAGATTATTTTATTGCTGGTACCAATATCCCCTGAGGGAGTCTTCTGGAAGGACAGTGAACAGAAAATTCAAATCTTCTTCCTTCCTTGCTAAAAACAAATAAGAAAACAGGCTTGTCTAGATCAATTTCAAAGATAATTTGGTATAGCTTTTTTTGTTTGGTTTTAAATCTGCATTTTTATTTTGTGGCATATAGAACTAGTGGATAGAAAGCCAGAGCAAGGCAAGAGCATGACAGGATTTCAAGCATCTGACACATATTAGCTGAGTAACTTTGGACAAATCACTTACTTCTTTGTGCTCCACATAGCTCTCTAAGAATGACAAGTTGCAGTGAATGTGTCAACCAGAATTGATAGAGGGAGTTTCTTGACCTGGGAGTTTCCTACAGTAGTGAAATCACAGATTTAGCCTGTAGACATATTCTCATTTAATTTTCCACGCCAGCTTGCTTGGTAAACAAAGTTGTAGAGCATACCTATTTTATTTGCTTTGTTTTTAAAAGTGTTTTTTTTCTATTATGCTTTCTTTTTTTTCTTCCTCCTATCTCCCCTATTGAAAAAGGAAAAGAGGGAGAGAGTTAGGAAGGAGGAAAGGAAGAAAGGAAGGAAAGAAGGAAGGAAGGAGGGAAGAATAAAAAAATACACATAAACATTCAAACAAAGCAAATTCCCACATTTCTCACATTCAGACATGCATTTCTATCATGGCTGATCATTTAGCTGAGCAGAGTTATTAAGTCCTAACATGATAAATAATATATATATATATATATATATATTTAAAATGAAGAACCAGCATTATTTATAATAAGGATAAACTGGAATCCTTTCCAACAAGATCAGGGATGAAACAAGAATGTTCATTGTTATCACATCTATTTGACATGGTACTAGAAATGCTAGCCATAACAATAAGACAAGAAAAAAGAATGTGAGGGAATAAGCATGGATGAAGTAGAAACAAAATTATTACCCTTTGCAGATGATATGGTGATGTGTTTAGAAAACCCTAGAAAACCAATGAAAAGCTAATTGAAATACTTTAGCTAAATTGCAGGAGATAAAATAAATTCACACAAATTATCAATCTTTCAGTATACCAGTGAAACTAAGCAGACAGATATAGGAAGTGAAATTCCATTTAAAATAATCTTAGAATGCACAAAATACTTGGAAATCTATCAAGATAAGCAACTATATAAATATAACTATAAACACTGTATATAGTCCTAAGTAATTGGAGAAATATTTATTGTTCATGAATAGGAAGAGTCAATATTATAAAAATGACAATGCTATCTTCCTTCCTTGCTTTTTCTTCCCCACCCCAAAATCTGCACTCCCCAGTGTCTAGTAGAGTGTCTTACATATAATAGGCATTGTAAAGAATTCATAGTTATTTGAGGTTTTTATGCCTCCCAACGCACTGGCCTGGGGCTCCGCAAACCGCATGGTGCTCCACCCACTGGTTGTAGCTGTTGCCAGGTCTCTGGCACCTATGTCATCACTACTCGTCACCGCCTACATAGGCCTGGCAAAATTATAATGATTGGAAGCCTAGTGAGGGCAGTCATGTGACTGTCAGAGTGGCCATCCCACTCTGGCTGGGACTGTGTGGGGTGTTTCTAGGTTTGGGGGAGAATTGGGCATTCTGGGTAGAAGCTGGAAAGCGACAGGCGGTCTGCTGCGTATTATCAGCTGATTCCTTGGCGGTGGTATTTTTTCAGGTATTATAATTTCCCTTTCCCCATTTTATTTCCTTTCCCTTGATCCTACTGATCCCGTTTGTGGTTTTTTTTTTTTAAGTTCGTTCTTGTTAAAATAAATCTTATTCTGTTTTAAGGGAGGCTGCCGGTCTCCTTCCTTGCCCCAATATTGCGGCGAGCCACTTAGCTAGCACTCCCCAATTAAAAACTGGTCCCCAAAGCACTGAAAGAATAAGCAAATTGACATCAAAAAAGGACATGTGTTCGTTAAGGAACAGGGGCCTCAAAATAATACTGGATATAGCACTGACCTTTCTCTTAAGCTATTTCAGAAATGCCTACACAATAGAAAATGATAAAATATATTACAAATTAGTCATTTTGGATGTAGGTAGTTACTAATTAAGTTTAGTTTGTTGCTTTGATATTCAATATATTTTAAAAAATCATTCAATTAAAAAATCTGTGCTTCCTCCCCCAACCCCCACACCCCAAATCAATTGATTTTGGTGGGGGCAGGAAATATATAACTACAAATCCCTTCTTAAATTTGAATGGTTATTAGCCCCCAGCTGATTCGTAGTTATTAAAATAATCTTCCCAACTTTGCTTTTCAGGCTATCAATCATGTTTCTATCTCTATTGTACAGATAGCTTAGGGGAGATTAAAAGGATGAGTCACTGTTCCCTGCTCTACCTATTCCAACAATCTCCCTTTTCAACAATAATTGACATTTATTAACATATCAACTCTAAAGTTTACAAAGTGCATTATTTCATTAAGTCTCATGATAACCCTATGAAATAGGCATTATAGGTATTATTATTCTCATTTGAAAGATGAGCTAAATGAAGCTCAGATCAGTCGAAGGACTTGTCCAAGGTCATAAATGGGAGACATGACTCCTGAATACAAGTATTTTTTTGGGGGGGGGGCAGGGCAATGAGGGATAAGTGACTTGCCCAGGGTCACACAGTAAGTGTCAAGTGTCTGAAGTCAAATTTGAACTCAGGTCCTCCTGAATCCAGGGCCAGTGCTCTATACACTTTGCCGCCTAGCCGCCCTAGTGAATACAAGTATTCTTGACCCCAAGTCCAGCATTCTATCCACTAATACTACACTGCATCTCTGTGATGTGTCAGAATTCTGACCAATTTCCTTCTGGTGTGTTGGGATTCATAGAATTACAAATCTCAGGGGAAGGAGGGACATTAGAAGTTGTCTAGTCCAATCCATACCTAAGAAGCCTGTCTATAACATACCTAATAGCAAAGAGGGACCCAAAGCTTAGTCTGATTCCTCTATAGTGTGCTGCAAGCTCACAGCAAGGAATTATTCTGTGCTCTGAGCAAAAAAAGCATTTGCAGACCAGTGCATTAATTATTATGAAAATGTTCCATTCTTCAAACAGAAATATGTCTCTTTGTGACTTCCATCTTTAGTCCTAATCTCTTCTGTGACCAAGCAAAAAACTCTAGCACTTCTTCTGCTGGATAGGACTTAAAATGGTTGGTAAACTGACCACAGGCTCCTTGAGAATAGGGACTATTATTTTGATTTAATCCTCAGTACCTAGCATACTGTCCGGAACATAGTAGGTATTTAGAAAATGCTTGTTGATTGATTTATTCTTTGAAGACAGTTATCACACACTTACAAACCTGCTCTTTTTTAATTTAAACACTCGGGGGGCAGCTAGGTGGTGCAGTAGATAGAGCACCAGCCCTGGATTCAGGAGGATCTGAGTTCAAATCCAGCCTCAGATACTTGACACTTACTAGCTGTGTGACCTTGGGCAAGACACTTAACCCTCATTGCCCCACCCCACCCCCCAAATTTTAAACGTTCAGTTCCTTCTGTATGTCTCCAAATGAAGTCCCACAAACTTCAGTTCATACAAGGAGGGACTCCCTAGAGAAGAACAGACATCTGCCTGAGACGCAAACTCAGAATCATAGGTCTTGAATAGTTGTGTTGGTTTCTGACTCCCAAATGAGCACATACCACTATCTCTCTTGGCAGGGAGAAAGGCAGAGCGGCTACTAACTGGTGTGCCCATAAAAATTAACCCACCCTATTTCATCTATTTGTCCTCGAGTTGAGGCAATATCCACACAGAGCAGCCTTATAAAACCAATAGCTCACTTTCTCCTGACACTTTATAGGTTCAAAGTGCTTCACTCACTTTTTTCCTCTTGACACTCCTATGAGGTAGATCATTAAGATTCGCATTTCTATAGATAGACTGTAACACTGAAAAGGCCCTCTCTTACAATACCCCTGTGAAAAAGTTTGTTCAAGGATTATTAACTCTGGCTGGTGAGCAAAGTCAGAGAGCTTAAAGGGTTTGCCAATATTCACATAGCTACTAAGTATCAGAGGCTGGGTTTGAAACTCAGTCTCCCAGGCAGCTAGGTGGTGCCAGCCCTGTATTCAGGAGGACCTGAGTTCAAATCCACCCTCAAAACACTTGACACTAGCTGTGTGACCTCAGGCAAATCACTTAACCCCCATTGCTCTGCCAAAATAAAATAATAATAATAATTAATAATAATAATAATAAAAGAAACTCAGTCTCCCGCCTGTTTTTAGCAATATTTCCTTTATACCGTGTTTTGAGGTAAGAAGTATTATTCTCCTCTTGGAGGAAGGGAAGCTGAGTCTCAGACAAACCCAGACTCAATCCCAGGTTGTGGATAATGGACAAGTATGATGCTCCTTCCACTCTGCTGCCTCTTCCATCAGCCACTCTCCTTCTGAGGAAATCATCAATCTGCATGCTGGAAAACATGACCAATGAGGTCTTCTGAATGTGTTTCGCTGAGTAATTACTGTTATTGTATTATATGTTTCTTCAGCTGGGTTTAGATTAGTATAGGAAATGATGGAATCTTTTTTCTCTAACTCTGAGCAAATTAATAAACAATAATAATTGATCTTTTGGAGAAAGGAACCCAGAGCATTTGTCAGACCTCAAGCAGAATGCAGGAATGTGTTAATTATTCAGCTGGGGGCCTATGGGGGAAGTTTAGGGATAGGGAGGAGGGGTTGAGGTGGGGTAGAGAAAAGGACAGAATCTTATCTGCAAACCTCTATCCATATTCAGCATCTTAATGTTACTTAGAAATGACTGAGTACATGTAAAAGGCTTTAATTCATGCTTCCTCCAGAAACTGAGGCCAAATGAAGATGAAGCTACTTCATAATAACATGAACTCATAGCTAGCATTTGCATAGCTAGCACTTTAAGATTTGTATTTTACTCAAAATATCTCATTTGGAGAATCAAATATCTCATTTGATCCTTACAATAACCCTGGGAGGTAGGTGCTATTATTAATCTCTTTTTATAAATGAGATTTTAAAAAATAGATTCCTTTCTTGAGCTAAACTGCCAAGCATTCAAACTCTACTACAGAGAGTGCAACTCCAATGGGCTAGTCATGTTGTTTGCATGCCAAATGTATGCTTACCTAAAAGACTGTTTTATAGAGAACTCACACAAGGCAAGCCCTCACATGGAGGTCAGAAGAAGGGATACAAGGACATTTTCAAGATCTCTCTAAAGAACTTTAAAATTGATTGTGAGACATGGTAGATGCTACAAAGGACAGCCCAACATGATGTGCCCACATCAAAGAAGGTTCTGTACTCTGAGTGAAGCACAATCGCAGTAGCTCTAAAGAAATGTTAGATGAGCAAATTCAGAGACATCTCCACTCCAAACATTAATGTGAACTATTTGTACCCAACCTGTGGTAGAGCCTTCCAAGTTGGTATTGTTCTGATCAACCACAATCAGACACTGTACATTGATTCCAACATAGTGATGTCATTTTGGTTTTCTTAGAGAATGGAGGACAACAACCAGCCAGCCAGTCCTCTTTTCACAGATGAGAAAACAGAAGCATACGGAGGTTAAGTGACTTGCTCAGGATCACATAGATAGTAAATATCTGAGGCCAGATTTAAATTCCTCCCTGACTCCAGGTCCAGTGTTCTATCTACTGAGACATGGCTTAATTAGTAAATGGCCACTGGGTTTATACTTCAGATCTGGTGAAATTTCCTGGAACTGTTTGGACAATAAAATCAAGCCAGTCCAATTCAGTACTACTTACAAAAATCCAGGAGCTTAGGAAAATATAGATATGTCAGAGAAGTTATAACATTATAGGACTCATTGCTAACAGGCTGAAATATATTTGTAATTATCTTGGGACACTTACTGTATACCCACTCCCATATGGCAACCCTTTAGTGAAACAAAATTGTCTTTTGGAATTCTCTTTGGAGCCTGTATTTCATTCATTCATTTGCACATTCGTTTGTTTACTCATTTACTTATTTGTGTGATCCCCACAAATATATTTTATATACAGCTAATTTATACATAATTATTTGCATATCGTATGTCCCATTAGTTTGTGAACTTCTCAAGGATCTGTTCTCAAGGACTATCTTTTTTTTTTTTTTTTTGGTGGGGCAAAGAGGATTAAGTGACTTGTCCAGGGTCACACAGCTAGTAAGTGTCAAGTGCCTGAGGCTGGATTTGAACTCAGGTCCTCCTGAATCCAGGGCCCATGCTTTATCCACTGTGCCACCTAGCTGACCTCTTCAAGGACTATCTTTTAACCTTCCTTTGTATCCCCAGCAGTTAGCACAGGGCTTGGCACATAGCAAGTGCTTAATAACTGTTTATTGACTGACTGACACAGATGATAAATGTTCTAAAACTGGTAGTATTTTCATCACTGCTCTTGATCAAAGACAAAGAATTCAGAAAGAGAGAAGTAGATTTGGAGAGTGAACATCTGACTAAGAATATAATATAAGAAAATGGGATTTGCTTGGCTGGGCCATGGCTTAAAGTATAGAAATGACAGGCTCTTGTCCAAGGTGTGGAATGTAACCAACAAGGGCTGGTAAGATTGTATTTTTGAGGTGGCTGGGTGTCACAGTGTAAAGAGTATCAGGCCCAGAGTCAGAAAGACCTCAGTTCAAATCTGACCTTAGACATATACTAGCTGTGTGACCCTGGGCAAATCATTTAACTCTGTTTGCCTCAGTTCCTCAACTATAAAATGAGCTGGAGAAGGAAATGGCAAACAGCTCCAGTATCTTTACCTAAAAAACCTCACCAAATGGGGGTCGTGAAGAGTGGGGTATGACTAAAAAAACTGAATAACAAGAAGACTGTATTTATCTGGATTCTGGTAAAACTAATCAAGAGGGCTTTAAACTGAAAAGAATGGGGAAACTTTAAGAAAATGCTGGATGGGAGGCAGCTAGGTGGTGCAGTGGATAGAGTACTGACCCTGGAGTCAGGAGTACCTGAGGTCAGATTTGGCTTCGGACACTTGACACTTACTAGATGTGTGACCCTGGGCAAGTCACAACTCCAATTGCCTCACTAAAAAAAAGGCTAGATGACTATTTGGGGGGGGGATGTTGTAGAGGGAAATCTTAGGTATGGGTTGGATGAGACTGCTTCTGAAATCCCCTTCAGCTCTGATATGTGATGGTGTTTGTTCATTAAAACCAGTCTCTATAGTCATTGGTCCATACTGCTGCCCACCCTCTCTACTCTCCATGCCCCCCCCCCCCCCCAGGAAATCTAGGTGAGGAGGAAGAGACAGGCATAAATGTATAAGGCAAACAACAATACCAAGAACTCCAATCCGTCCACACAAAGAATTCTAAAGGAGCATATCATTAATTGCTAACTGAATACTACAGGTAACCAGGCTGACCAAGTCAAAGATGACATCATATAGAGCATTTCATGGTGCTGAAAAAGGCCAAACATTTTACTTGTCACTTGGTAATTAAAGAGCATTTCTTTCTTTTTTTAAATAATAAAAGTATTTTATTATTTTCCAGCTACATGTAAAGATACTTTCAACACTTATTTTCATAAGATTTTCAGTTCCAAATTTTTTCCATCCCTCCCTTCTCTTTCCCCCTCCCCAAGACAGAAAGCAATCTGATATAGGTTATATATGTATAATCCCATTAAACATATTTCTGCATTAGTCATGTTGTGAAAGTTTAGGGAAAATTAGCTGAGGTTTCTAATATATTTGTTACTTAAAAATTAGAAGCTGTAGCACCAGATTTGGGCATTAAGCATTTATTAAAGCATACCAAATATTAATAAAGAGAGAACACTTGACTCAGAAAGTTAAAAAAAAGGCCTATCTAGCCTAGAGCTTAGCCTGGCCTGCTTCTTCCTCTAAGTCCTCCTCCACAAGTGCGTATAAGAGCCTAATTGAGAGTGGAAGCTTCCTCTGGGTCCAGAGGAGAGGTGGCCCTTCCACACTGCTCAAAACGAATTGGCTAGCATCATTCAAGTCTATTGGTTTATTGGACTTGAGGGTGGTCCATGAGCAGAACCTGCTGAGGTCACAGCTCAGAGAACATACCCTCTGAGGGCCAGGCCTTCAGGTAGGTGTGGTTCCAATCAAGTTAACTCCAAGTGAGTCAATCAGCAAAGTCAATCCAATCAATCTTAATATAATCCCCTTGGGGTGGGGGAGCCTCTGGGAGTCCCAAAACTATTTTCTCACAACCCTCCCTGTACTTCATTAAGAAACATGGTTTCCTTAAATGAAGCAATAATATTACAAATACTTAGAAAGGGTTCTATGATGACTAACAATGTAAAGGGGAATGACAAGAGAGAAGAGAATTTGAGAGACACATTGCCAAAAAAAAAAGAAAAGAAAAAACCCAAACCTAAAGGGGCAGTCCCCTTTAGAAGGTGGATATTACAAATAGTGTATGCAATAGGAAAAGGAAAACAGGAAAATGTCCATTTAAGTCTTTGGAAGTCTTTTCTCAGATGATTCTTCAGATGTCATCTGGGTGTAGTTCTGGATTCTGGGCGTAGTTCTGGATTCTGGGCATGGTCTTGAGTGCAGTTGTAGAGAAGTCTCTCAGGTGTTTCATATGCTGATGATCAGCTAGAAAATCTCCTCATCTGGAAAATTTCCTACAAAATTGATCTTAACACAACTTTAAATAGCTTTGCCAATGACCAAATCAAATAATGAGGGTTCTCAAAAGCATATGTCTAAGGAAATTCATAATCTTTTAGAGATTTTAGGATTATGTATTGTCCAATTGTTACATATGAAACAGACATAATAAAGACAAAAATTTAAACATTTTAAAAAACCTTAATATTACCGTAAACCCTTCCTGTGGAGAATAAATTGAGAAGATGTAATATAAAAGTTGTCAGATTAATTTCAGTTATAATAACTTCTAACAAAAGTAGATGTCTCCTTCAGTTACTTGCAAGAGAGTCTATAAATTATGCTGGTATACCCTTCTTTAATACAGGGCTAAGACAATTGTGATATTAATTAAGAAAAGGATTTATAACCTGGATTCATAACTTTTTGCATCATCTGCCTAATTATCCTCATGCCATTATGAGAAATTAAAGAATCTAATATAACTGATAACAGATGTCAAGGCCAAATCCAATATTGTGTTTATCATGACACCTGAGGTAATTATGGGGTTACCATAAAAGAATAGAGAAGTAAGAGAAATGAGCATTGCCAAACTTTATGGCTCTGAAGACAGCCAATGCAGTATATTGAGGAGAAAACTGAATCAGGCTTAATCAGATGCATGGGATTGAGACATCCATGGCATCAGGTATATGGGGCGGGGGAACCAAAGTCAGGTGTAGAATGAGATGGCTGGGATAAAAATCATCCAGCCACCTTTATTACATAGCTGGGACTTCTAGTACTATGTGTGTGTGTGTGTGTGGGGGGGGGAATGAAGCCAAAAGAATCCAACCTCAGCTCTTGTCAATGGCTATTCTCTCAGCCTTTCGCGAGGTAGTACACTACCTGTACTTCATGCATGTCTCCCCTCCTGTGACAGTTCAATGCCTGCTCTTGCACATATTCCTCTCATGGATGGCTAGCATCTTGGCTACTCTGATCTGATAACTCAGGCAATTAATGTCTCAAATGGTAAGTTCCCATAATCCAAGGTTCATATGGATTCATCAACTGAGGATAATGATGACAGCAAAAAATGCAAATTAATTGACAAATATAATTATAATCATATAGATAGTAGATGACAAATGTAAATGACTGACAACATTATTCATTATTACATAATTTCCATGAATGCATTACTCCTCAAGCATTGGTACTGGTTTTACATGGGAACAATGGATCCAAGAGTCCTTCTCTCTAATTTTGATGGAAGTTGGAGTTGTCAGCAATACCTGGAAAGGACCTTCCCAAGCTGGCTGGGTCCCAGTAGTCTGCTGAAAATTTTTGATATATACCCTGTCTCCTGGGTTGAAATCATGTAAGGAGAAGTCCAAGGGGCCAGCCTATACTGCTGATCCTGCCTCATGGAGTTAATGTAGCCTGGCTTGTAACTCCTGTGTATAGGAAGCAATAGAGGTATCCCCACCCCCACCCCGCGCCCTGCCCCAGTAATGATGTATATACTGGGGAAAAAGGTTTTGTTTGGATAGGGGCATGGTAAAAAAGCATCTAAAAAGGTGATATATGTAGTTCTTCTCTTGGCCTGCTGTGCAGATAGAACAGTGCCAATGGTGGAACATCAGGCTACTTCAAATGAGTTTCAGTGCACAATTTGCCAATCATGCTCTTAAGCTCTTTATTCATACATTCCACCCGGCCTTTGTGGGTGGTAGGGTGTGTGGAACTGTGGATTTACTCCCAGGAAAGAGTAGATTTGGGATAGAACAGAATCAGTGAAATGTGTGCCTTTGTCAGAATCAATGTGGGCTGGCAGACCAAAGCAATAGACAAGGAGAACTTTGGCAACAAATGCAGCAGTGGCCCAGGGGTGTGGGAAAGCCTCCACCCACCAAGTAAGTTGATCAACAATAACAAGACAAAACTTATAATGTCCCGCCTTAGGCACTGCAATATAATCAATTTGTAGATGTTCAAAAGGTATATATGCTAAAGGACACCCTTCATAAGCTTTAACACAGAAGGCATCTTTATAAGTCTGATAGGCAGAGCAAGAGGTACACACTTGAGAGGCTATGTTGGTAACACCTGGGGCAACCCAAGCCCTTTTAACTGAGTCCACAATTCCTTGTGTTCCAAAGTGGCCATTCCTGTGAATAGACAGGCATATCTGGTGGTAGAAACTCCAGGGGAGAAGTGGCTTTCCCTCTGCAGTCACCCAGACCCCATTTCCCTGTTTAGCCTTGAATTTCTTTTTTCTTTTCTTTCTTTTCTTTTCTTTTCTTTTTTTTGTTTGCACTAAGATGGACGGATCAAGGAGCATGGCCATGGGAGGAGCAAGAGGTGGGGCCAGGGGAGAGGGGAAATGAGGTAAAGTGGTGGGGCACTGGGAGAAGGAGGAGATGTTAGAGGGGGAGGGACCATTGCCCTCATGTGCTGCCACGTCTGGTTTATCGGGATGGCTACAAACCAGGGAGAAATTTGGAAGCTGATTCTGCCCCCTGAGGGATTTTCTAAATCCACCAGTTATCATCTGCCTAAGATCCTGCAGCCTATTCGTACAGTCCCGCATTATGTGTCCCAATCTATTACAGTAATAGTAAAATCTAGGGGGTTGATGGTGATTCTCAACTGTCTTCCTATGGTTTCCTGTAATGGAGCCAAAATGCTCTGAGCTGTGGTTGTTTCCTCAGCCTTACCTTGTAATTCCTTCTCTTTCTGTCTGTCCCTTTCTTCCCTCTCCTTTCCTTCATAAATATATGTTGATATTTCTTTAATTTTGTCTTTACTTAGGGCATTCCAACCTGGACACTGCCTTTCAAATTATTTCCAAATTGCCTGCAAGGATTGATGAACAAAGTGATTAGAAATGAAATGTGCATCTCTAGAATTTAATGGATCTAATGCAGCATACTGTTTAACACTTTTGCATAATCTATCATAAAATCTGTTAGGTCTTTCATTAGGCTCCTGAACAGTATCTACAAATTTTTGTCAGTTATCAATTTTGCTAGCACAGGATTCCATTGTCTTTAACAATGTTTCCCTCGCCTTCTGCAAATTATCAAAATGCTCAGGAATATTGGGGTCCCAGTTAGGGTCTTCTAAAGGCCATCATGTAGCAACTTTTCCTGATGTGGCTAAGGAGTTTGCTGCTGCTATTATATCAGCTCTTTCACTTGAGGATAATATCATTTCCATGAGATCAGTAACATCACCTCAAGTGGGCTGATATCCTCTAAAAATTGCCCTAAACTGGCTGATCACTGTTGTGGGATCTCCATCAAATTTAGGAATATCTTGTTTCCATGAACTCAAATCTTTGGGACCAAATGGTGTGTGTTTTCTGAGCCTCACTACAGCACTCTTTCAATCCTGGGTGAGGGTCTCTTGAAGGGGAAGAATTTTGGACTTTTCTGTCTCTTCTAAAAGCGAATTTTCTTCTGTGGTTGTTGTAGAAGAAATAGAGGGAGAAGCTGGTGTCTCCTCCTGTGTGAGCTCCTTGCTTGCTGTACTCCAGAGTTCCCAATAAGGTAAATCTTTGGGGGACTTAAGGTACAGGATTAATTTTAAATATCTTGATGTTTAGGGATCAAAAGATCCATACTCTGGCCACTGGTCTTCTAATAAGCTAAAATATTCTTTATGCCACCTAAAACACAGTTTGATAAGCTTTCTTTTTTCCATGCCTGGCTAAATCACTAGCTTATACGAATCCCATGCTGTGAGTATCCTTTCTAGGGGAGACCCATGTATTATATGGTAGAGTTTGGTATTTTTAGTCCCCACAGTGTAATTCAAGATTTGCTGTACTAAAACAAAAAGATAAATAAAATTAAAAATAGAAAATCCACAAAAACAAAGCATTAACATGATCTTATGAAATTACAGCCTAAAATTGTCTCAAAAAATCCTTTTGCTCTTATCCCCTCCCCCCCAGTTTGTCTGATTAAACAGATTAAAGCTAGAGAAAGAAAAGCAGGTACTTAGGTACTTAGCAGGTAGAAGAAACTCATTTGAAAATTTAAAGGGCACAGGGACATAAAATCAGTGAAAGTAGGAGAAACGTACAAACATAAAATTTCTTACCCAGCTTGTTTGCAGAGAAGATTAGAATATTTTGGGGTTCAACAATCCCTTTGTGGTTGCCAACACACACACATATATGTATATATAAAATTATTCTATACATACATCTCTTTATCAGTTCTTCCTCTGGATGCAGATAGTATCTTTCTTCATATGTCTCTTATAACAGCTCTCTCTGTGGTGTCAAAGAACAGGAAATTACAGAGATGCCCATCCATTGGGGAATGGCTGAACAAGTTATGGCATATGATCTTGATGGAATGCTATTGAGCTGTAAGAAATGATAAGCTTGTTGATTTTAGAAAAACATACAAATCCTTGCATGAAATAATAAAGAGTGAAATTAGCAGAACCAAGAGAATGTTGTATACAGTAAAAGAATACTGGGTGTTGATTCAGAGTACCTGGTTCAAATCCAGACTACTATTTATTACTTGTGTGATGTTGGACTTACCCTTCTGGATCTCAGTTTCCTGATATGTAAAATCAGATTGGGGGAAGAGTTTCAGATGTACAAAATTTCTTCCCTCTCTATATCTGTAATCCTGTGAGGAATGCTCAGAGACATTTTGCTGTCAACTATGTGGTTAATATTATTTCAGAGAGTTTCAGAATCACTGTTCAATGAAAGTCAAGAAAAATACTAGGAAGCAACATTGGCAACAACACACAAAGGCAACATCATGGTTCTTCCTCAGTAAATCATTCTGAGTCTCCTGTATCCTTGTTATTGAGATTTTACTTGAATAAATTATCTTCTTTAAATCTATTGCTTGAACTTTTGGCCCTGAAATGCCTAATAAATCAGTGTGTTCTTTAATAAGCCTTGGTAAATAAGAAAAAACTCAACATTGATGTTTATGACCATCTAAACAAATAAAGTTAGTTTAATTCATGATATCAGTATTCTGAGTTCTGTTTGCCAGGGAACAACTGGGAAAATGAAGAGATGAGGAGCCATCATTGAGTTCCTCTACTAAGCAAAGAATTTACTTTTTGCTTTTTCTGCTCCTTTAAAGAAAATAAAAAGAAATGTCTATTAGCTAGTAAGCATTGATTGGGTACTGCTGAATGAGAAACATCATACATGGCATATTATGGGGTGATTTTAAAAAAAGACAGTCCTTGATCATCAATTTTCTTAGACATTGTAACCACAGAACTCCAGTTTTGGAAAAGACCTCAGATGTTATCCAGGCCAACTAGTTCCTTAACAAGAATCCTCTTGTACAAAATATCCAAAAAGTGGACAACTGCCAGTACTTGAATACCTCAAGTGAAGAAAAACCCATTGATAGCTGTGATCAGCAAAGGGCTTTTTTCTTTCCAAAAGTAAAAGAACATGTGGTCTATCCTTATGTCTAGTCTAGGAAGGATGTGTATTTGTGACTGTAGTCATCTATGACATCTTTGAAGGAAAGTCTATACATGTGACAATGTAGAAGCAAAAGTACTAGGTTAGGATAATGGAAACCCAGGTTCTAATTCTCATTCTGATTCTATTTTGTTGTATGACCTTGGGCAAGTCAACTTGTATGAGAAAGATCTGGGGATTTTAGTGAATTACAAACTTAATATGGTCATAGATTCAAAGCTAGAATGACTCTTAAAGACCATCAAGTCCAGCCCATTCCCTCCTACCCACCATCTTACAGATGGAGCACAGAGAGTTTAAGTAAATTGTATAGGGTCACACAGTTAGTAAGTGTTTGAATGAGGATTTGAATCCAAATCATCATCCCTCCAACTTTATGTCTTATCTATTACACCATGCCAATAGCATGACAATGTAACCAAAAAAAAAGAATTAATGTGATCATTCGCTGTATTAAGAGAGGTAGAGTGTGTAGGAATAAGGAATTAGTAGTCCTGTTGAACTAAATCCTAATCAGACCACATTTAGAGTACCATATTCAGTTCTGGGCCCCATACTATAGGACAGACATTGATAAGCTGTAGCTGATCAGAAGATGGTGAGTAGGATGGCAAGAGGACATATCATATGAATACCAATTGAAAGAACTGGAGCTATTTAGAGAAGACCGTATGTGGAGGTTTGTGTCTGGCAGGGAGAGGGTGCACATATGGTCTGTTCTAGGTCTGAGCAAGGTCAGTCCCCTACTAGTTTAAGTATGATTTTGGAATAAAATGATACACTACTAGGCAATTTGGTACTTAAGAAAAGAAAATTTTCTTAGCCATACCAGGAGAAAGGAATTCAACAAATATAAGCTCTGAGAGTTAACTTAAATCCCCTGCCTCTGAGTTGCCCATTGTGGTCCACTAGCCAAGTACCAGACAACATCTGGAGATTTTTGTGGTTGTACTGTGTAAGAAGGTGGCCAAGAAGTTAATTCAACAGCTTGAGTCTTTAGTCCCTTTAGCCGATTAAGTCTGGAGGATGTTTACAATACCTTTTAAGGAAAAACTAGTCTAACTTTCAGGGGACTGGAGAGGAATTATATTGCTGCCATTTCAAAGTGATAAATGTCTTCAAGTATTTTAACAGTTTCCAAGAGAAGAGAGACCAAATTTATGCTCTTTGACCCCAGAAGGTAGAAGTAAGTGCAATAGGTGGAAACTGCAGAGGCAGATTTTTGCTCCATGGAAGGAAAAACTTACAACAGTGAGAGCTGTCCAAAATTGCAATCAGCTGCTTTTGGATGTAGTGAATTCTCCTTCACTGGAAGTTGAACAACCAATTATCAGGAGATCTCTTTGGAGTGTATATTAAAAGCCAGAAGGGACAGGAATTCTAAACCCCTCATTTTTTAGATAAGGTTGCACAGAAAGGGCAAAATAATTTTCCAAGGTCTCACAGGTAGTATGTGGAAAAGTCATGGTTCAAACACACTTCCTCTAAGGCTGAATCTAACACTCTTTTCATTACCTTCCCAAGGGATTCTTGGTCCTGTGTGGGTTGGACTGGATGGTCTCCAAAGACCCTTCCTACTCTAAGCTTTTGTGATTCTATGGGACAGGGAAATAGGGGCTAACAGGTCCAGCTCAATCACTAAATTAGCTAGATGAAAGACTTCAATGCAAAACAGTCATGTGTGATTGAAATGGAAGCTTCTACACCTTTCAGCACCCCAAGGTTGCTTCTGGAGTACTGACTGCCTCTTAGGTAGCTCTACGGGTACTACCTTTTCTGGAAGGTTCTTTAAGGGCAGTGTTAAGGGCTAAAATTCTAGCTAAACTGTCTAAAATATTTAATGAGTGGTCACCAATAAATTATAAGCTTTAGCAAGAGTTAGGCTTTTAAGCATTTATTAAGGAAAACAAGAATTTGGTAAAGAGAGAGAGAAAGGCCTAGATTCCTATCTATTAAAGGGAGAGCACATTTCTAGCTCCGCTCTCCACCAGAGTCCAAAGGAAAGAGCGAGAGTGAGCGCCAGTCTCCAGCAGGTGGTGTTATTCCAATCGTTACAGCAGAATTGGTGCCAATCAAAAATTTGCACAAGATGAGCCCTTCTGATGAGTTAGTCAACTCAAGAGATAAAATTAAAATCAGAATAGTGTTTGGGGATTATAGCAAGGGCTATTCATTAAGGGCTAGAGAAGGAAATGGCAAACCACTCTAGCATCTTTGACAAGAAAACCACAAATAGGGTGCCAGGGTAGAACACAACTAAAATGATCCAACAACAAAAATTCATTAAAGAGGGGAATTTAAATAATACCTCAAAGGACCAAGCTGCATCAATTGATGATAGTGAATTTTTTATTTTATACTTAAGGCAAAGAAAATAGAGATAGTAGGATGATATTTTTCATTTAAAAGTAAAATTACGGTAATATTTTTGCATTAATTGATGTGCCTGGCACTTCTAATGTTTCATGGTGTTTCTTTTAAGTGACTCAAGCCTGAATTACAGAATCTCATCATAGAAAGGCACCTCAGAAACCATCTTAACCAGATCTGCACCTAAACCTTTTTCTTCTTTACAATATCTCCAAATGATCATCCATTCTTGGCCAGAGATCTTTGATGGAGAATCCACCACATCTCAAGGCCTAGTGAATTTCCCTTCTCCATGATAGGAATTCTGTTCAGCTAACCAGTGTCAGGCATTAGAAATGGAGCATCGTTTTTCCAGGATGGAACTGGAGACAAACTGACTATGATGATGACTAAAGCTTATATATCTCTTTTAAGTTTGCAAAGGTTTACCTATACTGTCTCATTATATCGAAATACAATAAGGCAGGTGCTATTATTATCCTTATTTTATAGATGAGGAAATTGATACTGAGAGGCAGTAAGTGACTTGTACAGAGTCATACAGCTAGTAAATATCTGAATCAGCATTTGAACTCAGATCTTCCTAACTCCAAGTCTAGTCTGCCTTATCCAGCACAGTGCCTGGAACATAGTAGGTGCTTAATAAATATTTATTGACTTTTGACTCTTTGTCTAGTTACAACCCCTCACTGACTTACTCCTTGTCATTTTCCTTTTCTAGATTCCAACACCTCTGCTGTGACACCATCTGAGTGTCACAGTAGATAGAACACTAGCCTTGAAGTTGGGAGGACATGAGTTCAAAACTCACCTCAGACACTTACTACCTATGTGACCCTAGGCAAGTCACTTAACCCCAATTCCCTTAAACATCCCTGGTGATCTGGAATCATAATGATGTATATCTTGCCATTGGACCCAGATGGCTCTGGAGGAGAGAGTAAGGTTGGTGACCTTGCACAGCCCTCCCTCACTTAAATCCAATTCAAGTCATGACATCTGTCATGGTCCTCTTTGAGAATGCAGGACAAACAATAACAATGACACCATCTCAGAAATACTGCAGTTCATTAGATCCCAGTTTGTCTTACTTTGGATAGGTTTTTATCTTCTGAATGGAGACTTGAGAGAGAAGTCAGTCTTTTGCTGAGATAATAATGGACTTTTATGTAGGGCTTTGGAATTTGTTAAGTACTTTGTACCTATCTCCCCCCAAGCCCACCCTAAACTCTCCTCAGCAACACATTTCTAGGTTACTGATCTCTTCTGCTATCTTATGTTGATCCTCATTAGATTTTTTTTCAGAAGATAACTTTTTTTTTAAACCTTGACCCCCAATTCTTGGAAGCCCACCCTCTCTGGGATCTGCCATTCCCTAAGCACTGATAAAAATATAATCTGCTGAATGCCCTAAATAGAAAGCTTAGGAAGCAGAAAGCATTTCAGAATGGTCCTGGGGTCTGCATTAGATTGCACTGTTCTCCAGCCTCTTCCTGATTGAAGCTGGTACTTAGCTGTGAAAAATCAAATGTGTTGCTCAAGTTGCCTTGCAGAAAAGCCAGAATTCCAATAGGCAGCAGTTTTGTAAACAATGGATTAATTAAAACTATATTAAAAGACTGTAAGAACACTTTAAGCCTCTTCCTTCCCACACAGAATTATTTTGTATTTACTTATCTGAGTACCTGGTGTATATACTGCCCTTCTTTACCAATAGACTGTAGGCTCCTTGAGGGCAGGGACCATTATGTTTTAACCAACTACCTTACATCTGATAGCAGCTTAATAAATGTTTTTATAATTGAATCGAAACTCTGTATTGGAAGATCATCCTTTGTTGTTGCTCAGTAGTTTTTCAGTTGTGCCCCTTGACTTTTCTTGATTCTCTTGGCAAAGATACTGGAGTGGCTTGCCATTTCCTTCTCCAGCTCATTTTACAGATGAGGAAACTGAAGCAAATGGGGTTCAGCGACATGCCCAAGGCCATGCAGCTAGTAAGTGTCTGAGGTCAGATTTGAACTCAGGAAGATGACTCCAGGCCCAGCATTTAAATAGGTCAGCCCTTAAATGTGTTTCTATGGGGGCATACAAGTGCTATATGCTCATGCTATACAAAAGAAATGGATGACAACTGGTAAGAGTCTGTGTGTGTGTGTGTGTGTGTGTGTGTGTGTGTGTATTTTCTGGGAGTCCTATCAATTTTTCAAATCTTTTTTGTCCCCAATGTCAGTTGCCAGTTATAGATAGTATGTCCCTGATGGCATTGACTGACCTAATGACTAGTGCCCTCCTTGTCAATGTAACTAATTAGCATCAATTGGTTTTTTTCAGAAACATTTGCTGAGAAGATATATCAAGAAAAAAGAAAGTACAGAGTATTTCCCCCGGTACTTCTCCCTCTAACTCCTTGGTCTCTGGGAAGAGTGTTAGATTTGGAGTCAGAAAGATATGTTTAAGTTCATGCACCCCAACCTGTATTAACTGCATAACTAAGAGCAAACATCAACCTTTCTGAGCCTCTGTTTTTTCATCTATAAAGTAGGGATAAAGGTATCTATTCAGAAAGTGGTTGTGAGATTCCAATGAGACAATTGGAATTGGTGAATTGTAGAGCTCCAGCAGTTAATATTGTATAGGTGTCAGGAACATAGCTGGCGTGCCACATTGGACAATATGATGTGAGGACCCCTGGTCTGGGTACTTTGGTATTGATTCTGGGTAAACAATGCCAGTAACTGACCAGTAGTAGTTGTGTAGCTTGAGCAAATTCTTGTCACTTCCAAAAGAGAGGGGGATAACAGAGGCAGAGATAGCCTGCTATAGTGGATAGGCTACTAGACACGGACGCAAGATGTTTTCAAATCATGCCTCAGATATCTTAGTAACCTTGTGACCCTGGACCAATCATTTAACCTCTCTGAGCCTCAGTTTCTTCATCTGTAAAATGAAATGTTTTGACCTAATATCTTCCAAGGTCTCTTCCGACTCTAAATCTATGATCCTGTCATCTCAAGGTTGGGTGGGAAGTAAGAGATCCTTTTGACCAACTCTTGTCCAAAGCACAAATTTCCTCCATAACGTTCCTCAGAAGTGATCATCTAGTCTCTGTGCGAACATCTTTGGTGATGGAGTGGACTCACTCCTTCCTAAAGCAACCCATGCTATTTTTGTAGATCTCAAGTTGTTAGGCATTTCTTCCTTTCCTGGAGCTGAAACATGCTTCCTTTGTAACTTCCACCTATTTCTCCTAGTTCTGTTCTCTGGAGCCAACTAAAAAATAGTCCAGTTATGACTAACCTACCCCTAGGGAAAGTTGGGCTTGTTTCAAATAATACAGCCCTGTAGATAGGCCCTGAAAGTTGTCTGGCCTTCAGACTTCTTCACTGACTTGTTCAAATTCCACAGTGTTATTTCAGTCACACATAGGGTTATAGGGATTATTTTTTCCCATCTGGAATGCCACCTCCCAGTCATCTGTCTCACAAGAGGCTAAACTACCATTAGATTATAAGCTCCTTGAGGGCAGGGGCTGTCTCTTTTTCTTATCTGTATCTCCAGTGCTTAGCCCAGTGTCTGGTACATAGTAGGCACTTAATAAATGTTTATTGAATTGAAATGAATTCTGGCCTGCAGGAGAAAGGATGGCAATCAGGGGACTCTAAGTAACTAGCTGAGACTTGGCTTAAATGAAAAATGTTGGAGTTTAATCTCAACTCTGCTCCCGAGCCACAAGGACAATAGATCTGGAAAGAACCTTAGAAATCATTAGACCCAACTGTCTCATTTTATAAAGGAGGAAATGGGGGCCTCAAGAGGTAAGATGGCTTAGGCAGGTAACACAGTGGGTAAGCGTCAAGGTTAGGATTCAAATGCTTGTGTTCCATCTACATGACACCACAGGATGCTGCTCTTTCAAAGTCATTTTGTATTTCTGTGTTTGTGTTTCCTCATTTGTACATGGGAATGGGGCAGCTAGGTGACTCATTGGATAGGTCACTGGACCTGGAGTCAGGAAGACTCATCTTTCTGAGTTCAAATCTGGCCTCAGACAGTTGTGTGACTCTCGGCGAGTCACTTAACCCTGTTTGCCTCAGTTTCCTCATCTGGAAAATGAGCTAGAGAAGGAAATGGCAAAACACTCTAGTATCTTCACCAAAAAACAAAACAAAACTCCAAATGGGGTCACAAAGAGTCAGACATGACCTGAAATGACTAAATAACAACAGCACATGGTAATGATTGCTAGAAAGAATAGGTTATAAAAACACCACAAAGCCCTGTAAATAAAGGTAAAAAAAAATAATGAAACACTGAATGGACCTAAAAAAACCAACACCCCTCCCAAACCCTCACTTTCTCAGGATCCTGACTGCCTTTTGGACAATAGACATCATTTACTGAGAGCTTGTGTTAAGCAGGCTACAGACTGCAAGCATTTATGAAGTGCTACAACGCCAGGCACTAGGTGGCGCAGATAGATTGACACTAATCCAAGTGTTTGGGAGACCAGTCTTAGGCATTTATTTGTTTAACTGTGTAACCCTGGGAAGGTCACTTTACTTCTGTCTACCTCAATTTCCTTAATTGTAAATTGAGGATAATGATAATTCCTACATCCCAGACACGTTATAAGGCTCAAATGAGATATTTGTAAAGTGGTTTGTGCAGTTCTGGACACATAGTAGGTGCTTGATAAATGATCATTTCACTCCTTCTCCACCCTGTGCTAAGGAGAGGTTTTGTATTAGCTAATCCAGAAGGCTATTATGCAAGGTGCTGTGGATTTGGTCCTGTGGGGTCTCCAGCTCATTAACACACAAATCACTTAGCAGGATACAAAAGATTTATGAGGCACAAAGTCATAAATAATAGTTATTACTGCCACTGGGAACAACTCTTAGCTGTGGTTAATGCTTTTAAGTGAACAGCTCTTTAATAAGAGGAGAGGGGGTCCCATAATTCTTTCTCAATCCAGAAAAGTCTAAAATGAAGTTTTTCCACTCAACCCATGAGTGGTGATCTTCAGTAACACACTTATTTAGATCTTTGTCCTAAAGCAATTAGTTCAGGAGAATTAATGGATTCCCCTAACCACCACACACCTTTACCTGTCTCTGTCTCGTTGCCTCTGTTTCTTTGTCTCTTTCTCCCTCAATATCTCTCTCTGTCTTTCTCTCCCCTTCTCCCCCCTCCTTTCTCTCTCTCTCTCTGTCTCTTTCACTTTCTGTCTGTCTCTTCTTTCTTCCTCTTTGACTTTCTCCTCCTCTCTCACTCTTTCTTTCTTCTTTCTATTCCCTTCTTTCCCTCACTCCCCACCCTTTTCTCTTTATGTTATGTGTGTATGTGTGTGTGTGTGTGTGTGTGTGTGTCTGTGTCTGTGTCTGTGTGTGCATGTAACAGGAACCAAGATTGACCAACGAGAGTCCACTTTATATCATGTGATGAAATTACACATACCAGGAAACATATGGTTGGGGTTTTTTTGTGTGCATTTACTGTATGGTAAGGTTGAACCTTTTGAATGGTTGTTAAGCCAGAACTTAGTGTAATATGCAAAAGGCATTAACCAGCCAAGTCAGACACTCTCAACCTTTCCTTTCCTGGTGTTGGAAGAATATAAACTGCTTTGGGTCTCTGGGATGGGGAGGGTCCTCTGACCCTCCTCTTCCAGTTTCCAGGAAGCCAGGAGTAAATGGTATTTCTACTATGTCTATTCTTTTCCGTTTTTAGGTGAAGGAGTAAAGGAGCATTGGACACAATTTAGATATTGTGGGCTTCAGGAGGTCAGAGGCTCAGGAACTAGAGATCATATAGGAATTTGATGACAGCTGAACCTGCAGGTGACAGCACAGCCCAAAAGACCTGGCATAGCAGTCGGTCAGTGGCAGCCAAAGCTCCACATGCTGTAGTGAGGGAGTGACTCTTCCAACAACTATGTCACATTCAGAGATGACCTTGGCAGGACAAATACTTGGTACCAACTACTTTAAGTCTGAGTCCACTCTTCCCAGAGACCAAGGAGCTAGAGGGAGAAGTACTGGGGGAAATACTCTGTACTTTCTTTTTTCTTGATATATCTTCTCAGCAAATGTTTCTGAAAAAACTAATTGATGCTAATTAGCTACATTGACAAGGAGGGCACTAGTCATTAGGTCAGTCAATGCCATCGGGGACATACTATCTATAACTGGCAACTGACATTGGGGACAAAACCCTGGAATGGGCTGGAGCATAGCATAGAAGAACCCTATAATCCCTGTAATCTTTGATCTCACAGTGTCATTCCCTCTACTACCTTGTTTCCAATGTTCCAAACCAAATGATCAAGGCAGAAGGAACATGAAGAACATGTCCATTCTGCCTTTGCATGGATGTATGCTTGAGGTACTTCAGGAATATAACCATTCATCTACCCTTTTTAAATTTAATTTTATTTTTTTTCAGGGCTATGAGGGGTTAAGTGACTTGCCCAGGGTCACACAGCTAGTAAGTGTCAAGTGTCTGAGACTGGATTTGAACTCAGGTCCTCCTGAATCCAGGGCTGGTGCTTTATCCACTGCGCCACCTAGATGTCCCCATCTGCCCTTTTCTTTAAACTTCCAGAAAAGATTTTAAATAATGTGATACCTAAACCAACTTGGATAACCCATTATGGAATTTCATAATCCTTACAATCATATTGTTTTTTTTGTAAAGTTTATTGGTTTAAGTGAACATACTGTGGTACAATATGGAGGAAGGGAACAAACACTTATTGTTATTGTCATTCATTTGTTTCAGTTGTATATGACTCTTCATGACCCTTTTTGGGGTTTTCTTGGTGAAGATACTGGAGTGGTTTGTCATTTCCTTTTCCAGTTCATTTTACAGATGAGGAACTAAGGCAAACAGGGTGAAGTGACTTGCCCAGGGTCATAGTAAGTGAATTTTCCTGACTCCAGGCCACCTAACTGCCCCTAAACGTTTGCTATATACTAACTTTACAAACATTAACTCATTTGTTCTTTACAACAACCCTAAGAAGTAGGGAATATTATTATCCTCATTTCACAGCTGAGGAAACTGAGGCACACAGAGGTTAAGTAGTCATTTAAGTCCAGGATCACCCAGCTTAACTGAAGCTAAGGTTGGATCTGAATTCATGACTTCCTGACTTCAAGCCCAACAAATCACATTTGAAATCTGGAAGAACTGAGCTCAAATATCACCATGAGTACTTCTAGTTCTATGACCATGGGCAAAGCACTTAACCTGTCTAAGCCTCAGTTTCTACAGCTGTTAAAAAAAAAGAGGGTTTGCCTAGATACCCCCTATTACCCCTCCCAACTCTAAATCTGTGATCCTATACCCCCATTCCCATTCCATGGCTCCTTGGTGAAAATAGATCAGCTGCTTACAGTCATTGGTATCCCATAGCCTTCCAGCTATACTTAGAGGTCAATTAAGTGGCTATTCTCACTCTCTTCCCCCTCAAGGCTTCTGTTCTCTAGCTTAGTATAATACCTGGTTCCCTTAGGCCTTTCTTCATTATACCTATGAGTCAGGCCCTTAGTTTAAATTAGTTTCTCTCCTCAGGACCTTGTCCAAGACCATTATGGAGCATTTCAATAGTGAAGTCCAAACTTTTATTCTAACAAAAGTACAGCAAAAACTTGGGATTCTTTTTTTTTTTTTGTGAGTCAACTGGGGTTAAGTGACTTGCCCAGGGTCACTCAGCTAGTAAGTGTTAAGTGTCTGAAGTCAGATTTGAACTCAGGTCCTCCTGACTCCAGGACAGGTGCTCTATCTACTGCGCCACCTAGCTGCCCTGGATTTTCTTAATAGTTACTGTATAGGGGGCAGCTAGGTGGTGTAGTGGATAAAGCACTGGCCCTGGATTCAGGAGGACTTAAGTTCAAATGTGACCTCAGACACTTGACACTAGATGACCCTGGGCAAGTCACTTAACCCTCATTGCCCTGCCCCTCCCCCCCCAATAGTTGCTGTTTAATAACTTCATAGTTACTAACCTTTTTTTTTTTTTTTAAGAAAACTGTACACTTTAGGGAGAGCATAAGCTGTATGATAGATAAGAAAAGTGTCCTGGGGAATCAGGAAAACCTGGGTTCCAGTGCAGCCTCTCACATCTATTGGCTGGATGACTGCAGGCAAGTCTTTTAACTTCTTTAAGACTATAATTTGCAAGATATGCATTGATCAAGGAAGTTTCTTTACTGAGAGGTAGTTTGCTGTATCAATAAAATCTCAGGTCTGGCCTAAAACATACTTTTACACACACACACACACACACACAACATATATAGTATGTATAAACTTACATATATGTATATGTTGAAAATGTGCATGTCCCAAAAGTCTTAGTGCAGTGTCTTTTTTTTTGTTGTTGTTGGTTGGTTGGTTTGTTTGTTTTGTTTTGTTGGGGCAATGAAGGTTAAGTGACTTGCCCGTGGTCATGCAGCTAGTAAGTGTCATGTTTTATCCACTGTGCCACCTAGCTGCCCCCTTGGTGCAGTTTTAAACTTTATTATCAAGACTTTTGAGGCACCCTGTATTCACATACACATGAAGCCTTCATTTTGTAATGGCTTGAAGCCATTGGTAATCATTTTATAATTAAATCTGAGGGTTAATCTTCACAATACCCTATTCAGGAAGTCTATGATTATACTTGTGTCACAAGAGAAAAAAAAATTAGAGTTCCCCAGAGACCTCATAGACCTACTATAATCCTAATAGCCTAAGTCTTACCATCTGTGGCAGGATACAAAAGCAAAACAAGAATAAGGGATCCAAAGACCCTCCAATAGGAGAGGCAAGAGAGCAGCCAAGGGGTGTAGAGGAAGGGACAAAGCATAGTGTTAGATGCTACGGGGATTGTAAAGAATTACAAGACATGATCCCTGTTTGGGGGGAGTTTACAGTCTGGTAGGGAAAGATTAAGACATACATGTAGAAATCAAAGCGTTGTTGTTTGTCCTTTGGTTTTGGAGAGGACCAATGACATCATGGAGTGATGTCTTGACTCAATCATGAATTGGATTTAAGTGAGGCAGAGTTGTGCAAAGTTGTCAGCCTCACTCTCTTCCTGAGTCATCAAAGTCCAATGGCAGGGCAAAGGTCAGGATAACTGGTGATGGCCCTGGGATGCAGTGGGTGACCCTGGTGTCTTCGATGTCTGACCAAGCTCTAAGCCCTCCACAGCACTGGCTTCAGCACAAATTGTTCTTATCTGCCCATTCTACTGTGGAAAGTCTTCACATGCTTGGGGTAGACACCCCCCAACTCACCAATGGGTTTAAGACCTGTTGGTTATCCTCAACCTGGTTTAGCCCATCTGCTGAGATGGTTTACATGTGTATGGCCACTGTGCATGCCACAGCTTCTTAGAGCAGCCATAGGTGAGAGTTGGGTGAAGGTGGACACCAAAGGTGGATACGTAGCCCTTGAAAAGGGCTTGGCAAGCCCTCACACTAGAGATGCTACTCCTCCTGAACACCCTATACACCCAATAAATAAAAAAAGAAATCACATGTAATTATAGATTTAGAGTGGGAAGGGACTGCAAAGTTCACTCCCCCTCCCTCCCCACATTTATTTTACAGATGAGGAAACTGCAGCACAGAGAAATTAAGTGACTTGTCCAGGGTCATAGCCCCTAATAAATGTCTGAGGCAAAATTTGAACTCAGGTTTCCCTAACTCCAAGTCCAGTATTCTATCTCCTGCACTATCTCTCTGCCTCATTAGAGTTTCAGACAGGCCCTGTGGATTCCATTGACAGAAGAGAATTTCATAAAATATATATGTAACTGCCAAATGAATCTTATGCTCAACTAATTACTAGAAAGGTTCAGGGGAAGAAAAGGAGGCACAACCTAGTTACCAGCTTCATTAATCTTTGGAACATTCCCATTGCATTGGCAGAGGTGTGCTCCCTTGTAGGAAGGGAGCACCCTGGTGGGTCAGCCTGCAAACTGAGAGGCTGAGGGATCCCGCACAATGGAGAACAATAATGCCTTATGTCTGTATCTCACTGGAAAGGGCTTCTTCAAAGTCCTTTCATTTCAGAAGCTCACTTGAGCCCCACAATAACCCTATGAAATAGACTATTGCCCAGAATACACCATGGAAGGGGGTGAGACCCAGCAAGAGTAACATAAACATTTTTATAAATGCTCATATTTTTAATGCCAGGAAATTCAGCTTTCTAGGAATTGGAGGTATTTCTTTTAAGTCAAGGACCCATGTTTACATAGTGAGCTTCACATGTCATAAAGGTGCCAAGCTCTGGTGAATTTCTGCCTACTTCAGAGCATCCTCCACACGGATGCCAAAGTGATTTTCCTAAAGCATAGTTTGGAGTAGGTAAATCTCCTGATCAATAGATTACAATGGCTCCATATTACCTCTAGGATCTAACAGAAATTCTTCTATTTGAACCTATAAGCCCTTGAAAACTGGCCCCTTTTGCAGTCTTGTTGAGCTATTCCTCCCCTCCATATACATTACATTCCAGCCAAACTGGTCTTCTTATTGTTTCTCCACAACTCTCCACTTCCCGCTTGCCTGCCTTCTTCCCCTTTCATCTCTTAGAGACCCTAGTTTCCTTTAAGGCTCAGTTCAAGTTCTTTATTTCTTGTTCAGTCATTTTTTTCAGTCATGTCCAACTCTTTGTGACCCCCATTTTGGCAGTTTTCTTAGCAAAGATACTAGCGTGTTTTTCCATTTGTTTCTCCAGCTCATTTTACGGATGAGGAAACTGAGGCAAACAGGGTGAAGGGACTTGTCCAGGGTAACACAGCTAGCAAGTGTCTGAAGTCAGATTTGAACTCAAATTTTCCTCATTCCAGGCCTGAAGCTCTATCTGCTGAATACCTTAGCTATCCCAGCTCAAGCACTGCCTTCTGCCTTAGAACGTATCTGATCCCTTCAGGTCACCAAACCCAATGGTCTCAATCTTTTCCTCCTTCTCTGTTCATGACCTTTTACCCACAATCCCCTGCATCTCAGGACGATGTGTATAAAACAGACTAGATGCAGCCTCAGGACAGTAGACTGCTGGAAGAATTTTGGGGTGTGTGGCTGGGGGTGGGGTGGGTATAGTTCTCTTTCCTTTAACTTCCTGGGGGAAATGCTGAAAGAACAGGTTATTCCACTGGTTGAATTCTGAATTTCCTCCTGGCATAGTCTGCTCCTGATGGTGACTCAAGTGACCTTAGTGTCCCATCCAAGTCCTCCTACACTGTCCCCAGACTTCCTTCCTTTCTTAATCTCTGAGTAATTGCTCAGGCTGGTGTGTAAGTCTGGAAACCAGGACTTTGTGACAGAAAGATGAAGTGATGACATCCCCCTCAGCTCCCAGATAGGATTTCATGCCGAAGGGTCAACCCCTGCTTCTTGATTCTGAATTCTGACTTTATCCTGTACCTCAAGGAACAGGAAATTAGGCAAAACCCTCTATGTGACAGTTGCTTAGCAACATGAAATCTTCAAGGAAACATGCTAAAGTTGGAGGAGAGTCTTTTCCTTTTAAGAATGTTTGAGACAACTGATAAATAGAAGTAGGTATAGAATGATTTTATATATTTTTGAATAGATATATAGCTATATATACACTTTTTGTGTCTAATGGTAGCCATCTCTAGAGTGAGGGTAGGGAGAAAGAAGAAAAACAAAGAAATTCACATCATAACTTTGTTATATGTTTAAAAGGAATAGCAAGTTGTACATAATAGATTTGCAGTTTCATGTGCAATCATTTTTTATTCGACTATGTTATGGAAATGCTTGTTTTAGTTCATAAGTTAAAAATAAAGTTAATACAATTAAAACAAATAAAATTGTTTGCATTCTTAATTGGGGAAGGGAGGGAAGAAGAGAATTTGGTACTCAAAAAAATTAAAAACAAATGCTAAAAATTTATATGTAATTGGAAAAAATAAAATATTTTGGGGGAAAAAAGAATGCTTGAGACTCATCTGTACTATAGTTATTTTCATGGAGGAAGAGATAAAGGAATGGATGGATGATTCTAACCATTTTGGACTTTTCTTTTGATGCCCTGGAAAATTTTCCTCTGACTCTCTCATCCACCCCAAGACCATTTTTAGATTTAATTTTGTTTCCTCAATTTCTTCCAGCAAAGGGAGGAGTAACAAAGTAACATTATTGTTATGGTTGTTTATCGCATAATACATTGACATTCATTCATTTAGTAAGCACATTCAATGAACTGTATCTAGTGCTGGAGATACAAAGAGAGAAATGGCAGGGACTCTATTCTCTAGAAGCTTACAATTTGAAGCGAAGACAGATGCCTGTGGAAAGCATTATGTGGGCATATTGGCTTCTGAAAGAGGCAGAAAAAGAACATTTTTGTGTGTGGAAAACTAATAAAATCAGCTTAGGAAGTAACACAGCCCATCAGATAAAAATGCTTAAGGAATGACACAGATTATTTTGAGAGGACCAAAGAAAAATCTCACTCATAGGCAAAAATCTAGTTTGAAGGGGGGATGACTACAAAACACTAGTGTCAAAAAGTCATTTATATGTGACTGTTTTCAAGGTTTTGAAGGATGTAACTGAAAAACTACAATGTAAGTAATTATTTGGGGCATATGGGATGATCATATAAAGTATGCTAAGGTCATGCTTGACAGAAAGGTAGATTTTTTTTTTTTAGTGAGGCAATTGGGGTTAAGTGACTTGCCCAGGGTCACACAGCTAGTAAGTGTTAAGTGTCTGAGGCTGGATTTGAACTCAGGTACTCCTGAATCCAGGGCCGGTGCTCTATCCACTGCGCCACCTAGCTGCCCCAGAAAGGTAGATTTTTAAAGGGTTTTCATCATAAATAAGAGATGTCACTAAACACAAGGAAAGCCTGATTGAGGCAGTAGAAGATAGGTAGTGAGGAAAATCTGGTTTCAGGAGGAGTCAGAGGAAGCTGGAGTTAGAAGCCACCAAAGAGAGCTTCTCACAAAAGAAAAAGACAGAAATTGACAGGGGCTGACCACAGCTGACAGGTTGGCTTTGCAGTTGGTACAGGGAGATGTTGATTGGAGAAAACCACTGTAGCTACTGGACATTGGTTGGAGGCAAGCTGAATCCTAATCCTTGGAAAAGCAAAAAATTCTTGCCTAAGTATTCTTTGAAGCCAGCTAGGTGGTGCAATGGATAGAATATTGGGCCCGGAGTGAGGAACACTCATCTTTCTAAGTTCAAATCTGGCCTCAGATGCTTCCTAGCTGTGTGACCCTGGGCAAGTCACTTTACCCTGTTTGCCTCAGTTTCCTCATCTGTAAAATGAGCTGGAGAAGGAAATGGAAAACCACTCCAGTATCTTGTTTTTATTTTTGTTTTTTGTTTTTGCAGGACAGTGAGGGTTAAGTGACTTGCCCAGGGTCACACAGCTAGTAAGTGTCAAGTGTCTGAGGTCAGATTTGAACTCAGGTCCTTCAGAATCCAGGGCCGGTGCTTTATCTACTGCACCACCTAGCTTCCCCCCACTCCAGTATCTTTGACAAGAAAACTCCAAATGGGGGTTTCCAACATGGAGAGTTGGATATGACTGAACAACAAAAAATAACAATCTTTAGGCTACTTCCCCCAAACTATCTGATACTCTGAATATTCCCCAATATGAATATGCTTAAGGGGACCTTAAATATATAATATATATAATAATAAAATATATTAGATCTTTTCCCCATGTCTATTCCAGGTGGACACTCTGAATCTAGGATGTGAACCTAGTACCTAATCTATTCCATATTAATGCCCTTCTGTTCTTCAAAAAACACACAGTACCCTCAAACTGCCCCTCAGTAGTTCATCTCCCCATACTTCATACTCTACAAGTTTGGATAATGAACCATACACTTTACTTTTCCAGCTTTCTTCTCCTCCCTACACTCTCTTTGAAAACTGGTCTGTCCAAAAGCCATTCCCCAATAGAGAAGTGGTTAAAGTATATGAATAAAAAATCTTTAAAAGAAAACTTACAAACTATTAACTATTCTACATGAAAGAATGCTCTGAATCACTCATAATAAGACAAGTGCAAACCAAAACAACTTTGAAGTTTCACCTCACACGCTGGAAATGGGCAAAAATGAAAAAAAAAGATGGGAATAATCAACAAGAAGATAGACACATGAGTACATTGTTGATGGTGCTGTGACTCAATGTAACCATTTTGGAGAGCAATATGGAATTATGCCAATAAGGTGACTAAAATGCCACACATTTATTATCAGGTATTTCTTTCTTTGGATCAAGGCACTGCCTCCTGTCAAATGCAAATATATCTGAGAAGGGTAACACATCAGACTATGACTTGATGGGGGGGAGGTGTGAAAGAAAAGTATGAGAGTTTTACTGGACTACTAAGCTTGATATTCATCAACAGTGTGACATGGCCACTAAGAAAGCTTTGTTTGTTAAGAGAAGTGGAAGGTCCAGAATGACAACTGCTATATATTTTTTCCAGGTCAGTCTACATCTTGAATATTGTCTAGTTCTGCATGTCACATTTGAGGGAATGGATAAGCCTCTGGAAGAGGGCAGGAAGAAGAGTGAAAAATCTGGAGACCATTCAAGAATAAGGCAAAGAATCTGGGACTGTTTATGATGAAGAAGAGAAGACTCCTGGGGAGAACATGATGACTGTCTTCATGGATTTGAAAGGTTGACAGAGGAAAGATGAATTAGGCTTGTTCTATTAAGCCCTAAAGGACAGAACCAGGAGTAGTGAATGGGTCAAGGATGCAAAGAGTCAGTCTTGGGCTTGATGGGAGAAAAAGCTTCCTAACAATCAGAGCTATCGTGCAGAGAATTGTGCTGCTCAGGAAAGAATGGATTTCCTCTTTACAGTAAGACTTTAAGCAGAAGTTTATCATGGGATTATGGATTTCACCCCATAAATGGACCTTAGAGATCACTGAGTCCAACTGCCTCATTTTACAGATGAGGCATCCCAACCAAGCCAGTGGGATGGGAACCTGGATCATCTAAATGCCAAATTCAGTTCTCTGGTCATTATACCAACACTTCTTGGACATGTTATTGAGGTGATTTTTGGTGACATGTTGGTTGAAGCAGATGATCTCTGAGATCTCTGCCAAATCAAAGATTCTGTGGTTAACACTTTAGTGTAGATTAATTTGCCACAATTTTTCAAATGATAAAACTAGGTAGGGGTGTGTATAGAGAGGATGGTCACAAGAGAAGGAGGGGAAAATACTGAAAGGGGGAGAATAATGGTGCTTACAATCATTTTATTGTTTTTTATTTTTAATTTTTCTCAGTTACATGTAAAGATATTTTTGAGTATCAAATTTTTCTCCTGTCCTCTATTCCCTCCCCCTCCCAAGGCCAGCAAGCAATTTGATATAGGTTATACATTACTATCATGTTAAATATATTTACACATTAAACAGAACCAAAGGGGGGGAAATACAAGAAAGAATAAACAAGGACAATAACAAAAAAGCAAAAACAAAAGTGAAAATAGTATGCTTCAGTCTGCATTCTGACTCCATAGTTCTTTTTCTGAATGTGGAGAGGATTTCCTACCATAAGTCTTTTGGCATTATCTTGGATCATTGTATTGCTGAGAAGAGTTAAGTCTATTAGAATTGGTCATCAGAAAATGTTGATACTGTGTACAATGTTCTCTTGGTTCTGCTCATTTCACTCAGCATCAATTCATGTAAATCTTTCCAGGTAATGGTGCTTAAGATCAACTTTCTCCTTTTCACCATCCTGCATCCATGCAACCTTTATCTTAAATCCTGCATTTTTTTTCATAGCAGGGAGCTAGGTGATACAGTAGGGGCAGCTAGGTGGCACAATGGATAGGGCTTATAGACAAGAAGCCTCATCTTCCCAAATTCAAATCTATCCTCAGATACTTACTGGCTGTGTAACCCTGGGCAAATCACTTAACTCTGTTGTTTGCCTCAGTCTCTTCATCTGTAAAATGAGCTGGAGAAGGAAATGGCAAACCCCATTAGTATCTTTGCCAAGAAAACCCCAAATGGGGTCACAAAGAGTTGGACACTATTGAAAACAACTGAACAACAACAGGTGTTGCAATGGAGAGAGAGCTAGACCTCGAGTCACTAAGATGTGATTTAAAATCTAGTTTAAGTCATTTACTACCTGTATGATCCTACCACCTGTAAGGAAGGGAATGTCAGTACCTCCCAAGAGGGACCAGATTAAGGATTCTGCAGCCTTGTTTCAATTTGAAGCTCTTATTTCATTCAGATGAATCTACATCTCAAGTTTAGTAGATAAATAACCATACTTGCAGTCAGGAACGCTTCTCAGACAATGTACAAGCTGAATTTGGCTAGCAAAAAAAATACAGAAATGGACCTTTTGACATGCAGCAAATATATCATGGAAAGAATTTTTCCCTAATTAGAAGTAGAAATAGTTATCAAGTTTTACTGGATTGAAGAAGGAATGAGCTTCTAATTGTACTCAACCTCAACAAGAAGATAAATATTATGAGTGCGCTAAATTCTCCACTTTCAGACATTGTCTTAGTGTCTATTTTAATGCCACACAGACCAGCTGGGAGAGACTAAAGTAATTACCACCCAAAAGCAGTGACATTCAAAAATTATAGGAGGAAGGAATAAAAGGAATTTCTAGCTCTGTCTCTGCCCACACTAAAACACCCAGATTGGAAACAGTGGCTCTGCCTGGGAAGAGGAGTCGAAAGTATTCTCTTTAGCAATATCATTGTATTGTATCAATGGGCTACACACACACACACACACACACACACACACACACACACACACACACACACTCACTCACTCACAATTCAGTCCATTCTCCATTATACATGCAATGGGCATAGATCAACAAAAAGACATGTTACTCAGCTTTAGGACATACTGGGATGTATTTACAGAATTAGAAAACAACCTAGAAGCCACCTAGTCCAACATATCTTTGAAAAAGAATCCCCTCTATAACATATCAAATTGGGGGAACAAGATTTTGCTTGAAGACATCTAGAGATAGGAGCCCACTACTTCATGAGGTGACTCATTCCATATTTGAATATTTGCATTATAATTGTTAGGAAGTATTTCCTCATATTAAGCCAAGTTGCTCTTAATTCTAGCCTCTGGGGCCAAATGGAATAAATCTAATTTCAAGAACCTACTTTTTTTTTTTAATTAGATTTTTTTAAAATGCAAATTTGCCTTCTCTCTTTCCCTAATTGAGAAAGAAAGAAAAAAAGAAAAAACCCAGTTACAAACACATAGTCAAGCAAAACAAATTACCACTTTGGCCATGTTCAAAAAATTCTATTTCAATCTATACTCTGAGTCCATCACCACTCTATTAGGAGATAGCTAGCTTGTTTCAGCATAAGGCCTCTGGGACTGTGGTTGGTCATTGTGATTATCAGAGTTCATAAGTCTTTCAAAGTTGATTGTCTTTACAATGTTATTGTCATTGTATAGATTATTCTAGTTCTACTCACTTCACTCCACATCAGCACACAGCTCTATCACAGTGTATCAATATACCTGTTTTCCCAAAGTCCCACCAACATTTGTCATTTTCCTTTTTATTTTTTTTTGCAAATTAAATCAATCTGATGGGTATAAGATGGGACCTTAGAGTTGTTTTAATTTGCATTTCTCTAATTATTAGTGATTTAGAGCATTTTTTTCATATGGCTATTGATAACTTGGATTTCTTCCTTTGAAAACTCCCTGTTCATATCCTTAGATTATTCACCAATTGAAGAATGACTCTTATTCTTATAAATTTCCATTAGTTCCCTCTATATCTTAAAACAGACATTTGTCAGAGAAACAATGCAAAATTTCCTCCCTCATTTATCTTCTTCTTTTCCAATTTTAACATTGGTTTTGTTTGTGCAAAAACTTTAATTTTATGTCATCAAAATTGTCCATTTCACTTTCTCACATTTGATCATGAACTTATATGCTATTTATAGCTCCAAAAGGTTAATTTCTTCCTTGCTTCTCAAATTTGTTTATGTCGAAACCCTGTATGTCTAGGTTAGATAACCATTTGGAGTTTATCTTGGTAAATTGTGTGAATGTTGGTCTATACCTAGTTTTTGGCATAGTTTCCAATTAATCTGTTTCACTGAATAATCTTTCTTTTTCTTAACCAGACCAACTGTTTTGATGATTATTGCATTATAGTCTAGTTTAAGATCTGGTTTTGCTAGACCCCTTTCTTTTTCTCATTAATTCCCTTGAGATTCTTGACTTTTTGTTCCACTAGATGAATTTTATTATTTTTTCCAGTTCTGTAAAATAAACCTTTGGTAATTTGATTGGTATGGTAAATAATACATAAGTTAATTTAGGTATTATTGTTATTTTATTATATTTACTCAGCCTACCTATGAGCAATTAATATTTCTCCAATTATTTAGATCTGTCCTTATTGAAACAGTGGTTTATACTTGTGTTCATATAGTTCTTGTGTGTGTTGGGAGAGAGATTTTCAAGAACTTTGTATTTTCAATTGTTAATTTAGATGGAATTTTTCTTTTTATTTCTTCCTGCTGAATTTTGTTGGCAATATAGAGAAATGCTGAAGATTTGTTTGGATTTATTTACATCCTGGAACTTTACTAAAATTAATTTTTTCAATTAATTTTTTTGTTGACCCTTTAGGGTTCTTTATGTAAATTATCACATCACAATGTCTTTTTCTTGTTTTCTTGTTATAATTAGCATTTCTAGCACTATAATCAATAGCAATGGTGATAATAGACACCCTTGCTTTATCTATGATCTTACTGGAAAGGCTTCTAGTTTATCCACATTACAGAGACTGTTGATTCTTAGATTTACATTTACTTACCATATTGAGGGAAGATCCATTTATTCCTATATTTTCTAATGCTTTTGAAAGTAATGGATATTATAACTTGTCAGAAGGTTTTTCTTTCCCTATTTGTATATTATATATGACATATAGTAATGTATTGTATTGTTATATTATTATATATTATTGACATAATCATGTGGTTTTTGTTGTTCTTATTATTTTATGGTGAATTATTTTTTTATAGTTTTCCTAACACTGAAGATTTCTTAAATTACTGGTATAAATTTAACCAAAATGGTAATGCATAATTTTTATTTATTTATTTATTTATTTATTTATTTATTTATTTACTTATTTATTTACTTACTTATATACCTATTCACCTACTTATTTATTTATTTATTTATTTATTTACTTACTTACTTATTTACTTATTTATTTATTTGGTGAGGCAATTGGGGTTAAGTGGTTTGCCCAGGATCACACAGCTAGTAGGTATCAAGTGTCTGAGGCCAGATTTGAACTCAGGTACTCCTGACTCCAGGACTGTGCCACCTAGCTGCCCCCATAATCTTTTGATGTATTGTTATTGTCTCCTAGCCAATGTTTTATTTTAAAATTGTATATCAATATTTATTAAGGATACTGATCTACAGTTTTCTTTCTCCTTTTTTACTTTTCTGAGTTTAGATATCAAGATGGTATTTATATTATTAAAGGAATTTGACATTTCCTATTTTTTCAAATAGCTTATATAATAATGGAATTATCCTTTAAATTTTAATAGAATGAATTGGTAAATTCATCTGGTCCTGGGATGTTTTCTTTGCAAGTTCTTTTAGGGCTTGCTCATTTCATTTTCTAATGTTGGGTTAAGTCCTCTATTAATCTTTCTGTTAATCTGGGTATTTTTTAAATTTCGTAAATACTCTATCCATTTAGTATAGATTATCATTTTAGTGGCATATACTTGGGGAAAATAGTTCCTAATAATTTCTTTTATTTTCTCTTTTCCCCCCCTAATGATCACATCTCTAAAATTTTGGTATGGTGTCTCATTGGTATCATTATCTTCAATAAGATTATTGATAATTTCTCTTATTTGTACTTTGGTTCAACCATTCTTTAAAATAAAGTCAATATCTAATTAAATTAGTAAATCATCCAATGAACCCTTATTGAATATAACTTTTTTTTTGCATTCTGGTCCATAAAAGTTGTTTATTATTTTTCTTTTTTCATTTCTTTTTGAGATTTTTATGCCCAGTTACACAGCAAATATTTGAAAGTGTTATTATAGCTGGAAAATGTATATACACTTTTCTTTTCCTAGTCAGTAATCTCCAGAGGCCTATCATATTTACCTTTTCTAAAACTCTATCCATGTCCTTCACTTTTCTGTTTATTTTTGGTTACATTTATCTAAGGGGCAAGGTAAACTGCAAAAATAGACAATTAAAAGAGATAAGGAAATTACATTTATTTGTAAGTTACCATACATAATAATTAATATTAATGCTAAACATATAAGTACTAACTGGAATAGCATTTAAATACTTAAAGGAAAGTTTGAATGAGTTGCAGAAAAAAAATAAAACTAAATAGTGGTACATATCAGTTTGCCTCCTCTCAGACCCAGATCATGATTACTACCCTTTGTCTTTTTGGCTTCACCTGCATTATAGGTTTTGCTTTATGTTCTTATTACATCTTTCTGTACAAGTATTTCATGTAAGAATATATAGTTGGATTCCACTTCAAATTTATTCTGTTATCTTTTTTCTTTATAGACACCGTATTCTATGTACATTCATAGATGTGATTGTTAATTGTGTATTTCCTTCCATCCTATTATTTTGTACTCTTTCTTTTCTGTTCCCCTCCCCTCCCCCCCTTTTTTTAGTGAGGCAATTGGAGTTAAGTGACTTGCCCAGGGTCACACAGCTAGTAAGTGTTAAGTGTCTGAGGCTGGATTTGAACTCAGGTACTCCTGACTCCGGGGCCAGTGCTCTATCCACTGCACCACCTAGCTGCCCCCCCTTTTTTTCAGGCAATGAGGGTTAAGTGACTTGCCCAGGGTCACGCAGCTAGTAAGTGTCAAGTGTTTGAGGTCTGATTTGAACTCAGGTCCTCCTGAATCCAGGGCTGGTGCTTTATCCTTTGTGCCACCTAGCTGCCCCCTCTTTGTTTCCATTTTATAGAGGATGATGAGAGAGAAGGGATGAGCTGTAGATTTGATATAATCTGTAGCTATTCCCTTACCCCTCTTTCCTTTTCCTCCTTCAGAGTCCAGTTATAGACTTCTTCCTTCCATCTATCCATCCTTCCTTCCTTCCTTCCTTCCTTCCTTCCTTCCTTCCTTCCTTCCTTCCTTCCTTCCTTCCTTCCTTCCTTCCTTCCTTCCTTCCTTCCTTCCTTTCTCTCTCTCTCTCTCTCTCTTTCTTTCTTTCTTTCTTTCTTTCTTTCTTTCTTTCTTTCTTTCTTTCTTTCTTTCTTTCTTTCTTTCTTTCTTTCTTTCTTTCTTCCTTCCTTCCTTTCTTTCTAGACACTTTTTGAAATCTGCTCTCCTTAAAGTCTGTTTTGTTTAAGACTAATTCTTTCTTTAATCTACCCTCCCTATTACTGCTTCCTTCCCCTTCTCCCTCCTGTTTCCTTATGAAGTGAAATGCATTTCTGTACCCAACTATATGTGTTCTTCCCTCCTTTGACCAGTTCAGATAAAAGTGAAATTAAAGTGTTGCCCAATCCATCCCACCCTACCTGCTTATTTGTATATACTTCTGCTTGGGAATCCTGATTTTGTCATATTTTCCCTATCCATCCTCTTCATTTTCATCTCCTATCATGTTCCTTTGTCCTCCCTCTCCTTTCATCTCTTAAGATACTTAAAATATTATGGAACTACTCCTCAGATCCCTGTCTAATTAGACCCTGTCTTTGACTCCTGATAAAGATAGAGATCTGATGGGATACATATATTTTCTCACCATATTAGAATGTAAATACTTTAGTCTCTTATGATTGCTCACTCATGTTTACTATTTTTATGTTTCTTTTGTCTTCTGTGTCTATATTTCAAAGTTTCTACTAAGCGTGGTCTTTTAACAGGAATGCTTGGAAGTCCTCTATTTCATTTAAGATCCATTTCTCCCTGTAGGCTTGTACTCATCTTTTTGGGGTTAGATAGTCTTAGTTATATGCTCATGTCCTTTGTCTTTTGGAATATTGTATTCTTAGCTCTCCTCTCCTTTGTAGTGGTGGCTGCTAAATCATGTATGATTTTTCCTCTAGCTACTCAGTGCCTAAATAATTTCTCTCCAGCTGCTTGCATTGTTTTCTTGTTGTTGTTTTTTATTTGACCTTTAAACTCTGGCTTTTTACTATAATTTCCTAGGAGTCTTCATTTTGGAGTTTTCTTTCAGGAGATTAACAATGAATTTATTTTCTTCTTTCTATTTAGTATTCTTGAGCTAAGTGATTTGGAAAGTTTTCTTTCTTAATTTCTTGAAAGATAACAACTAGGCTATTTTGGGGGGTCATGGCATTCATATACGTCCAGTTATTTTAAAATTTTGTTCTATTTGCTGGGAATCAATTCTGGTTTTGGTATAACTTACATTTTGTTTCATTTTTTTCAGTTTTTTACTTTAAGATTTCTTCTTGTCTCATGGAGTCACTAGTTTCAATTTGATCCATTCACTGTTGTGTAAGGTTTATACCTTTTGTTCCAAGTTATTAGTTCTCTTTCCAAATATTTCTTCTATAGTCTTGATGTATTTAAAAATTTTTTTTCTTAGAGATTTAATTTAGTTTTGTTTTCTGTTTTGTTTTGTTTTGTTTTTTGGTGAGGCAATTAGGGTTAAGTAACTTGCCCAGGGTCACACAGCTAGTAAGTGTTAAGTGTCTGAGGCCAGATTTGAACTCAGGTCCTCCTGAATCCAGGGCCAGTGCTCTATCCACTGTGCCACCTAGCTGCCCCTCATTTAGTTTTAATATTTTTCGTTTTTGTTTTTAAAAAAATCTTTCTTCATCTATTTTGGGAATTTTGGTAGGCCAAATCTGTGTTCTACTTTGCAGCTTTACTTGTAGATGTTTTGGAGTCATTCTCTTCTTTTGGGATTGTGCCTCAAACAGCCTTGTCAACATAATAGCTTTTTATGATGGAATCCTTTTTTTGTTTACTCATTCTTGTAGTCTACTTAATGACTTTGAACTTTATGGTAGGGCTGGGCTAACCTTTCGTCCTTTTAGGCCTTTCTGCTTCTTTCTTGGGAATATTTAGTGTTGTGTTATTCCAGAATCTCAGGGACAGCTCAAGCCAGGGAAATGCAAGTTTTCAATTGCTCCCTAAGTAGTATGATCCAGAGCAAAGTCTGATCACTTCTCTCCAAGTCTGAATTCTGCAGGTTACAGATATGGGTTTGTTTCCGCACAATACTCTAATTGACTTGACCTAGTTGGAAATTTCAGTAAACTGCTGCTAAACTCAGTTGCTTTCCAACAGTGGTTTTTCAGTCTTCCAAGATAGAAAGCTCTGCTGGTTCAGAGTGACAGAACTACAGGCTCTCTTTTGGTCTGAGATTCTTGCCATGATTAGGAAACTGAAGGCTTCAGAGTAGGCTGGAGTAATTAAAGAAGGAAGGAAGTAGGGAAGGAAGGAAGGAAGGAAGGAAGGAAGGAAGGAAGGAAGGAAGGAAGGAAGGAAGGAAGGAAGGAAGGAAGGAAGGAAGGAAGGGTAGGAGAGAAGAAGGAAGGAACCACTTTTAAAATACCTACTATGTACTAGGCACATAGTGCTGTATTTTACAAATATTGTCTTAATTGATCCTTGCAAAAATTCTGAGAAGCAGATGCTATTATTATCTTCATTTTACAGTTGGGGAAACTGAGATGGGCAGCAATTAAGTGACTTGCCCAATGTCACAAAACTAGAACTTCCTGGTTCCAGGCCCTCATTGCCCCACCAAAACAAAAGACCCAAAAACTTAACAGCGCAAGTGCTGTACTCAATATATTTTAAAACCCCTCATCTACTCTTGGAGACCTTTGGTTAGTAAGGGACCTGGTGCCTGAATATGGTGCCACTCACAGATAGTGGTTGGCCTAAAGTAATGGTGTGCCTTTGGTTGGTGCAGTTGTTTTATAACTTCACTGACCTGGGAAGACTTCTCTTGCCCACATGTCTTGTGCTTCAAGATTCCCAAATGAAATATGCTCTGTCAGTATAAAGTAGCATTACTGGTAATGCAAAAATGTAGCTACCAGAGGTGACAGGTCCCAGCTTGCACCTTCCCTTGTACTGAACTCCTCAAACTGGACTTGCCAGCACCTGTACTGCCTATGATTTGATTTTCCAGTTTGATGATGAAGTTAAGTTCAGGGTCCCTCCCCTTGCCATCTCTATGGTCTACCCTCTGGCTACTGCCCACACAATCCTTGGCACTTCTTCATCAGTAAAGGACCAACCAGAGTGTCAAAAGAGAGTATGGACCCAACAAAGAAGGCTGTAAACTGTAGAGGGTAATGCAAGTGTAAGATGACATGATTGTTATTATTGGGTTTTGAGCTTCCTTTGCCTTGGGAAGCCCTAGATCAGCAGGAGAAAAATACAAAGGTTCCAGTTACCAACCTCATTCATTCCTAATGACATATCCCTTCACAGATGGGGGCTGATCAACTTGATTTTTCAATTTGCTATGGGTGCTCTCCCATTAGTGAGACAATTTACATTCAACCCATGAGATCAATAGTTATTAAATTGGTAATGATTTTTTAACTCTGCTCCTGTGGATGGAGAAGAATGAAGCACAAGTTAGCCTCCAGGTTCTTTTCTAAGGAAATGTAAAAGGTGCTGGTCCTAGTAGACCTCTGCAAGGCAAAGGACCCACTAGGTACAGGGATGGTATGCAAATTCATTGAAAAGAGTACCATTGAATCCAATTCTCTTCCAATACATAGGAGCAGCAGACTTAAAACACTGCATAGAGATACTTCACAAACATTTCTTGGGAAGATGGGGTGGGAGGGAGGGAACGGGAAGGAGAAGAGGATAATTCTCCTACCTGGCAGAAGATGTGTGAGTACTAGCCTAAGTGGTAATAATTATAATTCACATTTATAGGGGATGGGACTAGACCTGTCATTTCATTAGTACAGGGAACTCCAGGGTGAGGAAATTCTCTATTTTAATGCAGATTGACACCTTCCCTGAAATTAATTTTTTTAAGTAGTTGCTTGGAGCAAGGAGAAATTTAGTGACTTGTTCAGGGTCACATAGTTTGTATATGTCAGAGGCAGGAATTTAACTCTGGTTTCTATCCACAATATCACCCTGACTCTTTGTGACCCCATTTGGGGTTTTCTTGGCAAAGATACCGGAGTGGTTTGCCATTTCCTTCTCCAGGTCATTTTACAGATGAGGTGAATGAGGCAAACAAGGTTAAATGACTTGCCTAGGGTCACACAGCTAGTGTCTGAGGTTGGATTTGAACTCAAGAAGATCAGTCTTCCTGATCTCAGGTCCTGTACTCTATCCACTGAGCCACCTAGCTGCCCTATACAGGGCTTTACAATGTGATCTTCCCACAATAACTTCATGAGGTGGATAGTAAAAGTAATGTTATATGTATTTCACAGATAAAGAAACTGAGGTTCAGAATAAGTGATTCACCCATGGTCCCATAGCTAGTAAATTCCAGACTGAGGACTATAATCTAATTCTTCTGATTCTGAGTCAATTTTATTTTTCCTCCTCTACCCCATTGTAGGAAAATATTTCCCTATGTGCTGGGGTCACCCAGCCCCACATAAGGATCTATTGGAGTGGATCCAATTGTTCAAGTCAACGAATCTCTCTTGGGCTCAGTTGCCTTATATGTAAAATGAGGGAATTGAACTAGGCGATTTTTAAGTTTCCTTCCCAAGATTCAGTCCTCAGTGCTCTAAACTCCTGTGATCTCTCTATCTCACCTCTCTCTAGCCTCTAGAAAGGAAACTCACATGTAACAAGTGTGGCCCTACCTTTCTAGGAACACACACCCAGCCAGATCATTGTTGTCTCATAAGAGATCATGGCTCACCTACCTCATGTCATTTGCCTCTGAAGAGATACTAATGGCAGGCAATACTACCTCCCTGTGGAGAAACCCTGCAGATTTAGATCTAACAATAAAGAGATGGGGGATAATGGATCAATCTCTCCTCTCTGCCTGATCTCAAGTTAGGGGACTGACTGACTGACTGACACAGCTGGCAAAGTTGAGAACTATACAGTTAAGGAAAGAAAATTCAACTTGGGCTGTCTCAGTGATTGTGCCACCATATCTAACTTTTGGAAGAGATACCAGGCACCCTGTGGGTTCCTGCATCCATTGGCCCAGTTCCAGCAGTCACCCAAGTTGTCAGCAAAACCCATTTACTCAGCTCTTAGCTGGGAGTAGTGCCAAGAACTGAACTTCTAGGTTTTTACCACCCCAGCTGCTTAGGGAATTTGAGCAGAGACTGAATGAGTTTTGTAGTCTGGGAGGCTTTGACATTAATATGTTATGTTTTCTTTTTACCAATTTGATAAATGTCTCATTATTTCTAATGAACTTGATAAAGGTCAATCAATAATACACATGTCAGGGATGGGATAAAATGGGAGTGGCTTGTAGGATGGGGGCCTGAGCCAAGCAACTTTGCTGGTGGAAATACAAGCAAAAGCCCCTAGATTGAGATGAACCTATCACTGCCCAAACAAAGGCAGAGCCAAGGGATCATGGGCAATTAGATACTGTGAGATCATGACAGAAAAGAAGAGGCAGATTGGCCAATATAGAGCCCTCTGGTGTTGGGAGGTTTCCACTACATAGATTTTAGGAAGTCAGTATTGAATTTCAATGTTAAAAGGGTTTTTATTTTAATTTTTAATTAATGGAATAAAACAAGCATTTCCATAACATAGTACAATAAAAGATGATTACACATGAAACTGCAAATCTACTACAAACAGCTTGCTATTCCTTTCAAATATACAACAAAATTATCATATGACTTTTTTATTTTTTTCTTCCCTCTCTGTGCCTTCCCAATCCCCCCCCACACACCCTATATTAATAAAAAACAAGATACTCTGTGTCCCAGGATGGACTTTACTACTATAAATCCACTTGGTTTAGGAAAGAAAGAAACCTGATAATTCTCTTGTCCACTGAGGGAAATATGAATGAATAACACACACATATGCATACATACACACATATGATAACGCTTCACTTATTCAGAGATCAGATTTCTATTGTAGGCACACTTCCCTTCCCCACCTCAAGGATGGCAGGTACATATAATTCTGCTTCTAATCCAAGTGTGTGAGGGTGGGGGCTATTTCAGGATTTATATAAGTTAAACTACTATGTGACTCAAGGGCTCTTGGGCTAGATGCTAAAAAGTCTTTTTGGCACTTTAGAATGATGTGATAAACTTTGGCCTCTTGATTGTCCCCCTGCCACATGATAGCAGTAAGGAGGTAACACGCTGGTATGTAAGATATAGATATAGATATAGATATAGATATAGATATAGATATAGATATAGATATAGATATAGATATAGATATAGATATAGATATAGATATAGATATAGATATAGATATAGATATAGATATAGATATAGATATAGATATAGATATAGACACACACACACACATATATATTTAGGAGGCAGTTTCTGTCTGGGTTCTCTTAAATGCAACAGTCTAGGTTGAACTGAGGAGGGGTTAGGGACAGATGGCCTGCCCATACCCCATGTAGAGTGAGACTCAAGCCAGGCATGTACTTAGACCTCTGACTACCTTTGCCTCTCATGCATTTTCTTCCTTGTGAACATCAAAAAGTCAAGAAATATTGTATCAGTGTCTGCTGGCATCTTTCTCTTCCCTAAGACCCAGTGTAGCAGTGGATTGGGTTGGCCACAAGAAGAGTCAGCATCAGAGGAAGGACCCTAGGATTATCCAGTTTAGTTGGTTGACTGGACAGTGCTAACAATAATAGTTACCATTTATGTGGTGTTCTTTTTTCTCTTTTCATTTTTTATGTTTTGTTTTAAGATTTGCAAGGCATTTTATATATGTTATATCATCACAACATTGGTATGATGTAGGTGTTATTAGCTTTATTTTATAGATGTGGAAACAGGCTAACTGAGGTTAACTGGCTTACTCAGGGTCACACAGCTAATAAGTGTTTGAGGAAGGATTTAAATTCAGGTCTTCCTGGCCCTGTATTCAAAACTACATCCCTAGAGATGAAATGTAATAAGGCTATTGAGCAGTCTTCTTTTGTTTGTTTGTTTTGTTTTTGTAGGGCAATAAGGGTTAAGTGACTTGCCCAGGGTCACATAGCTAGTAAGTTTCAAGTGTCTGAGGCCAGATTTGAACTCAGGACCTCCTGAATCCAGGGCTGGTGCTTTATCCACTTCGCCACCTACCTGCCCCAAATAACTTGAAAACCAATCTTTGAAAACAGCCTTAGTGGGTCATATTTCTTATTTGCTTTAGCATCTCAGAGCTTTTGAGATGGATTAACAATGATTGGTTTGTTTGTTTGTTTGTTTTTTGGTGTTGTTTTTTTCCAATGAACCTTTGTACCTCTTTTTCCATTTGGCCAATTCTCCTTTTTAGGGAGTTAATTTCAGTAGGGAATTTTTGTACCACTTTTTACATTTGACCTATTCTGGTTTTAAGGTGTTATTTTTTTCAATATTTTTGTACCCCTTTTACCAGGTTGTTAATTGTTTTTTCATAATTTTCTTCCTTTGATTTCATTTCTTTATGTAATTTTTTTCCTCTAATTTTCTTTTGTTATTTTGAAAATTATTCTTAAACTATTCTATGAATTCTTGTTGGACTTATGTCCAATTCACACTTTTCTTTGAGGATTTGTTTATAGATATTTTTACTTTATTTTCTTTATCTGAGTATGTCTTGATCTTCCCTGTCACCATAGTAGCTTTATATGGTCAGGTTCTTTTTTTGTTGTTAGCTCATTTACCCCCACACTGTTTCCTTATTTAGAACTTTATGTTAATGTCAGACTCTGATCCTGGTGTGGGTCAGGAGGAGAAGAGCACTGTCTCAAGCTTCTGGATTTTTCTGCACTGCTGTTTTCAGAACTAGTTCTAGGGGTCTGAAAGTTTTCAGTGCTTCTAAGGTGGTGTGATCTGAGGAGAGGTGCAATCACTGCTCTCCTGGCCTATAATCTTGTCCTTACTCAGGAAGGGCCCTAGATCCCTTGGGCTTGTAATTGATACTGCTTCTAAGGTTCCCTGCTCCCTTGGAACTAAAAATGTTACTGTTCCTTAGTGTCCCTGATCCATTGGAACCAGAAGTGATATTGCTTCTCAAGGTTTCTATTCCATCTTCACTGAAAGTGCTCCTTTCCACCCTTAAAACATGACCTAGAAGTGAGTATAGACAATGGATTTTCCAAACAGTATCTGGTTCTGCATCCAATGCTAAGACAGGGATCCCCTGTGGTCTCTTTCTGACCAGTTGCCAGATCCTCTTTCTGTCTCTCACTGGAAAGCTCCCACGGCTGCTGCTTCTGTTGCCCCCACCTAGTCTGACCATTGTTTTTTCATCCACATGGGATATGGACCAGTCTCCACCCTCATGTCACAGATCTCTCTTTCTGGCCTCCTAAGGCCTTCCTAAGGCTGGAAGAATGTCTCACTCTGACATTTTGTCAGATTTACCACTTCAGCATCCCATTTGGGTTGTTATTTTAAAGTTGTTTAAAGGAAAGTGTTGGGAGAGCTTAGCTGAGTGCATTTTCTACTCCACCATCTTGAATCCACCTTCAAAAATTGGTGGGAGTTTCTTAGTGAACCAGTAAGTGTGAGAACAGGAAGCCTACTCTCATTACTGAAATAGGAAAACCCCAAAAGTATGCATTAAAGCTCATGCACTTTAGATTCAGAGGAGAAGCCATTGAGTCCCCATTTAAAATCTGTTACATGGAATTCTAATAGCCTGGTTACCTGGTTTCCCAGCTTCAACAGATTAGCAGGTGCTAGCAGGTGATAAATTGACAACAATGAGAAATAATGGTTTGGTAGGAAGGGAAGACACATCAGACCTAGAAAACCAAGGCAGTTTGGGGCCAGTTAGTGTAAGAATAAAAAAGTCCAACATATGGGCATTACAGCACAGTGAAATAACTGATATACTTAAATATGACATTGAGTTGCCATAAAAAAGCTAAATTATATTAATATGGTTCACTTACTCTGTATAAGAAGGCAGAAAAATTCACATTTTAATTTGATTTAAAATGTAATTTTAGAGATTTCATCAAGATGATTGATTTTTAAAATACGTTACCATGCTGAAAGGGGTAAGTTTTAATTTTCTGGAACATTCATTTATATGGAACATCTTATTTCCCAACAATGCCAAATAAACAAAACTTGAGGTATATTTGTGTATTATGGCAAGGGACATCTAGGAGGTGCAGTAGATAGAGCACTGCACCAGGAATCAGAAAGATGTCAATTTGGAGCACTGGCCCCAGAGTCAGGAGGACCTGAGTTCAAATCCGGCCTCATACTTAACACTTACTGGCTGTGTGACCCTGGGCAAGTCACTTAACACCAATTACCTCACCAAAAAAAGAAAAAAAAGAGAAAGATATCAATTTGAACCTTGACTCAGATGTTGCATTGCCTTAGGCGTTTACTAGCTATGTGAACCAGGTCAAGACACTTATCCTGCCTCAGTTTTCTCATCTGTAAGATATGGGAATAAGAAAATCACTTGCCTTCCAGGATTATTGTAAATCACTACTTCCCAAAATCCGGCTTGGATTGTCAAAGCCATAGCCTGTGCTAATTACCCCCTCTTCCATTTCTAAGTATTAAAAGGACAGGGACAGCTAGGCGCCACAGTGTATAGAGCACTGGCCCTGAGTTGGGAGGACCTAAGTTCAAATCTCACCTCAAACACTTACTAGCTATGTGACCATGGGTAAATCATTTAACTCCAATTGTCTTAAAAAAAATCAAGGGTCATCTCCAGTCATCTTGATCCATATCCAGCCACTGAACCCAGATGGCTCTGGAAGAGAGAAAAAGAGAGGATGGTGACCTTGCACAACCCTCCCTCATTTAAATCCAATTCACTATAAGTCATGACATCACCCTGAAGTCATGGTCCTCTTCTAGAATGAAGAACAAACAACAACAACAATAAAAAGAACAATAGTGCTGAATAGGTGAATCAGCTCTGTTTTGGACATAGCTGTTTGCAGTATTATCTCCCCCATAAGATTATGAAATTATGAGCTCCTTGAGAGCTGGGGACTAGTCCTTCTTTGTACCCCAAGGCTTGGCACAATGCTTGGAATGTTATCGTTATTCAGTTGTGATCCCATTTTTGATCCCATCCCATGGTGCAGTTGATAGGGTGCTAAGTGTGGAGTCAGGCAGACTCATCTTTCTAAGTTCAAATCCAGATTCACACAGCTGAATGACCCTGGATAAATTACTTGACCCTGTTTTCCTCAGTTTCCTCATCTGTAAAATGAGCTGGAGAAGGAAATGGTAAAAACCACTCCAGTATCTTTGCCAAGAAAACCCCAAAATGGAGTCGTGAAGAGTCAGACGTGACTGAAACTACTGAGCAACAACAAAAACAGAGAGCTTTTCCTCAGTGGCCTCTAAGGGCCCCCTCTGATCTTATGAGTGATTCTGGGAATAAATCAAGACTTTGGACATTGTAAATATTTACTGAATTAAAAGGAAGTTCTCACTTGATCAGGGATGTATTTATGCTGCATGTATGTAAGTGTGTATATATGTGTGAGTGCATACATACGTGCATATATATGCACTACATGCATAAACATACATGTATATGCCTCAGAGGCCATGATATTAACCTGTTTAGTGAGTCAAAGTATTCCTCCACATGTGGGCAGGAATGGTAGTCAGCCTATGCACTCGGACTCACTTCCAAGTGTGAAGCACTCATCTCCAAGAATGTCTTGAAATTCTGGAATAAGTAGGCATTCAAAAACTTTTCAATTAGTATTAGTGAATCATAGATCTGGAGTTGGGAGGGAGCTTACAGGTCATCTAAACTACCTCATTTTACACATGAGGGAAGATAGAGGTTATTACTTTCCCAAACTCTTCTGAATAAAATGTTCTTTCATGCTGTTTCTCCATTGTTATTGAAATACACTTTACTTGGAAATCCAGCCAAGTAGCCAAATCCTCATTTAGTATGAAATGGCTCATATGCATTAAATTTTAGAACTTCAGCAGCTCCCTATTGATGACCTAATAAAACATCATCTCCTTATTCTGGCATTTAAGGCTAATCGGGACAATCTGATTCCAACCTACCTTTCTTATCTTATGTCACATCACTCACCTTCACCATCTGTAAATTTCAGATAAATCAGACTACTAGCTCTTGGCTGAAACTAACAGGCTGTCTCCTGCCTCTGCCCTTGGAATGCAATCCTCATCTCCATCTTTGGGAATTCTCTTCCTTCAAGGCTCTTCTAAAGCATTACCTCCTCCATGAAGCTTCATCTGATCCCATTTGCTCCCTTCTCTTTAGACCAGGAGTTCTTAACCTTCCTGGTGTCACAGACCAGGTCAGATGATTGGTCAGATGGTTAAAACTTATGCATCCCCCTCCACTCCTCTCCAAATAAGGTTTTTAAACATATAGAAGATAATCCATAGGATTGCAAAGGAAACCAACTATATTGAAATAGTCATAAAATATTTTTAAAACGAAGTTTTGTATCCCCTTAAAATTATTCACAGATTCGTTAGGGGTCTATGAACCCAAGTTAAGAACCTTTGCTCTAACAGTACTATCTCCCTCTGAAAGTTTTCCTAAGCTCTTCTGCATCTCTCCCTTTCCCCATCACATATTATATTAATTTGAATTGTTATATTAGGATGTTATTATATATTATATCATATTATGTTGTATTATCTGTTATGTTATATCCATATTACACCATACCATGCCATACTATACTATGTGTCAGATCTATCACTACTTCTGCCTCAGTATTATATAAGGTCTTTAGGGCAAAGACTGTTTTTTCCTCTTTGAACCTTCACTCTATCACAGTGTCTTGTTCTTGTTGTTGTTGTCCTTCATTTGCAAAGAGGACCACAACATTAGGGTGATGTCATGACTCGCGCTGAATTTTTTTTTCTAAGTGAGGGAGACCTGTGCAAATTTACCAACCTCACTCTCTCCTCCAGAGGCATCTGGGTCCAGTGGCAAGATAGATAGATAGATAGATAGATAGATAGATAGATAGATAGATAGATAGATAGATAGATAGACAGATATATGTATATGTATATATATAATCAGGATATCATATATGTACATATGTATATATGTATACACTGTGATGTTTAAAATCTAAATTGTGGTCGCCTTAATTAAAAGCTTTAGCACCAGTCCTTGGGCATTAAACATTTATTAAAGCATACAGATATTCCCATGGAGTTCAGAAAGTTAAGAAAAAGGCCTATTTAGCCTAGAGTTCCAGCCTGGTCTGGTTCTTCCTCAAGTCCTCTGCCACAAGCCTGCTTCAATCACAAACTCTCTCCAGCAAACTGATTGTGGAAGCTTTTTATAGGTCTGGAACAGAGGCCATCCTTACACACTGCTTCAAGCTGATTGGTTGGCATCATCCAAATTCATTGGTTCTGAAGGTATTCTCAAGGTGTGATTACAATCCAGTTAACTTGAAGTAGGCTAATCAGCAGTTAATCACCTTCACTTGATTCAATCAGTCTAGATTAATCTCCAGGTGGGTCTTTGAGTATCTGCTAAATCTCATTATTTCATCACAACACACACATAAAATCAGGATGCCTAGATTTTTAAGGCAATTGGGGTTAAATGACTTGCCTAGGGTCACAAAGCCAGTAAGTGTCTGAGGTCACATTTGAACTCAGATCTTCCCAACTCTAGGGCCAGTGCTCTATCCATTGCACCACCTAGCTGCCCCACAATGCCTTGTATGTAGTACTTTGATACTACAATTGCTTGCTGACCTTACTGATGTGGGTTCTCTCTCCTACAGATCCAAATATGTCTTCTTATAAAGCAATATTTGCACATCTTCTCCTAAAGTTCTGGGGGTCTTCCTCCTACTCCCCTTGACATTATATGGTACCCATGTCCACAGTTTCCTTTCATTCTTGCTGTAGGACTTCATGATGAATTCACTTTTTCAGTGAAGGCCATTTGTTATAATGCAAAGAATATTGGTCCTGGACTCAATGGACCTGGGTGACCTTGGCAAAGTCATTCAGCATCTCTTGGCCTCAGTTTTCTCATCTGTAAAATAAGAATGGACTACATTGTGGGCAGCTAGGTGGTGCAGTGGATAAAGTACCAGCCCTGGATTCAGGAGGACCTGAGTTCAAATCCTGCCTCAGACACTTGACACTTACTAGCTGTGTGACCCTGGGCAAGTCACTTAACCCTCATCCCTCCCCCAAAAAAGAACCGACTACATGACTTCTAATGTCCTTTCTACTTCTAAGTATGTTGAAATTCAATTAAATAATCTCCACTATTAATGTCTTATAGCTCACTGGGCAATATTTGCTATCATTCCTACTTCTCTTCTTGAGTTAAGAATATGCCTTCTCTGTGATTTATTCTGCTACATAATGTACCCAAATTTATGTTCTTATTCTATCTATATATTGCAAATACTATTATATACTGAGGGACCCTGGGTAGAATGGAGTTTGCTAAGAATTCAAGAAGTAGCAAAAGAAAATTGTAGCAGTTAGGGCCCAGGTAAGGGTAGGGTAGGGACCATATTAGTCTTTTCAGCTGTGTGGGAACCTAAAGGATGCTGATTCAGGTGGGTCAAAAAGAATCTTTTCATTATTCTTGGTGAGCTAGAGAAATAAGCCTTATGATAAATGAAGGGGTCAAAGCGATCATTTGTATAAAAACAATCTAAGGAGAGAAGTCAGTGTTAGGAAGAGGAGAAACAAACACTAAGAAGCATAGAGCAAAAGGGCTGGGACCCATCACAAATCTTACTTCTTTGGGTGTGGTTATTGTATGTCTCTACCTCCTGGTTCTGAAAGGGCCTATCAAGAGATAGCATGTCTTCATCAATTTTAGGTCATGCCAGACTACCTTAATTTCCTTTTTTTGATGGGGTTTTTGGATGGGTGGATCAGGGAATTTTTGAAGATGTAATTTAACACAATTTTGGCAAAGCTTTTGATAAAGTATTTCATACTATTGCTTTATTGAAAATGGAGAGATATTCACCAGAAGGCAAAATAATGAAATACATTTAGAATTGGCTGAATGACCAGGCTCAAAAAATAGTTAATAGTTCAATTTCAGTGTACTAGGAGGTCACCAATGGAGTACCCCCAAGGATTTGTGCTAGATTATGCTACTCAATATTTTTCAATGACTTGGATAAAGAGATAGATGGCACATTCATCAAATTTTCAAGTAACACCAAGCAAGGAGGGATACCTAACATAATGGATGAGAGAGAGCCAAGATCCAAAAAGATCTTGACAGGTTAAAATATTAGGATGGATCTGATAAATGAAATTTGATAGGCATAAGTATCAAGTTTTAAATTAGTTACCCAAAACAATGAATTTTATAAATACAAGAGGAGGGAAGCATGGATAAACGGCAGAAAAAGATGGGGTGGAGGTTTGGAATCAATCACCATTGTGAATTGGCAAGTAAAAAAAGCTAATGTGATCTTTGGCTACATTAAGAGAGGAGCAGAGTTTCCAGATATAAGCAGTTAATCATCCTGTTGTACTTGGCTGTCATTTGGGGTACCAGACCTTATTTGGGGTACCAGATTTGAAGAAAGACATTAATAAGTCGGATAGCATCCAAAGGAAGGAAACTAGGATGGTGAAGAGCCTTGGCTTCATGTCATGAGGATCATCTGAAGGGTTGACAGGTGGAAGAAAGATTAGGCTTGTTCTATATGACCCCAGAGGGTACATCTAAAAGTGATGAATTTACAAAAAGGTTCGATGCAAAGAAGCTTGAAGTCAGGGAAAAAAATTCTTAACAATTAGAGCTGCTTAAAGTGCAGTGAGTTGCTTTGAGAAGTATTGAATCCCCTCTCCTTAAAGGTCCTCCGGGAGAGGTTGGCTGACCCATTGCATAGAGGTAGTTCTTTGTGTTTATAGGTTGTACAGGACAGCAGCTGAAGTCCCTTTTAAATCTCAATTTTTTTTTATTATGGGCTTGAGCAGAATGGTCCCTGACATTTTTCTAGGTTCTAATAAATACTCATTGAGGTAAAGTCTTCCAGGATACTACTACCTGGTACATAGAGCAGCTTGCTCAGTAGCAATACAGTAATGTGGTATAATAGTAAAAGACCTGGCTTTGCCTACTACCTACTAGCTGTGTAAACTTAGGCATGTTATTTCATTTCTGTGAGCCTCAGTTACCCAATCTGTAAAGTGGAGAGAATAACACTTGCAATACCCACCCCACAAAGTCATTGGAAGGAACAAATGGGATTATATCTATATATCTGTGTATATGTATATAAATGTATGTATATATAATATACATATACTTTCACACACACACACAGAGAGAGAGAGAGAGAGAAAGAAAGAGAGAATGTTTTGTAAAGTGAGATGTAATATGATTTATAACATTGGCCTGAATGAAAATGAGCAAATCATAAAGATGCCTAAGCTCCTTGAAAACCAGAACTGTCTTTTGTCTTTCTTTGCATCTCCAGCACATAGTACAAGTGCCTGGTATACACCAGGTGATTAATAAATGCTTATTGACTAGTAGTAGGCCTCCACCAGTCACGGATGACCATGGATGAGCACCTTGAAGAGCCACAGGCCACAGTGTGGCTGTGCAGTCCAATACGGGAGCCACAGCTCCTGAGTGACTTATAACCAGTAACTGCTGCATCCCAAGTTGTAGCTACCGCATGAGGAGTAGCTGGAGTGTCCTCTCCAGGGCACTGGCCTGGGCAGATCAATATGGAAAACAAGCTGTTGCCCATGCAGCAGATTTTCCCTCTCTGCAACATTGGTGGATCCAAAGGAGAGGCAGAGCCAATACAGTTTGGCACCAGTGCAGCTGCAGGAGTTGCCAGAGGGATGTGATGTCCAACATCCAACTGCCTAAGGGACTAGGACTCCTGATTTTTCCTCAGGGTTAACTCCTGAAGCCTTTCCCATATATGGGTATAGCTGCAAGGCAGGGGAGGTTTAAAATCAGGGTTTCCTTCCCCTAGGTGGGTTGCCTGCCAAGGCTAATGAGGCCCACCTGCCCGAAGCAACTGGTTTTAAGGCGCCAGTGACTCACCTTCACCCCTTCTCTTGTTAGTGGAAACAGTTCTGCCACGAGAAGGCCAGGAGTTGGGCTTCAGTTGTTAGAGGCTATTTGAGACACACACTATTGGAGCATTTTATAGAGAGTGGGAGCTTATCCCCACTCCCACCCCGGCATGACAAACCTTTGGAACCAAGCTTATTGACTACCTGACTGATTTAGGATGAAGAGGAGCTCTGGTATAAAGAGAATCTGGTTTAAATAAAATGTTCCATCACTTGATACTGATGAAAATAAATGGGTGTACTCGAAACAAATAAAAGGCCATATGCCAAAGACCACAACAAAATAAATCCCCTGGAGGAAAGCTCAGATTGTAACACAACATGGTTATTTTTGTCTCATTGGCAAAAACAACCAGAGTTCAGTTCAGTTCACAGGCTTGGAGATTTAGAGTTGGAAGGGAAATCAGAGGCCATCATGGAGTCTGGTTCATTTTTGAAAATTTAATTTTTTCAATGAACAAAAATCTACTTTCTCTTTCTCCCACTCCTTCCATATCCCCAACTAAAAAGAAAAAGAAAACCCTTATAACACATACACATAGTCAATCAATGGGTAGTATGTTTCATCATCACCTGAGCCTCTTATTTAGTGGGTGAGGAAATTGACTTGCCCAAGGTCACACAGCTGGCAAGAAATAGAGCTGAGAATCTAAGCCAAGTCCCCTGATTTAAAATCCAAACCTAGTTCCATTGTACCACATCATCATTCAAGAAGAAAATGATATTATTTGAAAACGGGCAAATACTTTATCAATATGAAGGAACAACGACTTGGTCAGATAATAAATAAAAAGGGGAAAATTTGAAAGTAGGTCCTCTGCTTCTTTCCACTACTTCAACTAAAGAACCATTTATTAGGCACCTAGTATATATAAACCACTGAGGCTAAAAAGATGAAATTGGCTCATTCTCTGCCTTCAAGGAGATTGAACTTTATTAAGAAGCTGGGGGTGGGGAAATGGTTTGTGCTCAATATGCATAACTTAAAGTAGGGCATGATGGGATCAAAGAACCTAAAGCACTCTAGGAAACTTTGGTGAGGGAGTGAATACTGTTAGCTGAAGAGACCAAAGAAGGCTTCAAGGAGGAGGTGGTTCCTGAGTAGAGCCTGGAAGGAAGAGGAAGATTTAAAAAATATAATCAAGTAGCATGGTAGCAAAATTAGACCCTCCAAACCTAAAGCCTGGCAGAAAAAAAGTAAATTGTCCCAATTAGCCAATTGATCAGGCATTTATATGATTAAAAAAAAATCCATCTTAGGTAACCACTGCTCAATAAATAACTAAAGATGCTACCTATTCCTAATAGACCAGATATCGCAAGTGTCTATTCTATGCCTAGACAATTTTTTAGCTTATCTGTGATCAGGGCTTTTGAGTATATTTTTGACGTGATCACGATAGTGGTTGATGATGGTGGCAATCAGTCAACAATCAATAATTATGTGCTTACTTAGTAGGTAATAATCAGAGAGGCTAGATCATCCTGACATGGTTGCCTACAGAAAAGCTCTGGCTTTAGAAGACTGTAGGCAGAGCCAGCCTTACTGGCTTTGGAGTAGGAGTACAAGGCCTTTCCTACCTCAAACTGTCTTTTCTACTCCCACTCAGTCTCAGTTTGAGGGACAGTGCTTTGTCTGAAATCTTATTGAACTTAAAAATATAACTAAACAAATGACCTCTCCCAAGGTAGGACTGGCCAACGGGAAGTTGGCGAGATTTATCTTCATCATTCTTCTACCACTTCTTCTTTCTCTATTTCTTGACACCTTCCCCCTGCCCCACTACCAAAAGCCAGCCTGTGCCCTCAGTATTTATTCTCTAACTCCCCAAAGATGCCTTTCATGTGTGATATACAGCAATCCTGAGGCATCATTGTTTAGAGTTAAATTGCTTCTGAAAGGAATGTATCCAAAATCATTCAATCAACAACATCAGGTTGGTTGTTTTTTGTTTTTGAAGAGGACCAATGACATCACCAGGTGATTGATTTGACATTTATTTGCGTGTGAGTTAGATTTAAGTGAGGCAGTTGCATAAAAGTCAACAGCCTCATTCTCTCTTCCTAAGTCATTGAAGTCCAGTGGCAGGACAAAAGTCAAGATGACTCACCATTACCCAGGATGCAACGGATGACCTTGACATCTCCAATGGCTGACCAAGGTCTAAGCATTCCACAGCACTCACTTCAGCCACCTTCATATCTGTTGGAACAAACATATTGTTCTCATCTACCCATTCCACTGGGGAAAGTCTTCATATGTCTGGCATAGACATCCCCCTAATTCACTTGTGGGTTTGAGGCCTATTGGTTACTCTTAACCTGGTTTTGACAGTCTGCCAAGATGGTTTTCTAGGGTGTGGCTACTGTGCATGCTACAGCTTCTTGGATCCACAGGTGAGAGTTGGGTGAAGAGAACACCAACAATATTAAGTACACATTGTGTATGAGGTGTGATGCTATCTGCTGGGGATACTAAAATAACTAATGTCTATTTGTATTTTGTTGTTCAGTCATTCAGTCGTGACTCTTCATGATCCTGTGGACCATAGCTAGCCAATATAATACTACAATGTCCATGGGATTTCTTGGCAAAGATACTGGAGTGTTTTGCTGTTTCCTTCTCTAGAAGATTAAAGCAAAAAGAGGTGAAGTGACTTGGTCAGAGTCACACAGCTTGTAAGTGGATGAGGCCAGATTTGAAATCCAAGTCTTCCTGACTCCAGACATTGCTCTATTCACTGAGCCACCTAGCTACCTCCTAACTAATAGCTAATACAAAAAAAAAAAAATGCCACCAACCTTGCTCTCAGAAAACCTGTAATGTAACTGGGGGGGGGGAGCAGAAAGGAAAAACACATCCATAGATAATTGTGATACAAGGGAGCACATGGTAAGTACAAAGGAGGGGTGCTGGTATGGTGCTTTGAAAAAATCCAAAGGAGAAATCACTTCTACCTTGGGGGAAAGAGGATCAGGACATGTATAGTGGAAGAAATATCCTAATTCTGCTTCCCCCCAACTTCACCCCCATGTAGGCTAGACTAGTTTTTCCTTAAAAGGTATTGTAGGGGACAGCTAGGTGGTGCAGTGGATAAAACACCAGCCCTGGATTCAGGAGGACCTGAGTTCAAATTCAGCCTCAGACACTTGACACTTACTAGCTATGTGACCCTGGGCAAATCACTTAACCCTCATTGCCTCACCAAAAAAACAAACAAAAAACCAAAAGGTATTGTAACTGTGGGAAATTTAGTTGGCTCAGGGGACTAAGGTTTGGGCCACTGACATGGATAGCTTTTTGGTCATCACCTGGGCACAAAATAGCCAGGACACCGAGGTTTCCCAGACCAGCAGCATAAACAATACTGAGTAGCTGCTGGACTCAGAGTTTTATTCTAGATAAACCTCCATGCCTTCTTGTGCTTGAAAATGTTACCTCTACTCTAGCACAAAGTGAAACTCCTTTTGTTAACTGGTAGGGAGATTTACAAATATCTCATTTTGTTCCAATTTTGGACCTAAACTTTTAGGCTATTTGACTTCTTGCGAAAACAAATCTTGCTTCCTCAGATAAGTGGAGGACAATGGCAGATGGAAATCCTCCCAAGCTCACCGCCAGTCTCTGAAATGATTGTCTGGGCATATTTTTCATGGAGATAGTCCACAAGAGTCAATACCAGTTATCTGTATTAATCCTAAATATAACAACCTGAGGTTTGGACATAGTGACGTACAGTTAGTGAGCAAAACACTTCCCGGTGTATTCTCTGGGGCTCAGCCAAGTTTATCAGGAGTAGGCCGTATAGTCAGAAATTCATCTGTGTGCAAGCTGCATGGATTTAATTATGCAATTAATTATATTCAGCTTGAATTACAGTAACTCACTGTTATGAGCTTGCTAGCATGACACCTGGAGGCAGTCAGTTGTACAATGATAATGGCTGGCAGATGGTGAGTCCTTACTGGCTCTCTGGGTCACATATGCTATTTAATTAAGATTTTTTGGCTTTGTTTTGCTTTTGGCTAATTCTCTTAGTCAAGAAGGTTGTCCTCATCCTCATCTAAACTGGATGGGCCACATGTTGAATACTTGGTCATTATTTCATTTGAGCCTCATTTTCTGTGGAAATGGACCTTGTTGGTCTGAATTAACCTGGCCAAGATCACACAATCAGTAGGTTGGTAGTGCAGAGCCCACACCTTCTGACTCCATAAGCCCACTGCCTTCTCCTTCTAAGCTGTCCAATGCGGAGCATACAATAATCACAGCTCATACTTACAATAGTACTTTATCTACGTTATGTTATTTGATCCTCACAGCAACCCTTCCCCACTTTACAGATGAAGAAGCTGAGGCTCAGAGAGGACCCAGAATCAACCACCTGAGGCACGGTTTGAACCTAGGTTTCCCTGACCCTAGAGCCAGGCCTCTGTCCCCTTCACCCTTCGGTCATGCTGTTTTACAAATGCACTTTCCGTTCTTGTCCAGGCCTCCCCATCCCCCTCAGAAAACCGCGCAGGAACAATTCCATTTGGACTTTCTACCGCATGGCTCCATACAGAGGGCCATGCGCGATTGGCCTCCACGGGTAAGGACAATGCTTGAACCAAACACAGTGACGAATAGCCTTGGGTGGCGTTCATCGGTGAGCTTTGGGTTCAATCATTTCACCACGAACAGACCGAACAAGAGCCTGCAGGTATCCTGGAAGCCTGGCCCCTGACTCGGCCCCTGACTCAGCCCTTCTCAGACCCCAAAGCACACAACCCGCCCTGCCCGGCCCGCCAGCAGAAAGCGCCCAGAGGCCCGAGACCAGTTGTCTCTGGCTCTCTCGGGTGCCCGCCTACTTCGCGGGGAAGCTGGCTCCACCTCTCCCCAAGCTGCCCAGGCATTTGGTCTCTTCTCAGGCTTGCAAGCGAAGAATCACAGCGGGGGCCAGGATCGGTCCTGCAGGGGTTTATTAACTCAGGAGAAAGAGAGGGGCGGTGGGCTCGGAGAGGGCTCCAGTTGAGCGCACGGGCGGGGACACAAAACTTCATGGCGCAAGGAAACCAAACAGACACCTGACCCTCAGGACTCGGAGCAGGGGGAAGGCCCGGGGGGGGGGGGGGGGGGGGGGGGGGAGGGCCGGACTGCAGCAGCCCCGTGCCGGGGGCGGGGCGGGGTCAGGGCGCCCTCAGCCTCTCTTTGTAATGGGACTGGGAGAACAGGAAAGCTGGGGGCCCCTAGGGCGGTCACTCTCTCCTTATCTCACTGCACCAAGTTTCTGCAGGCTTGGCAGGGATGCATTCATGCATTCACCTGCTGCTCTCACCAGGAAATGCACGCTTTTGCAGAGGGACGGAATTTACATATCGGAATGCAAATGAGGGGAAAATAGCGGACCGTTGACTGATTATGGGTAAAGGCTAGTTAGGCCGCCTAGGGAGAAGCACCAGATAGTCTGGGACCCTTTCCCCCCTGGGGCTTTAAAAAGGGCACAACTTGAATGTCCGCAAAGCTGCCTTGCTGAAGGATGGGTACTGTAGCTGTGATCTCATTGCAAGAGGGTATCCCTCTACTGAAGCAAGTCAACATGCTCTCTGCAACTTTCAGGCTTGTTTGGAGCACTCAGGTTAACTGGCTTGCCCAGGGTCATATAACCAGACTCAATGCTGGTTCTCCATTTACTATGCCCTGCTGCCGAGTTACACTTGGGGAGAAAAAAAGAACCATATTCACAAGCTCATTGAAATAATTTCCAGACTTGCCTTTCTCTAATAGGATCGTACACTTAACATCTGGAAAGGAACTTAGAAATCATCTAGTCCCAATTCAATTATTTTCCAGATGAGAAAAGTGAGAAGTGAAGTGATTTGCACATAGTAATAATAATGCTAGCTAGCCTTTATATAGTGCTTTAAAGTTTACAAAGCCTGTACGTGTCTTATCTCATTTGATTCTCACAAACCTAGTAAAGGCAGTGCTATAATTCCATTTTACAGATGAAGAAACTAAGGCAGAAAGGATAACTTGCCCAAGTCATAGACCAGGTGTCTGAAGCAGTATTTGAACTCATCTTCCTGACTCCATGTCCAAAATTCTATCCATTTCTTGACTCCATATCCAGCACTCTATTTACCCTGCCACCTAGCTGCTTCTAAGTAATAAATTTTACCTTGGGCAAGCCACTTACTCTTACTCTTTGGGCCTCAGTTTCCTTATCTGTAAAATGAAAAGTTTGTACTTGCTTGAACTCAATGACTTCCAGTTCTAGAGCTAGGTCTCTGAGCTGCCAAAATCAATGCCACAAAGCTGTGAGAGCTCCTCAACTCCTGTGGGCCTTTGCTATTAGTTAAGACACAGTTCTAACAAGAACATTGGTTTATATGGTTTCCCAGGCCATGACAAATTAGGAGAAGGAGGGACAGCATGACCACATTGGGAAAAGAGACATAAAAGCTCAAATCCGGCTCACTCTTTGTCTTGTTTATAACTGGTTAACCAGTATTAAAGTGAAATAATGAAGCATCTAGTCATAGTCATAGGAAAACATGAGATGAATCTTTTTGTAGCACAAAGAATTCTCTGAAATTGATTTGCAAGTTAATTTTCTTAATTTAAGGTTCACCATGTGTGATGAGTTATCAAGCAATATGCATTTATTAAGTGCCTACTGTATTCCCAATCATTATTCTAAGAACTGGGATTACAAAGACAAAGACTAAACCCCCCTACCCATAAGAAGCTTCAATTATATCAAATCGTTTGCATCATGGCATATCATAGCTCTAGGAAAGTTACTTAGCCATTCTGAGCTGCATCTTCAGTCATAAAATAATTCTTGAGGATGATAATGCTTTCACTGTCATACCAAGTTACTGTGAGGAATGAATGAGGTGATGACTATAAATTGTCAACTTTTATGATTATTTTTTAATGTTCTTGTGTCGCATGGATCCAATTAGTGACCTCTAGAAAAAACTCTGTGACATATCTTGGTTATAAGAATTAATCATGTGTTTCTTCTTTCATAACATGACTAATGAAGAAACATGTTTAATGTGATTGTGATTGTACACATATAACCTGTATCAGATTGTTTTCTGGCTTGGGGAGGGGGTAGGGAAGGGAGGGAGGGAGAAAAATCTGGAACTCAAAATCTTATAAAAGCAAATGTTGAAAACTATCTCTACATGTAACTGAAAAATAAAAGATTTTTTTTTAAAGGATTAATTATGTGGAGAAAAACCCTGGTTTTGGTGTCAGGAGGAGCAGCATGCAAATCCTGGGTCTACTAGTCCCATATGACTTTGGGTGGATTAGTTACTGCTCTTCTCTGGATTTCCTCCATTTTCTCAAAGAGGATTGAACTAAAAGATGTCTAAAGATTCCTTTTTGCTCCGTATCCTGTGATTTCTATATTGAGGTTCTATGACCAGGGACTGCCATGTGTTTCGAGCTTTACAGATGTCACAGGTCCTTGCCATATCAGGAACATTCCTTACTGTCCAGAAAACTCTTTGAAAGAGTAAAGGATGCTAATCTTTTGTTTTTTGTTTTTTTCTCTTTGAGTTCTGGATTCCGGTGATCATTTTTAGAAAGCAGATGAATATCCAAGGTTACTTTGCATATGTGAAAACTGACTCAGGGTGATCGATTTTTGAGGGCACAAATTTGTCCTAAAAGACTATCAGACATGGAAATACCACCTTGATTTCCTATCTCAGCCTTTTTGCCTCCCTGACTTTAACGCTGCCTGTTCCTTATGACACAATATTGCCATCTGCTGACCAAAGTGCACAACATTCCTTTTGCTAAAAACACCATTTTGTATTCCTGGGAGAATATTGTATATGGAGGAGCAGCTAAAGCATAAATATTCCAGCATCTACTAATACCTACTGGGGTTTCTCAATTGAACTTGGCCTCACATCAATCCCCATGCCTTTCCTTTAAAAAGTTTTTTTAGCATTGTGAAAAAATTTCATTTTGCATTCTTCTGCATTCTGCATTCCTTATAAATTCAGAAATACTGATTTTTAAACATTTTAGTGCCATTTTTTCCAGCACAGTTAGTCTTAAGGACTTGATAATCAAAATATCCACATTCCAAGAGAGCTAGTGAAAGGCTCCGGGCAAGTTCGGTGGACCCCATATAGAGCATTTATGGGAGGTTATAGAGAAGAGTCCTATGGGACTGAGAAGGTATGAATGGGTTGCATTGTTGGAGTCTGTCAGCTCACAGATAAATCAATGTTTGCTACCTACAGAAGGAAAGGTAAAATGATTTCAATGTTGAATTATCCAAAAAGAATGGTTGGAAAAGGAAAATCAGCCTAATTTTTTAAAAAAAGTGTTCTTTCTTGTTTATAATTACTTTCATACACACACGTGTGTATGCATATATGATACACATACACAATATCTATAGTGCCACAGAGTTGAAAGCAGCTGGTTCAATAGCTCTTCTTTAGTGAAGGCAGTATGGTGAAGTGGATAGAATGCTTGGCTGGAAGTTAGGAAGAACCTAAAGATTTGGATTCAAATCCTAGCTCTGATTTTTATTAGCTGTGTGACCTTGTACATGCCACACAATCCCAGGACTTATCTGCTATGTGAGATGTGTTGTAGTAAGTGTTGGTAGAAGGACACATCTGTACAATCTTCTCATTTTTTGTTGTTCTTCACTCATTTCAGTCATGTCTGACTCTTCATGACCCATTTTAGGGTATTCTTGGCAGAGATACTGGAGTGGTTTGTCATTTCCTCCTTCAATTCATTTTGCAGATAAGGAAACTGAGGCAAATAAGGTTAAGTGACTTGTCCAGGATCACGCAGCTGGAAAGTATCTGAGGCCAGATTTGAACTCAGGGAAGATGAGTCTTCCTGATTCCAAGTCTGCCTCTCTATCTACTGAGCCATTTAGCTGCCCCTAATGTTTTATGTTATTGAAGACCTCATGGAATAGTAATGGACTAGCCTTGGAGTGAGGAAAATCTGAGTTCAGTTCCTTCTGGCACATACTTAGCTGTGTGATCAAGGGGTAAATTTCAGTGCCCCATGGCAACTATATGACTTTAAGTAATAATTAAACTGCTGCTCCTGTCAATGAATTAACAAGGATTTATTAAGCACCTACTATGTGCCAGGTACTTGATAGATGCTGGGGATACAAAGGAAAAAAAAGGAAATATTTCCTGCCCTGAAGGATCCTACATTCTATCTCGGGAGGTAACATGTATGTATTATGTGTATATACACATATACATGTATACATGTACACATATATACACACAAAATTAATACAAAGTTAGATATTTAAGGGAGGGCACAAATAGCTGAGGAGCTCAGGAAGGACATCATGTCAGAAATCTCTTTCAGAGAAAGTTTCAGAATCAGGAATTCCCCATGTCTGCTCAGCCTCCCAAATTATACATTTAGCAATCATCAATAAATACAGATTTTCAAATACATAAACAAGAATTTTTAAAATTATTGGACATGAAGCTACAAACTTCCATTATCTACAATTTATTTCCTTTAAAAGCATGTATATTATCTTTAGCAAGCAAGTACCAGAATTCTCCTATTTGTTTCCTCAACTTCTTTGTTCAATATATTTTTCTGTATTTTGTTGCCAGTAATAATGGTAGTAGTGGTGGTGGAGGTAGTGGTGGTGGTAGTAGTGGTGGTGGTGTCTAGGCATTCCCCAAGCATTAGACACTTTCTTCCTATCATTTATAAAGCTTTTAAGAATATTTTTGTCCAGATAATTGTTTTTCCTTCATCAATGTTAAATGACCGAAAGATGTAGTTTTGGGTTACTGGGTTATAGACAGCTTGAACAATCATTCTTTTAATCAATATTCATCTATGGTTCTGCCTCTAGAAAGGAATTCTTAACCTGGAGTGAGTATCCTTTATTTTTTTTTTACTTAATTTTTATTTTCATTGGTCTTCTTTGAAAATGATGGATAAACAACAACATCTTTATAATATTGTTGTTACTGTGTAGATTGTTCTCTTGGTTCTGTTCACTTCACTTTGTATCAGTTCATGTAAGTTCCCCAGATTTTTCTGAAACCACCCCCTTCATAATTTCTAGCAACACAATAATATTCCATCACATTCATATAGTATAACTTGTTCAGCCATTCCCCAGTTGATGGGTATCCCCTAGGTTTCCAATTCTTTGCTACCACAAAAGGAGCTGCTATAATATTTTTGTACATATGGATCCTTTTTCTTCAATCTCCTTGAGATATGGTCTATGTACTTTTAAAAATGTTTTGATAATTATCTTTCAATAGAATTGGCTTTCTTTTGAAATCCTACATTTAGGGCAGCTAGATGGTGGAGTAGATAGCATGTCAGCCCTGGAGTTAGGAAGACCTGAGTTCAAATATGGCCTCAGACACTTACTAGCTGTATGACCCTGGGCAAGTCCATAGACTTTATCAGAATGCCAAAGGAGTCCATGGCCCAAAAAATGTAAGAACCCCTGGGCTAGAGAAATAGTTATCTACTCTTACCCTGGAAACAAAGGAAAGAAGGACAATAGAGCCTTTGAGAACTAAGTAATAGATGTGCAACTCTTCCCTTAGGAGAAGAAAGTCAGTTCTTCTGCTATGTAGAATGATGATGAGTTATCCCAGTTGCTATGAGGAAAGGAGCCATCCAAGAATGGCTATGGGAAAAAGAGCCAAGTCCTATTGGCTGGTAATTCTGTGATAGGGTAGTAGCCCATTCCCTCTGAAGGTTACTCCAAATGGCCAGAAGCTTGGCTTTAAAGAACTTTTTAACTGATCAAACCAAAATGGCCCCCTCCAAGCTACCAGTACCTCGTCTGACCCTGAAGCCTGTGTTTGCTTTGTGTATATTTATGTTTTGTATCTACTTTTGTGTGCATGCTGTTTCCTCTGGATTGATAGAATTTTTTCTCCTCAATAAATACTCCTTTATTTAAAGTTTTGAGTCCCTCCTTCCCTCCCTCTCCTCCCTCCTCCCTGAGGCAGTAAGCAGATATGGGTTATACATGTGCAATTATGTAAAACATCACCATACTAGTCATTTTATGAAAGAAAACTCAAATAAAAGGAAAAAATGAAAAAAGTGAAAAATAGCATACTTCAGTCTGTGTTCAATCAATATCAGTTCTTTCTTTGGCAGTGGATAGTATGCTGCATTATTAGGCCTTGTGGGGTTGTCTAGGATCATTGTATTGCTGAGAGTAGTTAAATCATTCACAGTTCTTCATCAAACAATATTGCTGTCTCTGTGCACAATGTTTGCTTGGTTCTGCTCACTTCACTATACATCAGTTCATACAAGTCTTTCCAGGTCTTTCTGAAATCCTCCTGCCTGTCATTTCTTATAGCACAATAATATTCTCTCACCAGGATTGATAGAATTTAAGAAAATACTGTTTCAGGTCGTCTCTCTTCGCCTTAATCCACTAGAGAAGGACATGGCAAATCACTCCAGTATCTTTACCAAGAAAACCCCAAAGACAGTATAGCCCATGGTATCATGAAGAGTCAGACAGGCTTGAGCAATTCAATAAAAATGACAACCATTGTTACAAGAGAATCACTTTGTAAGTGAAATCTCATGGAATGCCCTAAAACCTTAAAGCCACAATTCCATTAACACACAAATCCTTTGTAGAATGTCTTGAGGCAATGACCTTTATTGAACGACTATGACAGGAAAGGTTTTTTTGTGCAGTACAATGAGGCACAGACATGACAAAATGTTCTTCTAGGTTAAAAAAACAAAACAAAATGAAGAATCCTAAGGATTTTAGAACTGGAAAGGACCACAGATTGTTCATTTTATGGCTTAAGAAAATGAAGACCAGAGAAGTGAGGTGGGGCCTTTCCAAAGAGCCACATAGATGGAAGAGTAAGAATCTAGACCAGTGTTTTCAATCTCCAGAGGCAACTATCTTTTGACTACATCACCGTGTCTGGTCATGAGAGCTCTTAGGTTTTTTTGTTTGTTTTTTAAAGTGAGGCAATTGGGGTTAAGCAACTTGCCCAGGGTCACACAGCTAGTAAGTGTTAAGTGTCTGAGGTCGGATTTGAACTCAGGTCCTCCTGACTCCAGGGCCGGTGCTCTATCTACTGCACCACCTAGCTGCCCCGCTCTTAGCTTTTTAAAATCAGGTGGGAAACAGGGAGAGAAAAGTATTTCAAAAGCCAGTAGTGCAGTGGAACATGCCTGTAATCTCTTGCTACCAGCAAGGCTGATGCTGGCAAATCTCTTGAGTCTGGGCATTCTGAGCTGCAGTGGCCTATATTGATTGGATGTCTGAACTAAAATTGGCATTAATCTTGTGGGCCCTGGGGAGTAGAAAGCTAGCAGAATGCTTAAGGAAGGATGAACAGGTTTATGTTGGAAAAGAGAATAGTTCAAAACATCTGTGCCCACCAGAATGGGATGGAACTGGGCAAGATAAAGCGAGCTTGTCTTTTTTTTTTTTTTAAGCCAGGATTAACAAGGACTTCTATCAAGGTAGCTCATTCCTTTTTGTAGTATTTCTATGAATGTTCATCAGAGGCCTGACCTCCAGAAAGTTTCAGCATTGGAAGATACCTCAGGAGTATCGAAGTCAGGAACTCTGGTTACAACATACATGGCAAGTGGCTATGCAGCCTTCACTTGTTACGGATAGTAAACACAGCATCTGGCACAACACAGTAAGTGCGTAATCACTACTTGTTGACTGAACTTGGTTTGGAGACATTCAGTGAATAATAGAATTGCAGAATCTCTGATTTGGAAGGTTCTCAGAGGACATCCAATCTGATCTCTACTTGACAAGGTACCCATTTAGCTCTTCAGGGCTCACCAAGCAGAGAGTTGGAAAATGAAGTGAGTGAACAGGTCTTTTCATTGTCACCAGAATGAACTAATTTACGCAAGTAGAATGCAAGCTCCTACCAGCAGGAATAGTCTGACCTTTTTACTTGGATCCCTAACACCTATCAAATTGTCCAGTGCATTGTAGGTGCTTAAGTCAATGCTGGTTGGATGGGACTAAATCAATTGTACCTTAAGAGGGCTGGAATATATAGAAGGATCTGTTGACTCCGTAGAGGGGCCATAGTCTAATGTGGAAAGAGGATTAGCTTTAGGGAGGATGGGTGTGGGTGAAGATGTGAATCCAAGATGTGTCAATTGCTATTTATGCGACCTTGATGAAGTCCCAGAATCTTTCTGGGCCTCCCTCCTTTTCAGTTCTAAATCTATAATCCAGTGAATCCCTAGGAGCATGTGTAACCCAGGACCATCCCTAGGAAGTGAAGGCAAGGAGTTAATCATACTTTATGTTTAACTTTTTCCCCTTTTCCTCGTATATTTAAATGGGTGAAATTAAATTTCCAATAGTACTTTCTGATTATTAATAGCATTAATATTTATATTAATTATATTGTGTTATAATACTGATAAATATTAATAGATAATTATTAAAAGCAAGTACTTATATATTAATGGAAAACTGTTAATATTTGATAACATTAATAATAACTAACTATTATATGGTACTTTAAGGTATGCAAAGTGCTTTAACATGAGAGTACTTTATAGAGAAGGAGCTCTGGTGTAGTGTTAAAGAAGTACACTTGGAGTCAGGAAAGTCATTAGTTAAATACAGCCTCTTTTATTTACTAGCTGTGTAACCCCATAGGCATTGAGTTTGGAGTCAGGAAGACTCATCTTCCTAAGTTTAAATCTGGTCTCAGACACTTCCTAGCTGTGTGATCCTGGGCAAGTCACTTTAACCCTGTTTGCCTCAATTTCCTCTTCTATAACATGAGCTGGAGAAAGAAATGGCAAACCACTCTAGTATCCCTGCCAAAAAAAAACCCAAATGGGGTCGCAAAGAGTCAGACATGACTGAAACAAATGAACAGCAGCAGACCATGGGCAAGTTACTTAACCTCTGTTTCCACATCTGTAAAATGATAGGGTTAGACTGGATCATTCTAAGGTCCCTTCCCATTTTAAAATCTATGATCCTTATCTTGTTTCATCCTTACAACTCTATAAGGTAGGTGATATTATTATCCCCATTTTACAGATTAGGAAACTGAGGCTCAGAGTAGTTAAGGGACTTCCCCCGGAGACTAACAGTAAATGTCAGAGGCAGGATTTGAACTAAGGTCTGACACTTTGTCTCATTCCCTTGTGTATCATAGTTATTTTTGTTTATGTCCTATACAAACACACACAAATAATCATAAGCTACTGGAGAGCAAGAACTATGTTATCTTTTCTACAAAGATGACTACTACCTTGCACAAAGTTTGTCATTTAGTTATTTTTCAGTTGTATATAACTCTTCGTGACCCTTTCTGAAGTTTTCTTGGCAAAAATACTGCAGTAGTTTGCCATTTCCTTCTCCAGTTCATTTTACAGATAAGGAAACTGAGGCAACAAGGTTAAATGACTTGCCCAGGGTCACACAGCTAGAAAGTGTCCTGACCCTAAGCCCAGCACTCTACCTACTCCACCTAGCTGCACAAAGTAGAGATTTAATAAATTCTTGTTGAATTCAGTTGAACTTCAGGGACTGCTAAGGGAAGAGAAATGTTTTCATTGTTGTGAAAATGGTAGCTTGGAGATCTTATGAATGTGCAAAGGGATAGTCATACTCTCCTACCCCAGCTTCTTGCTGTGAGAGGAAGACCAGGTTGGAGAGAGACCAGGTGGTAGGATTGGGGGGATGGATATGGACTGACTATATAAATGGGATAGCAAGATCTTTGTATTTTTTAAGTCAGCATTTAGTGTCACTACCTTTTTTCTTTTGGGCTGTATTCCTGAATCACTAACAATAAAGTAACCATGCAGAGCCATCCAAAGCTCTGGGTCCAATGCCTGATATTTATTCCTCCTCCTCAGTGTCCTGCGTCTCCATTCCCACCAACTTCTCAGGATTCAATAACTTCCCCTAATTAATGAAGTGTTAGAAATGGAATCAGAAGATTGGATTCAAATACTGTATCTAATACTATTCATGTGACCTTGGGCAAGTCACCTAACCTCTCTGAACCTCAGTTTCCTCATCTGTAAAATGGGAATAATAATGCTTATTATAACTACCTCCCAAGGTTGTTGTGAGGATCAGCTAAGATAATGTATATAAAACACTTTAAAATCTCTAAAGGGATATAATGAACATCAGCTATTTACAGTATTCTCCTTCACCAGTGCTTTCAAGTGTAGACTGGGAAGATCATTTATGGAATATTGTGGAAGAGAGTCATGACTTCCATACAACAATAAAGTTCTTAGATTCCATGAAATAAGCAGATCTAGGATGCGAGCCCTGGTTTCATGATAGGGATAGGGAGTAAATGTATGATTTCAATGAAATTTCCTCCACTGATGCAGGCCAGCACATTATAGGCAATTTACAGTCTTAGAGAATCGCTGACAGCACTGGGGTGGGGTGGGAGGTAGGGGTTAGATGACCATTACTCAGGGTCCTCGACAGTATGTATGTATCAAAGGTAGGACTCAAATGTATCTGAGTGTGAGGCCAGCTCTAGCCAGCACTTCATCATGCCCTGAGGTGGTTAAACTCCCTCTTCTCCCCCTTCCAACTTCTTTTTATGCGTGGTCTCTCTCATTAGATTGTGAGCACCTTCAGGGCAAGGACCATCTTAAGCCTTTCTCTGTATTCTCTTTGCTTAACACAAGTTATGACACATGGTAGGTGCTTAATAAAGATTAAGTCTGACTCTAACCTAGTTGTTATGTGAAGGATAGATTGGGGATGGGGGTGCAAATCATTTATGAGGCTGTTGTCATTATCCAGAAGGGTAGAAATGAGGGCCTGGATTGGGGTGGTTAAAGTGAGCCTAGAGAGGAGAGGGCGAATTCAAAAGACACTTAGAATGTAGACTACACATACATGCATATATATACATGTACATACACACATGTATACAAATACATATATTCACTATATGATGAAATATATACATGTATATTTTATATATAATAGATATGCATATGTGTCTACATACACATACCTATACGTATACAGACATATACACAGGCAGAGCTGAGGGAGGGAAATACTACATTTCTCAGGATGCCCAGACACAGATCATAGTACTAACACTATCTTTTGGGGGAACATAAGAACTACAACGCCCATGAGTCATGTGTGCCTGCTGCACTAGTTGATTGCCTTGGAGGAATTGTAGGAAAGTATGAAGGAGGATTGTTTGGAACTGTCTGCAGGTCTGGGGCCATGTAGAACCAATCTTGGCACTCTATGGAAACCTGCAGTTTGTAGAAAGCAACAAATAGCCCACAGATGTGTGTGTGTGTGTGTGTGTGTGTGTGTGTGTGTGTGTGTGTGTGTGTGTGTGTAAAACATACATAGAGTTGGTAGCTAAAACTGGGAAAGGACATGATTGTTAAGACAGATACTGCGTATTACCTGGGCTGTAGAGAGTGAGCAGCAGGGAGTGGATTACTTAATAGGGAGAGAGGATTTGGTCAGAGCAAGAGAAGGAGGGAGAAGCAAGACCTGAAAAGCTTCACTTTGGAGCTCCTCATGTTAATCTTGGTTTTCCTCTCTTAAGCTGTTATTCTGGCACATGTAGAATCTTCCTGGGTTGGCATTGATCTAAGTTCCATCTTGTCTAGCTGCTCAGTCTGTACACACTTGTGTCAGTAAGGAGAGAAAATGAAGATTAGACTGTGATAATGAATCCAGTCCAAAGCACTACCTCTCTGAACTGCAACAACTGGGAATGTAGGAGCATACAATCATAGATTTAAAGCTCAAAGGGATCTCAAAGGTCATCCAGTCCAAGCCCCTCATTTAATAGATGAGGAAACTGAGTCCCAGGGAGGTTAATTAACTTGCCCAAGGTTACTTAGGAAATAAATGTCAATGGTGAGATTAGAACTTAAGTCTTCTGACTGAAGAGACTGTTCTTTACTCTGGCCTATGACTTTCTTCTGTCCTTGTCCCTGGAGAAGTTATAGGCAGTGGTGGCAATGACACTGAGGATTCAGCACCAGGATGACTTAACAAGAAGAACAAAAACCTGGAGAATGTGGTGTCACGAAAGCTGATGGAGTATGAAGTGAATCAACAGAGGTCAAGATTAGGATTGCTGAAAGATCATTAGACCTGTTGGTTAAAAGGTCCTTGGTGACCCTGAGAGCTATTTAGTAAAGAAGTGCTTAAAGGGTCTTCAGAATCATCAAGATTAAATTTAAAAGCTTTTGTACAAATAACATAAATATAGTCAAGATCAGAAGGAAAGCAGAAAATTAGGGAAATAATTTTATAGACAGTTTATCAGAAAAAGGTCTCATATTGAAAATGTATAAAGAATTTTGTCAAATCTATAAGAATGTGAGTCATTCCCCAGTTCATAAATGGTCAAAGGATATGAACAGGCAATTTTCTGATGAAAAAACCAAAACAGTTTGTAGTCATATGAAAAAATGCTCTAAATCATTATTGACTAAAGAAATGCAAATTAAAACAACCTTGAGATATTCATTTTGTGCCTACAAAATTGGCTAGAATGATTGAAGGAGAAAGTGACAAATGTTTGAGGGAATGTGGAAAAATTGGGACACTAATTCATTGTTGTGGAATTGTGAACTGATCCAACCATTTTGGAGAGCAATCTGGAATTATGCCCACAGAGTCATTAAACTGCCTATACCCTTTGACCCAGCAATACCACTACTAGGTCTATTTCCAAAGATGATTAGGGGAAAAGGAAAATAACCTATCATGTTCTAAAATAAAGGTTTATAGCAATTCTCTTTGTGGTGGCAAAGATCTGGAAATTATAGGGATGCCCATCAATTGGGGAATGGCAGGATAAGTTGTGGTTCATTCTTGTGATGGAATAGCACTGTGCAATAAAAAATGATGAGTTCAGTGATCTTAGAAAAACATGGATAAACTTGTATAAAACAAAACAAAGAATGAAACAAGCAGAATCAAGAGAACATTGTATACAGTAACAGGAATATTGTTTTAAGAATGACTTTGAGTAAATGTTATTTTGACTTATAAATACCCAATTAACTATAAAAGATGTATGACTAAAGACACTATCAACATCCAGAGAAAGAACTGATAAATAGACATATGTATAGATTAATTTTACATATATATGCACTATTTATGTCTAATGGTAGCCATTGTGGAAGGGTAAGGGAAGAGGGAAGAAAAAAAAGGAAAAAATAAATTTTCTTGTTTTTTTATTTTCTTATCTTTTTTTTCAGGGCAATGAGGGTTAAGTGGCTTACCCAGGGTCACACAGCTAGTAAGTGTCAAGTGTCTGAAGCCAGATTTGAACTCAGGTCCTCCTGACTCCAGGGCTGGTGCATTATCCACTGCACCACCTAGCTGACCCCAAAAAAGAAATTTTCATGAGAATTCTGTTGTATATTTGAAAGGAAGAACAAGTTTTGCATAGTAGATTTGCAGTTTCAAGTGTAGGCATCTTTTTACTGTACTGTGTTATGAAAATACTTTTTTGTTCCATAAATTTAAAATAAATTTTAAAAAGAATAAATGCTTTGTTGCATTTCATTGTGTATCTACTGAGTCCACTTATGTAAAAAAAAATGTAAAACCTATGTACGGTGAATATTGTAACCAGAAGAGCCCATTTCTCTAGCATTCTGGATAAATACAATTTACTATAGTATTATTAGTGTCAATCAAAGTAAAACGACGATCCTAGAAACTGTAGTAATTAAACACAAACCTGTTGACTGACTGATGTTATGTGGGAAAATGTCATGGCTTTATACTTTCCCATTGGGTACAACACACAGAGACTTCCAGAGCTGAATTGTTCCTGTATATGCTTTTAGGTGATGACTAACCCTTGAGGAACAAAGATAGTCTTCCAAAGGAATCTGTGTGATTAATGCTGACAGAACAGAAGTAAAGGCAAAATACTTTAAATGCTTCAATGGTATTATTAGCTTCAATCAAAATAACACTAAAGCCTTGGATGAAGATTTTTTAAAAATCATTCATTCATTGGCTCATCATATTAACTCATCACTAAGTGATGTCTGATCATTCAATGATGAATTCTTTGGTCACAGCAACCCATGAAATAAATATACCTATAAAGCTGTCCAAAGTCCTGTGTATCTGACCCTTTTTGGCTTCCTCAGTGGAGATGGTAGAGTGGTGGGAAAGTAACAGAAGATGCTAAGGTCTCATAGCTTTTATATTGTCTATAATCATTACCTTAATTTGTTGGTCCTCTATTTGCGAGAAACTTGTTCAGTGACCAATAAGTGAATGTACTACTGAGGGGAGAAAATTTATATCTCCATCTTAACATTATTTTTATAAATGAATTTAGAAGACAGGAAGGAAAGGGCATCTAAATTGCTCACAGGTCCTCTTCAGAGAGGTGAAAAAAGGAGTTGCCAGAGATGTTTTTATTGTTTGTTAAAAGGGAGCAGGAAACATCATTTTATGGAGCTCTTGGTCATCCTATATTGCAGTGCTCATGAGAAACTTCTGCATAAAAACCATGATGAAGACAATTTCAGTCTAATTGCTAACATTTGCTGCAAAGGATCAATAGGTAGAGAAATTCTATGAAGTATTTAATAAGATTCTCCTTATTGAATCATCATATATTTGTTGGCTTAAATACTAAGGGGGTATGGGTAGGTGGTGAGAATATGGTGGAAAACATGGTTCAGAAGTACAAAATAAGAGAAATCAAAGGCTTTTTACCTGTATAGAAGCCTCACAACTAGAGAGTAAGGAGACACTGAAATGAAACAAACAATATCACACACACAAACACACACAATGAAACTGTGTTCTAACAGAAAAGAAACTGAAGTGGGAGTCATTTCATAATCAGCAGTATTGAATACATTCAGACTATTGACTTGTTAAAGCAAAGATCAAAATCAACATCAAATTTAAAACAAAGAAAAAAATGAAAAGAAAGCCTGCAACTATTTAGACAAACTGAAGCATAAAAATAGGAAATGGATAAAAGAATAGATATATGATGCAGACATACACCATTTCCTATAAAACTTTTACTAATATAAATTAACCACGACAATGAGCCTGGAAATCTTCTCAGATACTTGATCTCCTTGGCAAGCTGAGGGGCATGGCAATCAACTATAAGATGGATTTTTAATATAAACTATTTTTGTAAAATGTAGAAGGATGTTGAAGAATATACATATGTATATGTGCTGGAAAACCTCACAAACTATCATTCCCCAAAAAGGTAATTAAGAAAATATTTTAATGAGGATAATTATATGGAGGATATATTTGTATGGAGAGAATACCTCATGAAGGTATGAGAAAAGAACAGGTAGGCTTTATTTTAAATTTTATCATTTTCCAATTAACAATATCCTTTTTACATTCATTCAACAAAAAATTATTGAGCACCTACTATTTATACTTGCCAAGATGGCTACAAAGATGGGAATAAGAAGAAGGAAGCAGAAAGAGGAGGAGGAAGAGGAGGAGGAGGAAGAAGAGGAAGAGGAGAATAGCTGACATTTCTATATGGCCTTTCATTTTTCAAGATACTTTCATGTTCATTATCTCACTTGATCCTCACAACAGTCCTGCAAGGCTAGACATCTTCCTCATTTTACAAACTGAAGCCAAAGAGTTTAAATGACTAGGCCATGGTGATGTTAGTAGTAAGGATAGAACCCAGAGCACAGCCCAGTTCTTCTGACTCCTAAGCAATTACTTATCCTATGTCAAATATAAATAAATATCAATATTAAAAATTAAAAATCAAGCAGTCAGTAACTTTTCCTTCTCTGTTGGGTTCAGGGGTTTTCTTCTCCTTTAAAAATAATTTTTCACAATGAAGAAGATAATGAGTCCCATCTAGGCCTGGAGTCAAGAAGACTCATCTTCATGAATTCAAATCTGGCCTCAGACACTTACTAGCTGTGTGACCCTGGGCAGGCCATTTAACCTTATTTGTCTTAGTTTCTTCATCTATAAAATGAGCTGGAGAAGGAAATGGCAAACCATTCCAGTATCTTTGCCAAAAAAATCCCCAATGGGGTCACAAATTGGACATGACTGATCAACAAGGAGAGGACCACTTCAGAAAGTCTAATCAGATAAAATGTTAGGGAGGGTGCTGAAGAGTACAGTCAACATACATTGGATTGGAAAATGAGATCTGGAAAGAAAAGTTCAAGGAATTTATATTCTATATTGTGAAGAAAAGATTGGCATGGCCACTGTACCAAAATGGAGAAATCAATGATGTACCTTTCCCTCTGAAAGAAGAACATGGACCCCACGTAAAGAACCTTTGATCCAGCAGAAGTCCTCTTCTTCCCTCAGAAAACTGGCTGAGGTTGCAGCTAGGGATTTAGATTTGACGCAAGAAATCACTTTCTGGATGTGCAAGCTGAAACACTAAAGCAGGTGGTATAACACAATTTTCTCCCTGAAAGATATTTCATCACAGGAAGAGACTTATTTTTCTTTAGTGGCATTCTGCCAAGAATAAGGAAGGGAGATAGATAGAAGACAATCTTTGGAGGTCTCTTGCAGCCTCAGAATTGTATTAAAAAGCTGACAGTTCTATGATAAACATGGAGCTTCAAAGGGCTTGGTTGCTAGGCATTGTACCTGACAGATGTCACCTGTTTAGAGTTTTAGGGGTTGAATAGACTCATAAAATGTGATCCATGTCTTTTCATGAATACAAATTTTCAGGATTGTAAATTAACCTTAAATCAACATTTACAGAACAAGTTTAAAGGGCCAGATCTCTAATCCTGAGATCCTGCTAAAGTACAATGGCAAAGACTTCTTTCTTCCCCATTATTCTGTAACCCCACTCCCCTCTTCCTGACCCTTGCTGATCCTTTCACTCTTATTGATACCTCAACTTTTTACGATTGGGTTTCAGTAACTCCTCATTGGTTTCATGACGGAACCAACCTCACCCAAACAATTCTGTCAAGAAGCTATCCTTACCTATGTGCCCACACAATCACACCCACCATTGCCAGCCACATGGCAGTGCTAGAATTAGAGTCAGTTATCTTGCCTCAGGCACTAGCTGTGTGACACTGAGCAAATCATTTAACTACTCTGTGCCTCATTTTCCTCACCTGAAAAATGGGGATGAAAATAGTACCTACTTCACTGGTTTGTTTTGAAGACCAATTGAGATAATATATAAAGCTCTTTGCAAACCTTAAGTTGCAGTATAAATGCTATTATTGACATTTCTATTATCAGCCAGGGAGGGTGTAATAAGCTAAGACTAAATTTGGCTTAGTCCAACAGGTTCAAAGTTTTTCTTGTTTAAAATGCAATAAACACTTTTGAACCATGAGATGCAACTAAAATTACTTTAATATTTTAAATTTAAGAATATGTAATGTTAAAATAAAAGTATATATTCCTGTTCAGAAGCCAAGAACTAGAGAAAGCACTCTGTAACCAAGGGTAACACTCCCTGCCCCAGGCCAATCCTTTTATAATTTAAACCACCAGGTGGGCAAAGCACCAGGTGGGGCTGAACCAAAGGTTGGTGTAGAGGATTGGCCACTCCAAGGAACCAGCCCAGACTCATGCTGCAGAGGGTTTGGGGGTCAGAAAAATCAAGAGAATATAAATAAGGACAGTACTGTAGAAGAGCCTTGGCTCTGGAGTCATAGGCCCAATGGTCAAATCTCATTTCTGAGACCTATTGTGTGACCTTGGGCAAGTCAGTTAGCTTCCCTGGGCCTCAGTTTCCAAATGTGTAAAGAGAGGGGCCCCTGGGTTCCTTCTAGCTCCCAATCAAAGATCCTACATTTAGACTTGGGAAGGACCTTATGGACCATCTAGTCCCTACCTCCTTATTTTAGAGGGCAAGAAACTGAGGGTCAAAGAGGATGGAGTGACCTGCCCAAGGTCATACAAGTAATTAAGTGATGGAGTCAGGATTTAAACTCAGGTCCTCTGATTCCACATTCACTGTTGTTTCCACTGCAGCTGGTATTTTTCAATTTTCCAAAAGCTTCTCCTCAATTCCTAAAAAAGAGAAATAGTGGGGACATCTAGGTGGCACAGTGGATAAAACACTGGCCCTGGATTCAGGAGTACCTGAGTTCAAATCTGGCCTCAGTCACTTAACACTTACTAGCTATGTGACCCTGGGCAAGTCACTTAACCCCAATTGCCTCACCAAAAATAAATTAATTAATTAAAAAAAAAGAGAAATAGTGAAAAAGACTTTCAGAGATACTGGTGCCTTTCTTTTAAATCAAAACATCGTTTCAGGAAAAGCTTTGCTTTAAAAGAATACCTTTTCCAACAGAGTGAAATGTAAAATATAGTACTGAGGAGAGGGGTTTGGTACAGGGCACTGAAAAAAATCCTATAAATACATGCTGATAACTGGAGATGTACTGTAATTGTTGCTTGCTAATTACTGTAGAAAAATGTAGTATTATTATGAGATGAATATACCCTGACATAATAAATCAAAGATTATTATGAAGCAAGCATGACTGTGTGATTTTATACACTACAGACTAAATTCAAAAAGTAACTTAATGAAGATGTTTCAAATGCAACAAGTCCAAAATAAAATTTATTATGTTTTCCCCAAATATTCCCCTCTTTCCAACATTTCTGTTCCTGCCAAGCACACCATTTTCCTCCAAGTCTCCCAGGCTTGCAACCTCTGTCATCTCCAGTTCCTCACTCCCACTTTATATACAATCTGTTGTCAAAATTAGTCATTTCTACCAACACAACAGCTCTTGTATCTGTGGTCAACAGGCCTTAAATCCATTGGTGACTTAGGGGGATGTCTACCCCAAGCATGGGAAGACTTCCCCCTACAGAATGGGCAAACAAGAACAATTTATTCCAGTGGCCATGAATGCTGGAACTCTTAGAAGTTGGGCAGATATCAAAGACACCAAGATCATCCACTGAATCCCAGCCATTGTCAATTATCCTGACTTTTGTCTTTCCACTGAACTTCAATGACTGGAAGAGAGGGAGTGAAGCTGATGATTTGTACAATTCTGCCTCACTTAAATCCAACTCACATGTAAGTGAAGACATCACCCTATGATGTCACTGGTTTTCTTTGAAAACAAAGTACAAATAACAAGAACTTATATAGACACCACCCTAGTATAGACCATCAACTCTTTTTTTTTTTAAAGAGCCATAATTTATTTTTATTTTATTGAGAGTACATCCTCTCCCAACAACACCCAAGGTGCCTTACCCTGCCCTCCTAGACCACCCTCCCCCCCCCACACACACACTTATGTCCAACTCCTTGGTCACTTCTGACGTTTATAGATCTTCTTTGCCATTTCCAGGAAGATAGATGGGGGCAGGGGGGACGAATGCTTCTCAATGAGCCCCATCAGTCTACTGTAACTTTCTTCCTCAAACTTGGTGAAAAGAGCAGGCAATTCAAGTTTCTCATAGAGTTCCTTCACTTTAGCAACCTTCTCTGGATCGTTCTGTCCATAATTCTCCTTCAACATCTTTCTTTGCTCAGACGATGCAAGCTGAAGGCACTTCACCACCAGCCAGCTGCATTTGTTGTCCCGGATGTCAGTGCCAATTTTGCCAGTCACACTGGGGTCACCGAAAAGGTCAAGGTAATCATCCTGAATTTGAAAAAATTCCCCCATTTCCAGAAGGATGCTCTTGGCGCTGGCGTGTTCTTTTTCCCCATCTATTCCTGCCATGAACATAGCAGCAGCAAATGGTAAGTAAAAGGAGTAGAAAGCCATCTTGTATTTGACGATGGTCTTATATCTCTGCTCTGTAAATTTGGTAAGATCAACCTTGCTCTGAGGGGCTGTGATAAGATCAAGGGTTTGGCCAATCTCGGTCTGATAAGTGCTCTGTAGGAAGAGTTCAATGAGGTTCAGGTAATAGGGCTGCCCACGGCAGTAGTGCTTCAGCAGGCGGTAGACACAGGCTTCCAACAACATGGCATCATTGATGGCATCCAAGCCAATGTCGGGTTTCTTATACCAGCATGTCTGTCCCCGGCGGGTAAGAGAAGCATCCATGATGTCATCTGTTACTAGGAAGAAAGCCTGGAGCAGCTCCACACACCAGCCCACTGCCAGTGCTCTCTGCAGACTGTCGGCATCCTGCTTTCGGGGTTCCACTAGCTCCCGGAATACCATGAGCACTGACAAGCCTCAGTTGTATTTTCCCCCGATGGCATTGTACTCTAGGATCTCCTTGAGCCTGGCCATGACATCTCCCACCTCAGGATGCTCTATCCCATCTTCTGTCAGGATCTTTACAATCTGAGAGAAATGCTGGACAAAGTTTTGCTTCTCTTGGGCAAAAACTGATTTCTGATCTCCATTCATTCTGGTACCGGGATGCAGCCATAGCCTTCTCTCGGGAGGGTGGGGAGGAACGACCATCAACTCTTGACTAGATTATAGCAATAGCTTTCTTTTCTTTTCTTTTTTTCTTTTTGCAGGGCAATGAGGGTTAAGTGACTTGCCCAGGTTCACACAGCTAGTAAGTGTTAAGTAGTGTTTGAGGCTGGATTTTAACTCAGGTCCTCCTGAATCCAGGGCCAGTGCTTTATCCACTGTACCACCTAGCTGCCCCCATAGCAATACCTTTCTAATTGGTCTCCCTGTGGCAGGGAGGGATGTCTCCCTGCTTCAATCAATCACCCACTCAACTGCCAAAGTGATTTTCCTAATAGCTCAGCCCAAGTCATGGAATCCTCCTACTCAACAAACTCCAGTGATCCCACATTACCATTAGAATCAAATATGAAACCCTCTGTTTGGCCTTTAAAGCTCTTCACAACCTTCCTAACTTTCTAGTGTTCTTACTCTGAACTCCCTCTGTGTAAACCTACACTGGCCTTGTTGTTCCTCAAACTCAACCCTCCCTCTCCCCATGGCAAACCTTTTCCCTGACTGTCCCCCATGCCTTGAATGCCTGGGGAGTCTTGCTGGCTTTCTTAAAGGCTCAGCCTTAGATCCTCCCATCAGCTGGAATAGTGCCTTTCCTCTAAGACCACCTTGCTTCTCCTCTGCATATATCTTGTACATACATAGTTTTTTTACATGTTGTCTCCCCCATTACAATGTGAGCTCCTTGAAGACTGTTTTTGCCATTCCTATTCTCAATGCTTAGCCCAATGTGCCTGGCAAATTATTGGTACTTAATAAATGCTTGTTGAGACAATTCTAAAAGACTCACAATGAAAAATTCTATCTACATCCAGAGAGAGAACTGATAATCTGAGTGGATATTAAAGCATGTCTTCTTTTCTTTTTTTTTTAAGAAGTACTTATAAATTATTTTTTATTTATGGAATAAAACAAGCATTTCCATGACATAGTATAATAATAAAGATGATTGCACATGAAATGGCAACTCTATGATATTTAACTTACTATTGTTTTAAAATATAAAGTTACCATGTAAATTTCTTTCTTCTTTTTTTCCACTTTTTTTGAAGCACATTTTCAACTTACTTTACTTTTCTTGTCTTTAAATTTTTTTTCCTGCAACATGGTTAATATGGAAATATGTTTTGCATGACTTCACATGTATCATTGATATATTGCTTGCTTTCTCAGGGATGGGGGAGATGCTGAAAGGAGGGAAAGAATTTGGACCTCAAAATTTTTTTAAAAATGAATGTTGGGCAGCTCCGTGGCGCAGGGGACAGAGCACCTGTCCTGGAGTCAGGAGGACCTGAGTTCAAATCTGGCCTCAGACACTTAACACTTACTAGCTGTGTGACCCTGGGCAAGTCACTTAACACCAATTGCCTCACTAAAAAAAAAATAACCCCCCCCCAAATGAATGTTAAAATAAAAATATACAATTTTAAAAATAAATATTTGTTGATTAAATAGCAGTCTGAGTTCCAAGAATATATAAGATTTTATATACTCTTTAATATTTTCCAAGCATTGTATATAAAGCATCTCATTTTGCTCTCACAATAGCCCTGGGAAGTAGGCGTTGCTATGTCCATTTTATAGAAAAGGAAACTGAGGCTGAGACTGGTTAAATAACAGGCTCAGGGTCACGCTACCAGTAGTCTCTGAGGCAGGATTTGAACTCAGATCTTTCTGACTACAAGACTAGTGTTCTTACCTACTGTGTGGCCACCTATCTCTCAGGAGTGCTTTAGGTTAAATATTTGCCTGCAGGGATGGGCACATCTCAGAGGTCCCTTAAAGGCACATCAGATTCTGTGGCTTGATTGTCTTTTATTTTATTTTTTTAAGGTTGAGAAGGAACTAGCATTATTCATATTCAGACAGTCAGGTACCCAGAGTCTTCCTGTGCCCTGTGTGGTTGCCTTTTTTTTTTTTTCAAACTGTCCAGGCTCAGACTTGACCTGTAAGAGCCTAGGAGTCATGGGAGTATGACAGCAACATTCCCTGATTCCTCCTCACTCCTCTATCATTATCCCCCTTTAAAATTTGTATAGGAACAGGGAAATAGAAAGATATTGGGAGGGCTATTTAAGGTTATATAAATATAAGGTTTTGCTTCAAGGCCTGTCTATAGTTTTATATAAAAAGGTCAGGGATTCAGCTAACCTGGTAGAGGCAGTGATCTTGCCCCCTATAGGATTAGTTTTGTCGTTTTGCTTTTATCTTGTCTACTTGAAAAAAGAGAATGGAAGAGACTTGGGAGAGAGCAAGGTGGCCTAGAGGGGTGGAGGGCTGGAGTTGGAGGCTTGAAAAAACAAATTCTAATCTCACCTTAATACTTGAAAGTTGTATAACTTTTGAATGAATTATTTAATCTCTCTCAGTCTCAGTTTTCTCATCTGTGAAATGGAGATTATAACATCTACCTCACATGGTTACTGTGTGAATCAAATGTATGAAGCTCTTTGTAATGCTTAAAGTGCTATATAATTGCTGGCAATTAGTATTGGGAAACCTGGGAGCCCTAAACTCTAGAGGTATTAGGTAGTTATTGGGCAAATGGCCATTAACTGGATAATAGTCAAGCCTTTGGAAATTTAAGTAGAGGGGTATATGGTCACCAGAAGCTAGAGTAAGACAGAGAGAAATAAGGTCCTAAATCAGGAAATAAGTCCCAAAGAAAGGATTACTCCTGAGGCCATTAGCTAGAAGGACCTTACTTTTTTTCTGAAAGATTTAGAACCTGGGTAGAGAATCTTGTAATGTGATTGGGAGGCTTTGCCAAGGCTAAAAAGGAAAGCAGACAGGAGAATCTGAGGGGAGGTGATTTGCTGCTAAGGGTTTCTGCCTTTTCTAAAAAAAATCTATAGCAATAAAAAGCTTATTATTTTAAGCTGAAAGAATATGACAACACCCACTTTTCTCCTGAGAAAGAAATAGCCAAGATTTTAGTTTGAACCAGATGTTAGAAGCAGAGAGAATGGCAATAACCAGAGACTATAAATTAACCAATATGAAGTGGAAGTCTGTGAGACCACCTGGTTGGGTAGTACAGTGTCTTGACATCAGTAGGCAACATCAATGGTCTTGCATGAGTCACGGCACCATGTCTGTGCATCCCTCCACCAATGCACACTGTATTGTATGTATTGTATACACATGTATTGTATGTGTTTGCCTGGGTTCACACTTCCTACCTGTATTGACTCAAGTATGAACCTTCTCCCTTTCCCTTAAATGTATCCTAAGACAGGTTGGGTTTTCCAAAAGAACTTTTCCAAAATTAAGGTGAAGTACCTCAAAGTAACTTTCAAGTTACAGATCATGGAAATTTGTCTTTACTCCAAGGCTAGCCATAAGGGAATGACCCAGTTTCCTGGGTTGCTTCCTTCTACCTAGTATTGGTCCTGGAATATGGCTCCACCATGTCGTCTTGGGGGCAGACCCTGTCTTTGACCTCATCCCCACCCAACACTTAATTTCCTTTCCATATCAAAACTGTCTTTCCTTTCTGGCTCTCCTCTCCACCTAAGTCCAAGCTTCCAAGTACCATCAATCCTCCTCCTCTCCTTTCCCCCACCAATAATGTTTTCTCAAAGTCCCTCATATGTATTGACAGTACTTGAAGCACAGTAAAGGAAGTCACAGTCTGTCAGGCCTGTGCATATCAATCCTGCTGCCTTTCCTAGACTCCCTTCCTCTTTTTCCTCTGTTGGTATAAATGACTATGCAAAAGTTCTTCAGTTCACTTGAAGAAGCCCAGTCTTCCCAATGAAGCAGGGGAATCAAGCATTAGATACAGGAACATATCACATCACATGGCAGTTAAATACCGAGAAGTGGTGAATAGAAACTGAATGGGAAAATGAGGTTATGCCCCTTGGGTGGGGAGTGACAGTCTGTGCATTTTAGGAGGAGAGTGCAGGTGCTGGAAGGTGCTCAAGGACACAGAAGGAACGAGGGGTGTAACTTGGCCTGGATTGACTCATCAGCATCTCCCACAGTTCACTCCAGAACAACATCAATGCCTCCTTGGTACTTCTTGTCCCTGCTTAGAGATTATTCCAGAGAGTCAGTGATGACATTTTAATGGATTTATGAGCTTTTCCTCTAAAATCTTCCTGTGAATGCCTATTCTTCTTGCTTTTCCTTCTGGGCTGGGCCCACAGATCCCATTTCTGGCTTATCTTTATTATTCATCACCATGAGGAGATGTTAAAGTAAACATTTTCCCCTGGATAAACTCTTACTGTCCAAAGCTACAACCTACGATCAGCATAACAGCCAATGGAAGACTATGTTAGTCAATTCTAATTATCTATGATTTTTTTTCTTCTTTTTCTTTTTTCTTTTTGGTGAGGCAATGGGGGTTAAGTGACTTGCCCAGGGTCACACAGCTAGTAAGTGTCAAGTGTCTGAGGCTGGATTTGAACTCAGGTCCTCCTGACTCCAGGGCTGGTGCTCTATCCACTGCGCCACCTAGCTGCCTCTTATCTATGATTTTCAAATAAAACCTTTAACCATTTGTTGAAAAAAAAAGATCAACAAAGACAATCTATCTCCTCTCCATTTATTTGGAATGTAGAGGTGGGAGGAACTTTCAGATCATTTAATCAGAACTTCTCATTTCGGAGATGAGGAAACTGAGGCCCAGGGAAAGGAAGTAACTTATCCAAGGTCAAACAACTAATAAGGATGAAAGCCAGAATCACAAAATCATAGCTTTTGAGCTGAAAATGGATCTCAAAGATTACTATCTAATCCAGCCCCATCATTTTATAAATGAAAAACCTGAGGTCCGGGGGACAGCTATGTGGCGCAGTGGATAGAGCACTGGCCCTGGAGTCAGGAGTACCTGAGTTCAAATCCGGCCTCAGACACATAACACTTACTAGCTGTGTGACCCTGGGCAAGTCACTTAACCCCAATTGCCTCACTAAAAAAACCCAAAAAACAAAAAACAAAAACCTGAGGTCCAGAGAGGTTAAAGTAACTTGTTCATGGTCACACAGGTAGTGACCAGCAGAGTTGGGATCCTATCCCAGGTTCTGTTTCTCCATGTACAAAGTTCTTTCTGTTGTCCCTTTCCAATCAATCTAATCTGACAACAGTTTACTGATCAGCTGTTACATGCTAGGTACTAGGCTTCAGGGTGCTGACAACATGAAGACAAAACAAAAAACAGTCTCTGCCCTCAAGAAGCTTACATTCCTCCTCAGTCAGGTCCTCCTGCTAAAAATACAAATCTTTCACCTTAGTTTCCTCCATGTCCAAAAAGATTTCTCACCTCCATTGATCCTGTTCATTTTTATCTTCCTTTCCAAAGAAAACACACAATCTCCATCCCCTCTTCCCTCTTTGTCCCTTCTGCCCCAACCAAAGGGTCAGAGCCAGCTTGAAACTGATATTGAAAGATCAAAATGACTGAAAGGAAAATAGTTATAGCATAGTCATGGAATATGAATATGTTACCTAGAGTTCTATGAAACACATGTACGTGTGGTATTTGTATAATAGCTACAAGCCCGTTTTGGATCTTAGATTGTCAGTTCTCAGAGGACATAGATTGAGAAGTGCCTAGTACTCTGGGCTTGCCCAGTGTGAAGTAAACACAAAGAAAACATTCCTTTTTTCCATATAAGTTCTTACTTTTTTTAAACATAGAAACCTTGATGCTAAAAGATTAGTTGCTTAGCTAGGAGGGGAGAGGGCTGAGCAGGAAGAAGATTCATGAACCTAAGATGTTAATCTTAAACCCATCTTCCTGCATTGTTCCTTTCTCTCATGAGAAGAAGCAATTATAAATTATCCTTGAACCTAACTTTGGAATTAAGCCCAAGAAAGGGGCTTTTATATTCCCTCCATCATCAGATGGAAGCTGTATTCTGTCACACAAGAGGCATAACCTGATATGGGAAAGTGCCAAGAGGTGAAACTATAGCACCACTAATTTATGACTACATACTGTCAAAGAAAACACTATGGAAAGAGGTCTGGATTTCCTTTCATGCAAATTTGTATACTCATACATTGCTCAATATTTTCCCAAGGCAACTGCTCAGAGAGTAGAAATTCCTTAGGATATGCAGGGGCAGCTAGATGTCAAAGTGGATAGAGCACTGGCCCTGGAGTTGGGAGGACCTGAGTTCAAATCAGCTTTAGATCCTTACTATCCATGTGATCCTGGACAAGTCATTTAACCCTGATTGCCTCAAAAAAAAAAAAAGAATATGTCTTCCCTGTAATTCCATAGTCTTTCCCACACTAGAGTAGTGGCCATTTAGGTTGAGAGAAGAGGGCAAATCCTAGACATGATGTAGAGAAAGAAACTACAAGACTTGGCAACTGACTGGATTATGTGGTGTGAAGGAGTGAGAAGTTGGGAACTGGACCCTGCTGACTCACTGATCCATAGAACAAAGCCAAAAATAAGTGACAGCAGCCTAATCTGCTCTTCCAAGGCCAACAGTATAATTAGCAGCAACATCAGCAGCAGCAATAAAACACCAGAATTCATGTTAGTATGGTAATAGAAAAATGAGAAGCTCATAAATAGCATTGAGAACACTTGACAGACAGTTGACTTTAGTTATCTTTTTTTTAAATCACTTTTTTTAAAAGCACCATCAGAGAAATGAATGTGATATTTGAATACAGGAATAATCTCTGATTGGGGATGGGGAAGGCAGCAAGTTACAGTTTGGTATCAGCTAAGAAATGAGTGGTGGATCGGTGGAATAGATTAGGCACACAATACACAGTAAATGACCACAGTAATCTAGTATTTGACAAATCCAAAGATCTAAGATTTGGGGACAATAAATCACTATTTGACAAAAAATTGATGGAAAAACTGGAAAACAGTTTGGCAGAAACTAAGTATAGACCAACATCTCACACCAGATGTTGAGATAAGGTGAAAATGGGTACATGATTTTGACATAAAGGGTGATATCAAAAGCAAATTAAGGGACCATGGAATATTTTAGCTGTCAGATTTATGGATAAAGGAAGAATTTATGACCAAACAAGAGATACAGAGCATTACAGGATGTAAAATGGATAATTTGATTATATTAAATTAAAAAGGTTTTGCACAAAAAAACCCAATGCAGTCAAGATTAGGGGAAGCAGGAAACTGGGGGAAATTGTTTTGTTTTGTTTATAGTAAGTCTCTCTGATAAAGGCCTCATTTCTCAAATATTTAGAGAACTGAGTCAAATTTATAAGAATATGAGTTATTCCCCAGTTGATAAATGGTCAAAGGATATGAACAGGCAATTTTCAGATGAAGAAGTCAAAGCTGTCTATAGTCATATGGAAAAAAAGCTCTAAATCACTATTGATTAGAGAAATGCACAATAAAACAACTCTGAAGTGCCACCTCACATGTATCAGATTGGCTGAAATGATAGAAGGGGAAAATGACAAATGTTGATGGAGATATGAAAAATTTGGGACCCTAATGCATTGTTGGTAGAATTGTGAACTGATCCAACCATTCTGGAGGGCAATTTGGAACTATGCCCAAAGGGCTATAAAACTGTATATACCCTTTGATCCAGTAATACTTCACTCAAATCCAATTCACATATAAATCAAGATATCACCCTCATGGTGCCATTTCAGGAATGAAGGACAGGGAAGCTAGGTGGTGCAGTAGATAAAGCACCAGCCCTGGATTCAGGAGGACCTGAGTTCAAATCCAGCCTCAAACACTTGACACTTACTAGCTGTGTGACCCCAAGCAGGACACTTAACCCTCATTGCCCTGCCAAAAAAAAGAATAAAGGATAAACAACAACAAGAAGTCTCTACATGGAGAGGAGGACTTCCAGAGCAGGTGATTTGAATTAAACTTTGTCACACATATTTCTTACACATGTGCCTTACTACTGTTAGGGTCAGAGTTTAAGATTACTCCTCCTATGGCTGCTGTGTGTATTTGTGGGAGAGAATGAACCAGGTTCTTAGGAGGTTTTATATTAACTGTCTCTACTGTGTTATCTGAGAGTAGTAGTAGCTGCCCCTGGGCATCTAACCTAGGGATTCCAACAGAAATGGAAATGCTAATATTTCTTCTTCTCCTTGTTTTCCTCCTCCTCCTCCTCCTTTTCCTCCTCAGCCTCTTTCTTCTTCTTCTCCTTCTTCTTCTTCTCCTTCTTCTTCTTCTTCTTCTTCTTCTTCTTCTTCTTCTTCTTCTTCTTCTTCTTCTTCTTCTTCTTCTTCTTCTTCTCTGGGAAATTTTACTTTTTGTCTTGCATGATTTTCATTTTTGATTTCTTAAAATATAGCTCTGAAAACCAGGCTTTTAAAAAGCCCATTGTGTTTTAAACAAATTGTTTTACTATGATTTTAAACCAAAACCATTCTGACTTTCATTGAATGGCCAATAGTAACCCCTAAGCTTCCCTGGCTCATTGTTTAGGTTTTAATGGCTTAGAATGAGTATAAATAGTCATTGCTTTCTGTTCTGGCCAGAAGTTCTGAGGGTCTTCCCCTCCCAGACTGATATCTTTGTTATGATAAATTAGGCCATCTTCTGTCTCAATTCTTACCTAGACTTTAGTCACTGAATGGGTTTCACCTCAGATAAACAGACCTGGGAAAGATCTTAATTTATAAAGTCCATAGTCACTCACTGCATCCAGGGCCATTGCCAGTTATCTTGACCTTTGTCTTGCACTGGACTCTGATGACTCTGGAGGAGAGAATGAGGCTGATGACTTTGCACAGCTCTGCCTCATTCAGATCCAATTCACTCACAAGTCAAGACATTACCCTCTTGATGTCATTGGTCCTGTTTGAGAACAAAAGACAAACAATAACCATAAAATTCTAAAACAAGCTTAAACTCCAAATTGTTATTGCCCTTGGCTACCATGTCTCTCATCTAATTTGTGAGATTAAGCATTTTCCTGCCTGAGGTAGGAACTACTCTTTAAGTTTCCTCTTTGTGTCAACCATTTCTCATTGGTAAAACTTCTTTAGGAAATAGTGATAGACAGGGCCAATATTTCCACTTCTGTTCATGCCCTGTTTCTCACTTTCCAAAGTCCCATAGCAATTAACTGTGTGTAGTCTTCTTTTCTTTAGCATTTCTTCTAGTCTGATGTTTGCTTTGAAAAATTTCAGTGATTCAAATTAGGAGACTCCTATATCCATGGTACAGGGTTTATGAGTCAGCCTATTTCAAGTAAATGTAGCTATGCTTTTCTGGGCCCAATATGAAAGTATGTGCAGATCTGGAAGAGGGGGCTAATTAAAATGGGGTAGAGATAGTGCCATTATCCAAGAAATTTGCCTTGACAACTCCCTGAACCAACAAGGAACATAAAGGACTGAAAGGCTGCTCACAGTTCCACAGGGTTGGATGATTCTTTACTATTTATGGATTTGTTTGTTAAGCTACTAGGTGAAGCATCATGTGAACAGATGGTCAATAAGACCTAAGAGAGGGATCCGAAGAGCAATGGGGGTGAGGTGGTCTACTCTATCCCTCCCTCGGTCCATCTGTGACTTCCATATGGGCTGGGACAAAAATATTATCAGGCCAATAGAATTGAAAACATAACAACTTGATTTTGTTCTGTGGGTAACATGCTTAGTGATCAAGTCTTACTGGCCTTGTCTATCTGTATATTTTATTTATCAAATCAACCAGATGCTAATTGATGCTCCCCTACCCCAGTACAAGGCATTGCAGCAAGAGCTGTGGGTGTTACAGAGATGAACAATCCCTGGCAACAAGAAACTTACTGTCTAGTCAGGGAGCTAAGTCACAACAAGACAAATCAGCATTGGACTTGGAGTGAGGAAGACATGAGTTCTTACTATGGTGTGGGAGAGGAGAGTAAAGGAAAAGAGAGGAGAGGAGAAGAAGGGTTGTTTAATGGTTTGCAAAGTACTTTCCTCACGACATAACTAGAATTAGTCCCATTTTACAGAGAGTAAACAAAGGTTCAGAAAAATGAATACATCCAAAGTCACATGACCAGAAAGTACTGCACCTCTATGTATGGAGGGGTCAATGAGCAAACATCTTTCTGGAATCATGAGTCTGTTCTTGGCAAACCCTGATTATGATTTTTTCATTTCCCTGATCATTGAACTTTAAAAGATAAGCTAGGCTAAAAGGCCTCTTTATTGGATGACCTATATTCTTATACAGGCCTTAGCAGTAAATTAAATATGTCACACTTCTAATCATGTTGCATTTAGCACCTTATTTCCATGATCACACCCCAATTAACATGCATAAGAACTTTTCTTATAAGAGTAATTTTAAGACAGTATCATAAGGCCAGAAGCAAAGAAGATCTCCAACAACCCCAAGGGATCAGTACTTTCTCTGTCTTCTTTTTTTTTAGTGAGGAAATTGGTGTTAAGTGACTTGCCCAGGGTCACACAGCTAGTAAGTGTTAAGTGTCTGAGGCTGAATTTGAATTCAGGTCCTCCTGACTCCAGATCCAGTGCTCTATCCACTGTGCCACCTAGCTGCCCCTTCTCTGTCTTCTTAAGAGATGAAGCCTAGCTTTTCCTTTAACTGTATTACTTCCAAGTAAGCTAGGTGGTCCAGTGGATAGATTGCCAGGCCTGGAGTCAAGAAGACTCTTCTTCCTCAGTTCAAATTTGGCCTTGGACACTACCTGTGTAACCCTGGGCAAGTCAGTTCACCCCGTTTGTCTCAGTTTCCTCACCTGTAAAATGAGCTGGAGGAGGAAATGGCAAACCACTCCAGTATGTTTGCCAAGAAAATCTCAACAGGGTCATGAAGAGTCAGACAGAAGTGAACAACAAGAAGCTTGGAATATTAAAAAACAATCCTAGAAGCAGCCAAAGCAACATTATTACCATGTTTATTATCATGTTAATTTTATGCTCCAGAATCTGCTGTGAAGAAGACATCAGTGCAGTTGATCAAGGGCCAGATTTGTCATGAGAAGGCCTGAGTTCAAATCCCAGCTCATCTCTTTACTGTGTGACCTTGGGCAAATCACTTGATCTCTCTGATCTTGAACTTCTTCATCTGTCAAATAATGGGAGGTTAGACTAGCTACGGTTCCTTCCAGCTCTAATTCTAGGATCCTATGAGCTCTAAGTTGCTGGACAGCTCTAAAATCTTTTTCATTGAACTCAGTCAATTAATATTTATCAAGCACCTACTGTGCGTCAGGCACTATGCTAAGCATTAGAGATACAAATAAGGGCAAAAGACAGTCCCTGCCCTTGAGGAACTCACAATATGATGAAGGAGACAACATGCAAACAACTATTTACAAACAAGTCATATGCAGGATCAATTGAAAATGATCCACAGAGGGAGGGCAGTGGAATTAAGAAGGCTCAGAAGCCTCATGTCAAAAGTAAGATTGCAGGAAGGTGGAAGGTGGAAGGTGTGGAGGGAGAGAGCATTCCAGCTGTGGGGGACAGCCCCTGAAATCTCCTGGAGTCCAGAGATGAAGAATCTTGTTCCTGGAATAAAAAGGAGGTCAGTGTCACTGAATTGAAGAGTATGTGGTGGCTGAGGAGAGAGCAAAAAGGTGTAAGAAGACTGTATGGGGAGTGAGGCAAAGATTATGAAGGGCTTTGAATACTAATCAGAAGGTTTCATTGATTTATTATTGATTATAATTGATTTATTGATCCTGGAGGTGATAGGGAACCACTGGAGTTTATTGAGTCGGATAGGCTAGGGTGATGTGGTTGGGCCTTTGGTTGTTGATGGATCACTTTGACAGCTTCATCATCAAAAACATAAGGGTAAAGTAACTGCTAGTCATGTCAGAGCAAGGTTTTATTACAGTAAAACCTTTTGCTAAATAGTTCTGCAATAAAGGTTGTTGGCCATGGGTCATGACATCATGCTACCTAGGAGTCATGTGTCACTGGAATTTTGCTTCTATTTTAGAGTCACTTTGATAAAAATGGAAAGAACATTGCATTTGGGCTTGGATTCTGGTTCTACCACTAACAGATGTGTGATTTTATGCAAGTCATTTTGTCTCCCTGGGACTCAGTTTTCTTCATCTGTCAAATAAGAGCATTTGAACTAGGTCAGCTCTAAGGCACTTGATGGTCTAATTTTTCTAGAACCCAGTCAGCTGGCCTCTAGGAACCTGACATGTCAATTTGAGTGGGAGCTAGAAATAAACCCAGGAGGAGTACAGAACTTCTGTAAGTTATGTTCCTTCTTCTTCTCCTTCTCCTCCTCCTCATTCTTCTTCATTTTTGGCTGTTATGTCACACCATTAACTCAAGAGGGCTTTTACCTATAAAGGGAGGAAGAGAGAAAAAAGTAGCCAGCTAGAGATGCTCAACCAGTTACAAGAAAAGGCAGCAGTTATAAGGTAGAAAGAAGAATAACAATTGAATCATTGAGTGACAAAAAAATAAAAAGTCATGGCTAGAAAGGATAGTAATAATACTAATGGGCTAAGATGTCTCCATGCTAAATTTTGGAGCGTGAGACATTTTTAAAATGTGAACTAAAGAAGGGGATATATCACTGAGATTTGCTGAGCCAGACTGGCTTAGCCTGATGACTGCTCAGAGTGCCCAAGCTCAAGACAGCCATCAGCTCCAACCCCGCCATGAGCCAAGATTAAAACCATGCCCCCACCCCACCTAGTTCTGATGTCCTTTGGACAATTCTAATTGTTAGTGAATGTCTCCTTAAATGGAGCCAAAATCTGCCTTTCTGTAATGCCCAACCATTTTTCCTAATGTTCCATGCCTTTTGAGGGCACAACCAGAATTTATATATAGCTTTAAAATGAGCAAAATGCTTTTCAAATATTATGTCATTTGATCCTCACAACTCTGGGAGGTAGGTGCTATTATTATCCCCCTTTTACAGATGACAAAACTGAAGCAAACAGGTTAAGTGACTTGCATAGGGTCACACAGCTAGTGAGTATCTGAGACTGGATTTGAACTCAAGTCTTCCTGACTCTAGGTCCAACACTTTAATTAGTGCTCCTCTCCCAAGTGACAGACATCTCTTCAAATACTTGGAAATAGGTATGAGATCCTGCCCCACCCATCTCCCCAACTCTTCTCTTCTCCAGGCTAACTATCTTTAGTTCTTTTAACCAACCCTTATTTGTATCCTGAACTCTCATCCTATTTGTCTTCCTCTGGATATATTTAACCATTGGGTAGCATGCTAATAACTCTGTTGTGGTTGAGTTGTTGTTTTTTTCAGTCATGTCTGACTCTTCATGTCCCTCTTTGAGGCAGTCAACTAGCTGTCCATACTAATCACTAATCCCATTCAACTAGAAGTCTCAAAAGGTGATTAAGGAGTCCTAAAATGTGTGTTTCAGATGCAAAATGGCCTTAAGACAGATGGGGACTCAGATGTCAACCAAAGGTTGTGGAATAGAGAAGTAGACCTCACAAATAAGGGTAGTACCATCTATTACAGGCAACTAAAGATATTATGATAAATCAACTAGTATAGAAAGATTTTTATAGAAGGTGAAAATTTTTAAGGCTACAGTTCCAAAATCCTCAGATGATAAAATATCAGCAAGTTTCTTTCAACTCTTAGTCCAGGGAAAGAAAACATGAGGAGGTCATAAAATAAAGGTTCTTGACCATTTCTGTTTCACAGACCCCTCTGGCATTCTGGTAAATCCTATAGATCTGTAAGGGGCTAAAATTCTAGCTATACTGTCTAAAATATCTAATTAGTGGTCACCAATAAATTATAAGCTTTAGCAAAAGTTAGACTTTTAAGCATTTATTAAGGAAAATAAGAATTTGGTAAAGAAAGAGAGAAAGCTCTACATTCATCTGTCTATTAAAGGGAGAATGCATTTCTAGCTCCCTTCTCCACTGGAGTCTTCAGGAAAAAAAGCGAGTCAGAGCACCAGGCTCCCCCTTCTTCCTCCCACAAGCAAACATCACTTCCTGACGCCAAAGAAAAGACACATGGTCTTGCCCTCAGAGACCTTCACCTCATGGCGGAGCTTTTCTACAGTAAGTCTCTAGCAGGTGGCATCATTCCAATCATTACAGATCCTTCCTCAGAATAATGTGCTTTTAAAAAAAATTAAATCCAGTTTTATTTTCAGGTAGCTAGGTAGCACAGTGGATAGAATGCTAGACCTAGAGATAGGGAGAACTCATGTCCTTGAGTTCAAATCTGGCCTCAGACACTTACTAGCTATGTGACCCTGGGCAAGTTACTTAATCTTGTTTGCCTTAGTTTCTTCAGCTGTAAAATGAGCTGGAGAAGAAAATGGCAAAGGACTCCTTTGCTAAAAAATTTTTGCTGAGTCAGACATAAGTGAAAAACTACTGAATAACAACAATTTTATATTCAGTTCCAAATACTCTCCTTTATACCTTCCCCTTCCCTCCCCATTGAGAAGACAAGAAAAATCAAACCCATTTCAAATATGGACAGTCAAGCAAAACAAATTCCTACATTAACCTCTCTACCACTACCACTCCTTAAAAAAAAAAAGAAAGAAAAAGAGAAGATAGGTTTCAATATATACTCTGAGTTCATCAGCTCTCTATCAGAAAGTGGATAGAATATTTCATCATGAATCCTTTGGAATGCGGTTAGTCATTGTATTGATCTGAGTTCCTAAGTCTTTCAGAGTGGCTTGGCTTTTATAATACTGTTGTTATTATAGAAATTATTTTCCTGATTCTGCTCTTTCACTTTTCATCAGTTCATACAAATCTTCCCGGATTTTTCCTTCTTCTTCCTCATTTCTTATAGTAAAATAGTAATTCATCACTTTAATATTCCAAATTTGTTCATCCATTCCCCAACAGATAGGCACCTCAGTATCCAATTCTTTGCAACCATGAAGAGTGCTACTATCAATCCTTTTGTATACATGGGGTTCTTTTTCTCTTTCTTTGATCTCTTTAAGGTGATATAGAACTAGTTTTATTTATTGTTTCAAACGATATGCACAGTTTAATAGCTTTTTGGGCCCAGTTCCAAATTGCTTTTCCAACAACAGCATATTAATACACCCGTTTTACCATAGCCCCTTCGGTACTTGTCATTTTTGGTTTTTGTCAACTTTGTCAATCTGATGGTTATGAGGTTGCATCTCAGAGTTGTTTTAATTTTCATTTCTCTAATATTTAGTATTTTTTTATATAGATAGGTATTTTATTTTTTTAAGTTCAAGAACAGACTAACAATATGTTAGCAAAATTAAGAACAAGAGTTAAACTGTTTACAAATAGTCAAATATTGACTATAAGGAAAGGGCAAAGGATGAAGAAAGAAGTATATTAGTAGACAGAAAGACCAGATCCTCTCATCTGTATCTGCTCTCAAGGGGGCTGATCCTGAATTCTGAGCCTTTGTTCAGGGCACATCATGAAGCACAATGAGAGGAAGTCAGAGAATTTATATGAAGTTCAGAGGGATACAGTTTTAGAAAAACATCAAAGGGCAGCCAAAATCACAAAGCTCAGGGGCTGGAGTTCTCCTTAGCTCAGCAGCATTATTTCTTTTTTCAGAACTGAAGCATAGAAGTCTGATAAGTTCCATCTGACATATTTCAGTTCTTATGAAACAATCTTGTAGGTAAAGACTTTGTGCTAAAGAATTAATTCTTTCATCTCTAGCTTCTTATACTTTGCTTCTAGTTTCTTCAAATATATATCCAACTTGTAGGCTATCTGAAATATGTTCACATTTTCTAGAAGTTTGTGGTCTTTGGTGGTGATTGTCATGAGATATGTGATCATTTTGAAGAACATGAACATGAAGAATATGTCTGACTCAGTGGGTTACTTGGCTGTCTCCACCATGGCATCATCTAGGCTAGGGAAGGGAAGAAAGAGAAAGGATAGAGAGGGGAAAGAAAGGGAGGTAAAAAGAAGGGAAAGGAAGAAGAACTAAAGAAAGGGGAGGGGGAGGGAAAAGAAAGAAAAAGGAAAGGAGGAAGCGACCACAAAGGTGATTTTAAAAAAAGAAAAGGAAGCAAGGAAGCTGGAAGGCTATCCTGGTCATCATCACACTGCCCCACCTCTGCTTCCACATTAGCAATTTAAAACATTTTTTTTTTCTTATGTCTACTGAAAGCTTGGATGTTTTCCTCTGAAAATTGCCTAGTCCTTTGACCATTTATCAATTGGGAAATGCCTCTTTTTCTTACAGATTTTATTCAGTTTGCTGTATATCTTAGAAATGAGACCTTTAAGGGACAGCTAGGTGGCACAGTGGATAGAGCATCAGCCCTGGAATCAGGAGTACCTGAGTTCAAATCCGGCCTCAGACACTTAACACTTACTAGCTGTGTGACTTTGGGCAAGTCACTTAACCCCAATTGCCTCACTTAAAAAAAAAAAAGAAATGAGACCTTTATCTGAGAAATTTGCCTTAATGATTTTTTTCAATTTCTAATTTTAGCTGCATTGGTTTTGTCTGTACAAAAATTTTAAATTTTTATGCAATCTATATTGTTTATTTTACTACTCTGTCTTTTGTTTGGTCATGAATTCTTCCTCTATCCATAAATCTGACAGATAATCTCTTCCTTGCTCCTATGATGTGTTTCTTTTTTTTTCTTTTTTTTTTTTTGTGAGGCAATTGGGGTTAAGTGACTTGCCCAGGGTCACACAGCTAGTAAGTGTCTGAGGCTGGATTTGAACTCAGGTCCTCCTGAATCCAGGGCCAGTGCTTTAATCCACTGTGCCACCTAGCTGCCCCCTGATGTGTTTATAATATCATCCTTTATGTCCAAATCATGTAGCTATATAGAGTTAGATTTGGTCTACAGTGTGAAATGTTGGTTTTTACCTAGTTTCTGCCAGACTGATTTCAAGTCTCCCCATAAGTTTTTGTCAAGTAGTGAGGTCTTGTCCTGATAGCTAGGATCTTTGGTTTATCAAACAGTAGACTACTGTGTTTGGTTGTTTCTTTATATTGAGCATATAATCTGTTCTATTGAACTACCTCTCTATTTCTTTCCTAGTACCAAACTATTTAGACAATTAAAGCTTTGTAGTATAGTTCAAGGTCTGGTACAGCTAAGCCTCTTTCCTTCCTACTTTTTTTCCCCATTAATTCCTGAGCTATTCTTGACCTTTTGTTCCTACATGTGAATTGTTATTATTTTTTTAGCTCTATAGAATAGTCTTTTGGTAGTTTGGTATGGTACTGAATAAGTAAATTAATTTAAGTAGTATTATCATTTTTATTACAGTGGTTCCTCTACTTATGAGAAATTAATATTTCTCCAATTGTTTAGATCTATATTTATTTGTATAAAGAATATTTTGTAATTGTGTTAATTTAGTTCCTGTGTATATTTTGGCAGGTAGACTGCCAAATATTTTATACTGTCCATCTTTATTTTAAATGGAATTTCTGTATCTCTTCTGGATTTTGTTGGGAATAATGTTTTTAAATGCAAGAAAAAAAACAAATGGGATTACAAAAGAAATATATATTTTTCCCCATCCAATTTCATGGACCTCCTGAAATCTATAAGAACCCCTGTCATAAAGGAAATAGTTATTTCTATCTGAGGAATAGGGAGAACAAAAAGACATTTTCCCAGATTTATGGAAGAAAAAGATATATTGGATTTGTAGGGAGGAATTTAAAAAATGGCATTTAGGACACAGCTAGGTGGTTCAGTGAATAGAGTGCTGGGCCTGGAGTCAGGAAGACCTGAGTTTAAGTCCACTCTCAGACACTTACTAACTGTGTGATCCAGGGCAAGTCATTTAACCTCTGTTTGCCTTAATCTACTGGAGAAAATGGTGAGCCACTCCAGTATCTTTTCCAAGAAAACCCCAGGGACAGTATGGTCCATGGGTTCACAAAGAGTTAGATATTACTGAACAACAACAATTTAAACAATGGCTCCTGGGGGAAAGGACAGGGCTCTCTGGTAAAAACCATAGATAATGAATATAGAAAGATTTTTCTGGGGGAAGTCATTTAAAAAGGGGTTGCCTATTTGGGCCTAAGGCTCCCATACCTTGAGCTAAGGGTTGTCAAAATCTAAGGAAACCTACAATTTTGCTGACTAAATTCACTGGCTGGAAACTGAGACCAAATGCCCAGCCCCAAAAGGATTAGGCTTGCTGACTTAGAAAGCTGAGGCCTATAAGAAAGAGGCAGGGAGGTCAGCCAAGAGAGGGTGAGGAAGTAAGCAAGAACCACATCTTATTCCTTGTAAGTGTTAGACTTGGTTTCCTGAAATTCTGAATAGGGGAAGAACACCTGATAAAGCCTTTGAAAACTTGGCAACTTTGTCCTTTGATCTGTTATTCTAAACCTACTGGAGATGTTTTGTTTTTGTTTTTGTTTTTTTTCCTGTAGTGTTTCTCAGTAAAAATCCTTAAAAGCACATGGAAAACAAGGGTTGTGAACTGCTTTCTGGTGGCAGGAGAAGGGAAAGACTTGCCTGCTCTCTTGCAGATGGAGCTGGGAGCTGAGCAGACCTATTCTAGAAAGAAGTGGTACCTTTTAGAAGCCATTTGGGTCACCAGAAATCCAGGGGTCCTGGAGTTTTCTATAAAATGAAGAAAAAGGTCATTGAGAGTCGGGGGGAGGGGATTGGGGATACAATGGAGGGGGCTTGAGGACCTGGGTCCCCACAGAAGACTATTTCATTTTCTTTGTTAAAAGTCAAATGTATTTTAAAAATTCAAATCTATCTTCTCTCCCTCTCACCTCTCTCTCCCTATTGTTGTTGGGGGGTGGAGGTGGGCAAAAAAAAAAAACAAAGCCCTTATAATAAATATAATCTGTATACTGAAGCAAAACAAAACCTTGCATTGGCCACATCCCCCAAGATGTCTCATTCTGTATCTTGAGTCTGTCTTTCAGGTGGTATACTGGTGGCATACTTCATTAGACTTCTGAAATCATGTTTGGTCATTTATGTTTTGAATAGTTCTTAAGTCTTTCAAAGTTGTTATTGCTGCTGCTTTGAGAATCATCCAGGCTGGAAATGTAGATGCCACTCATGAGCCCAACCTCATTGCTGACCAACCTGAGACAGTTTGCTTCTCTTTGGGCATCCTGGTACCCCTCTCCTTCCTGGGCCTCAGTAATGGTGCCATACTTAGTGTAGATACCCAGTCAATTTTCAGGCTCTCTTAATAGCAGAGATTATCCTTTTTAAAGTATCATTGTTATTGCTTATATTGGTCTCCTGGGTCTACTTACTTCACTCTTCATTGGTTCAAATATGTCTTCTCTGTTTTCTCAAATAGCTTTAATTATTAGAACATTTTCCAGTATATTGTTCCATTGTCAACATCTCTGTGATTTCCACCCATGCGTTGCTCAGTTGGAATGTAAAGCCCTCAACCAGAGCACAAACTGCCTGTGGGCAGGCACTGTCTCTTAAACACTAGCAGAGGGGCTGTTCAGCAGCATCCAAAGCTGGGGAGAGAGCAGAAAGGATGAGGACTGAGAAAAGGCCATCATATTTAGAAATTGAGCTATCTTTGGTAGCCTTGGAAAGATCCGTTTCACTCAGATTACCAGGCATTGAAAAGCAAATGGGTGTCGAGGCAAAGGACCACGCTATTCTATCCAGGTTCTCACCCATGATTTCTAAATATGCTAAGCCCTACCTTTAAGTTTGGCTGTTCCTAGGCACACATGCATGACTGTGTATCACAAAACTTAAGTCTTTTGCTCTGAATATCATGTTGCAATGTGTTTATAGTAGAGCTGCCTAACATTTAATGAACATAAGGGATAAATTTGGAAACCCACATAAGTTCTTAGAATAGTTCACCCACAGCTGTACTTTTCTCTCAGTTCAGCTCCAGGAAGCTGATCAAAGACTGCAGCCCAGCCTTTTATCTCTTTATGTGGCTATTTTGCTCTTGTCCCAGATCAACAGACACTGAAATAATGAGGGGGGGGGGTTGTGGAAATCTCCCATTGGGTGTGAGGCCAGCATTTTTATTTGTGAGGGTTATGATTTCAGGACACTTAAGTATAAAGCAAATCCTGAGATTTTTTTTTTCCTGATGGAACAATAGCAACCAAGCATTTGTCTGGTTATGCATAAACACACAGGTAGATTTGAGGATGCCTATTTTTTCTGCCTCAGTACACACACCCACACAAGCAAGCAGAGAGAAATGTGCTGCATATTTGAAGAAAACCAAGAATCTCTGTGATAGGGCTCTGAAAATCATTGTTTCCATGAAGGATTTCCAGGATCACGTGACCTTGGGTAAGTCCCTTAACCTTCCTGTAAAATGTCAGAATTGGACTAGATGGCCTCTGATGTCCCCTTTCAGCTTATGTGGTTCATGAAAGCGTTAACTACTTACTCTGGGAGAACCCAGGTGGTTAAGGTTTTCAGTATCACCTTTCCGCCAGCAGATGGCAGAGTGAACCTCTCACAGCACCACGGAGAGTAATCTGGTGATGGACGGATGGAGAGGGAAAGACAACCAGATTTACCAAGAATTTCCCAGAGCCTTTTCAGCTGAAGGCCAGGTGTGTTTCTGCCCTGCACAATTTGTGCAACCTCGTCATTATATTATTAAGATAGGTAGTATGATGTAATGGATGGGGCAAATCATTTCTACTCTCTGAATAAAAATGTATGAAGTGCTCAGCACAGTGCCTGGCACATAGTAAGCACTTAACACATGCTTGTTCCCTTTCCTTTTAGTTTCCTCAGCTGCAAAACGGGCATATAATAATAGCACTTGCTTCCCAAGTGAGGATCGAATGAGATAATATTTGTAATATGTAAAATGAGATCCTATTTGTGCCTGGCACATAGTAGGCACTATATGAATGCTTACTCTCTTCCCCTTTTCTACCCTTTTCTTCTCCCCTCTTCACAACCTCTTTCTGCATCTGTAAAATGAAGTGTATGTGTGTGTGGGGGGGGCGGGTCTTAACCTTTATGCGTCCTGGAGCTTTTCAGAAATCTAGTGAAGTCTATAGCCTTCTCTCAGACATTTTTAAAGAACTGGAGGAAATGTTAAACATCAGTTAGAGGTTGGTGAAAATAAGGATGTAATTCTTATCCCATACAAGTTCACAGACACTCCCCCCTGCCCATATCTATGGTCCTATGACCTCAGATTAAGAATCTTTAGAGAGGGCAATCTTTAAAGTCCCTTCTACCAGTTCTATGAATTTATGGCTCTCTGAATAATGACAATGAATGTTACAGTTCAGTTATTTCAGTCATACCCTACTCTCCATGAGCCCATTTGAGACAATAGGATAGACATATAAATACTCTACATCTCCAATCACCCCTAGAGCTTATATGCTATATGTTCAAAGAGGAAATCATAGTCTTTACCATATAATTTGATAGAAGTGGTTAAAATGAGCGTGAGTTAAGCAAATGAATCCATTTCTTGGGGGGGGGGGGTGTCCCATTCAGCTTTCTCTTGCTTTTTGAAAATGAAAATAAAGCAGGCTCTGCTTGCTGGTTCTCTGTGATGGCAAACAATAACAGCTAACATTTATGTAGTCTTTATTAAATGATATGGTCTTTATTTATTGAAAAGTTTGCTCCTCACAACAACCCTATGGAGTAGATTTCATTATTATCCCCATTTTATAGATGTAGAAACTCACACTTAGGAAGGGTAGGTAACTTGCCCAGAGTGATATAACTTGCAAATATCAGGTATGATTTGAACTCGTTTTTTTTTTTCTTTTTCCTGACTCTAAGGTCATCTGTTAATCCATTGTACTACCTATTATCTCCACTTGAGAGATGAAGAGACTAAGGGTCAGAAAGGTGATGTCACTTGCTCAAATCTCTCTGTTTTCCTTTGTTTATAACAATATGACTTGATATTTTCGCTACCTTGTTTGGAACTTTGGCTAAGCACAACTCGTCATCTTCATCTCTCTCTCTCTCTCTCTCTCTCTCTCTCACACACACACACACACACACACTCACTCTAGACACAGGAAAACTCATATTTTGAGTTAAAATCTGGCCTCAGACACTTACTAGCTGTGTGACCCTGGGCAAGTCACTTAACACTGTTTACCTCAGTTTCCTCATCTGTTAAATGAGCTGGAGAAGGAAATGGCAAGCCACTCCAGTGTATTTGCCAAGAAAACCCAAAATGGGTTCACAAAGAGTCAGACATGACTGAAATATACATACATACATACACACACACATATATAAATGATGCTAGTTATTTTTAAACTATTTATATTATTTTATCTATTTATCTATTATTTACATACCTTTGACTATTGACCTAAGCTCTGAGTATGAAATATGTGAAGGTATTGGTTAAATTCCAGTTCCCTGATGTAAAGTTGGTGAAATTCAACTATAGTAGATTTCAAGAATTCTATCACTATTTCACTCACCAATGGACATGAGTAGTCTACTTTGTTATCAAAGCCAACTTAGTAGATTAGTAACACATGTTTGTCTATCATTTGCTAAAGGCAGAGCCTCTTCCTGAACTAAAGAATTTGATCTTAGGCCTAAAGAAGTACTTGTTTTCCTACCTCAGACATAAACAGCAAGTGTTTTGGTCTGATTCATTCCTTTATGTACTTGTATTTCTTTTAGACTACACAGAGAACTAAGGGGGAAAAGCAAACGCTGTTTAAATTGAGAAGCTGGGATTTAGTCCCAGGTGGCATACTGACTGGTGATTTATCACTGGGGTATTCTAAGGCTTATTGAATGGCTTTCCCTACATGTAACCCAGATAGTGGGAAGCACAGAAGAAACCATATATACCTAATGTCATAGGTTTGAGGAAGGGAAAGGGCTGGTTAGCATCCTGGACTCATAAGCAGCCTATTGGTATGTTGCTGTGAGCAGGCCCACCCTGGGTGGTCTGTCTGACAAGCTCATGTACTGAGCAAATGGAGAGCAAATCATTAACTCAGATCTGTGGAGATGAATTGAGGTGGCCCCTGAGCAAACAGTCCAAATGTCTTTTTGGCCAGTTTTGTTTGTAGGGGTTCTTCTGGGCAATGAGGCTCTAATCACCATGCTCATCTTGTTTTTGTCATTAGCATCAAGACTGACATTTATGAACAACAAAACCCTATGGAAAATTTCCCCTTCTCCCCAAGAATTTCCTGGGCTCATAGAAATGAAGGCTAGAAGGGACCTCAGAGTTCATTTAAATCTAAGCTCTCTTTGCAGAGGAGATAAATAGCAGATCTTGGTGTATGGACCTAGGTCCTTGGAGTCCAAATTCAATACTCTTTCCATTATATCACATTTAGAATCTAATGAGCTTTAAAAACAACAATGTAGGGGCAGCTAGGTGTCGCAGTGGATAAAGCACCGGCCCTGGATTTGGGAGTACCTGAGTTCAAATCTGGCCTCAGACACTTGACACTTACTAGCTGTGTGACCCTGGGCAAGTCACTTAAACCCCATTGCCCTGCAAAAACAAAACAAAAACAAAAACAACAATGTAATGGTCACACATTTTTGATGGCTGTCCCCTGTGCCTGGAATTCTCCTTCTCCTCATCTCTACCTCTGGGTTTCCCTGATGCCCTTCAAGTCTGAGATAAAGCCTTACCTTCTCACTGTCTTTCCTGGTCTTCTTTAATATTAGTGTTTTCCCTCTGGGGACAGCTGGGTGATGCAATAGATAGAGCACTGGCCCTGAAGTTGGGAGGATCTGAGTTAAAATCTCACCTCAGACACTTACTAGCTGTGTAACCTTGGGCAAGTCACTTAACTCAATTGTCTTAAACATCCGGGGCCACCTCCAGTCATCCTGACCTATATCTTGCCACTGGACCCAGATGGCTCTAGAGGAGGGAGGCTGGTGACTGCACAATCCTACCTCACTTAAATCCAATTCACTGTAAGTCATGACATCACCCCAATGTCATGGTCCTCTTCATGAACGAAGGACAAAAACAAACAACAGCTTTCCCTCTGATACTACTTCCAATTTATCCTGTCTTTATCTGGGTAGCACAGAGTCATTTGTATGTTGTCTCTTCCATTAGAATGTGAGCTCCTTGAGAGCAGGGACTAGAGGTTTTTTCCCTTTCTTTGTATCCTTAGCATAGTGTCTCACACATAGTAGGTGCTTGGAGTATAGGTATATTCAAGAAACACTAGTACTTCTGGTTTAAGGGCTTGCTGAGCTCTTTTTGAGGTCTATTTATCTACTTTTGCTGTCCACTGGATTCACCCAACTCTCTCCTGTGGCTCCAAGAAGCTGTAGCATGCACAGTGGTGATACCCTGGTAAACCATTTTGGCAAGCAGGCTAAAACCACGATGAGGGTAAACAATATGCCTCAAACCCGTTGGTGAGTTAGGGGGATGTCTACCCCAAGCATATGAAGGCTTCCTCCAGAGGAAAGGATAGAAGAGAACTATTTGTTCCAATGACCATGAAGGAGGCTGAAGCAGGTAGAGTGGAGCGTTTAGAGCTTGGTTAGACATCAAAGCCACCAAGGCCATCCATTGCATTTCGAGCCATCAGCAGACTTGACTGTTTTGCTACTGGATTCTGTTGACTGGAAAAGAGAGTGAGGCTGACAGCTTTGCCCAACTCTGCCTCACTTAAATCCAATATATGTTCTAAGGAGAAAACAAAAAGTAGGTGATTAATAAATGCTTGTTGACCTGACTTCATTTGACCTAACCAAACCTTCAAAGGCTGTTATTTATTCCCTCACTTTTTTCTTTTTTTTTTAACCTTAAGCTCTACACTGCTTCTCCCTTATTCACACATATCCTTAGATGAAGAGATCCTGCCAACAACTATGTGTCTTTCAGCCCATTTTATGTATAGGACCCATGGCTTGTTATTTAAAACAAATTTCCCCATGGAAAGTTTTACAGAATCTAGAAAAACTATGATTAAAGAGCTGGAATTCAAATACATTTTGGATCCTTGAAGAAGAAAGTTTAGGCAATCAAGGGATGAATGTAAAACACAATGCCCGCAATATTCCAAAGCTGCCCTTTGAAGCATGTGAGAGCTTTGTCTGTACATTCTGAGATCTGTAAAAGATTAGAAGCTGGAATTCAAGGACTGTTAGAAACCAGACAAGCAAAGCCCCTTGGGTCCAAGGTCTTGGGCTGCCAGAGAAGAAATCTGTTCTCAAACAACTGACATTAAACCCACAAGGGCACATTTCCCATTCTTCCTGCTCCCCCCAACCACCACCCTTTAGCTTCCTGTGTGGAATGCACAGCTCTGAGTTATCAGAACCAATTGGGAATGTGTACATCTGCCCTTGGGCATCTTGGAAGAATTTGCTTGTCAAATTCTCTCCACTGACATCAAAACACACAGGGAATTCCCGTTTGCTGCCTAAGCCACCGTGCATGCCTGAACATGGACAAAGTACAGAAAGCTGAAAAAATAAAAGGCAGGCTTCTCAGTGGTGTGGTATCTTGGGACTAGTAGGTTTCAGCGAGGTCAGTACACCTTAAGACTATTAACCCCCTCACATCTGCTGCCTTCCTTCATCTTCTCACTTAGAAATAATCAATGGAGCCAGCAGTGAAACCTCGATGACCTGATGCCCAAACACCATCCTCCCAAAAAAGAACTTGGACATTCAGGAAGGTGCTCAGTGCAAAAGATCTCTTGGTGCAGCCAGATGGCTAATGTCAGCAGAGCTTCAATCCAGCTCCTGCTCCATAGCAGCATCCCAGAGCACAAAGATAGGCAGGAAAGGTATAGGTAGGAAGTCACTGGTGAATCTCTGGTGACATTTTATTGGGTCAAGATACATATTTGGGATGGGGGTGGGGGGAAGCAATCAGGGTTAAGTGACTTCTTTCCCCACCTCATTAAACTGATTTAATGGTCTCAAAATTCTGTTACAGATTTTTGGTCAAGTTGTTTCCATTTAAAAATTACTGATTTTAAAAACTAAAAACTGCCATGAAAAAAAATGGTCCACAAAAACATTTCTTCCCTCCTGAAACTATTATAATACATTGTAATCATGCACAGAGTCACACAGCTAATAAGTGTCAAGTGTTTGAGACAGGATTTTAATTCCTTCTGACTCTAAGGCCTGCGCTCTATCCACTGCACCACCTATCTGCCTTGATATGTACTTCTTTAAAAGAGAGTAGAGGACAGGAGAAAAACAAAGCAAAAAATTCTGAGGCTTCATCACATACTCAGCAAATTGGTGAAGATGACAAATGATAGAAGTAGTCAGGGTTGGAGGGATGTGGAAAGACAGGCATACTAATATAGTTTTGCTGGACCATTTCAGCAAACATTTCAAAATTATGCTAAAATACTAACCAAAATATCCATATGCTTTGACCTTGCTGCTAGGCATAGATCTGAAGGAAATCAAAAATGGAATGAAAGATTTAATATACCCTCATCTTCTTCTTTTGGAGGGGGATCAGGGCAATGGGGGTTAAGTGACTTGCCCAGGGTCACACACCTAGTAAGTGTCACGTGTCTGAGGCTGGATTTGAACTCAGATCCTCCTGAATCCAAAGCCAGTACTTTATCCACTGTGCCACCTAGCTGCCCCCTAATATACCCTCATCATTAGAGGACTTTTTGTGGTAGCAAAGAATTGGATATAAAGTGAATGTCTATTAATTGGGGAATGGTTAAGCAAGTTGCTGTACAAAAAATGTAATGGAATCTTACCATGTTATTAAGAAATGAAAAAGATTAATTCAGAGAGGCATGAGAAGATTTATAAAAGTTATAAAGATTAAAGTACAGGAAAACAATTTTCACACTGACCACAAAAATGTAAATGGGAAGAATAAGAACAGTAAAGTAAAGCCAAATACTATGCAATTATAATGATCAAAGTTGGCCCTAAGGAAAAGGTGAAAAAACGCACCTCTCCCCGCCTCTCCCTTATCCAGAAGTAAGGGACTATGGGTATAGAATGCTACATATACAATCAGACACATTTGATGGGTTTTTTGATTCTGCTGAATGACTTGTTTTTCCTCTTTCTTTAAAAATGTTGTTCTTAGAAATGGTTAGCAGGGTAGGGAAGAGGGAGGTATATGTTCAGAGATGAAGGTAATGTAAACAAGATATCAATAATATAGGAGAAAGAGGAGAAGGAGTATGGAAGGAGGTGGGGGGAAATGGAGCCTTGTAGGAATAATATCTATCCATTCCTGATACACTAAATAAATAGATAATAAATAATCTAACACTTATCAACAAGTAAGTTCTTATTTATTCATCCATTTATTCATTCATTCATTCATTCATTTACAGATATCGTTCCTTCATGATAAATTCCCACCTGTGTCCTCTGTCTAAATTTATTTCTATCATCTTCCCTAATACTGAGAAAGTTCTTATGAGGTAGACATATCATCTTCCCATGTAGGAATGTAAACAGTTTAACCTTTTAACATCCCTCTTAATTTCTTTTTCCTGTTTACCTTTTTATGCTTCTCTAGGGTCTTATATTTGAAAGTCAAATTTTCCATTCAGTTCAGATCTTTTCATCACATATACCTGAAAGTCCTCTTTTTCATTGAAGTCCTATTTTTTTCCTCTGAAAGATTATAATCAGTTTTCCTGGATAGGTGATTCTTGGTTGTAATCTCAATTCCTTTGCCCTCTGGAATATCATATTCCATGCCCTCCAATCCTTTAATGTAGAAGCTGCTAGATCTTGTGTCTATCCTGACTGTGGCTCCACAGTACTTGAATTCTTTCTTTTTGGTAGCTTGCAATATTTTCTCCTTGACCCAGAAGATCTGGAATTTGGCTATAATATTCCTGGGAGTTTTCCTTTTGGAATCTCTTTCAGCAGGTGATTTGTGGATTCTTAAATTTCTATTTTACTTTCTGCTTCTAGAATATCAGGGAAATTTTCCCTGACAATTTCCTGGAAGATGATGTCTAAGTTCTTTCCTTGATCACGGTTTTCAGGTATTCCAATAATTTTCATATTGTCTCTCCTAGATCTATTTTCTAGGTCAGCTGTTTTTCCAAGGAGATATTTCACATTGCCCTCTATGTTTTTTATTCATTTGGATTTGTTTTATTGTGTCTTGATTTCTCATGAAGTCATTAGCTTCCATTTGCTCAATCCTTATTTTTAAGCAATGACTTTCTTCAGAAAGCTTTTGTACCTCCATTTCCATTTGGCCAATTTGGCTTTTCAAGATGTTGACTTTTTTCCTAACCCTCTTGGATCACTCTTATTTCTTTTTCCATTTTTTCCTCTACCCCTCTTACTTTATCTCCAAAGTCCTTTTTGAGCACCTCTATAGCCTGAGACCAATTCATATTTTTCTTGGAAGCTTTGGATGTTGGAGCCCTGATGCTGCTATTCTCTTCTGAGAGCACACCTCAATCTTCCTTGTCTCTAAAGAAACTTTCTATGGTCCTCACCTTTCTCTGTCTGCTAATCTTCCCTGTCTTTTACTTGAGTTTTAGCTCCTTAAAGTGGGGCACTGTTTCCAGGATGCACTGTCCCAAGCTTCAGAGGGTCCCAGGTGGGATGATTTAGGGAGGGGCAAGTTCTTCCCTCACCTGGCCTGTTCCCTGGTCCATAGATAACCCCAGGCCAACTTGCTAATTAACCAGACAGCAAAACTTTGTGTTCTGTGGTTGTTAGCTCTAATGAGCTTGCTCCCCTGCCCCACCTGGGCCACTGCCACTCAAGCCTACTTCCTGGTTCCTAGCAGGGGTGAAACACCCAAGTTCTGCCTCAGCACTAGCAGAGACCCCTGTAATCTCCCCCTGCCAACCGCTCAGCCCTCTTACCAGACTGTGAACTAATTCCAGATGACAGTGGAACTGCAGTTGATTTAGGGGCTCTGGGGTCGGGGTCTCTTTTCCTGGTTTGGCCTACCTGGGACTGGATCTGTGTCAGCATTACTGTGGGGTTGGGTCCACTCCTGCCTCGGCACAATAGCCTCCTCCTGCCAACCTTTTAAGCCATCTTTGGCTGGAAACTGATCTCAGCATGTTCTTTTGTGTATTTTGCTGCTCCAGGAATTGTCCTATGGCATTATTTGGAGGTTTTTTGGAGTGATTGTATTGTGAGTTCCAAGAGCTTACCAACAAGTAAATTCTTAACCTCCTTCAGCTTCAGGTATATCATCCATAAAATGAGAGAGTTGGACCAGATGCTTCCCTCCAACTCCAAACTAATAACTATATGACCTGTTTCTGGTATTGTGCCCCTAAAGCTCCCAAGACCCCATATCTCCATTACAGAGAGACATCTTGAAAGGGGTCTCAAGAGATCAAAGCCAAGCTTCCCATTTTTCACATGGGCCCCACAGAGGTTAAGTGACTTGACCACAAACAGGTAGAAAGAGACAGAGCCACATTTCAAATTCAGAACTTCAGCCCCCAGATCCACCACACTGAGAACTATACCACCTGCTACTTACCTTATGAGCTGTTCATCTATCTGTGGGTTTTTATGTTATTGTTGTTGCTCTTGCTCTTGCTTCTGCTGCTCCTGCTGCTAATGTGTGTTTTAGGGTGGACCATTCTCTTCCAGTTTGTTTACTTGCTATTTTTCTCAACTTCACTTTATCACTAACAGCTCACTCTGATATTCTACGCCCATGTTTTTCAATACTTTCTATGAAGGAAGTAGTTTAAGTGTTATTATCCCATTTTATGGATGAAGAGTCTGAAAAATAAAGGCACATATCTTTAATGTGTTCAAGAAGGGGGAATTCTGGCCAAAACAGACACCTGAACCAAAGCAGACTGCCCAGTTTCTATATACCTTCTGTATATTTACTAACTGTGGCACCTTGGACAAGTCATTTATCCTCTATTTGCCTTAGTTTTCTCATCTGTAAAATGGGGATAATTATAGCAACCTTCCTCTCAGGGTTGTTGTGAGAATCAAATGAGATATTTGTAAAGCTGATACATAATACTTTCCCACAGGCTTCTCACTCATACCTGGAACACATTACCTCTTCTCCCCCTCAGAATCCTTAACTTCCTTCAAGGAAGTTAAGACCCCTTGAATTATTGGTCTCTCCCTCTTTAAATTACATTGTATTAATTTATCTGCTTATGTAGTGTAGCACCCTTCCCTACCCCAGTATAATGTAAACTTCTTGCGGGCAGAAGCTGTTTTCTTTCACTTTATAACCCTGGTACCTAGCCTAGTGCTTTGCACAATTCAATTGCTTGCTAAATTGGATTGAGTGAATGTTGTGAACTGAATTCTTGGTTAAGTACTGGTAGGTCAAATGGTTTCTAAAGCTCCTCCCAACTCTGCAATTCTGCTACTTGCTCACGATCATACAATGTCAGAGTTTGACATTCAAACTGAGGTGTCCTGATGGAAAGTCTAGTATTAAGACTTACAACCTCTCTCTGTTCTTAGTCTCACTCCACTGGGCTTCCCACATATGGTGGTTACTTTCTAAGCCCAATTTCCATTTATTACCATCTCTGCTTCACTTGTGCATCTCAGTTTTGTTATGACAACAAAGTTTTAAGGGCAGTGAGAATGAATGGGGCAGCAGCAGCCCTGTCATACAGGCCTGATTTTATGGAATTTTTTTTTATTAAGCAAAGCTAGTAAACACCTTAATTTTATAGATTTAGCTTAAATTTGCCACTAGCTAGCTGTGTGGCTAGCCATTCCCCCCTCTGTGGACCTCAGCTGTCTCATCTATAAAATGAAGGTATTCATTCATTCATTCAATAAGTACTGGTTAAGTTATTATTATATGAAAGGCACTGTATTAGGAGATATAAACACCAAATTCATTCATTCATTCATTCAATATGTACTTAAGTTCCTATTATATGAAAGGCATTGCATTAAGAGATACAAATACCATAAAATAAAATAGTTCCTAACCTCAAGGAATTTACATTCTACTGGTTGGATTATATGATTGGTAAAATCCCTTCTAAATTTGAATATTCTTGGGGGCCACTAGGTGGCACAATGGATAGAGCACTGGCCCTAGATTCAGGAGGACCTGAGTTCAAATATGGCCTCAGGCACTTGACACTTACTAGCTATGTGACCCTGGGCAAGTCACTTAACCCTCATTGCCTGCCAAAAAAATAAAAATAAATAAATTTGAATATTCTGAGCTTTTCGTGTAACAGGATGCTGAAGATAATGCCTGATGAAGGGTAGAAAATAATTATTCAGTCTCCTAAGAATTTGCCCTAACCAAAGGGGTGGATGTGACTCATAGGCCAATCCTCTCAGTAGAAGGGGAAAAAATAGGTTAAGTCTCTAAGGGAGTGAGAAAACCCAATCTGGGGTAAACATGACAATACAAGTGTGCATGTGGAGGGGCAAACAAAGTGCCCAGGGGCTGAGATGAACAAACTGGGAAACCTTGAGAGTGCCAGCCATGAGAATCTCAGACTATGAGACAGGTGCTATGAGATCAGAGCATGTGCAAGAGACACAGCACAAATACTGGCTTGCTAGAACTATTTTGGATTGCTGAGCCCTGAAGTGGTAAAAATCTTACTTTCTTCCCTCTTTTATTCCTTCTCCTTCTAAATACATTCTTTGCTTTCCTTTTTTCCACACCACAACTCACACTATTCTCTATCCTTAAAATGTTCTCCATGTCTCTCTTTATCTATGGAATTACTCACCATCCTTTGTAATTCAACTCAGGTACCTTCTCATCCAAGAAGCCTTCCCTGATTCCTCTTCTGCACTCACACATTCACACACACACACACACACACACACACACACACACACGCTCCCCTATCAGTAACAATATTTCCCCTCTGATCTCACAGAACACTTAAATTTATAAGCAGAGTTCTAATGTACTTGTGCAATATTATGTGTTCTAATTACCTGTGTTTGTGTTTTATCTTCCTATTACATCTTGGATTCAAACCAAGATTGGAGTTGTTTTGTATATATGCTTTGTATGTTACACTACTGAGTATGTGAAGAAAGACATGACTCCTGACTGGCTGAGAGAATGCTGAATGAAATGCTACTATAATTGATTCCCAAGATTTTTTGAAGAGAGATGTGAAAAAAGAAGAGAGATTTTTGAATGACAGACAGGAGTAGTTAGAACCTCAGGCATGTAGGATGAATTGCCCCATCATGTTTCTTGACCTCTAGGTTTTGAAATAATAGAGATGTCTGAAATAGAAGCTCCCCTGGGTGAGACTGTTCACCCTCTCCTAGTTCAAGATGAGATTTTATTGAACTCCTCACTAAATTAATTCTGCATATATTCTAATCTGTAGAACACCTCCAATTTCTGTTTGTTGTTTTGCCTGGATAAATGTCTTTACTCAATATTAGCTAGTTGAGGGTAAACTTTTGTTTAACCTGTGGAAAGGGACTAGGCTTATGGTTTTTAAGTGAAAGGCTAGTCTTCCCTTTAAGAGCAACCTAGGAAGTGGCTTTCATCCACCTCAGATTGCTAGAACTGAAGTATTCAAGGAATGACAGGTAGATATGATTCTAGCCCAAGACCTCACTTGGAGATAGGAAAGATTGTCACCACAGCAGTCCTGGACCCTGCCTTCCCCTCTTCCAGATAGCATGGTAGCACTACATTCATAGCAATTCTCTTACTCTCCTCAGAGGAGACCCAGACCTAAAATCATATCTAACCAGGTCACTAACCACCTGCATCTATATATTTGGAAACCTTATACAAACATATCTCATGCTACTGAACTGAAACCTTTGAATGTGGAAATTATGTTTTATAGATTATCAGGCATTTATTAAGCACCTACTATATATCAGGAACTGTATTGGGGGAACAAAGGAAAAAAAGAAACAATCTTTGCCCTCGAGAAGTTTACATGTAATTTTGTATCTCCCCCAGTGCCAATCATGAATGAATGAATAAATGGATGTATGAGTGCATCATTGAATACCAACTCAGATTCACATAGCACTTTGAAGTTTACAAAGTACTGTCCACAAGAACCCTGAGGGAGTATGGATCATTTTGTCTATGAAAAAACTGAGGCTCAGAGAGGTTAATAGAGTTGACCAACTTCACACAGCTAGTGTAAGAAACAATTCTCAAACCTAGTTTTTCCAACTCCACACCCAGGGCTCTTTCTACTATACCACATTGCCTCCTTGCCCAAAGGACACAAAAAGCAAGTTCTTGGGGAAATTGAGAATAAACTATAGTTCAAAGTTGTGCATGCAGTAGGTATTTAATAAATATAGGTGTTTTGATTCCTATTCCATTCTGTTGCCTACAGTTCATGGATTGACAACAGGTACATTAGTACTAATTAACTTTGTCAAGGTGAAGCTATTATATTCTGAATGGACATATGGCAAAAGGACTGTATTTTCACAGGTCATTCCAGTTCTCCTTTTTATCATGAACATGTCTGATATAATCCTCTGGAATTTAAAATCAGTAGAATTCACACTCCCTAAGCATAGGGACTCAACTCTTTGCTTTTGTTCTTTCTATCCCTAGAACACAGCACAGTGTTCTGGGCATAGGTGGTGCTAATTACATATCTGTTAAGTCAAATTCTTTGTTTATAACTGACAGCTTCACTTGATAACCCGATGGATGTGCAAAATGTGGCCTGTCTTGATTTGTAGAGTTCTCTGGATACATTATTTATTAGTTTCCAGATTTCTGCAGACACATATCCCTGTTTTATCCAGAAGGTCAAAGAAGAAAATGTTTAAAATTTCATTTCTGTGCATTCTACATGCTGGTCTGTGAAGCAATTCTTTCTTTAGCTGCTCCTCACACCTCATTCTTTGATGATCTCAAAGGTCCCTTCCTGCCATATCTTTCTAGGACTGGGTTCTCAGATAATTCTATGATCTCAAAACATGTTATAAATAGTACAATGTATCACTAATTTTAGCAAATGTCCTGTGTTACCTTAAATGCATAAGCCCACTTTACAAAAAGGGAAGCTGCTTCAGAAAGAGTCACTTGTCCAAATACAAACTGCAACATTGTCTTAAACAGATTCCATTGCTCACCTTGGAGCGACCAGGTCATTATATTTGGCCTGTAAAAGTCAGCTTACATTCAGGCAAGGTAAGGGATTATCTCTGTGGTATGACTTAAAGGGATACTCAATGGTTCATCTACATACTAAATCTCTCTTCCACATTCTTTTTATGGGGCCTGAAATTATGATCATTTGAATTACTCCTTTGCAAGACAGACAGACAGACAGACAGACAGACAGACAGACAGACAGATAGATGAAGGATAAATTTACCATTTACTATGTGCCAGGCACTGTGCTAAGAACTGGAGATACAATTACAAACCAAAAAAAAATAGTTCTTGCCATCAACAAATTTATATTCTAATGGGTAAATAAAACACAAAAAGCAGAGCTGGAAGTGTGGGGTGGCAAAGAAGTAAAAGGAGGAGGAGGAAGAGGAGGAGGAGAGTAGCAGTAGTAGTAGTAGTAATAGTAGTATATTAGCAAACTTGGGGTCTAATCAGGGGTGTTCTGGTAAGTGTTTAACAACCAGCTGGGGGGGGTGAACAGAGAGAGGTGGAGAATGTCTGCTGAACACACTTTTAATCTGCATTATTTTTTTTTTTTGCAGGGCAATGAGGGTGAAGTGACTTGTCACACAGCTAGTAAATGTCAAGAGTCTGAGGCCAGATTTGAACTCAGGTCCTCCTGAATCCAGGACCAGTGCTCTATCCACTGTGCCACCTAGATGCCCCCTTTAATATGCATTATTAACATTTTCTCCATCATTTTCTTTTTCTTTTTTTTTTGGTGAGGCAATTGGGGTTAAGTGACTTGCCCAGGGTCACATAGCTAGTAAGTATGTCAAGTGACTGAGGTCAAATTTGAACTCATGTCCTCCTGAATCCAGGAACGGTGCTCTATCCACTGCACCACCTAGCTGCCTCTCTCCATCATTTTCTTAAGTCTAGACAATTAACAAAATAATAATCAAGTACTAGTAATAGTGGTAGCAGCAGCAGTAGCTAGCATTTATGTGGTGTTTTAAGATTTACAAAGTACTTTGATACATATTATCTCATTTTATCCTCACAACAAGCTTGGAGGTGGGTGCTATCATTATCCCCTCTATGGCATGGTTTGGAGCTGGTAAGGTGAGATGAAGGTCTCTTTCAAGCTCACCTATAAGAGCCTTTGGTGGTTCCAGAGGTAAAGTCCAAGGTTCCTGTGGGAAAAGGAGCAAAAGGTACTCTCAGAGGCACCATGAGAAAGTCCTACCATACCAGAAAGTGACTAGCTTGGTAGTAGGAAGATCACTTTATTTGAAGTTAGGAGACCTGGGTCTAAAGCCAAATATTATACCTGTCTGAAGCCCTGTTTCCTTAAAGACTTCCTGTCAAAGGTAGCTAATGATATTCATCAAATAATCACAGAATTTTGGATTTGGAAAGGGCCTCAGAATCCATCAAGTTCAATTTATATTTGAACATGAAGATCCTTTTAAACATCACCAGTAAATGGCTATCAGACTTTTGCATGAAGACCTTCAGAATGGAAGACCACAGCAACTTTCTTACATTTATTTGGAAAACCTTATGGTACTCTATGAAGGTGAGTTTGTACTGGTGGTAAAAGTAACAGTTACATAGCAATTACCAGGTACTAGTTACTATGCTAAGTGCTTTCCAATTATTATCTCATTTGATTTTTACAACAACCCTGGGAAGTGTGATGGGTAGATTGATTAAAATGACTGAGGAAACAAACGTTCAAGGCTCTGAGCATATTTGTTAAACAATGCATGCCGATTGTGTAATAAATTAGACCAGGCCTCTTCATCTTTGGCCAGGGAAGTTGAACACGGGGAGAGACAGATTTTTATGCATTTAAAATAATCAAATAAGACCAATTAATTAAAAGAAAACAATTAACCAAGATACACAATTAGGTAATCTAATTTCTAATTGGAGGAAAGACAAGGGGCTTTCTGAGTTGGGAGGAGGAAAATAAACAGGTGCAACTCCCTGAAATCTGAAAAAAGTGGTGTCCCACTCCTCCTAAGTATCTGTATTCCATCAAAGGAACATGGGAACAATAACTGATTGACCAGCATGGGGCCAGTTTTCAGACAAGACATGGGTGCTTGAGATGTACAATTGTGAGAAAACTCCTTGCATCAATCTTTGGATCTCACCAGATTTCTGGTCAGCACAACCTAGGTCCTTAGTGAAGGGTCTCTAAGCAACAGGTAAAGGTGGTCCAGCTTCCCAACTATACGGGGCTAAGTTAAAAATGCATCCAAGTTTTCTCACAATTCCCATAATTGAATAAAGTTTTTTCACAAGACAAAAATTAGACTAGACCCATAATTGAATAGAAAGGGAAGTGAACTAAATCCAGAATTGAGTGACAAGATGGAGTCAGTGTGGTTCATCCAATTCCCACAATTCCCTCAGAAGTAGGTGTTATTATTATCCCCATTTTATAGATTAGGAAACTGAGACAGGCTGAAATTAAATAACTTGTCCAGAGTCACACATTTAACAAGTGCCTGAGGTCAAATTTGAACTCAGGTCTTCCTGAGCCAAGGCCTAATGCTCTATCCATGGTACCACCCAGTCACCCTTTTGTGCCTTACTTATTATCTCATTTGATCCTCACAACAACCCTGGGAAGTATAGCAAGTGTAGCAAGTGTAGCAAGTGTACATTACAAATACCTAAATTAACTATATGAAGAAAGACACTACCTGCATTCAGAGAAAGAACTGATAAATAGAAGTATGTATAGAATAATTTTACACACTCATGCGCGCACACACACACACACATATATATATATATATATATATATATATATACATATATACCTATTTGTGTCAAATGGTAGCCATCTCTAGGGCAAGAGAAAAAAACGGGGAGGGGGGAATTTACATGATAACTTTATTATATATTTAAAAGGAATAGCAAGTTGTACAGATATGCAGTTTTGTGTTCAATCATCTTTTTATTATGCTGTCATAGAAATGCTTGTTTTATTGCATAAATTTAAAAATGAATAAAAGAAAAGAAAAAAAGAGAAATTACTCTGGAGACAAAAGTTTGAGGTTCTGAACATATCGATTAATTACACAATGCATGCCAATTGCAAAACAGATTGAACCAGGCCTCTTCAGCTTTGGCACTGGACATCAGATATGGGGAGAGACAGATTTTTATGCATTAAAAGCAATTGATTAAATAAGACCACTTAATTAATCTTGACAGGATGGATCCATTTATTTTATTGGCTAATTAGGATCAAATATCTGCGGGAAAGGAGCATAAGAGAGACATTTGGGAATGGGAGTTGAAGTTGGGCCAAGGTTGATGGCCATGGCTCCACCAGGCAACAGAGACCTAGGTAGGTTCAGATAGGGAGGACAGCATGGAGGATACGGGACAGTATGAAGTCACTGAGGCATTAGAAGAGAGAAAGGGACACTGAAAAGGTAGGGAGGAAACCTGAAGAAACAATCCCCCTACTTCATAATTTTTCTACAGAATATTCCTGTGGTTATAAGATGGTCTAGGAGAGTGTTTATGTGGCAGAGGAGGTGATATGGTACAGCAGATAGAGTGCTAGACTTAGAGGCAGAGGACATGAGTTCAAATCCCACTTCTGTCCTTTCTAGCTCTGTGACCAAGGGCAAGGCACTTACCCTACCTCTCTTCACTTTCCTCATCTATAAAATGAGGGGGCTGGACAAGCTGGTCTTTAAGGTCATTTCTAGCTCTGAATCAATGACCCTACTTTTCCTCTTTGCTTGGCAAAGTAGAAAGAAGAAGCATGGATGTTATCATTTGTGGACTCGTATCTTTAAGTCATCTCAGTGCCTCCCCCCTAGCTATTTGTGCATTGCAGCAAAGCTCATGAATCTATTTATATAATGATAATAATAATATTTATCTAGCACCTACTATGTACCAGGGACTGTGCTAGGGACTTTGTATATATTATCTCATTTGATCATCACAACAGTCCTGTGAGGTAGGCACTATTATTATACCCATTTTACAGATGAGGAAACTGAGGCAAACGGGTTAGGTGACTTGCTCAGGGTCACACAACTAAAAAGTGTCTAGAGTTGGATTTGAATATGAGTCTTCCTGACTTCAGGTCCAGTGCGCTATCCATTGCACCACCTAACTTCCTCTTGGATTCCTTTGACAACCCCATCATGTTGGAATTAGTTGGCAGAGTTGGGGATAAAACAACAGCAATAATAAATTGAGGTCTCCTACACTCCTCTATTTGAGTGTATTATATTAGATTAGCCTGCAAAACACAGCTAAGATTTTTAATAAATTGAAAGTAAAAATATGGCACCATCCTTACTGTTTATGGCTAAAGGATTGCTGGATGAAAATTTATTGAGTTAATTTGTTCTGGCATTCACCTCTCCTTCAACTTCAGTGGCCAGCATGGTGTAAAGTTATCCATACTCAGATGTGTGGTTATTTTTGTTCAGAGTCTTGGTAACAATTTGACATGTCTTAAACATAGTGAGGACAGATATGTGCAGGGTAAATGTTACTGGAGCCTCCCTAGATCAATGTCTATTGTATCCAAGGATTAATTTCTGGATATACCAGGATGGCTATCAAAACATTCTCCTCTGAGAGATGGTTCCATAGTATAAATATGAAAAAAAGACAGATTGGTGTGGCAAAGCAGAAATAACACTGCAGTAGAAGGTAGGAAATCTGGGCGTGTGTTGGTAAATGTTTAACAACCAGCTCTGGGGGTAGAGAAATGGGGAAAAATGGAGAATATAAGGTAGACAAACTTTTAAACTTAATCTGGATTATCAACATTGTCTCCATCATTTTCTTGAGCCTGGACAATAAACAAAATAATAGCCAAGCCCTGATTTTGTAGCATTTTTTACTTCTAAGGTGCAAATGTTTTCACTGCAAATTTAACAAGTAGTTCTCCAACAGAGCCTGTTCAATCCAGCTTCAGTGCACTCTTGGTTCTAATCCTCCCTCCAGGAAGCCACACTACAAGGCTTCATTAAGTAGCTGTATAGTTTGAGCCAAACCCTCTGCTATTCCTAGGTCCTATTGCCCTCATCTGTAAAATGGGAATAATATGTCTCTAAAGTCCATGGGGCCAGGGCGGGGGGAGAGCAGTATGATAGACCTCTATGCCAATACCACCTTGTTACTTTTTCTTCATCTGGGACTCTTGGGTAAATCATTTCTCTTGTCTGCACCTCAGTCTCTCCTTCTGACAAAATGAGAAGATCAAACTAGCTGATTGCCAAGGCTCCCTCTTTCTCTAAGTCATATGACTCTGAAGATGTCCAATAAATATTTATTGATAAATTAATTAATGATTGAACATGTTCTCCAGATATGCTCTCTTTTTTTAATCAGTAGCGGTCATAATGGTATTGAATTTATCATTTGGTCTCTTTGGTCTGATAATTCTCCAAAACAGAGGCTATATCATTTCTGAGGTAAAGAAATTGTCTTATTTGCTAAACACACTAAAGGCAGAGAGTACACTGGTAGCTAAGGCCTGAGGTTCCAGTATGATTTATCCACTCAAGCACTTCCACCAGGCTACTGGTTGGTGGTACAGTCCTGTAGATTGGTGGGGTTGGAAGAATTAAGATGAGATGTGCAAAGGATGGATAAAGAATAGTGAGCCAAGGAGTGGGCATGGCAGTAACCATAGGCAGGAAGTTTACTCTACCTCATACTGGTAGCCTGGGTCAAAGTTCCATTTGCCCTAGCCCATTATGAATGCTTATAGGGCATGGTCCAGAGTCCCTCTGCCAACCTGCTCCCCTCCTAGATATGAGCTTTAGTCATCAACATTCTTCTTAAAAGACAAGAAGTAAGCACGTAGAAATAAATACAATACTTCAAGTAAAGTCTCACCAAAGCAAACTATGAGTACCATTATTTCATGTTTGTTTTAGAGGCTAATCTATGCATGAATGCATAGATCAGAAAAAAATGCCTAACATGGATATCAGGGTACAGCTATTACACTGGAAGAATATGTTGCCCTAATTTCTAGAGACTTGTTTAGTCATTTCAGTAGTGTCCGACTCTGTGACACTATTTGCGGTTTTCAGCAAAGATAGTGGAGTGCTTTGCCATTTTCTTCTCCAGCTCATTTTATAGAAGAGGAAACTGAGGTAAACAGGGTGAAGTGACTTGCCCGGGGTCACACAGCCAGTGAGTGTCTGAGGACAGATTTGAACTCAAGAAGATGAGTCTTCCTGACTTCAGGCCCAGCACTCTATCCATTGCACCACCTAGCTGCTTTTCTAGAGACAAAGGAACAGTCAATGTCAGAGGATTGTGGCTTAGCTCTGGAAAATGGCTCTCAGGGTGGTAAGCTTGAGAACATTTAGACAAAAAGCCATTGTGTGGGGGGTTTTTTGTTTGTTTACAATTTTCTGCTGTACTGTTCAAGGTGACTTAGGTTTAGATAAGAGTCTTCTTTCTTTTCTTTCCTTTTCTTGCCTTGGCAACCTCTATTTAGAATGACTCATTCCCTCTGTCATGGGACTGTGGAGTTCAGATGATTCCATCTCATCACACTGCTCTAAGTCCAAAGTCTGGTTCCTTTTTCTCTAGAAACAGGTAAAAGGTTTCACATAACAGATGCACCCACATGTGGAACATATCTAGTTTCCTGTTCAAATAACACCCATGTGACGTTGGCACACTACGAACATGAGATAAAGACAGTCCTGCCGAGTGCCAGGAATGCAAAGCATGTAATCGATGGGCAGCATGGAAGGTCACTCTTCAGCCTACTCGGCAGTTTAGAAATGTGACACTACCTCATTAAAGGTAGTGTTTTCTGCAGATGTGTGTCTTATAAAATAATAGTATTTCAGTGCATTGATATTTTCATCTGAATGTCTTTGGTCCACCAGTAAATTGGAACTTGATGCCCTTGTTCCCTCCTTCTGTGGACATATCCATACCCCTTGCAGCATGCAGCCTTCTCCATTGGTTGTCAATCATCTCTTAAATGGCTATCACCATAGTGGTGAAAGACTTTTGCCTGAACAGAAGCAAGAAACCAATTTACTAAAATGTTTGCTGAAGCCATTGGAAATTCACTTATCACATTATATGCTTCAGTGAGCTCTCCAATTGCAGACAGATAGGCTGAGAGCCATCCCTAGGGTAAAGTGAATAGGGAAAATTGCCCTTACCCTGAGCTTTGGGGATAAGGGACTGAGTTTCTTCAGGGACCAAGTGGAAAGAGCTGTGCAGGAGATGGGAGAAGGAGGTGGCATGAGCGGCTGGTACTATGCTAAGTGCTGGGAATTGTAAAGGCAAAGAACCCCAACCCCTACTCTCAAAGATTCCATGGTCTAAAGGGCAGACAACATGAAAACACCTATGTACAAGAAGATTATACAAAGGCAAATTGGAGATAATCAACAGGGGGAAGGTACTAGCATTAAGGGGTATCAGGAAAGGCTGGCTCCTTGTGGAAGGGGAGATTTTATCGGGAACCCAAAGGAAGTCAGGAGGCAGGGGTGAGGAAGGAGAGAAGTCCAGGCATGGGAGACAAGCTAGCAAAAATGCCCAAAGTTCAGAGGAGTCCTATGTAGGAGGAACAGCAAAGAAGATGGTGTCTCTTGATGGTAGAGAACTTGGCAGGAAGTTAAGTACAAGAAGTCTAGAAAGGTATGAGGAAGTCAAGTTACAAAGGGCTTTACAAGCCAGACAGAGGACCTTATATTTTCTCCTCAATGTAATAGGGAACCACTGGAGATTATTGAATAGGGGTTTTTTAGGAAGATCAATTTGGCAACTAATGGAGGAATGTGACATGTACAGAAATCAATGTAGAGGGAACAATTGGGTTATTTTCGTGGCCAAAATACTCTTTCAGGTAATATGCTTTGCTGCTGATAGATATGTATACTATATATCCAGCAGTCACTTAGAATAATAATTGCTAACATTTATACAGTACAATAAGGTTTTCAAAATCCTTTCCATGTATTATCTTAGAGTCCTTCTAACAAATCCAAGAGTTAGGTGCTATTTTTATTGACACTTTACAAATGAGGAAACTGAGACTGAGAGAATTTAAAAGACTTGTCCAGTAAGGGTCACACAGCTGATAGATGTCTGAGGCAGGATGTGAACACAGTTTTTCCTGGCTCTAAATCCAATGTCCTACCTACTATGCCACCTATCTGCCAAAGGAATCACTATGAGACCAATGGGGACAAAATGTTTCACACTCAATTGAAAAAAATGAGCCAATTTTTTAAAATCAAGTGTTCTCTCTTCTCTCCTCCTCTTCATCTCGCATCACTTAGACATCCTTCTCCACTATCTGCTCCTTCATCCCTGTCTCCCATGAATAGCTGTCTGTTCTCATTGCCAAAAGAAATGTCACAAGATGCATCCCTGGTTCCATCCCCCCTTGTGGTTTTCAGCAGATTGATATTTCTAAATTCTCCTCTCTCTCTCTAATCTTCAATCTCTCCCTATCTACCAGCCCTATCCATGCTACCTACCAACAGGCCCATATCTCCTCCATCTTTAAACAACCCTCACTTAATTTGACCATTCTCAGTAGCTATCTTCCTGTCATTTTCCTTCCTTTATTAGCTAAACTTCATGAGAAAACTATCTTCACATGATGCCTCCACTTTCTCCCCTCTCACCCATTTCTAAACCTTCTGCAACCTAGCTTCCACTTTTGGCATTCAACCAATACTGCTTTCTCTAAAGTTGCCATTGAAATCTTCATCACCAGATCTAATGGTCTTCTCTCAATCTGCTTTTCTGACCTCTCGTCAGCCTTTGATCCTGTCAAAAACCCTCTTCCCCTTCATGCTCGCTTCCCTCTATAATTTCAAGATACCGAGTCTTCAACCTCTCTGACCCATCTTCAGTCTCCTTGGCTGGATCTTTATTTAGGTCACCCCCACTAAATGCGGGTGTTCCTCAAGGTTCCATTGTGAGCCTGATTCTCTTTTCTTTCTCTACTTCCTCCTCGATGACTTGATCAGCTGCCCTGGGGTCAGTTACCATCTCCAAGTGGATGATTTCCAGACCTATAGATCTGGCCACAACCTTTCTCCTCCACTCCAGTCTTATGGCACTAATGGCCTTTTGAACATCTCACCTTGAGTGTCCCATAGACATCTCAAAGTCAACATGTCCAAAACAATTTATGGTCTTTTCCCACAAACTCTCGCCTTTCTCCAATTTTCCTGTTACAGCCAAAGACAGTATCATTCTCTCGGGTTACCCAGGTTCACAACCATGGAGTTATCCACAACTCCTCCCTCACTCCACATATCCAATCTGTTGCCAAATCTTGCTTATATCTCCGCACCATCTCTCATATCCATCCCTATCTCTCCACTCATACAACTGCCATTGTGGTGGAGGCTCTTCTTACCTCACCCCTGGACTGCTGCAGTAGCCTTCTAGTTGGTCCCCTTGCCTCAAGTTTCTCCACCCTCCACCCTCCATCCCATCCTCTACCCAGTTACCAAAGTATTTGTACTAAAAGTAAGGTCTTGGGGGCAGCTAGATGGCTCAGTGGATAGAGCACCAGCCCGGGAGTCAGGAGTACCTGAGTTCAAATCCGGCCTCAGACACTTAACACTTACTAGCTGTGTGACCCTGGGCAAGTCACTTAACCCCAATTGCCTCACTAAAAAAATTAAAAATTAAAAAAAAAAGTAAGGTCTTCCCGTGTCACCTCCTACTCAATAAACTTCATTGGCTCCCCATTACCTCCAGGGTCAGATATAAAATCCAACCTGGCCCTTCTATGACTCTCCTGTCTTCTTACACTTTACTCCCTCTCCATATGTTATGATTCAACTCTACCAACTCACACACTACACTCCATCTCCGGACTTTGTGCCTTTTCATTGATGTCACCTAGGCCTGGAATGTGCTCTCTTCTCATATCTGCCTCTTTGCTTCCACGGCTTCCTTCAAGACTCGTTTCAAATCTAAACTTCTTCTGGAGGACTTTACCACTACCTGTTCCTGTTAGTGCCTTCCCACTGAAATTTCCCTTCTTTTGTACTATGTATCTGAAAATCATTATTTGGCTGTTGCCTTTCCCATTAGAATGTGAGCCTCTTGAGGGCAGGGGCCGTGCTTTTGCCTTTCTTTGTATATCCTTGGGCTTAGCATAGTGCCTGGCATATAGTAAATGTTTATTAACTGACTTATTGTCTCTAAGGGCAGCTAGGTTGTACAGCAGCTAGAGTGTTGGGCCTGGAGTCAGGAAGACTCATTTTCCTGAGTTCAAATCTGGCCTCAAACACTTACTAGCTATGTGACCCTGGCTAAGTCACTTAACTCTGTTTATCTCAGTTTCCTCATCTATAAAATAAGCTGGAGAAAGAAATGGCAAACCACCCCAGTGTCTTTGCCAAGAAAACCCCAAATGGGGGTACAAAGAGTCAGAAATGACTGAAAAATAAATTGACTAATTGGCTGAGCCCAGGAAGGGTTCCACATTCATCAGGAAGCAAGCCCAGTGAGAAATCATCATAAGATATTGGTGGTCCTGCAAGAATGAGGACAAGAGTTTTCCTTTTATACATGTATTTACCCTAGCTACATGTATTTTCTACATGTGCATCCCTCATGTATGATCCTTATGCATGCCTATTCTCTCCATTAATGGTCTGTATTTTTGCAATAGTATGCCCGAGATTTAGAAGGAGAATGTTGCAACTTTTCTTAATATGATATTTCATTAAATGCTTTTGTTTAAATTAATCATGTTTCCTGAGTGCAGGGAAAAAGTAAATATTATTGGTGGGAATTCATGAGCTATGATTTTGAATAAATACAGAAGTGAAGAGCATCTTTAGTCTTGGGTAGCTGTTCTAGAGACCACACACATATGAAGGGTAGATACATATTATACAAAGTAGAATACAAGGTAGAGTGTGATAGTGGCAGAAGACAGAGGAAGATTTGAGAAAGGAGACATTTGCATTTATAGAAGTGGGGGAAGGACTAGAGAACACTTCGTGAAAGAGGTGGCACCTGGGCTTTGCTTGAAAGAAGATTTCAATAGATGGAGAGGAGGACAAAGGGCATTCCAGGCATAGGAAAGGCTTGAGTAAATGCATTAAGGTAGAAGGTGGCAGACAAGATGAGATAATAGGCAGTAGTCCAGTTTGACTGGAATCCAGAAAATGTGAGGGAAGTAATATGAAATGGACATGGAAAAGTAGACTGAAACCAGACTGTGGAAAGCCTGCAACACCAGATTCAGGAGTCTGTATTTGTTCTAGAGACAGAAGCTGTCCAGTAGAGGTGTTTGAGTAAATGGGTGCTGTTTTCCAACCAGTAAATGATGAAAATTCTTTTGTATCTGGATGAATTAGAATATAGCTGTGGGAGGAAACATATCATAGATCTGAAGCCAGAGGTCCTGTATTCAAATTCTGACTCTGCCTCTTATTCACTATGTGATTTTGGATAAGAAACTTAACCTCTCTGGGGTCACAATTTTCCATTTGTAAAAGAAGGGGATTGGACTAACTGGTCTCTGGACTCCATCCAGCTCTGAATTTTTGGTCCTACATAGGCTTCAGAGCCATCGGCACAAAGATGAAAACCAAAGCCAGAATGGAAGAGATCTTCCTAGGTACCAGAGAATATAACACCAGGGCAGACAACTGGCTTCCTATAAGCTTGTCTTCCTCCCTTCTTCTTTAGGCTACATACCATTCTTCTGGGACATCTTTTTCCCCTTTAAAGACTGTCTCTAATGTTTATCTTAACCAGTGGCCTTTGGAATAAAAATGGCGAGGAAGGAGAAGGTATATACATTCTCTTGCTTCTTATGAAGGGATGACCCTAAGATAGCACCAATTTGAGAAAGAAGATTGAATTGGGAATGTATAGAGATTAGGAGCCACTCATAAGCAAGAGTAATAGCAAGTACTATAGTTCTCTGACTGAAGCCACCAGCACAGAGCTGTAAGTCTTTTCCTCTTTAAGGTAATTAAAATGGTGACCTAAAAATGGGATAAGGAGGAGGGAGTTGTTCTTATACAGCTTTAGGTTCAAATAAAAACCATGACCCACACCGTGTCACTCCTCTACTCAATAAACTCCTGTGGCTCCCTATTACCTCTGGGATCATTTACAAACTCCTCTGTTCAGTATTTTAGAAAGCTCTTTATATTATGGCCTCAAACTCCTTTAAGCTCATTATACTGTACATGACTCTTCATGCACTTTACCTCTTGATATTCCCTACATACTACACTACATCTCCTTTCTCTATGCCTTGTCTAGGCTGGCTCGAATGCTTTGAAAGTACTACATGTTCACCTCTGCGTTTAGAATTACTAGTTTCAGGGCAGCTAGGTGGAACAGTGGATAGCGCATCGGCCCTGGATTCAGGAGCACCTGAGTTCAAATCCGCCCTCAGACACTTAACACTTATTAGCTGTGTGACCCTGGGCAAGTCACTTAACCCCAATTGCCTCACAAAAAAAAAAAAAAAGAATTACTAGTTTCCTAAAACTATAGTTCACAATCCCCACTAGTGTGTTTACCCTTTAGTCAGCTAGTAGACACAATTAGCTCAAAATAAAATAAGAGGCACTATAGTAAAAATTGTCTTAAGGTTTCAGTCTAATGACCTAGATTTGAATCCTGGCACTGCCACTTATTATTTGTCTGACTTTGGGCAAGTCAATTTAGCTCTGTGCCTCAGTTTTCTCATCCATTCATTTTTTTTTATGTGACTTCTAAGGCCCATTCTAACTCTTCATATGATTCTATAAATTTAATAAGATGGTCTAACCAGGGATAAGAAGGGACAGACTGTATTTTATTTTAACATATTAACACCTTGTCTCTTAGGTACTTGTCCACTTCTGTGATTTCATCAACTGGACTAGAAAGGGAAAAGAATCAGTAAGTTAGGGATCATCTCTTTCCAACACCTAAAAGTTTCTAACCAAAGTAAAATCACACTTCTTTTTCTCCCTCTCAAATCAGGCTGGCCTGTTTTAGAAGACTGTATGCCAGGGGCAGCTAGGTGGTGCAGTGGATAAAGCACTGGCCTTGGATTCAGGAAGACCTGAGTTCAAATCCAGCCTCAGACACTTGACACTAGCTGTGTGACCCTGGACAAGTCACTTAACCTTCATTGCCCTGCAAAAGAGAGAGAGAGAGAGAGAGAGAGAGAGAGAGAGAGAGAGAGAGAGAGAGAGAGAGAGAGAGAGAGAGAGGGAGGGAGGGAGAATTTAAAAAAAAAAAAGAAGAAGAAGACTGTATGCCCCAGCACACACAAGCTCAGACATAGAGTCAGAGGGCTGGGTTTCAATGCTGACCGCCGATAACTAGTTCTGTGACCTCAAAACAAGTTGTTCTCCTTTTGGAGGTTTTGGTTTCCACATCTGTAAAATGAAGGTGATGGATAAAAATCTAATTAACTGGAGGCAGGGGGTGTCCATGAACACCATGGTAATGTTTTAATATATTTCAATAAAATTATTTCCTCTGTAAAGCCGTGCGCTTAAAAGATATTTTTAAAAGGCAGCAATGTGGTACAGTGGAGAGGGTGTTGGATTCAGTGTCAGGAAGACCTGAGTTAGAATCTTGCCTCAAACACTTACTAGGCTTTGTCACTCTGAGCAAGTTAATTGGTCTCTCAGCTTCAGTTTCTTCCTTGGTAAAATGGGGATAATAATAGCACCTTCCTCACACAGTTGATGAGAAAATCAAATGGATGTTATATACATGCTAGCTATTATTAATATTAATATAGATGACTAATAAATAATGGCATTATTGTGAGGAGAGGTCCATAGGCTTCACCAGTCTGCCAAATGGATCCTCAGCACATAAAAGAACTTAATAATTTTTTAGCTGCTTTCTAGCTCTAAATAGATATGATTCAGCCACCTTCAAAATATTAGTGTGGATAGGGTTCAAGCAGGGCATCTAAGTGGTACAGTGCATAGAGTGATGGGCCTGAAGTCAGGAAGACTCATCTTCTTGAGTTCAAATCTGTCCTCAGACACTCACTGGCCGTGCGACCCTGGTCAAGTCACTTAACCCTCTTTGCCTCAGTTTCCTCCTCTGTAAAATGACCTGGAGAAGGAAATGGCAAACCACTTCAGTATCTTTGCCAAGAAAACCCCGAATGGACTTACCAAAGAGTCAGACTGAATCATCTGAACAATAGCAAAAGGGCTCAATCAGTAGCCCTGGGATCATTCAACAAAACAAAGAAAGAGATAATTTCAAGGACAATTAGTGAAATGGGTGGGGTGCATGTAAGGAATGGCAGTGTGTCATACAGGATGAACTGAATCCCATCAAATATTTATAAGGCAATGGACACTCAGAGTTTTCAGGGAACCAGTTCTCTACCTGAGATACCCACATGAGCAAGATCTGTGGAATCAGCCCAAATTGTTCTCTTTCCAAGGACTCTGCCTGAACAGATCCCTTAGCATAGACATTCCTTTGGCCTGATTTACTCCCTTCCTGCTCCCTCCCAACTGACAAATAGCTATCTTCTTTCCTCATTAGCTTAAAGTTACCTGAAAAAGGTAACTTCAGTTCACCTTCAACCCCACACTGCCTTCAATGAGGAAGAAGGGAGTCATAGGAAACATGAGGCACAGAATATTCTCCTATATCCTAAGAAAGAGAAGGAAAGGAAGAGACCCACAGGAGTAGAAGGGAATTTGCATTAGTCCAGCTCATTAGTAGCTGGAAGTTTCTATCATGAACAAAAGGTGAGGTCCCAGGAGGTCAGTAACAGAGAGCTAGCTGTAAACTGAACTCCCACAGGCTCTTTGGAGCTGACCTCTGGTCAGTGTCCTTAAGAAACAAAAACACAACCAGGGAGGAAGGTTAGGTAATGGAAAGAAAGCTGGCCCCAGTGTTAAAGCGTTTGAATCTTGGATTGACAACTCACTACCTTCCATTATTTTTAACCTTCATTTTCTGAGTCTCCATCTTCTCTGTGAAACAGAGATAATAAAGAACCTCTCACTCATTTGTAGGCAGCATAAGTATTAAGTTTTACAAAGGGCTCTTTAAGCATTTTTGTTTGTTTGTTAGAGACTCAGGTGTTGGGAACTTTAGAAAAGGAACTCTCTTTACCAATGCAGACTGGAAATTACTCTGCAACTTAGCTCTGAAGACTTACCCTTTCTAGGGCAATGTGACTTCTTCATGTTTGCCCAGCCAGAATCTATTAGAGGTAGCACTTGAACCCTGTTCTTCCTTATCCTAAAGCCAGCTCTGTCTCACACTGACTCTTGACATGAAAAGGAGTTATTATTAACCATAGCTTCTACAAATGGATCTCATCCAAAAACATTCTTTACTGGATTTTGAGGATATTGTCATCTTTCTGTCTCACATCAGTTTCCTCAAAATGGAAACTTGGTTTCTTTCCTATGCATGTTTTCCAAATCTTTTCCAGGGGGCGGCTAGGTGGCACAGTGAATAAAGCACCGGCCCTGGATTCAGGAGTACCTGAGTTCAAATCTGACCTCAGACACTTGACACTTACTAGCTGTGTGACCCTGGGCAAGTCACTTAACCCCCATTGCCCTGCAAAAAAAAAAAAAATCTCTTCCAGTCACTGAGGCTAAAGACCGACAGACAGATGATGGATGGACGAATGGATGGATGAATGGATGGATGGATGGATGGATGGATGGATGGATGGATGGATGGATGGATGGATGGACAGATGCGTGGGTGGGTTTGGGAGGTAGGTAGATAGGTAGACAGGATGGATGGATGGATGGATAGATGGATAGGTAGGCAGGCAGGTAGGTATGTAGGTAGGTAGATAGGTAGACAAACAGAATGGATGGATGGATAATAGGTAGGTAGGTAGATGGATGAATAGATAGATGAATGGATGGATAAATGCATAGATAGATGATCCTATCCATCTTCTCACTGAAGTGTCTAAGTCACATTACAGCATATCTTGGCAAAGATACTGGAGTGGTTTTGCCATTTTCTTCTCCAGCTCATTTTACTGAAAACCAAGTAAGGAAACTAATGGAAACAGGGTTAAGTGACTTGCCCAAGATCACACAACTGTAAATGTCCGAGGCCAGATTTGAACTCAGGAAGATGAGCCTTCCTGACTCCAGGCTTGATAGTGTATCTATTGTGCCCTCTAGCTGCCCCAAACACTATAGCAAGTACTTTACAAATACCTCATTTAATCTTTACCATAACCCAGGAGTAAGGTACTATTATTATTAACCCCATTTTACAGATAAAAAATGGAGGCAAACAGAGGTTAACTGACTTAAAGAAGTCAGATTTCCCACTGATGTCAGCTGGGAATCTGCCATTTAATTGAAAATAGGACGGGAGAGATCTTTGACCATCATCCTCAACCCATCCTGCATACCATTCTGGTTCCAAACCAGATGAGTAGATGGTTCCATAGCAGCCTACAGAATCCCATTCTAGTCAGCAGCAGGTCTTATAGGCTTCCAGGTCCTTCTAAAAATGGAGGACTTTGGGTTGAGGAGTGGAGGAAGGAGAGTAGAGGACAGAACACAGTTATCCACTCTGGTGCATAGCAGGGCACCTTTGATTGCCCTGGAAATGCACAATTTTGTTGAAAAGGCATGAACAATCAGGTTTCACTCTCCTGCCTAAATTATATTCCTTTAAAATTTCAAACCCCACAGTATTTTTCTATTTCCATAGTAACCCTTGCCAGGAGACAGCAGGCTTTTTGAAAACACAGCCCTCAGAAGCAGGGATTTACCAGCATTTTGTTTGTGTGAAAAGGAGAGAGAATTTCTAGAAATCACGGTGCCATGCAGTGGCCTTGTATATCAAAGAGAGAGCCACTGGGCAGCCATTTGCTCCCACATGATTGAATAGCACCAGTTGGTGAGGCAGGGTAGTGGTGTGGAATGAGAACTGAATTAGTAATTGGGAAATCTGGATTTGGATCCAAGTTCTAATGTTTTCTAGCTGTGTGACTCCAAGCAAAATACTTAGCCCCTCTGAGCCTTGGTTTCCCCAACTGATAACAATAGGTGGCCTAACTACCTCACAGGAGAAGCATTTTGTATGCTTTTAAGTACTTTTTTCTCTTCTTCTTCTTCTTCTTCTTCTTCTTCTTCTTCTTCTTCTTCTTCTTCTTCTTCTTCTTCTTCTTCTCCTTCTCCTTCTTCTCCTTCTCCTCCTTCTCCTCCTTCTCCTCTTTCTCCTTCTTCTCCTCCTTCTCCTTCTCCTCCTTCTCCTTCTCCTCCTCCTCCTCCTTCTTCTCCTCCACCTCCTCCTTCTTCTTCTTCTTTTGAGGCAATCAGGGCCAAGTTATTTGCCCTGGGTTACACAACTAATTAAGTGAGACTTGATTTGAACTCAGGTCTTCCTGACTCCAAAGCCAATGCTCTATCCACCATGCGACCTACCTGCCCCCAATAAGCTTTTAAGTACTATCTGAATGTGTAGCCCTGCTTTACAAGTATAAGAATTCTCATGAGGTATAATACCACCAAATGTTTTGGAAAGAAATTCTGTGAGACTGTGTAGGTGACTGGAATTAGTTTGTGGAGGCTTCTGGAAAGAAGAGACAAGAAAGAAAGCCAGAGTTCAGAAAGAAGACACACATTCTCCATCTTAAGGAAGAGAGAAATGCTGGGGTGGTATCAGTATCCTTAACCTGTTTCCTTCTCAACTCTGAAAGACTAAGTAAGGCATTATTATTTATTCAAAATTTCCTCTTGAACAGGATAAGTTGCCCTCAAAGTCTTTTGTTGTTGTTGTTTAATTGTTCTTCAGTAGTGTCCAACTCTTTATGACCCCTTTTGGAGTTTTCTTGGCTGGAGTGGTTTGTCATTTCCTTCTCCGGCTCATTTTACAGATGAAGAAACTGAGGCAAACAGGGTTAATTGACTTGCCCAGGATCACACAGATATCTGAGGCTGTATTTGAATTCAGGTCTTCCTGATTTTAGTCTCAACACTCTATCCACTGTGCCACCTAGTCACTTCATGCAGGGAGAGACAAGCCAGAAAGCTATTACTATAGTCTACATGTAAGATGATAAGGGGCTACACCAGGGTGGTAGAAATGTATTCAAGACATGTAACAAGGTAGAATTGACAAGTCAGAAGGGTGTATAAAGGAGAGATGTTACAAAGGAAGAATCAATAGGAGTTGGCAATAATCGGATAAGAAGAGGAAGAAACAAGAATTTATTAAGCACTTACTATGTGCCAGTCACAAAAAGAAGCAAAAAAGAAATCTGCCCCTAACTTCAAGGAGTTTACATTTTAATAGAAGACAACACGCAAAAGGGACCCAAAAAGCCTAGGGGATGAGGCAGGGAGCTACCCAGCATGGGGGCATGGCTTTGAAATCCAGTAAGTCAGGAACATGGTCAGGAGGAGAATGAAGACAGGCCAGTCTGGGTCTTTCTACAAAATGCAGGTTCCAATAGGTACTCACCAGTGGAAGAAGCCTTGTGGAGGGATATTCTGGGATGAGCAGGCAGCAGAGACGGTGTGCTGTTTGAGGGCAAGATAACCTTGGGTGCTGAGGGAAGTACCAGGATGAGCTAGAACTAGAAGAGACATGATTTTGGTTTTGTTTTTATTTTATTTTATAAAAGTATTTTATTATTTTCCAGTTACATGTAAGGATAGTTTTCAACATTTTTTTTCATAGGATTTTTAGTTCCAAATTTTTCTCCCTCCCTCCCTTCCCTCTCCCCTTCCTAAGATAGAAAGAAATCTGATGTTTATATATGTACAATAATGTTAAACATATTTCTGAATTAGTCATATTGTGAAAGAAGAATCAAAGCACAAGGGGAAAACCTCAAAAAAAGAAGGAAAAAACAATCAAAAAGTAGAAACAGTATGGTTCAATTTGCATTCAGAATCCACAGTTCTTTTTCCTGGATGTGGAGAACATTTTCTATCATGAATTCTTTGAAATTGTTTTGGATCATTGCACTACTGAGAAGGGCCAAGTCTATCACAGTTGATCATCACACAATATCGCTGTTACTTTGAACAATGTTCTCCTGGTTCTGCTCCTCTCACTGGGAAGATGGTGATTGTCTCAGAAAAACGTGGACATTAGGAAGAGGGTAGAATTCAGGTGTGGAGAGAATCATTAGTTTTGTTTTGGATATGTTGAGTTTGATATTTATATAAGATGTCTGATTTGAGATGTCCATTAGGCAGCTAGAAGTGTAAGAACAGAATTCAGAAGAGAGGTTAAGGCTGGATAAAAAGATCTAATAATCACCAATGTGAAGATGATAGTGGAATCCATGGGAGCTGATGAGATCACCAAGAGAAATAGCCTAGAGGGAGAAGTGAAGAGAAACCAGGACATAGCCTAAGGGACACCCACTATTAGGATTCATGACCTGGATGTAGATTCAACAAAGAAAACAGAGAAGAGGCAATCTGACAGGTAAGAGGAGAAACAGGATAGAAGCAGGAAAGCAGGATAGGGTGTCCCAGAAACCGAGAAAAGAGAGAATGTGGGAGAAGAGGCAATCAACAGTGTCAAACGCTGCAGAGAGGTCAGGAAGTAAGAAAGTTGAGAAAAGGCCATTAGATTTGGCAAATAATCGTGATTCTTTGTAAATCAGTACAGTTGACATTCCCTTCCTCTTGAAGGTTGATTCAGTCTGTGGAAAGAAACACATGGAAAAACCAAAAGAGGTAAATGTGTTTTATTGGTTAATTGTGAAAATATTTATCAATAAGTATATATAGTATAGTATATTTTGATTGAGTCTATAAGTATTCTGCATTGATAGTTGGAGAATGACCTTCATATTTAGATAACATTATCTTTTGCTTAAACTGTACAATGGTAAATTCAGGAAAGTGTACTTTTTAAAAGCTGATTTTTTTATCATGAAGTATTTGTAATAATGTAAAAGTGAGTCTTACAAATTTTCAATAAAAATCATGTCTAAAAAAAGATTTGCCAAATAAGAGGTCATTGGAGAGAGCAGCTTAGCTGAATAATGAGGACAGAAGCCAGACTGCAAAGAATTTATAAGAGAGTGAAAGGAGAGGAAGTGGAGGCACTGAATGTAGCAGGATTTCTCAAGGTGTTTAACCATGAAATGGAAGAGAGGTATAGAACAACAGCTAAAGGGGATTGATTGATGGATCCGACATTTGTAGAAGACAAGGATGCAGCAACTAGATAGGGAGAAATTAAAGATGAGTAAGAAAGTATGTATGATACTGTCATGGGGTGCAGAGCACCCCAGAAGTTCTCTGGGGCACATCAAGGAACCTTCTCCTTGAGAAACTAAACCAGAAGACAGATAACGCCTAGAGAGATAAGCTGAACCAAATTGGACTGAGCTAGCTTGGGATTCCTACCCTTCATTCTGGTCTCCCTTACCCTGGGGAGATAAATTTGGGTGTGGCTGCGGCCTTTGTGTTCTGAAGAGGGATCTGTAGCCACCCCTCACCCAATTCCCCCAGCTACCACCAGTGGGGGATGGTCCTCTTTCACTAAAGGAACTTTCCACAGGCAGATGGTCCACCCCCATCAGGCCTCTATAAAAGTACTTTCCAGTCTCCTGTTCGAGGAAATTTGGTACCTCTGAGCCATGTGCTTTATGCCAGTCTCCCCATGAAAAGTCCAAGGATTTCTTTCATGGTTTCCCTCCCCCCACCCTTCCCTTCCCTTGCTCCTAAATAAACTATCACCTTATTCTAACTATGTTTTGTGTGCAAGAGGGTGTAATTCTTTAAAGAGGAATTCCTAAGAACCCCAACTCCTACCCCAACCCCATACCCCATTTTCCCACCATTACAATACGAAGGGAAATCTGAAAGAAAAGACAGGATGGAATGGGATCACTTGTTGCCTTGGCAACAAGAAGGGTCGCTTCTTCATGATAGGTGGCATGAAGAGGACATAGTAGGGGAAGGTATCTGAGGGATGTGAGATGAGCAGAAGGAAAGAAGAGGGAGCTCATATGTCTGGAATCAGTTTTTTTCAGTGAAATCTGAGGCAAGGTTCTCAAATGAGAGGGTCAGGAGAGGCTGAGTCATGGGAGGTTCGAGGAAGGATAGAAAAGCTGAGTGAGATCACGAACCGATTAGGAATATGTTAAAGGTTTGGCTTGCTGTCATGAGGGCACAGGTAAGGTTATGTAGCCTAAATATGTAGTAGACTCAGCACAGTTTAAAAGACTCAACTCATTTGTCACCTCTTGCAGGAGACCTTTCCCAGTCCCCATAGGGACTTTGCCTCTAACTGTTTTCGTTCAGTCATTTTAGTTGCATCCCACTCTCTGGGACCCCACATGGGGTTTTCTTGGCAGAGATACTGAAGTGGTTCACCATTTTCTTCTCCAGCACATTTTACAGAGGAGGAAACTGAGGCAAACAGGGTTAAGTGACTTGCCCAAGGTCACACAACTACTAAATGTCTGAGGCCAGATTTGAACTCAGGAAGATGAGTCTTCCTGACTCCAGGCCTCATACTCTATCCATTGTGCCACACAGCTGTGCCCTTCCCCTCTAGAGCGACCTTTTATTCATTCTGTATTGATCTTGTACGGCTTGTTTTATGTACATAGTGCCTTCTCCATTAATGCAGAAGCTCCTTGAGAACAAGGACTGCTTTTCCCCCCTTTCTCTTTGCATTCCCAAGACTTAGAACAGTTTACAGTTGAAAATAATATGCATGGAAATTGAGGGGATGCCCATTATTTAGGGAATGGCTAAACAAGTTGTGGCCTATGATTGTGATGGACCACAGCGGTGCTGTAAAAAAATGGTGAGCAGGTTGATTTGTAGGAAACATGAAAGACTTGCATGAAATAATGAAGAATAAAATGAGCAGAACCAAGAGAATGTTGGCTACAGTAACAGCAAGATTGTTGGAAGAGTAAATGTGAATGACTAAGCTATTCTGAGTTACATGAATATTCAAATCAACTACAAAGGATTTATGAAGGAAGATGCTATCCACCCCCAGAGAAAGAATTGATATATGAAAGTATGTATTGTATGGTTTCACATATATGTCTTTGTCAACTGTTGTCCTTCTTTATTGCAGGGGAGGAAGGGAGGAAGGAAAACAGAATGGAATTGAAATGTAACCCAAAATAACTAAATTAAAAAAGAAAGAAAGAAAAATGTTTTTTAAAAAGAAAATAATAGGCAACTTCATTCCCTCCCTGAGCACTGAAAAGTCATCTTTCTTTAAAAATAAAGCTGAGTATTAATAAGGTAGAGATGTCTTTTTTCTTTTAGGTGAAATGAATGAATAGCATCCTTGGGGTTGCCTCTGCTCACTCCTATGATGATGGGGTCAAAGAATCACCGATGTCTGATTGTTTTTATTTCATTCTTTAAACAATTCTAGGTATGATCTTGATTGTTCGCCAAAGTCAGGTGAGAAAGACGATAGGGGCAGCTAGGTGCCACAGTGGATAAAGCACCGGCCTTGGATTCAGGAGTACCTGAGTTCAAATCTGGCCTCAGACACTTAACACTTACTAGCTGTGTGACCCTGGGCAAGTCACTTAACCCTCATTGCCCCACAAAAAAACAAACCAAAAAGAAACTAAGAAAGACGATAGACTGCCTAACCAGGACAGGCTATATAGTGTTTTTCAAAAAACACAGCATGAAAATAATGTCAGTGTTTCATTCAAAAGTAGGCCATGAAAGTGAGTGAAAGAGGGGGGAAGGGGATTTCCCCCACCTGCTTTGTAACACTTAACAAATGCTTGTTGAAGGGGCTGCTAGGTGGCACAGTGGATAGAGCACCAGCCCTGGAGTCAGGAGGACCTGAGTTCAAATCTGGCCTCAGATACTTGACACTTACCAGCTGTGTGACCCTGGGCAAGTCACTTAACCCCAATTGCCTCACCAAAAAAGAAACCCAAACAAACAAAAAAACTTTTTGAGTTGTATTTTCACGCAATCACACATCCGACTGAGGAGTCTTTTCTCTTTTAAAGGAAATAGTAAGAAATCACACCATTTCAGCCTGAAATTCTTTTGCATTCACCTAAATATAAAACTTTATCAATACTTAAGCAGATTCCAAGGAGGCGGGACCAGTCTTGCTCTGAAAATTCTGTGCTTCATCCTTAGCAAAGGTCTGACAGATTCAAAAGGGAAAAGATCAAAGTTCAGAGATGGGTCCTGATTCTCTAAAAAATAGGTAGGATTGGGGCAGGTAGGTGGCAAAGTGGATAGAGCACCAGCCCTGGATTCAGGAGTACCTGAGTTCAAATTCGGCCTCAGACACTTCACACTTACTAGCTGTGTGACCCTGGGCAAGTCACTTAACCCTCATTGCCCAACAAAAAAAAAAGAAAGAAAGAAAGAAAGAAAGAAAGAAAGAAAGAAAAATAGGTAGGGTCCTGACCAGAGGAAGAGCAGGAATGTGTTTGATTAATCCATTTAAGAATGGTATCTCTTCTTTCCCCTTGACCTTGAAAAATCTCTAGGAGGAAAATCATTTCCAACGGAGGGCCTCCAAGCATAAGTGTTTCTATAATTCTATTCAAGCAAGTTACCCTAAAATTGAACTTGGTAGCCCTGATTAATCTTGAACAGGGATTTCTCTTTCTTGAACACTATAAAATGCATGGAGACATTAGTAATAGAGATAGTTTTCAACAAGCAGGAGAAAGCTGTTCTTTTAGATGGCTTTCTAAGCAGCAATGCTTGGAAATAATACATTGTCTCTAACAAGCACTGACTAAATAAACACATAATACAGTTTTTTCTTCCTCCTTTGATTAGTTACTTCCTTCATGGAATCCAACCCCAGGGGCCAACAAATCTTGGTATGCTGCCTGAAAAAAAAAAAAGGCACAGGAGGAGAGCCAAGTTGAATTGAGTAGGAATTTGACCTGGATGAGGACAAGTATTGCTGGGTTATTGTTGTTGGGGGGTTTTTTTGGGGGGGGAGGGGTGTCTCCATGTCACACTGAATTCTGGCAGTTAGTTTGTGGGCTTTCAAAAGCTCCAAGAACCATCCTCTGTATAAGCTGCATTTGGCCTCATCACCACAATTCCTATGATTGGAAATAGTCCTTCCTTTATTCCCAGTTGTTTTCCATGAAGAGGTTTGTAACAGTTTGCAATGGGAAATGATATACAACCTCATACCACCACCAAACCCTCACCCCTGAGCAGCAAAAAGGCATCTTAAAAAAATAGAACCAAGGGAGGTTGTTTTTCTCTTAGGTGAAATGAATGAATAGCCTCCTTGGAGTTGCCTCTGCTCACTCCTGTGATGTGAGGGTCAAAGAATCATTGATGTCTGCTTGTTAAACAATTCCAGGCATGACTTTGGCTGCTTGCCAAAATTGGGTGAGAAAGGATATATAGAATGTATGCTGGGAGAGACTGTATTGTGTTCTCTAAAAAACACAGTATGAAAATAATATGTCAATGTTTCACTCAAAAATAGGCCATCCTGGAGGAAGTGGAGAGAGGCCAGGATTGATCCCTCCTGTTTTTTAAATCTCTTATCTAGTGGACCCCTTTGTGTAAACCATATTGGAGGAAATAGACTTGCCTTCTGGGCTAACTGCTCCATCAAGGGTTTTCAGAATGGACTTTTATGCCTTGAGTAACATTATTTGACCCATACTATAAGAAGTCTGTTAGCAATAGGAACTAGGTGAAGAACACAAGAAGAGTTAAGCTCCTAAGGTTCCTTGGCCACCTGGGTTGGAGAAGAGGTATTTATGGTACGATCTACATTCAGAGCCAAAGGCCATTGGTCAAGCCTACTTCTTGTGAGGATTAGTCTGTGGTGGGAGGGAGAATGTGGGGATGGACATAAAGGTAAAGCTCCATCCAGATGGCTTCTGACGGCTTCTCTGGATGGTCTGATGTTCCTGCTCTCAATGTTTGTTCTGATGGACCTGGCTATCGACCAACTGAAAGAGAGAGCCAGGAGTCCTTATGGCATAACAATATTCCCCTCATCTCTGTGTATGAGGATTTGGCCTCATCCTGGGATTCTCCAAAGCCCCAGTGGAGAACATTTCAAAAAAGCAATTGAAAGATGACAATATACCATTCCTGTACATCTGGCCTAGGACCATATAGCTGATCCTCCCAGACTGAGCTCACTTTCCCATCTCTCAGAAGTCATGTCCTGTGGTGATGAATGGTCTGTGCCCCAAACACCAGCTCCAGTAGAGCTATCTCCCTCCAGCCCAGTCACCCTAGAAGGGGAAGTGCAGGTGGTGAACAGATTGGGGGAGCAATTTCGGATGGTGAACAGGCTGGAGGAAAAATTGAAGGAGTTATGGACGGTAACTACCCATGTTGTGTCTCCAAATACACGGTCTTTATAGATGTGTCAAGATCCTCTCCTATGCCGGCATTGTCTTTTTCCCTGGAGATTTCAGAACCTATTATAGTTCCAGAGATAGAGGAAGGAAACCCTGACTTCTCTTGGTCACATACAGAAGACAGTTTTTAATTAATGTAGAATTATTTATTTTTTAAAAAGCAAACTGTGGTGGTTTCCACGTAGAATACTCTTTTTTGTGCATATGGATATGCTCTTTTTTGTTGTTTTAAGTTCAAAATTTAAAAGTAAAATTTAAAAATTAGCACATGTATATACACAAACAACTAGCTATATACCTTTATAACTGCTCATACTCAAGGAGTCTTCACTTTGCCACTGAAAAACTAGACAAAGGGGTCCCTTGACTAGAGGCAACCAGCATTAATGAAAGAAACCCTTTGGTGGGGTACTAGTCCCATTAACTTCTTCCTTCCTTCCTTCCTTCCTTCCTTCCTTCCTTCCTTCCTTCCTTCCTTCCTTCCTTCCTTCCTTCCTTCCTTCCTTCCTTTCTTTCTTTCTTTCTTTCTTTCTTTCTTTCTTTCTTTCTTTCTTTCTTTCTTTCTTTCTTCCTGTTTTGCAGGGCAATGAAGGTTAAGTGATTCACCCAGGGTCACATAGCTAGTAAGTGTCAAGTATCTGAGGCCAGATTTGAACTCAAGTCCTCCTGAATCCAGGACCAGTGCTTTATCCACTGCACCACCTAGCTTCCCCCTACTAGTCCCCTTTTGATGTGAATTCAGAGTGATATTTGAAAACATTCAATAAGAGATACTGCAAAGGTAATGGGGGGAGGGTTAGGGCAGGGTATTAGGCCACTAACAAATACATTAATTGATTTAAATAATTGCAAACTCTTTTAGTTAAGGGAGGAATTAGTGTAGATTGATATTTCCAAGAGGTGATTAAATAATACATTTCAGGATTTGTCACATGAGATCTTAGGGTTCAGTGGGATTCATAAATCTGAAAAGGGACAGTATGGTAGTGGATAATGAGTTAGCCTTGGAGTCCAGAAGACCTGTGTTCAAGTCCTGACACTAGCACATATTGGCTGTGTAACCATAGGTAGACGAGTCAAATTAACCTTTTGAGTTAGTGTCCTCCCCAACTCTCTAAAACTCTAAATTGCAAAGCAGTTGCTAACCTGCATTAATGAGTAGGGAAAGTTTCTTCCTTGGGAGTTCCCAACATCAATAAAATCATAGATTTGGTCATAATCCATACATGTGCTGGTCTGACTGCATGATGAATTAGAGGGACAGAGAAAAGGTTGGATTTTTGCAGAGACTAGAAGGTAGAAAGCAGACAATGCAGCAAGGAGATGGTTGGGGAGGCTCGATGGGTTGATTTGAGCTGGGAAGTAAATGAGGGGGGAGAGGTTGAGGCTCCTTCTTTCATGAAAAATGACATGTGAGTGCCTAGTAATGATTGGTTTACCTTTTGGAAGACATTTGGCAGTGTGCTAGGGAACCATTCCCTTCATTTGGCAGGCAGGGGCTGATGGAGGGCAAAATGTGCAGATGGTTGGCATCGGTTTTTCATGTTGCCATGGTAACTCCAACACTACCCTATTGAATTGGCTAGAGAGCCTGTGGATTTTACTCTGGCAGGAACCTCTCAGTAAGATCTGGAAACATCCAGGAACTGCCTTCAGGACCACTGTATACAAAGAGTTGGAAGGGTTCTGCCTGTATCTCAATAAGGATCCTCGAACCAACATTCCTGAAAAGTAATCACCAGGACCTCTAGTGAAGAACCCACTGGCCTCTGAAACAATCCATTCTGCTCTATTTATTAGTAAGTTTTTCCTTACCTTGAGCCTAAATCTTTGTATCCCAGGCATTTAGCACAGTGCCTAGCATATAGTAAGAGGAGGGCAGGGATGATCTTGTTTTGGGATTATATGCCCCATGCTTAGCACAATGCCTGGCACAAAATGCATGCTTAACATAAGCTTGTTGTTTGATTGGTTGATTGAGTAGGTATGTATTTTGTGACAAGCCTAGTTCCATTCCTGGGCTTCACAGCACACAGCAGTGCCCACTACATGGTGAACACAACTTCACTACAAAAGATTATATCTTATGACTACCTTCCCCTCACCCTAACACTATTGGAGAGACTAGACCAATAGGGAGTCACCCCAAGAACAGACAGATCCAGAAAGACAAATTCAAGGAAGGAGGCAGGGGATGGGTCAGGGAACATGACCACTTGTAGTAAGAAGGACTGCCAAGTCTACTGCCACAAGAGAAACTGCATGACCACTCATTTGTTAGAGGCAGCTAAGTAGAGCAGTGAGTAGACTGTGGGGCTTAGAATCAGGATGGACCCGTGTTCAAATCTTGCCTCAGGTGGCCCTGACCACATCACTTTACCTCATTTTTCTTATCTATAAAATGAGGGGGTCAGATCTGATGGGTATCTAAGATCCCTTCAGGCTCTGAATATATGATCCTATTGTTCTAGGCCCTGAAGTACCAAGAGTTGTATCAAGAATTGGCCACACCCTAAGTTTGAACCCACTTTTTTCCATGGATGCTGTATGAATTGGTAGGAGATTGTGCCCCAGGTCTGGGGTGGGCAATGTCTTGTACCAACCATTATTATTGTTCCAGCTTTGCAAATATTTTTCCTAAAAGCTCATCAAGTCTACTAGCTGATTAATCCATTCCATTTTATTCCATTTTATTATAATTCCATTTCCATTATTAATGTAAAGCACACCAGCAGGATCTTGTGGGCTACACTTTTAGAAGCAGCCACCTAGACAGTTGCCCCTGAGAGTAGTCAGTTGCCCCTTTGAGGACCTAACCTATAAATGCTATTCAAAGTTGAGGAAGCAGCCCCAGAAGCAGGTGTTTGTTACACTCTGCTCATCCTGTACCACTTCTTGCAAATTTCCCCTTATTTCTTGGAATTCTCCAGATTAATTATCCCTTGAGAAGATCTCTATCTGGCTTGGGAGTGTAGAAGTCCCACCTCTGACAGCCCCTGGCTATGGGATATTGGGCAAGTCATTGAATCTCTTGGTGAATGCTACAGCTGACTCTCCTAGAACTAAAAGTTGCCCAGCAGTTGCTATTTGCATTAATGGAGAGACCGTCCCCACCCAGAGTTTGTAATGTCAACAAAATCTCAGGTACATTCTAAAACCAAATCATTCTTTATGATCCAATGAATGCTACTGAATCACATTCATATTCTCGTTTTATTCAATCATGCCCTGATTGTTAGGCACATAGTTTGTTTCCTTTTTTTTTTTTTTTTTTTTTGCTATTACAACCAGTATTGCTATGGATATTTCCATACAGATAGGCTTCTTCTTGTTAGGCATAACATCTTGGAGGTTACAGGCCCAATAGCTAGATCAAAGGGTAGTCTACTACTTCAGTCTAAGATTTCAAGAAACAGAGACAGTTTCATACCCCGTTCATCCAGCTGCAGGTTTAGTGTAGTTTATAGATAAATGTTGTATCTGAAAAGGTATTCATTGAGAAGGCAAGTACCCTATCTCACTCAACATATCACAGGCTTCATTTTGGTACAGTAAAGTAAACAGAATATTTGATAGGCCTACAATGCTGTCATTGCCTCCCGGTGCTAAGGATGGCCTTTGGTCATTGGATCTTCCCACTCTGTTTGAGTGTAACAGAGTCTTCTCATCAGGAGTTGATTACACCAATGAAATAACAAGTCTGGACCAAAATACACATATACATGGACAGCTAGGTGGAGTGGTAGATAGAGAACTGGGCCTGGAGTCCGGAAGATTCATCTTCCTGAGTTCAAATCTGGCCTCAGACACTTAATAGCAGTGTGACCCTGTACAAGTCACTTAATCCTGTTGACTTCAGTTTTCTTATCTGTAAAATGAGCTGGAGAAGGAAATGGCAAATCAATCCAGTATCTTTGCCAAGAAAACCCATGACCCAAATGGGGTTATGAAGAGTCAGACATGACTGAAATCACGGAACAACAACCAACCCCCCTACATACACAAATATGCACACATGTATGTATATAAGTGCACATGTATGTAGATGTGTATATGTATGCACACATGTGTATTTGTGTATATATGTTCACACGCACCATTCCTTGTGGAGCAGTATTATGTACGTTGATTCTCAGTGCCCTCAGGGTGATTAGGATCTATACATTTTTATACCTTGGAAATTGGAACCTTAACAAATGTAGCAGTACAGGGTAAGAAGTCCCTAACTTCTCTTCAATAAACCGAGCATGAGTTGGTCAGATAAAGATAAACACAGGGGTCTATAGAATTTCTTTGCTGTCAGGGGATGGCTGTACCAGACTCATCAGTTATTCCAGCTGGTTCTGTCTCCATACTACTTCCCTCCACCTTCTAGGGGGGAAAGGGGCCCAACCTGACCATATTTAATCAAGTTTGAACAATTTTTAACTTTCCTTGCATAATTCCAAATTGTTTCCCTAAATGTTTCAGACAATTCATGATTTCTCCAGCAATGAATTACCGGCTTTGTTTTCCTCACATACTTGCCAATGTTGAATTTTGCCATTTTTAACTTCTTTGCCAATTTGATGGATAGGAGATGACATCTCAGAGCTGTTTTAATTTGCATTTCTCTGAATGATAGCAAATTTGAGCCCATTTTTATTATATCTGTTGATAGTCTGTGTTTCTTCCTTTCAAGAAGTATTTACTCATATCATTTGATGATTTATCAATTAATTAATGATGCAGTTGTATAGATTCACACTAATTCTCTGTGGATATGTCAGCCTTTTATCAGAGATTGTTATGCACATTTTTAATGTAGCCTTTATCTTGACTTCTTTCGTTAGCCAAATTTATTTTATTTATTCAAAAGCCTTTTATTTTTGTCACCCAAGCAGTCCATTTTCTTAGATAGATAGATAGATAGATAGATTGATTGATTGACAGATAGATTGACAGATTGACAGATAGATAGATAGAATATTTATTACGAACTTACTATGTACCAGGCACTGCATTACACTCCTTTATTTTGGTAGATTAATTTGGGTAGTATCATTTGCCCAGGGGAGAGAGGAGGGCTGAACCATCTCTTCAGGTTTCACATGAAAAGACAGTAGGCATGAGGAGGCTGATAACCAACCCATGCCACTGTCACCAGGTCACAGTGGGAATGTCAGGAATATTACAACAGTTACCAAGTTAACCTCTGATGTTGTTATTGTTTATCCTTCATTTTCAAAGAAGACCAATGGCATCATGGGATGATGTTTCAACTCATGAGTGAATTGGAGTTCAGTGAGGCAGAGTTGCACAAAGTCGCCAGCCTCACTCTCTCCTCCAGAGTCATAGAAGTCCAGTGGCAGGACAAAAGTCAGGATGACTGGAGATGGCCCGGGATGCAGTGGATGACTGATGTCTTCAATGTCTGACCAAGCTCTAAGTGCCCCACAATGCCTGCTTCCATTGCCTTCGTGGCCATTGAAACAACTTGTTCTCATCTGCCCTTTCTGCTATATGTTCACATGCTTGGGGCTAACTCACCAATAGGTTTGAGGCCTCTCAGTTACTCCCAACATGGTTTAGCCCTTCTGCTGAAACAGTTTTACTGGGGCATGGCTACTGAGCATGCAACTGTGTAATTTAAGATTCTAAATGTGGATTCTAATCTGTTCCCCCAGTTTTGGGGGAAACTGACTAAAAATCACTGATAAAACGAGTTTAGGTTTTTAAGGGTTTATTGGAAAATAAAAAGAAAAAGATTGAGAACAGAATTCCAACAGCCTGGCATTCCTATCTTTCCTCAAATTTCCTGTGAAGTCCTCTGCCGCCACCACCATCAAGTCAGGAAGCCAAAAAGCCCCAGCGCTCTCTGCACAGGCTCCCTTTCCTCCTTCCTGTCTCCTCCCAGACCATAGGAGGCTCCTCAAGTTGATTGGCTGGTAGCCTTGATAGACAGCACCCATGAGCAAATGTCATTTCCTGACGCCAAGGAAAAGCCACAATGCCTCTGAGGCATTTTCCTCATGGTGGAGCTTTCCCACAGCAAGTCTCCAGTAGGTGGCGTCATTCCAATCATTACACTACAGTTTCTTAGAGCCACAGATGAGAGTTGGGTGAAAGATGAACATCAAAGGTAGATGAGCAGCACCTCACACCAGAGGTGCTAGTCCCCCTGAACACCCCACAGACTCCTCTTATGATATACCAGGTCTAATAAAGAAGCTAATTATCCATATAGTTAGATCATCAACCCATTGTTGGATGTCCCATAGTATGTGTTTTGTGTGTACAACTTGATGTTATATATACGTGGTAATTATGCTGTTATACTTCTTCCGTGTATGCTAATATGTGAATGCCATAATGTTCATACTTTTGTGCCTGGATTATAGATAGGCAGTATTATGTTCTATGTATTGCATGAAACATGTTTATAGCCTTTAGTACACAATGTTGTAATCAATAAGAATTTATTAATCACTTCCAATGTAATAAGCACTGGGAATATGCCTTCAAGGAGCTTACTTTCTACTGGACAAAATGATATGAAGACATGAGTAATGTATGCATAATGTATGCAAAACAAACACGAGGCAATCTCAGGGCTGAGGAGGTGGGAGCACGCTGCTGATCTTGGAAGGAAGGTAAAGATTCTATAAAGTAAAGATAAAGAGGGAGTGCATTCCAAACATAAAGGACAGACTGTGCAACTTCCCAAAGACAGAAGGTGGAATATCAAGTACAAGGAGTAAGAAGGAGTCTATTTTGCCTAACCTCATTAGATTTTAAGTTTCTTAAAGACAGGGACTGTCTTTTGCCTCTTTTTTTTATTCCCAGAGCTTAGCACAGTACCTAGCACATAGTAAGCATATAATAAATGTTTATTGATGGATTGATTGACTGATGATCTACCCTGTTAGTCATTGTCTAATAGGGGATAACATATAAACAGCAGTTAGGTGGCACAGTGGATAAAGAGTCAGCCAGGAGTCAGGAGTGAGTTCAAATATGAACTCAGACACTTATTAGCTGTGTGACCCTGGGCAAGTCAATTAACCCTGTTTGCTTCAATTTCCTAATCTGTAAAATGAGCTGGAGAAGGAAATGGCAAACCACTCCAGTATCTTTGCCAAGAAAACCCCAAAAGGGATCATGAAAAGTCAGACACAATTGAAAAATGACTAAACAAACCCAAAAAACCCACATATAAATAACTATATACATACAAGATACATACAAATTAGGTGTAAGAAAATCTCAGAGGGAAGGCACTAGCCGCAGAGAACCCTGGGAAATGAGGCAGAGGATTACGAGGAGAACCTTGTCCTTGTCAGTAAATTTGTCAGCATTCCTAATACATATTTAATATTTTCAATATATTTGTAATAAGTGCACAATGCATTTTCTTAGGTAGGATGGAGTGTTATAACTGGTGAACACATTATAGGGACAGAACTCTCAACTGCAGGAAAATTTTTTAAAAACCCATAATTTTAAAAAGCCAAAAAAAAAAAAAAAAGCCCAACCCTTTCAAATGCATTTGTTAGCATTGTGAGAGAAGCTCTCAGCTCCTGGGCTAGGATGGGCAGCAAAGTTCAAATTGGGCTTGCTTTGTCAGCACCACGTGAAGCCAGCCACAGCTGTAAGCAATCGGACCATCATCCTGCCAGTCTGCAGAGCCAGTGAGAGCTGGGATATTTTAGGAGCAGGAATAGGGCAACTACCAGTGGACCTCAAGGTGCTTTATACTGTGTGCAGAGAGAGACACAGCCCCATGGGTGTGGTTTGAGACTGGCACAGTTGCATTTTGGGAAGTCTCAAGAAAGATTCCTGCTATGGGCGTGTCCCTGCATCTCTTCCCTGGTGCATTGACTGACAGCCAAAAAAGAGGATGTACAACGTGCCCTTGCTCAGGCATTGTGTGCGGTGACAGCGCTTCATGCTGTCCCCAGGTAGCCAGGATGTTTTTTCTATAAGGAGTGAGTCTATGATGATAAGGCTGTATGACATTCAAGCCGTTGCTTCTATCATCCTCAGCTTACGCTTGAGAGCCCAGACTTAACAGAACTGCCATTTCCTTTTGATCCAACACCCATTTTGCTTTGATTTTCTCTAGCCTGGGTGATTTCTTTGACTTTGAGCTTATTTCTACCCAACTCCATCCTCCCGTGAAACACCACCCAGATGCATCTCTGTGCAGTTTTGTTTCCATCTTTACCTGTCCCTCTCTATACCTAGTCATTAGTGGTACTTTCTTTCACCTTGAAGCCTGCCTCAGCTTATAACTCTTCAGGTAATAATCACATGGGGGAAAGTGCATTTCGCATGGGCCAAAAGAATCTATTAAGATGACAGCTAGAAATTTAGTAATGTCCCTGGAACTAGCAAGAATTCAGGGTTTTTTTGTTTGTTTGTTTGTTTTTAGTGAGGCAATTGGGGTTAAGTGATTTGCCCAGGGTCACACAGCTAGTAAGTGTTAAGTGTCTGAGGCTAGATTTGAACTCAGGTCCTCCTGAATCCAGGGCTGGTGCTCTATCCACTGCGCCCCCTAGCTGCCCCGTCAGTTTGTTTTTAACATAGCTCTGGAGGTATCAGAAATAGAGATTCATTGCCAGAATATGAGGAATCATATGTCAATTATGCTTTGAATGTAAACACAGAGTCAGGCAAAACCTCAATCTCCTCCAAATAATCTCACTTCTATAGGTTGTGCCTCCTCTTAGCTTCATAATAAGCATTTACCCTAAATGATACAAAAGCCAAAAGCTTCCTCTAAAGACCAGAGACCCAAACAAAATGGAATAACATACATAAGGAAGAAGGAAACTTAAAGGTCATCTAGTCTAAACTGCCTCATTTTACAGATGAAAAAACTTGTTTCCCCAGAAGGTTAAATGACTTTCCAAAGGTCACGCAACTTATTAATGCCAAGAAGGAAATGGAGCCCAGATCTCCAGCCTTCCAAATAAATGAGGACTCCTTCCACTGGACTTTACTGTTTCTATTCCAGTATGGGTTCATTTTGGTCACTATGTTGATATTCTAGCACAGTTTTAAGAAATAGATATTGGGCTATAGCTTAATCTGATTGATAAAGTTTGTGGGGTTTTTTTAACTAGCTTAACTTACAATTCAGTTTTATATATATATATATGTAAAATATAAATATATACACATACATGTGTATTTATGTACACATATATATGATACATGTGAGCATATATACATTGGGGAATATATGTATTTGTGTCCCCAGTGTGTACATATGCATGTATATATACATAAATATGTGCATAATATATAAACACTTGTTCAGTCATGTCCAACTCTTTCTGACTCCATGGACCATCACATATTAATGTTTTTTTCTTGGCAAAGATAATAGAGCGGTTTGCCATTTCCTTCTCCAGGGAATTAAGGCAAATAAAGTTTAAGTAACTCACCCAGGGTCGAACAGTTAGAAAGCATCTGAGGGGGGCAGCTAAGTGGCACAGTAGATAAAGCACTGGCTCTGGATTCAGGAGAACCTGAGTTCAAATCCGGCCTCAGACACTTGACACTTACTAGCTGTGTGACCCTGGACAAGTCACTTAACCCTCACTGCCCTGCAAAAAATAAACAAACAAAAAAAAGAAAGCATCTGAGGTCAGATTGGAATTCAGGTCTTCCTAATTCCAGGCCCAGAGCTCTATCCACTCTGCCACCTACCTGCCTCACTTACACAGTGGGACACATACTCTTCTATCACCTAGGCCCCTGGGAAGAGTAGGCTCAAACTTAATGTGGTTACTAAAGCATTTGCATTATCCAATTCCCTTCTCATGTGGCCCTACCAACAGATGGAGTTGTTTCCTTGCTTGAAGGATTCTGTGCCTTGGGAGCCAGGTAGACTGTCTGCTGGGCTGGATCCCACAGGTTGCTTCTCAGGGATGTACTTGACACCGGGCTCAGCTGCACAGCGGTCCTCGCCATGGAATCTCATCCCTGGACTTGTGGTGGCTCCCTTGACCACTCAAAGTCTCACTAGTCCAGTACAGAAGGAAAGAAGACACAAAATGGAGGTGGTCCTGTCCCAGGCACCTTGCTTAGGAGGCCTTGCATCCATAAGCTGGCCTGGTTGGGAGGCTGGAGGGAGGAGGGGTAAAGGGTACCCCCGACGTGCTCTCTATAGGAAGGAAAAGGAGTGAATTCTTCCCTTGGGGCCCTTTATATACACTTTCTCCTCTAGCTCTGCAATTAGCCAAAAGGCCCCTTTTACCACACATTCTGCATACAGGAAATGGTTACATATGCATACCATCACATGCTCTGAAGCAGAAAGCCAGATCCCTCCATTCATGTCATCAGACACCTCCCGAAGCAGGCTCACCAAATATCACCATGGGAACGCTGGGCATGCTCCCAGACTGCTGTCTCATTGGTTCACCTTTATTAAAAAAAAAAAAAAAAGGACGGAGCAGTGAAGTGAAAGCAGTTTTTAGTGTGGTGTGGTCAGTTCAGGAGATGTGTGTGGTTGTCTAGGTTCAAAGTTCCTGTTGAAGAATAAAACCTGTTCTAGCTACTGCATGCCGGTTGAATGGTTCAGGCCACAGGCTCTGTAGACAGATTCGTTTGCCCAAAAGAATGGAAAGAAATACCAAGAAAGGGCAGGGAAAGGGTAAAAGTGAAGAAAGGGAAGGGCATGTTCCACTCCACCCCCATTCCCAAAGATTCTATTCACGCTGTGCATATTTCTATCTCAGATTTGAAGAGAAAATAACAGGGGGGTGGGGGAAGGCAAATTAAAATACTCCTTCAGTTCAGGGCCTGAAGTTAGCAACCCTACACAATGATAGAACCCTCTTGTCCTGAGTGTCCTTGTCCAGCAGGTATGCAGCCCATCACGTGGGTCAGCACTAAGGCCAACCAGGGGCAGTGGATTCTCTCCAGGCCTGATTGGCTGACGCTGCCAGGGCACACACCATCAGCTGGACAACACAGTGGGAACAGTGGGCAGGGACTCTCAGAAGTCCGGAGCGACCTGGGCCACTTCCAGGTTTCCTGGTTCCTAGTTATAATTTTTTTTAAATGAACATACATGAAAAGAAAATAAAGCACCAAACCACTGCAATGTTATTTTAATTTTTATGAGTTTTTTAAGTCAATAAATGATTCAGATAGGTATAGATAGATAGACAGGGCAACTAGGTGGTGCAATGGATAGAGTGCTGGGCCTGGAGTCAGGAAGACTTAATCTCCTACAGTTCAAATCCAGCCCCAGACACTTCCTACTTGTATGACCCTAGGCAAGTCATTTAACTATGTTTGCCTCAGTTCCTCATCTGTAAAATGAGCTGGAGAAGGCAGTGGAAAATCACTCTAGTATCTTTGCCAACAAAACCCCAAATGGGTTCACATGACTGAAAACCAACTCAACAACATGATAGATATAGATAGATATCTAGATATCCCTAGTTTCTTCATCTTCGAGGTAAGCACAATAATGTTCACCTGAATTGCTTAACAGGGTTGTTGTGATCAAATTACTTTATAAACCCTTATTTGGGTTTTGTCTTTGTATTTATAACACTTAGAACAATACCTGGCACATAGTAGGTGCTTAATAAATCAAGTGCTTGTTAGTTGACTAATTAACATGATTTTATAATTGGGATTATAATTACCTAGGTATAAGAAACTTCTAATGAGGAAATCTTCTATCAATGTAGACTGGCACTCTTTCTTCAATTTATAGTCTTAGAGCATTTCTTGAGGTTGAGTAATTTACTCATAATCACACAGCCAGCATATGTCAAAGGCAACCCATGTTTCCCTACTTCCAAAGCTGGCTCTCTATTACTATGATATTAGTACTATCCTAGCTTTAAGTCCATGATCTTATAGTTCTTTTACATTTACAAATGCCCAAATTCCTGATGGGAAATCTAGCTTTCAGAAATATCACTGTGGATATTAAGCCTGGTGAGACATTTACTCTTGGCCCCTAGCTGAACCATAGATAGGTCTCACCTACAGGTTCCTGTTGAGCTTTGGGTTCATGCCAAATGCCCTCCTGACATCTCCTTTGTCTGGGCCTGATGGCAGTGCCAGGGTAGAGCAGGGCAGGACAGGAAAGAGGAGCTCTCTTTTCCTCCTCCTGTTTTGTTTGCTCTCGGTGACCTGCTGCTCCGTGTCACTGTTCTGGGTACATAAGATAATGCTCAGCCTGATTCTAGTTTAGATTCTGTAGCTGCCCCTCCCCATCTCTCTCTCCTTGGCATCCTTCCTCTTATCACCCACTGTTCAAGTATGCCTGTTCTGCAACCTGATCTCAGCCACTTGCATCTCAAAACATAAATAATTATGCTGTATTAATAACCCCACTGTCAGTTCCCAAGATACGACCAACTCTGTCTCTTCCTATTACCCTGCATTGAAATCTTTTGTCATCTTTACAGTTTTCCAAACACGACAATGTTTAGACTAGTGTCTGATAGAGAGGGAGGTGTTGCTGTCTTCCCTCAACTTTATACCATAGCCTCAGTCTTCCTCACATTTTGCCTAGCACTATGTTTAGAACTCTGCTATGCTTTTAAAAAACTAGATCTGTGATTTCATTGGGGTAAGAAGTTCTCTGTTAGGAGCTCCCTCTACTTATGCATGTTGGCACTTCTTCAGGAACTTATAATTAATCATTCAGTCAATAAACATTTATTAAAGACTTACTATATACTAGGCTGGTGATAGTCTTAGAGAGTTTCCTAGAGTAGAGATGTGAAATGGTCCATAATACTTCCTAGTGCTGTCCAAACCAGATTAAATTGTAATTGGGAAATATTTAACAAAATAAAAATACAAAAAAACCCATAGATAATGTCAATTTGTGGTTTTCTAAGTCAATATGAGGTCAGCAGGGATCTGTTTCTGTTTCAGTTTGACCCCATTGTCTTAGAGAACAAAAAGTTAAGTGACTTGCCTGGGGACGTGCAGCCAGTGTGGGTCAGATTTGAACTGAGTCTTCCTGCCTCTGAAGCAAGCTCTCTACCCATTAAGCCATAGTGCCTCTTTGACAAATTGAAAATCATAAAATGATCCACATCATCATCATTCTCATACTCATCACCAGAGCAGACCATGAATCTTTTCTCCAGGCTTCTCTAGCTTTCCATACAGGAACAGATGTTTCTCATAACAGTCCCATGAAAGTGAAGAAAATCTCAGAGTTATATGGGACCTCAGATACTAGAGTGGTTTTTCATGTCCTTCTCCAACTCATTTTACAGATGAGGAAACTGAGGCAAACAGGGTGAAGTGATTTGCCCAGGGTCACACAGCTAGTAAGTATCTGAGGTCCTGTTTGAACTCAGGTCTTCCTGACTCCAGGCCAGGCACTCCATCCATTGTGCCACCTAGCTACACCACCTAGCTACATGAACAGAAATCCCCTTTTACAGTATTTTTTCTTTTGGGGGGGGCAATAAGGGTTAAATGACTTGCCCAAGGTCACACAGCTAGTAAGTGTCAAGTGTATGAGGTCATATTTGAACTCAGGTCCTCCTGAATCCAGGGCCGGTACTTTATCCACTGCATTACTTAGCTGCCCCTACAGTATTTTCAACAAATGGTCATTCCAACAATCTTGAAGACATCTACCAGTGGTGGAAATAAACTATCAAGGGAGCACATTCAGCTTTGAAACAGGTTGAATTGTGTGGAATGTTATTGGGGGTTTTTCCCTTACATACTGTTAAAATCTGCCTCTGCAATTTTAACTTAATGACCTCTCATTCTGTCTTCTAGGGTCAAGTACAAAAGGTCTAAATCCCTCTTTCTCATGATAGACTTTCAATAACTTGAAGAAAGCATTTTCCCTGTAAATTTTCTTTTCTCCAAAGTTTCTTTCAACCTAACCTCACAAACCTCTAAGTTTGTTTGTTTGTTTTTAAATTTAAAAAATGGGATACTTAATGTTTATTGCTTGATATCTAGTTAGTTGTTTTTTAAATTTTATTTTCAATTCATGGAACAAAACAAACATGTCCATAACAGCACAATAAAAAGATGATTGTGCATGGTACTGCAAATCTGCCACATACAACTTGCTATTACCTCCAAATACATAACAATGTTATGTGAATTTCTTTTTTTTTCCTTTTTTTCTTCCCTCTTCCCCCCATCCCTCCCTGCTCCTTCCCAATCCTAGAGATGGCTAGCATTAGACACCATCCGGACTGCAGTTCATTCAATGCACTCTGGGGTTTTTTTGGTGTCTTTCCTAAGAGTGGCTACTAGACAGGGAACACAGCACAGTGGATAGAGTGCTGGTCTTGGAGCCAGGAAGATGTGGGTTCACATCCTGCCTCTGACACAGATTGACTGTGTGGCTTGACTCTAGACAAAGTTTATTTAAACCATTAATGCTCTAAGCAACTCTAAGACTAGAAGTTGCAGAGATAACATCCATCTATATTGATTGAGGAAGTTTCTTTGCTGGAGAATATCCTATACTAATGAAATCATTGATCAAAAAGGTCCCACACTCTTCCTAAATAGCAACAACCAGATACATGCCAAACAGGGTCAAGGGATGTAATGATCCCCCTCTTTTTTTTAAATACATTACACAATTTGGGGGGCAGATAGGTGGCACAGTGGATAAAGCACTGGCCCTGGATTCAGGAGTACCTGAGTTCAAATCTGGCCTCAGACACTTGACACTAGCTGTGTGACCCTGGGCAAGTCACTTACCCCCATAGCCCCACCAAAAAAGAAAAAAAATACATTACACAATTTTGCTAGAGATTGAAGCCAAACGTCATGACTTGACAGATCTGAATATTCACTTTCTTCCCCCTTTTTAAAAGTGAGACACTATTTGGATGTGTCCAGTTCTGCATGACTCATAACTACAGGATTTTTCAGAGATCACTGATAGTGGCTTAGAATAATGGTGTTTTGGAGTCCGCTCATTACCACCTCTGGAGAGCCAATCGTTAAATTTTCAGGATAAGTATTTATACCTTCGAAATTTGGTAAACATGACAAACTTGATTTGTTGTTTTGTTGACTGTCTAGACTCAGGAAAAAGATGGTGAAAATATCAATGATGGAAATTAACGTTAAAAGTGTTCTGTATGTACATTTTCCCCTCCAGGGAGCTGGTTGTCAAACATTCATCAGCACATTTCTGTTCAGGTATCACACATGCTATTTCTTTCAATAACTCGGAATGTTATTTGTCTAGGCCTGGTGGTGAACTTATTGAGGGCACCTAAATGATTATTTGCTATTTCCTCACTTATCTCAGATTTCAATTCCATGTCTACCTTTTTTATTTACTGTACTTTCCGTTCCAAAGGCGGCTAGCTGGTGCAGTGAATAAAATTCTGGACCTTGTTTTAGGAAAACCTGAATTCAAATGCAGCCTCACACACTTATTAGCTGTTTGCCCTTGGCAAGTCCCTTGACCTCTTTGTTTATCTGTAAAATGGGGATAATTATAGCAACTACCTCCCTGGGTTGTTGTGGGTATAAAATGATATGGTATTTGTAAAGCACCTTGCAGAGCTTAAAGCTATATATTTGTGTGTGTGTGTGTGTATAAGAATGTGTATGTGTATATATATGCTAACTATCATTATTTTTATCATAATCCTTGATAGTAAAAATAGAGGCAAAATAAGAAATTACTGGTTCTCATTATCATTTATAATATAGTGAGCTGTGTGTTTTTCTCATCTGCATCACCTCCACTAAGTGCTAAGCTCCCTAGGGGCATGTTTGTATCCTCAGCACCTGCTATAACTCAGTCCACATGACTGGCACTTAGTAAATGTTTGTTGGATAGAATTAAATCCATTCTGATTTCCCTGAATTAACTAACTCCTTACTTCTGAACTCAACCTCTGCCCATTTCAGAGGCCCAAGCTCATTGATTGAGACTCGTGCTCTGCTGAGAAGACAGATCTTCTCCCCCTCCCATCCTATCTTGCCCCAGATCTGAGTCCGGCCATAAATCCAGCCCAGGAAACCTGAGATAAAGAAAGGTGCTGATACACACGATGGTGTCATCATTTCTTATTCACTCGGTCCATCATGGCTGGGCTTCCTGTCGAGCCTAAAATCACACCAGGCAGATGTCTCTATAATCCCAGTGTACACTTCATGGGATTTCAGAATAGAGCTAGGAATTCAGAGGTCATCTGATTCAAATCTTCTTAAGCTGTGGGGAGTCACATAACTGAATGTGGGGGTCATGAAAAAAATGGTGACAGTAAAAGTTTATGCATACCTATTTTTGGGGGTTTTTTTGGGGGGGGTGAGGCAATTGGGGTTAAGTGACTTGCCTAGGGTCACACAGCTAATAAGTGTTAAGTGTCTGAGGTCAGATTTGAACTCAGGTCCTCCTGACTCCAGGGCCAGTGCTCTATCTACTGCGCCACCTACCTGCCCCTGCATACCTATTTTATATACCTACATACCGGGAATTATGTAAAAATTTCAAAAAGAGGTCACAAGTGGGAACAGTTCAAGAAGCCCTGCTCTAATTCAGTCCCTCCTCCCTTTTCACTGAACCCTCCCAACACACATTTTCAGGAGAAGTAAAGTCATGAAATGTTTTTTTTAAAAGTAAAGTAAAGCTCATGGTCACACAACTTGTATAAATTGATAAACATTTCTTAAATGCTTACGTGTGTGCATGTGTGTATGAATGCATGAATGTAAAATTAACAGAGAGAAAGTACTAGAATTCAGAAATATTGGGGAAGGCTTCTTGTAGAAAGAAGGTAGGCAGCCAAAGAGGGATTTGAACCCCGAGCCCTCTGATTTACTAATTCGATGCTTCCCACTCTGTACAGCACTGGATAGCCAGAACAAATGTTAAAAGATCATCCAGTATTTTCTTTCCCCCATCTGGCTTCAGGAGTTTCCTCTGAGTAGAATGTTTACCTGCCCCAGCTCCACTTCCCAAACTTTGTCAGGATGAAATCTTAATTTTCCTGTGTGGATTCTTTATTCTACCCAAAGGAATTCTGTCATACAACACAACCAAGGCTGGGGAGGGGACAAGGATTGGGAGGGAAGAGGAAAGAAGTTGAAAATAATTAAAAAAAAAAAAGCAAACTCCCTCCTGTTTATTTTTATTTCAGCAAATTTCTTTGTCTCCCTCAGTGGATATTATTTAAGGCTGAGAGAGCCTCTGAATGGAGTGTTTGTTATTTCAGATTAAAACAAGTCCCTTTCTCAGGGCTATGTATACATAGGCACCCAATAAATACTAATGTGTTTGACTGACATGCCTAGGCACCCTCTTCTGGGTGACCACATCTGCTTTTTGCTGCCACTGAAATCTAACAGCTCCATTACAGAAATTGGGGCCAGAATAAACGCAGGCCTTTCTATGTCCGTTTTTGTACCTGAATTTATATGCTTTACATATATTATCTCATTTGATCCTTACAACAACCCTGTAGAGGAGGTGCTGTTATTTTCCTCCTTTTAGAGATGGGAAAACTGAGTATGAAAGAGATTGTTAAGTGGTTAGCCCGAAATTGTACTGCTAATGAGTGCCTAAAGCAGGGTTCCATCAGGTCTCCCTGACAAGTCTAGTGCTTTATTCCCTGCACTGCCGACAATCAGCTTCCTCCATGGTTCCAACACTTCAAGACAACTTTGCTTCCCCCACCCCCTCGCCCCAGGATGCTTTCACCTTCATTCCTTACTAAAACTTCCTTGATTCCTGATCTCTGAACTCTTTTTAAAAAATAATATTTTAGGGGCAGCTAGGAGGCACAGTGGATAAAACACCTGCCCTGGATACAGGAGGACATGAGTTCAAATCCAGCCTCAGACACTTGACACTTACTAGCTGTGTGACCCCAGGCAAGTTACTTAACCCTCATTGCCCCACTAATATATATAAATATATATCTATATTCCCCCCAATTACGTGTTAATACATTTTAAAAACATTTTTTAAAAAGTTTTAAATTCCAAATTCTATCCCTCCTTCCCTGCCCCCACCCACTTTTTGTTGGTAGATCAACAATCAAATGTTATTGCTTTATACATGTGCTGCTTTTCAAGTCACTGTGGTATGAACTAGAAAACTTGGAATGACTTGTGAAGAAACCTTGGAATGACACACGAAGGATGACATGAAGTCATTCTAAGACACCTCCCTAACCTTCTAATCTATGAATTCTTCGCTGACAATGAAGTGTCCTAACCAGCGGTGTGCTGGCAAATGTTTAGCAACTGATTCTCCAGGTAGGAATAAAGTACAACATACCAATGGTCTATTGGGCAGCGAGGTGGCCCAATGGATAAAGTACAAGGCCTAGAGTTAGGAAGACCTGAGTTCAAATCTGGCCTCAGACACTTACTAACTCTGTAATCCTGTACCAATCACTTAACCCTATTTGCCTCAGTTTCCTTACCTATGAAATGAGTTGAAGAAGGAAATGGCAAACCACTCTAATATCTTTGCCAAGAAAACCCAAATGGGATCACAAAGAGTCAGACACAACTGAACAATACCCATAACATACTTTTAAGTTTAATCTGCATAAACTACTTTTTCTCCATTGCTTTCTTTAGCCTAGACAATCAACAAAACAATAAATCAAGCCCTGATTTGGAGTGCTGGCTGATTTCTGAAGTGTAAATGCTTATCACACAATCAGAAAGCCTAAAGGAGCTGGCTGGAGCACACACCTACTCACCCTCCTGGTCTCAGCCGACTCCTCCTTGTGTTCATAGGAGCCGCCAGAATAATATATATACCCTTTATTCTGTCACTGCCACTGCCACTGCCTCTGGGCACCCTTGCCTGTCACTCCCATCTCTTGTTCCCCTCTATGCACATATATTCTGTTGCTCAGTCATGTCTGATTCTTCATGAGCCCATGGACCATACTGTCCATACTGAACATACAAGCCAGGGGGTTTTCTTGGCCAGGATACGGGAAGGGTTTGCCATTTCCTTCTCCAGTGGATTAAGGTAAGCAGCAGTTAAGTGACCTGCCCAGGGTCACACAGTTAGTAAGTGTCTGAGGCTGGATTTGAACTCAGGTCTTCCTGATTCCAGGCCCAGTGCTCTATCCACCGAGCCATCTTGCTGCCTCCTAGGCAGAGGTTAAATGACTTGCCCAAGGTTCACACAGCTAGTGTTTGAGGTCTGATTTGAATTCAGGTCTTCCTATTTCCATGCCTAGTGCTTTCAAGATCTAATTCATCAATCCTTTCAGAATGCACTCAAACTGATTTTGACATTAGCTCCCCTGGACTTTTTTGACTGAGTTCGTTGGTTTATTCTCAGGCAAACCAGAAGCCTCTGGATACTACATCAGGTCTGGGGCTCTTCCCAGTTCCTACTCCCCTTCTTCCCCCTCATTAGCCCTAGGGTAATCATTTAGCTAATTGAATATTTAACTCCATCTCTAGCTACCTAGGGACTCCAAACATAAATATCAGCTCATGATCAGAATAACTGAACTGGGCTCTTAAGTGTTCACAGCAGACTCAAGTCACCCACTCTTTACACCCTCATTGCATACTTTTTATGACATTAAGAATACCCTCTACAAGAATCTCCTCAGTTCCTGATCACCTACACCGTATTTCTGGTGATAGCCTTCCCTCTCTCCCCAACCTTTGAACCTGTCACAGGATTCAGAAGTAGAGGGTAGGGGGTAGCTAGGTGGCACAGTGAATAGAGCACCAGCTCTGGAGTCAGGAGGACCTGAGTTCAAATCTGCCCTCAGACAATTGACGCTTACTAGCTGTGTGTGATCCTGGGCAAGTCACTTAACCCCAATTGCCTCACCAAAAAAAAAAGAAGACGAAGAAGTAGAAGTAGAGGGTAGTTCAGAGGGCTCTAGTACCAGGGCACCTCTCCCCTTTACCCTTAGAACAATTAGTTGCCTTTGAAAATAAATCATCATCTTTCTCACCAGTGCTATTTGGCTAAGATAGGGACAGTGAAGTCATGACTGGAGGTGACAGGAAGAGAACTAGGCCAGAGTTTTATATTCTATTTTTTTGTTTGTTTGTTTGTTTTTTGCAGGACAATGAGGGTTAAGTGACTTGCCCAGGGTCACACAGCTAGTAAGTGTCAAGTGTCTGAGACCGTTTTTTGAACTCAGGACCTCCTGAATCCAGGGTCAGTGCTTTATCCACTGCGCCACCTAGCTGCCCTAGGCCAGAGTTTTTAATGGGGAAGGGTGGGCAAGAGCAGTGCCTTATTGGCGGATGAAATGTGACCAGATAGTCACTGGTCATGACAAGGTCTTGGAAGAAGGCCATTGATTAGCTCTGATTTTTGTAATTCCTGCAATTCTCTTGTGGCTTCCTTAGGTGAGACCTCCCCTGGACAATATTATAAAGTATAAGCTCAGCTTTATCATCTCCCTAACTCCTATTTTGGTCCTTCTGTCCCTTTTCCTGGGGTCCCTCCCTTCCCATTTGCCATTTTGCTTTCAGACATCAATCAATTTCTTCAGTAAAGTGTTAGCAAATAAGAGACTGGGCACAATCCTTGTAGGTATTTGTACTTTAACCAAGGACTATAAAAGACCTAAATTTTTTTAGAACTCAAATTAAATTTCTAATGGTAGATTTTGCTGGAACCAAAATCAATGGAGCCATCCCAATACCTATGAAATCACAGCACACAGATACACAAATGTGGCAGGTAGGGATGGACCTGTGATTTCATTATTAGAGGAAATTTTCATATAAGGAAATCAAGTTGGCACCTTCTCACAATTTAGTACTTAGCACACAATGCTTCTTGAATGAATGAATGGATGAACTTACAGTCTTGGAAAGTTACCTAGACACTAAAAGGGAACTTGTTCAGGGTAATATATGTCAAAGTCAAGATTTGGACCCAGATCTTCCTGGCTCTGAGGCCAGCTCTCTATCCCATATTGACAGTGAGGCTCATTGTGAATTCAATGGAATATTATTGGGTTGTAAGAAAAATAATATGAAGAATTCAGAGAAAATGAGCAGATTTCTGCAAACAGATGCAGCATGGTTAGACTCAGGGAAACCACTGACTACAGTAATGTAAGTAAAAAGCACACTAAAATGAGGTCAAATATATGGGCCATGTAATTGGCTGTGTAATTGATCAATTTTGGCCCCAGGGCAGAGGTTAACCAATAAAACTGCCTCCTTTCCCTAGAGGTGGAGGGCTAAGGGTACAGAATGTTGTATATGCTTCAAACATGTGAGTGCTGTCAGTTTTGCTTAATTTTCTTTGTAACAAAGGATGACTCCCAGGATGGGTGGGAGATATTCAGAAATGTCACATAAAAAGAAAAAGCATAAATTAACCTTTAATTTTTAAAAGGGAAAAGAAATCAATTACAAAAGTGTGCCTGTTGAAAAGGGTAGCCCATCAGAGAATTATTAGGAATGAAGTTCTGGAAGGGCCCTTAGAGACCAGCTAATTTGATCTCATTTTATGGTGTAAGAAAAGGTGTTCCATAGAAGCTATGAAGCACTGGTACAACAGGTTAATGTGAGAACGGGCTCCCCTGATTCCTTAGCGGTCCTGAGCCACAGCTTGAGAATTATGAGAGTGAGCCGAGGCATGATAACATAGAGTCAATTGTAGGAGTCAGATCTGATAAAGGCAAGTGAAGAGCTGGCAAGGAGTTTCAGGCACTAGAGGAAATTTAACAAAAGTCACTCGACAAGGGAGATCAGACCGAGCAAAGAAAAGAAGGGCATTTGTAGGGGGGATGGAAGACAGGCAAGTAAGTTGGGTTAAAATAACTGGATGGGGGGCAGCTAGGTGGTGCAGTGGATAAAACAGTGACCCTGGATTCAGGAGGCCCTGAGTTCAAATCCGACCTCAGACTCTTGACATTCCCTAGCTGTGTGACTCTGGGCAAGTCACTTAACCCTCATTGCCCTGAAAAAACAAACAAACAAACAAAAAACCTGGATGGGAGGTCCCAGATGAGTAGCTTCCTGGGATTTAGACAAACAATAGGTGGACTGCAGTTCAGAGGTCCTGGGAAACGGCTGATCATTGATAGCATGTCAGGAAAATCGGCTTTGCAATAGCATAGCATGTTAGAGGAGATTGAGGGAGAAGGAGAAGGTGTAGATGACAGGACAAAGAGGAAAGAAATTAAGGGAATGGCAGCCATTTAAAAAAGGAAATACTGGCTATAATAAAAAAAATTCTAAAGGGCAACTTAACCGCTCCTCACTCCATCCTCAAGGTTCATAGGAAAGGCTGCCACCTCCTAAAGGAATTTTATTTAGAAGGGCCTACTTTTTTTACAGATGGCAGAAGATACCAAGAATAGGCCTAATGTGCTCTGTGAACAGCAGAATAAAGATTCAGTTGTGTTATTATCTAGCCCAGCAGGAGACAAAGTTAAAAACAAACAAAAAACAAAAAAAAAACACAAAGGGACACAGAAAAGGGCCTGGTGAGGTGCCCAGAAGTGGGTGCCTTTTGTAATGCAAGCTATGTTTATGCATCAATTCAGTGTGATAGATTTTCTGGTCAGTAGGGCCAGATCTAGGTAAATCTGATAACTGTTTTCATAATCCAAGTTGACTGTGCTATATTTAGTACCACATTTGTCTCTGGTGTTTGGGAAACCCAGTAAACCAAGCTTAATTAACTCAGCACCAAAGTCTGAGTTATCAATTTTATTTTCTTAAGAAAACTACTTTTTTAAAAAAATAAATGTTGTTTCAATACCTACAAAAAACCCCATTCCACAGATACACAGATGAATTTCCCACGATGTATAGATCCTGAAAGCAATTTAAGAAAACAGCAGAGTGATTGTGGACTATGGTACAATGAAAAGAGCACAGAATTTGGCATCCAAAAATCTGGGTTCAAATCCTGCCTTTATCATTTACTAAATTGGTGACCTTGGGGAAATCACTTGGCTTATCTGAGCTTCGATTTTCTCCTCTGCAAAATGAGATTAGACTAGATAGTTTCTAAGGTGCCTTCTGGCTTTAAATTTATGATACTATTACTTGGACTACATACAACTGAGCTCCACTCAGCCAAGGCAATGAATATTTACTAAGTACTCACTATTTGTCAGCCACTGTGCCAAGTACTGGGGGTACAAGTACAAGCAAAAATAAGACAGTCTACCCTCAAGGATCTTACTTTCTAATGGGAGGGGTGAAGACAACATTGATAGGGGAACTGGAAAAGAGTGAGTATAAGGGACTCAGAGGCAGGATGGCAAAGTCTGTCCTATCAGCACAGTCAACAGAAGAACGAAACATAGCTGGCCTGGACCCATTCTTTAAAATAGAGACTGGGAAAAGAACTTACCAATGGAAAAGGAGGCTGGCACAAAGGAGAGATACTCACAAAGGCTGAGAAGGCCTCAGGAGCTGAGGGTGAGAAGGCAATCAAGGCATGGAATCAATCCTTGGAGGCAGAGGTACAAAAGGACAGGAATGAAGCATTGAACACTAAGACATTGTTGGTAACCTTGGGAAAACACTTCCCATTGAATGGTGGTGTTGGAAACCAGTTTGCAAAGGGTCAAGAAGTCAGTTGGAGGTTGGGAAATTAGGGGAAGAAGTATAGTTTTTTTCCTCCAGCAATGTGGTTGTGAAAGGAAGGAGAGATATGAGAATATAGATGAAGGGGGCAGAAGGCTCTCAATGAGAACTTTTTGAGGATAGGGAAACCCTGAGCACATCTGTAGGCAACATTCAAGAAACAAATTGGTAAGAGGGGTTCATATTGAAAGACAGGATAGCACAGTAGAAAGGGGAAATATCAATGAAACCTTGGAGATTAAATGACTCACCAAAGGTAACACATAGGAAGGAACACTCTAAATCCAATCTCCATATTTGGAGCCATTTATTTTGGTTATGCCTACAGGTTGTGCCTGTCCTCTTCCCCTATAGAATGTAAGCTCCTTGAGGGCAGGGGCTGTTTCAATTTTGTCTTTGGTTCTTTAATAGTCAATCAACATTTATTAAGTGCCCTCTATGTGCCAGGCACTGTGCCAAGTGCTGGGATTACAAAGAGAGACAAAAGAAAGTCCCTGCCTTCAAGCAGTCTAATGGGAGAAGACAATATACCTAACGAAGCTGAAAGCAGAAATGGTAGGAAGTGAGAAGGAGGAGGAGGATACCTCACACAGGGACATGATAAAGTCTACAATCAAGTGAAAAATTATGATGTGGGGTTTCCCGGGGGTCTACCTCCTTCAAAAGAGGATCTCTTCCTCTCATTATTAATGCTCTACTACCTACCTCCAATCAGAGAGAGGGGCCCAAAAGGCAAGGGGTACTGAAGTGTTGTAAGTTTCAGAATTAATATGATCTTGCAAGAGATGAGTTTCTGGAGACAATGATGAAAAATATTTTAATTGACTCATTCATAGTTGGTTTCGATCTGGATTTCCTCCTTACTTTTGAAAAGCCACATCCCCCACCTTATCCCCATCAAGGGTCTTAGTTGAAGTTTATTCTTAAATACATCCGGAAATACAAAAAAATTATATGCAGGACCACATTTTAGTAAAAATAGGATTTAAGAGCTGGAAAGAACCTGGGAGATCACCTGACTCTGAACTCTGTTCCATGTTTGAGCAGGTGAGAAAAGTGGTTTCTTCCAGGGATGCCACTATTGGGTTAATACTTCAAAGAGATTATGGACAGTGAAGAAAGACCTGCCTATATGAAGATATTCATAGCAGCATTGTCTATGTAAAGTGGGAATAATCAGGAGGAGCCCTTGATTAATCTGATGAGTTCCCCCAACTGACTGATAAGATTGGGGGGAATGGGTGGACAATGAATTCAAGGTAACATGGGGAGAGTTCTATGAAGCATAACTATGGGAATACTAAACATAATTGCTATAACTGTTTTTTTAAAAAAGCTTTAAATTGGGGGCAGCTAGGTGGTGCAGTGGATAAAATACCAGCCCTGGATTCAAGAGGAACTGAGTTCAAATCTGACCTCAGACACTTAACACTTACTAGCTGTGTGACCTCAGGCAAGTCACTTAACCCTCATTGCCCCACCAAAAAAAAAAAAAAAGAGCTTTAAATTAACATCAAAATTTAGATCACAAACATTGGACAATGCATGAACAAATTAATAAAACAAATACATATGGCCTTTCTTTTTCACAAACAAGTAAATCACCAGTAGAAAGCAAATTTCTCAAATTCTTTCTTTTCACCATTCTTTTATGGAGCAGGAGTATTCCATTACATTTATATGCCATTCATTGTTCAATCATCCCTTGGTCCGTGATCATAGGGTTTCTCATCCCACCTTTTGCCAGAATGCTCAAATTCCAGGGGGAAATGATACCCTTCAGATGTTTCCAAAGGCCCACACTCCATCATCTTACCAGTTTATCAAGTATCTCATCAAATTGGTCAAATACTTCCTCTTCGACCTCCCTTTCACAAATAATGCTACTATGAGTATTTCCACACCAACAGGTTTCTTCTTATTTTCCTATCACAGTCTATGTTACATTTTCCTCCTGACCCAGGGTTTTATGGTACATAAGAGGGCTTTGGAGTGTCTAATCTCTGTGCCATTGGCTCAAGCTCCCACTGATTATTCCTGTCCTCTAATTTTAAGGATCAACTATAGCTCAGTTCCATTTAACTAATGAACAGATTAGTTTTTACAAAGGAATATTTACTTCACATTATAACAAAAACAAACACAATACCCCCTACTTGTACCAATTTAGTCAGTAAGGAAGGGAAGGGGATTAGGTTCACAGTTTAACTCAGTTCCTATAAGCACAGTCTCATCAAATTCAAAGCCCTCCTTGGGCTTAAGTCTCAAGCACCCTGGCTTCTTAGGGCTTCCCTGCTGGCCCAGCACGAGGATCCAGCTTGGAATCCTTCCGCCAAAGTCACCATGGCTTGGGTCTGGCTCTGGGGACTCCACTGCCTGCATTTGAAACTGAAAAGGACAAATGAAGACCAGACTAAAGCTTAAATCCTATATCCTGGGGCCAAAGTACCTAAAAGGGAGAGGGAGAAGCTAGCCCTTCCCCATACCCAGCTCGGTTCTTGACATCTGTACTGTGAATGAACAGACCTTCATACTTCTGGATGCTGGAGAGAGAGAGACAGACAGACAGACAGACAGACAGAGACAGAGACAGAGCCAGAGACAGAGACAGACACAGAGAGAGAAACAGACAGAGGCAGAGAGACAAAAAGAGGCAGAGAGATAGAGACTATCCCAGATGCAGCTTGTTCTAACTGTGCAGGCAATGGAAAGAGGCTTTTTCCATCCATGTGCTAGGGGAATACAGGATGTTATCTCCCAGAAGCAGGTCCTTAGCATCTCCCACATGAGTGTCTCCATGGCCTAGGCATGTGCAAAGCCAAGCCCCATTAAATCCATAATATCCTTGGAGTATTAATAGTAGTGGAATCAGTTTTAGTGGCTGCTTTTTCACCTGATCAAATGCTAACAAATGACATGACTCAGACAAAACCATATCAGATTAAATGATCTCCATTGTTCTTTCCAGCTCTTAAATCCTTTAATCCTCTCATCCTATTCTTCTCACTAAAATGTCTATTTGCACAAGTTTTAGTATTTCTGGATGTGTTTAAGAATAAGCTTCCACTAAGACCCGTGGTGGAGGTGGGTTGAGAAGACAGCTTTTCCCAAGGAAGGAGAAATCTAAGTCTTAGACTAGCCATAAATCTGTCAATTAAAAAGCATTCATTGCCTGCCAAGACAAACCCAGGAATTAAATGAAAACAATCACAGATCATTTTTTCCACAAATAAAGACAGATCTAAACAATTGGAGAAATATTCATTGCTTATGGATAGGATAAGACAATATGATATAAATGACAATTCTGCCTAAATTAACTTACTTATTTAGTGCCCATACCAATCAAACTACCAAAGATTTATTTTACAGAGCTAAAAAAAATATTAAAATTCATCTGGAAGAACAAAAGATCAAGAATATCAAAGTAATAAATGAAAAAAAAAAGTGAAGGCAGACTAGTAGTACCAGATTTCAAAATACATTACAAAGCAGAAATCATCAAAAATAATCTGGTACTGACTAAGAAATAGAGTGGTGGGTCAATGGAATGGATTAGGTACACAATACAGAGTAGTAAATGAACGTGGTAATCTAGCGTTTGATAAACCCAAAGACCCAAGCTTTGGGGGCAAGACCTTACTATTTAACGAAAATTGCTGGGAAAACTGGAAAACAATTTGGCAAAAACTAGGCATAGGCCAACATCTCACATGTCAAGATAAGGTCAAAATGGATGCCTAATTTAGACATAAAGGGAGTTATCACAAGGAAATTAGGGGAACATGGAAAAGTTTACCTGTCAGATCTATAGACAAGAGAAGAGTGTATGACCAAACAAGAAATAGAGAGGACAATGGGAAATGGATAATGGAAAAATGGATAATCGTGATTGCATGAAATTTTAAAATTTTGCACAAACAAAACTAATGCAGCCAAAATTAGAAGATAGATAGAAACTGGGGGGGGGGAGTGGGGGATTTTTACAATTATCTCTAGTAAATGCCTCATTTCTCAATTATATAAGGAACTGAGTCAAATTTTAAAAATAAGAATCATTCCCCAATAGATAAATAGTCAGGTAGTTTTCAGAAGAAGAAATTAGAGCTATCAATAGCCATATGGAAAAAAATGTTCTAAATCACTAATAATTAGAGAAATGAAAATTAAAACAACTCTGAGGCATTACCTCATACCCATTAAATTAGCTAACATGACAGAAAAGGAAAATTAAAAATGGTGGAGGGGATGTGGAAAAATTACAATAATGTTCTATTAATGGAATTCTGAACTAATGCAACCATTCTAGAGAACAACTTGGAACTTTGACCAAAGGGCTATAAAACTGTATATACCCTTTGATCCAGAAATACATACAACTACTTGGTCTATATCCCAAAGAGATCAAAGGAAAAAGAAAAGGATATAAATAAGCTCTTTTTATGATGGCAAATATAATTGGAAATTGAGGAGATGCCCATCAATTAGTGAATGACAGAACAAGCTGTGGTAAAGGATTGTGATGGAATAATATGGAATATAGGATGCTTTCAGAAAAACCTGGGAAGACATATGAACTGATACAAAGTAAAGTGAGCAGAACCAGGAGGACATTGTACACAGTAACAACAATATTGTAAGGAGGATCAACTGTGAAAGATTTAGCTACTATGATCATTATAATGACCCAAGACAATTCTGAAGGACTCATGATGAAAAATACTATCCAGTTTCAGAGAGAACTAATGAATTCTGATTGAAAATTGAAGTATAATGTTTTAAATTTATTGTTCTTTCTTTTTTTGAAAATGGCTAATGTGGAAATATGTTTTGCATGATTTCACATATATAACTGATATCATATGGTTTGCCTTCTCAATGGGTAGAAGAGGGACTGGAGGGAAGGAGAGAATTTGTATCTCAAAATTAAAAAATGTTAAAAGTAAATAAATACATTTTTAAATAAAGCATTCATTGTTTCTCTAATATATTCCAGGTACTGGGCTAAGGATCCTGCCCTGCCCACAAAGACTTTATATTCTACAATGGGAGACAATATAGTACATATATGAGAATATGCAAAAGTATACTAAATGAAAAGCACCAAAAAAAGGACCTGAGGACTTAGAATACCACTTTGGGCAAGGCAGCTATGCTAGTACAGTGAATAGCGCACCGGACCTGGCTGGAGTCAAGAAGACCTGAGTTCAAATCCTGCTTTAGACATTTACTAACTAGGATACAAGCTTTCATAGCATTAATTCTGAGTTTCCATTCTTCTTTGGATTTTTTTATGGCCTCTGAGGATAACCATAGTGTAGAATTAGAGTTCTAATAAGTAAAAACTAGAACACAACTTCATACATACATATGTGCACACATACACATATACACATATACATATATGTATATGTGTATATGTATATGTTTTTCTTTCCCAGAGCTGTAAAACACTTATTTGGCCTTTCAACATTTTCCTTCAAATTATCCTGGATTGAAAGACATACCTAGCACAATTTCATTGCTGATGTAACAGAGGCAATTTGAACGGGATTTATACCGCATTGATCGATGGATCTTTCTGAGAGCTAAATAAAATGAGAAACACTGTTGGCTTGCAATGATTACCTTTAGTTTTTAGTTTTTGTTTTTGTTTTGTTTTTGCTTTTGTTTTTTGGTGAGGCAATTGGGGTTAAGTGACTTGCCCAGGGTCACACAGCTAGTAAGTGTGAAGTATCTGAGGCTGGATTTGAACTCAGGTCCTCCTGACTCCAGGGCCGGTGCTCTATCCAGTGTGCCACCTAGCTGTCCCTAGGTTTTAATAAATACAAATTTACAAGCAAATTAAAAACTATACTGAAAACATACTCTTATTTCTCTTCGTTTCTGTTTTCATTCATTATAAAGTCCATAAAGAATTATATAGCTTTGGGGCAGCTAGGTGGCATAGTGGATAGAACACTGACCCTGCAGTCAGGAAGAGCTGAGTTCATATCCAGTCTCAGACACTTAACTAACTGTGTGATCTTGAGCAAGTCACTTAACCCTAATTGCCTCCAAAAAAAATTATATAACTTTTGCAGAGCTTGTACCCCTGAGATGCTGATTAATCAAATAAAGATAAAAATGATCATTTATCAATTCATTTGAAAAATAAACACCAACATATTGGAAAAAAACTTCCAGTATGTGGTTACCATCAGTTTTTCTTTTTAAAGCAGAACTGTTTAGTCAACATTTTTTTTTGCCAAAGCCCTTACGTTTTTTCTTGCCTAGTAAATTGGTGGATTTGAATATTTGTTTATCAATCCCCCAACTCCTTAACTTCCTGGAAAAGAAGCCTGAGGCAGTCTGGCACTTGGGTCCTGTTTCTCTGCAAAGCTTCTGAAAATTGGCTTTGGTATGTATGGAACAGTAGAATGGCTGCTGGACCCAGGAGGGCTAAAAGGCTTGCTCTCTAAAGCTCTGGGGTCTTACATGTAGAATGGATTCCATGCTATGCAAGCTTCCCCTCTAAAGAGATGGGTCATATTCTTTTGTCCTCCACTAACTCTTTAGGCCTTCACAGCAAAGCCCTGAGGGAAAAAAATCACTTAAAGCTGAGAGTAGAGTCTACCCAAAAAGGGGCCATATGAAGGCACTCCATACTTCTTCTGGTCTATGTATAGCAGGTTGAAGACAAATATTCATTTCTCCACATGTGAAAAAAAGGCTTAACACACAAAAGACTCAGAAGCTCACGTGAACAAACACTTTAGCAGTACCTTTTGACTCCTATTGTGCTCTCCCAGGAGAAGGATACTTAAGACATGAAACAGTAAGTGGATTACTGAACAGCCATTTCAGCCTCACCATGGTTCCGTGCTGTCTGAGCAATTTTTCCAAAATCCATGTCCTCCAACAAGCCCTGGTTAGGGCTTGGGGGAATCCACCTGGTGAGTGGGCTTGGATGTTGGGCATATCCTCCATCTTCTCCTTTAAGTAGTGACTGCAGTACAGTCAGCATTGATTAGGGGAACTCAAGACCCCAGGAGATTCTGACATCTTAAACTCCTGATGTTGCCTCCAAGGATGAAAATACCTATCTCATAATCACTGTTAAATCACCTGTGTTCAAGGGGAAAACAACAAGAAAGAAGAGGTAACCAAGGGCCCAAGGTTCAGGCTTAGGCTCATCCAGGCAGCAGATGTTCTTGCTTCTATGTATAAACATTATTGCTGCCTGTGGAAGGGAAGAAGAAATCTCCCATTTCCCTTCGTGGAAAGTCCCAGATATAGAGCATGATCCAACATGTTCCATAGAGAGGGCAAAACCAGCAGGTGTCTCTCTTTTTCAGGTCTCCTGAGTGAGCAGCTCTTCCTGCTCAGTGGTCAGTCTTCTTTGACAACATGCACCCCCTGCCACTGGCACATAGATCAAAGGACCAATAAGGAAAGCTCTTTATGACCTCAAAGTGCCAAGTCCTTCAGGACTGAACCAGCTCCACACACGCATTGTGGTTTGGACCCCTGCTATATAAAAATAACATTACACTATTTTTTTCATGTCTTAAATACCAGCCTCAATGTTTTCCCAACACAAAATCAAGAGATACATTGAATGGCTACAAAATCCTCATCGCTTTTTTTCTTTAAATTCTAGTCTGTCTAAATTTATCTCTGCTTCTGTTAGCAGTACCAAAGAAAAACAATTCATTTCTTTCAACCTCATTTCTGGTCCTTGTTTTTGTTTTTTGTGAAACAATTAAAATAATTACTTATAAAAATGGTTTAATGATCTAGAATTAAAAGAAGGAAGGCAGGAAAGGAGGGAGGGAGAAGGAAAGGAAAGAAGGAACAAAGGAATGAAAGAAGGAACAAAGGGACAAAGGAAGGAAAGAAGGGAAGGAAGGAAAGAGGTAGGAAAGGAAGTAAGGAAAAGCTCTATCTATAGAACACCATGAACTATAACTAACTGAGTGACTAAGGCTTTGCCTCTGGATGTTGGATTAAGGAGGGTCCTGAACTTGGTTCTGATACCATTTTTAGTATTTCAGAAGTATAGAAATAACAGAGCTTAGACTATATTACTTGAAAGTAATATCAAGGATGACTAATTAAAATAAGCTGTCAGATGGTAGGCTGGAGTGGACTCTTTCACTCTGCCCTACATCCTTCCCCTCCTCTCAGACTCCTGAGGGTCTCTGTCATCCCTACCATAGGACAGTATCCTGTCACAACCTAAATTTGTCCCAGGAACAGTTTGTATAAATGTAAATTTCCAAGGTGTATAAGCTCACCCTGAACATTTAATAATCAGCTCTTTGATTCAATTGAAGGTGGCTACAGCACACCCCTATTGTAGATTTCTTTCATTAAACATCAAAAGGTGGATGTTTGATCTAACCAATTCAATGAAAATGGCAGTAGATGAGAATGTAAGATCACTGTTTCAGGCCACTGAATATGTCCTACCATTTAGGTGTGGCATTTATAAATACGTGTATGTAATTCAAACCTATTCTTGTGGGTTCACAGAATTAATAGCAGTCAGCCTCAGTTCTCTGAAGAGTTCTGGACAGAGTGTAACCTTGGATACTGGAGCCTCAGCTAAGCCAAGCCAAGCTTTCTTGATGTTGTTGCTAGGGCAACAGGACAGACGTAGGTATGAGGGAGCCCCACTTTGGGCCCACGTTCTGTTGCTCTGACAACAGCACGTGTGGAGACAGTCATGTTACAGCTCAAACCCAGGCTTGAGTCCGACTGAACTGGCACAGTGGCAAGGTCTGTGTTTACCCTATGACTCCTGTGGTCATGTTGAATGCCAAGAGAAGCATGACATTGCTATGGGTTCTTGTAGGAGGCCCCTGGGAGTGAGGCAGTTAATGGAGAGGAGTGAAGAGATAAGCCCACACTGAAACATCAGGGAAGTCCACTCTAAAATAGGGTTCAGGGGGATGTTTTTTCAGGAATAACAAGGAGAGATGGGGACCAAGTCCAGAAGAAGTGCTGGGATACAGGTAAAGGCTCAGGAAATCATGAGGGTAGAAAGCAAACTGAAAACAATCAAGGTTTATTTTTTTTAAAGCAGGGGAAAAAGCTGGGCTTTTAAATCTGATATATTCTCAATGAAGTGTTGGTAGCTTGAAGGAAAAATTCAAGGCTTTATAGCCAAGACACAAAATTGGTCATTAAATCAGTTAGATTTGAAAAAAAAAACATTTATTATATGCTTACTATGCTAAATGATGGAAATACAAAGAAAGGCAAACATTGTCTCTGTCCTGAAAAAAATCTGCCTTCTAGATGGGGAGACATTATGTATATATCTAGTAAAATATAAGATATATACAGAGTAGATGGAAGATGGTCTCATAAGGAAGGGAATTAAGGAAGGGGAACTTAGAAATAATAATAATAACCATGTGAATTAGATGCTATTATTATCCCCATTCTACGAATGGGAAAACTACAGAGGTTGTTCAACATCACACAGCTTTTAACTGTCTGATACAGGATTTGAATCCAGGTCTTCCTGACTCCAAATCTAACACTCTTACCCACTGTACCACCTACCTGGAAAAAACCTTCTGCAGAAGGTGAGATTTGAACTAAGTCTTCTAAGGAATTGGGGGAAGCCTAGAGACAGAGGATGATAAGTAAGAGTGATATTATTGCTAGTATTAAGTTAAAACTTCTTTGCCTGGCATTCAAAGCTCTCTGAAATTTGGCCACACCCTATCTTACTTCCCTCACTTGCATGAGCCAGGCAGTATTCATGATTATTCCCACCTTTGTGCTCTTATTCTACATAGAAGGTCCTTGGGGGGTGGGGGTGGGGGGTGGGGGGTGTATTTAGCATTTTATTTTCCTCCAATTATATGTAAAATCAGTTTTAACATCCATTTTAAAACCTTGTGTTCCAAATTCTCTTCTTCCCTCCCTCCTTGTTGCCTATTCTCAATCACATCACTTATTGTGTGTCCTTAGGCAAAGCACCCCTTTCCTCATCTATAAAACAGGGATAACAGAATCCCAGATTCTCAGAATTATAAGGGACCTCAGAGATCACCTAGTCCAGCCCCATTTCCTGGTAGAGAAAGAAGGCTTTTCCTACTTAGTATAAAACTTTCTTCAGAGAATTACAACGAGGAAAAAAGATTTGCAGTTCTTTAAAAAATGACAGAAATATAACAGCTGTTATTATCATTCATCAACCTGTAAGGTCCAGTTTAGGATTCTCATCTTAGGGGAAACCTGTCCAGAGAACGTCAGCTCATATTAATGTTTTCTTTTCCCAGCTCCCAGTCATTTAACTTGAGGGTCTGCAGATTAGTGTTCTTTGTTTTCTAAATTATTTTATATAAGTGATTTTCTCTTTCTAGCCATACTATATAACCTTCTTGAGGGTAGGGACTATGACTAACACCATAGTCTGCGTCTCCCATACTAGCTAAGGCATCATTTCCTCCAGGGATTATTAGTCCTTTTTGTCTTTGGCCCCCCTGGCATTCTGGTGAAGTCCATAGGCCCTTTCTCAGAATAATATTTTCACATGTATAAAATAAAATATCTAGGATTACAAAGGAAACCAATTATGTTGAAATGCAGTTATATATACATATACACATACCTATGTGTATATATATACATACATATATGTGTATATGTATGTATGTGTGCGTGTGTATATATACGTATACATATACATACACATATATACATACATACATACATACACACACACACACACACACATATATATATATATATATATATATATATATATATGGAGAGAGAGAGAGAGTTCATGGATCATAGGTTAAAGACCTCTGATTTGGGTCTATCCCCCAGTTTTACAGAAGAGAAAATAGAGCCCCGGATAGCAGAAACAATTGATCCAAGGTTATATTGACATTGGAGTTAGAGGTGAAAACCTGATCCCATGCGTCCCAGTTTAAGAACTCTTTCCACTATACTACTAGGTCCAGCCTCCATTATACATTCAATTCTTGTTTACTGTCTAATCAGATGATATCAAATTATTGAACTTAGCCTCTAAGCCTCAATTGTTGTGGTCACGGTGTTAGTGGTGATATCCTGACCTGTGCTTTCCTCACTATAGTGACACCCTCCCCCCAACACACACTGATTTTTGTGACCCCATTAAGGTTTTTCTTGGCAAACGTACTGGAGTGGTTTGTTATTTCCTTCTCTAGTGCTCTATTCACTGTACCACCTAGATGTCCTTCCATCACTGCTACTGATCCAGCAACTTACCTGCGACTCTCATTCTTGAAATGGTGGACACTGGGAGGTTATATGTGTTGTCCAGGTTAACACCATGAGGAAAGGCCAGTAGAAGGACACAAGACCAGGCCATCCTGACACCAAGGCATGCCCAAGGCTGCCTCTAATGGTCTTCTCATATACAACTTCAATTCCTTCATCTCTCCTAAGGCAGTCAGGTGGCACTGTGGAGAGAGAGCAATACTGCCCTGAGGCCTTCCAGGGGTCTGGAAATCTTGCCTCTAGCATTTAATAGCTGTGTGTGACTATGGCAAATTACCTCACCTCTCATAATCCTGTATTTCCTCATCCAGAAAATGGGAATAATTAAATTCACTGCCTTCCTCATGGAACTGCTTCAGAGAAAAAGCTTTATAAACCATAAAGTCGTCTACAAATGTAATTTATCATCACCCCCCAATCAGTAGATATGTATGAAGTGGGTGAACACACATAGTGAGATGAACAGTCATCATTGCCCTTTCAATAACCATGTTCCACCATGATAACCTTTTCCTAGTAGTCTAAGCTTGTGGCAGATTACTATGATCACAGAGCTTAACGGCTAGAAGAGACCTCAGGCTCAGTAGATAGAGAGCTGAGCCGCGAGTCAGGAAAACTCATCTTCCTGAGTTCAAACTTGACCTCAGAAACTTACTAGCTGTGTGACCCTGGGCAAGTCACTTAATCCTATTTGCCTCAGTTTCCTCATCTATAAAATGAGCTGGGAAAGGAAATGACAAACCATTCCAGTATCTTTGGCAAGAAAACCCCAATTGGGGTCTGAAAACTTGACTGAAAATGACTGAACAATAACAACAGAAGAGGCTATGTAGTTCAGTTTCCATCTAGTTCAGTTTCAAACGCAGGTCCTTGGACTCCAGAGTCAATGCTCATTCCATTGTCCCACACTATCTGTGAGTAGTGATTAGCATGCCAGGCCTGGAGTCAGGAAGAACTGAGTTCAAATCCAGCCTCAAACACTTACTAGCTGTGTGACTTTTGGGCAAATTTCTATTTGTCTCAGGTTCCTCATGTGTAAAATAGAGATAATTACAGCATTTACCTCCCAGGGTTGTTGTAAGGATCAAATGAGATAATACTTGTAAAGTGCTTATTTAGCCCAGTGCCTGGCACATGGTAAGCACCATACAAATGTTAGCTATTATAATTATTATTGCCGTTGTTGGAGTGATGTCATGACTTGCACTGAATTGGATTTAAGTGAGGGAGAGCTGTGCAGTCACCAACCTCATTTTCTCCTCCAAAGCCATCTGAGTCCAGTGGCAAGATATACATGAAGATGACTGGAGATGGCCCTGGATTTTTTTTTTTAAGCAATTAGGGCTAAGTGACTTGCCCAGGGTCACACAGCTAATAAGTGGCTGAGGTGAAATTTGAACTAAGGTCCTCCCAACTTCAGGGTCAGTGCTCTATCCACTGAACCACCTAGCTGCCCATAATTATTATTATTAACTGGTGAAGGATGACTCCTTAAAAGCCTTCTTACTTCAATGCTCTTCCATTCCTAATTTGGATGCATTTGACTCTTGTCACATCCACTTCATTAGTTCTAAGCCCTTATGGACTCCTTAATTACTTACCTTGAATTCCCACCATGTGAGAGCTCTGTCTGCCAGTACCTTACATCCAAATTCAGTGGGCAGCCTGTCAGGTGCCCAGTGAGTCACACTCCCAATGTGTGTGACTCTAGACACTCTAGAGAGCCCATGAATTAAAGGAAAGAACTCAGCTGGTGGCAAAGACATTTTAATCAAATACATTAATGTATGGAAAGTGCTTTGCAAACCTTCAAGCTCTATATACATGCTATTGATTATTACTATTATTACTATTTTTCAGAGTAATACACTAGTACTAAAAGAATCCCTTTGCAAAAATTCAATAATAATTAGGCTAAAGACAGCTAGGTGGTGCAGTGGATAGAGTGCAGGACCTGGAGTCAGAAAGACCTTAGTTCAAAGACATCTCCAGATATTTGCCAGCTGTGTAAACCTGGGCAAGTTGGCTTCAGTTTCCTCATCTGTAAAATGGTGATAATAATAGGACCTACCTCCCAGGGTTGTGAGGATAAAATGAGATAATATTTGTAAACTTATTTGCAAGCCTTAAAATGCTATATATAGGGGGCAGCTAGGTGGTGCAGTGGATAGAGCACTGGCCCTAGAGTCAGGAGGAACTGAGTTCAAATTCGGCTTCAGACACTTAACACTTACTAGCTGTGTGATCCTGGGCAAGTCACTTAACCCCAATTGCCTCACTAAAAAAAAAAGAATATAGATAAAATCCTGGGGCAGCTAGGTGGCACAGTGGATAGAGCACTGGCCCTGGAGTCAGGAGGACCTGAGTTCAAATCCAGTCTCAGACACTTAACACTTACTAGCTGTGTGACCCTGGGCAAGTCACTTAACCCCAATTGCCTCACTTTAAAAAAATGCTATATATTACTCCTTTAATCTTTTAGAAAATCTGTACTTATTTTATTTTTAATTTATGAAATAAAACAAGCATTACCATAACATAGTACAATAAAAAAGATGATTGCATGTGAAACTACAAATCTATTATGTACAACTTGCCTCTTAAATATATGATAATCATGTAAATTTCTCTTTTTTCTCCCCTCAGTAGTAGTATGGCTAAGACATATGTGTGCGTGTGTGTGTGTGTGTGTGTGTGTGTGTGTGTGTGTGTGTGTGTAAAATCGTTCTATACATACTTCTATTTATCAGTTATTTCTCTGGATGCAGACAGCATCTTCCTTAAAGGTCCTTTATCTTATTGAACTCAATTCAGAATTACATCAGGAAAGAGATTCCCTTTACCCCACTGAACTCAACTATATACTTTGATATTGTATAGACATTGTGTATCTATAGAGGTATGGTCGAATCAATCAAGAAGACCTGGGTTCAAATCCTACCTCGGGTACTAATTAGCTATTTGACCCTGGACAAGTCACTTAGCCCCTCTATTCTGCAATTTCCTTACCTGTAAAGGGGATGGTATTAAATAATTTCCAAGGTCTTTTCAGGTCCTATTTCTATAATCCTGTGATAAATATAGCTTTTATGCATTGAGTTATCCATGTAACATTTCATTAATTTTATATCTAAGTCTGTCCATATTGCTTCCCTGCTAACCTCCCAAAGACAAGGATTATGGTATTGAGCTTGATGTAAAGCTAAGATGAGATATTTGTAAAGTACTTTGCACACCTTAAAGTGCTATGTAAATTCTCACTAGTATAATCAAAACTTTGAAAAACATCATAGGGGAATCATGAGACAGCTAGGTAATGAAGTAGATAGAGCACTGGGGCTGGCATCAGGAAGACCTGAATTCAAATCTGGCTTCAGACTTTTGCTAGCTGTGCTATCCTGGACAAGTTACTTTACTACTGCCTGCCTCAGTTTCTTCATTTGTAACAGTACCTACCTTCCAGGGTTGTTGTGAGGATTAAATAAGATAATCATTGTGAAGTGCTTAGCATAGTGCCTGGCACACTGTAAGTGCTGTATAAATGTTAGCTATTGTTATGATATGGATATTCAAATATACATTTGCTCATGATGTTTGATGGTGAAGGCAGATTAACACAAAGGAATGATTTATAATGAATATTTGTAGAATTATTCCTCCTATTTTTCAACAATTTAAATTGTATATTTGGGGGAAAGTAAATGTTTAAGTAAAGATTCCTGGAATACTGTGGTTTCCAAAGAATTGAAGGTGAGGATCACAAGAGAGGGGACTAGAAGGTAACATAGTGAGCCTGAGTGGGCTGTAAGAGATCGCAAATGATGAGGGAAGCAGTAGAATGCAGTATAAAGGATGGCCAAAAAAAAGTATGACCAGCTGCATGCCAAACTTGAAGGATAAACAACAGACGTTCTATGTGCTCCACTGGCATCTTCCAAGAAAATGATAGAAACTGCTCCCTTCCCCCAGCACTTTGGGTCCCCCCCACAGACACATATCCACACACCTGCCCCCACCCCCTGGTCAGGTTTACAGAAGGCCATGAGCCAGAGTTGTACAGAAAGGGGAAGGCATGGGATGGATGGGATGGATAGAATCCTGGTTCTGAAGTTGGGAAGATCTGAGTACAAATTCTAGCTCAGATACATACAAGCTGTGTGATTCAGGGCAAGTCTTTTAATCCTGTTTGCCTCAGTCTCCTCATCTATAAAAAGGGGTAAAGGCGGCACCTACTTCCTAAGGTTGTTGTGAGGATCAAGTAACATCCTTGTAAAGCAGTTAGCACTGTGCCCAGCACATAGTAAATGCTATATAAATGCTTATTCCCCCTCCCCCACCCCTATGTTTTGAAGGGAGTACATCCACCCATTATCTACTGGAGTAGTGGGGTATAAATCAAGGTAGATACTCCTCAGCATTTTGGTCCCAAGCTCAAAATGCAGTCAGCAATACAGAATTGAAGCCAAAGGAAAAAAAATGATCCCTCCTCCTTTGCCCTTCTCTTTTCTCCTTCCAACAGGTTTCTTTCTTTTCATTCTCCCTGCCATCTGTCATGGCATCTTCCCCCGCCCGATTTTCCTTTTTACCGACTATGCTGTTAGAGATTTCTGTGCATTTTCAGTGTGAGGAGAAAAAACAAGTCGCAGGGGCAGGTGGGAGGGGGCTGGCTTTGTGTTCAAAATGACAGGTCCTGGGACAAGAATTAGGACAGCAGCAGTCAGGAGGACATGCAGGACGCTGCAATGACATTCAGCTTTGATGCAAATAGGAATGCATGTGGACGTGTCTCTTTCTTCTGCATTGCACCAAAGTACTTTGAGTGGAAGGTAGATGGAGCTCTGATTATAGCTACCCAGTGGTAATTCCAGGGAACTCTTTTTTTATTAGCAGCTTCCATCATTCCTGGGGATGTTAAGGAAGAAGAAGATGTTTTAGTGCTAAATATGGTAGATGGGCAAATAATATTAGGGTGGGGTGAAGTTACTTAAGATAGGGTCAGCGTAAGGGGATAGAAAAATGACCAGGTAGAAAAAGGGTTATGAGAGCTTCAGAGAAACATTCCCAAATACGGAGCTGCAGAGAGGTTCTAAGAGACATAAACCCCCTTGTCCCCCTGCCTAGCCTCATCCTGCCTTCTGAGACATTGCACCCTTTAACTTCTCCCTCTCCCTTTAGGAGACAGTGTGACCTAATTATTCCACTGAGAGGCAGTCTGCTACACATCCTGAGTGTTGAACACAAAGTCAGAAAAACCTGGATGTGAAGCCAGCCTTTAACACTTACAAACTGTGTGATACTGGGTAAAGTCGCTTAACCTGTTTGCCTCAGTTTCTTCATCTGTAAAGTGAGCCAGAGAAGGAAATGGAAAACTACTCCAGTATCTTTGCCAAGAAAACCCCAAATGGGGTCACATAGAGTTGGATACAACTGAAATTACTAAATTGCAACAGTAACCTTAGCTCCTCTGTTATTGGATAGTTTTCAAGATGAAGTGAGATAATTTTTTAATATTAAAGTGCTATATATAATAGATTGCTTAACATATACATAGAGTGTTATATATAATATATGCATGCAATGTATTTGCATGTTTCCATATGTATGTATACATATATGCACTCACACTTTGTATCCGTTCTTTCCTAGGTCTTTCCATGCTTCCTTATACTCTTCATAGTCACAATATCTTATAGAGTGGCAATATATGTTATACATATTATATATAAATTTACTATAGATTATTACACATTACATGTATGTCTTAGATACAACTGAAACAACACACACATGTGTACATACATCCATTATATATGTGTGTATATGTATATATAACATATACCTCATAGGGTAGTTTTGAAGATTTAGTGAAATAATTTTTGAATGTTAAAGTAGAGATAATGTTTTTTAAAATATACTTAAAGTATTATATGCAATATATATACACAAATATGTATGTTTATGTACATATAAGTGTTATACACACATATAAGGTGTGACTTGCCCAGGGTCCCACAGATAGTAAGGGCTGGAGGCAGAATTTGAACTCTAATCTTCCTGACTCCAAACCCAGCTCTCTAGTCAATATGCCACCTAGCTGCCATTTTGTGTGTGTGTGTGTGTGTGTGTGTGATTTTTTCATTGATTCCCATGATATCCTTGAGCTTTTGTTTTTCCAGATGAATTTTATTATTGTTTTGTCTAGATCTATAAAATAGTTTTGATAGTTTGATTGGTATAGCACTAAATAAATAAATTAACTTAGGTGGGATTGTCATTTTTATTATATCAGCTTGACCTACCCATGAGCAATTAATAATATTTTCCAATTGTTTAGATCTGACTTTACTTGTGTGAAAAGTGTTTTGTAGTTCTGGTCATATAGTTCCTGGGTTTGTCTTGGCAGGTAGATTCCCAAGTATTTTATGTTGTCCACGGCTACTTTAAATGGAATTTCTCTTTCTAACTGTTGTTGCTGGATTTTGTTGGTAATATATAGAAATGCTGATGATTTCTATATATGCTAAAGTTGTTAATAATTTCAAGTTGAAGTAGCTCAAAACACACATGAGATGCATGAATTTAGAGGATTCATGCCAAATATTCACATTATTTTGCCCAAAGTGTGGTAGAGCCTTTTAAGTTCATATAGGTCTGATCAGCCACAGTCAGACACACTGTGCCTTGACTCGAACATAGTGATGTCATTTTGGTCCTCTTCAAGAAGGAAGGAAAACAATCAATCATGTAGTGATGATGGTGGTGGTGATAATGATGATAGTGATCATCATTACCATAGTTGGCATTTATGTAGCACTGTTAAGGTTGGCAAAGTACTTTATATGCCATCTTATTTGAAACACTACCATCCTATGAGGTAGATGCCTCTCTCTCTCTCTCTCTCTCTCTCTCTCTCTATATATATATATATATATATATATATATACACATATATATAATATATACACATATATATAATATATATATACACACATATACAGATAATACTCAAAATTCCCATGTTTAACTTTCATGACTTCAAGCATTCCTGTGATTCTATTAATAACCTCCCTTTCCTGTTGGCAACCACACTCATTGGGAACTATAAAAAGGCCAAGGTCTCCCACTGCATCTAGGGCCATCTCCAGTTGTTCTGATGAATATCTTGACATTGGACCTAGATGGCTCCGGAGTAGAGAGTGAGGTTGGTGACTCTGCACAGCCCTGCCTCACTTAAATCCAATTCATTGGAAGTCAAGCTATTACCTTCCTGATGTCATTGGTCCTCTTCAAGAACAAAGGACAGGGGGCAGCTAGGTGGCACAGTGGATAGAGCACTGGCCCTGGAGTCGGGAGTACCCGAGTTCAAATCCAACCTCAGACACTTAACACTAACTAGCTGTGTGACCCTGGGCAAGTCACTTAACCCCAATTGCCTCACTAAAAAAAAAAAAAAAAAAAAAAAAAGAACAAAGGACAAAGGACAAACAACAACAACCAACAACAGTAGAGTAAAAAGTGAGAGGTGAGGGGCAGCTAGGTGGCGCAGTGGATAGAGCACTGGCCCTGGAGTCAGGAGTACCTGAGTTCAAATCCAGCTTCAGATAGTTAACACTTACTAGCTGTGTGACCCTAGGTAAGTCACTTAACCCCAATTGCCTCACTTAAAAAAAAAAAGTGAGAGGTGAGATGAGCCAAGTCTATGGAGTAGCTAGTATCCTACTAGGCACTTCATTGGTCTTGTTTACCATACCATTGTAGAGCTATGAGCTCCCCATTCATTTATTGCATATTTTCATCTTGTGCCTTTAAAACTCAAGTTTTGTGTTGCAATAATGCCCCCAACGCCTAGTGCAAGTCCTTTGGTCTCTAAGCCCAAGCATGCAAAGTCAGGGATGCAGCTTACTAAGAAAATAAAGGTGTTAGATAAACTTTGTGCTGGAATATCCATATCCTTTCTCAGCCGGGAAACCCTCAAGGATCTCAGAGGACAAAGCAGGCATCACTGATGGAATATTTCAGCTTGTACATCTCCAACACCATCCACCAACCATGAAGGACAGAGGGTTGGAGGTGATGTTGAGACCCTCCCACTATCAGTATCTTTAGAGACTAAAGTCCTATCAACCTCTCCCTTGGTTTTCAGAGGGCAGCCAAAATAGAGAGGTTCACAGCATTATAGTATACAATACCACACTCTGACACTGCCATCTGACACAGTAGAGGGTAAAATTCAAGATTAAAATGTTTTAGATTAAAGACTTTTATTTGCTGTACAGTGTTTATGATACCATAGATTTCATGTTATGAAAAGTGAATATCATCTGAAATCAACATGTTTATAAAAAAAATCACAACTTTGGGATAGTCATATCCCCCCAAATTACAGAATTCTGAGAAATTACTAATGAGAAAAAAATGTTTTGCATGTTACAAATTTTATTTTGCATATTGCATTTTATGGGTTATTTCATTGCTACTAAGTGATACAGTGGATAGAGCACTGGCTAGGAGTTAGAAAGACCTGAGTTCAAATATGGCTTCAGATATTTACTAGCTGTGTGACTCTGGGCAGGTCACTTAGCCCTGTTTGCCTCAGTTTCCTCATCTGTAATAATAAGCACCTACGTCATGTGATGGTTGTCTATTTCAAATTATATGGAATGTAAAGTGCTTTGCAAACCTTAAAGTGCTATATAATTGCTAGTTATTATCATTATTACTAGTTATGCATGAGTCTATTTCTATAATTCTTTATTGGATAAGAATAGTAATTTCATTAGGGGAGGAAATACTGAATGAGAAAATTTCCTCTTACCAATGCAGATGTGTACCTGTTCTCTAATTTGTGTTCTTAAGAATTTCCTGGGTGGGTGCACCAGGCACCTGGAGGTTTAGTGACTTTCCCAAGGTTATGCAGGTATCAGAGATGGGGTATGAACTTAGGTCTTCCTGGTTCCCAAACCTGTCATTTATTGACTTTACCACCCCCTATGTAAATGTAAGCTATTGCTATTTGCCACAGTCTTCTCACTTGTAAAACAGGATAGTAATTCCTGACACTTGTCTTTTTGAGAAATCATAGGAACATAGATTTAGAGCTCTTGAGTACCTTCATGATCGCCTAATCTATCTTTCTTGCATGTGACTTGCTGATTGTTACATAGCTAGTAAGTGGCAGAATTGTTGTTCATTAGTTTTAGTTGTGTCAGATTCATCATCCTGTTTGGGGCTTTCTTGGCAAAGATACAGTACTAATTTGCCATTTCCTTTTCTAGCTCATTTTATAAATGAGGAAACTGAGGCAAACAGGGTTAAGTGATTTGTCCAGGGTCACATAGCTAGTAAGTGTTGTAAAGGGCAGCTAGGTGGCGCAGTGGATAAAGCACCAGCCCTGGATTCAAGAGTACCAGAGGTCAGGCTGGCGGACCACTCCACCCCACAGCAGAGGCCCAGAGCTTGCCCAAGAAATAAGCGGCAGAGCCTGGGTTGGGGCCTGGGGCCTCTGACCCCCATTGGAGGATTCTGTTCCCCACCTCCTGCCCCAGCCAATTGGATGGCTGCTCTGACAGTCACATGACTGCCCTCACTAGGCTTCCAATCATTATAATTTTGCCAGGCCCATGTAGGCGTCGGCAGTGGCGATGACATGAGGTGCCAGCACCATGGCAACAGCTACAACCAGTGAGTGGAGCACAGTGCAGTTTGCGAAGCCCCAGGCCAGTGCACGCCGAGGCATAAAAACCTCAAATAACAATTAATTCTTTACTGTGTCTAAGGTTGGATTTGAACTCAGGTCTTTCTGACTCCAGGCCTGGCACTCTATCTACTGTGCCACTTAGCTGCCCAGAAGGAGCAGAACCAGACCTCAAACCTAGGTCTCTTTATTGCCTGTCCAGTATTCTTTCCATTAAGCCATAGCTGACCTAGAGGGGCATTGGGAGGATGGACAAGATATAATCATTCTGCACTTGCAGGAGCCCAAGGTGTGTGCTTTAGGGACTAAAATGGATTGCCTTTTCTATTGGCTATTATCTACCTGTCACCTCTGTTTTCATGATAAAAGCAGTGTGTCTAGTACTATGTTTGAAGACACGATACTAAGAAATACATAGTTTTAGAATTTAACAAAATGACTGTATTGATCACCTAGTCAGGGATTCTTAACCTCTGGTCCAGGACCTTCCCTAAGGCAATAAGGCAGTATAGTGGATAAAGTAAAATGCAAGGTGTCAGAGCGACCTGAGTTCAAATCTGTTTTCAAACACTTACTAGCTATATGACCTTGGGTAAAGAAGTTAAACTCTCTTTGCCTCAGTTTCCTCATGTGCAAAATGGAGATCATGTTAGCACTTATCTCCCAGGGTTGTTGTGAGGATCAAATGAAATAATATTTGTAAAGCAATTAACCCAGTGTCTGGCACATAGTAGGTGCTTAGTAAATGCTTAGTTTCCTTCCTTTGTAAAGGATTGGTGGAGAGATTTCAGAGGATCTGTGAACTTGGATGGGAAAAATTACATCCCTATTCAATCAAATTGATTTCTCTTGTAATCCTGTGTATTTTATTTTATATATTTAAAAACATGATTTGAAAAGGAGTCCATTGGTCCAGTATAGGGGTCCAGTCTGTCAAAGGGGTCCACATAAAAAGGTTAAGAACCCCCAATCTAGTTCAATATCCTTATTTGGTAGAAGATGGAAATGAAGGGAAGACAGGTTAAATAATTTGCTTGAGATTACATTCTGAGTTAGTGACAGAGGAGCAAAGACCCAGAGAAACTGAGAAATTTGCCTAGGGTCACATAGCTGGCATCAGAACCCAGGTCTCCTGACTGCTAGTTCAGTGTTCTCCCAAATGTACCTGCTGCCTACCTCTCCTCTCTCTGTCTGTCTCTGTCTGTCTCTGTCTGTCTCTTTCTCCCTCTCTCCCTCTCCCTCCCTCCCTCGCTCTCCCTCTCCCTCTCCCTCTCCCTCTCCCTCTCCCTCTCCCTCTCCCTCTCCCTCTCCCTCTCCCTCTCCCTCTCCCTCTCCCTCTCCCTCTCCCTCTCCCTCTCCCTCTCCCTCTCCCTCTCCCTCTCCCTCTCCCTCTCCCTCTCCCTCTCTCTCTCTCTCTCTCTCTCTCTCTCTCTCTCTCTCTCTCTCTCTCTCTCTCTCTCTCTCTGTGTCTCCTACCAAGTCTAATTTGTGTTCAACATTCCCAATTCCTTTGACCAATTATCATATTGCATGTGGGTCTATTGAGTGTTCAGGGAGGACTAGCACCTCTGGTGTAAGGGCCTGCTGAGCCCTTTTCAGAGCTGCTCACTCACCTTTGGTGTCCACCTCTCACCTATGGTTTCAAGAAGCTGTAGTATGCACAGTGCCCACACCTCAGTAAACCAGCTCAGAAGATGGGCTAAACTAGATTGAGGGTGGCCAACAGGTTAGGGGGATACCCACCCCAAGCATGTGCAGACTTTCCCTTGTGGAATAGGCAAATGGGAATTTATTTAAATGGCCACATTGTGGAGCACTTAGAGGTTGATCAAACATCAAAGATACCAGGGTGATCCACTGTATCCTGGGCCATGGTCAGTCATCCTGACTTTTGTCCTGGCACTGGAGAATGAGGCTGATGACTGTGAAACTCTGCCTCACTTAAAACTGTGTAATTTAAAATTCTAAATGTGGGTTCTAATCTGTCCCCCCCCCCCAGTTTTGGGGGGAAAACTGACTAAAATCACTGATAAACGAGTTTAGAATTTTTTAAGGGTTTATTGAAAGATAGTAAAAGAAAGAGAAAGATTGAGAAGAAATTTCTTCTAACCTGGCAGTCCTAGCCTTCCTAATCTCCCACTTCTGAAGTTCCCTGCCACCATGCTGATGTCTTGCAGCCAAAGAGGAAATATAGTCCCACCAGCGTCTCCTTCCTCCTTTGTGTCCTCCTCCCAGAAATGGAAGGCTCCTCAAGTTGATTGGCTGGTAGCCTTGATAGACAGTACCCACAAACAAACGTCACTTCCTGGCACAAAGGACTTTGACCGCATGGCTTGCCCTCAGAGGTCTTCTCCTCATGGTGGAGCTTTTCTACAATAAGTCTCCAGCAGGTGGCATCATTCCAATCATTACAAAACCAATTCATGTGTAAGCCAATACATCACCCTGTGAAGTCATTGATTCTCTTCAAAAATGAAGGATAAAAAACATATGATATGTACTTGAGCTCCTTCTCTGGTCTTTTACCTATAGTTCAGTTTGGACTCTTGAGTAAGAACTAAGCTTCTGCCTTTTTCTCTAGTCTGGAAAATTTTTTTCCTCTCAATCCTCTTGTACCTAAGTACCAATTTGGCACTTAGTTCCTTAGAACTCAGGTTTCTGGCTTGACCTTTCAAAGCTTGAAGCCCTGATGTTGGGTGCCAGGCTTCAGGGGTGAGTTCCTGCTATTTTCTACCCAGTCTTCCTGAAGATGCTATGCTCTGCCAGGACATCTGCCTGCTATTTACTTCTAGGGTTCCCTTCCCCATAGCCTATCCTATCTCTATGAATCTATCTATTTGTTAGCCTAAACTTATATGATACTTCAAGGTTTACCAAGAACTTTACCCCAAATCAGATCATAACCCACCTGACATTTTATCCTGTGACATTGTTTCACATGTTCTCCCACACATCCTCCAAAGCATTTTTGAAGCATTTTTTAAAAATTATTTTTATTTTATCTATTTAGTTTCTTATTTTATTTCTTTTGTTTTTATATCACTTTTGTTTTTAAAATTAGTTAATTTCTTTTTGCATGCATTTATAATCTATGCCTCCCACTATCCCGCCCACCAACATTGAACAAAAAAACAAAAGCTCTCATCACAAACATGCAAGGCATGGTCCAGCAAAACAAATTCCCTCATTGACCATGCTTGAAAATATGTCTGTCTCTGCATTATCAATTCATTAAAGTACCTAGGTGGCCCAGTGGTTTGTACTGGGTCTGATTAGAATTAGGAAGACCTAGGTTCAAATTTCTGCTCAAATACTTCCTAGTTGTATGATCCTGGGCAAGTGACTTAACCTCAGACTGCCTCAGTTTCCTTTTCTGCAAAATAGGGATAAATATAGCAGCCTATATCACAATGTTGTTATGAGGAAGAAATGAAATAATATTTGTAAAGGACTTAGCACAGTGTCTGGCAAATAGTAAACACTTAGTAAATTCTTCTTTTTTTTTTTTTTGGTGGGGCAATTGGGGCTAAGTGACTTGCCCAGGGTCACACAGCTAGTAAGTGTTAAGTGTCTGAGGCTGGATTTGAACTCAGGTCCTCCTGAATCCAGGGCCAGTGCTCTATCCACTGCGCCACCTAGCTGCCCCAGTAAATTCTTATTCCCTTTTTGAACCCTCACTTCTTTGGCCAGAGTGAAATATTTCATCTTGAGCCTTATAGACTTATGGTTTATTGTTGTATTGATCAGAGTCCTAAAATCTTTCAAAGATGTTTTTGCATATAATGCTATTGTATAAATTTTTCTGGTTCTGCTAATTTCACCCTGTATCAGTTTATAAAGATCTTCCCAGTTTCTCCTAGAAGTGTCTATTTCATCATTTCTCGTAACTCAAAATATTCCCCTACATTCATATATCTTAATTTGTTTAGCCATTCCCTAAGGATAGAAGGTACCCCCTTATTTTCCAATTTAGGAGTATTAAAAGAGTTGCTACAAATATTTTTGTCCATATAGGCCCTTTTACTCTTTTTTCCAAAGTATTTTTACAGCACCATTATGAGGTAGATAAAATGAATATTGTTATCCCCATTTTAGGAATAAGGAAACTGGGATGCAGTTAAGATTAGCCCAGGATAACAATAACAAAAATAACAGATATATATCTGATATCTTAAAGCTTACCAAGTTTTTTTTTTACACATCTCATTTGAATGAATGAAATGAAATGAATGAAAATGTATTTATTAAATGCTTACTATGTGTTAGGCATTATGCAAATATTGAGGCTACAAATACAAGCAACAAGACGGTTCCTGCCCTCAAACACCTTACATTCTAATAGAAGAAGACAATACATATAGGGAAATAGTGCCCAGGGAAGACTGTTTTGGAGAGTGAAGTAAGAAGAAATGGTAACTGGAGTCAAAGGGCAGTTGGCTGATAAATCATTACCAGGAATGGTAGTGTGGATTTGATACTATTCTCAGAAGGAAGGAAGGAAGGATGAAGGGAAGAAAAGGGAGGAAGGAAAAAAGGAAGGAAAAAGTCCCTGCTGTCAAGGAGCTCACAGTCTAATGGGAGGGGGAAATAAGGAGAACAGCTTTGTACAAACAAGATATAGACAGGGTAATTTGGAGATAATCAAGAGAGGGAAGACACTAGTATTAAGGATGATTAGGAAAAGCACTTTCTTGTAGAAGGTGGGATTTAAACTGGAATTTGAAGGAAACCAGGAGGGTGGAGGTGAGGATGGAGAAAATTCTAGCCAATGAAAATAGCCAGAGTTGAGAGATGGTTGCTTTATGAGAGGAATAGCCAAGAAGTGGGTATCATTGAATTTCAGAGTACATGGAGGGGAGTAAGGTGTAAGAAGGAAACAGTGGCCCATACAGTCTCCAAATTCATTTGGTTTTGTTTCTGGATTGTATTATAGTAAAATAATTAGTTCTACTCTAAACCAGGCTGAAGTTATCACCCTATAATGAAATAATTTGCTAAGCAAAAAACATAAAGAAGAATTATATTACGTGGGGAACAATTATTTTTAAAGTTCCTCAAGTACTTTAGAAGCACTTACATTTACATACAATGCATATGCTAATTAGACATTTCTTATCTCTTCCTTGAACCAAATCCCCAGTGAATCTTCACAAAGAAAGATTTTGTTAACACTATTCTGATGCTGCTTATACTTAAAAATGATAAAATTGCAATTCTTTAACAATTCAGACATCACTAATATAAACCCCACTGCCTCCTTCCCCTCCCTCCTTAATGAGGTTTACTGTACATGATTTCACAAGATCTCAACATTGGAAGGAACCTTTTGTTATTGTTCAGTTGTTTCAGTCATGTCTGACTCTTTGTGACCCTATTTGGGAATTTCTTGGCAAATATACTGGAGTGGTTTACCTTTTCCTTCTCCAACTCATTTTATAGATGTGGAAACTGAGGCAAACAGAGTTAAGTGACTTGCCCAGGATCACATAGCTAGTAAGTACCTGAGGTTGGATTTTAATTCAGGTCTTCCTGACTCTACTGCTCCACCTAGCTTCTGAAAGAACTTCAGACATCATCTAATCCAACCTGTGGCTCAACTTGAATCTATTTTTAAGAGCCCTGTAGGAGGGATCACTCATCTAGCCTTTCCTTGCAGACCTCTAGTAATAGGGAACCTACTGCCTCCTGAGATAGTCTATTCCACCTTGGGACAGTTACTATAATGGGAAGTCTTACATCCCATTAAAGCACATCACTGATAGCCTTATACCAGCCATTTATCTACCTCTCTGAAGCTATCACCCATATATGTTACATATATAAGTATATGTAATTTTAAAAGGTAGTAAGATTACTCTTCTGTATTTCTTTTTGTTTTCTTCTATGCATTTTCAAAAAAATTTTATTGATGTCTTTTTTTTTTCATATCTACCACTACTTGGATTCCCTGCCTTCCCAGGTACGAAATAGAAACCCTTGGGGACTGCTAGGTGGTGAAGTGGATAAAGCACCAGCCCTGGATTCAGGAGGACCTGAGTTCAAATCCAGCCTCAGACACTTGACACTTACTAGCTGTGTGACCCTGGGCAAGTCACTTAACCCTTATTGCCCCATCCAAAAAGAAAAAGAAAAAAGAAAAGAAATAGAAACCCTCCCTTATTATAAATACATATAATCAAGCAACACTAGTCACCACATTGATTGTGTTTGAGGATACATTTAATACTTTTAGTCTACAACCTCTTTACCACAAAGTAGGTGTAATGTCTCATTAGTCTTCTGAATTCATAATTGGTCACATTTTTCTTCCAAATGACATCCTTCAAAGACCTAAGTCTTCTCCTCTCCAAGGTAAATAACCTTAAGTTCCTCCAACTGCTATTTATATAGCTTGGCCTCTAGTCCCCACACAAACCTCATCACTGTCCTCTGAATGGCCTGACTCATTCAATTCATTTTCAATTCAACAACTTATTAAACACTTTTTATAAGCCAAGCACTATGTTAGGAACAGAGTAGACAGACAAAAAGAAAACAACACCTGCCTTTAAGAAACTTGCATTGTGCTGGAGAGATACAATATATAAACTGATAAATAACCAAAAATACTATATATTTTTTCACTTATCTTCATATGGATTAGTGTTTTGGGTTTTTTCCCCTTCAATGATCCAGCCAAACTCTCCTACTTCCTATTCCCCACCTTGAGACTTTCCATCTCCTGCCTTTGTGTCTTTGTACAAGTTACTGTCTTCCATGTCTGGAGCACTTTCCCTCCTCACTTCTGCCTCTTGGAGCCTCATCACCTTTTCAGGGTTTGGCTTCCAATGCCACCTCCATCAAAAGGTCTTTCCTGATTGTCCTAGCTCTTCCTTCCTTCCTTTCAATTACACTGTTCTTTTGCATCATACAATTACAATGTACTTTTAAAATGTTTCTGTTATATACTGTTCTGTGAATGTGTTGTATTACTCCCAGTTGAATATCATTTCCTTGGGGGCAAGGAACTATCTATCTTTTGTATCTGTATGCCCAGTGACATGTAGGTACTTGTTAATTGACTAATTGATTTCAGGAGAGAGAGAGGACAAACAACTGGGACAATCAAGAAAAGGTTCAAGCAAGAGGTATCACTTAAGCGGAGTTTTGAAAAGAAGCTATAGATTGTAAGAGGGAAAAATAGTTAGAAGGCAGCTAGGAATTATGGATAATGGATATGATTCTGAATTTCAAGTCAAGAAGACCTTAGTTCAAATCTGATCTCAAAGACTTACTAGCTTTATGACCCTGAGCAAGTCACAACCTTTGTCAATATGATTCCTTATCTGTAAAAAGGGGGGTAATACTCACACCTACAACAAAGAATTGCTATCAGGTAGGATAACATATGTAAAGGTTTTGTATATCTTAAAATGCTAGCTATTAATGAGGGGAAAGCATGGTGGATGACACATGGCACCCAGAACTGAAGCAAAAAATATTATAGTGTCATGTGCCTAGGGGAAAGCACAATAGGTATCATCTTTTTCCTTCTGAGTTCAATGCCACTAATGTTGTTTCAGACCACATTTCTTTCTTTGGCAGTCATATGAAACACTGGGATTTAGGCGACAACAGATTTTCCTTCTAATTGCATTTTCCTTCAGTTCATGTTAAAATGATTTGCATTTCTGAGTACAGTATCTGTTTTCTAGAGGCAAGAGAGAAAAGGGACATTAATGAACTGGATTCCAGGGGAGGACATCTAAGATTAGAAACTTTCTTTCTAGTTTATTAATGAGGAAAGAAGGAAGAAAAGGAGCATTTATTAAGCACCTGCTGTATGCCAGGCACTGTGCTAAGGTCTTCATAAATATTATCTTTTTCATTAATCCTCACAACAGCCCTGGGAAGTAGGTGCTATTATTCTCCCCTCTATTTTACAGTTGAGGACTGAGGCAGACTCTCATAGCTGGTTAGTATCTAAGTCCAAATTTGAACTCAGGTCTTATGGATTATATACATCGTGCTCTGTGTATTAGGCTATCTTTGCTTCAGCTATCAGGCAAGCTAGAGGTAAAAGTGGCATTTTTTTGGTGAAAGTTAGAGAACCTGACTTGTCAAGATCCCATTTCTTGGCAAAGGTAGGCAAAAGGAATACCAGCAATATTTTCCTTATAAAGGAACATCAGATTTCTTCAAATGCTTTGATTATTATTTGGCAAAGACTATAGAGTTCTTCATCATATAGTAAAGATGAGGCAATATGCTATATTAAAAAGAGTCCTAGATTCTATGTCTGAAAACCTGGGTTCCAATCTCAGGTCTACTACTTACTACACACATGAGTTTAGGCAAACTTAAAATCTCTGAGCTTCAGTTTCTTCATCCATAAAATGAGGAGGGTAGACGATGATTCTTTAGGTTCCTTCTAGTTCTAAACCTATGATCCCAAGATATGATTTGTGCAGGCTGGTAAATGAATGGGGAAAAAAACTTTTATTAAGCTATATGCAAAACAGTGTGTTGAATACCGAAGAATACATAGAATAAGAATAGCTAACATTTATATAGTGTTTTAAGATTTGTGACACATTTTCTGAATATTATCTGATTTGAACCTCACAAGAACCTTGGGAGGTAGGCATTATTACTATCTTCATTTTACAGATGAGGAAAACTGAGGCAAACAGAGCTTAAATGACTTGACTAAAGTCACTCAGCTAGTAAATACCTGAGAGTAGATTTGAACCCAGGTCTTCTTGACTCTAGTACCAGTGTTCTGGCTATAGTTATCCCTTCCACATCTTGGGAGGTTAAGGATGTGGCACTCCCACAATATGAAAAATCAATGTAAAATTTTTTGGCCAGGGGCAGCTAGGTAGTGCAGTGGATAAAGCACCAGCCCTGGATTCAGGAGGACCTGAGTTCAAACCCAGCCTCAGACACTTGACACTTACTAGTTGTGTGACCCTGAAAAAGTCATTTAACCCTCATTGTCCCACCAAAAAATAAAAAATTTGGCTCTCCCTTCCTAACCAGAGAAATCTGAATTTTTTTCTTTTTCTTTTATGGAGCATTTGCAGTACCTTATTGTAAAATTTGGGTTAAGTAATTGGTCATAGGTTCTGTGGCATCTTCTGGCATCTAGCATTGTCTGTGGCTTCCACAAAACTCCCCCAAAATTCCCATTTAATTTTTTATGCTGACCAGAGATATTTCAAAACCACAATGGGGAAAGTCAAGATGTGGATAACTATACTTTGCCAAATAGCTTGATGCTGATGACAGATTAACTCAACTATGGTCCTTGTTGATTTCTTTTCTAATAGGACTGCATCCTAATAAACCCAAAGAAATAAATTAACTGCTGAAAATAATCTTGCCTCTCCAACTACCTGAATGAATTGACCTGTTGGATGTGATCGGTTAATATGCCCTTTTAAATCAATTGTAAGGGATAATCCAATAAGTAGGTCATTCACATACAGACAACCAAACATGAAACAAGAAGTTGGCTCCATATCCCCTGCAATAATAAAGTCAAGGGGGAAAAAGGAACATGAGGAGTCTGGGGTTATAGACTTTTAGCAAAGGAACTCCCTGATGGTTTAAGGAGTGTTCACTTTCCAGGGATGTATCCCTTATTTTTGAGGTATTAGTGACTCTTTATAAATATTTATGCTTTCTATTGCCTCATGAATATTTATTGACCATCTCATTATTTTTCCCGTAGGGCTTAGAGAGAGAATTGTCAGTTCAGCATCCGGGATTGTTTGAATTCAGAAGATTCCTGGGGGTGGGAGGAGGCAGATGAGGAATGCCAAAGATCTTTGGTTGTATTCACCTCCACTTGTTTCTACCAGCTTTATGAACAGCGACTTTTACTAAGTGACGTTAACAATAAGAATGTAGTTTTTAATGTGGATTCTGATTCCTCTTTATATCTTCCAGACAGCCTCCCTTGTTCTTAGCCCTGGATTCTCTTGGGTCTCTTGGGGGTATTTAGTCTCTACCTCCTCATAGGATTACTTAGCTGCTGCAGTAGATAACATCCTACTATGAAATAGCTGGAAGAAGCTTCATCTATGCCCTGATTTTTTCTTCCTTGGTAATGTAGGCCATGCAGTAGATGGATAAGGAAGCCAGAGAGTGCTATGGCAAGAATTGCTATAGCAACACATACCCAGGCTTAACCCCCTCTCACCTGGGACCAAGCCTTCTGGCTAGAGTGATGCCATTCTGTAATTGAAGCTTAGGCTTCTGAAACTTGAAGCCAAAACCAGTTTGGACAATTAAGGATCCTGATGTGCTAATTACCCAAACCTGTTTGACAAGATAGTCTTGGACAGGAAGGCTTCTTTGAGAAGGAAATGCTATTTGCTCCTGTTTATTTATGCTATCACATGAATAGGAACTATAGTTTTCTAAGTCCCCAAACAGTTTTATAGACCATTTTAAGAAGTTTTCTTTTGAGGATACCTGGTAGGAGTTTACCTATAGATAATAGACCTTGTGTGGAACAAGAGTAACAATAAAAAGGGTAAATAGTGTGACCTAGTGAAAAGATCTAGGAATAAGGACACATGGTTTCCAGGCCAGCTCTAGCTTACCACTAATTAAATCTATGACCTTACATAGGTCACCAGCTTCTCTAGGCCTTAGTTTTCTCATCTATAAAATATATGGAAATCACTAAGCAGTTTATACCCTTTGACTCAGCAATCCTACTACAACACTTCAATGATATTTTTAACTGAAAGAAAGGTCACACATATATCAAAATAGTCATAGCACCATTTTTTGTTGTTGTTGTAGGGAAAAAATTAGGAATGAAGTATGCGCTCATTCATTGAGGAATGGCTGAACAATCTGTATAAGATTAATGGAATGGAATATCATTGCACTGTAAGAAACAAGGAATATATCATCAGAGAAACATCTAAAGATATATATGAACCCACACAAAGTTTAGGTACTATGGAAAAGCACTGGCACCAGAGTCAGATGACGGGTTCAAATAATGCTTTTGATACTACCAGTATGACCCTAAACAAGTCACTTAACCTCCTACTTTTCCCATCTATAAAATGAGGAGCTTGGATTAGATGGCCTGAGGTCCTCTCTAGCTCTACATTTATTAATGATTCTGATCATCTGAACCAGGAGAAGAATAAACACAATGATAACAATAATATCAATGAAGAGAATACTAAAAAGTAAGCCAGCCTCTAAGTAATGATAATGACTTGATTGAGGATGCATAATGAATATATGATCTCCTTTCCATAGACAGGGATGTAGAACTCTGCAGATACACATAAGATCATAAATTTGGAGCCAGGAAGGACTTAAAAGCTGTCTAGTCCAACCTCCTTTTATTGATGAGGAAACTAAGACCTAGACAAGTTAAATGACTTGCTCAATGTATGTGGTCTGATGTAGTTGCTGTCAGTTATTTTTGCTTAATTGTTTTTCTTTCTTATGTGTTGTCACATGTCCGTATGTAACAACATACAAAATAGATGGTACAGTGGATAAAGTGCTGGGCCTGGGGTCAGGATAGGCCTGAATTAAAATCTAGCCTCATACACTTAGTAGCTGTATGACCCTGGGAAAGTCACTTAACTTTTGCCTGCTTCAGTTTTCTCGTCTGCAAAATGGGGGAAATAATAGCCCTTGTCTCCAAGGGTTGTTGTGAAGATCAAATGAGATAATATGTGTAAATCACTTTGCAAAATTTAAACTATATAAATGTTACGAGTCTTGAAAATAGCTTTGCATGCTGGTGAAATATGTCTCAGGTTCCTTAGAGGTTATAACTATGGTTATAAGTCAAGTTGATGAATCTTATTTGAAGTCTTTCTACCAATGCATATTTGTGAGTGTTCTATTTTCAGCATTTCTTCTGTGAAAGGAATTAAATATCTGTCCCATACCTGATTCATATTGCTCATTGAGTACTTTATATATAAGTCAAAATTTCAGCCACAAGAAGGAGGGGGGATGAATGGAGCCAAAGAGTGTATGAAAAGGGAGCCTAGCACCTTTTCATTAGAAGGTGGGTTCTCCGAGGAGTGAATCAATTTCACTCTGAAAATGCCAGGGTCCAGAGTAGAGGGTTTCCTTAGTGGGAGAGTAAAGGGCACAGCAGCATGCCTCTGCCCCTTGGACCCAACAGTGGTAACTACTTGGAGGGGAGAATAAGGGGCTTGGGAGGGGAGAATAAGGAAAGGAGCTAGTGGAATGTGACATATAGATATAATACCCTGCTACAATCACTAGCTCATTTTAAACCCAAGGGACAATAAAATGATCCCTAAGTCCATTTAGTTTCCTCCTCTTTGGCTTTAAGGAGTTAATTTCAGGTGAAGTTTTTATAAAAACTTTTGGGAGCTTATTTTAGATTAAAAGTTCAATTATAATTCCTCTAAGCTCCAAAATGGGAAAATTCCTAACATCTAGGCAAAGATTATGTTTTCTAACAGAAAACATTTATATCTTTCACTAGTTAACCCCTTGCCTCTTAGTGACTGGGGTAAAAATCCAGTTTACTGGAAACATCTGAGTAATAACCAAACAGTCAATTGTATGGGGGTGGGGGAGATGTGAGGAAAGAGCTGATCTTTTCTTGGGCCTTCCCTCAACCTGACTCCTTCTTTCTGAGATGCCTACAGAGCCAAGGCATTATCCTTTTCTCATCATCTCCTTTCATTGTCACAAAACTATCTTCTTTTTTGCTCCTCAAAGATGTATTGAAAACACCAGTGGATAGAGTGATGGGCCTAGCGTCTGAAAGACCTGAGTTCAGACATTAGATGTATGAGGTCTTAGGACTTAGGCAAATCACACTGCCTCCATTTGTCTCAGTTTCTTCAACTGTAAAGTAGGAATAATCATAGAACCAACCTTGTAGGTTATAGGGAAGGTAAAATGAGATATGTGTAAAGTGCTTAGCATAGTTTCTAGCTCATAGTAGGTGCTATATAAATGCTATTATTATTTTTACTTGATCCAACCTCTTGAATATGGACAATGCTCAAAATCTCATCTGCCCTCTCCCTGTTCTGAGATAGCCTCTCCCTTTGCTAAAAATTGCTTAGGGTATGTGATAGGACAAAGCTACACTGGGCCCTAATTGGCCTCAATCAGCTTCCCTGACACCAATCAGCTTCCTGATCATCAAGTGCCATAAAAAGTCCCTTCCATGTAGACTCTGGGCCTCTCAGATTTAGTCACTATCCTCTGATGGCCAATTGACCAGATGATTTCCAGATCAGACAGAGACAAGGCAGTAGGCATATCCAGAGAAGCCAGGTGTCATATCCTTGTTGCATATCCTTACTATGTTAGATCAAAGTAAACCTCCTTCGTTAAATATTCAATAACTTATGTTAATATCAAACCTGAACTAAAGGGATGCTGGCTAGAGCCTCTACAGAATGTGACCCAGTCTCACACAAAGCCTTGGATTGATTCAAATAATTTTACAGGCCCTGTTCACATTCTATTCTGATTCTATCAAAAAGTGTTCTTACCTAGTCAAAGCACCAAAGCCAAACTGGGGGGAGGGGGGCTCAACCTCACCCTTACATAGGTAAAAGTATAATACAAGGTGTGGAATAAGGAGAGCAAAGGAGAGATCCAGACAAAATGCTCCAGAACAATTTGACTGGGAAGAAAACACTAGCAACTAAGATCAAAGAAGGCTTCGCAAGCAAAGTGGTAGCTGAGCTAAGGAAAAGAAGGATTGTAAAAGGTGAATATGGGGAGGAATTGAATTTGTGTGGGGGGTGACCAGGATGGTAAGTGAATTCAAAGAGTCAGAAAAAAACCAACATGTTGAGATGGGGGGGGGGAGCATGTAGGTCCTGTTTGGCTGGAATGTAAAGTATGTAAGGGAATTAATATTACAGAAGTCTGGAAAGGAAGGCTATGGATGACCTTGAGTGTCGGGACAAAGAAGTTGTGTTTTATCCTTTTACTATTAAGGAGCTGCTTAAGTTATTTAAGCTGAGGAGTAACATCGTCATACTTGTGCCTTAGGAAAATTGTTTGGGCAACTAGATTAGAAAGTAAAGACTGGAAACATTGCCACCAGTCAGGAAATTATTAAAATAGCTCAGGTCAGACCTGTTCTACTTCCTGGGCTAAAAGAGTGCTATAATAGAATCAAACATTTAGACCTGGGGCTACCTTGGGAAGCATTTATTCCAAGCCCCTATTTTTTAGATAAGGAAACTGAGGCCCAGAAGTCACCCAGTTAGTAAGAGGTAGAGCTGAGAATTGAACCCAGTACTCCTTGCTCCAAATATAGTATTCTCTCCACTGCTTCTTTGAGTTCCTGAGTGATGGTCATGGGAAGGGAGAGATGGGATAACTGACTTCAAGGCAAGCAGTCTTCCTCAGTCACTCATTTGCATATCACCCCTTTTACTAGGTTATTTCTTGAACTGGCATAGCTTGTCCATTTTAGGCTGATTCATAATAACTTCTGTTTCATGGGATTCTAGGAATGCTGCTTATACCTTGGAGTTCCCTTTGCACTGATTATAGGCTATAATTCTAAATTTAATATCTCATTACCAGTTCTCTTGCCTCCTCCCAGCATGTCCTCTTGGTCTTTAATTTCATTCTCTTGTCTTATTACTATCACCAGCATTTCTTTTTTTTCCCTCAGGTTAAGTGACTTGCCCAGGATCACACAGCTAGTAAGTGTCAAGTGCCTGAGGCCAGATTTGAACTCAGGTCCTCCTGAATCCAGGGCTGGTGCTTTATCCACTGTGCCATCTAGCTTCCCCCTAACACCAACATTTCTAGAACTATATCAAATAATGGCAGAACAGAAAGAATATTCTTGTTTTATTTCTGTATTTATTGGGAAAGTTTCTAATGTTTCTGCATTCTATATAATGCAAGATTTTGGTCTTATATATTTTTGTCATTAAAAAAGCTTCTATATCAATGCTTTGTAGGATTTTCAGCATAACTGAGTGTTGTACTTTAGCAAAGTCTTTTTCCCCCAACTCTAGTATAATCAGGTGGTTTTGAAATTTTTTTATTTTATTTTATTTTAAAAATGATTTTGTTCATTATTTTCCTAACTCTAAATGATCTTTGCATCACTAGTACATTATTACCAATTTTAAAATATGTTTAATGAACATGAAAACAAGTCTTGAAAGCACAGGAAAAAAATCCCATGCCAGAGACCAAAATCCATCTTAACTCTGTTGGGATAGATAGATTTGATTTCATAAAGCATTTATTAATGCTTACTATGTGCCAGGCACTATGCTAAGGCTAGGAATACAAATACATGCAAAAAGAAAGCTAGTCCCTGCCCTCAAGAAGTTTACATTCTAATGGGGGAAAGATAACATTTAAAAAGGAGTTAAAAATGAGTGACGGGCAGCTAGGTGGCACAGTGGATAGAGCACCTGCCCTGGAGTCAGGAGTACCTGAGTTCAAATCCAGCTTCAGACACATAACACTTACTAGCTGTGTGACCCTGGGCAAGTCACTTAACCCCAATTGCCTCACTTAAAAACAACAACAACAACAAAAAAAAAATGAGTGACAGAAGAGCAGACAAGGTAGAAAAGTAGTCTGGGGAGTCAGGAGATAAGACTTCTTCCAATGTCAATTCCAGGAAGGAGTTCATGCATTTGAGGAGTTTAGGGAAGCAAAGGTGGAGGTGATCCAGTATGAGAACACTACCATAATTTTTTACTTTAACTTTGTATCTTTGAAAAAGGGACATAGTTGGCCAACATATTCAAGATGAGGAAATGCTATGAATAGCACCTTTAAGATATTCTGTTAAAAGCACAGATTAACAACTCTCTTGATTAAATTCCATAGTGCAGTCTCATAGTTATTGATGAAGAGTATTTATAAAATATTAGACTCTTATTTTTCTCCAGCATACTAACCATTTCCTAACAGTAATTCAGTTAATGGTGATCCTGAGGGGTCAAAATTTAACATGTCTTTAAGTGCCTGATATGTGTCCAGTGAGCACCCTTAGCACTTGAGAAAATTGGGTTTATAAAAATATTCATTAGACTGGGCATACTATGATGCTCCCAAGATACCAATAAAAATATCATATGATAACCTTACAAGGAAAAAAATCAAAATGTTAGATTTAGAGCTAGAAGAACCCTTAGAGATTATCTAGCCCAACCCCTTCATTTTACAGATGAAGAAACTGAGGCCCAGGGAAATGAAGTGATTTCCCCCTAGGTCAGATAGCTAGTAAGAGGCTGAGTGGAGACTCAAACTCATGTTTTCTGACTCAAAACCCAACAATATTTCCACTTTAGTACCATTTGAGGAGATGAAACAATACTGTTTAGAAAAAAACATCACAACTACATTATCCGATATTACACTGCAATTCATTTTCAGGAAGATAGAAAGGCTGTTATGCTTACTTCACTGCCAGCAAATGTAGAAAAGGCATAAACAAAAAGCAAGGAATAATGCATTGTATGATCCTCAGTACATTAATTATTGCATTGATGAATGAAGACCAATAAAAATGATGAAAGGATAATTCACTGTGAAGGATGAATTCAGTTCCACAAACATTTATTAAATGAAATTTCAGTACAGCGAAAAGAGCACTAGACTTCGCATCAGAAGGCCAAGATTTGTGTTTGATCTTAGCCAATTTCTAGATGTGGGGAGTCTGGATAAGTTCCTTATCCCCTCTGGACCTCAGTGTCCTCAAGTGAAAAAATGGAGTATGAAGCAGCATGGGGTAGTGGATGGGGCACTAGATCTGGACTCAGGAAGACCTCAGTTCAAACTCCACCTCAGACACTTTGGAGCTAATTCTTTTTTGTTTGTTTGGGTTTTTTTTTTACAGGGCAAGGAGAGTTAAGTGACTTGCCCAGGGTCACACAGCTAGTGTCAAACAATGAGGCTGGATTTGAACTCAGATCCTCCTGAATCCGGGCCAGTGCTTTATCCACTGCACCACCTAGATGCCCCAGTTAATTCTTAACCTTTATATGCCTCAGTTTCATCAACTATAAAATAACATGTGAGATTCAGAGACCTTTAAGGTCTGTAACCTCTGGTAAATTCCATTTGATGGGGTCCATGATATTCAAGAGGAAATTACCTAATTCAATCTCTAGCTCACAGCATCTGGGATATGTTGTTCCTAAAGAAAATATGGGGTGACATTCATGCCCTAGCCTTTTATGGCAATGATAATCTCTGTCCTGGGTACCCCTGGTAAGTTCATTGCTAGGTCTAAATCAGATCATGCATGTGAACAAACTTTGCAAGCTCTAAAGTTCTTGTTGTTCATCCTTTGTTCCTGAGGAGGGTGATATCTTGACTTGCAAATGAATTGGACTTAAGTGAGCAGAGCTGTGCAAAGTCATCACCCTCACTCTCTTCTCCAGAGACACTGGAATCCAGTGGCAAGACATAAGTCAGACTGGCTATGGCCCAGCAAAACAACAACAACAAAACAAACAAACAAAAAAAAAAACAACCCACAACTTTAAAGTACAGTGCTATATAAATGTAAGGTATTATTATGGTCTTGGTATACACAATGACTATGTTTGAACTGGTGTTTACACTCATGGTTTGTTTTGTTGGGTTTTTTTTTTTTTACTATACCATACTAATTTTGTCAGTTATCTTTCGTATTTGTATTGCTTAGTATTCTGCTATCATAAAAGTTCTTGGTAATTTTTAGTAGCTTATAAAGTGGGGAGTTAGAATTAGAGGCAATTAGATCGAAAACCAAAAAGAGGCTGGGAATGAAGATAGAGATTTGGGAATTTTCCACATAGAAGTGATAGCTGAAGCCATAGTAATGTGCAAGGCCATCAATGGATGATGCATATAAAGAGAAAACAGAATAAAGTTATGGACAGAAATTTGGAAAATGACATTTAGTGAAAAAGGATAAGGGAGGAGGGAATGGGGGAGAAGGGAATAAGTATTTAAATAGTACCTACAGTGCCAGGCACTGTGCCAAACCTACCTTCCTTTCTTTCTTCCTTCCTTCCTTCCTTCCTTCCTTCCTTCCTTCCTTCCTTCCTTTCTTTCTTTCTTTCTTTCTTTCTTTCTTTCTTTCTTTCTTTCTTTCTTTCTTTCTTTCTTTCTTTCTTCCTTTCTTCCTTCCTTCCTTCCTTCCTTCCTTCCTTCCTTCCTTCCTTCCTTCCTTCCTTCCTTCCTTCCTTTCTTTCTTTCTTTCTTTCTTTCTTTCTTTCTTTCTTTCTTTCTTTCTTTCTTTCTTTCTTTCTTTCTTTCTTTCTTTCTTTCAACAAATATTATCTCATTTGATAGGAAACAAGAGAAAGCCAAGCACTAGAGACAAAGAAAGAGAGGTTAAAAAAGGAGGTAGGGAAGGGACCAGGAAAATGCAATGGCATAGAACCCAAGGGGGAGAGGACTTTAGTAAAAAGGAGACAGTTCAAGATGTTGGATGTTATATACTGTTCAAGGAGGATGAGCATGAAGATGAGGATGAGGGTGAGGGTGGACCGAGAAGAGGTCTTTGGAAGTAGTGATTAGGCTTGCAGTGGAAACCTCCAAGAGAATAGTTTCAGGAGAGTAGTTAGCTTAGAAGTCAGATTAGAAGATATAAGCAGGTCGGGGGCAGCTAGGTGGTGAAGTAGATAAAGCAAGAGCCCTGGATTCAGGAGGACCTGAATTCAAATCTGCCCTCAGACACTTGACACTTACTAGCTGTGTGACCCTGGACAAGTCACTTAACCCACAAATAAATAGATAAATAAATAAATAGATCTAAGCAGGTGGCATCAAAGTTGAAGCAATTGATTAATCGTAAGGTTAGAATAAACTATACAATTTATCTAGTCAACCCTTCCCCCATATTTTATGGTATACCCACATACATGTATGCACATTTGTAAGTATGTATATATTTATATATGAGTACAGAGAGAGAAAACCAGGTGTGTTCATCAGTGGAGCAAAGTCTTTCTACCAATGCAGATCAGCCCCCGCTTTGCAGTTTAGAGAGTATCTGAAGGGTGATTGGATGACTTCTATGATTACTTCCAGCTCTAAGTTGGTCGTCTCCTAGTGCTACCTATTGCAGACTTGTTCCTTTACCTAGTCCTTTGAACTGCTCCCCTGGCCTCTGACTTTCAATTCTGTCTTGGCTGATGGTTTATCAAGTAGATCTGGCCTATTTCTAGGCTTGCTCCCTACCTTTCATTTCCAACTTTACCTTGGGTCTGCATATCTTCACTTTTTACCTTGTTTGCAAGCCACTGCTCACACTCCTGGAATGTTAGCTCAGCAGTGGGCTAGAGAACAAATAGAGACTCATCCTCTACTTGTAAAGAGTGTACAATCTAAAATCTAAGGCTGACAAGAGAGGCCAAGGCTGTACATATATTCCCTGCAATAATTTCCTCCTCTAATAGAGGAGGGTGACATTTGAACAAGGGTACTCAGTAATGTTTAGAGGACCTTGTTGTTAGTGCTTATTGAGCGCTATGGTGAGCTAGATATGGAACAAATAGAGGCAAGCTTTGGTGTGCAGAATGATTTTGGAGTATGATGCTGCTTAGTTTCCAATGTCATCCTACCATGTCTGCCATCTTTCTTCTGACCCCAACTTCTAGAAACCAATTTGTTTATGACTCTCTCTACCAGCTCCCTTCTCAAAGACTGCCACCCCACCCACACACACACACACAGAGGGCAGCACAACAGAACAAGGATTGCAATTTAATGTCCCATTTTGAATTGTTGCTTACCCTTGTTATCAAACTTAAATTTGATATCATCTCTACACTCTAAAATCTTACATTTTAAGGCTATGAAAACTCAAGAGAGAGCAGTGAACACACATCTCTTTTGATCTCTAAGTTATATTTCAAATGGGCCCCTTTAAAAATGACTTCCACATAAACAAGGAAGTTCCTATTAATGTCATGAATTGGCACCACAGTAGTCTAGTTTAGCTTTTATCATGAGTATTAGACCCCTATACAATGTCCTTGAGAATCAAGAGGATGCATGGAACATCTAGAGTTAAATACTGCCTCAGATACTGATTATAGTATAAAGCATAAGCCATTTATTCTTTCTGAGTCTTAGTTTCTCTCCCTCACTAAAATGGGGGTGATAATATTTATAGGATCCTAATAAGGATCAAGTGCAATAAAACATGAAAAACACTTTGCAAACCTTAAGAGAGCTATGAACAGTAAACTAGTTATGCATTTTCCACTGAAAGATTGATGTGATGAGGAACTCATTACATTCCAATTTTGAACCTCTAATGGTCAGGAAATTCTTGTAGAAGGCTGAAATTTGCCTGGCCACAACATACACTCATTGACCCTAGTTTTCTCTTCTGGGATCAGACAAGTAAGTTTAATACTTCTGTATGCAAACTTTTTTTAAAAAATTGACAATATGTCTCCAATTTCTCAAGTCTTCTTTTCCCTGGCTAAGTACCTGTCCTCACTTTCTTTTACCCTTTCTCACTGTGATAAAATAATGGAATTTGGCAGATGCCCAGGGGCCCCACCTGATTGATTTAGAATTGTTTGAATTGGGTGAGAATGAGAAACTAAGTAGCTACTTAAGGGTGATTGGATGAGGACCACACCTGGCTGGCCCTGAGTGAGTTGTTCTCAGAGGCAGTGTACTACTGACATCAGCAAGAGACCACTCTCAACCAATCAGCTTGAAGGACCACTCCTTTAGGGGAGGGAGAGAAGAACCAGGAAGTGAACGCTCACTCACAGAAGCAGCCCCTTTTTGGTGAGGAATAGGTACCTGGCCACAAACAGAGAAGAGAAGGGCCCCTTTTACTCATTCGGACACCGGCTTGTTGGTGAGAGATTTCACATGGGCTGCTAGGGGAAAGGAAGTTGGATTCTTTCTCTCTGGCTATACTGAATTAGATCTAAGCTAGGATTTCCATGCTATAAGGAATCTGTTCTCAATCTCTTTCTCTCTTCAGTAATTTATAATATATTTTAATAAATCTTTAAAAGCCTAAACTCTTGCTGAATTTATCAGTGATTTTAGCCAGCTTCTCCCCCGCCCTCCAAAAACAAAAAACAAAAAAAACTGGGGCAGGGCAGATGAGGACCCACATTTAGATTTTAAACAACACATCACATAACCTGGTTTCAAGCCCTCTGGCTGCCCTCTTCTTCAGGTACTACAGCTTGTAAGTCTGCCTTTAATATAAGTAATTTTCTTTTGCTGTCAGATTTGCTGCCTAATCAAAAATCTACCAAGAAATGACAAAGCCTAGAAGTCATTGGAGAAGCATTCTTAAGTACTTGTTATGTGCCAGGTACCCTTTGAGGCATTGAGATTACCATACAAAAGTGGGATAAGTCTCTGCCCTCAAGGAATTTATGTACCCCATTCAGATCATCATAAAGGTGGGCCTTTTTCATGCCAAGACCTTAATTTTCATCAGCTGGGGTTTTTTACCACTAAAAACCTCTGGGGGACACAGAACAAATTTATCCCACTTGGTTTGTAAAGAAAGTAGTAGCTAGAATGGCAGTCTGCCTGCTTGCCTTGCTGGTGTGTTGCCCAAAAGACAGCTGTTTAGTCAAGCTTTTTAGCCATCCTTGGAATAATGTCAGTTGCATGGCACCATGAAATTGAAACCTTTTCACTGGAGCCTGGGTGTCATTTGAAATCTTATCTTGTTTGATTCTCCCCTTTCAGTCAGTACATGTGGGCCTGGAGAAGTGTTCAGTAGCTGTCACAGTCTTAGCTTTGATGCCAACTGAAAGAATGTCTATATCATAAAAACTAATCCCAAAAAATCAATCCTGGCAATGGATGAACAGCATGGCACATGATCTCTGGCTCAACTTCCTTCCTTTTTCCCCACAGTCAATTAGGCTCCAAATTGGGCTGAGCTCTGAGGACAATGAACACCTGCTCTGGCTGCAGCACTAATGCACAGAGATGCAGGGGGTTCTCTCTTCTCATATCCAGTCGATGAAAGACTCTTTGGCCACCCATACATAGTGTTAAGGCTAAAATTCTAGCTAAACTGTCTAAAATATCTAATGAGTGGTCGCCAATAAATTATAAGCTTTAGCAAGAGTTAGACTTTTAAGCATTTATTAAGGAGAATAAGAATTTGGTAAAGAGAGAGAAAAAGGCCTAAATTCCTAGCTATTAAAGGGAGAGCACATTTCTAGCTCCGCTCTCCACCAGAGTCCAAAGGAAAGAGCCCAGACTGAGCGCCAGTCTCTTTCTTCCTCCTCCCACTAGCCCGCGTCACTTCCTGACTCCTGGTCTTGCCCTCAAAGACCTTCCCTTCATGGGCAGAACTCCTCTACAGTAAGTATCCAGCAGGTGGCGTTATTCCAATCGTTACAATAGAAAGAAGGATAATGATAGAGAAGTGGAGATCTTTGAGCATCTATAGAAGCTTGCAATATTTATCATCTCTTATTTATGTGTTTGGTTGTGGGTGTTTTTTGTTGTTGTTGTTTTTGGTGGGGCAATGCGGGTTAAGTGACTTGCCCAGGGTCATACAGCTAGTAAATGTCAAGTGTCTGAGGCCACATTTGAACTCAGGTTCTCCTGAATCCAGAGCCAGTGCTTTATCCATTGCACCACCTAGTTGCCCCCCTCTTATTTAGATATTAAAAGCGAGACAAGTCCACCTTCTCCCTTGGCCTCATACATTTATCTCAGGTCATAAACATAAGACTAAGCGTATTTGGCAACTTTCAGGAAGCAGTAGAATCAGTCAGAAACATGTAGAATAAACAAAGTAACAAAACATTTTTTTGAAAGCTGCGCAGCTTCATCAGAATAAGTTAGGACTTACAACATGAAGACAAGGTATGGTGAAACATAATTAGAAGATATAACACCTTGGTTGCTGTTGATGAAGCCATCAGATGCTATAATGTTACACTGATTGCATACCAGCCCCATACCTTATAATGTAGTTTGATAAAGGTTCTAGCACAGCCTGAGAAATGTTCCAAAACTTCAGTCTGCTTTGGAAAAGAGTCGCCACAAAAGCCTTCACAGAATCACAGAATTTGAGTTGCCAGAAATCTTCCAGTACCACCCATATCTGAACAGAAATCTCTTCTACAACATTTCTGACAAGTGGTCAAACTTTGCTTAAAGACCGCTAATGAGGGGGTTGATTAATACCAACAACTTGCTCAGTTTTGTTTGCAATACAAACCCAACTAAGAGGTGGTCATGTTTGATAACAGGTTATGATCTAAGTCAAAGTTATGCTCGTGAAGCAAGTTGGACTAAAATTATATTTAAAAGAATTCCAATATTGAGTTAAAGTTAACAAACAGTAAGTGCCTCCTATGCGCTGGGCATAGTGCTAGGAGCTGGGCATAGGGAGACAAAACCCCAAACAGTCCTTGCCTTCAAGGAGCTTTACTTTCTAGTAGAGAAATGTGAAAGGTTAACAGATAAAACAATACCATGTAATATCAGGAGGGAGAGAACACTGACAACGTCTCTTTCTTCTCCTAGCTTGCCCCCTGGCCCCCAGGAGAAACCTCTTCCCTGTGGCCCTGCTTTTCTAAAGATTTCAGAAAGGACTCCAACCAAGTTTCTCTTCATTCATGATTAGACTATCTCGACTTCTGCTACTGACTTTTATCCTACTCCATCTCTAGTTCCTCTGTATTTGTTGTGCTCCACCATTAAGATGTAAGCTCCTTGAGGGCAGGGACTATCTTGCTTTCTCGGACTTCTGTATCCCCAACACCTAGCATGTAGCTTCATAAATGTTCTATGTGTGTTCTGTCATCTTTATCTTTCTCTATCCTATTCATCTTTTTTTCTTTCTATCCTTTCATCTCTCTTTCTGTTTCTATCCATCTCTGTCTATCTAAATTTCTATCTATCATCATCCTCATATATGGAAAGACCTTGTGTGGAAGATGGTATTTAAACTGTGCTTTGAAGGAAGCTAAGGATTCTATGAAGTAGAAGTGAGGTGAGAATATATTTCAGGCATAGGAGACAGTATGAGCAAAGGCATAAAGGCTTGTTAAGTGTCAGGAATTGCAAGTAAGCCAGTTTGACTAAAATGTACTGTGTGTAAAATATGTCTGGAAAGTTAAGTAGGAGCTAGATTTTGGAGAGTTTTAAATGCTAGGCTGAGAAATTTGAAGTAATGATAGTTGTTTCCTCCCCATCTTTTTTTTTTTCCTATTGGAAGAGACATCTAAATTTAACTCTTCAACTTCAGAAGCAAAATACTGCTGAGCTACTATCCAAAGGGGATAATTAATATGCTTCCCCTCAAACTCACAAACACCACTGAGATCACAGCAAAGAAGCTTGGATGGTATGGTTCTATGATATTTTACTTCCAAATACTAAGATACTTGAATTTTTTTTATTTTATCCTGGTAAATCCTTCCCTGAACCAATACAAAAGCAACCTCTCTAAACTTTGTGAATTGAATGGTTGAAAAATGAATCACTTGGATTATAACTTTTTCCTCTCTTCTTTCAAAGTCAAATTCACACATCCACAAAGCCTTTCTTGTTTCCTACTCTGCATATCAAGCTGAAAATGATCGTTCCCTCCTCAAAACATTTTTTTTTTTTAGTGAGGCAATTGGGGTTAAGTGACTTGCCCAGGGTCACACAGCTAGTAAGTGTTAAGTGTCTGAGGCGGGATTTGAACTCAGGTACTCCTGAATCCAGGGCCAGTGCTTTATCCACTGTGCCACCTAGCTGCCCCGAGGCCCAGGGATTTAAAGTGACTTGCTTCCAATCAGTCAACTTGTTTGTGTCAGAGATAGGGTTGGAAGCCAAGTCTTCCCGCCGCCCCCCCCCCCAATTCAATGCTCCTACTATAACATCTTCATTGCTGAAGTGAAATTCTAGCCATCTTTTGGAATCTGGGATCTATCCTTCTTTGAAAATACCAGTTTAAGAGACAGTCTTTCCAGGTACTAGTCATCTTACCAAGAGATCGCCTGGTGATATTTCAATGTGATACTTGTTATTACACTTAACAAAAGATATTGTAATGTATTTGGCATATAGGCCTTGTATTTTATAATTAGTTTACATCGATAGCATACTCCCCCATTACTCCCTTCACCAATTTGTATGCACAGGTTGGCTTCCCTGGGAGGCAGCTGCCTCAGGTTCAATAGTCCAAGAATCCACATTCCCAAAATTATAGCTTAGGAGCCCCTGCTGGTGAACTATCTTTAATAGCAGCCAGTAGATGCAATTGGTTCAAAACAATGGCATTTATTGAGAAGACATAGTAATATAGCTACAAAGTATATAACCCAATAAACCTAGGGCACACTATCCCACAAATACATATAACATCAATGGGAAGAGTGGGTATCTGTCTATACAGAGTACACTGGTAACGAATAAGATGTGTGTGTGTGTGTGTATGTATGCATGTATATGTATATGTATGTATGTGTGTACATACACACACACACATACATAACACGTGTGGCCAAGCCAACTAATATGCTGTCATTGCTAAAGAGCCCCAGATGCCCTATCTATGTATACTTACCCTTCTTGCATTTGGGCATAGCATCTCTGCTGGGCAGGTTATTCAGTTGAGCTCACTGGGCTATCTCCTCCCCACAAACCCTTTTCCATCAGGAGTTTAGGTCTTCCTGGCTTAATAGCATTTGACTCATCTGCCAAATGAGGTGCAGAAACACTCCAGTATCTTCGCTAAGAAAACCCCAAAGGAGATCATGAAGTCAGATATAACTGCAATGACTCAAAACAACAAAAAGTTGAAGCATTAGTGTATGTCTATGTACAAGATTTTCTTATATTTCATTATTTTGTTCTACTTAAAGAAACCTATAAATCAAATTTATAAAGTGATACTTTTAGTAATCAATCCTCTAGAAAGAAGCTCCTTTATATGAGTTGATGGTGTTAAAGAAAATCTTCAATCACGGTGTTAAGTACTAGAGAATTGTAGAAATGTATGCAGAGCAGAGGAAGCTTTACTAGTTCCCTCTGTTAGAAGATACTGGCTTTGACAGAGGAGGAACTCTTTGAACTGTGAACTATGTTAAGTCAGGGGTCCCTGAACTGTTTGCAATGAACTTCTCTGCCCCTCACCTGAAAACTCAGGATCAAAAGGGCCTCCCCACCAAAATACTCCATTTGTCTAAGTGTCAAGAGAGTTACTAAATTCACAGAGAGGTCAGAAGATTAAATGTTGGAAGGAATCTTAAAGATTCTTTAGTTTGGACTAGATTTTACAGAAGAGGAAATTAAAGCCCAGGGAGATAGTGATTTATTAAAGGTGACGTAGGTAGTAAGTTCAGGAATATATTGCAGTTTTTAAAAATTGGGGACTGCCTTACAAAAAGAAACATCTGGGAAACCTAACTGGTTTAGACATGAAAGAATTCCAGTCACCTTATGATATTTGAATAATAAGGTTTATACTAGAGAAAGAGAGGCAGGAAGTGATATTGTGGATTGAGAACTGATCTCAAGAGTCCTAATTCTGACATACTGGCTATGTGACTCTGGATAGGTCACTTAATCTCTCAGCATCCCAGACAACTCTCAAAGACTATACATGGAAAAATAATAGCTGATTTGCAATGATAAAGTTTACTCCAAGGATGAAATAAATCACAGGTCTAGAAATGCCTCATACCCCACTCCCCAAGAGAAAAAAAATCCATTTCTTTTTGAAAATCAATGCAACAAATGGAAATTAATAATCGAATACCTTTGGTAGCCATTTCTTCAAAAATATTATTAAACTGATTAACTGATTAAACTGATATATGACAAACATATACAGTAAAGAAAATCATAGAATTGCCACCTAAGAGGGACCCACTTGTCAGAATAACTAGCAAGCTAGCAAGGAGGGAAAAACCAAATGAGGCAAATGATGAAATTCAAATATCATTATGACAAGTTCAGGCAAATGGAGATTACTACTGCAGTTTTAAATAAAGCCCACCAGGTGGCAGAGAAAATGAATCATAGGACAGGTAATAAACATTAATGTATTGCTAATTTAAATGTTTTATTATTTTACCAATTGTACTAATAACAAAGATTTAATTCTAATAATATGCCACATCACACACAGGATTAAACATCTACCTTTTCATTAAATTTAAACACCACCTTTTTATTTAAGGATGGTTATTTATAATGTGATTATTACATGTTGTGGCACTTTAAGATTTTCAAAGCACTTTACATATTAAAATATTTGATCCAAACAATAATCTCGAGAGAGAGGCAACTATTATTATCCCCATTTTACAGATGAAGAAACAGAATGTTAAATTATTTGTCCAGCATCACTCAACTAGTAAGGGTCTGAAGCAGGATTCAACCCTGGTCTGATTCCATCTAACACTCTACTTGACATGAATATAATTCCTGTGGCTCCTCTATACACACACACACACACACACACACACACACACACACACACACACACACACACACACACACACACCAAAAGCCTAGGCTTTTGAGTTTAATTATGTAAGTTAACCATAATTAACACTTCTGGGGTAGGTAGGTGGCACACTGGATAGAGCACTGGACTTGAGATCAGAAAGGCTCATCTTCATAAATTCAAATGTGGCCATAGGCACTAGCTGTGTGAACCTGGGCAAGTCATTTAACCCTGTTTGCCTCAGTTTCCTCATTAGCAAAATGAGTTGGAGAAGGAAATGGCAAACCACTCCAATATCTTTGCCAAGAAAACCTGAAATGGGGTCATGAAGGGTCGAATTTGACTGAACAACAAAACACTTCTTCAAGAAGTCTTTACCATGCAGGTTATTCCTACCACTTCAATTGCTCTCAGCAAAACTTTAGAGCAAAGCTTCTTGAAATATGGGACATGACCCCATATAGGGTCACTTAACTGAATGTGGGAGTCGTGAAAAATTTGGCAACAGTAAGAAGTTATGTATGCCTGTTTTATATCTTATGTACCCAGGACTGCATAAACATTTCTCAGGTAAAAAGGTTCACGAGTGGAAAAAGTTTAAGAAACCCTGCTTTAGAGCAATCCTGATGCTGCCAGCAAAAGAAGGGACTCCTGATTGCTTCCTCTTCTCCTCAACTCAGTCTCTGAAGGCTTGATCTGAGCAGTTAACTAATATTAACAGCTCAGCTCAAGTATTCTTACTTTCAGCAAATAGGGTTATTCATTACCTCAAGTACCATGATCAAGACTTCAGTACAATCCTGCTGCTGTCAATGGAAAAAGAGGGAGGGGAGGACATGCAATAATTAAGGGAAAGAGATAACAGAAGGGAAGGAAAATAGGTAGATGAACACAATACATTTTGGGCTACTTCTGTAATAATCCCTATATGTGCTACATAGAAAATCAGTGTTGCTGGTCAATTTGGAGAAACCTTAATTTATTCACTATCAGCTCCCAAGGGAATTTAGCTTTAAGCATGCTTAATGATCAAAAAGGACAATCCCACTAAGCCCCTCGCTTTCTGATACAAGCAGCAATGATTTGAGAAGATTTCAGTTAGTGGTCTCCTTTATGTGTGTGGGGGTGGGGTTGAGAAGGTAAATGGAAAATAAAATAAAAGTTTGGTTTTATTTAAAGGTCAATCAAGAATAATACTCATTGAATACAATCCTGTGTCATGTTTCAAAAGGAGCCATTGTGTTGTCAGTGCTGGTGCAAACTGTATGCTGCTGCTAGTAAATTCAGAAGATTCTGCTAGACAGTGCAGCAGTGTAAGAAGGCATGTGTAAGTTTAGTAAAATGCAGAGAATCCAGATATAGCCTGAGATGCAAAACAGCAGCCAGAAGATCTCAAATCTAACTGTGCTGCCATTTAAATCTACTGCTTCATCACTAAATTTTTACAGCCTATTGTGTGATCACTTATGAAATGTAAATTCCTAAGTGATTTTTAAAAGGCCATATATGAATGCTTTCTCAGAAGCATTATTCTACAAGAATAAAGTATGACAACCTTCCTCATAATTTCTGGGTGTTGCATTATCCTCTGTTGTACTAGTTGAGCGAGTTCACCCAGACCCATCCCTTTTGTAGCTAGACTGCAATCAGACATATTGATGTAACTGGCTCACGCCCTTTAAAAAAAAAAAAAAAAGCTTATTCAGCTGTATCTCTAGTGTTCTAAACATGCTAAATCTGGAATAGTTGGCAACTTCATTCATGTTTTAATACATATTTATGAACTGAATTGTTTAGCTCTGCCTCTTCCCAATCACAATTCAGACCAAGGAATCATACTATGAAGAGAAGTGTTGTACCAATTTAAACATGCATAGTCTTTTAAAATTATAAAAGTAAAGTTATAGTGATGAAATATTAAAGTTGAAAATCAGAGGGCTCTTTCAGGAATTTTAACTTTACCTTTCCACAGAAAAATCAGGAATAAAAATGTTTCATTCATACAATATAGTTAGGCTCATTTTCTGAAAATCTTGTGTAGCCTAGATTGTCTCTCCCCCTTTAAATGACACTCCCCTTTTGAAAAGTACAAGAAACATAAAGGGCCTTAAAATAACCGCCTTTCTAAGACAGGCACCTTAGGGTTTTATAGTCAATAATTATAATTTTCTTTATGTTGCATAATATGTTTTGCCCCTAAAACCCCTGTATTTAAAAAAAAATCCTGTAAATTACTTAGTTAAAAATCACTTATCTAGGGGCAGCTAGGTAGCACAGTGATAGAGCATTGGCCCTGGAGTCAGAAGGACCTGAATTCAAATCCAGCCTCAGACACTTAACACTTACCAGCTGTGTGACCCTGGGCAAGTCACTTAACCCCAATTGCCTCACCAAAAAAAAAAAACACTTATCTAGTTTCAGTGTCTAACATAATACTGGATTTAAATAAATATGGAAATATCATCACCACAAAATTGATGGAACAGAGGTAATGTAACTTGCCCAGACTATAGAGACAGAACAAAAAACTTGAGATCCTTGAAACAATTCCAGTGATCATAGGAGACAGTTCTATACAGTGGAAAAACCATAGGGTTTAGAGTAAGAGGATCTGGACTCAAATCCTGACTCTTCTACCTACTATCTGTGTAACCTTAGGCAAATCATTAAAACTATCTAGGTCTCAGTTTCTTCCTCTGTAAAATGAGGGGTTTGGATTAGATGTTTTCCAAACTCTTTATGATCCTATGACTTGTAGCCCCATAAATCTACTAGTTAGAGGATGGTATTAATGAAATCTTGGTCTTGAATATAATCTCTGTGTGAACCTATCAGCTCTGCTCTATTTATGGTGAGACAATGCACTTATACCAGTTATAAGACAGATCAGACATGAAAGAATGTCAAATCTATTACCAGTAATGGGAAAACAACTAAAAGCATACCTCTACTGAGACTAGATCAGTAGCATCCTTATTGCATATGAAGGTTGACACACAGCCATACCCTGAATTTAACTATTCTAGGTATGCTTAAATAAGCATCATAATGACCATGTTGGATGAATTTTGACATGTGACCCAAATGAATTATTTTTTGCTTATATTGTTTACCATTAGATGGTGAACTTCTTGAGAACAGGGACTTTCTTTGTATCCCCCAGCACTTAGTCCAGAGTCTGGCACATAGTAGGTACTTAATAAGTGCTTGTTGACTTGATCCAAACCAGTCTTCCTTATGAATACTTCAAATATCAATTTTAAAAGATTAATCTCTGTCATTTAGAAACATCTTACTTGATCTTTCCTACAACACATAGAAGAATTGAGGTAAAGGTTTAAAGGATGGAGACATTCTTAGGCTTAGGGAAAAAAGGAAATAATCATCATGAAATCAGCTTAAAGGTGGATCATAGAATCATACCTGGAAGGGCCTGCAAAAGACATCATATAGTCTAACCTCCTAATTTCATAGATGAGGAAATGGAATCTAAGGGTAGGCTATTAATCAATATTGCATTTTGTTGTAACATAACAACTAAAAAAAGCTAATCCAATCTTGGACTTCAGTGAGAGGCATTTTGTTCAGGAATAAGGAGGTGATAGTTCCACAGTACTCTGCCATGAGCCTGGACTACTGTTTTCAAGAGTGCCATAGTTTAGGAAGAATGTTGATAAGTTGGAGTGTGCCCAAAAGAAGACTTGGAAGATCATGAAGGGGGCTTGAGTCCTTCGATATAAAGATCAGTTGAAGAAACTGTAGTATCTAAGCTTGCAGAAGTCTCAGGAGCAACCCTACAGTTGTGTTCAAGTATTTGAAATGTTATCATGAGGAAAGTATTAAATGCATATAGATAGATGATAGATAGATGAGATAGATGGATAGATAGATAAGAAAGGGATTGGACTCATTCTATTTGGTCCAAAAGGGCAGGGCCTGGAACAATGGGTAGAAGTTTCAAAAAGACAAAATGTAGGCTTGACATCAGGAAAATTTTTCTAACAATTCTAGCTCCCCAAAAGTGAAATAAGCTGCTTTAGTACATCTTGGCTTACCCATCTTTGGAGGTCTTCAAGCAGGGATTGCTTTTCAGTATGATGGCTTTTGGGTACTGCACTGAAAATTCTACTTTTCCAAAAGCACTTGGGCTTATGAGTTAACTATACTATGAGTTAAAACACACTAAAGAAAACATTTTCATAATTTCAGGGCTAAACAACAAAAAAAACCCTTATCTTTTAGAAAGCTGTAATATAATGTAATGTTGGAGGGAGGGAATTAGGTAACATATATCTCATCCTTTTACAAGAAACTCAAAACAGCATAAAATAATTTTCATGCCTAAAAGGAAAATTAGTTGTTTTTCTTCTATATGAATAACTAAATTTATAACACCATAAAGAGTTAAAAGGGACCTTTGAGACTAAGTCAAATCCTCATTCTACATATGAAGAAACCGAGGCCTTAGAGTCTAAGAGGCTGTAACGATTGGAATGACGCCACCTGCTGGAGAGCTACTGCAGGAAAGCTCCACCATAAGGAAAAGGCTTCTGAAGGCAAGTCATGTGGTCAAGGTCCTTGGCGTCAGGAAGTGATGTTTGCTCGTGGGTACTGTCTATCAAGGCTACCAGCCAATCAACTTGAGGAGCCTCCCATTTCTGGGAGGAGGACATGAAGTAAGAAGTGGACACTGGCAGAGGGCTTTTTCCTCTTTTGGTTCCTGACCTTGCCATGGCGGGTCGGGTGATGGGGTCTCTTAGAAATAGTTAGATTTTTACCTTTCTCTCTGATCCCAATATAAATACTTAAACACTTAAATACTCTTGCTAAAGCTTATAATTTATTGGCGACCACTCATTAGATTTTAGATAGTATAGCTACAATTTTAGCCCCTTAGAAGGCAAATAGATGTTGTAACAATTGGAAGGACGCCACCTGCTGGAGACTTACTGTAGGAAAGCTCCAATATGAGGAGAGGGCCTCTGAGGGCAGGACCATGCAGTTTTTCTTTGGCATCAGGAAGTGACATTTGCTGGTGGGAGGAAGAAGGGGGAGGCTGGCACACTGGCTCACTCTCTTTTGTGTGGACTCTGGTGGAGAGCGGAGCTACAAATGCGCTCTCCCTTTAATAGAGGAATCTAGGCCTTTCTCTGTCTTTTTACAAAATTTTTATTCTCCTTAATAAATGCTTAAAAGTCTACCTCTTGTTAAAGCTTATAATTTGTTGGCGACCACTCATTAGATATTTTAGACAGTATAGCTAGAATTTTAGCCCTTATAATGTTCAAACAGTAGTGAATTCATAGAATATCCTTTGAAGCCAAAGACAGTCCTTAAATGTATCTAGTATACAAAAAGCCTACATATTCACATGAGATTCTTTTGAAAACAATTTAGCTGTTGGAATGTCATCTACAAACACAAAAGATAAACATTTATAATTTATCATCACTCTAAAATCTGGTATTTAGTTCTAATAGTTCAAAAACCTGACATACATTAAACATTATATAGTGCTTTAAAGTTCACAAAGCACTTTGCATACATTAAAAGGCATTTGAGACTGATGCTACTGATACAGAGCATATGCTTTTAATTGCTTATCTAGCAATATCAATGGATTTTCATTGATGGATGGATCATTGGAGGTTGGATTCTCCCTGTATTTTGAAACAACATGTATTTGTGAGATAGTTGGCAGTCTGTGATCCTGAAACAAAGCAAAGATAACAGATTCATTCATGGGACATTACTAACAAGCTGTGTCATCATCAGGGTTAAGCTACCAACCTAAATGGGGTGTCCTCAATTTTTTAAGTAGTAAAAACTTTATGTAGATTAACTAAATGTCAGCAAAGTCTTTTTCCCCAGCCAATGTCTCCTTTTCAATCCTATATTACTCAGATTTCCCAACTATATTGGTTCTTTTTTTCATTTTGCATGTATCTACATTATTTAATGTTTCATCTTAGAAAGTCTATATAAAAGTTTTTGTTGCATTTTCTTTACTATTTTATAATGTGTTGCTACATATGCCTAAAAGAAAGCCCTGAAATTCACTTTGAATCATTTAAAACAAAAACTCTTTCTGATCTCTAATAATATGATCAGTACTTTAATTAACCTCAGAATCACAGTCGTAGAGATGAAAGGGACCTCTGAGGTTAGCCTTTGTACCTGAACAAGAATCCACTTTAAACCATCACTGAAACTGTCCTACCACAAGACATTATGTCTCCCAACTCCGAGCATTTTCACCCATGCCTAACTTGCACTCCATCCTCATCTTTGCCTCCTAGCTTTCCTGGACTCCTTCAAAGTCTCAGCTAAAATCCTACCTTCTTCAATAAGTCCTCAAAGCTGCTGAGGATTACTAGCTGAAATTCCTTCCCTCTGAGATGACTTCCATTTTTTATATATCTTTTATTGGAAATAGTTATTTGCATACTGTCTCCCCATTAGAATGTTTGTCTTTCTTTGTAAATATAAAATGGGGTCTTCAGACATCAAGGTAGTTGGTGTGGTTAGATGTATGCATCTAAATAATCTGGGAAATCCAATATAAAATTGAGGAAATAATTTTTGTAGAAGTTTGCAACACTTAACTACATGGAGCTGTTTCAATATTGTGCTTTAAGCACCAATGCACTTAGTAGCAAGATAATAATCAGGAATACATAGGCAAAAAAAAAAAAAGAATATATAGACAATTGAGGCTAGGTTGGTCTCTTGATTCCACGGTCCAAGTAATCCTTACTCAATATGTGAAGTGACCCCTCTGGAGCTCAAGAAATCATTCTATGCTTGCTTTCTTCTTCTCTCATAAGAATGACCAAAGAGGAGAATAATGAAAAGGTCTAAAAGAGTGGCAACACAAATGGAATACAAGAATAATGTATCTGAGAAGGCCTAACAGTGTGGAATGGTGGGCTGTGAATGCTCTATGCCAGTAACAGATCAGTTGGCACAGAAGAGGAAAAAGCATATAAGCAGCAGCATCCTTACCCAGAATGGACAGGATCTGAATTGCAAGGAGTCCTATAAAGTACTAATGGTATTTGGATACATGTGTATACATACATACATATATGTGTGTGTATTCACCTTTCTTCCAAAGAGTTCAGAGGACTTTGATGGTTTGAAATAAGCTCTCACTTTATAGGAAATAGAGACTTGGCCTTTATGGGAAATATAGCCATAGATCTCCCATCATAATTATGTCTAAGGTTACACTTCAGATTTAAATAGTGACATGATTCTTAATAATACAGGACTATCTGAACAATAATACACAGATTACTGAGCTGTTATTAATGTTTACCTTCAAAATATTAACATATATAAACATACACATGTGTATATGGATGTGTAGATCAAAAACACATATACATGCATGCCACAGCCCTTTTGCATGTCCTGGGCAGAGAACATAATAGAAATGCCTTACATATCAAAGATGATTAATAAATACTTATTCAATTGAACTGAATACAGTACAACTTAACCATAGATTTAAGTAGCATCCTTCTAATTACTGCATAGTTTCATATTGTTTATCTTGTTTAGGAGGGCAGTTGTTGCTCATAACTATTGTCACATGCTGACTAAATCATGCTCATATTTCAGACCCTCATTCATCCTCCTCCCACACAACTATTGTGCAGCTGTCACCAAAGAAACCAAGAGCTTCAGCATTTCCCAGTAGTCTAAGCTAGCCAATTTACAAATGCCATTCTTTAGAAATCTTACCTCAACTTTCGGACTTCTATAATTCTGTATAAATCACATATATATTGAGCTGGTTCTTCATTTATAGGCTAAAGATATTTAAACTACTAACTTACACAACAAAATTGTTCAAAAGAGTAATGACGGTAAATTCCCATATGAAATTTCATGTGGATGTTAAATAGATGTTTTAGCAACCTATCAGATTATTCTAAAGATGTCTCACCACATATGCCAATCTAGAATCCTTCCCAGATGAATTTAACCAATTTTTTTTTCTTTTACTTCTGTATCCAAATCAACAAGCAAATTATTATTATGTGCCAGATGCTGTGCTATGGTCTGGGGAGACAAAAGACCAAAACAAGAAAAAAGCCCCTCCCACAGAACATTCTGGGAGGGAGAACTCGAACATTATATAAGTGAATACAAAATATATAGTCATTAAACTCCAATAGGTGTTCGGTGGTGGGGAGTAGATCACTCACTAGTACTGACTTCAAGCTAGGATAGGCTTCAAATAAGAAGTGGCCCTTGAGCTGAGAGCTTTGAAGGGAGGCAGGGATTGAATGACATAATTTAAGTCTTGTCGGCTAGCATTTATTATTAAGCGTTTACTATGAGGCATTGTGCTAAGCACTGGGGATACAAAAAAGCTAAAAAATCGTCACTACTCTCAGGGTGCTCACAGTGAAACATGATGTCTGTGCAAAAGCAGAAAGAGGAGGTTTAATACAGTGTATGAAAAATAGCAAGTGAACCAGTTTGGCTGTGAAGAATGCTTTAAGAGGAGCAATGGGAAATTTATAAGCCTGGAAATAAATTGGTGTGGGTAGTGGTGGTAGTGGTAGTGTTACGGCACGATTGACACAGAAAATACTCAACCAGGTTGGGGTTGGGGATCATCAAGAGGCAGAGGCGTCAAACTTCCATTTTGCTCACTAGCTGTAGTTCTATTAAAGGGTTGGCCGAGGCTGGAATTACTCTAGCCGTTAGAAGATATTGAGTTACCAAGCAAGACTCACCTACAAACAGACCCTCCCACGACTAGCACAGGTAAACTGAGTTAGCTGATGGAGCTAAACAAGGACCGTTAAAACCCAATTCAACACAAAAGCTTAACAAACTTAACCAGTTATTCCTTTCTTTCTGGCCTGAGCTAGGTTTCTCCAGCGCCCTTAATCTTGACCACAAGACATCCCCCCACCCCCGCCCCAATCCTTGCTCATGGGGCAGAAGGACTGGGCTCAGGCGGTGATTTGGGGGGTGGGGTGGCGTGAGGTAAGCCGAGGCCTGTGAGAGAACAAAGGCTGCCGGGGCCCTCTTAGAGGTCACCCCGGGACCGGGCTCCCTTCAGTCTGGTCCAGGTCTGGTGACTGAGCCCGGGGAGCGGGCCTCCCCTCATGCCTGGCCACCACCAGTCTCAACTTCCACGCAGGATTCCCCTCCTCGGGGCCGCCCCACAGGCTGAAAATCTCCCCCCTCCCAAGCAGGCTTAGCAGCCACCAGTTCCCCCCCGCCCCCCTCCCCCTTAGGTAGTTGTTAGGCAGAGGCCGCAGAGGCAGGCGGGTACCCAGGAGCTGCCTGGAGGTGAGCAGGCCAGGGAAGAGGAGGGGAACGGAGGGGTGGGGGAGGGGCAGGCTGCGGCGGAAGATGCGGGTGCGACTGCGGCTGCGCGGCTCTGGCAGGCCTCGGCCAGGCGAGGCCAGGCCCGGGCGGGGGCGCCTGAGGAGAGTGACTCGGTGAAACAAACACCCAGGCTGGGTCAGAGGACGGGCGGTTAGTTCCCAGATTAAATTCACTCCCCGCCCTCCCGGGCTATCTCAGGGGAAGGGTCTCTCGAAAGCACAGACTGAAGGCGACATCTCCTCCAGCACCTCTTAAAAGCTCGCTTTCGCTACTCCAGGTTTCCGCTCGCCCCCTCCCCCCGTTATGTAATAGGGATGTGCAGCCATTGGTCCGCGCCGACCGGAAAAGAGTCGGTGTGCGAGCGGAGAGGGGAATTAGGAGAGGGGGCCAGAGGGCGGAGCCGAAAGGAGAGAGGGAGGGGGTCGGGGGAAGAGATTGGGTGCGCGCCCGGCGCTGAGGAAACCGGGAGAGGAGCCGCCGCCGCCGCCGCAGTAGCAGCCGGGAAGCGTGGGCGGGCGTGCTCGCGCGCGTGTGCACGCGGCGCCGCGGGGTTTCGCTCTTCCGATTGAGACGGGCGTGCGCGTGCGCGTGCGCGTGCGCGCAGCAGGCGTGAGGCGCGGACTGTTGTGCGCTCCCTCTCTCCTCTCTCGGGCGGGCGGGCGGGTGGCAGCGGCGGCGGCGGCGGCGGCGGCGGAGGCCGTGCGGGGAGCGCTCAGTCTCTCACTCAGTCCCTCCTCCCTCTCCCTCCCTCCCTCCCTCCCCCGCCCCCCAGCACCCTCGCCCCGCGCGGCGCCTCAGACGCCGGACTGTCCCAGCCCCGGTAAGCGGCTCCGGGCACCGCGGCGGCGGGAAGGAAGGGGGAGGACAGAGCGAACGAGGCCGGGGCCCGGGCGGCCGCCCCTCCTGCCGCAGCCCGCTCCGGGCGGCCGGGTAGGGGGTTCGGACCAGCAGTAGCGGGAGGGCCTGGGACTGAATGGTGCAGGTTTCGGGGGAGCGTGGCCTTTGCTCGGGGTCAGTTTGGGAAAGGGAGCAGCAAGGCTTGCAGGGGAGGGGGGGCGCGGAGGCGCACGGGACGGGGCCGAATCATAGATGCCCCACGCATGGTACTAGGGGAGGTGGCGCGTGGGGTCCGCCTGTGAAATGGGAAGCTAGAGAAGACCCCCAACATACATTCCCCCCCCCCCTCCGAAAAGATGGAGTCCAAAGCTGGTGTCAAGAATGGGTTTGATCTTGGGCTGCCTCCTGGACTTGATGGGCTTTTTTTTAGGGTTGTACAGATGGTGTGGGGAGAAGGCACTTCCTCGATCCAAAAATACCAATCCCCTCTTTCTCGTTTGTTTTGGTTTTGGACGAATTCTCTAGTGGGCCCCCCCTCCTTTTTTTTTTTTAATCTTTCTACTTTAGACTCTTGGAACTTAGGCCATCTTCTGAGAAAACTCATTCTTCTTGCTTCTTCACCACCCCCACCCCCCATCCTCCAATTTTGAAGCCCCTACCAAAAAAAACACAGTGGAAGAGTTGTGGAACTTTGAAGGTCTGGTATTTGTAAATTACTTGTTGCCTTCCATTACATTGTTACCATTGTTTCTTGATATCTGAGAAAAGGGGATCTTTTAGACTTTTGAATTAATAGAAAACTTTGTTGGCTCTCAAGTCTGGCCAAAGTTTAGCTATCAAGAAACAGATGTCAGTTTGCAATTCTACTTTCAAAAAGGAAATCACTATTGTGTATTGTCGGAACTTAAGAAACTTATCTTCTGCCCTCCCTACCTCAGGTTTTCTCTTCATTTAATTTTGCGTTTCATCTATCTAAACCTACCTCTTTAACTATTTGAGAAGAGGAGTAACATGGCTTTCCTTTTGGTCTGAGGGAGGCCATGAGAATGGCTTGTATTAAACTTGTTATATAATTTTTTTAAAATGAAGTTAGAATGCCTTCCTACCTTATAAAACTGGGACATTGTTCCACAAACTGGTGATATCACTTTGTACCACTGTACAAAAGTAATTAGCTAGTGTGAAAGGTACCATCCTAACAGTTTCAATAGATTTCTTTCATCTTAAGAAACTTCTGGAATTCTGTAGTGGCCTGCCATTTTAGGGTAGGAAGCTTTGGAGTGCTGTGCCACAATGTAAAGGTTAAATACCTTCAAGGTTTAAAGGTTAAATCAAGGTAAACTTAAAAAGCACATTAAGTTACTGGAACACAAAAGAATTAATAGTATAGTATTCTGATTATAAGAAACACTATTGAGACTTAGTGAGTCTCATATAACTGGAAACCCACCTTTCCATTGATGCACAGTAGTCAAGACAACTTTCATTGTAGTAGCAATGGTGATTTCTGGTATGGTAATGGTAGCTTTAAATTTTGAAATAGAACACACTTTTAAGTACCCTCATAAATTCTAGATTACTAAAACCCATCTGTTAGGTGGGGACCAGGGGAAAAGGGGTGTCCATATTGACATTCAGCTTGTAAAGTTTCTACGTGTTACCAAATTACTTTTGAAACCTTTTCTATCTATGGTGAAAGGGAGATTAGACTAGTGTATTAAATATTTCTAAGGTCTGTTGCAAATATGTAACCTTAGTACAAAAGGTAAACATTGAGGAAAACCTATTTGGCTTTTGATTTTCAATTTAAATCTAATGCTAAAGGCAGATCGTCTAAAAAAATGTACTTAAGGTTTTTGCTTTGGCAGTTAATTCTTTTGACATGATGTCTACTTTGAAAGAAAATCACGTATTAGAGACATGAAGTTTAGGATTTCCAGGTTAGGATTTTGTGTAAGAAGACTTTTATCTAGTTTAAGTAGGATTTGTTCAGGGCTGGTTTGGTATGCATTCATCTTCATGTATATCTGTATATCTGTATATGTGTATATGTGTGTATGTAATAGGTTTAAACTTTCATTTTAGCATGTGTTTATAAGTATGCTTATGGTCCACTTTAATACAGTTCTTGTTTTAAAAGAAAACTTATTTAGTCTAGGCAATTTATGAACTGAGAAAAAGGCTAGAGGCACCAATAAGAGAGCTGGCCTAGAAACCATGAAGAGAGACTGGGTTCAGGTCCAGTCTCTGGAACTAGCTGTAACCCTAGGCAAATCACATACCTTCTCAGTATTCCAGGGCTGCAAGCTGCCCACAGAACTCCTGAGTATGTCCTGATCCAGATTAAAATTGGGAAATGTTTGACAAAATAAAATAAAAACACTGCAACATAATGTTCATTTGTGTTTTTTCAGTATGTTGCTGGCCAGGATCTGTTTCTAGGTAACCCTGTAAAGCCATAAGTTACATGGGAAAGTATTAGTTGGTATTGTTATCAGGAGTTCCCCATACCAATAAAATAATAGGTCAGGTTGATTAAAACAAAACAAAACACAACAAAACCTGATATACACAAATCTCTATAGAGAGAGCTTTTTTTTTTGTAAGGCTTAGAAATTGTTTTACATATATTATCTCTTGTAGCATCTTTTAAATGCCTTGCCTGGCACTTGTGTCTGAAGTAGGATTGTCTCTGAGTTTTAAAAAAGTGATTTTTTTCCCCCTCTCTGGGAAGTGTAGCTATTTTTAGTATGATTGAATGCTTTGGACCACCAGTATTTGTGGCATGATAATAATAAAACAATAATTTCAGTCATATTTAACTCTTCATGACCCCATTTGGGGTCAAGATACTGGAGTGGTTTGTCGTCTCCTTCTCGAGCTCATTCTACAAGATGAGGGAACTGAGGCAAACTGGTTTAAATGACTTGCTTAGGGTCACCAAGGTAGTAAGTGTCTGAGACTGGATTTGAGCTCAGGTCTTCCTGACTTCAGGCCTGCCCTTCCATCCCCTTCACCACCTAGGCTCACAGTGCTTTGAAGTACTTATGTCAAAATGGTCTTGTTGAGATTGGTAGTGCAAGTAATCTATTTTATAGATGAGGAAACAAGGACTGAAAGGTGAAATAACTCACTAAACAGGATTGTTTCAGTAGCAGAATTTGAAGTCAAACCTTGGGTTTCTGGGTCCAAATACTTTGACAGATTGCTCTGAAGGGTTCCTTTGATCATGTTAAAAAGCACAGAAAATGGATGAGTTTAGTTTCTTTTCCACCTGCCCTATCTTTTGAAATGGAGATTTCATCAAGTCTTGAATTTTATAAATTGACGCAGCACTAGAAAGACTAATTTTTTCAAGGGTGTTTAGAGTATAGTACTATGAAACCTGAGTGTGTTCTTTCAAGAGAAAAATAATTCCCACCTGCTGCTCTGATCTCCTCGTCTTTTGAGGCATCGGGTGGCAGATCTTGTTTCTCTTAAGTTGAAAGATTCAAGCCTTACATTTACTAAATCAAGGGAAATTGCCAAAAGATTAAAATGAAGATAAAATTTTCACTGAAAATGCAAAAAAAAATTTAGTTAGCTCAAATTTTTACTGAAAGGGGGGAAAAGGTATATTAAGCTTGCATTGTGTTAGAAGTGTGATGATATATCATAGAACAAATTAATCACTATTACCTATTAATAACTTTTTGTTTGTTTATAGATATGGCTCGTGGACAGCAGAAGATTCAGTCTCAGCAGAAAAATGCCAAAAAACAAGCTGGACAAAAAAAGAAACAAGGACATGATCAGAAGGCTGCTGCCAAGGCTGCCTTGATATATACCTGCACTGTTTGTAGGGTAAGAGGGGCTAGAAGGCCCAGGATTTCTGTGGACAGATAAAGATTTATTAGTATAAAGTTCTGGTGTCCGTGATTGTATTAGCCCAGTTCCTTATCCCACCTCTCCAGACCTTTTCTTCCCACCTCTACTCTCTTCCCTCTGATCAATTTTCATATTGCTTCCAAAATGATATTCCTTATAGGGCTTTCATATTAAATAAAAATGGTGCCTTTGCAGGCACATCAGTTGGCACCTTGCAAGGAAATTGTGTACTACATTGCTAGTTTAGGAAAAATTGGATATAAAATAATTAGGTGAATCTCAGAGTTGCCTTTAAAATTCAAACATTTGCTTTATGGGTTTGTTCATAATTGTTGTATAGTCACAGTATGTCAGCATAATTAGAATGTTAATCACATTAAGAACAGGGCAAATTTAGTGTGTATAAAATAGTTTAAAGATGCTGGGTACCATTTTGTCAGTAGCAGGCCTAAGCCTCTTTCTGCCCTATTATCTGGATGGCAGGAGCTTTGGAATTTATGGGAATGCAAGCCAATACACTACCTACTATGTACAAGGAAGGCCCTTGGCTGGACACTAGTGGGATAAAGATGGTAGGAGCATATCATAGTTTAGTTGAAAGTACTATTGGAAATGCTCACTATGCTAGAACAACAAATGAATGATTATTTCTAAAATTAGAGTAGATGAAATATCTTGCCCTTGCTAAGATGTGGTACTATTAATAAGATTGAAATAAAGAATAATAATTGTCAAGTTTAACTGACAAATTCTAATGTACATGGTGGGACACTGTGTGAAGAGAAATTTTGAGATTGGATTAGAATCATTGTGTGGAACTTACTCTAGTCTTTTTTTTTTTAATTTTTTTTTTTTTTTTTTGGTGAGGCAATTGGGGTTAAGTGACTTGCCCAAGGTCACACAGCTAGTAAGTGTTAAGTGTCTGAGGCTGGCTTTGAACTCAGGTCCTCCTGACTCCAGGGCCAGTGCTCTATCCACTGCGCCACCTAGCTGCCCCTACTCTAGTCTTAATATAAATTTAGTGATTCCATGAAGTGTTGCCTCTTTGACTGTTAAGAATCTCAGGTTTGTTTTTTCCCATGATGACTAACTTTTTCCCTATTCTCTTTTTATCCTTTGCCTCTTCATTCTATCACTCATTAGACACAAATGCCGGACCCCAAGACCTTCAAACAGCACTTTGAGAGCAAACATCCTAAGACTCCACTTCCTCCAGAATTGGCTGATGTTCAGGCATAAAGTTGTTTACAGGTCATTGATTTTTTTGTTTGTTTTAATGTCAGGGTTGTCCAAGCAGGACATAACTGTTTTCTAAAAGTGTGAGATTAATTTGTCTTCTAACTGAGACTTGATAATTGCTTCCCTGTCTTAAGAACTAAAAGACTGTTTTGCAGTACTTTATACCATGTCTTCAGAACACCAGATCTATTTTAACATGTACTGCTGCTGCTGCAGTCTAAATAAATAAATAAATAAAAGAAAGGGGGAGCAGGCCAGCCCTGGAAAATGGAAAATATAAATCAACTTGAAGAGAATAGTTAAGACAAATGTCTTTTGAGAGACTTTGCTTCCAGAAATGATGCAGGCTAATGTAGGTGAGCAGAATTATGCAGGTATTTTACTTGGTACATGTTGTGTTCTAGTATTATTGGGGAAAAAAAATTCATCGTGTATTGTAATTGCTGGAAAACAATCAATTTTCATTCTTGATTGTTTGGATTCCCCCTACCACACACTCCTTTAAACAATCCCTTAGTAAACCAGTCAGAGATCTGTTGTTGAGGTAGTAAAAATCCAATTAGCTATAAAGAGTTACTGAATTTAGAGATTGCTTTCTATAAAACTCAAGTTCATTGTCAAATGTCTGGTTTGTTTGTTTCTTGGACAATATAGGCAACATAAGCAGTGTATAAGACTAGTATTGTGTAACAGTTACATTCACTGAAAGCTATTCTTGTGTTTTTGTAGGTGAATTCATGGCACCTATTGACTCTTCTACTATCTCAGACCTTAGGTAACAAACCTGCAGCTGCTTTTCTAACAAACTGTTGATCAGCAAAAATAAAGGGGCTACAGAAACACTCATTTTTATGCTGTTCCCTTTTGGGCTTCATGCAAAGACAATTGTGTAAATGTACAGTTGGGCCCTGATTTGGAAATCCTGAAAATCAGTCCATCCTTGTTAAAAAAATTTTTTTACAATTGTAATTATATTGATGTTCATATTGTGTAAAATAACTCATTTAATAAAGTAGTACTTTGATTTTACAACATCACAGGATAAATGCTTGTAGAAGTTCTGTTCCACCTTTACGCATCTGCCTTAAAATCTAATGAAGACAGCTAGAATTGCAAATGCTTTGCCTCTGCCCCCTTTTCCCATGAAATTTGTTGGTTATTGGAACCTAAAGCAGATTCATTCAATTCATGTATTCCTATTGTATTGTTTTAGGAAGACAGCTAGTGAAACAAAAGAAGCATTGATTAATTGCTGTCACTATAAATTTGATAAATATTTTAATTTGTAAGTTTGTTTAGTAAAACTCTTTATGAATTATGTGCCATTCTCCTTTCTTCAGCAGTACCTGTATTGGGTGTGCCAATACTGAAAACTTTTGGGACCAGGTTCTGAGAAAGGAACTGCAAATTTGACAAAATAATCCTTTTCTTGCTGGCCCTGAATTGGATATAAATTAAATTATTAGTTAAAGAACAGCTTACAAGTATTTGGTAAATGATTAAAGGAACCGAGTTTTCCTTGTGAAAAATAAGGTTCTAAACTGTATATCTGCCATAATGAAAGGGTGAAAAATTATTTAACCATTTTATGTACTATTAAGCTTGGAAAATTTATAACCAAACTGGTCTGTTTTCCTTCTATAATATATGTCTCTTTCAGAATTATTCTAGATGGCTTTAAATGTAAAACTTTAGATTCTGAAAGGATTATTTTAAATATTTGCCAAAGTAATTGGAAAATGAATTAGTTCAAAATGGGCCAGTTTTGTGACTACTAAATGGCATTAACAAGAAGAATGAAATGACATACTTAAGCTAAGTACTTATATTGCTGTCATTGGCTTTAAGAGTGTATTTTGGTCTTATTTTTAAATGAAAAGGCTATATGCATTGGATTTGGGTTAAGGGTCTTAGAACAGTTTTATACCCAGAGACTTGTTATATAAGTATGTTAAAGGTATTTGTGGAGAAGAGAATTCAAATGAAGTTAAATCCTGCCAGGGGAAGAGAGGCTATGTATAGAAATTGATTCTTAAATTTGTTAATAGAGTGCCCATTTTAATTGACTTGATTTTTTTAAAAAATGTAATAGGAAGAACAGTATTCAAATATAAACTTAGGGAGTAGTAGCACATACTAGTAGCCAGATCTTAAGGACACCAGATTCTATCCTTTTTTTTTTTTTGGTGAGGCAATTGGGGTTAAGTGACTTGCCCAGGGTCACACAGCTATTAAGTGTCAAGTGTCTGAGTTCGAATTTGAACTCGGGACCTGCTGAATCCAGGGCCAGTGCTGTATCCACTGCGCCAACTAGCTGCCCCTATCCTCCTTTAACTGTCACTGCAGATTGTTCCTACAGTGTATCATCTACAATATTGTATGTATTATTACTGTTTAAAATGAGGTTTTAAGGGAAAGATCTGATGATCTGATGGAGATAGTTATAGTTCATAAGAAAACTCTTACTGTTCACCTGACCAAAATCTTTTAGTGCCCTTTGCCATTCCGTGAATGTTACATGACTATTGCTTATATGGTATCTTAATATTGATTTATCAGAAGGCTAGAATTCTGCTTTATTCATGTGCTGGGTATTATTCTGGTTAAATTCAGTTAAAAGGAAGTCTTCTGAGCATATGTTTTTTCAATGTTTAGTGAAGTTTTTCACTTAAAAATCGTTATCTTTGAATTTCAGTTTTTCTTTGAGTTGCCTTACTAATTGTATAATTTTTTAAATAAAAGGTTTTTATGTTTGTATTCAATTCATTATGAGAAGCTAAAGAACCACATTTAAAGCTGTATCACAGTGATAGGAAAAATAGCTGCATTTATCTTGCATAAAACTTAATTCTCAGACTTAACATGTGAATTGTTCTATCAGCTAGTTTTCTTTGGTCGTTGTGTGTGATTTAAATATTCAACAGGGGAATATCTTAAAATTTCAGAGCCCTAACGAAATATTTTTGTAATTTGAAGATTCTATAACAGATCTAATTGTTATGATGTCTTCAAAAGGCTTGATAAAATATATTGAGGGAGGATTTTTTTTTCATTTATAAGTAGACATCAGTTGCTGAAGGGAGTGGGGTTAATAGTAAATTTGTTTCCACTCTTTCATATGATTATACCCCCTGTTAAGTGACACACTGGAGGCTCAGTTGTGTGCTGTATTGTCTTATTAAAGAAAATATTAAAGAAAATAAAGTAGTGTAAAATCTATTTCTTGCCTGTTACCAAAGAGGTTTTTCTCTTTATCCTCCCTTATCCTCCCTTTTAATTTAGTGGACGATTCAGCTTTTGAGTGAAATTCACTGTAGCTATTTCTAAAACAAGTTTTGGAGTAGCAAGGAGGCCTTTTCATTCCTACACTTTTCCTAACAACATATAATCAGTAGTTAGTTGTTCCTTTGGTTCTTGAGAGAGTAGTACCTTTTTAAGACTGAGAACGGTAATTGGATCTCTCTTATGCCTTTTCTGACTCTAAGACCGTTGGGAGGAGAAGGAAGACCTAATGTCAACATTCTAAAACCATTAGGACTAAAAACAAAAGTTTGCTTAGTAAAATGTTTTTGATTAAACAAGTTCCTGATGGCCTTGACAGCATTTTGAAATATCAACTTAGAAGTAAAAAGCTTCATTTAAAAAGTTCAGGGCAACTAATTAAGACCTCTTACACTTAAGTGCCCTCGAATGGGAAAGCACTGCTTTAAGACCAAAAAATTAAGTCATTTATGGATTAGAGATTGCAGCTATTTTGACAGTTTTTGTTGTTGTTGTTAATGTCTGGGATGCAATGAATCTCACTAAAGGAAATAACTTAAGTTGGTGAAAAGTTTTGAGTTAGAGAATTACCAGCAGAATACCCACAATTAGATTATAGCACTAAGAGGACTTTGAGCCTGGTAAGTTTAGTATCAAGAGCCCTACGAGTTAGTAGATCTGGTTCAGTGCTTAACAGTGGTCTTAGTAAAATCTGAACCTCCACATACTTTTCAAATGAGGGGATTCAACTGAAAGATCTTTTAAGTTATCTAATTTAAAATTATAGATTAAATCACTTAACCTCTCAACTTCCCTTCCTCATCTATAAAATGGGAATAATTTATCTGAAAAGATTGGATTGCAACCTTGGAAAATTGACTTTAATAATTATGTTAAAACTTTTCCTTGTATAGTTAAACAAGATAAAGTAGGTTGAATGTTTATCATTTTTATATTTGATTATAGCTTTTTTCTTTCATAATGCAAAGTACAACCCCTTTTGGAAACACCACATTCTGAATTAGGAAGTGTTCAGAGTTGTTAGGCTTCTACTTCATTAACAGTAACGTTTTCTTAGGGGAGTCAGTAATAAATAGTGTTTCTTAAAGTACATTGAATACCAACAGGAGGATTGTTTATTAAAATAAACCAGAAATCTCAAAACATATGAAAAAAACTAATCCATTATAGAAATTTCATAAAATCAGCCTCCAGTGTGTAGTTTCTCCAGGACTAGACTAAAGTTATAGCTGTTAACATTGCTATGTTTGAGACACTAACAAATGTGTTTCGAAGTTCAATTTGCATTTCTAAATGTTGGTTAAACTAAAAGTCAATTTTTTTTTCAATTTGATATTTAATCTTTAGTGCTGTTCAGTTGGTTAAAGAATGTATGTATGTGTGTACACACAAAACACATGCTGCATATATGACATTACTACCCTGAGCTTTTTACACTAACAGAAAAGAAACTGATTTTCAGCAAAAATCAATTATTTCAGTTACTGTTTTTGAATATCTCACACACAGACACACACACACACACTGCTATTATGTGCTGCCTATCAAAATCAAATCAAAATAGGTTTATGTATGTGCAGAATAAATACACTAGAAACTCTAAATTTTATTGCTGGAAGTAATAAGATGACAGAAACATTTTGGCCTGTAGTCTCACTACATGAACCACAGAAGACTGAAGCAAGGTAGTAGAAAAACTAGGCATTAGGAGGCAGGAGACTTAAGTAGTGTGAGTTTGAGGAAGTTCTAATCTACAGTCCTAATTCCTTCATCTATCAAATGGGAATAATATCTGTTTGAAGGCTGAAAAAGGCAAATGTGGTAAGTAGAGCACTAGATTTGGAGGTCGGAAGACAATGCAGGGTTTGGCTTTGCTGACTTTTACTACAACTGGAGGCTATTGGGGAAATCACCTCACCCTTTGGGCCTCCAAAGACTTTATAAAATAAGATGATTGGACTGAATGATTTCCAAGGTCCATTCCAGCTCCAGGATCTGTGATTTTATAACTACATCATAGTAAAGTATTGAAATTGGCAGGGGATGGGGTAGGGGTCGGGGTCGTTTTATTCTTTTTCCCATGGCTAGCCATGGGAATTTTTTGATGATAAAATTAAGACAATTCTGTTAGCACTGCATGCTTTTCCAGGAAGGCCTTTGTACTACCTTCTAATATTTACTTGGTAGTTAAGACATGTTTGAAGTCAACTCCAGGTAGATATTTTTTAAGAAATGAGCCTTTATTTTCTCTTTGGTTGCTAATTTAAGTTTTCTACATTTTTCCTTTAACACCAATATGCTTTTTTTTTTTTTTTAGTGAGGCAATTGGGGTTAAGTGACTTGCCCAGGGTCACACAGCTAGTAAGTGTTAAGTGTTTGAACTCAGGTACTCCTGAATCCAGGGCCAGTGCTCTATCCACTGCGCCACCTAGCTGCCCAACCAATATGCTTTTTTAGTCAAACTCATTTTATACTAAAAATGAGAAAATTCTATATAATGAGAACTGTTCATTTCTTTTGTAATATACTTTTGGATATATTTTCAATTCACTTATTAAAAATATTGTCACTGAGACTTAAAATGTCTTCTAAACTTGATTTTAGAAATAAAATCTTACATTTTGAGTCTAATGCATTTTCTGTTTTACAGATACTTTTATAGTTGAGTCTTACTTTATAGTTGAGTGTTAGGTTGTCAGTATTTTTCCTTGGGATTGTGTGCATTTACACTTAGAATGATGTTAATTTTTAGTTCCATTTTCAGGACTATTATAAGCAATATTTTTGTCTGCAAGCATATACAGATTCCTTTGTGTTTGATTAGCAATTCACAAGTTATATCACTGAAAGCATAATATATCATCCTTGGACATTTAAAAAGTGCATTTAGAACTCATTATCTTTGTAAACTTAAAGATTTATATGGATGAAAAAGGCAATGAGTCATTTTCTGATGTCTTCATCACCCTTATTTGGTGTCTAATTTTTTTTCTAGGTCCTTGGACCTTTCCCCTTTCAGTTGATCTCAAAATGCTTTTCACAGTTGTCACTTCCTAAGAAGGATTCTTTCTCTGTATAATAGCCACTCTTCTAACATCATAAGTCCCATTTCTACTCCCTCATGTAATGATAGCACTTTGGATACCAAGGTTAAATCCAAAGATCATAGTTTTCTATCATAGGCAGAGAACATGCTGGCAGAAATCTCTTCTGGTTTGTGTCTATCTGTTGTCCTTCCATCTATCAATGCTTTGAGGATTATCTGGCTTATTTGGGCCTCATGCCAAACTTTTTCCAAGATTATTTTCCCTTTTACTGATTTTAATTTGGTGAGAGAATAATGCTTATAGTCTTCCACCGTCCTGTTGTTAAAACTTTCCAGATGTATCTATTTACAAATAATATTGTTCATTCTATCAGACTCAAGAACACTAAATGATACAGCCTTTCAACAATTTAGACCTAAATATCTCCACAGGAAAAACCAAAGCAGATCAATTCTCCCCAGACTAATATATACTGGTCTGTTGCCTAAGGTTTAGTGTAATATAGATAATATAGATAATCTGTTGAGTTAGGACTTTTACAGTTTGTACATACCTTACACACAAAACTCTTTTTTAACAATATTCTCCCATTGGTGGTCCATGACTACTAATCATGGAGCAGCATTATCTCTGTATTTTTATGGAGCAATGAGGGTTAAGTGACTTGCCCAAGGTCACCCAGCTAGTAAGTGTCAAGTGTCTGAAGTCATATTTGAACTCGGATCCTCCTGAATCCAGGGCTAGTGCTTTATCCACTGTGCCACCTAGCTGCCCCCAAGCAGCATTATCTCTGAACAACAGAAGTGGCACCACAATGGTGAGACAATGTAACTTAGATAGCAGTGTATTGCTAATGGATTGCACCTTAGAAACGGAAAAAAAAAAAATCCAGGAAATGTATGAACTGAAAAAGGAAGTGGGATGTTTCTTTCTCTTAGTAGAGAAAGTAATCGTTTGTTGCTGGGGAGCCCAAGGGCTTCACTGGTGTCTTTGAAATGTTAAAATATACAAAGGAAGGACCTCCAGCATATTAGGTAGATTCATAATAGGATGTTAAGAAAAGATGTAATTATCTTGTGATCTATACCATTGGCAAAAATACCCAAATCCATGAGATTGATTGGCACAATCCTTTGAGACACTGATGCAATTGGTCCTACTGACAGGCAAGTGTTAAGATTAAGTTGTTTTTAAGTCAGTGGGAATGGGTTGTGCTGACTCATCCAAATTTGCCGTGCAGCATAGTGGAATACTGAGCTTGATGTTCAACCTAGGTTTCAAATATCACCTTTGACCCTTAGCCGTATAACACAACTCTGATTAAACATTTTATTTCTCAGCCCCAGTTTCCTCATCTGTAAAATTAGGGATAATACCTGGAGTAATAATTTCACGGGGTTGTTATGAGACTCAGGTGAGCTCTCTGTATGTTAACATGCTATAGAAATTTCAGTCCATCAATAAGCAATTATTAAATGCCTGTTATGTTCCAGGCACTGGGCTAAGCACTGGGGATCAAAGAAAGGCAAAAGATGCCCGTTCTCAAGGAGCTCAGTCTAATGCAGTAGACAACATGCAAACAATTTTGTATAAATGAGACATACCGAATAAATTGGAGATAAATCAACAAGGAAAAGGCACCAGCACTAAGAGGGTAGGGTGGTCAGGAAAAATTGTAGAAGTTAGAATTTTTGCTGAGACTTGAGGGAAGCTGGGAGGTGGATTTGAGGAGGGAGAGTATTCCAGGTTTGGGGAACAGCCAATGGAAATGTCCAGAGTCTGGAAAAGGGGGTGTCTTGTGACAGGAAAAGCAAGGAAGCTGGTGTCATTGAATTGTAGAGTACAAATGAAAACATCTTTATTTTTTAAGGGCTGTGTCTTAACAATTGCATTAATAGTTGCCTATGTTTAAATACCAAATGTAGTAACATTATGGATATTTCCTCCTATTTAAATATGTGGACCCCGGACATTTAGCCTAGAGAAAAGACTTCAATGAGGACATGATCTCTACCTTTGAGTATTTAAAGATCTGTCAGTGGAAAGTGGAAAAGTCTTGTTCTGCTTAGCCCCAGAGGACTGTACTAGAAACAATGGGTGGAAGTTGCAAAGGGATTGTCTTGATAGAAGAAAAAGTCCTAGTAATTAGAAATGAAATGGGCTGTCTTCAACCAGAGAGAGCACTGATTTCTCCCCTTCTGCCCTCCTCCCACTGTAGGTCTTCAAACAAAGAAGTCATAATTACTTTTCAGAGGTGATATAGAAAGGATTCATGTTAAGGCATGAACTGGACTAGAGAGCTTCTAAATTTCCTTGAATAACTTGAGACTTTGTGATCCTGTGTAACTAACTGATCCTTTCTTTTATATAAAGGCTACAATGTCATCTTATATTGGATAAACATTAATTTTTCTTAGAATGTTTGATCTAAATGATTTCCCAACAATTCAGCACTATCTTTTGAAGTTTGTTGCAAAGGATGCTACAAATATCCTTGTGGACAATTGTAGTGCTGCAGATTGGATACAATCAGGTGAATTCAGAGAACCAGTTGAATGAATGAGCCCAAAAAGTAAGGAGTGAATTAGTGTTGATCTGGAGATCTCCGAGTCCCTATCTTTGACCCTATTCTGCTCAGTATTTTTGACAGTGCCTTGGATGAAAATAAAATATAATGTACTTAGCAAATTCACAGACAGCACAGAGCCAAAGGAATAGCATTTAAGTTGGATGACAAAAAATGTATTGGAAAAAGAATTTGTTCAGGCTGAAATTCACAAAACAATTTAACGAGGATAGATATAAAGTCCTCCTCTTAGGACTGACATCATGATGTGAGTATAGTGTCCTAAATTTGTAGTCAGAGCAGTGGGGTTAAAATCATGGCCCTTTTATCTTTTTAGCCACCCTCTGTGACATTCAAGTTGTTTAAGCACTAGAGGCCTCAATTTCCTCACTAATTAAATTATAGGGTTGCAACTAAATTATCTCTATGATCCCCCCCCCCTTTTTTTTTGGTGAGGCAGTTGGGGTTGTGACTTGCCCAGGGTCACACAGCTAGTAAGTGTCAAGGGTCTGAGGCCGAATTTGAACTTAGGTCCTCCTGAATCCAGGGCCGGTGCTCTATCCACTGCACCATCTAGTTACCCCCTCCATGATCCCTTCTAACTACATTTTGTGAGCCAGGTAGGTGCCAGGTATATGATAAGTACTTGTTGGCAGGAGGAGTGGTCACAGAAGTTATTACACTTGGTCAGTTTGGCGCCCCATAAGGCAGAATTAGGAGCCACAGGTGAAAATTACAGAGAAAGTTGGGCTTGATATGAGAGAAACCTTTATAAACAATTAGAGCTTTCCCAAAAAGGAATGGATCACCTAGGAAAGTTCTTCTTCCTTGTGGATTCCCTCTCCCTGGGGAATTTCCATGCAGAGACTAGAATGCCACTTGTCTAGGATGTTATTGGAGGAATTCTTATTCAAGGTGAGTAGAATGGTGTCTAGTCCCTTCCACCCAAATTCACATTCTGGGGTTACAGAAATGCCCTTTGATATTTCTCAACCACCCATATTTGCCTTTCTTCCCTCCTTTCCCCAATTACAATGAAACCTTGTTAATTTGATTTCTTATTGTTACTGATGATAATAACAACATGAGTAGTATAGTACCTTAGTCTTTGTTTATTGGGAACCCTTGGCTGTCTATGGAACGAATGCCCTAGGTAAAGGTTCTTAACCTGGGTTCTTCAATTTGTTTTTTAAATCTTTATAGCATCTCAATATAATTGGTTTCCTTTGTATTTCTGTGTATTTTATTTTGTGCATTTAAAAACATTCTGAGAAAAGGGTTCCCTAGACTTCTACACGGTCCAGAAAACACACACACACACACACACACACACACACACTGTTTAAGAATCCTTGGTAGTGCAATGCTTTCTTTAGATTGTGTCATATTCAACATTCATCTCTCCTCTAACTTTCCTACCTCTTCTATTGAGTTAAAGGGGCAGATAGGTGGCTCAATGGATAGAGCACGGGTCCTGAATTCAGGAGGACCTGAGTTCAAATCCGACCTCAGACACTTGACACTTACTAGCTGTGTGACCCTGGGCAAGTCACTTAACCCTCATTGCCCCCCCCCAAAAAAAAAAGAAAAGAAAGAGTTAAAGGTACTTCCCTTTATTCCCTTAAGACTTTATACCTTAAGGGATTTAAGTTGCTAATCATCAATAAACCAGTTCACAAGAAGGTACTGATGGCTGATAATAGCCAATATGTTATCCCTTTTAGAGCTCTAAGCCTTAACCTAAAGCAACGCATCTCTAATAATTGGTAATTTCAGCATTTTTCAAACTTAAACATTTTGGCAGATGGTGGATCTTTTTTCAGTATCCCTCAAATCATACCAGTTTACCCCCTTCCCCAAAAAACCCAAATCATACCAGTTTGTTACTTGTTTTGTTTTGTAAAACAAAAAATGGGGTCACAAAGAGTAGGACATGATTGAAAAAATGTCTCAACAACAAATACTTATTTGCTTTTGCCCCCTTTAGATTGTGAACTCTGAGAGTGTGGGATGCACTTTAAGTGCCAGGGAGATAATATAACGCCACTGGTATTCTGCTTTGGTCAACCACATCTGGAATACTATGTTCAATTCAGGGTTCTATGTATCATGAATGATACTGAAGAACAAGGATTGTTGGGAGACTGGAAATGCCTGTCAGGATTAGGTTGATGAGATGTTTTATAATAGCTATTTCTAATTGAATGGTTATTATATGGAAAGAAATTCATCCCCATCCTCCTTCCCTCCTCTCCTTCCCTCCTCTGTCTCTGTGTCTCTCTCTCTGTCTCTGTCTCTGTCTCTGTCTCTGTCTCTCTCTCTCTCTCACACACACACACTCCTTTTGGTTTGGCTCTAGATGAGAGAACTAGAACAGATGATTGGAAGTGACAGAAAAGTACATTATTACCCAATATAAGGCAAGTCAAAAAACATTTATTAAGCATCTACTATGTGTCAGGGAAAGGTCCTGATGATTTAAGCTGTTTTTTAAAAATGGAACAAGTTTTCTGTCACTGGAAGAATTCTTGAAGAACAGGATATGTGACATTTGAATTTGGTAGAGAAGTAATTCACGCATTAGGCTATGGCATTTGCCAATCCAGACTCTACTGGGGACAGGCAAATTCTAAAGTATCTATAGAGGGGCATAGGTTTATAGCTAATGGGATGCAAATGAAATCACTATTTCCAATGGGTCTTGGGGCACAGGTATCTGCTTGATAAGAAAGGTGAGTAAATCAATCTCATAAGCAATCATACCATCTGCTCCCCCCAGTCTCTTGGTTTAAATAGCATTCTTTGGCAATATATCTCAAGAATTTTTCCTTCATTTCCTTATTTCTCTCATTTTCTACTATGTTGTGAATCCTATAATCCATGGGTGATATCCTTATTCTGTATTATCTATGTCTTCACACCACCTCCTGCCCTTATACTTGGGGACAATAATACATGCTGTAGTCTCATCAAACATCATCCCAGTTCATTAAACCCAAATCTAGAACTTCAGTCCACCTCAGCCACTCATGGATATGATCATACCTTTGATATCACCATCATCCTCAAGCATTCCACCACCTTGAATACTAAAATTCCTCTTGCTGAACACAATGTCCCATCCTATTTCTCCCTGTATACTACCCCCTTCTATCCTTAATAACCATGGGTGTGCCCCAGGGCTTTATCCAGGGCTCTCCTCTCTACTATTTAAAGGATTCAATTATCTATACTATAAATGATTCTCAGTTCTATTTATCCAGCCCTAACGTCTCTCCTGACCACTCATATCTCCAACTGTGTCTAGACATCTCAAAACTGAATATCTCATAAACATCTTAAACTCCTATCCAAAATTGAACTCATCTTTCCTCTGATCCACTTTCTTCTTCCAAAAGTCTCTATTACTATTGAGGGGGTACTACCATCCTCCCAGTTACCCAACCTCAAAAAACAGATGTCATTCTGGATTCCTCACTTTCACTCACCTCATATCCAATCTGTTGCTAAGTCTTATTAATACTCCCTTCACATATATTATATGTACTTCCTTCACATTTCAGACACTGCTACCACCCCAGTGTGGCTACTCAGGATCTTTGATCTTTTTTTTGACCAGAATTCCTGCTTCAGCCCTCCCATCATAGTCCATCTTGCTCAGTGTGATCTTCTTAAAGTGCGGGGCTGATCATGTCTCTCCCCACTTAATAAACTGGCAGCTTCCTATTAACTCCATGATCAAATATAAAATTTCTGTTTGGCATTTAAAGCCCTTCACAAGATGGCTCCTTCCTACCTTCTCAGTCTTCTTACATCTGACTCCTAACATGGGCCTCTGCTGTTCCTCAAACAGACTCCATTTCCTGACTCTGCATTTATCATTGGCTGTTCCTCATGCTTAGAAGTCTCTCCCTTCTCATCCAGGTCTGGTTTCCTCCCATTCTTAACTAAAATCTCGCCTTCTGCTTGAAGTCTTTCCAGTCCCCCATCTTAATGTGTGTACCTTACTTCTGAAATTATCTCCAGTTTAGCTTGTATATTAATGTATATGTGTGTTTGTATACATACACACATACACACATATGTACATGTGATCTTTTGTGCATAACATAGTTTGCATATTGTCTTCCCTATTAGACTGTGAACTCCTTAAGAGCTAGGACTATTTTTGCCTTGTTTTGTATATCCAGAGCTTGGCATGCATTGGTTGCTTAATAAATGCCTGTTGACTGACAGACCATTGACTAAGATTATATTCATCATCCTTTTGGCAACCTCTAGTCATTTCATTCTTCCCTGCTTTCTGAAGCCTACCACCCCATGCTCTGGTCTCACTTTGCTCTCTGAAATCTCAATGCCATAGTTAATGTTACACTGTCTTCCTACCCTCAAATCCCTTGTCCCTTTGTCTTGTGTCCACTCATCCCTTTTGAAACCCCAGACCTATAATATTGCCACCATCTGCCTTTTCCCAAGGCTCCAAACAGAGTGCTGCTGAGAACCGTTGGAGAATGTCCTATAAAATCATACAATTTGAGAGTTGGAAAGGAGTTCAGACAGAGGTCAGTTAGTTCAACCCACACAGAAAAGGAATCTTCACTAGAAACACTTGACAAATGACATCTAGCCCCTGCTTTGCCGAGTACTTTCCTTGGTGCACTGTAGATACTAGCCAACCATAGACCCTTAAAGGTCCTTTGCTATATTCTTTGTATATAATAATTCTATCTCCTTTGCGCAAGTAACTTGTCCCCCATGCCCACAATGGCCTCCCTTTTCACCTTGACCTCTTAGAATCCTTGGTTTCCTTAGAGGCCCAATTCTACCTCCCACACAAGCTCTTATCAAAGACAAACCTCCCTTTTGTTAGTGTTTCCTCCAGCTCTAGAAATTACTTTGAATTAACTTTGTATATTTTTTTGTATTTTCATTTATAACATAGTTTCCCACAATCAAATGTAAATTGCTCGTAGGCAGGGACAGGGTTTTGTTTTTGCTTCTGTCTCCTTGGTGCTCTGTAAAGTACAGACCATACGATATTTGCTTAATAAATACTTGTAGAATGAATGGATGGGGGAACGAATAAAGTCAGAGGTAGATGAATCATTAGATGATAAACTGTGCCACTTTTCATCTCTACATTCTCAGTGCCTAGCAGAGTGCCATGCATGCATACATGCAATCAGTGATTAATACATGTTTTTTTAATTGAAGACTGAATAAAGAAATTGTGAGGACTACCAAAAAAAAAGGGGGGGGATAAAATATGCCCCACGTTTCTCAGAACTTATCTATTGGGTTTACCAGTAGAGCTGTTTGATAAAGGAAGTTCCCAGATACCATTTGATAGTGAGCCTCTGCAAACAAAGAGCTTGGATTCCATCTCATCTTGATGTCAGGACCATGCCCTTAGAAGGGCATGCCTTCTGTAGGATAGGTCTCAGTAAGTGAAAATGAATTGGTTCCCTCACACTGTTGTTGATGGGACAGACCACGGAGAGCCTATTTAATAAAATGTGGGGGGGCAGGTAGGTGTATATTGAGGGGAATAATCAAGGTATATTTGGATTTCTTGCCTTTTCTCCTCTTCCCAAAAGACCTGAGAGAGAAGCAGAGCTAAAAGTAAAGTTAGATGTACCTGGAGAGAGGACAGGCAGCATGGGGAGAGATGCTAATGAATGATTTGGGGGAGAGGGCATTGCAGAAACACATAGGAGTTGCATGTGGTTTTGTCCACATGGTCTGAGAAAATAGCCTCTGGCTCTCACTTTGGTAAGGCAGAGGCATAACATACCAAGAGATGTTAATAATGCAGATTAAGCATTAAAATGTATTAATGAAATTATTAAGCATAAAAATGTATTGTGAGTACTTATTTGTTTTCTAGACAGCCCCTTGTTAAATACTTACCCGCAAAATACTGGGTTGCTACCCAGGAAAAGATGACTTGACTTTATGAATTCTCTGTATCGTTTTACATTGTTAAAGTTGGGGCTGGAAGGAACTTGGAGAAACCACTTGGTCTATCCACCTTAGTTTACAAATGAAGAAACTGAGATTGAGACAGTCAATCTGTGACTTGTCCAAATTTGCACAACTAGGTAATGGAAGAGTTGGAGCTAAACCTGGTGGAGTGCTAAATCAAACAGACAATGCTATGGTAATTCAGAAAGGAAGACCTTCCCAGAGGAAGTCAAACAAAGATTAGACATTGAAGAATGGAAAAGATACAAGTAGGGACAGTTTGTCTAGCAGTAGGAATTTGAATAAAGGCAGAGAAGTTGAAATGAAAATATTATACTACAGAGACATTGAACCAAACAGTTTACTTAGAGCAAAAGGATCTTAGAGAGAGGGGTAGTAGAGGATAAGACCAAAACAATAGATTGAGCCCAATTAAAGGCCCTGTGAGGTTATCTTATCCCCATTTTTATCTTCATTTTACAGATGAAGGAACCATGGCTCAGGGAAACAAAGCGACCTTTCCAGGGTCACACATACCTGTAAGATGCTAGATGAGTGGTTCTTTAGAGTCCCTTACAGATCTAATTTTCTATAATTCTACCTATTATAACTTTCTCTGCCTTACTAACCAGATTAAACATATAGCTTCACAATAAATATAACTTTGCAATAAATTTAACATTATAGTTGAACTGCACCTTTTAAAAGACATGAAATCCACCTGTAAGGCTCTTATCACTGCTGTAATGGTGTTTTTACACTAAATAATGTTTGGTTTTCTCAGAACCAAGCAACAACCTTATGTCAGTATACCTTCTAGATTATGTTTTACATTAAACTAATTATATTTTATATTAAGAGGTAGCTAAGTGGTTAATTGGATAGAATACTGGACCTGAAGTCATGAAGACCACCTACTTAATTGTGTGACCCTGAGCAAGTAGCTTAACAGCCATCTGCCTTAGTTTCCTTATCTGTCAAATGGGGATAAGATCACCTACCTCCCAGAGTTTGGTGTGAGAATAAAAATAGATAATATTTGTAAAGTGCTTTGCAGCCCTTCAAGTGATATGTAAATGCTAGTGATTTTTACTCATTATTAATCATAATAACCATAATTTTAAACTTTTGGGGGAAGGCAATCTGGTACACTGGGAAAAGCAATGGATCTGAAGTCAGAGGACCTGGTTTTAAACCTTGCCCCTGATATTTACCACCTGTCTAACCTTATACAAGTCAGATTTATTTGTCAAAATATACTGCAGTGAAGTAAAAACTTTAGGTAACATTTAAATGTCAGGCTGATAGCCCTTACCCTAAATGGCTTCACACTGCTACACTTTTCTCATGCATAGGATCCCAGATTTAGTGCAGCAAAGGACCCTATTAGTCATCAAACCAACTCCTTCCTGTTACAGGTAAGGAAACAGGTCCCAAGAGGTGAAGAGTCACCCAAGGTCAAGTAGGAAGAAAGTGTTTGCTTCTCTAGTTTAGCTGATCAGCTTTTGCTTTTCTTTTTCTTCTCTTGATACCAGCTCTCTCTTCTTTCTGCTGTCATTATGCCTACTTTGAGGCATTGCCCTTTCTGCCTCCTAATCTGTTATCTATTCGAATCTAGAAACTGCCCCCACCCCAAGGTTGCCAGGGTAAAGCAGATAAACCAAGGCTGTTAAATCAGGCTAATTTCACACAAAGGACCCAGTCAATAGGCCCTGACCCTTATACACTGGGCTTTGTCATAGCCATTTTCCTCACTGCTTAGAAAATTTTTGCTTACTTGTGAAGTTTATATGATTGAACTTACTGGATGTCTCTGCCTTTTGGATACAAGCAGAACTTTGAGATTTTAAAGGATATTTTTGATGTTGATCTGATGTGAACTGTTGGATGCTACAGAGGCTTCTCACCACCCCCACTCCCTAACTTTGTCCCATGATTCTGTTATGAGCTCCAATACTTCAAAAAATCATTATTTTGTTGATATATACATATATATTCCTGCCATTGAAACAGATCATAATACTGGCTGCACTTTAGTATCAATTTGTCAACAAGCATTTCATTGATCCGCTACTATGTGTCAGCAGTCAGTCTTTGAAAATTGTTAGGCTGAAAAAAACAATAAAATCTGCTAAACTGTTTGAATTTTTCTAAATAAATAGGCCATCAAGACTTGATTTATTATTTCTCCTCTCCTCCTTTACTTTTATCTAGTCTTTTGCTTTCATTGGTATAGGGAACTTCTTTTTTTTTTTTTCTTGAGGGGCATTGAGGGTTAGGTGACTTGTCCAGGGTCACACAGCTAGTAAATGTCAAGTGTCTGAGGCCGGATTTGAACTGAGGTACTCCTGAATCCAGGGCTGGTGCTTTATCCACTTCACCACCTAGCTGTCCAGTATAGGGAACTTCTAATGAGGAAACTCCCTCCACCAAGGTAGACTGGCACCTCTATACCTGGAGCTCAGAGACTTACCCTTGATCACATAGCCTTCCTGTAAAAAGTGAGACTCGAACTCAGGTCTTCCTGACCTTGAAACGAGCTCTCTATCTCCTACTCATGCTGCCCATCATTGAATGACAGATCCATCATTCCTTGAAAGTTCTTCCAACAAGGTAATACCCAGGGGAGTAGTGGTTCTCAAAGAGCATACTATGAGTTTCTTTAGGTGTGCTAATGAAATTGTATGATATCTCAGATAAAATAAATCCACAAATGATCCAAATATCTATTTACTTAACCCAGAATGCATGCTATAGTAATACAGCAATATGCAAAATAAGCAAAACTTGCCTGGTATACCTAATCTTAAACTAAATCAGACCTTCAATCCTCAGAGAACTGAACAAAAATGGCTGCTCTTATTGAAGTGAAAATTGGCAAGCTTGAGGCTCTCCACTCTCTCTCTTGTATTGCCAACTTAATCATTCATCGTGCCAAGACTCTTCAAGGCAAAGAATCCTGTAAGACTGTAAGTTATCGAGCAAATGAAGTTTAGGAACCACTATACTAGAGCTTGGGCTCCACTAGCTTAGACTTCAAACAATTCCATAATATGGTGACAAAAAGAGAAAAAATGTAGTCAGGGGTATCATCTAATGGGTTGCTCTTCCAATCAAATCCCTAAAGACTGTGAATAAATCCAAATGGTTTCATTGTGTTAAATTATGACCCACAGTACAAAAATATTTTCATGGAGACCTGTGTAAAAATTTGAAAGATGAGCACAGTAATTTTTAATTCAACACATTAATAAATCCTTTTAATGCCCAGCTCCTGTGCCATCGCCAAACACTTTTTTCTTTTTCTTTTTTTTTTCAGGGCAATGAGGGTTAAGTGACTTGCCCAGAGTCACATAGTGTCAAGTGTCAGGTCCTCCTGAATCCAGGGCCAGTCCTTTATCCACTGTGCCACCTAGCTGCCCCCAAAACACTTTTTCTGAGTCCCAGCCCCCAATCCAAAGATTAGTGCTGTGAGGAAGTTATTCTGTGTTTACTCGGTGTATATTTTGTGTTTCTGAATTTGCATACCTGTTGTTTCTCTCCAGTAGAATCTTTAATTCAATTTAATGAACACTTGTAATATTAGATCTTTTAGGGCAGGCACTATTTTTGGTTTTGTATCTCTTATACCTAACAGTGCCTTGTACATAGTAGGTGCTTAATAAAAGTTTTGGGAATTAAATTAGAGAAAACTTGATTTTTTAAAAAGTCCTCCTCTGATCTGTATTGAAAACCCTCTTGCAGATTTGAGGAGGGCCTACTCATTATAAATCTATTTAATTTTTGTTTCAAAGGGCTTATTTAAGTGGTCAGGACTATCAGGGTTCTGTGCAGAATTTCACAAACAGGATTGTAAATTAAAAAGGACCAAAACAGGATTTGTTCATTTAAAATGGATATTTAAAAAATTTTTTTCTTTTGTCAAGATTGAAGATTTATTCAAGCCAGTTTCTAAGGAGGAGAGAAATACTGTCTCAAATGGAGCCAGCTGCATGCAATGAATTCATCTGGGCTTTGTAATAATCTGCTTCAATTTTATGCAGTAGGGGACTTGCCTTACTTCTGTTCTCCTGAGAGGAAATTCTCTGCAATGAAGGGAACTGCTGCTATTCTGGACTTAATTCATACCAACAAAGAGCTGGCTGGTGATGCAAAAGTGATGGGAGAACTATGGGAATGAGTGACTGTGACATTTTGAAGTGCAGGGTAGGAAATACCTTGAGCAGGAAATCAGATTTCAATAAGTCCCAAGGAAGACATGGCAGCAGACTCTAAAAAAAAGGAACACATGTCTGAAGGAATGGGAGATCCTAAAAAATGAAATTCTTATTGTACAATTTAAAACATTTTTGTCAGTCATTTTTAGTTGTATTTGACTCTCTGCGACTCCACTTGTGATTTTCTTGACTTGCCATTCCTTTTCCAGCTCATTTTACAGATGAGGAAACTGAGGCAAAAGGGTTAAATGACTTGAAATAAAAACAGGGTCACACAGACAGTAAATGTCTGAAGCCATATTTGAAGTCAGGAAATGAGTGTTCTTAACTCCAGGCCTGGCACTCTACCCAGTGCTCTACCTACCTGTAATTAAAAGCATTACAATGGTGTGGGGGTGGTGGGGAGAGAAGGAGGAAGGTGTCTCAAGAAGCCAATGTGATTGCAAAGGGACTTCTCTGAAGAGCTTAGATTTGGGGGGGGGTGAGGGGGGGCGATGAGGGTTAAGTGACTTGCCCAGAGTCACATAGTCAGTAAGTGTCAAGTGTCCGAGGCCAGATTTGAACTCAGGTCCTCCTGAATCCAGGGCCAGTTCTTTATCCACTGTGCCACCTAGCTGCCCCCAAGAGCTTAGATTTTTATTTTTATTTATTTTTTAGTGAGGCAATTGGGGTTAAGTGACTTGTCCAGGGTCACACAGCTAGTAAGTGTTAAGTGTCTGAGGCTGGATTTGAACTCAGGTACTCCCGACTCCAAGGCCAGTGCTCTATCCACTGTGCCACCTAACTGCCCCTAGAGCTTAGATTTTTAAAAGATAAAACATGTTGCTGGCAGGAGAGGCTTTATGAAGCTTCATCACAGAATCAGAAATTTAAACAACTGTGGGCTTTTGTTCATAAACCCTCAAAGAAAACAATTTATATTAAAAACAAACAAAAAAAGAAACCAGACAGGCAGGGCTATCATTGGCTTGCATGTCACTGTAATTTACACAAGTGTGCCCTAGATAGAATTTAAGAATTGTGGCAAAAAAAAGATAAAACACAAAATATGGCTGTAGGGACAAAGAACTAAGGATAAAAGCCAAAATAACAATGTAAAAAAGGCTCAAAATGAATACAAGTTGAGAGTAATATCAAGACCAACAAAAATGATTTTTTAAGCTTTTTTTTAAAAGCTTATAATTGGATAAAGGTGAATGAATGAAAACATATTATTAAGATCTTAGTCTGTGCCAAACACTATAAGTGCTGGTTACACAACTAGAACATAAAAGCAATCCTTGATCTCAAGCAGTTCACACTAACTGGAGAAACAACAGATAGGAGGGTTCAGCAGCAAGGAGAATGGAAGTCCTGAAATGGTGAGGCAAATGGTGACAAGGTCCAGGGGTGATAAGGATGAATCAGTATACTCTTTGGAGAGTATAGCAGCAGGGCAACATACTAAGTGGCCCCATGGATCATAGTATACAAGGTCAGAGCAGATGGTAAAGTCTTACAGTTCAGTTATTTTTCTAGGTAAAGATACTAGAGTCGTTTGCCATTCCCTTCTCCAGCTCATTCTATAAATAAGGAAACTGAGGCAAAAAGGGTTAAGTGACTTGCACAGGGTCACACAGCTAGTAAATGTCTGAGGCCAAATTTGAACTCAGGAAGATGGAGTACTCCTGACTTGAGGCTGGGGTGCTCTATTCATTACACCACCTGACTTGAGGCTGGGTGCTCTATTAACTACACCACCTAGCTCCTCCAATTTACCAGAAGAATTACACTCCAGTTGATTACACTCTGCTCATACAATCATTGTGAGCAGCTATGTTCTCTCCACAGGTAAGGAAGGGCCCTAGAAGGGGGTGCACCCCACCTTGGCTGAGAAGAGGGTAGGAAGGGGAGGTTGGAGAAGGATCAGTCCTGAGTGTCTGAGCGGGGATTCTTGTCTCTGAAGGAGTGTGGAGGGACTTGGGCAGGTTACTGTCCAGCCAGGAGTGGGGAAAGGGAAGTGGGGATGGCATTAGCAGGAAAGCTAAGGTAGAAGAGCATGCCTCAGTACTTTCTCTGGCATCCATATGGTTTATGAGAGGCCTGGGACTGAAGAAGAGGGTTAAGGAAGCCCTCTTCCCCTTCCCCAATGGAAGCCTGTTCATGCTGACAGTTGAATAGGTTGTGAATAGATTAAGACCAGAGTTGGATAACCCTAGGTTCCAATTTCAGCTTTCCCATTTGATGACCTGTGTAACTTTGTGCAAGACACTTCATCTCTCTATGACTTCTTCCTGTTTAGGAAAAGATACTTTCATATTGACATGACAAAGATGGTAGAACTAACCAACTCTTTTTATATTTTCCCCAGTGAGCAGAATGTTCTGCCATCTAGAAATGAATAGAGTTGAAAAGAGGGAATCACATTTTAATTTTAAAAAATATTTTGAAGTTTTGAGTTGCAAATTCTATCCCTCCCTCCCCTCCCCTCCCTGAGACAGTAAGGAATCAGATATATGTTATACATGTGTAATTATGTAAAACATTTCCATATTAGTCATTTTATATAAGAAGACTCAAATAAAAGAAGAAAATGAGAAATAGCATGCTTTGGTCTGTATTCAATTAATATCAGTTCTTTCTCTGGAGGTAGATCATATGCTTCATCATTAGTCCTTTGGGATTGTCTTGGATCACTATTGCTGAGAGTAGTTAAGTCATTCACAGTTCTTCAAACAATATTGCTGTTACTGTGTACAGCACTCTCCTGGTTCTGTTTACTATTCATCAGTTCATGTAAGTCTTTCCAGGTTTATCTGAAATCATCCAGTTTGTCATTTCTTATAGCACAATAATAATTTCAATCATATACCACAGCTTATTTAACCATTCCCCAATTGGTGGGCATCCCTTTGATTTCCAATTCTTAGCCATCACAAAAAGGGCTGCTATAAATATTTTTGTACAAATAGGACCTTTTCCCTTTTTCAGATGTCACTGGGATATAGACCCTAGTAGTGGTATTGCTGATCAAAGAGTATGCATAGTTTTATAGCCCTTTGGACATAGTTGAGGAACTCACATTTAAGAACAATTTATATGCCATCTTACAATTTCTCCACCTACTTTAAGTGAATTGAAATCTTCAGACTGAAATGGAAGAGTGCTGAAAGAGCTTGCTTTCAATTTCCATCAGTAATCTGTGGGAAATCATGGAAAATGGGAGCAATGCCAAGAGACCAGAGGCAAGCAAGTATTGTCCTGATTTCCCAAAGGGTGGAAAGGGTGGATCCCAGAACTTAATAGAATATTGTATGTTGATCCCTGGAAAAGTTCTTGAAGCAGATGGTTTATGGAAGTTTAGTCAAGAATGGGGAAATATCTGACATTTATATAATATTTTAAAGTTGATAAAATACCACCTTCTGAGGTAGGTATTTGATAGCTGAGGCAACTCCTGCCACGGTCCATGCCTTTGCACAAGCTGCTTCCTCACACCTGGAATATTCTGCTTTCCTTTCATGTTTTTATTTTTGTATTTTTCAACATTGAGCTCTCTTTTAGGCTTTTGTGATCCCTGTCCTCAGTTGTATTTCTTCCCTCAATTTCCTTGTATCTACTTATCTGCATACATATTGTATCTTGCAAGCTTGTAAGTTTATCAAGGGCAGGAACTGATTTTTGTTTTGTCTTTTCTTTGTATCCCTACTGCCAAGTACAATGCCTTGCCTACTTGGTAAATATTTATTGAATTAGGTTGAACCAAATCCTATGACTCAACCAGAATCACACAGTAAGTGTAGACACTGAGAGACTAGTTCTTCTGACGTTTACAAATGCTCTTTATGTCATAGCAATCTGTCCCTGGGACTTGAGTTCACTAAGAATAATCATATAAAACCCTCTTTGTTATTATTTTTTTTGAAACTTTTGTGGTTCCCTGTTATTTCCAGGATAAAGTTCTCCATAACCTGGCCACTTCCCAGTCTTCTTACACATTCCCTGTGTTCCAGTGATATGGCCCTCCTTGCTATTCGTCACACATAATATTCCATCTCACGGCTGAGTGTTTTCACTGGCTGTCTCCCAAGCCTGGGATTCTCTCCCTCCTCCTCTCATCCTTCTGACTGCCCTGCCTCCCTTCAAGTCTCACCTTAAATATTGCTTTCAGCAAGAAACTTTCCCCAGTCTTTGTTAATCTTAGGGCTTTCCCTCTGATATTACCCTGAACCCTTTATATATCTTGTTTGTATATGGTTGTTTTCATAGTTTCTCCCATGAAGGACCGTGAGCTCCTTGAAAGAATTAGTTGTTGTTTGAATTTTTTTGCCTTTCTTTGTATCCCTAGCTCTCAGCATGATGCCTGACACATAGTAGCTGCTTAATAACTATATACTGATTGACTGGCTAGAGTCTGTATGGTATAGCAGATAGAAAGCTTGACCTATAGTCATTAAGACCAGGCTTCAAATCCTACCTCTGACACTTATAAGGATGTAACAATGGACAAATCACTTAACCTCTTGGAGCTGGAGTCTATTCTCCAAGACTGAGTTATAGACAGGTTGTTTGCTGTCTGCACCTGTGTCCTTCCACCAATGAATTATGGCCCTTGTTGTATCGATATACTAAATTGGTAGATGAGTACAATGCCATCGAAATAAGCTAACTATGATTTCAGCAAAGTATTTGATGAAATCGCTCACCCTTGTGGATAAGATGGTGAAATCCAAGTTAGAAGATAATATAGTTAAGAAGATTTGAAATTCTTTAAACACCTGTATCAAGAGTATTGGTTAATAGATTATTATCAACTTGGAAAGTTGGCCAGTCCTGTCCTGTTTAACACTTTATATTGAGGACTTGTTTAAGGACATGCATATCAAATTTATAAATGATACAAGTAGATGTAATATATATATAAATTAAAATGGGCCTTCCTTTCTTTTTGTCATCCCCTATGCTTGAAATATTCTCTCTTCTCACCTCTACCTTCCTTCAAGTCTCAGCTAAAAATCCCATGTTCTTCAAGAAACTTTTCCATGGTCTCTGTCAATGTTAGTACCTTCTCTCTGAGATTATCTCCAATTTATCCTGTCTATATCTTGAGTTTTTTCATCAAGCAATCAATCAACAAATATTTATTAAGCACCTACTATGTGCCAGGTACTGCACCAAGTACTGTTTGTACATATTTGTTTGCATATTCTTTCCCCCATTAGACTACAAGTTTTTTGAGAGCAGGGACTATTTTTTGCCTTTCTTTATATCCCCAATCTTTTTTTTTTTTTTGGTGCAGCGCAGTGACGGTTAAGTGACTTGCCCAGGGTCACACAGCTAGTGTCAATTGTTTGAGACCAGATTTGAACTCAGGTCCTCCTGAATCCAGGGCCAGTGTTTTATCCACTGCACCACCTAGCTGCCCCTCTATATCCCCAATATTTAGCACAGTGCCTGGCACATAGTACTTAAAAATGCTATTTGACTTGTCTTGCCTTAAAAAACTACTCTAATAGCTTCCTAAATAGCTCTGCTTCCTGTCTACCTCTTCTCCAGTTTATCTTTCACACGGCAGGCCAAGTAATCTTCCTAATAAATCTCTCCTTAGTTCACCCTGAGAGCAGGGTCCAAGTTGAATGATTATATTCCAATTATGCTTTATAGTATCTTGTACATAGCAGGCTCTTAATAAATGTTTAGTGTTGATTCTGTTGAAGATATGACAGTCAAGGTTCTAAATGATCCCAGGAGGTTGGTATGAAAAGATGAAATTAACAAGATAGAAGTTAATATGAGTAAATGAACCTGAAGTCCTGCATTTATATTGACATCAACTACATAAGAACAGAATGGTGAAAACCTTTCTGTCTTGAGAAGAGTTGCCTCATGAAAAGCTGTGGTTTTAAGTTGACCACAAGATCAATATGAGCCAGATATGACTTTAAAAAAAACAACTAATAGAATTTTAAGCTATACTAATAAAAAGCATAGAGTTCCAATCACAGGAAAAATAGACCCATTGTTTTTCATACCAATCAGGGCACACCTAAAATGTCACGTACAATTCAGAGTGCTACTTTTTTAAGAGGTTCACTGGCCAACTAGAATACTTCCAAATGGTGAGAGGTTGGGAAATCATGCAAGCCATCTGAGAAATCTGTTGAAGTGCCTGGAAATGTTTAGCAAGGGGAAGAAAAGACTAAAGGGCATGATGAATGTCATCAATTGTTTAAATGGGTATAATATTATCACAGAGGAAGCATGGTCCAATAGCAAGAGCCCTGAAGGAAAAGTCAGAAGACTTAATTTTGAGAACCTGCCACATTACTTTGACCAACCAAGTTACTTAACTATTCTCAGCCCATAATAAAAAATACTTTCTAAACTGCAAGGTACAATGAAAATGTGAGTAGTTATAGTTAGCATGAAGGATCAGAGCTTGGATAAGTGGGTTAAAATTAGAAGGTATACAAATTTAAGAGCAATATAATAAACTCTAATATCTGGAAGAGAGGGGCAGTGTACTGAAGTGGAAGCCAGTCTTAAAGTCAGGAAGACCTGGGTTCAAGTCTAATACATACAAGCTCTGATACATACAAGCTTCCTGACCCTGGACAAGTCATTTGATCTCTCAATGCCAAGAGAAAACTTAAGACAATGAGTTACAAGGACAGAGCCAAGATGGTAGAGTAGAAGGAAGTATTGCTGAGGACCCCCACACCACCACTACCACCAAAAAATCCTCTTCCAAACAGATTTAGAAAATGCACCAAACCAAATCCTGATGGGGAAATCTAAGGAGAAAAAAGTCATAGTGAATAATTTTTCAAGGTCAAAGTCAGCAAAGGGAGACACAGAGAGAGGTCTCTGGATACTGGGGATAGAGTCTGGTCAGTAGCAAGCTTTGAGTATGGAGAGGCTATGAAGCCACGTATGAGTAGGTACCAGACCCATATGGGCACTGAAAGACACCATGATTTCTCACAGAAAATGGAAAACAGGTGCCAACTAGCAGCTCTGTCACTTAACTACCTAATTCTATGTCACATCCAGAGTGCACTAAGGAGGGGGACTTACACCGGGGTAGGGGTTGGACCAGAGTAAAGAGTGACCAAATCCTATTTTGTGTACCAAGCAAAAAGCAAGTTCAGAAGCAAGCAGCAATGATGTGGCTTGAACCCTATGGGTGGAGTAGGATCTTAGTTCCAGTTTCTAGCCTAATTTAAAAATTAGGCCACACCTAAATTAGGCCTTCAGAAGAATAACTAGGTAAGGCTAATAGTGGCTGGGTCAAATAGTAGTCTACTGTTGTAGGTTAGGAACTTGCAGAGCTCAGAGCAGGGAGGCAGTGATGACACTTTTCTCTGGATCAGAGTACTTTGGATATACTGAAAGTTTTCAGGTCCACAGTGTGACATGTACATGAGAACCTGGGATAATATAACACTCAGTACCCTAAGAAGGTAGCAACTCAATTGGCTCAGACCTTCCCTCCAGAAGTAATAAAAGCCTATCCCAAATAGTACACTTGAAATCAGAAATTAGGAAGGAAGAAGGGGTGAACAAACAAACAAACAAAAAGGATACTACCATAAAATTTCTGGTGACAGGGATGCTCAAGACACAAACCCAGAAGAGAATGACTCCAAGACATCTACAAGCAAAGCCACAAAGAAAAATGCAACTCAGGCACAACTCTAACATGAATTCCTAGAAGAATTAAAGCAATATTTTTTAAGTAATCAAAATGTTTTTATATGTGAAATGAGAGAAAGGAAAAGAAATGAGAACTAATAAAAAATAATTAGAAAGAGAATTAACAGCTTGGAACAAGAAGTACAAAACTTTACTAAAGCAACAAACTCCTTGAAAATTAGAAAGAACTAAATTGAAGCCAATGAGTCTATAAGAAAACCAGAAATATTTAAACAAAGTAAAAAGACTGGAAAAATATAAGAAAATGTAGGGTATGTCATAGCAAAAACAACTGACTTAAAATATTAAGGAAAAAATTAAGAATTATTTATTAGACTGCCTGAAAGCCATGACCAATAAAAGAGCTTAGATGTCATATTGCAAGAACTCTTAAAAAACAACTACCTAAATCTCTTGGAAACAAAGGGCAAAGTGGAAATAGAAAGAATGCACTGGTCACCTCTTGAAGGAAACTCCCAAATGAAAACTCCTAGGAATATGATAGTCAAAATCCAGAGCTTCCAAGTCAAAGAAAATAAAAATGCTGCAAGAAGTCAAAAAGAAAGAATTGAAGTACTGAGTCATAGTCAGTACATAGTCAGGATCACACATGGTTAGTAGTGAGATCTTGAAATATAATATTCCAAAAGACAGAATATAGGAGTACAACCAAGAATAAATTACTGAGCAAAATCGAGTATAGTCATACATGGAGGGGGAGGGTGTGTGGAAATTAACCTATAAATGAAATTGAGGGCTTCCAAGAATTCCTGATGAAGAGACCAGAGTTGAGTAGAAACTTTGAAAAAATGTAACAGGTAAGAAGAAGATAAAAAGGTAAACAATCATCAGGAATTAAACAAAGATAAACTGTTTATATTCTAACATGGAAAGATGATATATGTGTCCTCTCTGAACAATCTTATCATCTTTGGGAGTCATTTGTTGTTGCTGGTCATTTTTCAGTTGTGTCTGACTCTTCATGACTCCTTTTGGGGTTTTCTTGGCAAAGATACTGAAATTGTTTGCCATTTCCTTCTCCAGCTCATTTTATAGATGAGAAAATTGAGGCAAACAGGATAAAGTGACTTACCAAGGGCCGAATAGCTGGTGTGTGTCTTAAGCTGAATTTGAACTCAGGAAGAAGAGTCTTCCTGACTCCAGACCTAGCATTCCTCTGCTGTACCATTTGGATGCCCAATTATACAGAAGGCCTGGGAATCATTCTGTCATGTCTCAATAATCTTCAAAGAAGAATGGAAAGAGAGAGAATGAGGAATAAACTAGGAAAGAAGGAAAAGGAATGTTAGGGACAATTCTCTCACATAATCAGGGTGCACAAATAAAAGTCTATATAAATAATGAGGAAGGAGTTGGGGAGCAGTTGATGCTGAAACCTCACTCATCTGATTAAAGGAGGGAAGAATACACACACAAAGGCTGGCTACAGAAACATTTTTTTTTTATCAGGGAAATAGGAAAAGGAGAAAAGGAGGAATGGGAGAGTGGGTAGGTTAGGATAGGGATTAACCCTTTGCAAAATACAAAAATATTTATAGTTCTTTTTGAGCTGACAAATAATGGGAATCTGAGAGAGTATCCAACAACTGGGGAAGATTTAAATAGGTTATGGTATATTAATGTGATAGAAGACTATTGTGATTTAAGAATTTATGAAGGGGATGGTTTTAGAGAAACTTAAGACTTGTATGAATTGATGCAGAGTGAAGCAAAAAGAACAAAGAGAGAGAGGCAGCTAGGTGGTGCAGTGGATAAAGCACTGGCCCTGGATTCAGGAGGACCTGAGTTCAAATCTGGCCTCAGACACTTGACACTTACTGTGTGACCCTGGCCAAGTCACTTAACCCTCATTGCCCTGCCAAAAAAAAAAAGAAAAAAGAACCAAGAGAGAAATTTACATAATGACAACAATTTTATAAAGACAAACCACTTTGAAAGACTCTGATCAGAGTACTGACAAGTCACTATTCCAAAAGCATTATGGGTAAATATGCTACCTACTTCCCGATAGAGGTGAAGGACTTAGAGTGCAGAATGAGCCATCTCTCCATGTGTGTCTGTACAAATGTATAATCTATATGTCTTTTTAGAAATGGCCAAGGAAGAAATTTGTTTTGCTTGTAACTATACCCATTTGTAACATGTTTTGTTTTTCTTTCATTCTCAGTCAGGGGTGGGGAACAAAACAGATTTTTGTTGACTGAGAGAAATAAAATTTAATTTTAAAAGACTAAGACTATAACACATGTAAAGCATGTGTTAATCTACATTGGTAGAGGGAATTTCTTCACAGGGAATTCCCTATGCCTATGAAAGAAAAAGTCTGGCTTTTTTTAAGTGCCCCAAACCACAAAACTATGATTGCCTAGCAAGGAAATGATCTGCATTGGTAGGTAATGAGCCTTCCCTTTACTTGTAGTAATTAAGAAGCTGGACAACCATCTTTCAGGGCATCTATAAAAGAGCTTTCTGTATTGAATGGGAAGTTGGACTATGTGGGGTCCCTTTCAACACTGATGCTCTGTTGTTCACTTATACAAAGGCATGCAGAGGGGTGTAGGGTTGTGATGAAATAATGGGATTTAGCAGATACTCAAAGACCCACCTGGAGATTAATCTATACTGATTGAATCAAGTGAGAGTGACTGACTGCTGATTAAGCCTACTTCAAGTTAATTGGATTGTAATCACACCTGGCTATCCCTTAAGAAGGTATTGTTCTCAGAAGCTAGACTGTGAACTCAACTTGAGAACGCCTTCAAAACCAATGGATTTGGATGACGCCAACCAATCAGCTTGAAGCAGTGTGTAAGGACTGCCTTTGTTCCAGACCTATAAAAAGCTTCCACAATCAGCTTGCTGGAGAGTTCCTGATTAAAGCAGGCTTGTGGAGGAGGACTTCAGGAAGAACCCAACCAGGCTGGAACTCTAGGCTAGGTAGGACTTCTTTTTCTTAACTTTCTGAACTCCTTGTGAATACCTCTATGCTTTAATAAATGTTTAATGCCCAAAGACTGGTGCTGAAGCTTCTAATTTAAGGCGACCACAATTTAGACTTTAAACATCACAGGTCTGAAGTATAAAGAGAGAGACAGAGACAGAGAGACAGAGACAGAAAGACAGAAACAGAGAAAGACACAGAGAGACATAGAGAGCCAGTCAAGAAGAGAGCCTTGGGGGACACCCATGGTTATTGGGTGCATGATTGTTCAAAAAAGGAGGCTGAGCAAAAGCCCTAAGACTGTTAAGAGAAGGGTATCAGGTGAGAATAGTGTCAACGAAACCAGTGAAGGAGAGAATATCCAGGAAAAGGTGGTTGATACTGTCAAAAGCTGATTGATTATGGAGAAAAGATTTTGTGGACTGAATAGAAGATTTGGACATAGTTCTGGTGCCTCAGTGGATAGAGTGCTGAACCTGGAGTCAGGAAGTCTCATCTTTCTGAATTCAAATCTGGCCTCAGACACTAGTTGTATGACCCTGGGCAAGTCACTTAACCCTGTTTACCTCATTTCCTCATCTATAAAATGAGCTGGAGAAGAAATGCCAAATCACTCCAACATTGTTGCCAAGAACATCCCAAATGGAGTCATGGAGTGTAAAACATGGCTGAAAAATGATTCAACAATTCTTATTTTTGGCCTCAAGATATTTATTTGCCAGCGCCCATAGCTTTGTGTTCGTTGCACTTTTTGATTTGGTTCCCTATTATGAACATGAATAAAAATGCTTTATTGGTGATTTATTACTTAGAAATCAACAGATTTAGTGGTAATGTAAATATGGTTCTATGACACAACTATGACACTTAGGCAAGTTTAGTACCCATAGATTTTCCAACCCTACTTGTAGATGGTGGCAAATCCAGCCCTTGTTATTGACAACAATGTAATATGGTAGCCAGATGATACAATCCAAACAACTGTTGTTCATCATATTCCCACTATTGGTGCAGCCTTGGCCTTGTTCATGGAATTCATTTCAATAGAATTCTAGTCCAAATACCATTCAGTAGTGCCAATCTACAGTGATCTAGAGAAGAGAGATCTGGTGATCCAACGCAATTTTTAGTAGGCCAGTGATATCACCATTGCCAAAAAAAAAGTCAGCGATCCAAAACCTTTGTGCCCAGACTGACAGAACATAGCTTTCTGCTACTCTGGAGATTTTGACATGTTAAGTTTGAAGAAAAAAAATATCAGGTTCCTTTGAGCTAATTAGCAATTGGGCCCGTTCTTGACATCTCTTTAGTGAAAAAAGTCTTCAATTACTGATGAATTAAATGTAATGGAATATTCCTGAGACTCAAAGACTTTGAGGGGCTCTTCATAACAGACAATCAGAGAAAAGACTAAATGTTGGCTTTTCAGTTTTAGCAAGTAGAAAGGGTATTGCCTCTAACATCAGAGGACAGAGGTTCAGATCCCACTTCTATTGCTTATTATTTGTGTGACCTTGATCTTGCATAAGGAACTTAATCTCCCTGGGCCTTATTTTTTTCATCTCTTAAAATGAAGAGACCAGATGACCTTTGAGATCAATTCCAGCTCTTAATGTATGTCCCTATGACATACATTTATCCTTTAGCTTGTTATTCATTAGTTGATTTTATAATTACCATTCATGTGAACTCCATCTTCCTTTCCTGCTCTCAAAGTTCTGTGGTTCTGTGTGTGGTGGGCTACACGGGCTCAAAATGTGTGGATGAAGAAAGGAACCTTACTTAGAACTTGGCAAAAAGGGGGCCTGGTTTGTACAGAAACAAGTTGTCTAAAATATATGATTGCCTTTGTTGTCTCATTCTTGGTGAACTATTACAATGCAAGTTATTCTTTTATAAGATGTCTATTAACATCTATCCTTAATACCCCTTATTTATGTCATTGAAATATACATCTTCTCACTATTTGGGCTCATATAGCCAGATTCACTAAGGAACAAATAATAAAATTTGAGAAATGAAAGGAAACTTTAAGATTATTTATTTCAGTCCCCCCAATTTATAGATGAGAAAAGGCCCAAGGCCAATTCCCAGTCCAGTACTAGAGACATCATTTCATGCTTCCTCTAGACCTTATTTGGTAAATTCCCTTGCATAATTTGTACCATGCCTCCTATAATTGATATTCTCTCTGAAATTCTTGTATAAAATCCCCATTGTCAATTTTGAAGCTGACCCTAAGAAATAAAGTGGTGCCTTCAGAAACTTCTAAGCTCTTAGCACATTTGGAGATGCATATAGTTATCCTTAATGAGGATAATAGCACCTAACTCACATGGGGGTTGTGAGGATCAAATGAGATAATATTTGTAAAATGCTTAGATCAGTATCTAGCACATAGTAGGTACTTAATAAATACTTGTTCTCTTCCCTTCCCTCCCCCTCCCCAATCAAGAAAATCAGGTCAAAATACAAAACCAAACACAAACCCTGACTCTGTGCAAAGCATATACAAAAAAAAAAGGGGGGAGTGATAAGTCCTCTTCTCCAGGTTGTAAGTCCCTAGTTGCTTCAATTAAGGCCCTGGACCACAGGGATCCCCTATTCTAGTGGTCCTCCTATCATATCCTTCCTTAAACATGGCCCCATTACCACTACCCCAGGTTCTGCCTCAATGACAAAACCAAAAACCAATCTCTAGACAGGAAAGTCTAATCTACATTGATGCAAGTTTTGGTGGGTCCATTTCTGGAGTGACAGAATCTTTATGATGCTTTTTTTTTTTTGGTGAGGCAGTTGGGGTTAAGTGATTTGCCCAGAGTCACACAGCTAGTAAGTGTCAAGTGTCTGAGGTCGGATTTGAACTCAGGTCCTCCTGAATCCAAGGCTGGTGCTCTATCCACTGTGCCACCTAGCTGCCCCTTCATAATGCTTTTTAAATCTGGTAATAAATAGTATTCAGAATGAATTGGAAGAGAGAGAGAGAGAGAGAGAGAGAGAGAGAGAGAGAGAGAGAGAGAGAGAGAGAGAGAGAGAGTAGAGATAGGAAAATGAGCTAGAAGGCAACTGCAATAGTCAAGATGTGAGCTAATAGGCATGGTGAGAGAGAGGAAAAGGAAAGCAAGCAATGAGTCAAGAGATACTATGAGAAAAGAAACAATAGAAATCTATGAGGGACTAGAGATGAAAAGAAGGAAAATTCAAAGAAGACTGAGATTTTAAGATCAGGTTATTGAAAAATAAGATTTCAATTTCTGGACTATGGTTTCGGGCCCAGGAATTCTAGGCTTTTAGCCAGCACTTGAGGTCCAATAAAACATATATTATGCTATCCATATCTACAGATAAAATATGTATTTCCCGGAGATGTGCAAATCTTTACAAAAAGACTTTAAGGTGAAAATGCTGAGGAAGGGAAAAAACTTCCCACATATATACGATAAGCCAGATATAAAATAGGTATAAAATAGTGGTGAGGTCCAGTAATTCAAAGAAAACAATATTTTCCTTAGATTCCTTTTTTATTATGACTGACAAACTTCAACAAAAACAAACATTTCCATATACAAAGAACAAAAAAGAAAATTGTTTATGAAACTGAATCTAATAAATAAAGCTTTTAAAAGTATGTATTAGGGGGTAGCTAGGTGGCACAGTGGATAAAGTAATGGCCCTGGATTCAGGAGTACCTGAGTTCAAATCCTGTCTCAGACACTTGACACTTAACTAGCTATGTGACCTTGGGCAAGTCACTTAACCCCAACTGCCTCACCAAAAAAAAAAAAACATAAAAAAGTATGTATTAAATAATAATAGGCATTAAATGAAATAATGACCATAAATATGGGCAGCTATGTCATACAATGGATAGATAGAGTGATGAGCCTGGAGATTAAATCTGGGCTCAGATACTTAACTGTGTGATCATGGGCTAGTCACTTAACCCTCTTTGCCTCAGTTTCCTCATTTGTAAAATGAGCTGGAGAAGGAAATGGCAAACCACTCCAATATCTTTGCCAAGATAACCCCAAATGGGGTCATGAAGAGTTGAACATAACTGAAAAACAACTCTACAACAGCAAATTAGATAACAATAATGGCTAGCCTTTATCTAGCATTTTAAGGTTCTCAACGTGCTTTGCAAATATCTCAGTTTATTTTCACAACAACCCGAGCAGGTAGGTGCTATTATGATTCCCATTTTACACATGAAGAAACTGTGGCCACCAGAAGTTAAATGACTTACCAGGAATCACACTGTCAGTGAATGTCTAAGGCAGGATTTGAATTTAGGTCTTTCTGACTCCAATCCAGCATTCTCCCCACTAAATCCTTAACTGCCTTTATTTAAAGTAATAGTTTTGTTGCTGCCCTGATTGTAGGTGTTCCCTTCTGAACTACATTCTTTCATTTTGTGTATTTTTAAAGTGTTTTACTGAAGTACTTTTTCTTCTTTTTCTCCTTTTTGGGACACTATTCTCTCTGATCCCTCTCGACCCATAATGATTCTTCCTCCCTCAAAAAAATAGAAGCTGTCCTATGTAACATATAAGTTTATAAGTAAACAAATGGGGGCAGCTAGGTGGCACAGTGGATAAAGCACTGGCCCTGGATTCAGGAGGACCTGAGTTCAAATCTGGCCTCAGACACTTGACACTTACTAGCTGTGTGACCCTGGGCAAGTCATTTAACTTTCACTGCCCCACCAAAAAACAAAACAAAACAAAATTATTATAAGTAAACAAATGCACACTCTGACTGTGTCTGAATATGCCCTTCTAGTGTACTGTCTTTTTGCCAAGAAGTGAGAAGCATATATAAACATTAATCCTCTGGAATTATGGTTAATCATTATGTTGGTCATAGTCTTTAGTCTTTTCTAGTGGTATTCCTTCACCCATTGGCAGTCTTTTAACTTGTTCTGGTTCTGTTCACTTCTTTCTGCATCAGTTCATAAAAATCTTTTCAGGTTTCTTTGAAACTATCTCTTTTGCCATTTCTTTTTTATTATTATTAGATTTATTTATTTAGGCAGGGCAATGGGAGTTAAATGACTTGCCCAGGGTCATACAGCTAGTAAGTGTTACGTGTCTGAGGCTGGATTTGAAGTCAAGTCCTCCTGAATCCAGGGCTGGTGCTTTATCCACTGCACCACCTACCTGCCCCATGCCATTTCTTATACCAGAATAATAATGGTTCACATTTATATTCCATAATTGTTCATCCATTTCCCGGTTAATGGGTACTCATTTTTTCCCTAGTTCTTTGCTACAATAAAAAGTGTTGCTATGAGTATTTTTGTAAATATGGGTCCTTCCCACATATTCTTTGATCTCTTTAGTGTGTATCCATAAAGTGTTATCATTTAGTAAAGTTTGGTAACAATTTAGCAATTTTAAGAGAATAGTTACAGATTACTTTCTAAAATATTTGGTTCAATTCAAAGCTTCACCAGTAAGACATTAGAGTGCTTATATTCCTATAAGTCCTCCAATGGTTGTCATTTTCCTTTTTCTGTCATTTTTGCCAATCTGAAGGTTGTAAGGTACAACTTTAAAGTTGTCTTACTTTGCATTTTTCTTATTACTAGTGATTTGGAGCAGTTTTTCATATAGTCTTACTAGTTTGGATTTTCTCTTTTGAGGATGGTTTATTCATATCCTTTCACTAACTCTTGGGGCATAGCTCTTGTTCTTATATACTTGCACTAATGTTCTACATATCATTGATATCTTACTTTTATCAGAAAAATTTACTGAAAAGATTTTCTCTCCTTTCTAATTTGTTTCCCTTCTAATTTGAATTGTATTGATTTTATTTGTGCAAGAACTTTTCAATATTATATAATCAAAATTGTTCTTTTTACTTCCTGTGGTCATTTCTACCTTTTATTTGGTTAAGAACTCTTCCCTTTTCCATAGTTATAAAAGTTATCTCCTTCCATTGCCTTTTGCTTATGATGTTACCTTTTATATCTAGGTCATATATCCATTTGGAGGTCATTACAGTATATTGTGTGAAACATGGATTTAAGTCTAATTTCTGTCAGACTTTTCCCAGTTTTCCCAGCTGTTTTTGTCAAATTCTGAGTTCTTATTTGCTGATGTATAAATGACAGAAAACTTGAGATGAAATTATAGAATTGTGTGATAGAAACAAGGAGAAGAAGGTCAAATACCCCAGATTTGGGGAAAGCAGAATTTAAAGAGCTCAAAAAAAAGTGCTACCCAGAAAGTTAGTTGAAGAGGTTTGGGAAGCTGAGGAAAACCCCACTGAACCTCAGTTTCCTTATCTGGACAAATGTGCAAAAGTAAGTAAATTCAAAGGCTATACAACGTAAGTATAAGGTAATTTGGGGGAAGGAGGAGACAACTGAATGGAGAAGAATAGGAAGAAACTTGCAGGGAAATAAGTTGAGCTTTCAAAGAAACAAGGGATTCTAAAAGGAAGAAATGAGGAAGGATTTATCCCAGATAAAGCAGGAATCCTGTACAAAGTCATAGAGAGAAGCTACAGATAGAATATTGGATACTAGGAACAACAAGTGAGCCAGTTTGTCTGGGAGATAGAGTATATAAGAAGGAATAATTTGAAATCAACTTGGAAGTTAGGTTAGAATCTTATTATGAGGGGTGTTAAATCCCAAGCTGAGAAATTAGTATTTTATACTAAGCCATTAAAGTTTTTGGCGGGGGGGGGGGGGTTGCAGAGAGGGGCAGACCTAGTCAGACTTGAACTTTAGGAAAAATATTTTGCTAGTTGTATGAAAGATGGATTGGAGAAGACGTAGGGTCATAGATCTTAAACTGGAAGGGAAATAAACTATTTAGTCCAATCCCTTCATTTTCCAGATGAGGAAATTGAGGCCCAGTGAAGTTGTGGCTTACTTGAGGTAACACAGGTAATATCAGAGACAGGATTTGAACCCAGGTCCTTTGATTCCAACGAGTACTCTTTACCTTGTACCATGGCATCAGATAATGATTTTTTTTCCAGTCACAACAGCTTGTGAAGATTATTCATTTACTCCAGTGGCTAGAACGCTGGGCCTGGAGTCAAGAAGTTTCAGATACTTATTAGCTGTATGGCCCAGGGCAAGTCACTTAACCTCTATTTGCCTCAGTTTCCTCAACTGCAAAGCAGGGATAATAACAGCATCAACCTCTCAGAGTTATGTAGTAGGCACTATTTTTTGTTCTTGTTTGGTTGGTTAGTTTGATTCTTTATGACCCCATTTGGGGTTTTCTTGGCAAAGCTACTGGAGTGATTCGCCATTTCCTTCTTAAGCTCATTTTACAGATGAGGAAACTGAAACAAATGTGACCTGGCCAGGGTCACACAGCTAGCAAGTGTCTGAGGCCAGATTTAAAGTCAGGTCTTCCTGACTCCAGAACTGGCTCTCTATCCACTGTGCTACCTAGCTGTCCTTGTCCCTCTTTGTCCCTCCTCCACCCCTTCCTTCTAAGGCAGAAAGAGAGACTGCAATCTACTTCGGCAGTAATAAGGTTTACCACTACCACCCCCCCCCCCCCAATAAAACCACAGTTCCAACAAGTATTCCAATAACTTCAGTCGAGTTTTTTCCTTCCATTCTAAACTAGGCTTAAAATGGGCAACCTGGTTAGGTTGATGTTATCAAAAAGATCCACAAGGCCTTTCATATCTTTGGTTAATAGCAATGGGAAATGTACTGCTTAACTCTTAGAGCTTGCAATTCTTCTCTCAAGTGCCTTTTAATTCTAGGATCCCTTTCTGTGGTTATTGGTATTTCCTACTGGGAATTATTTGTCTGGGCACATCCTGGTCAGCCTAACCACTCACTCAGTCTTACCCTGGACCTAGCTGAAGCATCAGAATGAAAACATCTTCAAAACTCTTAACTCCCAAGCTGCCTGCTTCCCTGCCAATCCGGGTCTTAATGGCTTCGTGTAACTATATTCCCTCATAGCATAAAGTGCCCCTTTTCCTTCTCTCCCCAACCTTATAGAAATGCATCAGCCCAATGGCCCAAATTTAAGCATCCTGTGGGAAGAAGCTCAGGAGACCGATGTTCTAGCCCAGGTTTCAAACAACAGGAATATGAAAGGACGTCTTGTTCTCTTATTACAGCAGGTGTTGGGAGATGGAACAGGGCTTCCTTGTTGAATTTTTCCAGGTTTAATATAGGGGCTGAGAGAATGAAATGGCCCTCCTGTGGTGGCTGTTTGTGTCCCACCATCTCTCAGGCCCCAGGGAGAATTAAGATTAAAAAGGAAAATGTGCTCGAGCTTCTAAGTAATATAATTTTTCCCCATGTACCGAAACAAGTAAAGGAACTTTTGAATCAGAGCACAAAAGATTTGCCTCTCAGGTGTTTTAAAGGACATTGCTTTTTCACCTAATATGTTAGGTTTTAAAATAAACTGACCTTGTTCCCCTCCCAGTCCCTTCCTCCCACCCCCACCCCCTTACCAGGCACATTCACAAATACAATTTTACCTTGTGATTGATTCAGACTTGATATGGGGGCCCAAGTCCAATTTTCTGTACCTAGGTGTTCAGCGAGACAATGGATGACCCCAAGCGACATTTATTTTTGTGTGATGGATATGTGATTTACTGTTTCAAAGAAAACCATTAAACTGGACTTCAATTTTAAAAGATTAAAAGAACACAGTGAAGTGGAGTTTGGAGTGAGAGATTTTAACCAGGGTTCAAAATCTACCTCTGCTACCTGCGTGACCTTAGCAAGTCATTTGAACTTCTCTAGGCCTCAGTTTCCTCATCTCTAAAATAGCTTGATTATGTTACAGTGGTAAGAATAATGACTCTGGGGGCAGCTAGGTGGTGCAGTGGATAGAGCACCGGCCCTGGAGTCAGGAGGACCTGAGTTCAAATCCGGCCTCAGATGCTTAACACTTACTAGCTGTGTGACCCTGGGCAAGTCACTTAACCCCAATTGCCTCACAAAATAAAAATTTTTTAAAAAGAAATAAAAAAGAATAATGACTCTGGAGTCAGAGAACCTAGGTTAAAATTTCGTTTCTGATACTTTAGCTCTTCGGGTGACCTGTTGCAAATCACTTGGGCTGCCTGATCCTCAGTTTTCTTATCTTTAAGTGAGGAGGTTGGACAAAGGCCATAGCCTCTGAAGTTCTATCCTGGAACTCTAATACTATGATTTCTAAGGTCCCTCATTAGGTATTGAGCTTCTTCAAGACCAAAGACTGTCTTTTTGTCTCTGCATGCCTTGCACTTAGCACAATTCCTGGCATATAGAAGGCACTTAATGTTTATTGACTGACTGACTGACTGACCTTCCTACTCTAAATTTATAATCCTTAGTGACCTAACTTCCCCAATTTATATCCTGACTCAACATTTAAATTATACCCTTTCTTTCTGCCTGACTCATCTTCCTTGGGGCAGGTAGCCTAGCAGGCACTTGAATGTGGGGCACAGAACTTGATTTTGTTCCCTTTCTAGCCCTCCTTCTAGCCACATTCACAGAATGTCAGGAGAGGTTGTAACAATGTCATCAGGGCGGCAAGTGGTAATAAAATCAAACTGAAATCAATTACTGTCAGAAATAACCTTGACTCCGCCTGTACACAGCACTGACTATGGTGCTGTCTGGAGCCAAGAGTTTGGACACTTTGCTGAATGTGCTTTCCTGATGCCAAGCTGAAAAATCTTAGGAGGAAAATCATCTATTGGGAGTGTGTCCTTATAGCTTCAAGATAAATGCCGGAGACAATTTATATCATCTAGGCATTTGTGGTGGGAGAAAAAAATTAAGAGGGAGAGGAGAAGGAAAAACGACAACACCTTCTGGAACTCAGGTATTTAGTGACTATAAGGTTAGAATTTTGTTTCATCTCTGTGTGGCCCTCTGTCCCCAATGTCAAGCACATGTGTGCTAAACAAACAAATAAAAATAGATTATACGCCTTTTAGGCTGCAGTCGACCATGTCAAATTTCAGCAGTGTAGCAAGAGTCCATTTTGATTTAAAGAAGCAAGGTGTAGGTCACCCTCACAGGGAGCATACCTCATTAGAATCTGTTGATGGAGGATGCAGTGAAGACATGGATCAGTCTGTGACATGGTCACTAAGGTCCTTTTTGTCTTGATTCAGGACATGACCCAAGCATATGGGAAATCCACCCGAGAGCACATCAGCTCTGCCAGGGACTTCTACAGCATCAGAGCTTATAGCTGTTTTGTATTCAAGAGTAAGCTATAGGTACCTTTGATAAATGTAATAGCCTAAAGCCCACAGGCCTCAGGCTCCTTTGAATATATCAGTCAAGAGCAAACTACACAAGTTAATAAAAACTTATTTATGCTCCATAATTATAGGTATGGACTCATCAGTCACTCTGGCTACTTTTGTCTAAATTGAATTCCTAATCTGGGGTCTACAGACTGCCAAATAGATTTCAGGGGATCTGTGAATTTATCTTTCAAAATATTATGATAGTTTTATTTTGACAGAATTGATTTTCTTTCTAACCCTGTGTATTGTATTTTAGACATTTAAAAACATTACCATAGGCTTTCTCAGACTTCCAAAGGGGTCCATGACCCCCAAAAGGCTAATGTCTCTCTTCTCTCTCTGAGAGATCATTGGACAATAGATTTGGAATTAGAAGCAACCTTAGAGGTCATTTAATCTAGTGTTCTCATTTTACAGCTAAGGAAACAGAGCCAGACAGGGAAAATGACAGAGCACACAGGTGGCCAGTCAGAAAGGATTTGAACCCAGGTTACACACCCCCAAATTTAGAACTCTTTTGTTGCCCCGTACTTCCCAGTGATACCACATTACATCTAGGAAGGGCCCTAGCCTGACCAGACTGCTGTCACATCAACAAAGGACAAATGGACAGATGTATGGAAGGTGGAAAAATAGGCCCGACATCTTAGCAGTGATAACTCCTGCAAAATAAGTGATAACATTACCTAGAAAGTATACAATTAGAGATGAAGGAAGGCTGCTCATGTAGCTAAAAGGAGCGATAACCAATGGACAACCCAAGTCCTATCATCGACTGGTTCCCAGAAAATGTTAAAGGATGGCTCCTCTGCATTGGGATCCTCTTTGTAGAACTCTACAAGGATCTAGGAGGATATAGACTGTGTTTAGTTTTGTGGGTTTTTTTTTGGGGGGGGGGTGGTTAACAGTTTAGGAAGGACACTGAAAAGCTGGAAAAACACACAGAGGAGAAGGGCAGCGGGGGAGAGGAGGCGGTTTTAAAAGGCCTTGATTTCATGGCCTATGAGGAGTAGCTGAAGAAACAAGATATTTAACCTGCAGAAGAGAATATTTAATTGGTCACATGATGATTGGCTCCATATATCTGAAAGACTGACACATCATAGAGAGATTCAACTTGTTCTGTTTGGCCCAAGGGACAGAATTAAGAAGAATGCCCAGGAGTGGCAAAGAGATGTCTTCATGAGGGTAAAACTTGCTGTACCAGAGTGTAATGGGCTGTGTCAGGAGGCAGCAGGTTCCCCTCACCGGAAATCTTCAATCAAAGGCTTGTCAATTATGTTATGGAGGACAGTCTTTCCACTATGCTTTGGACTGGGCAGTCTTTAAAGCACCTTCCACCTCTGGAATTCTTTGAATCTGTGTTCAGATGATCCAGAGCTCTGTCTACAAACAGGTAACCAAACTCCATGAGCAAATAGCCCATAAGCAAGAGGGGCTGTGGCAACTAAATCTATGTGACAATAATTTAGTTAATGATTTGGGGAATGGTTTCTGTGATAACCTTGATGTATTTTCCTACAGGTGGGTGCATGTACCAACATACTTATCTCCATTCTTAATCATGAATTATGAGCCTTCAAGAGAGTTCTCATTTATTATCTGAAAATTTGTAGTGTATTGGGACTTGTTTAAGTCCCTTGTCTTTTGTAACCAAGTTCCTCAAGTGATCTTTCCCCTGAAAGGCCATTAGTACAGCCACCAGCAGCCAACTCAAGGATGCGTTGTCATTTAATTAGTAGTTCTACTTCTCTCACAGAAAAGTAAACTGGAAAAGGTCTTTGTTATCATCCAGATATGTGGCCATCCTCTATACCCTGGCCTCTATATTAGTTTTTGGTTTTGTTTTGTTTTTTTCTGGGGCAATGGGAGTTAAGTGACTTGCCCAGGGTCACACAGCTAATGTCAAGTGTCTGAGGCTGGATTTGAACTTAGGTACTCCTGAATCCAGGGCCAGGACTTTATCCACTGTGCCACCTAGCTGCTCCTATATTAGTTTGTGTTTTTTTAAAATAATTTGATAATTTTCAATATAGTTGGTTTTCTTTGTAATCTTATGAAATTTATTTTATGCATTTAAAACATTATTCTGAAAAGGGGTCAATAAGCTTCCTCAGATTGCCAAAGGGACCTGCATTTAAGAACCTCTGCTCTACAACATTGCCCCTAAAGGGTCATCAACCTATTGAATAGACTTCTTCAATGACTAGGGTAGCTAGGTGGTACAACAGAGTGCAGGACTTAGAATCTGAAAGATCTGAGTTCAAATCTAGCTTCAGACACTTACTGTCTCTGTGACCCCAGGTAAATCACTTAATCTCAGCTTCCTCATCTGTAAAATGGGTAACTCATCGAATGAGTTAAAGAGCACTAGGGCCTGGACTCAGGAAGACCTGAGTTCAAATCTAACCTCAGACAGGCACTAGCTGTGTGAACCTGGGCAAGTCACTTAACCCTGTTTAACTCAGTTTCCTCATCTGTAAAATAATCCACTCCAGGATCTCTACCAAAGAAATCCCAAATGTGGTTATGAAGATTCAGATGTGACTGAAATGACTAAACAACAACAACAAAATGATGTCAGCATTAAATGAGTCAACATATGTAAGATACTTTGCTAACTTTAAAGCATTATGGGGCAGCTAGATGGCACAGTGGATAGAGCACCGACCCTGGATTCAGGAGTGCCTGAGTTCAAATCCGGCCTCAGACACTTAACACTTACTAGCTGTGTGACCCTGGGCAAGTCACTTAACCCCAATTGCCTTACTAAAAAAAAAAAAAAAACCCAAAACCCAAAAAAACTTTAAAGCATTATATAAATGCTAGCTAATGTTATTAGGCACCTCCCTCATAAAGAAGTCCATTTCAATTATTTTTTCTTAATAATTTTGTTTTTATGCCACATTCATATATGTGTATATATTATACACGTATGTGTCTAAATACTCATACATATATATGTGTGAGTATATCTATCTTATCTATATTCTTTCTCTCTCCCAGAAAACCATACCTTCTAACAGAATAGAAAACAAAGAGAAAAAAAATACCAAGCAAAGAATGTGTAAATTACAATTACCTTGTGTTTAGAGGTTATCTTAAAAAGAGAAAGATTTAGAGAGAGAAATACACCCACAAAATGAAGATTATCAAGAGATTTTAAAAAGCACACAAGGGGATAAAAATGTCAGTGGAATTTTTTAAGTAGGAAAATTGAAGGCGGAGAAGTGAAGCACCATGCACTAAACTTCACAATTCCCCACAAAGGAATACATGTATTTTATGGGACCAAATTGCAAAGTATTAGAGTGCAAAAATGGGGAGAAAGAAGATGGAAGACAAAAAGAAATAGATCATATATCCTTATCAAGGCTAGCAAGAAGAAGGACTATAGAATAGGCAAGGAGTCATAGGGAAGGATTCAATCTGGGGGAACAAAAGAGCAGAGACGATTCAACCTAATTGGGTATGCTTTCTCAAATACTCTAACTTACTAGCTCCTCAATTTACTCATTCCCCATGACCTACTCTTTCATTTCACCTTAGTTATATACAGAGACAGTCATATCCTTAACCTTGGCATTACCTTCAAAAGCATTCCATTTTCATGTTCACAAACTTGGAGTTTTCTTTATTTTATTGTAATCTTTCTAAAGCACTTTATCTTATGTTCCATGCTCCCTAGCACTGTTCTTTGTCTTCATTGTGACCTGCATTTTCTCAGTCCTTTCCCAAGCCAGCACTTCTGCACTAGCTATATCTTTCCCTATTCCAACCCATTGGCGAACCAACTCACTTCTACATTATTCTCTATTTTTGAATTCCTTCTTCCTTTATCCTGTTGTCAATCATACCTTGCCAAACCCCAACCCTAGATCCATTATTCCTATCATCTATTTCCTTCCCTCCTACATACACACTATTAAGTGAAACTCAGAAATACTATACACATTCTATAAAGACAATAACATAAAAAATAGCAATCAATACAGAGAACCAAAGCAAAAGGCATATTTAAATGGAGACTTCATAATGAAATCCTAAACTAATAGGTCATATAAATAATAATTTTGTGAAAGGTTATGAAAACAATAAGACAACAAACCAGAATTTCTGAAATGCAGCTAAGACATAAGAAGAAAAATTATATCACTAAAACATCAATAACCAAATAGAAAAAGAGGTTTAATCAAATGAATATGAAATTTTTAAAATCATAAAATTAAGAAATAAGCAAATTCTAAATAAGTACAAAAAGGAAATCTTTCAAAACAGAGGAGAGCCAAGAAGACTACTGAAGTCATAAATACAACAGAAAGTTGGTTATTTGGAAAGACTTGCAATTTTTTCTTCTGTAAAATATTACTTATTTTATTCTGAGCTTAATCAACACCAAATAAAATGGGCTTAGCACAGCATCTGGTATGTGGTACATCCTTAATAAATGCTTGTAAAAAAATGAAAAAACAAAAAAAAATGCTTGTTTTATTTCTTTCTTGCTACTCTATCCTTATCCTCTATCCCTACTATTGGGGGGACAGAATTAAAAAAAAGTCCTTTTAAAATATGTGCAGAGTCAAACAAAACAAATTCCTACATCTGAAAAATGAATATCTTGTTCTGCATCTTGACTATTACCTCTCTATCAAGAGGTGGTCAGGATGCTTCGTTATCAGTTCTCCAGAATAGACATTGCACTGAATAGAGTTCCTAAGTCTTTCAAAGTTCCTTTTCTTTATAATGTTAGTGTATAAATCTTGATTCTGCTTGTTTCACTCTGCATTACTACAAAAGGTATTCCCAAATTTCTCTGAAACTGTCCCTTCATATAGCACAGTAACATCCCACTACATTCATTTACGTAATTTGTTTAGCTATTCCCCATTAGAAGACAACTCCCCTTCAGTACCAATTTTTGTGGATACCACAAAAGAAGACTAGCAAAATTTAACTCGTCATATTGAAAGGGAGAGGGTGGAAAAGAAAATTAAACAAAGAGCAAAGAACATGATGAAATCACAACAAACACGAAAGAAAGAAAGAAAGAAATGACCAGAACTTACTGTATACAATTATGTGCAAAGATGAGGAGTCAAGTGAAATAGAGGATTTTCTAAAAAAAAAAAAAAAACTACCCAAATTAACAGAACACCAAATGGAGCTCTTACATAATTCAATAATCCAAATAATTTAAATTCCAAAAGGAAATTGAACTAGCTATAAATAGAAGGAGTCGGGGATACCTGTTCTAGATAGATTTTCAGGAGAATTCTATGAAAAAATTTAAATAATTAATATCTATCCTATACAAATTGTTCTCAAAAATTGGGAAAGAACATGTTTTGAGAACAAACTGGCATCTGGGGATTTGTAGTTCAGATGGACAAACATTTCCTCTTAGCCTCGATAATTCCTGATTAGGAATTATCATATTTTTTAGACAAGAAGGCAGACTTTAGTCATGCCCAAGAGTTTTTAAAGGGACACACAGTCTGTGAGAGATTGAAAAGAAAGAGCAGGGAGAATGTAAGAAGTGCTGGGTGGCAGCAGCAGCACTGGCATGGGGGAGAGGGCAGAATCTCCAGCCTTGAAAAGGATTAATGAGATAAACTGGGGGCAGCTGGGTGGTGCAGTGGATAAAGCACTGGCCATGGATTCAGGAGGACCTGAGTTCAAATCCAGCCTTAGACACTTGCGAAATATGTGACCCTGGGCAAGTCACTTAATCCTCATTGCCCTGCAGAGAGAGAGAGAGAGAGAGAAAGAGAGAGAGAGAGAAACCGTTAAGACTTACTTGGTGGCACACAGGAGGTATCTGGGTGACATTCTAGTTTCCACCTTCCAAAAGGGAGGATGGAGAAGAAAGGTTGGAGTACTTTTTGTAGCATCACTCACCAGTGTTACAAAGGCCCTGAACGGAACTTGTTTTATGAGATGAATATTACCCCACACCTAAACTAGGTAAAGATAAAGCAAAGAAATGCCATTTTAGAGCAATATTGATAATGACTATGGATTCAAATCTTCAAGGACTGAAATGGAGAAACAGAAAGGAGTACTGAGCTGTGGTAGAGACAGGAGAGATCAAGGTGGATCTGGTAGTACCCAGGAACAGAAGACTCAAATGGAAATGATGGGTCATACTCACCTCTTCAAGAACTGAGCAAAGTTATCTTCAAAAGGTCTACTCTCTCCTCAGCTTCCCTTCTTCATGTCTGACAAGTAACACTGTAATATACTCTGCTTACTTCTTTTACTTAAATATTCCCTACATCCTGATTTTTACCTCTAACATAAAGCAAGTAGGAGTTAACTAGAGATACACAAACCTTTCAATAAGGAGAGGAAGCCAAATCTTTGTCAGAATTTTAGGAAGTATCTTAACTGGGGAGACTCTAAGCAATTTTAATTACACTAATGACATTTTATCTGATATTAACTCCATAAATGAGCAGGAGAAGGGGCCATGTAGACCTGAGGACCATTATATTGGGCCTAGTCAGTAAGTGAGCTGGCTGTTGTAACAGAGTGTAGCTAATTAAATCTCCAGCCTACAGTGTGAGAAAGGAAAGGGGACAGGGTGGAAGTAGAAGAGATCCAGGGGGGAATTGGTGGTATGGGGCTGAGATTAAGCTTTATCTCTTCTAGAAAGGAAGAGGAAGAAGAAAGAATTGAATACTTTATGTATTACCATTGACCACGTGTTACAAAAGCACTACCAAATTAGTTGTGGTTTTTTTTTCAGAGAAAGGGAAAAGTGGAAGGGAACCAATTAGGCACTGTGCTAATTGCTTTAGGAATATCTCACATGAGTCTTGTCTTCTCTAGGCTAAATACCCTAAGTTCTTTTAAACTTTTTTTCATATAATAAGGTTTAGATTCTCCCCTGTAGGAAGAAGGGAAGTAGGCAGTAAAAGGGGCTGTAGGAAGTAGTACAATGGGTATAGCACTCATCCAGGAGTCAGGAATCCTGAGTTCACAGAGGCAGCTAGGTGGCACAGTGGATAGAGCACTGGCCTTGGATTCAGGAGGACCTGAGTTCAAATCCAGCCTCAGACACTTGACACTTACTGGCTGTGTGACCCTGGGCAAGTTGCTTAATCCTCATTGCCCCACAAAAAAAAAAAAAGGAAGGAATCCTGAGTTCAAATGTGACCCTGTTATGAGCTATGTGACCCTGGGCAAATCATATGACTCCAATTGCCTCCAAAAGAAAAAAAATGTTGATACATTTTGTTTTTATATCACTTGCATTTCCCATTATACCAAGAGGAAACTTGGTTCAGTGGCATGATTGATTGATCTGGAATCACAGGACCTGGACTTAAATCCCACCTCTATTACTGCCTTCCTTGGGACCTTTGGCAATAAACTTAACCTCTGTAGGCCTCAGTTTTCCTCACGTATAAGATGAGGGGATAGACTAAATGGCCTCTAACAATCCCATGATCCCTCCCCCATACTCCCGGTTTGCCTCAGTTTCCTCATCTGTAAAATGGGATTCATTATACCTATCCTACCACTTCCTTTGATTGTTGTCATAAAAATGCTTTGTAAACATGAATTGTTATTACCTAACCCAATCTTTAGCTTGTTGAAGCTTCTTTAGCTTCCTTACCCAGAATTCAATGGAAACTGTTTTCTCCAAGGGCCTCACTGATGTTCTGATGACTAGACTTCAATTAGACATTCAAAACTGTAGTGAGCTGACACAGGAGGCAGTAGATTGATCCTCGGTGGAGATCTTTGAGCCAATACTGAATAGTCACACATCAGATATGATGGAGGGGGGTGTTTTTTCTGGCATGAGTTGGAATTGGTTGCTTCTGAAATAATTTCTAGCCCCAATTATGGTTGTGATTTTGTAAGGTTCATCTCTTCTACTTTGTTCTATTGTGAAAATGAGGTCATATATATATATATATATATATATATATATATATATATATATGTGCCTTGGAAAAGGAAAAACACATTGTGTAAATGCAAGGCATGATTGTTATTGTCCAGGCAGTTATATGATGTGATAGAGCACTGGAAAGGAGTCAGGAACTCCTGAGTTCAAATCCAGCCTCAGACACTTACCAAATATGTGACCCTGGACAAGTCACTCAATCTCTTTGTGCCTCAGTTTCTTTATCTGTAAAATGGAGATAATGTGAGCATATATGGGACTCTCAATGGTTGCTATGAGGGTAAAAATGAGATAATGTTTGTAAAGTACTTTGCAAACCTTAAAATGCTACATAAATGTTCACTAATAATAATAATAATTTTATTATTATTATTATTATTATTTGGTTGTTGTTCAGTCATTTCAGTCATGTCCAATTGTGACCTCATTCGGAATTTTCTTGGCAAAGATACTGGAGTGGTTTGTTATTTCCTTTTCTTCCTCATTTTACAGATGAGGAAGGAAAGACAAACAGGGTTAAGTGACTTGCCATAGGCCACACAGCTAGTAAGTGTCTGAAGCCAGATTTTAATTCAGAAAGCTGCTTCTTCCTGACTGTGGGCCCAGCTTTCTATCTGCTGTGTCATCTAGCCATAATAATGAGGAGCTGGAGGAGGAGGAGGAGGAGGAGGAGGAGGAGGAGGAGGAGGAGGAGGAGGAGGAGGAGGAGAAGGAGAAGGAGAAGGAGAAGGAGAAGGAGAAGGAGAAGGATATTCTTGTTGTTTTTGTTGTTAATGGGCACTTCCCTCACCATACTAGATAGATAGCTATGGAACCAGCAGCTAGGAAGAGAGTCATATAGATGCTCTCCTTACCTATTTCATTTAACCCCGCCCCCTTTCTAGTTTCACAGGACTATCTGTGTACCCCGCATTTTCCATCTGCTTGGTGACTGGTCTTACCATTATCAGAGTAAATGATATTGAATGGTACTCTAGAAGACCTTAATGTAATCAATGAGTGTAATGAAAAAAGAGGCAAAGTTTTCAATAAATCAAGCAATCAAATGATAAGCTTTTATTAAATGCCTCCTCTGGCTCATCACTATGCTTGGCACTTGAGATACAAAGACAAAAACCAGGCTACTCCTAACCCCAAGGAGCTTGAGGTCTATTAGGGGAAATAAGATGTGTATGTATAAGTAATTTCAAGGAGGAAGGAAGAACTAGCAACTCATGGTATCCAAAAAAGTTCAGTAGCTAACATCTACTTTCCTCTACTTCTTATTCAACACCACATAATAAAATAATAATAGCATATATTATATACTATTATATCTACAACATAATACAATATAATTATATGATATAACATTATACCACATATATTATAATTAATATAACATAACACAGCATGATACAATGTAATATAATATAACAACATAACATAAGGTAACATAATATACTAAGAACTAGCATTGATATAGCATTTTAAGATTTTTCAAAGTACTTTTATCTCATTATATTGTCACAACCACCCTGTGAGGTAAGTGTTATTGTTATCCTCATTTTATAGATGTGGAAACCAAAATGAGAAAACCTGTGATCTGTGCAGGCTCATACAGCAAGACAGTGGAAGGATCTCTGACCTTGTAATCAGGAGGCCTGGATCAGATTCCCACCTCTGACACTAAACAGTTGTGTGACCCTTGGGAAGTCACTGGAATTATCTGAACCTCAGTTTCCTCATCTGTAAAATGGGTCTTTTCATACCTTCCTGGTTCATTGCCATATAAATGCTTTGTAAACCCTAGACAACATGAGTTATTGTTTAGCCTGGCTTCTTTGCCCATCATTCTATGGAAAGTATCTTCTCAAAGGGCATCACTGATGTTTTAGTGACCACATCTAATAGCACTTTCTTAGGCTTCCTTTTCCCTACCCATCTGCAGCTTTTGGTCTGATTGGCCTTTCCTCACACTCCTCCCTTGGTTTCCATGACACTACATGCTTCTATTTCTCCTCAAACCTCTCTAACTTCCTCTCCCGCCTTTGTTGGCAATTTCTCCTTTTGTCCCTTTAATATGAACATTCCCTAAGATTCTGCCCCTCCTTTTCAAGAAGAATAATTCTACAGAGGAGAAGATTGCAGTAAACAACCAAATTCTGGACTGAGCTTGCCATATTCTTAATCTGAAGAAAGCTGGTCTGTGTTAGTAAGCATGACTAAAAGTATTCCTGACAGACTGTTGAAAATGGGCTGGAGGACAGCATTTTAATGTGTGTGTGTGTGTGTGTGTGTGTGTGTGTGTGTGTGTGTGTGTTGGGGGTGGGGAGGTTGAACAGTCTGCAAGGTCAATGCGAATCAGCAGTGGGAATGTGAAGGCCAAAAAGCAAATGGGAGCTTGGGCTGCATCAACAGATGCATTGCTTCCAAGAAAGGGGGAATGAGAGTCCCTCTGTACTCTGTCCTGTCCAGGACACGTGTAGAATACTGTGTTCAGTGTTGCACAAAATAGTTTAAGAACATCAAGACCCTAGAAGCATCTGGAGCGGGGTAACCACAATAGAGAAGGACTTTGAGGATCAGCTGAAGGAACTGGAGATGTTTACGGAGGTGAGAAGACTTGAGGGGCCATGACAGCTGGGTTCAAGTATTTGAAGGGCTGCCACATAATGGAGGGAGTAGACTTGTGCTATTTGACCCCAGAGGAGAGAACCGGGAGCAACAGACGGGGGTTACAAAGAGATATGTTTCAACTTGGTATCAGGAAGAAGATACCAACAACCAGAGCTGACCAAAAAGTGGACAGAGCTGGCTATTTTGGGAGGTAATGAGCTCTCTGTCACAGGAGGTCTCTGAGAAGAGGCTAGATGATAACTTAGCTGTGCAATCAAGGGGATTCCTTTACAGTATGCATTTGACTAGATGGCTGCTGGGGCCGCTGCCAACTCTTTAAAGTCTGTGATTCTCTAAGTTCAGATAGCCCAGAGCCAATACTTCCTCTGGCTTTTTAGGATGTGACTAGTTAGGTGGTGCAATGGATAGAGCATTGGGCCTGGAATCAGGAAGACCTGAGTTTAAATCCACTCTCAAACACTTAACTAGCTGTGTGACCCTGAAGAAGTCACTTAACACAGTTTGCCTCAGTTTCCTCATCTGTCAAATGAGTTGGAGAGGGAAATGACAAACCACTCCAGTATCTTTGCCAAGAAAATTCCAAATGGGGTCATGGAGGGTAGGACATGACTTAAAATGATTGAACAACAACAAAGAAATATTCTCTATGAGCAAATATCCAGGGCCCTTTAGCAACAGTTTGTGATGACTGAGCCTATGTAAAGATAGTGTAATTAGTAGTGTGGGGAGGGAGATGTTTTTAGGCAGCCTAGTTCCTTGGTTTTCAACCCTGCTCCCCAAGATTGGCCCCAGTGCAGTGGGCAAGAATAGAGATCTGGGATTTCATCTGGTGAGCCATTTTTCCAAGTAAAAATTTGCAATGCATGTTCTGACAAAGGGTTTGTCAGATTTTCTCCTGACTTGTGTCATATCAATCAGGATAATTGGACAGACTTTTGTATCAGTGCACCCAGCATTGTATTAAAAGACTTTAAACCAGAAATGTTGCTGCACATCATTATTTCCACCCTATACAAGAGCACATAGTGGTTTCCTAGTTAACAGATGTACATGATACAAGCTGGTATGTACATATTTTCACCAGTCATTGTTATGTTTTGTCAGCCTGAGATTCTCTACAGGATAACAAGAGCAAAGATTTAAAGTTAGAAAGGATCTCAGAGGCCATTTTGTCCAAATCCCTTATTTTATAAATAAGGAAACTCAGGTTTAGAAAGATTAAGTGGCTCACCCAAAGTAACACAGACAGGAAGTGTTGGGATAAGATTTGAAACCAGGACTTCTGACTCCCGAAACAGTGCTTTTTTTCTGTTATATTACCATCCCATCTTTGTGACATGTATGTGTTTACTACACCGATTTGATTCATTTGTTTACTATTGGTTGAAATACTGGAATTATTTTTCTTTAGACAATGGGATAAAATATTTAAAATAGAGACTTTCCAGAGAATCTGGGCTATGTGTATGCCATACTCTTGGCCAAAACCCTGAGAACAAAAGAGCAGATTGAAATGGCTGCTGGAACTAAATTAGATGAAAGTTTGTAGGGCCAGCTGTGAGAGTGGGAAGGGGAAACCCATTTGGAGAAAGAGGCTACTCCAGGGAGGGTCATTTTAAAGATTCATCATAACCTATAACCCGTAATCTGTAGAGGTTTGGGTAGTCAGGTTTCTCTACTTCCCAGCAGGGTTCCCCAGGCTACAATTAGCTTTTCCATACTGCCTGAAACCCATATTAGAATCCTCACTTTAGTACATAAAAACACTGCCTTGAAATCTCAATAAGCAGAGATTCATTTTGGTTAATCTAACTCCTTTTTTGAATGCTGAATATCCCTGGAATGCTTCAGTATTGTGGTAGTTAAAAGGTGGTAGAAGAGGTGGGTTGGAGATCACTCCGATTTTAGCAAATTAGTTTTGTAAAGGGGATGATGTCCAGGAAACAGTCCAGGAATGTAGGGCAATATACCCTGTCTTCTCCAGGGTTACTAAGCACCTCTTTGAAACTTGTAAAAGCTCCAGGGTAATTTACATGGCACTGGTGCTAGCTGCTTGGAGCATAATGAGAGCTGAAAGGACATTTCTAAATATCCAGCAAATGTGAGGGTCATCCTACTGAAGAGTGACCATGTAGAGTGGTTCATGCCTGTGGTCAGTGCTGTATTGATAAATGTTTAATAACCCAGCTTTTCAAAAAATATGTACAAATGATATAGTTTTAAGTTGGACCTACCTTATTAACATTTTCTCCATTACTTTGGGGGGGGGGAGTGGTGGTGATGGTGGACGGCAATCTGGGTTAAGTGACTTACCCAGGGTCACATAGCAAGTAAGTGTCTGAGACTGAATTTGAACTCAGGCCTTCCTGACTCCAAGATTGATGTTCTATTCACTATTGCCACCTAGTTGTCCCTGTGTATTACTTTCTTAAGTTTAGATGATCAACAGAATAATTAATGAAGTTCTCATTTGCAGCATTTGGCAATTTTCTGATATGTAAATGTTCACCCTGAAAATTTAACAATCAGCTCTTCAACTGCAGCATATCACCGCCTGTGTGGGGCTCTGTCCCGTACTGAGAGGGTTTTGCTGGAGGCCTTCCTAATAAAAGAGCAGGAAAATGTGTTCATTAGTGCTAGGTATTCTGGGGTGCTACATCATCTCACAAAAGATCTATAATACTCCCTTTAAAGAAGAAGAAGCACCAGCAGCTGAAGACAGGGCCAATCAATGATCATAGTACTAAGAACGATGGGACCTATCAGGGGATGAAAGTAGCAACTCCAAGAAGCAATGAGTAGCATCTTCAGAGACAGAAAGAAGTGCCTAGAGATATGGAGCAGAGTAGCAATGAGATAGTTGGTTACTGGAAGTAGTATTCCTATTTGGGGTGTATGGACTGTTCAGGGAAAACTATCACCTCTGATGTGAGGGCTTGCCAAGTGTTTTTCATGGATGCTCATCCTCCTTTGGTGTCCACTTGTTTCTCAACTCTTACCTGTGGCTCCAAGAAGCTGTAGCATTTGCAGTGGCCATATCTCAGTAAAACTGTCTTGGCAGATGGGCCAAGGTCAAGGGTAATTGACAGGCCCCAAATCCATTGGTAAGTTGTGGGGGGGGGTATCTACTCAAAGCATGTGAGGACTTCTCTTGGCAGAATGGGTAGATGTGAAGAATTTGTTCCACTGGCCATGAAGGCAGCTGGAGCACTTAGAGCTTGGTCAGATATCAAAGATTCTAAGGTCATTCATTGCACCCAGGCTATCATCAGATGTCCTGACTTTTGTCCCTCCACTGGACTTCAATGACTCTGGAAGAGAGAGTTAGGCTGATGACTTGGTGCAACTCTGCCTCACTTAAAACCAATTAACTTGGAAGTTAAGACATTGGGGCAGGGCAGGTAAGTGGCGCAATGGATAAAGCACTGGACCTGGAGTCAGGAGGACCTGAGTTCAAATCCGGCCTCAGACACTTGACACTTACTAGCTGTGTGACCCTGGGCAAGTCACTTAACCCCAATTGCCTCACTAAAAAAAAAAAAAAAGACATTGGGGCAGCTAGGTGGTACAGTGGATAAAGCACTGGCCCTGGATTCAGGAGGACCTGAGTTCAAATCTGGCCTCAGACACTTGACACTTACTAGCTGTGTGACCCTGGGTAAGTCACTTAACCCTCACTGCCCCGCAAAAAGAGGAAAAAAGGTTAAGACATCACCCATCATCCACTATTTTACTATTTTATTATTATACTGTTATTATTTTACTATTTTATCTACTTTGAAGTCCTGTGGCAATAGGCATGTGATAAGGCAGCAGATGTGACACAACCCTGCGGATAGGTGGCCCTGGGCATAGGATCATCTTTCCCTGGACTGAAGCAGCAGTAGGATTCAGCAGCCCTCAGGTATCTGAGCAGCTTTTAAAAAAATATTTTTCTCCAATTACATTAAAAACTATTTAAATTTTCCTTTCAAATTTTGAGTTTCAAATTCTATATCTCCCTCCCTTCCCTTCCCCCCTCCCTGAGATGGTAAACAATCTGATATAGGTTATATATGTACACTCATGTAAAACATTTCTATATTAGACATTTTGTGGAAGAAAACTTGGAAAAGAAAGAAAGAAAAAAGGAAGGAAGGAAGGAAAATAATATGCTTCAATCTGTATTTAGAAGTCATCAGTTATTTCTCCAGAGGCAGATAGCATTTTTCATCATAAATCCTTTAGAATTGTCCTGGATCATTGTATTACTGAGAATATCTAAGTCGTTCACCATTGTTTGTTGTATTATATTGCTGTTGCTGTGTACAATGTTCTCCTGGTTCTGCTCACTTCACTCTGCATAAGTTCATGTAAGGTTTTCCAGGTTTTTCTGAGCAGCTTTTAAAAATTAAATAATAAACATTTTTATTTATAGTTTTGAGTTCCAAATTTTATCCCTCCTTCCCTCCCTTCCCTTCCTTCCTCCCTGAGGTGGTAAACAATCGGATATGGGTTATATATGTGCAATCATGTAAAAAAATTCCATATTAGCCATTTTATATAAGAAAAAATGAAAGGAAGTGAAAAATAGCATGCTTCAGTTTGTGTTCAATTAATATCAGTTCTTTCTTTGAAGGTGGATAGTATGTTTCATCATTAGTCCTTTGGGATTGTCTTGGATCATTGTATTGCTGAGAATAGCTAAGTCATTCACAGTTCTTTATCAAGCAATATTGCTGTCTCTGTGCACAGTGTTCTCTTGCTTTTGCTCACTTCACTGTATATCAGTTCATACAAGTCTTTCCAGGTTTTCTGAAATCATCCTGCTTGTCATTTCTTATAGCACAATAATATTCCATCACCATCATATACCACAGCTTGTTTAGCCATTCCTCAATTGTTGGGCATTCCTTTGATGTCCAATCCTTAGCCACCACAAAAAGAGCTGCTATAAATATTTTTGTACAAATAGGTCTTTTTCTTTTGGGGGGGGGGGACATCTTTGGGATATAAACCTAGCAGTGGTATTGCTGGATCAAATGGTATGCATAGTTCTATAGCCCTTTGGGCATGGTTCCAAATTGCTATCCAGAATAGCTGGATCTTTTCACAAAACCATCAACAGTGGATTAGTGTCCCAGCTTTCCCACATCCCCTTCAACATCCAACATTTTCCTTTTTTTTGTCATATTATCCACTTTGATAGGTATGAGGTAGTACCTCAGAGTTGTTTTAATTTGCTAGAGTGATGTGCAGAACAGAGCACCATAGGAGCAGATATCTGATGCCATTTGATGGTAGGCACAGAAGTTTGCAGAAAGAGTAAATTACTTATGCAAGATTGGGGAGAGGATTCCAATGGAAAGCAACAGTTGGGAAGTAGCGACTGGAGACATCTGCTGGTAGCTAAGGAGAACTGCAGGCCAAGCCACAAAACAGGAAGCATAAAACACTGACAGCCAAAGGAGCCATGGAAGATCATTCCCATGTATCCCTTGCTGGAGTCCTCCCCAGAATGATATTTCTTTTTATTTATTTATTTATTTATCTGTTTATTTATTTATTGCAGGGCAATGAGGACTAAGTGGCTTGCCCAGGGTCATGCAGCTACTAAATATACTTTGTCAATCATTTTGTTTTGCAGGGCAACGAGGGTTAATTGACTTGCTCAGGCTTACATAGCTAGTAAGTGTCAAGTGTCTGAGGTCAGATTTGAACTCAGGTCTTCCTGAATCCAGAACCAGTGCTTTATCCACTGTGCCACCTAGCTGCCCCAAGAATGTTATTTCTAGTGACTGAGGCTCTGTGGTCCTCTGGGAGAATTACTCATTGAAGGATATCGAAACTTTCTGTGAGCTCTTTAACACAGAATTATATCTGTTCATTCTTTGGTCCTGGTGAACTGCGTGCTTGCAAGAAGAGTTGGCATTAACACATGAAGTTGTGTCAGACAGGAAATTCCCACATTATCTAAGTAGAGACAATGAACCACAGATGTGAGAAGTCAATCTCCCCAAGTAGGCCTGGGTCCTTTAGGGCTAGTGACACAAGTCTTGTAATATAATCATTGTGCCATATGGTAATTAGGCCTAAACAGCTACAATTTGGATTTCTTTGACATAATTGTAGTTTTGCAGATAGCTAGGTAGTACAGTGGATAGAGTACTTACCTGAACTCAGGAAGATCTGAGTTCAAATCCAATCTTGCCTATCATCTATCTATCTATCTATCTATCTAACTATCTATCTATCTATCTACATATTTGTGCCTTAATATAATATATATGTATATACATATTTGTGCCTTAATGTTAGCTATCTCTAGGGTTGGAGTAAGGTAAGAGAAGGAAGGAGAAAAAAGAAATGTACATGATAACTTTATTATATTTAAAAGGAAGAGTAAGTTGTACATAATAGATTTGCAGTTTCATGTGTAATCATCTTTTTCAAAAATTATACTATATTATGGAATGTTTGTTTTATTCTGTAAATTAAAAATAAAATAAACATTATTTTTTAAAATTCAGTCTTGGAAACTTACTAGCTGTGTGACCCAGAACAAGTCATATAACCTTTCTGTGGTTTTGTTTCCTCACCTATAAAATGAGAATTAATAATAGCACCTATTTCCCAAGGTTGTTGTGAGGATAAAATGAGATAATGTTTATAGAGTGCTTTGTAAACGTCAAAGCACTATATAAATGCTAATTATTTATTGTTGTTGTTATTGTTATAGCCATAGCAAATTTTGGGGATTTTTTCTCATTTTCCTAAACCTACATTAGTATCCACAGTTCTCACTCTTTACAGAGACATGTTAAAAGGCAACAAGGTCTTTGATCCTAATCTCCAACAGCTGGGGTTCCCATGCTGAGAGTGTAGGGGTGGAGGGAAGAGAAAGTTTAGAGTTAAAGGAGGAGAGAGATCATCTATCCAGACAGAACTGAATGGAAACTTTCCTCATAAGGACCTTAGGAGGTAGTTGGGTTTTGTAGCTGTTTGTTTGTTTTATTAAAAACTGTGATTTCATTGTTCTAGGGAACTTCCATTCCAGTGAGGAAACTCCTTTAACCCATCAAGACAGGCAACCATTTTGCAATTTATTGCTGCCTACTCTTAGGGGGTTGGCTGGGAGACTGAGAAACTAAATGACTTGTTCAAGGCTACACAGTCGATATATTTCAGAGGCAAAACTTGAACCCAGGTCTCTTTCCTGACTCCAAAGTCTGCTTTCTAACTAATATGCTGGGTTGTCTCTAAGGTCATGGAGAATGATTATTCCCACTTTCTATGTATTACTGCATTATGCTACCTCTGGGGATTTTTTATCTGGTTTATTTTAATATCTACTCAAATTCTTGCTCTGTGCTCCCATTTTCCCATCCTGAATCCTCTTTCTCAACTAATTAGTATTAATCATATCACATACAGTACTGTAGTATAAAAAAGACCAATTTATTTAACTTTCTTTTTTTTTTTCCTTTGTGGGGCAATGAGGGTTAAGTGACTTGCCCAAAGTCACACAGCTAGTAAGTGTCAAGTGCCTAAGGCCACATTTGAACTCAGGTGCTCCTGAATCCAGGGCCAGCAGCTTTATCCACTGCACCACCTACCTGCCCCTCGACCAATTTATTTAAAATAGAAATTTGGGGTGGCTGGGAGGAAAGTAAGTAAAATAGCAAACATTCTCAATAAACATTCATTGTTCAAACCAAGCTACCTTCCAACTAGGGTCAAAAACGTTACAAATCCATCTCTGTGCCGGTCTTGTGTTATAATGCTGTCACATCTTAGGGAAGCAAGAAATGGTGAGTTCACACTTTGTACAGAGAATGACCATGAAAGGTTCTATGAGTCATCTGGGCCAACACCTTTGCCCACAGTACTTATGAATCTTTGGGATAATGTGGGTGATGCTGAAGCTAAGGGCAGCTAGGAAATAGAGAGAAGGTAGATGATGGTGTAATATATAGAGTGCTGGGCCCAGAGTCAGGAAGACTCATCTTCCTGAGTTCAAATCTGGCCTCAGACACTTACTTGCTGTGTGACCCTGAGCAAGGCACTTAACCCCGTTTGCCTCAGTTTCTTCCTCTATAAAATGAGCTGGATAAGGAAATGGCAAACCACTCCAGTATCTCTGCCAAGAAAACCCCAAATGGGGTCATGAGAAGTCAGACATGACTGAAATGACACAATAACAACAACAAAACAATAGCTGGTGCTGTAGGTGAAGAAGGGACCAGATTTTAAGGTCTGGCAAGACAAAACCTTATCGGGTCCAAAGTCAGACATCCACAGGCCAGGGGGTGGGGGAGGATTCTCAGTGTCTGCAAGTGTTTTCACATCTGTGCCCAGAAGCGTAACATCAATAGAAGTAGAGGGGCAAGTTTCAGTGTTTGAAAACTCTAGAGGGATGATGTGTGGCACAGGGCGGGGAACTCCATAGTTTCACAGAAGTTTTCTTCACCTTTCTTTCCTTCTCCAAACTTTCTCCTTGGGCTTCTGTGCTTCTCATGCTCAGCTTCCATCATGTTTTCCTAGATGTTGTGCTTCAGAACAGGATTCTGGGGGATGGAGTTTCCATAACTACAGCATCCTCCCTTTATAGGAGACTTTGGTAATATCATGCACTAAGTCCCACCCCTTACAAACAGATGAAGAAAGTGAAACAAAAAGTTAATTGACTTGTCTAGGGTCACACAGCCAGTATCAAAGATGGGACTCCAACTCAGGGCTTCTAATTAGAAAACCATAGGCTCCTCCAACTGGAACAGCTTCTTTAAATAGTGCCTTCTTACAGCCTCAGCTAAAGTTCACCCTCCTTGATGGAAGAGGAGAGGAAAGGAAGAAAAAAATGAATAGAGGTGGCATAGTGGAGAGAGTACTGGGCCAGGAGTCAGGAAGATTTGAGTTTGAATCCTGACTGAGACACTTGCTGGGTGATCCTTGGCAAGTCACAACTTCTTTTTTTTTGTTGTTGTTGTTTGGTTGGAGGTTTTTTTTTTGTTTTTTGGTTTTTTTTGGTGAGGCAATTGGGGTTAAGTGACTTGCCCAGGGTCACACAGCTAGTACTTACTAGTCAAGTGTCTAAGGCCAGATTTGAACTCAGGTCCTCCTGAATCCAGGGCCGGTGCTCTATCCACTTCGCCACCTAGCTGCCCTCACAACTTCTTTTATCTGTAAAATGAGGATAATAATAGTACCAACCTCACAGGGACATTGTGAGAATCTCCCTCCCATTCTCACCTAATCTTTCTCTGATCTTCATTTACCCTAGGGATCTTTTTTTCCCTCCCTAATCCCCAAACCACTACATCACTACCTTCTTTTCTTCTCTCTCCCAACACATACACAGATTTAAGAGATTTTCTCCTTGAGACCTTGTTTCCAGGTCTAAGATGTCTTCCCTAGTATCATTCTCCTTTTACAATAACTAGTTTTCTCAAAACATGTATTTATGTTGATTTTTTCCTGATTTCTAAACTATAAAGTTGTTTGATAATTGGATGGAACCTTGGAGATCATCCAGCTCCAGAGATGCTGAATCTTTTTGTGTGTCATGGACCCCACTGGCAGTCTGGTGAAGCCTAGGGACCCCCCTCTAGGAAGAATGTATTGAAATATATAAAATAAAATACATAGGATTGCAATCAATTACAATGAAATGTAGTTATAAATTTTTTTAAAATTTTTTTTTGGTGGGGCAATGAGGGTTTAGTGACTTGCCCAGGGTCACACAGCTAATAAGTGTCAAGTGTCTGAGGCCAGATTTGAACAAAGATCCTCCTGAATCCAGGGCCGGCGCTTTATCCACTGTACCACCTAGCTGCCCCGTTATTCCTTTTTAATATATAATAAAGTTATCATGTGAATTTCTTTTTTTTCCTTCCCCCCAAGAGATGTGTACCATTAGACACTAATATGTACATATATGTAAAATCATTCTGTACATACTTCTTTTTATCCACTACGCCACCTAGCTGCCCCCAGTTATAAAATTTTTAAAAAGGAAAACAAGTTCACAGACCCCAGGATAAGAAACCTCTCCTCATGTTACAGATGAGAAAAATCAGGGTCCTGAGATGAGTGACTTGGTCAAGGACCCCATCCCATAGACATAAATCTTTTTAGATTGGATTAGAAGGGAAACCCTAACTATATTTTCAAGGAATGCTTAGATGGTATTTCCAAATATGCCACCAACTCATCTTGATAAAGACGCTGGATGGCTATTGAGAGCTAATATCTTTAACTCATTTGGCGTAGAATATGAACTGGCCACCCATGGAATACACTTCGTGGAGAAAGGCTAAAGCCCAGATTAAGTCAAATATCACTCTTAGCCAGAATACTCTTGCAGCAGTAGCAATAACAACAGTTTGAATCAAAGTGATTGATGTTTACTGTCTCATGAATTATCCTCTATAGTAACTCATGTAAATCCAGATAAGAGTTGAATTTTTAGAACAAACAGATTAAATGTCACAAGAAAACAGAGAAGAAGAATAAATGGCTCCCATGATTTAAAATCTGAAGATTATAGTCACTGAAAAAGAAAGTCATTTTAACAGTTGAGTGGAGATTAGGCCCAGAAGTGAGGAAAAATGCGTTGCTATGGACAAAATAACTTTATGTCATTTGAGACTGCATTTTGATGATGATTATTTAGTATTTAATGGGCTGGATTTCCTTTCTTTGGGGCTTGAGTAGAGTGGAACACTGTACTCTCCTTACCCAGAACATGTAAAGGATGGGGGCAGGGGTGGGGGAGACAAAGCTTCCCTTTCAAGCTACCTTCTCAGCCAGACTTAAATGGATGACTTGGCTAAGCCACTATAATAATATAATTATTTATGTGCATATACACACATATATATCTATATACACACATCCATATATTTAATCTTCAACATTCATGTGTTTAATTTTCATGACTTCAAGCACTCCTATTATTTCATTAATAACCTTGTTTTTACTTTTGCATTGGTTCCCTCACACAGCTATGCACAGTAGGGGGAAAAATGAGAGACTTGATATGGAAGTTTATATCTTCAAAAAGAAGGAAAATATTCATAAAAATTCTTGTGAATCCACTCCAGAAAGCACTAACGTAACATCACAAGTGCATGATGAGGGAACTGAAAAAAATGGAAAAGTGGCTAAGTTTGTAGGCAAATAAGATGGTGATCACCCTCACTCTCACTGGCTGAACAAGGGTCCTACTTACCCAACTGCCCTGTCATAGGGCTTCCTAGGGTTTTGTCTGAGGCAGCAAGGCCAGGTGGAGTGACTCAGGGGCCTGGTGGGGCTGAGCCACTCAGGCGGCAAGTTTGAAGTTCTGACCAGACCAGGCTGAAGACTCACCCCAAAGCACATGCTTTTTTTTTTTTTTTTGGCACATGCTTTTCTGTTTTTTGCTGTTTTGTTGTTTTGTTTTGTTTTGCGGGGCAATGGAAGTTAAGTGAATTGCCCAGAGTCACAAAGCTAGTGTCAAGTGTCAGAGGTCAGATTTGAACTCAGGTCCTTCTGAATCCAGGGCCGGTGCTCTATTCACTGCGCCACCTAGCTGCCTCCTTTTTTATTTATTTATTTTTTTTGGGCACATGCTTTTCAATGGAGAACAGTTCAACCATAGAGCTGAAAGGAGATGGCAGGTATTGCCCCTTTTCCTTTTTTACTTTGGGAGTTTTCTAATACGGCTGCCCTTGCCCCTCCCCATTCCATCCAGCCTAGCTTCTCTCCCCAAAGTTTGTGGGTTATTTCATGGTTACTGTGTTAGAAAAAGTGCATATTATCAGAATTAATGTTTTGAAGAATTGTATACAGAAAAGTGTGTTTTCAGCAATCTCTAGTGAAAAATTAGTTTTGGATGGTTACAGGAACCTAACCCCTATAGTCTGATGCATCAGCATTTGTGTTTCTGACTTCCAACCTGTTTTCTAGGAACATTAATCCCCTCCCCAAATTGAGGATTAACTGTATTGTTGTTGCTATTCAGTCATTTCCGTTGTATCCAACTCTTTATGATCCCCATTTGGAGTTTTCTTGGCAAAGATGCTGGAGTGATTTGCCTTTTTTTTTTTTTTTTTTGGTGAGGCAATTGGGGTTAAGTGACTTGCCCAGAGTCACACAGCTAGTAAGTGTCATGTGTCTGAGGCTGGAATTGAACTCAGGTCCTCCTGACTCCAGGGCCAGTGCTCTATCCACTGCGCCACCTAGCTGCCCCTGCCATTTTCTTCTCTAGCTCATTTTACAGATGAGGAAACTGAGGCTGTTAATCTCCTTTCTTATTAGCCTGGGAGAAATAACTAAAAAAGGCAGTTTGGAAGGGAGGAAACTTTGGACCTAGAAGTCCTTCATTATTTTCTGAACACCAATATTACAGTGAGCCACCCAATTAACTTTCCCCATAATAAATTTGGCCCTTATACAGGGTTAAGTGACTTGCTCAGGGTCACACAGCTAGTAAGTATCTAAGGCCAGGTTTGAACTCAGTAATATGAATCTTCCTGACTTCAGGTCCAGCACTCTATTCACTGAGCCACCTAGCTGTCCTATTGATTGTGTGTACACATATGTACACATTTATACATGTACCTATATACATTTACAAATATGCACATATATGTGTGTATACATATATGTGCGTGTACGTGTGTGTATATACATATACATATATATACACAGAGCTCATTGGATTGAAAGGAAAAGGAAAAGGGGATGGTAGGAGATGCCATGGAGAGATAGCATCATGGAAACAACAAACATGAAATTGAACAGACTTTAAAAGATAGTGGAGGATAGAAGGGCATGGCTTGCTATGGTCCATGAAGTCCTGGAAGAGTTCTAAACAATAACACTCTTGACTGCCTCTAGCTTTCTGTATGCCTTGGGACAAATCACTTAACCTTTCTGAACCTCAGTTTCTGTACCTGTATTTAGCATGCCCCTAGGGCAACTCTACCAGTTTGGCACTTACAGGTTGAAGGTTGTTCCCCAGGGGATCAATTACTCTGAAATTCCAGGGTATTATTTGGGTCCACACTCTTAAAACTATGTATAGTTCATGAGCTCCCACTGGTGAATTCGCTTTTAATAGTCAGCTGGAAAATGCAGTTAAATGAATGAAAAGGCATTTAATGGCATGGGATAGTAAGAGTAGTAGCTCTACAACATGCCCCACATCAGTCTGGGGCATACTCTCCCATAATGTCAGTGGGAAGAGTATATACAAACTTAGAGTGCAGTGCAGCATACCCAGAAGGAACATATGTGACCAAGGCAACTCATACCTCCAGCACTTCATAGCTTCAATGTCCTTTCATTTCTTATGGTGACCTCAGGGTGGGGAGAGAATCTCTGCTGGGCAGATAGTTCAACTGGGCTACTTGAACCTGCTTCTCTTCACAACTTGACTCCTAACTGCCAGGAGTAATACTCTTTTGAATCCATAGTTGGCTCTCTTCTCTGCTTCTGATGGTCACATTATTTGGAGTTGCCTTTCACTGACTGTCTCTTATTTCAGAATTAGAAAGCTATCATTTCTTTAAGGAATACCAGGGGGCTGGCCAGCCAATGGGAAGCTAGTCTAATCCCAACAGGTAAACGTTATACTTTGTAATAATTTTGTAGAAATTTGTCTCTGCTCTAAAAAAAAAAGACAACAAAGTTAGCACCTTTCAGTGATTTCATCAACTGGAAACAGGACTGGGTTCTCAACTGATAATCATAAGAGAAAGCACACAAGTGGGGACTTGAAACTATGCCATTAGAGAATCACTCCTGACTCCTCAGGGGTACCCCTAGAACCTTCAGGGGGAGTTGCAACAAGTCAAGCTATGGGAATGACTCATCAGTGGAAGTTGGGATAAAGATCCTCAAAACTTACACGGGCTAAAAAACCAAACGAACAAAAAAACTTACATGGGCTACACCAGCACAGTGCTTTGCATCTACCAGATATATAATACATGAAATTCAACATTTGATAATCATTTTACAGATTTGCATTTATTTAATATTTTGTGGATGTGGAAACCAAGAAAGGTTATGACTTGCCCAGAGTCACAAAGCTAGGGGAAAGGCGCTGGGCTAGGCACTCAGATTGCATTGAAAGAAAAGAGTGGTCATGTACCATCAGCAACTTGCTTCTCTTGCATCCCATGACTGCAAGTAATGATAGAATAGAACTGACATGTTCACAATAGCACCTTTCTCCGTGGGTAGAGATGTGGGAGATATTGCCATTTAGCTGATATCACTTATTTCTACACAAACCATTTGAACCGAGGAGAACTGAGAAGCTGATGTAGGAATTTATGAGTCAGCCACAGACTTTCAAATACATGAATTTAACATTATAAAAGACATAATTTTAAAGTTTCTCAAAAGTTTATATAAATTCATACTCTGATATAAAAATATTGCCTATTTAGTCAGATTCAAAGCATGTTCAAAACAATTAATGTGTTCTTAGATTTTTGTTCTTCTAAATTTTGCTTTCTAACAGTGTCTCCCAGGAAGTGGCAAACAACAGTTTGCTACAAAAATATCTGCCTCACACATCGTATATTCCTTAGTAATTATATAGGGTTGTTTGTTTTCCATTTGCTTTGTATGTAAGGTCTGTTTGAGTAGGGATTGTTTTATTCTTTTTATTTGTGTTTCCAGCACAGGGCCAGGTGCATGGTAGTAAATATGTAACAAACATTTGCTGATTGATTGGTTGATTGATTGATTGATTGATTGATTGATTAAACACTCACATTATACATCAACATTCCATGTGGTGAAGAAGAGGGCACAATGGTGCAGTAGGTAGAATACCAGTCTGGGTTCTCATCTCAGCTGTGCTACTGACTCATTGTGTATACAACCTTGGACAAATTTCCAGTCTTCTCTGGAGACCTCTGGGAAAGGCACAGATTGGACTAGGTGATCTCTGAGGTGCCTTCCAGATCCGAAATGGGATTTTAGTGATTGCCTCTACTGGAAGATAATAAAGATTATTCATCACCTTCTGGTGAAATTCTCTTCATCCTCCAAGACCCCACTCATGTGACGATATTGCCACAAAATCTTCTCCACTTTGGTCTTCGTTTAGCACCTGGTTTGATTGTGTTTCTCTCATGTGCTTCCCATCTTCCAGCTCATGTCATGATTAGATACAGGTGTTCATAGATCTTCAGCTGGAAAAGAACTCAGAGGTCATGTCTTCTAGACTAATCTCCTTATTTTACCAATGAGGAAACTGAGGCCCAAGGAAGTGAAGTGATTTATCCAAAGTCACATAGGTATTAAGTGCCAGAAGTAGAATTCAAGCCCAGAACCTCTGGTTGTAGAACCAGCACCCTTTCCCTTATATCATACTGACTTCATAGAAAGTTAAATGAAATTTCCAGGGTCATATATGTAGTGAGAGTCAGAGGAGGGATTTATTTGTTTCTGCCCCATGCCTCCTGATTACATTGTAAGTTTCCTAAGGTCAATGACTATATCTTTTTTTTTTTTTGGTGAGGCAATTGGGGTTAAGTGACTTGCCCAGAGTCACGTAGCTAGTAAGTGTCAAGTGTCTGAGGCTGGATTTGAACTCGGGTCCTCCTGAATCCAGGGCCAGTGCTTTATCCACTAGGCCACCTAGCTTCCCCCACTGTGCCACTTAGCTGCCCCTCAACATTTGTTTTTATAAGATTCCTAGTTTCAAATTTTTCTCCCTCCCTCCCCCTCTCCCCCCTCCCCAAGACAGCAAGTAATCTGATATAAATTATATATGTACAATAACATTAAACATATTTCTGCATTAGTCATGTTATAAGAGAAGAATCAGAGCAAAAAGGAAAAACTTCAAAATAGAAAAACAGCACCAAAAACAAGAGAAATAGTATGGTTCAATCTGCATCCATATTCCACAGTTCAGTTTTATTTTTTCTTTCTAGATGTGGAGAGCATTTTCCATTATGAGTCCTTTGGAACTATCTTGGACCATTGTATTGCTGAGAAGAATCAAGTCTATCACAGTTGATCAACACATAATGTTGATGATCTCCTGGTTCTTCTGCTCATCTCATTCATCATCAGTTCATGCAAGTACTTCCAGGTTTCTCTAAAATCTGCCTGCTCATCCAATGACTATATATTATTTAAACTTTTATGCCCTCTGGGATCTAGCATAGTACTCTGCCTAAAATCAACATTTAATAAATATTTGTTAAATTAAATAAATATTTCAGGGTGAACTTTTTATGTTCATAATATAGCACCTTTATTCTTATTTTACTTATATTTACTTATCTTATTATATTTCTTGTATTTTACTTTCCACTAGACTCAAGTAATATGGTCGGTTGAAATTATATTTAAAGGGGCAGCTAGGTGGCGCAGTGGATAAAGCACTGGCTCTGGATTCAGGAGGACCTGAGTTCAAATCCAGCCTCGGACACTTGACACTTACTAGCTACGTGTCCTCCTGAATCCCAATTGCCCCGCAAAAAAAAAAAGAAAGAAAGAAAGAAATTATATTTAAAAAATGATCAGGTTTAGTATGGAATTCAAAAATGACTTACAAATCATATGGCACAGGGCATCTAGGTGGCACAGTGAATAGAGCACCAGCCCTGGAATCAGGAGGACCTGAGTTCAAATCTGGCCTCAGACACTTGACATTTACTAGCTGTGTGACCTTTGGCAAGTCACTTAACCCCAATCGCCTCACCAAAAAAAGAAAGGAAGAAATCATATGGCAAATATTTATGCTTATGTCTATTAGAAAGAAGCAAGCCTCCAAGCAAATCCTCAGCCCTGACCAAGCATAGATGAATATATATGTATATGTGTATATATATGTATATATGTGTATGTGTATATATATGTATATATGTGTGTGTGTATTTATATATTAGTATGTTGGGCTGCCTGTCTGTCAATTGGAAATGGCTAAAAAGTTATGATATATTAATATGATGGAATAATATTGTGCTATAAGAAATGATGAAGGAGATAGTTTCAGAGAAACCTGGGAGGACTTCTATAGCTAGAGTAGAATCAGAAGACAACATTATAGCAATGACCAACAACTTTTAAGGACTTAGGAATTCTGTTCAACACAACGACCAGCCACAAATTCAGAAGACTCATGATGAAGCATGCTCTCCATCTCCAGATAGAAAACTGATGAACTCTGAGTACAGATGGAGACATTTTTCTAGACATGGTCCATGTGAGAATATTTTGCTTGACTCTACATGTTTATAAAATAGGTTTTTTGGTTTTGGCTTGCTTTCTCAGTTGGAAGAGGGCAGATAGGGAAAGAAGGCAGATCTTCATTTGAAAATAAAATGAAATTTAATCTTTAAAGGATTAATATGTCAATACCTGCCCCCTCTTAGCTGAGTGGTCATGGAGAGTTGGACACAACTGAAATGACTCAGTAACAACAAGACTACATTGTCAGACATGAGTCATAACAGCAAAAGATGATTATCAGGGAAATGTATGCTAGGAATAGAAGAGTGACTAGTCTCGTGGTAAGAGTGAAGGATGACAAGGGGATAGCTTAAGGCTCCAGTGTTATCCTCTCAATGTCAGGAGAAATGGAAAAAGGTGAACTTATGAAAAAACTAGAGTTGCATGGGTTTCTACCTGCATCAGTGTAAAGAATTTCCAAATCAGTGAGATCACAGTTCCATTTGACTGCTTGAGCGCTTGTTGTTACAAGTAAAGGCTCTATTCGAAGGAGGGGGCTATTGGGAAATCTTCACACATTGTGCTCTATCTCCTTTCTCTTTTCCTCTGTTCTGGCTGTCCCCCATGCCTGGAATGTTCTCTCTCTTCACCTCTGACTCTTGGAATCTCTGGTTTCCTTCAAAATTTAGCTCAAGCTTAGCTTTCCACATAAAGCTTTTCTTTATCCTCCTTGTTGCTAAGTGCCCTCCTTCCTTAACTACCTTGTATTCATTGTGTATCCACAGAACCTCCACTTGCCTGGGACTCATGGGCTGGGACCTGTCCTGTACTCGGCAACTGGGGGTTTGCCCTGGGTTCATTCATAATAATAATAACATTCCCTCATAAAAAATTGTTCATATAATAATGATGATAATAGCTAACCTTTCTATGATAATTTAAGGTTTGCAAATCACTTCATAAATATTATCTCATTTAATTCTCACAAAACCCTGGAAGGTTGCTGCTATTATTATCTTTATTTTTCAGATGAGGAAATCAAGGAAGGCAGAGGTCAAATAACTTGCCCATGGTCACATAGCTAGTAAGTGTCTGAGGTTGGGTTTGAACTCAGATGTTCCTAACTCTAAGACCGGCACTCTTTTTTTTTTTTTTTTTTGGTGGGGCAATGGAGGTTAAGTGACTTGCCCAGGGTCACACAGCTAGTAAGTGTCAAGTGTCTGAGGCCAGATTTGAACTCAGGTCCTCCTGAATCCAAGGCCGGTGCTTTATCTACTGCGCCATCTAGCTGCCCAAGGACCAGCACTCTTATCTACTATGCCACCTAACTGCCTCAATTTCCTGGCAAAGTTTAACCTCCAATGAGAGATTCTCCCCCCCATTTTCACATTCATCGTCTGGTAACAAGCTCCCACCCAGAGTTCTAGGGACAACTTTACTTAAAGCTCTCCCCAAGGGTTTTCCCCAAAAGAGAGGCATAACAAAGAGTACTCAGGGTACAATATGAATCAGAGATGGGACAGATTGTTTATTCCTATTCAGAAAGCAAAGCTAAGTCTAGATGAGTCATGACATGCATTAACAGAATCAGCAGGCTTGACAGTGATTCAGCAACTTAACATAACCACAGCTATAATCAATTGGGAAGCTAATATTTTAAGCATCATCAGAACATATAGGAGTTGTGCAATGCTACTAATTAGGCTTTTCATATTTCACCTTGGCAAAGAGCCGCCTTTGATCTTCTTTCTGGGTCTGTCCATCTTTCTGATACAGATGCTTCTAGTGCCTTCTCCTGTCATTACCATGGTTCATCTCTGACTGCCAATGGGACCTCCAGGCCTTCTGACTCTGGAGGATCATCAGCACAGGTTCCTTGTTTGAGCTGAGCTCTCTCTCCCCACCCCACCGTGCCTTGGTGCTGTCACTGGGCAAAAGATAACCAAGGGACCACTTAGGGTCTATCACATCATTCTGAAAGGACATGCATGCTATGAGTGCTGGTCTATCACAAGAACAGGAGCATCCAGGAAGTCTACCACCTCCAAAGGTCCAAGCAATGGAGTCCCCACAAGATTCTCTGGATATACTTTTATATATGCATATACACACATATACATGTGCATAGATGTATATTCACATGCATACATGTATTGTGTATATTTATGTATTGATATAACCTTATATATGTATAGGTTGTCTCCTCTATTAGAATACAAACTTCCTAGGGAACAGGTAGGTGTTGCAGTAGATAAAGCACCAGCCCTGGATTCAGGAGGACCTGAGTTCAAATCCAGCCTCAGACACTTGACACTTACTAGCTGTGTGACCCTGGGCAAGTCATTTTACCCTCATTGCCCCACCAAAAAAAAGCATACAAGCTCCTTGAGGGTCTTTGTCATTCATGTCTAACTCAATAATCATTTATTTTTGAACTACTTATGATGGGCCAGGCCCTTTGCTAGGCAATGGGAATGAAAGACAGAAGGGAAATAGACCCTGCTCTCAAGGCACCTACATCCTATCAAACATGAGCACTAATACAACATTTAAATACATATATGTATACACACACACATGTATATATACTTATATATACACTGAAGTAACAAATTTATATATATATATATATATATATATATAAATTTGTTACTTCAGTGTTTCTGATGACATTAGACTATGATAAAAATGCTTTTGGTGAGAGCTCCCTGAATATGCCACTGCATGAATACGAATAGCTAAATGGGTACATCCTGCCTTAGGCCTGCTAGCCAAGAGGATTCATTGCTCACATTTAAAACTTGGAAAAGGCTAGTAGCTAATGTCTAATAATACATGATTTTAGTATCAAAACTGTAAGCTGTGTTCTGTTTTGAAAAAAAGCATAGTTAAGAGGGGAAAATCTGCTTTGCACAGAGCTTGTCGGGGATGCGGTGCCCTACTTACTGGCACTGAACTCCCACTTAAGCTAATTAAAGTTCCACACAGGTGGGGAAAGACTGCTCAAAGTGAGAGCTGCCATCGGGATCCATGGGACTGAATTTCGACAGTTGTTTTCAGTGAGCTCTCAGAACAGCCTTCTCTTTGTAAAAGCTACCAACAGGCAAAATGTTCTGGGGGTTGGTTCAAATGCTTAAGGGAATTGACTAAAGGTGCTGGAAAATTAATAGGGAAAGTGAGTATACGAGGGGAATTCACCTAGTCTCAGTGTTGGAGAATGAATCCTATAGATTCTACAAAACGGGTGAACTGAAAAATAAAGACCAAATTGGTCAACAAAATAGAGCAAATGAACAAACTGTCTGCTTAGGTATAGATGATATATGTGAACTCCTTTGCAGACCTTAAAGCACTAAACAAATGCTAGCTATTATTATTACTATTACTATTATTTTTCAGGGTTCTTTTTTTCATTGGTTTTACTATGAGCACAATCTCCTTTCATGTCTCTGACTATTCCTCTGTACACAATCATTCTGTATTGAGTTAGCCTGATTGGTTTGAGCATGTGCAAATCAGACTACAGTCAAGATGGTTTGGGCCCATACAGGTGCTGGAGTGTCATCATGACCATCTAAATTCTCTACCAGGAATTGTTACAAGCTGCTCCCTGGCTTCTCCTGAAGACTGTCAATGAGGAACTGGACTAGATAATCACCAAAACTCCTTCCAGCCTTAAATTCCATGATCCTTTAAACTTGTCTTTTTACCCAGTAACTATGGAACCTAAAGAAATAATGTAGGAGCAGGTAGGTGTCACAGTGGATAAAGCACCAGCCTTGGACTCAGGAGGACCTGAGTTCAAATCTAGCCTCAGACACTAGCTGTGTGGCCCTGGGCAAGTCACTTAACCCTCATTGCCCCCCCACACACACACACAAAGTGTCTTCAGCATGACTAATGCAGAAATATGTTTAATGTGATTGTACATATATAACCTATATCAGATTTCTTTCTGTCTTGGGAGTGGGGGAAGGAAGGTGGGGAGAAATATTTTGAACTCAAAATCATATAAAAACAAATGTTGAAAACTATCTTTACATGTAACTGGAAAAATACTATTAAGATTGAAAAAAGAAAGAAAAAGCAATAATGTGTCTTGGCAGAGTATAATCCCTCAAATACAATTGTTTTTCCTTGAAAACAGTGCTGAACCATTCCCCAGCAGATAAAAACTTGGTCAAGGATATGAACAAACAGTTCTCGAAAGAAGAATTGCTAACTATTAATCATCCTACAGAATAATGCTTCAAATGAGTAATAAGAAGAGTGATGCAAATCAAAACAACACTTAGGTTTTACCTCACCCTCAGAAAACTGGCAAAGATGACAAAAGATGGGAAGAGTCAGTGTTGAAAGGATTGTGAAAAGACAGGTAGCCTAATACATCACTGGTAAAGCTTTGATTTATGACAGCCATCCTAGAAAGCAATTTGGAATCATGCAAATAAAGTGGCTGACCTGCCCATATCCTTTGACCCAAAGATTCCAGTACTGGGCATGTTTCCCAAGCAGATAATTGACAAAAAGAAAGATTCTGTATACATCATAATATTTATAGCAGCACTTTTTGTGATAGCAGAGAATGGGGGGGGGAGGGGAAGGGGGAGTAGATGTCAATCCACTGGGGAATGGCTGAACAAACTGTGGTATATGAATGTAAAGGAATATTACTGCACTGTAAGAAATGTTGAATGTGATGAATACAGAAAAGTATGAAAAGATCTATATGAACTGATGCAGACTGAAGTGAGTGGGGCCAAGAAAACAATATTCACAGTAACAACAATAATGCAAAGGGAAGTGATGACCATCACAAAACAATCAGAAACGAATTCTGGGAAATTGAAAAGTATAAGCTTGGATCCAAAGAAGAGAAATAAGAAATATTTCCCCCACACTCCTTTTCAGAGTTGGAATGATCCTACAGTCATCCCATGGTATTGATCAGTTTTGCTGAATTTTTGTTTCTTTCTTCCTCTTTGTTATGAGATGACTCTCCAGGAAGGAGTGATAGATTGGGAAATATGGAATAAATCCATATTTAAATATTAATTTAAGGGGCGGCTAGGTGACTCAGTGGATAAAGCACCGGCCCTGGATTCAGGAGTACCTGAGTTCAAATCCGGCCTCAGACACTTGACACTTACTAGCTATGTGACCCTGGGCAAGTCACTTAACCCCCATTCCCCTGCAAAAAAAAACAAAACAAAAAACAAAAAAATATATTAATTTAATATGTTTCAATATATTTATTTTAAAATAAAAATAAATATATTTTAATAAAAGTCTATTCAAATAAAGAAAATGGTACTGCATATTTGTTGTATATACATAGGACTGAAATATGCAGTGACTGGAGAGAGACGTTGTAAACCTCTAATTCCATTAGTGTAGGAACCTCCTGGAGAGGAAACTCCTTTCACTAATGCAGATGAGCAACTATTTGGTAATTTATAGTCTTAGAGAGTTGCCTTAGACATTGAGAAGTTAAGTGATTTACCCAGAGTCACAAAACCAGGATGTATCAGAAGTGAGACTTGTTAGAGAAATCTTAACAAACCCATAAAAATGTTAGCTTTGAAAGGGATTATGTAGGGTGGGGCAGCTAGGTGGCATAGTGGATAGAGCACCGGCCCTGGATTCAGGAGTACCTGAGTTCGGATCCGGCCTCAGACCCTTGACACTTACTAGCCGTGTGACCCTGGGCAAGTCACTTAACCCCAATTGCCTCACCAAAAAAAAAAAAAGGGGGGGGGGATTATGGTGATGCAATATGCTTGAGTCTACTGAAATCTTATCCCTTCATTTTTACAAATGAGAAAACTAAGATCTATAGAAACTAAATGACTTACCTAAAGTCACATCATTTACTGAGAAACCTCTCTTCTTTTATACAATTTCCTAAATCCTCTATTCCTTAAATCACAAAATCTTAGAGTTGTAAAGGACTTTGGGGTTCATCTAGTTCAACCAATACCTGAGTAGGAATCTCTTCAAACCCTACCTGACAAATGCACCTTGTGGAAACTGGGCTTGATGCTCACACACTTCTAGGTATGGACAGCTCTGTAGCCACAGCCACAGGCACCCAGGCTACTCCTTTCTACATTGGTGTGGTCAAACTGATCCATTACAACAGGGCTACTCCATGATGAGTTCTGACATAGGGCACGAAAGAAGCTCCTACATTCTATCTTGGTATTTTGACATGGAGTTAATAAATCTGCCAGCTAGCTCTCTCAGTTTTGAGAATAGTGTTAGAAATCTCTTTGAGGTCCTGAAGGGAGTCCTCTTCATTGGTGAATTAGGGGCTATTATCTGTGTGCAAGGGGGAAATTCAGAAAATATTCTTTCTTGGTGAGTACAGAACAAAGGCGACTTTGTCCTAGTCCTGGGGAAATTGCTAGAGTTCAAGGACCTTAACAATTTGCACTGAGCCAGACAGCCTGCTCAATAAAATAGTTGAAGGTACCAGGTGCTGTCAAGGGCCAGTACTGCCTTAGTCAGGAGTTTGTCACCTTCAAAGTGAAAAATGTCCCTCAGAGGCCTGTGACAACTCACCATAGCTACAGGTCTTTGCAGAAAGAAGCTCTTACATTGTCATCTGAGATATGCCTGTTTGAGAGCCAAGTGATTTTGTCATATGCCAGGGGAGGCTGACCCAACATTTGTAGGTGATTAGACAAATTCTCAGGGTGAAGGTGGAGTAGAGAAGGATAATTCTTGCTTTGGCCATAGGAGTCAGGGGTTCAAGTTGAAGGGAAAACAGACATAAACTGAAAAGTTAGGCAGGGATGGCACCAGGGTGTTGGTAGAGTATCAGTATCCAAGGGAATTAAATAAGCAAGAAAATGAGTTGTTTGAGCACAGCAAGTCCATACTAGAAGTCCATACTACATCAATCAATCTATCAGCAAGCCATTTTTAAGGCCTTAGGATGTGCCAGGCATTGTACAAAGTACTAGTTTACAAGGAAAGGCATACATAGTCCCTGCCATCTATCAGTTTACAGTCTAATAAGGTTGACAACATACATAAATCAGAAGTACAAGATAAAGAGTAGGTGGAAGGTGGCCTCTGAGACGAAGAGACAGAGTCATGAATACCCAGAGAGGAGAAAGCCTCCAAGACAAGAAGGTGATCAATGGTGCCAAAGGCTACAGAGAAGTCAAGAAGAGAATTAAGAAGAGGACATTAGATCTGCAAATTAAGTTCACTGATAACTTTGGAAAGAAGAGTTTCATTTCACTGATGAGGTGGAAGTCAGATTGAAGAGAGTTTAGAGGAGAGTGAAAGGATAAGAAGTGAAGGAATAGACTATAGGTGATTTTTTCCAAGTTAGCTAAAAAGGGGAGAAGATATAAGACAATATCTGGGAGGATATCACAGGATGTACTGAAGGTTTTTGTTTTGTTATTTGGATGGGAGAGATTTAGGTATCTTTGTAGGCAGCAGAGAAGGAGCCGGTAGTTAGAGAAAGGTTAGGGATTAGGAAGAAAGTGAGTATTATGGAATGGTCAATATATTGGAGAAGATGGGAGGGATGGAATCAAGGGTACATGTAAAGGGTTGGTTTGGGGAAATAGAAGGGCCATCTCATTATCAGAGACTACAAGGACGGAAGAGATGATCAAGAATGATGTCAAAGGGATGTGAGAGAAGAAAGAAAAATCCAGGTAATGCCAGGAATTTGACCATTTGGCTGGCTCAAGCTGTCGCCTCAAGCGATCCTTTTTTCATGACTTTTATGATGATGTTGGTGTGACATATCAAAAAGAGAGTGGAGGTTGACCACACTTTCCCTTGATTTGGAATAGCCTACTAGACCATGGATTATATCTCTTTAAGAATGAACTCTAGAGTCTTGTCTAGAGTTGAAGTCAAAATCACTGGCTTATAGTTTAAAGAAACTGCCCGTTTCCCCCATCTCCAGTTCTGAGGCAACTGTCCTCTTGTAGCAGGCAAAGAAGATGGTCTCTCTTTGTACTAAAATTACTCAGGCCGGCCTCTTCCAAGCTGAATTGACTAGAAGAGCACCCAAACCACTACAAAGGTCCTAGGCACCTCTTTCCCATAATGATATGGGCCACTGACAACAAAGACCAGAGGAACTTCCAGAGAAGAGAAGTTATGCAGAAGGCAGTCAGGGTTTCTAAGATATGACAGCAGTAAGAGACATGAGCTAATGGCTGCAGATAAAGGCAGTGGCTGCTGGGTGAGTAGTAAGGAGTTCCTAAAACAAGCCAGGAGCTGTGGGAGTCACAGTGATCTAAAGGTGGCCATGAACCACTTCAGCACTCATTAAAGAGCAGCAGAACTTAGAGTTGAAAGACAGTATCCAGTCTGAGTACTCAGAACCTACAATGGGGGAATGAGCCAAATCTATAAAAGAAAACAGAAACATTGACATTCCTCTTCAATGAGGTCCTCAATTCCATGTCAGCAGGACTTTTTCTATTGGTATTGTGAGTTATTGTTGATATTATTGCTGTTTTCTGTGGCAAAGATTGAACTTATGGAAGGGAGGGAAAAAAGCAAATGACACCTGAAAGTTGAATGTAGCTATTTCCTAAAGGGGCCAGGACACTTAACTCCTTCTTTGTTCTTTATATGTATTTTAATAAACCTAATCTATGTTCCATGCCCTGTTAGCTTAATGCTTGGAGGAGAATTCAATGTTCCTATGGCAGAGCTAGAAATGAGTCAAATTCAGATATTCCCAGAATTCCCCTGGGTGAATAAATCATAGAGATAAGTATTAGAGAAAGGCTCCAAAGATTGAATCTGGTCTGTATGAGCCCAGAGCTGTGGGTAGGAGAGAGGTTTACATACTTCACTGATTTTTCAGAGATCACCAAGTGACTAAATCACAGAACTTCCAGTTCCTTTGTCCAGGCCTGGGGAATCAAACTCATTGAAGGCAACTAGATTCTTTCTTATCCTGCATTCATTTGTTTTGCATCTTAATTCCCTTTTACCCATTTTTATTCTATATTTCCCAGACTGAAAAACAGTCTTTGTGCTAGAAAAGAGAGGCTAAACAGTACTTGAGTATTTCAGCTCTCTTTCCATAACTCATTTTTACCCTTTTTACCCTAAATGGTAGTATCTCTTTTCATCTTCCTCTTTACCCTCAATCAAAGAAAGGGGGGGACTGTGTTTTAGGGTAGAAGGTTTGTATAGAAAATAGGAAATGTAATGCCTTTTTCTCTTTAAAAAGCTAATTAATCTTTGTAACAAATGACAGTTTTCTGGGCAGGAGAAGGTTAAAGAAAATAGAAAAGGAAGGAAAATAGGGGGAAAGATGGTATATGTAAAAAGTGGTACCAATAAAAATCCATCTGACATTTAATAATTTGTTTGTGTGACTGTGTATATGCCTATCTAGGAACTAATTTGACTTTATAGTGGGTGCAAAAAGCTAGTTGCTCATATAAAATTTTCAAAGCCTTCAAATTGCTTGTCAGCCCTTCCCACACTCACTAATGTCACCACAGTGAAGCAGCTGATGGCAGTCAAAATCAGTGGTCTGAAAAAAAGCACTCGATGAATCCTTTGAGGGTCTATTTATTCTATAATGTATATGAAAATTCTGATTCTAGAAATTGAATTCTTTCAGATCATAGTCCTGTAACCTTGTGTCAGCATGGCTGAATAAGCAGATTCAATATTTTATTATATTTTAAATTTTTGGATCTACCTTTTTCCTTTGAATTAAGAGAGAAATTGATTTCCTACCTTTCCTTTTACATGTATTATTAGAATAGACACTGCTCCTTTACAGAACTTCATTTTTTCAAAAATCATCTCCCTTGTTGAATAAGTTGCCATCCCCAATTTGCCTTTGATGTCACTCCATCCTGCAAAGTGTGAAGTCTCCTCTCTTGAGGTCCTTTCCAGCCTTGTCATTCAGTAATTCTATTTCAGGAAAACTGAGAGCATGTGGCATCAATAGCTTATTTGCCTCCCAGCTGTAGCTAAAGCCAGACATCTTTTAATAGTAGGAGAATTCCCTCCTGTCTCATTCTGTGGTAAGAGCCTATGAGATCCCAACATTGGAGGACATCTTGATACTTGGAAAAGATGAACTAAGAATCTCTTATTGAGTTGGTCTGATTCTTATAGGCCCTCTATAGCAGCTTAGTTTTCTATATCCAGCCTGAAATTAATTCTATACCTCTCAGACCAATATATCTAGTGGATGGACCATTGGTCCTGGAAACAGGAAGACCTAAGTCCAAATCCAGTCTCAGACACTGAGTAGCTATGTGATCCTGGGCAAGTCACTTTAACCACTCTCAGCCTCAGTTTTCTCATCTGTAAATTGGGGGTGGTGGTGATAATAACAGCACCACCTCCCAACATTCTTTTGAGGATAAAATGAGTAAGGTGATTTGAAAATCTGAAAGTGCCATATAAATGTTGGCTATAAATTATTGCTTCCACCTAAGAGGAACTTCTGCCAATTTTGACTATAACTAAGTTACTGCATCTGTATTTATAATACTGCTGCAAAATTTTACGACCACTATCCTTTGGAGCAGTGATCTGCCATGTGAATGATGATAATCATCTTTCTTATGATAGAGCAAAAAGATTTCCCCTCAAGACCGCCAGCCAAACCTTCCCTTTTCATCCTTTCAGTATTTCCCAAGTTGAGCAAGAACTGTGCAAATGAAAAGAGATTAAAATTGGACCGTAGCCTCAAAGGGATCTCTACCTTCCTTGGGAGGGACCAGAAGTAAATGGAATATGTAGTCTATATTACATGAGATTTAAAGATTCTGCTTTCGCTATGCATTTATTAATTTAATTAAACCATGTTTTTAAATCCAGACCTCAAGGGGAAGGTGGTAGATAAATGAAGCAATATAAAGAGAAGGTATAGCAAGGGACACAACCAAATAAGTGGAAGCCTGAGCCAGATGTTTAGTGCTCTTAGTAAGAATTGGGGGTATGAAATGAAAGCAAAATTGAGTTCAGAAGGGGACACGAACAAACGGGGGCATTTTGTCACTACATTGTTAAATTTAATATGCACTTAAAAAAACCAAACTGCATAATAGAAGTTCACAGGTTCACATACAATACTCCTGTTTGTTTGGGGTTTTTTACATTGAAGTGTAATGTTTATTTTGTTTGTCAAAAAAGAAAAATATCCAGGGTAAGGCTGCCAGCAAAACAGAAAAAAAAAAAAAGCAAAAATGAAGAATCTAGGGTGCCACAGTGGGGGTGGAGTACTGCTTGATTGCTCTGTGTCTCTGTTGACAGGATCCCAATTGGTTACCATGGTTACATTTGTTTCACAATTTTTAAAGCTCATGTCCACATAATGGTATTATTTAACTCTTTTTTTAAAAAGACCTTCCCATTATTCAATCAAAGAAAAAAAGTGAAGGCAGAGAAGAAAACAGTTCATAGAATCAGAGATTTAGAATTGGATGGGGGGGGGGGGCAGCTCGGTGGTGCAGTGGATAAAACACCAGCCCTGGATTCAGGAAGAACTATGTTCAAATCTGGCCTCAGACTCTTGACACTTACTAGCTGTGTGACCCTGGGCAAGTCACTTAACCCTCATTGCCCTGCAAAAAAAGCAAAACAAAAACAAACAGAATTGGATGGTACCTCAGAGCTCCTTTAGCTCAACACCCTCTTTTTAAAGAAGAGAAAAACAAAGTTCTGAGAGGTGAAGAGACTTCTGAGGTTCACACAACTAGAACCTGAGGTGGAATGTGAACCCAGATCTTCCTAATTCTAAGTTGAATGTTCTATCCAACACACCTTTCTTCATTTTTGGTAGCTTCTTCCATGTGAAATAGTAAAATTGTGATGATAATCAGTGGGAATTCTGTCTGGATCCATTCAGTCAATGAGCATTTATTAAGTCCCTTCTATCTGCTGCTCACTGTGCTAAGAGCTGGTGATCTAAAGAAAAACAAGACAGTCCTTGCCCTCACAAATAAGTAGAATGGGCAGCCACCCAGTTGGTAGAATTTGAGGGCTATTGGGAAGAGTTTTTTGGTCCAAAATAACTCATCCCACTAATGATTGACATTTTACCATTAGGAATTTTTTTGTTTGGGTTTTCAAGGATTTCAGTTTTTAAGAAACTCTTTATAAACATGAGCACAAAAATATTCATAGATGGGCAGCCAGGTGGCACAGTGGATAAAGCACAGGCCCTGGAGTCAGGAGGACCTGAGTTCAAATCTGGCCTAAGACACTTGACACTTACTAACTGTGTGACTCTGGGCAAGTCACTTAACCCCAATTGCCCCACCAAAATAAAAATATTCATAGAAACCCTTTTTGTTGTAGCAAAGAACTAGGAAGAAAGAAAATATCCATCCATTGGAGAATGGCTGAACAATTTTGGTATGTAAATGTAATATTATATCATAAGAAATGAAAAAAGGGATAGTTTCAGAGAAACTTGAGAAGACTTATATAAACAGAAGCAGAATGAGGTGAGCAGAATCAGAACAATTTCTACAACAATATAAAGCAAAACAACTTGGAAAGACTTAAGAACTCTTATCAATGTAATGACCAGCCACAAGTCCAACAGACTGATGATGAAGCATCCTACCCTTTTCTTGACAGAAGGGTAATAGACCCAGGATGTAGAATGAGACAAACATCTTTGATTATGGGAAAAACAAACAAACAAAAGCCTCTTATAAAAATGCAAAAGGCAATATTTTAGCATAGTAACCCCTCTGCTCCCAGAGGTCTAAAACAGTTTTCTCAAGTCTTTCTTCCACAGTAGGTTGACAAAGTAACCAGGAGGTATTTGTTGACTGCCTACATTGGGCACAGTGCTATGACCAACTCCATGTGATGTGTAAGGAGAGTACAAGACACAATTCTTTCTTACAAAGTTGCTTACAACCTTGTTTGGAAACTGATATGAGTGAACAATAACAGCTCATATTCACATAATGCTTTAAGTTTTGCTAAGCTCTTGACTAATATTTCATTTGATCCTCACAACAAACCAGGGAAGTAGGTGCTATTAGCTTCATTTTATAATTGAGGAAACTGAGGCAGACAGAAATCAAGTGACTTGCTCCAGATCACACAACTAGTAACTGAAGTCAGATCTTCTTAACTCTAGGTCTAGTGTTCTATCCACTGCACCAATTTAAAAGGCAATATTTTCCTGCAATATCCTGCAATCCTGCAAAACAGAGAGAGAGAGAGAGAGAGAGAGAGAGAGAGAGAGAGAGAGAGAGAGAGAGAGAGATGGAGAGATAGATAATGAATCCCATGAAGTGACCACATTATTTGAATTTGCACTGGATATTTCCATTGGGATGGAACCAATTACCATATTTTACATAATTATAACTATGAATAGCACAAATTCAAATATATGTAACCACTTCAAGGGATTCATTATTCATACTAATAGAAAGCTAACTCTACTGTGTTAGTGTAGGCTTCTGAAAGAGGCAAACATTGGCTATACTTTGCCTCAAAAGCTAGGTTGTAAAAAAAAAGTTGCTATTTCTAATAAGCATTATTTCTCAGTGCACTCATATGCATGCATGTGAGTGTATTACTTTAAAAGATCTCAATTTGGGTATGAGGCCTACATTGGGAGGTGACCTATGTTTCAACAACTATAGGAACCAGGTTTCATAGGAACCAAAAAGCATAAAAGGAGGGAGAAGACAAGCTTAAACTTTTTCCACCTCCAAATCCTGCCCCCATTTACTAATTCCACCATGAGGATGGTTCTAAGGGTACAATACATCCTGTATTCCCTTAACTCATGGGCTTCCTTGGGTCTTACTTGGTTTCCCCAACACCAAATTCAAATGAGACAACAAAGCCCTGTAGGTCTCTCAGGCCCGTCATCTCCAATCAGGCACCTGAGCTTATATGGGAGCTAGGTGTACAGTGGATAGAGCATCAGCCCTGGAGTCAGGAAGACCTGAGTTCAAATCCAAACTCTGACACTGACTAGCTGTGTGACTCTGGACAAGTCATTTAAACCCTGCTTGCCTCGGTTCCCTCATCTGTAAAATGGGTTGGAAAGGGAAATGGCAACTTACTACATGATCTTTGCCAAAAAAGAAACCCAAACAAACAAACAAATGGGATCACAAAGACATGACTGAATAACGCCACCACCAGCTACCATAATTAGCAAAAAGACGTGAACCAATAAAATTAGCAGCCATTCATTTTTAAAACCAGGAATGGATCATAGGCCTAAGATAGGAACTACGCCCCATCTACCTTTCTTCCCATTCCCCTATAGGTGAAGTTGAAATAGCACAAGTGTAGGGGTCAAGAGACTTGCTTTCTAACTTACCTTGTTTCTTTGGGTCAAGTCCCTCCACCTGGAATCATACTGTTGTAGGATGTAAAGTTTCTAGGGACCTTATATATCAACACTCCTCTTTCGGCAGACAAGGAAATTGAGTTCCCAATAGGTTACACCGCTTGCTGAGTGTTACACAGGAAGTACGTATACAGCAGAGTTGGAATTCAAATCCAGGCCTTCCAAAGACAAATCCATTTCACCAGGTCTCCATTTTCTTATTTGTAAAATAAGGGAATTAATTCAACAATGCAACAACCATGTAGATTTCCAATTCTCATATTTTATTGGAAAACTGAGCTGATGCCATTCCCCATTGTATTCTCCCTGTTCCATCTAAAGAGCAGATAAAGCTTACAAACAGATAGCTGATGTGTCTGTTTGGAACTGCCTTGGCTCCTGCAAGTGGCAAGAGCCATTGGCAGCCATTGTAAGAAGCAGTAGAGTTGGTGCAGTTGATAAAGCACTGTACCTGGAAGCAAGAAGACCTGAGTTCAAATTAGGCCTTGGACAAATACCAGCTATGTGTCCCTGGGCAAATCATAGAACTTCTACCAGCCTCAGTTTCCTTGTCTATACAATCAGGATAATAACAGCACCTACCTCCCAGGGTTGTTGTGAGGATAAAATGAGACATTTGTAATGTGCTTTGCAAACTTAAATATTATATAAATGATAGTATTATATTAAGTATTGTATAAATGCATGATGAGACTGGGAAACTGTAATGGTTGGAGGGGGAAGAGGGTCACACAATCATTTGATGTTAGAGCTGGATGGTACTTTAAACATTTCCAACCTCTTCCCACCCCACACCCTATTTGTTTTATAGAAAAGGACATTGAGGCCCAGAGAAGTCAAGTGATAAACCAAAAGCCACACAGTTGGCAAAGCCAAGGCTGAGTTGCCCTTTCCTTTCACCATAAGAGAGCCTCCATTCTTTTTTGTCCTATTGACTTCATCCTATTCCAATGTTTAGGAGCAGAGAATTTAGAGTTGGAAAGGGCCTTAGAATCCTCTGGTCACAGAAGAAGCACAGAATCTCTGAGCTGCAAAGAACCACTGAGGTCAGCTGGTCTAACCTGCAACCAAACAGGAAACCTCTTGATAAAATTCTGGATGAGTGGTCAGTCATCTACCTTCTCCTGAAGACCTCCAGTGAAGGGGGTGTGGAGCCAATGTCCCTTCCTCCGAGGTCTATGTTTGGATAACTCATTGTTAGCAGGTTTTCCCCCACCTCAAAGCTAAATCTGTCCCCCTACAACTTTAACCTGTTGCTTCATGTTCTGCCCTCTGAAGCCAGGCAGGAATCTAATTTGCCTTGCACATGGAAGCCCTCCAAATACATTAAGGGAGGCCCTCCTAAGCCTATTCCTCTCCTACTTAAATAGACCCATTTCCTTCCATTGATCTTCTCATGGCTTGATCTTGTTTCTGGATACTCTCTGGATTATACCTATCCTTCCTGGACTGTAGCACAGAAAACTGAACAGAAAGGTCTAGATATGTTCTGACCAGGGCAAATACAATGAGATTATTCTCACTCTTGTTCTTGATATTCAAATGCTCCAATGGATCCATGATGTCACTGGTGTGTGTATTCTCTCCAAGAATTCAGATCATAACCCATCCATGGCTCCCCATCATCTTGTTCACATCCTCCTGTGTCATAGGGGTGTACCCTTCTTTATCACGTTCTTTTTTTTTGTTTTGGGGTTTTTTTTTGGTGAGGCAATTGGGGTTAAGTGACTTGCCCAGAGTCACACAGCTAGTAAGTGTCAAGTGTCTGAGGCTGGATTTGAACTCAGGTCCTCCTGACTCCAGGGCCTGTGCTCTATCCACTGAGCCACCTAGCTGCCCCCTATCACATTCTTTTTTTTTTTTTTTGACTTTCAACAAACATTTATTTTATTTTCCATTTACATGTAAGGGTAGTTTTCAACATTCATTTTCATAAGATTTAGAGTTCCAAATTTTTCTCCCTCCCTCCCTCCCTTTCCTCCCCCCTCTACAAGATCACAATCAGGTTATATATGTACATTCCACAAGTGTTCTTTTTATCAGTTCTTTCTATAGGGGTGCATAGTAAGCTTCCTCATTAGTTCCTTGGGATTGTTTTGGATCATTGCACTGCTGAGAGTAGTTAAGTCATTCACAATTACTCATTGAACAATACTGCTGTCACTACACACATTCCACTACAATCATATAACACAGCTTTTTACATCATTCCTCAATTGATAGATATTCCCTTGATTCTCAATTCTTAGCCTCTACCAAGAGTTGCTATAAATATTTTTTGTACAATTTTTCCCCCTTTTCTCTTTTTCATGATTACTATTGTTAACTGTTTCCCTTCCATCCTATTCCCTTCCCCATGATATTTATTCTATTATCAATCTTCTTTCATCCTATTTCTCTTCAAAAGGGATTTGCTTCTGTCTGTCCCCTCCCCCAACTCCGCCCTTCCTTCTTATGCCCCTCTCTCTATCCCTTTCCCCTCCTATTTTCCTGCAGGGTTATAGAGATTACTCCACCCAATTGAGTGTGTTCATTATTCCCTCCTTGAGCCAATTCTAATGAGATTGAGGTCTTTGAGCCAATTTTGATGAGAGTTAGGCTCATTTACTGCCCAGATTAAATAGATTACTCCACCCAGTTGGGTGTGTCTATTAGTACCTCCTTGAGGCAGCTCTGATGAGTTTAAGATCTTTGAGCCTTTTCTGATGAGTGTAAAATCCATTTACTGCCCTGCTCCTCTCCCATCCCTTCCCCAACTCCATAAGCCTTTTCCTGTTACTTTCACGTAGGATTTCACTTCTGCCCTTCCCCCTCCCCCAGTGAATTCCCTTCACCCCTCCATTTAACCCTAAAGATGTTATCATCTAGCTAAGTGACACAGTGGACCCAGGGGGATCCCAGCCAAAACCCAGCCTCAGACACAAGACAGTCACCCACTGTACGATCCCAGGTATGTCCCCCAGCTCCAATTTTTTTTATGGTTCTCTAGGGTCTTGTATTTGAAAGTCAAATTTGCCATTCAGTTCAGGTCTATTCATCACAAATATCTGAAAGTCTTCTTTTTTCATTAAAGTCCCATTATTTCCCCTGAAAGATAATGCTGAGTTTTGCTGGGTAGGTGATTCTTGGTTGTAATCCCATTTCCTTTGCCCTTTGGAATATCATATTCCATGCCCTCTGGTCCTTTAATGTAGAAGCTGCTAGATCTTGTGCTATCCTGACTAGGGACCCACAGTACTTGAATTCTTTCTTTTTGGCAGCTTGCAATATTTTCTCCTTGACCTGAGAGCTCTGGAATTTGGCTATAATATTCCTAGGAGTTTTCTTTTGGGGATCTCTTTCTGGAGGTGATCAGTGGATTCTTTCAATTTCTATTTTAGCTTCTTCTTCTAGAATTTCAGGGCAATTTTCCCTGAGAATATCTTGGAAGATGGTGTCTAAGCTCTTTCCTTGATCATGGTTTTCAGGTAGACCAATAATTTTCAAATTATCTCTCCTGGACCTATTTTCCAGGTCGGCAGTTTTTCCCAGAAGATATTTCACATTGCCCTCTATTTTTTTATTCATTTGGATTTGCTTTATTGTGTCTTGGTTTCTCATAAAGTCACTGGCTTCCATTTGTTTGATCCTAATTTTTAAGCAATTATTTTCATCAGAGAGCTTTTGTACCTCCTTTTCCATTTGACTTTTCAAGCTGTTGACTTTTTTCTCATGTCTTTCCTGCATCACCCTCATTTCTCTTTCCATTTTTTCCTCTACTTCTCTAATTTTATCTTCAAAGTCCTTTTTGAGCACCTCTATGACCTGAGACCAATTCATATTTTTCTTGGAAGCTTTAGATATAGGGGCCCTGATGTTGACATCTTCCTCTGAGGGTGCCCCTTGGTCTTCCTTGTTACTGAAAAAACTTTCTATGGTCCTCACCTTTCTCTGTTGGCTCATCTTGCCTTTCTTTTACTAGACTTTTAGCTCCTTAAAGTGGGGCACTGTTTGCAGGCTGCAGTATCCCAAGCTTAAGAAGTCCCAGGTGGTATGATTTAAGGAGAATCAGGCTCTTCCCTTGCTGGGCCTGTTTCCTGGTCCTAGATGACCCCAGACCAACTTGCTAATCAACCAGCTTTGTGTGTTGTGGTTGTTAGCTCCGACGAGCCTGTGCCCCTTTCCCACCCGGACCACTTCTACTTGAGCCTACCACCTGGTTCTCAGTAGGGGTGTAAAATCCAAGTTCTGCCTTAGCACCAGCATAGACCCCTGTAGTCTCTCCCCTGCCCAGGGCTCAGCCCACTCACCAGACTGTGAGCTTAGTTCCAGATGACACTGGTGCTTTAGTTGATTCAAGGCTCTGGGGGTCTCCTTCTCTGGTGAGGACTTCCTGAGACTGGATCTGTGTCAGGGGGACTGTGGGTTTGGGCCTGACTCCTGTATCAGCACGGCAGCTCCCTCCTTCTGACCTTCCAAGCTGTTCTTGGTTAGAAGATGATTTCAGCACATTGTTCTGTGAGTTTTGTTGCTCTGGGCATTTTCCTATGGCCTTATTTGGATGTTTTTTGGAGCGATTGTGTCATGAGTTCAGGAGCTCACTGCCTTTCTTCCACCATCTTGGCTCTGCCCAGAAGGCTCCTATCACATTCTTTTAACATCATCAAGATACTGACAGAGCACAGGAGTCATCCAATAATCATTCATTACCTTTGCCAAAGATGAGCCCACCTTTTTTTGCTCATACATTTTTTATAGCATCCTTTATTCTACTTCTCCTTTGTAATTCCTTACTTGTAATTTGTTGCAGCCTGTTTGTGTTCACCAATAGAAGCAATCTCCAATGACTTTTGGGTAATTTGCAATCTCAGACACTATGGTATTCAGACTCACAGCTATATAACACCACCAGATAAATACTGGAATTAAAAAGCTGAGCCATTAAAAGAACTGTGCAATTTCCCCAAGGCAACTCAGTCTGCTCTCCTCCTATTCGATTCTGGGCCCAACTCATTTTCTATTTACAGTATCTGGCCAAGATACTGATGGATGAGCTCTAGGAGACTATGCATCTCTTAAGGCAGCATAAGATTACATTAGATTTTGCAGGTTGCCTTATCATTCTGTCATCTCATATTGAGTTTGAAGTCTGCTAAAACTTCTAGATCTTTTTTTCAGGTAAATGACTATTTAGCCATCCTTTCCCACATGGTAATTGTGAAGTTGTTTCTTTTGAACCCATTGTAAGACTTTGTATTTACCCCTATTAAGTTTCATCTTATTAGATTTCTAAGATCTTTTTTGCTTTTTATTCTGAATTTGTCATTCTGGCATGAAGTGAACTTATGGAAGGACTTGGACAAGAGTCATAGAGCCTGTGCAACTATGGATGAGTTGTGTATCATTGAAGAACACTTCTGAATCAGAACAGTTTGAGGAGGATGGGAGGAATTTTTTTCAAGCTCAATCTTTTTATTGTTTACTAATATTTGAAGGAAGGAAGGGAAGGAAGGAGGGAGGAAGGGAAGGAAATAAAGGGAAGGAAGGAAGGAGAAAGGGAAGGAGGGAAGGAGGGAGGAAACAAGATACTATTAATTGCTTACTGTGTACTAGACAAATATTACCTTCTTTGATCCTCACAACAATTATGGGAAGTAGGAGCTATTATCATCTCCATTTTACAGTTAAGGAAACTGAGTCAGGCAGAGGAGTGACTTGCCCAGAGTCATACAGCTAGTAAATGTCTAAGGTGGGGCAGCTAGGTGGTGCAGTAGATAGAGCACCAGCCCTGGAGTCAGGAGGACCTGAGTTCAAATCTGACCTCAGACACTTAACACTTACTAGCTGTGTGACCCTAGGCACGTCACTTAACTCCAATTGCCTCACCAAAAAAAAAAAATGTCTAAGGCAAGATGTGAATTCAGGTTCTTGACTCCAAGCCCAGTGCCCTCTCCACTGTACCACTTAGCTTCCCCTGGGTGCTTGAAAGATGATGATACTGTGATATGTATTGAAACCAAAGTCAAAGACAATCAACTATTAAGTAATAGCACAACCTATATAAAATTTATATTTTCTGTACCAAGATAATATAAATGTCATTAAAATCCTAAAATTTAATATGGAAAATCCCTATCTTTTAATTATTAAAATAATGGAATAGAGGATATCATTAAATAGGAAATATGGACACAACAATTTTGAGGAAAACAGCAACCAAAATGATCAGAGAAGCACTCGGAACATACAATCTCTGTTTGTGTGAATAGAAAGAATAAAAACAAATCATGAATAAGATCATGGATCCATTTGAGTATTTGATTGAGATTTTATCATCTAATATGTTAGTTATCCCTGCAGTAATAATAATGACAACAATAGGGGGCAGCTAGGTGGCACAGTGGATAAAGCACCAGCTCTGGATTCAGGAGGATCTGAGTTCACATCCAGCCTCAGAGACTTGACACTCACTAGCTGTGTGACCTTGGGCAAGTCACTTAACCCTCATTGCCCTGCAAAAAACAAAAACGAACAAAAATAATGACAACAATAATAGCTACTATTTATATAGCACCTACTATGTGCCAGCTACTGTGCTAAGCACTTTACAGATATTACTTAATTTGATCCTCACAACAACCCTGTCAATAGACACTATTGTTATCCCTATTTTACAGATGAGGAAACTAATGCAGAGGTTAAGTGAATTACTCAAGGATACATAGCTAATAATGTCTGAGGCCATACTTGAATTCAGATCTTCCCGAATCCAGGCTCCAACCACCATATCACCTAGCTGTTTCAGATTTGTATCATATATAAATCTGATAAACATACTCAATGCATTCATATAAGTAAATAATAAAAATGCTAACTAGCACCAGGACAAGGACAGCTCCCTGTTCTTACTGTATTAGAGACCTTCTTCCAAGCTGATACATTAGTGACTACTCTTTGGGTTCAGTGTTTCAATCATTTTGAATGCATCTAACTATATTTTCATGAAGCCTACATCTGCTCACTTGGTCCATAATGATAACATGGGAGATTTTGTTTCCTACTACTAATTTGTAAGTGACCTCTGTCAATTCACTTAACCTCCATACACCTCTGTATTTATAAAAAATAAAGACAATGGGCTAGGTGTCCCTTTCAGCTCTATATCTATATTACTAGAATCTTATATATGATATGTAAACTGTAGTTATGGAATTTTCTTACTACTATAGTCTACTACCACTGAGAAGGAAGGAAGCAAGGAAGTAAATTAGTGTTAAATGACTTATTCTCGATGAGACTATGGTTGAACCCCTTCATTTTGCAGACAAGGAAAGTGAGGACCAGAGAGATTAAGAGATTTGCCCAAGGGAATGACTAGTAAAACTAGGACTCAAACCCATATCTTCCACTGTAATTCCAAATCTGATCTCTTTCCACAACATCATGTTGCCTCTGAAACTGCCTATGAATGACACCAAAAGTTCTAGCCATGGACTAATTCCTCAATCCTCTGCCTCTCTGTCACAAGAATCCTGATAATTGGCCATTTCTTCAGACCAACTTGAAAGGCCTGAACCTAGAAGGACTGAAAGGTCCAAGAATAAAGAAGGAAGTCTTTTATATTTACTCCCACATACTATGTTTCTTTCTGAGAACAAGGGAATGTCAACTTGGAGTCCTAATTTCTGACATCACACAAAATATCTAAAAATAAATCTGCCCTGCCACAGGCCCCACAAATCCTGCTATGCCATCAGAAGACAGGTTGTTCTCACTGTCTCTATGTTCTGGCCATTTCTGGCTACTCACCCCTCTGAGCCTGCTGACTGTTTTAGGAATGAATGGACCATTCTAGTGGTCCCAGGTGTCCTGGGGCTTCCAGTTAAAAAGGAAACACCCATCTAACATGTTTGTCCAAACGTTCATTTTGCTCAGAAAAGGCTGGGATGTTTGCTGAGTTACTGATCTGTAAGAAAGTCTGGGGAAGCTTTGTAGCAATTCATATGTCTTTTCTATCAAATTAAGAATAACACTGCCATTTAGTTACAAATAACACCAAGGTTCCTTGCTTTTTTAGTCATGCTTCCTGGGTGGAAGAAAATGGCCAATGCCTAGAGGTGAGTTAGGAATCTGATGTTCTGATATTCAGTGTTTATAACACATCCACTTCTGAGTCTGATTTCTGGTGGCAGAGAGCCCTGGGTTAACTTGACAAGCCAGGAAAGTGAGACCATGCCACCAGGTCTTAATAACAGAAGATGGAGGTTGTTCAAACAAGGAATCATATTTTCAAGGGCAGAAAATGCATTCTCATTCCCTTCCCTCGGAGACAGCTATTTTTGTCTTGCTTTTTTTACAAGATGTGTTCCAAACTAAGAGAGTCAAGTGCTAAGAAAAAGAAAGAAAGGAAACATCTCTAATTCTGAGAGGAGCAAAATGTTCGTATTTCTCCAACAAAATGGAGAGAGAGAGAGAGAGAGAGAGAGAGAGAGAGAGAGAGAGAGAGAGAGAGAGAGAGAGAGAGAGAGAGAGAGAGAGAGAGAGAGCGCTTCGTTAAAGGAGCTATTGTGTAAAGCCTAAGGTCTTAGACTATGATTTTCCTTCTGTGAGATTTCACTCCATACTGTTCCCCAAACAGGGTTTGTTGCCAAGGTAACAAATAAATCACATGACAGCTATGCTACCCAGAAATGTAGGAGGTAAGGGAGCTGAACACGCCCCTAAATGCAAGCTCTATATCCCTTCCTTGCTCTGCCCTCTGGTCTCTCCAGCAAGACAACATAACCTCTGAAGCCTTTTCCAGTTGATATGGCAGCAAGCCCCCACCATTCTTTAGATTCCAATGTCTTTCTTTCATAGTTCATTCACAATGAGTTTTAAATGGTTTCCCCCACCCAGAGAAGGCTTCTTTGATCTTCATCTTCCCTTCTCCCACTTCATACTTTCCTCCCTCCCTTCATGCCGCCCCCACCAAAATAAAACCACCCACCATGGCTGAGTGGCAATATCAGCATACCTTCTGGGCACTGGCTGCTGCCCTAGCCCCTCTGTCAGACCAGGGACTGTAATTTAATAGCTGAATCCAGGCATTGGGGGGGCGGGGTGTGGAACAGGCCACCTCCACTTGAATAAGCCCTTTTTCATTTGAGGATGGCATGAGTCAGGGAATTTTATAGCAGTGATACAATCAGGATACTGATCCTTCATGGGGTGGCCCTAGGGACTCAGACAGGGGAGTCCATGATGTAGCCTCTCCCAAGCCTGGCACTTCCCAGGACCCAGTTTCCAGGGTGGGTTTGGAGAGCTTGGCATTACCATGCTCTCCCTCCTTTGGGACATCCTCTGAAGGGTCTGAATGGGCATGGTCACATCTACCTTCCAGAACAGAGAGAAGAGCTGCTTAAAGAGATCTCTCCAACAGCAAATTCTCCTCTGTTTCTGCACCCACCCATTTGGCTCTTCTCCTTCCCCTTAGAATACCAGCTGGGCTAGGACAGAATCACGTGCTCTGCAGAGCTGTTCTCTGAGTAGGCGTGCCTCTGCAGCCCTGCAGTGTGGGAGCACAGCCCCTCACAGGCAGGGTGTGCAAAGCATTTTTTTTTTCCTCTAAAGAAAAGAATTTCAGACAAGAGAGAAATGCCTGGTTCTGATTCTGTGTGTGTGTGTGTGTGTGTGTGTGTGTGTGTGTGTGCGCGTGTGTGCGCACGCGCACGCGCACACAAAGCCTCATCTTTGAAGATCTTCATTTCCCATTTCTCCCATTGCTGCTACAAGGTCAGAGTCACCTTCACCTCATGTATGGGGGGGCGGGGAACTTGAGATACAGAGAAATTAAAGTGACCTCAGAAGGGCAGAAGGCAGGACACAGGGAGGAATAAACACACGTTCTTTATCATTCATTCATTTATTCATTTGTTGAGTTTTATTGATGTCTTTTCACATCATAATCATAATTTCTGAAAATATCTCCCTCCTCCTCCATCCCCTTCCCTGTAACAAAGAAAAATGGTTAAGCAAAAACACTTCATGTGGTGACCACATCTGACAATATAGAAAATATTCTGCCTTTGTAATCCCCTGAGTTCTGAGAGGAGGAAGGTAAGGGGTAGGGGTGGAGGTGCAGTATAATGCAGTGGGAAAAGCCCTGCAATGCGATGACCAACCAAGAATCCAAAAGACTGATGATGGAAGTGCACTACCCACTCCTGCCAGGCAAGATGGACTAAATATGCAGAATGAGACCCACATATTTGGAGGTGGCCAATTTGGGAATTTGTTTCACTTGCCTCTATATTTGTTCTGAGTCTTTTTTAACTTGTTTCTCTTCTTTTCCTTTTGATGTATGTGTGGAGAGAAAAAATATTTGTTAATTTTAAAAAAAGAGAATTTAATTTAAAAAAAGGAAAGAGTATCAACTCTGATGTCAGAAAGGCTGAGCTCAAAATCTGCCTCTGACATCTATTACCTTATGACATTGGGCAAAGCCATTCTTATTGTCCCATATTGGCATAACATACTGGTAGATGGCAGCCTTGCAGTTAGAAAACCTGGACTTAATCAGGACTTCACTTAATCTCCCTTGGCCTTAGTTTACTCATCTGCAAAATGAGGGACTGGACTAAATGTCCTGTGATATTCCTTCTAGCCCTAAGTCTAGAATCCTCTATTTCATTATCTGTTCTGCAGAACCATAATGAGAAACAGACATTTCCTAGCTGCTCCTGGAATTTTGGTAATTCATCTATTCGAGACTATTTTTATTCAGTTCAAAAATTTTTGATCAATTATGTACAAAGCATTCCATTAGGCATGGTATAGATATATACACAGCAATATAAGACAGGTTTCCTGCCAGAGAGCAGTTCATTGGGGAACATGGGACATATACTCCTGAAAATACAATATCCCTAGACCTTCAATTTCATTAGTTTGAAGGAATTTCCTTGACTTTAGTGAATCAGCAAGTCATATGAACATATGTCTTGGATATTTGCCCAAGGGCAATGTAAGGTTAAATGATTTGTCCATGATCACACAGCTCGTATATGTCAGAAGCCTGGCTTATATCCAGGTCTTCCTAACTCCAAGGCTTCCATTCATGAGCACACAGCATCAATATAGGATAATAAGAATGAATGAATTTTGTATTAAGCACTTACCATGTGCCAAACACTGTGCTAAGCAATAAATGCCATTATGTGCCATAGAAATCACAGAATCATGGAAGCTTAGAGCTAAAATAGTAGGTAGGTGGTTCAGTAGATAGAGTGCTAGGCCTGGAGTTAGGAAAACCTGAGTTCAAATCTGGTCTCAGACACATACTAGCTGTGAGAACCTGGGCAAGTCATTGCCTCAGTTTCCTCATCTGTAAAATGGGTACAGTAATAGTAGCCACCTTCTAAGGGTTGTTGTGAGGACCATATGAGATATTTGTAAAGCACTTAGCACAGTACCTGGCACATATAAGGCATTTAATAAGTGCTTGCTTTGTTCCCTTTCCCCTAGAAAGATACCTTCGATGTCATCAAATTCAGCTTTGACTGTAGGATTCCTTGGCCCATGAACATAAATCTCTGATTGAACATCTCCAGTGATAGAGAGTTAGCTTCTTAATGAGATAGCTTAATAAGACAGCTCCAGGTTAGGCAGCTTTAATTGCTTAGAGGCTCTCCCTTCATGGAGCCATAAATCAACTCTGCCATGATTTCCACCCCTTTGCTCCAGTGCTCACATGCAAGTCTCTCTCTGTGCTCCAAGAGGATAAATCTACTCATCTTTGCCATACTTATTCTTCTCTTCTCCAGCTGGACATCCCTCATTTAGAGAATTATAGACTTGCAGCATTTTAGAACTGAAAGCAATGTTAGAGGCATCTTCAGCCATCCCAGACCTCACTGTGTTCTGGTCACCTTTCTAAGGAAGAGCTCCAATTTATCAAAGACTCTTATGATGCAAGTCCCAGAAATTAGCATAATCCTCTAAAAGCTTTCCAATAAACCCCGACTGCAGCTGGACTATGACTGAGGCACAGAGAGCTGATCCATCTGTCATTATTATTGTTATTGTTGTTATTGGATGCTTTTGACCAGACCTGTTACTTCATCAGTGCAGGGAGCCCACAGTAAGGAACTTTCAATTCCACAGGATCCTTTTCCATAACATGATCTTCAAGAGTTACCTGGTGGATGTGAGGGCTTGGCCGACTTGTTCCAAGTCATGCCACCAGTATGTGGCAGAGGAAGATTTTTGAATCCAGATCTTTCTGGGTCCAGGTAAGTTGTTTATCAGCTATATCATGCAGTCACTTGTTTTCAAACTAAAACTGGCAAATACAATTTAGGAAGGAAGTAAACCTTTGCAAGGAATTCTGTCATAATGATGAGGAAGAAGAAGAAGAAGAAGAAGAAGAAGAAGGTGATGATGCTGACACTGCTGACGACAATGAGGTGAGGGAGAATAGGAAAGAAGATGAAGGAGCTAAGAAAAGTGAGGCAGGGCAGCTAGATGGCACAGTGGATAAAGCACCGGCCCTGGAGTCAGAAGGACCTGAGTTCAAATCCAGCTTCAGACACTTGACACTTACTAGCTGTGTGACCCTGGGCAAGTCACTTAACCCTCATTGCCCTGAAAAAAAAAAAAGTTAAGAAAAGTGAGGCATCTTGAAGCTATTCACTAATTATTCTCTAAGTCAGAAAGACCTGTGCCCAAGTCTTCCTGCTGAAAAAGATTAGCCACTGGTCCTGGGCAAGACATTTAAAGTATTCATCAGTACCCCCAAACAACTGCTCAAAGACTACAAATTGTAGAGTAATTGCTGATCTTCCTTGGTAGAATGATCCCAGCAGCACCTGCAAACACTGATGGAATCTCAGCTCTGGACAGGATAATAGTGACTTATTTTTATAAAGATCATGAAGGTTTATAAAATATTTTGTCTGTGAAATAAGCAATAAAACAGAAATGTGCTCATAAGCATTTAGCAACCACCTCTCTGATAAAGAAAAACATACATGGCACATTTCAAAGATTAATGTGTATTATTAATATTTTATCCATTACTTGTTTCTTAAGTTTAGAAAATCAACCAAACAATAAATCAAGCCCCAATTTGTAGCATTTGCCAATTTCTGAGTTGTGAATGCTCACACTCAAAATTTAACAATTGGCTTTCATGAGCTAGTATGAACTGGTTCCTGGACACCCCTGTAATACAAGTATTATTATTATAACAATTTTGCAGATAAAGAAACTGATGCTTAGAGAAGTTAAATGATTTGACACACTTAGTTTCAGAGCTGTCATTTTAATCTAGGGCTCTGGGTTCTATGTCCAGTTTACTCCCCACCATAGCAAAGAAACTGTAGCATCCTCTAGTCTAGCAGTGCAGTTTATTGAATGGGAGGTTGGGGAGTGACATGATCAAACCTCGCTTCAGGAAAATCCCTTTAGTGGCTAAATAGAAGATGGTTTGGAGTGAGAAGAGAATCGAGGCCAGCAGACTATTGCAGTAACCCAGGCGTGAGGTGATGAGGGCCTGCACCAGAGAGGTGGCATTGTAAGAAGAGAGAAGGAGCTATATTTGAGAAATGTTGCAAGGGTGAAATCGACAGGCCTTGGCAACAGCTTGAATATGGGGGGTGAGAGATAGTGAGGAATCTGAGATGACTCCTAGGTTGTGAGTCTGAGGGATTGGGAGAATGGTGTTGCTCTCTACAGTAATAGCGAAGGTACAGTGAGGGAGAGAGGATTTAGGGGGAACGATAATGAGTTCTGTTTTGGACATTTTAAGTTTAACATATCTACTGGACATCTCACTTGAGATATATGAAAGGTAGCTAGAGATGAGAGTTTGGAGGTCAGCAGAGAGATCAGGGCAGGAAAAGGAGATTTGAGAATCATCTACATAAAGATTATAATTAAATCTATGGTAGCTGATGTGATCACCAAGTGAAGTAGTCTAGAGGGAGAAAAGGACCCAGGATAGAACCAAGAGGTTCGCCTAAGTTTAGTGGGCACACTCTAGAGGAGGATGTGATGGAGAAAATATTAATAATATATGTTAAGCTGAAAAGTATATTGTGGTTACTTTTTTTGGAAAGCCAGTAGTTAAACATTTACAAGCATGCCCCTATACAATATTCCCAGGTATGCAATTGCTCCCATAAAGTGTGTATAACCACAGGGAGGCAAACAGTATTGGCAGAACATTTGTGTGTCATTGAATCTTGAAAATATGATGATTAGAATATCTCAAGAGAATATGCTATTCAACCTTCATAAGTTGGCCTATATATGAAAGAAGCTGGAAAGGATTAGGATAAGGACTTAATAGCTGAGATCTCTTAGTCCAACTCCCATGTCAAATCATTTGTTTCAGATAAATGATTCAACAGAAATCCAGTCAGGCTCCCAAAGTGCTCATTTCCAACATGTCTGGAATGATGTAATGTCTATCCACCCTGCCACCCTCTTTCCATATCTGCTGGGATACATCTTATCACTTCATCTTGTATACCCAGTTTCCATCTGTAATAGGCTCTTCTGCTCTCTGCATTATGACAAATACTTATTTCATTATTTAGATGGCACAGAAAATGATCATGTTACCAAACCAGCCTTTCATGTCTGTTAACTCCAAACAAAAATCATGACATTGTTCATCTTAAACTCCCAGTGAGCTCTACACTGACAAATCTCCAGCACTGTAGACAAAATGCCTCCAATATGGCAAGTTTAATAGTTGGTCAAAATAGCCCTAGCATGCTCATTTTCTTAAGAAAGGTGGTCACTTTTATTCATCCCTGGAAATAGTCATGAATCAGGATCTCCAGAGAGCTGCAGAGACAGCTCTCTAAATTCAACCTCTTTAGCATCAATCCAGCAGATGTCCTAAGCACCTAAATGAATGCTATAAAAGCATTCTGTGGCAGGGGTGAGGGTGGCTAGATGGGAGGGAAAGATGAGTGGGACATAGTCTGCACCTACACCAAGCTTACAATTTGTTATGGTCTGTAAGACACATACCCAGATAACTATGTCTAGCAGAGTTGGTACAGTGGAAGCATGCTGGGGCACTGACCCAGAGGTTAGTGGCACATCTCAAACTAGGAATCCTAGGGCAAATTCAGTCAAGTGGGTGAAAGGAGAAAGGGCATAGTATTGACAGTGAGAGGATAGTTCAACCATGTATTCACTAATTTTGGGAAAGAGAGCAATCCATCCCTGAAAAAGTCCAGACATTGTGTGGTAGGAGCAATCTCCCAATCCTCATCCTTATGCAAGCTAGGGTGTTTTTTCTTTAAAAGGTATTGGATTGGGGGAGGCTAGGTGGTGCAGTAGATAAAGCACCGGCCCTGAATTCAGGAGTACCTGAGTTCAAATCTGGCCTCAGACACTTGACACTTGACACTTATTAGCTGTGTGACCCTGGGCAAGTCACTTAACCCCTCATTGCCTTCATTGTTTTTTTGTTTTTGTTTTTTTGCAGGGCAATGAGGGCCAAGCGACCCGCCCTGGGTCACACAGCTAGTAAGTGTCAAGTGTCCAAGGCCAGACCTGAACCCAGGTCCTCCCAAATCCAGGGCTGGCGCTCTATCCACCACGCCATCTAGCTGCCCCCCCCTCATTGCCTTGAAAAAAAAGTATTGGATGATGGTGATGGAATATTATTTTGCTATAAGAAATGCCAAGCAGAATGGTTTCAGAAAGGCCTGGAAAGACTTGTATGAACTGATGTATAGTGAGGTGAGAAGAACCAAGAGAACACTGTACACAATGACAGCAATATTGTTTGATGAAGAACTGTGAATGACTTAAACTTAACTATTCTCAACATTACAATGATCCCAGACAATCTCAAAGGACCACTGATAAAACATACTATCCACCTCCAAAGAAGGAACTGATATTGATGGAACATAGACTGAAGCAGGATATTTTTCACTTTCATTTTTTTCTTTTATTCCAGTTTTTTTGGACAAATGACTAATATGGTAATGTTTTGCATTATTGCACATGTATAACCCATATCTGGTTGCTTACCTCCTTAGGGAGAAGGGAGGGGAGGGAGAGAAAGAGGGATAAAATTTGGAACTCAAAACTATAAATAAAATGTTTATTTTTTTTAAATGGTATTGGAACCATCCTGAAGACTTGCTTAACTTAGGAAACTAAAGGCTCAGGGTATTGGTCCCTATCAGATGTACCTAAGACAAGGAAGCTTTACTCAGTTGAATCAATTCAAGATATCTTTGATGTATTCCTGTTGAATGGTCTTTTCTTGCTATGGCTAAGTAAATTTCTTTTTGTTAACTGTTGAATGGCATAGGAGTATCTCATTTCATTCCAATAACAGATTTAAAGTACCAGGGGACTAACCATAGTCAGGCCCAGCCTAGGACACCTTGCCCACGTGGCTTTTGTTGGGAGGGAAGGTGGACCACAGAAGACAGGTGCCATGGTAATGGTATGAGTATGGTTGGATAGGCAGGACCTGAGAGAGATTGTGCTGGGAGCCACCAGAGGACCTAGAGATAAGGCAAAGGGACTTGGGGAGGAAGGACAACCCTCCTGGAGAAGAAATGTGTGTTGTTCTGGATGTCAAAGGGCCATGGAGCCTGGGTCAATTACGTTTCTGGTTGGGATACTAAAATTACTCTCTGCTAGGTGAAATTTAGGCAGCAATGTAAAGAGAGCAGTAGAGAGAGTAAGAGTCAGAGGATCTGAGCTCAAATCCTAAAACCAACACTTTACTATATCTGTGTGACCTTGAAAAAGTCACTTACCCTCTTTGGGCCTCAATTTCCTCATCCAGGAAGCACAGTGGATAGAGTGCTGATCTGATCTGCACTTGGGAGACTTAGCTGTGTAAAAAAAATATTGATGATGTTTTCTTCAGATAAAATATAGGCTAAGAAGTCCCTTCATTTGGGGGAAAGGAATTATAATAATAGAAGATGCCTTCAACTATTCTGGAGAATAATTTGGAACTATGCCCAAAGGGCTATGGGACTATGCATACCCTTTGTCCCAGTAATACCACTATTAGGTCTCTATCCCAAAAAGATCACAAAAAAGGGAAAAGGACCCCACATGTACAAAAATATTTAGAGTAGCTCTCTTTGTGGTGGCAAAGAGTTGGAAATCGAGGGAATGCCCATCAGTTGGGAAATGGCTGAATAAGTTGTGGTATATGAATATAATGGAATACTATGGTGCTATAAGAAATAATGAGCAGGCAGATTTCAGAAAGACTTAAGTGGACTGATGCTGAATGAAGGGAGCAGAACCAGGAGAACACTGTACACAGTAACAATAACATTGTGTGATGATCAATTGTGATAGACTTGGCTCTTCTCAGAGGTGCAACAACCCAAGACAATTCCAAAGAACTCATGATGGAAAATGTTCTCCACATCCATAAAAAAGAACAGTGGATTCTGAATGCAGAATGAACCATACTGTTTCTACTTTTGTTTTTGTTTTTGTTTTTTTGTTTTTTGAGGTTTTTGCCTTTTGTTCTGATTCTTTTTTCACAACATGACTAATGCAGAAATGTGTCTGATGTGATTGTACATATATAGCCTATATCAGATTGCTTTATGTCTTGGGGAGGGGGGCGGACTAAAAATCTTATGAAAACAAATGTTGAAAACTATTTTTACATGTAACTGGAAAATAATAAAATGCTTTTATGATTAAATTTTTTTAAAAAATAGAATATGCCTTACTACAAGAGACTGGTCCTTTTTGCAACATGCAGGTGGTAAATTGGCCCTTTTTCTTGGCAACACAGAAATTAAACTGGAGGGATCTTACAGATCTCTTCATCTAAAACCCTCAATTTTTTCAGAGAAGGAAACTGAGGCCTGTTCTGTCATGTTCAGAAACAAGATGAAAGCAATTAGGTTTGGCTCTCATTTTTATACTGAATCCAGGTTTACAAAGTACTTTCCTCACAACAACCCTGTGCGGTTGCAAGGTGGGTATTACTAGGGATGAATCTCAAATGTTGGGAGGCTAATATGGATTTTCTGGTTCCCTTATTCCTCCTTCATCTCCTCTACTTTATCTACCTTCTTTTCACTTTATGCCTTGTAAGGACAATTCCCCAAAAGGGGCAACAAAATAAAACTGCAATGTTGAGAGAGCCCAGAGAATGGCAGCCAGGAATGGTGAGAGTCCTCAAGTCAATGCTGTAACCGGAGTAGCCGAAGGAACTGGAGAAGAGGAGGTTCAGGGGGGAAGCTGACAGTTTTCTGTACATCTTTGGCTGTTATATGGAAGAGGGATCAGATCTGTTCTGTTTGGCCCCAGAGGGCAAAGCCAGGAGCAGTGGGAAGAAGTTACAAAGAAACAAATTTAGGCTTGATGTTGGAAAAAAACTCCTAACGATGAAACCTGTCAGTCAGCAATCATTGATCAACTATTTACCATGTGCTAGGCACTGTATTAAACACTGGGGTTACGAAGAAAGGGGAAAATGGGGTTCCTGATCTCAAAGAGCTTATATTCCAATGGGGAACACAATATAGAGATATGTAGGTATATATAAGCTACACATATATATGTATACATACACATGTGTGTAGCTACATACCTATGTGGGCCTACACATGTGTATTTGTGTGTATATACATATGTATATACATATATGTGTAGGCACTTATATGTGTGTATATATATTCACAGATAGATAGTATGTGTCTATATAGAGAGAAAGAGACAGAGAGACAGAGACAGACAGAGAGAGAGGTTTGGAGGTGCAGCAGGGAAGGGTGAGGAGGGTTAGCATCCCAGGCATAGGAGGCAGCTAATGAAAATGCACAATTGCATGATGGCATCTCACGAGAAAGGGATAGCAAGGAGGGCATCTTGTGGAGGAGAGGATAGCATAAGAAGTTGGGGAAGGTAGGACAGGCTGGGAAGGTCTTTAAATAACTACAGAGCATTTGATGCCCCAAAGTGACATGGGCTGCCCTGGGAGGTGATGGGTTCCCCATCCTTGCAGGTCTGCAAGGCAAGGTCAGATGACCACTTGTCAGTCATGCTATGCTACCGATTCCTTTTGTATTAGATAGGTTGACGCGCCTTCTGGTTCTCAAATTCCCCGATTTCTGTGGAGTAACCAGAGCTTTTGTGGTAGACAGAATGTAACACACAAAGGCAGTGAGTAACAAAAGGCACTTAGAAAAATACAGTGATTTTGTTGCTGAGGGAAGTAGGGCAAAGTCCGCCAGCCATTTTTAGTCTTTTCCACGAGGTCCAGCCTCTGTGATTTGAATAGAACACAAGGGACATGATGTTAATGTTGAAAGCAATCTCTCTGACACAGCTCTTTGTTGTTGTTTGGTCATTTTCAGTCGTGTCTGACTGTGATGCCATTTTAGGATTTTTCTTGGCAAAGATACTGGAATGATTTTGTCATTTCCTTCTCCAGCTCATTTCACAGATGAGAAAACTGAGGCAAACAGGGTTAATTGACTTGCCCAGGGTTTGAGGCTGAATTTGAACTCAAATCTCCAGAATTCTACCCACTCTGACACCTAACTGCCCCAGCTTTACCCAACCTCTTTGCAGTTAGATAAAAATAGAACCTTGGGCATATTTGCCAAGGTTGGGACAATGCTAAGAGCTAAAAGCGGTGTCAGATCAAAATGGGTAGAGAGTGAGCTGGAGGAGTTAGGGGAGGCAGCACTGTCAACACAAAGAATAAGCTTAATCATACCCTGCAGAGGATCTGATGCCTTTTGTTGGCTACCTGGGCTGGGTTAATTACGTGTAGGACCTCAGCCCTCTCCTGAGAGGAAACAACTTACTAGTCAGTATACCACACTCAGACAAAGGTAACAGATCAGCAGATGGCCCAAGGGATGGGCTGAAGCCCAGCAGAGATGTCCAGTGGTGAGCTAGAAGAGTAGCCACTGATGCCTTTGCATCGCTGAAAGCATATGTTGTTCTGGCCACCCACATGAGCTGGCCAAATGCTTTCTCTATGTGTGTACACCCACTTGTGTATTCCCTTATTATACACATAGATTCTCCAGCTACTCACATATACAGGGGCAGTGAGGTGGAGCAGTAGAGTGATGGGCCTGGAGTCAGGAACATTCATCTGAGTTCAAATCATACCTCAGACACATACTAGCTGTGTGGCCCTGGGCAAGTCATTTAACCCTATTTGCCTCAGTTTCCTCATCTGTACAATGACCTGGAAAAGGAAATAGCAAACCACTCCAGTATCTTTGCCAAGAAAACCCCAAATGGGGTCATGAAGAGTCAGACACAACCGAACAACAACTCACACATATTCCCTGGTCATCAGTGATCCGTGTGTGTGTGTGTGTGTGTGTGTGTGTGTGTGTGTGTGTGTGTGTGTGTGTTTTTCCTTCCCTACTTCTGTAGTGGTTGTTTGTGAAAGAGTACACCTCTATATGTATGAGAGAGATCTTTGTATGATGAAGAGATCTTTTCTTGTCACAATTTGCTAGCAATCAGTCTATGTTTATCAAGCTACTGGTACCTACCATGTACCAGGCACTGTGCTAAACATTTAAAGCAAAAGATAGTCCCTGTCCTTGGGGAGCTTGCAATCAAATGCTATTCAATGAAATGTCTTTGTCATTAAACTAACATGTTCTGCCTGGTTGTGTGTTCTGTTTTCAGTGGATACTTGATCCATGGAGTGTTTTATACCTGGGGCAACTTTCTGGAAGCAAGCAGAGGAGCCCAGGAAATACTGATACATTCCTATTTGGGGTCTCCAATCAAAAGTTTTGTTGGAGAAGAAGTTGAAACTATTGGCTAAATTAGATGTCTGTGTTATCTTTTGATCCTGATTATCCAAGCCATTCACCCCTTTTCCACCATCACACATAATGGATGGAGGGGCCAGCTCTTTATGCTCCTGTTCCTCCACTGCAAGTAATGAATGGATGGAGAGTTGACTTCTGTGATGGAAATGAATCAGAGTTAAAATCTGTGACATCTTTATTATTATTATTAATAATAGATGAATTTATACTCTAATATTTTTATTCCATTATAAAAAGGCATTTTATTAACATGTGAATTAATATGCAGAATATTAAAAGTTAAAGAATAACAGCAGAATATCAATATATCCCAGCACAGTTTTTAACTGAACCCATCAAGTCAATAAGCATCTACTATGTGCCAGGCACCATGCTAAGTACTTTGGATACAAAGAAAGGCAAAAGATAATCCCTGCTCTTGAGGAATTCATGGAATAATGGGTGAAACAACATGAAAACAACTATGTACAAATAAGCTATATACAGGATAAATAGGAAAAATCACTAGTGGGAAGGTACTAGAATTAGGAGGGATTAGGAAATGTTTATTGTAGAAGGTGGGATTTGAAGAAAGCCAGGGAAGTCAGGAGACAGAGCTGAGAAGGGAGAGAATTACAGGCATGAGGTTCAAGCAATGAAAATGCCTGGAGCTGGAAGATAGAATGTCTTGAGCAAGGAACATCCAGGAGGTCAATGTCACCAGAACACAAAAGTACTGTGTGTGGAGGGATGTTAGGTATAAGAGGACTAGAAAGGTGGAGTTGGGCAGTAGGTTATATGAAAGGCTTTGAATGCCAAACAAAATATTTTATATTTGGTCTTTGAGGTGATAAGGAGTCACTGGTGTTGAATGAATGGAGGAGGGGAAAGGGTGGGGACATGGTCAGACTTTCAATTTAGGAAGATCATTTTGACACCTTGTAGAAGATGGATTAGAGTGGGAGGAGACTTGAGGCAGGCAGACCCACCAAGAGGCTATTGCAATAATCCAGGCATGAGGTCAAATGGATTGTAGCAGAGTGGTAGCAGTGTCAGAACAGAGAATATAAAAAAGATGATAAAAGTGAGTTGAATAATGATAACTAATATTTAGATAGCAATTTAAGAGTTTTTTTAATTTTTAAAAATTTTTTGCAGGGCAATGAGAGTTAAGTGACTTGCCCAGGGTCACACAGCTAGTGTCAAGTGTGAGGCCAAATTTGAACTCAGGTCCTCCTGAGTCCAAGGCCAGTGCTTTATCCACTGAGCCACCTAGCTGCCCGCAATTTAAGTTTTATAAACTGCCTTATACGCATTATTTTATTGAATGTTCATAGCAACTCTGTGATAAAAAATGCTGATATCATCACCCATTCTATAGACAGATAAGCTGAGTCTTAGAAAGGATGTGACTTGTCCATGGTCTCACAGATAGTAATTGTTATGGATTTAAATGAAGGAGAAAAAAAGGATTGATGGGGGCAGCTAGGTGGCACAGTGGATAAAGCACTGGCCTTGGACTCAGGAGGACCTGAGTTCAAATCCAGCCTCAGACACTTGACAAGTTCTAGCTGTGTGATCCTGGGCAAGTCACTTAACCCTCATTGCCCCATCAAAAAAAAAAAAAAAAAAAGGATTGACAAAGCATATTTATAATTCTGTGAACCCTAAATAATGACAATAATTAGCATTTATATGGCACTTTAAGGTTGGCAAATTGCTTTACAAATATTATCTCATTTGATACTCACAACATCCCTAGGTGCTATTGCTTTCTCCATTTCATAGATGAGGAAACTGGGGCAGACAGAGGTTAAGTGGTTTGCCTAGGGTGATGCAGCTAGCCAGTGTGATGATCAGATTCTAACTCAGGCCTTCCTGACTCCAGGTCCAGTGTTCTATCTGCTTTGCCACTTAGTTGCTTCCAGTGTTCAAGGAATAGCATGAAACATTCGGTGAATCTAAGGTATAGTCAAATCTCCCCTTGCCATAGAACTTCATATTAATTACAGTCTTTCAGCTTTACACCTGGGTCGAGCAGATTTCTGGAATTCTATTTCTGTGGGCTGGGGCTAAGTTCCTCAGGTTCCTGGCCCAGTAACTTGACCTGGAAAACCAGGGGATAAATAGAGAGGGAGTAGGGAAGGACAGAGCACAGAACTGGAAACCAAGAGACTTGAATCCTAGTTTTTACTTCATGACCAGTAGTAATAACAGCTCACATATCCACATTGCTTCAAAGTTCACAATAATACCCTGAAATCTATAGATGTAGTTGAAAAGTATTTTGTCCCCCATTTTTTGAGATGAGGAAACTGAAGCTGAAAGACGTTAAGTCATTGGAAGCACGTTAGGTGGAGCAGTGGATAGAGTGCTGGGCCTAGTGTTAAGAAGACCTGAACTGAAATCTGGCCTCAAGTACTTAGAAGCTGTGTGACCTTGGGCAAGTCATTTATCTGTTTCAGTTTTCCTCAATTGTAATATGGAGATAATAATAGTATTTACATCTCAGGTTTATTGTGAAGCTCAAATGAGATAATATTTGTAAGCACTTAGCACAGTGCCTGCTCCATAGTAGGCACTTAATAAATGCTTATTTCTTTCCTTCCTTCCTTCCTTCCTTCCTCTCCCCTTCCTTCCTTCCTTACTCCCTCCCTCCTTCCTTTCTTCTTTCCTCCCTCTCTCCTTCCCTCTTTCTTTTCTTTCTTCATCTTTCCTTCTTTCCTTCCTTCATTCCTTCTCTCTCTTCCCCTTCCCTCCTTCCTTCCTTCCTTCTTTCCTCCCTGCCTTCCTTCCTCTCCCCTTCCCTCCTTCCTTACTCCCTCCTTTCTTCCTTCCTTTCTTCTTTCCTCCCTCTCTCCTTTACTTTTTCTTTCCTTTCTTCCTCTTTCCTTCTTTCCTTCCTTCTTTCCTTCCCCCAAGTCAAATAGTTAATAAATGCTGGAGCTAGGATTCAAACCCTGATCTCTCCTGATTCTAAGACCAGTATGCAGCCCATAGGACCTTAAGCAAACAACGCTGACCAATTGTTAACCAAGTTGCTGGGAATATAAAAACAAAAGTAAAATGGTCCCTGACCTCAGGAAACTTACATTCTAATGTGGTAGAAAACATTATAGAATACATACAGGATACATACAGAATTAATACTAGGCAGATCTGGGAGGGAGGGCACTGGAGTGGAGAGATTAGGGAAAGTTTCATTTGGAAGGTGGTATCTGAGTTTAGTCTTGAAGCAAACTAGGGATTCCAAGAGTCAAAAGTGAGGAGGGAAACAAATTCCAGGCACGGTGGGACAGCCACTGCAAAGGTATAGAGGTGTGAAACAGGGATCAGGTCAATCTGGGTGGATCACAGAATGCAAGGAAGATAGTAATGGGTCAGAAGATGGGAAAGCTAGGGAGGGGCCAGATTGTGAAGAGATTTAAATGTCAAACAGAGGAGTTTTTGTTTGATCCTGGAGGAAATTAAGGAGACTTTCCTGGAGGTGGGATATGTGTGTGTATGTATGTGTGAGACATGATTAGATTTGTGCTTTAGGAAATTACTTTGAACCTTCAGTGTTCTCACTGGTTAAATAAGTTCAGGCAGCTAGGTGGCACAATGGATAGAGCTCTGGGCGTGGAGTCAGGAAGACTTGAACTCAAATCTGGCCTCAGACATTATCTGTGTGATGGTAGGCAAGTCATTTAACCCTGTTGTCCTCAGTTTCCTCATCTGGAAAATGAACAGAAGTCAGTATCTTTGCCAAGAAAATTCCAAAAGGGTCACAAAAGGTCAGACATGACTGAAATCACTCAACAACAACAAATAAGTTTGGTTTAAATGACTCCTAAGGTCCCTCCCGGCTCTTGCAGTGAATGATTTCATGATTTGGTGAAGATTTCCTGAGCATTTTGGCAATGAAGAGTGCTAGGAGGAAAAAAAAAAGAGTGCTTGGTTTTTGGGGGGTTTTTTGCAGGCAATGGGGGTTAAGTGACTTGCCCAGGGTCACACAGCTAGTAAGTGTCAAGTGTCTGAGGCCGGATTTGAACTCAGGTCCTCCCGAATCCAGGGCCGGTGCTCTATCCACTGCGCCACCTAGCTGCCCCAGTGCTTGGTATTTTTATTCGGAGTTACAACATATAGGCTCAGGTTTTGAGTCAGCATAATTAGAGTGAATTGTGCTTGGATATCTGCTCCAAGAGGCTTATTCACATTTGTATTTGTAGAACTGTTCAGCAGGCAGCAACAGCCTTTGTGGGCATACATTGGACAAATCAGAATAGGTAGACATAACAAAGAGGAAGCTAGCCATTCCTTAGTTCCCTGTCATACATACAGAACCTCTTCATGTCTTCCGTAAGGATCTCAATTTTAAGGGACAGAGCAGATAACAAAGATGACCCCCAGAAACCTGACTTCACTGGGGCCTGATCAACCATTCATGATGGGGAATGCTGGTGGAGATAAGCTCTATGACTTAGATTGTAGATGGCTTTGAAAACTATTCATTCAGTGAGGCCTTCCTGGATCCGTCCTAAACAGAAGTGATTTCTCCCTCCATTCATCCCCACCACCATCTCTATTCTACTACTTTATACTTCTCTAATACTTCATTTCATGTTTCAGTTATTTGGGGACATGGCATTTCCTGTACTTTTTGGTAAAATTCTTGAGGGCAGAGACCTGCTTTGCTTCTATACTTCAAGGATTTCTGACTTCATTGACGTGGGTACTCTTGAACTGATACCAACTGCAAACCCTCTGTGGCCTAGTGTGTGCTCCTCATGGATTTCTGCAGTTGGAAAAAACAACAACAACAAACCAACATTACCCTGTGGCTTACTTGGTCAAGGTCTCTCTAAAATTAGCTAATGCCATAGGCCAAACCTGACTCAGGACAGTCTGGTGCTTCTGATTTGGAACTGTTTGCAAGCTCCCATCAATATTTCTTTTATCATGTCAAACCCAGTGACTGCAAATTTAAAGCAAAGACATTTAATCAAACAGAATAATAGGTAATAATATGCAATTAAAATGGGTATTAAACTCTCCCAGTATTCATTTTCAAATGGCTGCCATCTACCCTACCCCCACCATCATGTATATTCCAGGGAGCACAAGTGTTCTTTCCAATTAACACTTCAGTCTACCTAACACTGTAGGAGATAGTTACATTAGTTGCTCACAGCAGGTATACCAGGCTCTCTGTGCCTCCAGATTCCACTAACTCCCTCCCTCCCTAGCTCAGCACCTGTCTCTCTCTGTCTGTCTCTCGTCTCTCGTCTCTGTCTCCACCCCCCTCCCATCCTTCCTCCTCCTGCCCCTCTCTCTTACTCTCTCTCTAGTTCTTATTGCTTCCACTCCTAGCCATAGGTGGCTCACTTCTTGTCCAGATTTTGGACATAACATCTGCACCTCACTCTCCCCAGTGAGATTTCCATGATCCTTTTTAAACTAGGTTTGCCCATAGTTATCAATGTATAGACTTCTGGGAGATGTAGTTCCTAAAAGTAAAACAAAGTATTCATCCCCTTAGAGGTTATTGATAAATTTAATCGAATGGATAAGGAATGAATGAATGGGGGCAGCTAGGTGGTGCAGTGAATAAAGCACCAGCCCTGGATTCAGGAGGACCTGAGTTCAAATCTGACCTCAGATACTTGACACTTACTAGCTGTGTGACCCTGGGCAAGTCACTTAACCCTCATTGCTCCGCAAAACAAAAAACAAACAACAACAACAACAATGAATGAATGAATGAATGAATGAGTGAATGAATGAATATTAGGTGAAATGGTCTTGTAGAGAGCAAGAAGTCATCAGAGATTTTTGACCAGAAAAAGTTAAAAATAATTATATCAGGCCATTTCTATTGCCACCAACTGATTCTGTACCTTTGAGACACTTTATCTCTTGGTGTCTTCACCTATAAAATTAGGCTGAAAATATTGTTTAACCACATTAAGAGAGTTGGGGTTGGACATGAGTGGGAGCGAGAGAATTGGAGAAGGAAGAGGTATATTGTGATAATGAATATATTGATTGAAAGAACACTTACATAACCCAGCAAAAAACATAACAGCAAGTTGGGTTCTAGAATCCTTCCATAATCTTCTCATTCTTTCTTCCCTGTTCCATAACATATAATTTTATACTTATGGGAACATACTGATTCCTACCCCTTCTCCACTCCTACTTTAGGCTACATAATACTGTCAAAGAAATTAATACTCTACTCTGAATTTCCAGAAACAATTTAATTTAGCATTAATCTATATCCAAGTTAACTCTAGCTGGAGAGAAATTGTCCAAGACAACATAGTTGCTCACACTTTCCAACATAATTCTCTGTCCCAAGATAATTTGAATTAACATTTGTAGCAATCTTGAACATGGAAAAGATCATAGATCATGATATGTTAAAATACAGTTTGGGGTTAATATTCTAGAATAATCTCTCCTTCATTTTTTCTATGAGCACCCCTCAAGGACTCAAAAGACTTCTTTTCAGAGATAAATATCTTACCCTGAATGCAAAAGAGGATCCTGACTTTAAGTGGGTCTTGATACCAATCACTTCAGATGGATGGGGAAACATTCAGTGAAATCATCTCATCTAACTACTTTTTTTTTTTACATATAAGGAAACTGAGGCCCAGGAAGGTGACCTGACTTGTCTAAGATCACACAGACATTTAGTAGCAGAGCTAATATTAAAACTGAAATACTCTATATCTGGACCTTTTTTTTTTTAACTATTCTATAATGTGTCAAACCCTATAAATCCTTCAGATTCCATGTTACAGTATCAAACCCATCTTTCTGAAAGCTTTGATTCCTGGGACTAAAATCAAGAATCAGGTAATTTTTCAGACATGATGGCACAAGTCTTTATGTATTCCCTCCCTTCAAAAGACTTGAGGGATAGTGATAGAGTAGATATGAGATATGAAATAGCAGAAGCATGTTTGTAGATAGCTGCCTCTTATGACCCCCATCAGGGGAATGATCCACCAGCCTTGGATTCAGAGCAGAAGGAATGCTGGCAGTGGAAGAATAATGGAAAGGATTCTCTCTGCCAATGTGTAAAATATAAATGAAGAATAACCAAGAAAGAGACAGAGACAGTGAGAACAGAGAAGAAGAGCCAGGTGCTGAACTGAGGAGGAGTGGAGGGAGTGGGACATGGAACCACAGTGACAGAGACTATGGAGAAAATTGATCTCTCATGCTCAAGCCCAGGTTAGTAAGGAATATGGAGAACAACAAAAAGGGCTGTACTAATATTTAATACTAATACTAATAGTAGTACTAATAGCTAGCATTTACACAGCCCTTTAGTATTTTCAAAGCACTTTACAAATATTATTTCATTTCATCTTCACAAGAACCCTAGGAGGTAGGTGCTATTATTAACTCCATTTTACAATCAAGGAAACTGAGACCAAAGAAGGTGAAAGGACTTGCCCAGGGTCACAGGGTTAGGCGATGTCTAAGGCTAAGATTTGAATTCTAGCCTTCCTTACTCCTGGGTCTAAGCTTCTATGCACTATACCACCTAGCTGCCATAAGAAAGATCTTTAAGAAAAGATCTATGGGAGACAACAATACTATCCAAGAAAAGATAAAAACATCTGCTTAGAGTGCATGAGACTGTGAAAGCAAATGAGGGAGAAAAAGCCAGACTACTCAATTCTGATTTTGCTTCTGATTAGGAAGGATAGAAAAAAAAATGGTTAACAAGGATTTCAGAAAGGCAACATAATACACTGGAAAGAATGCTGGATTTAAAGTCACAGAACTTGAGTTTTAATCTACTTCCTGTGTGACCTTGGGCAAGTCACTACCTCTCTAGTCCTCAGAAGACTCATCTTTGAAAAACAAGGGAGTTGCAAAGGACTCATGATGAAAAATGCTATCCACCTCCAAAGAAAGAACTGCTGTTGTCTGAATACAGACTGAAGCATACTATTTGTCACTCTTCCTTCCTTCCCTCACTCCCTCCTTTCTTCCTTCTTTCCTTCCTTCCTTCCTTCCTTCCTTCCTTCCTTCCTTCCTTCCTTCCTTCCTTCCATCCTTCCATCCTTCTGTACTTCCTTCCGTCCTTTCTTTTTGAGTCTTCTTGAACAAAATTACTAATATGGTAATATTGTAGGTGATTATACTATCTCTGTCTCTATATCTATATATCAGATTGCTTACAATCTCAGGGATGGAGGAGGGGAGGGAAGGAGGGATAAAATTTAGAACTCAAAACAAAATAATGAAACAATGAATTTTAAAAATTGCTTTAGGCAGCTAGGTGGTACAGTGGATAGAGCACCAGCCCTGGAGTCAGGAGGACCTGAGTTCAGATCCGGCCTCAGACACTTAACACTTACTAGCTGTGTAACCCTGGGAAAGTCACTTAACCCCAGTTGTCTCACCAAAAAAAAAAAAAAAAAAAAGAAAAAAAAATTCTTTTACTAGGGAGCTAAGTAGTGCAGTGGACAGAGCAATAGCTTTGCAGTCGGAAGGACTTGAGTTCAAATCTAGCCTTAGACACTTACTAGTTGTATGACCATGGACAAGTCATTTAATCCAGATTGCCTTTTATTGTTTTTACATATAATTGGGAGAAAATAAAATGTTATTTAAAAAAAAAGAAAGAAAAATGATGGGGTTAGATTAGATGAGTCCTTCAGTACCTTCTGACTCTAAATCTAAAATCCTGTAATCCCATGAAATCCAAGAAAAATAAGGTGATGGTGAAAGAAAAGGTCTCGATGAGTTTCAGTCTCTAGACCCAAATGAACTACATCCTAGGGTAAAGAACTGAAAGAACTAGAGGATAGGATTACCCATCTACTGTCAATGATCTTTGAAAAACTGTGTAGCAAAAGGGCTGCTATGTGATTGGAGAAGGGCAAATGCTCGGGGTTTTGTTTTTTTGTTTGGTTTTTTTTTGTTTTTTTCACAAAAAGGAACAGGGTAGAATCTTCCAACTAGAGGTAGGAGTGCTTGACTTGGATTTTCTGCAAAAAAACATTTAGGATTTTAGAGTTGGAAGGAAATTTGGAGATTTTCTAGGCCAACCCTTTCATTTTTCAAATGAAGGCCAAGATTGAGCTAAGATCACAGAGCTAATTATGCTACAGAATAAAACAGGTCTCCTGATTCCAAGTACAAGACTCTTTGTAAAACATCATACCCCTTTTCCTCTAATTGCTATAATTACACTGTACTTAAGTATTCTATATGTAACTTATGGCTCAGCATTCCAAGTTCTCAGTTTACAAGGTTTAGGTTAAATTTTGTAGGTTTTTCCAAAAATCATAACTCTGCTTATTGTTGTCTGTGTCCTCTAAGAATCTAAAAATATGGTGCATAACTAGATTTCACTGATGTGGATAAAAGGGCCCTCAATTCCCATACAAGCATTTCAGGTAATAATGCATGTTAGATATAGGACAATCTTTATTTTACTACACAGATCCAAGATCTTTATGATCTTTTAAAAGGTTTTAGGAACTTTTACCACTACCCTCTCCCTTCTCCCCTCAGTAGCCCAGGATTCAAGAATTCTTACAACTTCACCATGTAGTTCCCTCCTCCATGTTTGTCACCTCTGTGATTAAGCTCTTCTGTCATTATCTCTAGATCTCTTGGGCCAAGAATTTGAAATTCGGGGAACTCTTGTTACTTTATAAATTTCCTGGATGCTGCTATGTTTAGATTGAGACAGTCAGTTTTCACTCACTGTCATCTATGGGTATGGGAAGGGGAGATGATGTTGGGGGATGCCCTAGAGTTGGTCCTGGAGAGGATGTGCTGATATACAGGTTCAACCCCCCCCTCCTTTTCCCCGTCCCCACCCAGGAGCAAAAGTCTGCTCTCAGCTCTCACTGGACCACTCTGAAGGAATTAGTGGCTCTGATTTACAATGGTTCAAACCAATCAAATCATCCCCAGAAGATGACATTCTAATGGGGGAGATGACATGCAAACAATTATATACACATGAGACATATTCAGTACAAATCTCAGAAGGAAGATACTTGCTAGTGGTGGGGAAGAGGGCTAGAAAACTGGGAAAGGCCTACTATAGAAGATAAGATTTGAACTAAGTCCGGAAGGAAGCCAGGGAACAGAGGAGATAGAAGTGAGGAGGGAGAGATTTCCAGTAGTGGAGGATAGCCAATGCAAAAACATGGAGTCAAGATGGAGTACTGACTGTGAGGAAGAGCACAAAGACCAGTCTAGATAGTAGTACACATGGAAGGGAGGAAAAGTATAAGATTGGAAGGAAATAAGGGACCAGGTTACCATATTTCTTACTGGTACTGAATGGGTATCCTTTCAAATTTATGAAGGGTACAAAAACCTGGAGTTCATCCAGAGAATGATAGCTTGTGAAGGGACCAGAAACTGTGCTATACAAAGCTGGCTTGATGGAAGGAGGGATGTTTATCTTGCAGAAGAGAAGCTTAGGAGTGGAACTACTCCTGTATAGGCCCACCAAGCAGAGCTAGGGAGAAAGGGGTAGAAAGAGATTTTTATTCTACATAAAGAAATTTTGCCAACAGTTTCAAACTTTCCCAAAGTGGAATGAACTGCCTCAAAAGGTAATGAGCTACCTGTCACTAGAGTTCTTCAAATGAGGCTGGACAATCACTTGTGAGACATCTAGTTAGGGGCATCTTGTACAGGTATATGTTGGTAGTGTCCAAGATCCCTTTAAATTCAGTCTGTCATTCTAGATTTCTATGGAGTTGGTTCATACAAAACCCTTGAGTTTAGGCCTCACAAGTAAAATGTTTCAAGTATAAGGAAAGGCAGAAGGAAGGGCGGAAAGGATGTGTCCCATTGCAAGATCAGGGATTCAATTTTATAATTACTCATCAATTTCCATTGTCTTCATCTAAACAAAACTCTCCATATCAATTTCCAATAGTTGACCTCTCATTTTCTTCCTTCCTTCCTTCCTTCCTTCCTTCCTTCCTTCCTTCCTTCCTTCCTTCCTTCCTTCCTTCCTTCCTTCCTTCCTTCTTTTCTTCCTTTCCTTCTTTCCTTCTTTCGTGTTTTGTTATCTTTAGGTTGGAGTAGCTATCTCAGTATTTTCCAGAAAATCATGTCTGAAACTCCACAAAGATATGGGAAAGGGAACAGGATTTAGAACTAAAAGATTTTGGTTAGAATCTCATCTCTAGGGGCAGCTAGGTGGCTCAGTGGATAGAGCACCGGCCCTGGAGTCAAGAGGACCTGAGTTCAAATCCGGCCTTAGACACTTAACACTTACTAGCTATGTGACCCTGGGCAAGTCACTGAACCCCAATTGCCTCACTAAAAAAAAAAAAAAAAAAAGAATCTCATCTCTACCACCTACCAACTTCTGTAACCATTTCCTTGCCTGTCAAATGATCTGTAAAGTCCCTTTCAGCTTTAAATCTGTGACCCTATGATTCTTTGCTTATTCTATAGAATCATTCTGAAGCTGTTGAAATGTTTTAAAAATATATATAAAATAATAATAAGAAAACACTTCCCCAGCTTCCTAGAAAATGCCAATTTTTGAATCAATTTATGGTTTATTTGAGGAAACAAACAAAAAATGCTGTGACAGTCTAAGCAGAAATGTTTAAAATTAGGTTCTTTTTTTTTTTTCCAGTGAGGTAATTGGGGTGAAGTGACTTGCCCAGGGTCACACAGCTAGTAAGTGTTAAGTGTCTGAGGCTGGATTTGAACTGAGGTACTCCTGACTCCAGGGCCAGTGCTCTATCCACTGCACCACCTAGCTGCCCCCAAAATTAGGTTCTAATATACCAGCATCTCTTCATGTTGACATATATACATCCCGGAAAAGCTTTTTTCTAAAAAGAAGCTATTACTACCATCCTTTCTCTAAACCTAAGACATTGGGTTCCCACAGCTCTGGACACAGGCTGAATCAATTTTTTTAGTCTTTGTCCTTACCTAGTTTCTGAATATTGTTTTCAGAATACAGTAGGTGAATGGTGGGCTTGAAAGCCGATGGTGATTCTTGGAGATGAGTAAGAGATGGCTGTAGGGAGGAGGAGAAGATGGAGGGGAAGAGGAGAACAACTGTTTTCTCCCCTCTTCCTCCTTCCTCCCCAGCTGCCCACAGCAGCTAGAAACCCTTTCTGTTTCAGTGTGTAAATATACCCTTGCCCCACCACAGGGCCCCTTCCTGTCTTGTTCCCTCTTGCTCATGGCATCTGGCATGTTGAAATGAGCCCACTAAAGCCCATTTGGGATGGCCCTGGCTGACAAGACCTTATAGACCCAGCTATATATATATATATATGTCAACACGAAGACATGCTGGTATATTAGAACCTAATTTTAAACATTTCCGCTTAGACTATAACAACATTTTTTTTTGGTTTATTTGTTTCCTCAAATTAACCAGCATGTGGCCAGGGCAATGGTATGAAAAAGCCCCTCCTAGTTGTGATGCTGCAGGGTTACTGATGTCTTCTGGTGATGCCTCTGTGCTGCTGCTCCTACAGGGTCTGTTCTCCACTGGTGCCACATGGTATGTTGGCCTTTTAGGGCATATAACCTTGATCAGGCATCTTTTTGCTCCTCTGAAGGTCATTGTAAGGGGCTGCTCCTCTGGGAACACAGCTTCTCTCTACTTTTGGCTTCTGGCTTCTCCTGGAGCTCTGAAGTGAGTTTTCCTATTCCTATTCCTATTCTTCCTATTCCCCATAGGAAGAATGGACTCCACCATTTCTCTTTCAGCTAAAATCCAGAAGCTTAAGCTTTAGGTTTTTAAATTAGCTTCCTTATTAGTCTCCCTGCCTCAAGTCTCCCCACCCAAATCCACCTTGCATACTGTTGCCAAGTAATTTTCCTTAAGCACAGACCTAACCATGTGACTCAACCAACTCCAGTGGTCCTATTTGCCAAAATGCCAACTCTTCTGTATAGATTTTGAAGCTCTTTATGATCTGAGCCCATCTTTCCAGCTTCATCCTCCTACTCCTGCATTCTATATTCCATCCAAACTTGCCTTTTCCTTGTTGTTCCTACTTGACACTCCATCTCTCATCACTGTTCCTTTGCATTGGCTGTCCTTTATGCTTGGATTGTGCTCCCTCCTCACCTCTCTCTACCGCATAGAATCCCCTCTCTTCCTTCAGGATTCGGCTCAGCTTCTAACTCCTACTTGATCCTTGCTTGAACCCTCCAAATGCTAGTTCCCTCCCTCCCTAACTACCTTGTATTTAAGTATTTTGTATTTATATTTATATTTACTTTGTATATACATACATATTCTGTACTATATGTACTATATATATGTTTGTGTATATGTATTTGTTGTTGTTCAGTCATTTCAGTTATGACTAATTTCATGACCCCTTGGGGGGTTTTCTTGGCAAAGATATTGGAGTGGTTTGCCATTTCCTTCTCCAGTTAATTTTATAAAGGATAAAACTGAGGAAAACATTGTTAAGTGACTTGCCCAGGGTCACACAACTAGTAAGTGCCTAAGGCCAGATTTGAACTCTTCTTTCTGACTCCAGGCCTGGAACTCTATGCATTGTGCCACCTTGGTAGGTTATTCACAGTCTAAGGGGCAGGGAAGTATCAAAGGTCAAGACAGGCAAAGGCCCCAAAATTTAAACATAGATATCAGACTGGGAGGCCAGCAATGAGAGCACTGGGATTCCTGATTCTAAGGAAAGTCTATCTCAACCAAGGTCTCTTTAAATGCTTCTGCAAAGAGCAACAACTATTCCCAGAGCGTGGGTGGGCCTGAGATCACAGCTGGATAAGTAAGTAGAGAGAAGTAGGTTTTGATGGCAAGAGAACACAATGCCTCTGTTCCTACTAAAGACTGTTCTCCAGCAAGGAAGAACAATTATCAAATTTATGAACCAGTGTTCAGTTTAAAAGTCTAACAGGGAAGATTATCCTTTGTGAGCTAAGTATATTGTGTTTTAAAAGTACTGAAAGCCTTGATTCCCTCCATCACATAGCAGTGTCATGGAAACAACACTGAACTGAGGTTCAAAAGATCTGCATTTGACTGATTCCTAACGTCTGCTTCTTTCTCAATTAATGGCTATGGGCAAGTCATTTAATGTCCCTATAAAATGGAAATAATAATGTTTTTGTTTTTGGTTTTTTTGCAGGGCAATGAGGGTTAAGTGACTTGCCCAGGGTCACACAGTTAGTAAGTGTCAAGTGTCTGAGGCTGGACTTGAACTCAGGTACTCCTGAATCCAGGGCCGGTGCTTTACCACTTCGCCATCTAGCTGCCCCTCAATAATGTTTTCACATCTGTAAAATGGAGATAATACTCATTAATCAACAAATAAGTATTGATTAAGTGTCCACAATGTGCTAGGCACTATACCAGATGCTGGGGATAAAAGTATAAAGAATGAAATGATCCCTACTCCCAAGGGACTACATTCTAATGGAGAAGACAAGAAATACATCTATAGATATTACATACATATGCACATACATTCATTCATATATGTAATAAATAGAAATTGAGTAGATACAAATATATACAATATATGCATATGTGTGTACACACACATACACAGGTGCCACAATGGCTAGATTACTCAGGAATTCAGAAAGACCTGAATTCTAATCTGGTCTCAGACACTTACTAGTTGAGCTGTTGGACAGAATACAAAGACCAAGGGTCAACTTCTAGTGGTGCTGACAGAAAGCACAAACTAAGCACACAAGGGTAGTCCATTCCCCATTAAAAACTCGAATAAGACAAGACAGAGATACAGCTAACCCCTTTACATGTGTGCTTGATCTCACCCCCTCCTGCCTACTCTAACAGATTACAACATCCATCATATTCTCTCTCTCTCTCTCTCTCTCTCTCTCTCTCTCTCTCTCTCTCTCATAACACATCTGAAATGGCTCTCTCCAAAGTTACCACTATAAGAGTAGTTAGGGGGTGATTATCAATGAATCATCCACATCCCACCGGTAAGATGCTATGCTCTGATATTTGTCAGGAGATATCCATGATTAGATCAGAGGCATGAACTAAATGTACCAAAGGCCTTGATATCTCCAGCATTTCAACTCAGTGGCCCAGGAAGTCTGTTCAGATTGGTTGAAGGATTTGGTCATGCCCTATGGGGCTTGTATAAAACCATCAAGCTAGTATGGAATCAGCAGTTAGAGCACCTAGTTTCTTAGCATTGCAAGTATCCAGCCAAATGAGAAGGAATTGCTTGGGGAGTGGGGAGGAGACAAAAGCACTTGACCAGAGGAGGAACCTGTAAATTTTAGATGGTCAGAAAATTTGGGACAGCAATTGCTGGTGGTAGTGAGGACGAACTGGATGGAAGAAAGGAATTTATATTCAAGGCTCTATAAAGAGACCAACAGAAAAGCAACATCATACCTAAGGGGAACATATTGAGGAGTCTAGCAAAAGGACTTCCAGGAGCTGCATTCCCGTTTTGCCACATATGCCCTCTAAGCTTGAGACACTTTCCCCTGTACCCCGTATGTACTGATAAGAGAGCATGTCACAATCTTTGGAAGGAATGTTTTGTACTAACTGTTCCTACTCTACCACTTTAGTAAATACCCCTAACAAAAAAGCTAATAAAGTTTGTCTTACAAATTGTTATGAACTGATAATCATGGGAGAATCATAGTGGTGGGGACCCATGAACCATAGTATTAGAAAGATATCCCCATCTCCTCAGACTGCCCCTAGAACTGTGAAAGGAAATGCAACAGCCTCGATCTGGGGGCCCCACCTACAAGTGTGAGTGGTGGCTGAAGTTCAGAGCCTGTGCTCTGATCTTTTACTTGCCAAATATGATGACCTTTTTTGGTTCTCCTCCTTCTTGACCTATTTCCTGCATTTGACACGGTTGACCACTTTCTTCTTCTGCATATTCTGTCCTCTCTGGGCTTTTGGTAATACTTCTCTCTCCTGGTTCTCTCCCCCTGTTCCTTCTCCTACTCCTTTGTTGGTGCATCATCCAGATGGTGCACTTGTCATCCATTAAGTCAATCAGCAAGCATTTATTAAGTACTTAATGTGTGCAAGGCACTGTGCTAGGCACAGGGCATATCTAGAAAGGGGGGGGGGATTCCTACCTTCAAGGAATATGTATTCTTTTGGGGGGGGCAGGGCAATGGGGGTTAAGTGACTTGCCCAAGGTCACATAGTAAGTGTCAAATGTCTGAGAACAGATCTGAACTCAGGTACTCCTGAATCCAGGGCTGGTGCTTTAGCCACTGGGCCACCTAGCTGCCCCCTAGGAATATGTATTCTAATGGAGTAGACCACATGTAAACTGTCACCCAGTGCCTTGACCTACTCTCTCTACTCTCTCTAAACTCTATCTTAGTGATTCCATGAGCTCTACTGGGTTTAATTACCATCTCTATACCAGATGACTCCCAGAACTAGATATCCAATCCTGATCTCTCCCCTGTTGTCTACTGGATTTACCAATCTGGATATCTCGGGGTCATCTCAAACCCCACATGTTCAAAACAAAGGTCATTTGCTTTCCCTTAAAAGTCATCTCCCTTCCAATCTTCCCTATTTCTGTCAAAGGTACTACTATCCTTCTGGTCTCCCAGGTTCTGGGCCTCATGAACAAGGTAAAAAACAAACAAACAAACAAACAAAAAACCATTCCAGATCAGTCTTTGTATTTATTCTGTTCTCTCTCTCTTTACAATTCTATTCCCTGTCTGTGGGCAGATAGAAGCATGGAAGGGAAGGCAAATTATTTTTTATTTCCTTCCCCCCTCAAACTCAAAAGAAAAAAAATATGAATGTTTCATTAGAAATGTAGGACTTTTTAAAAAGAAAGAAAGAAAAAGAAATAAAAAATTAAATTTTAAAAAACAGGGAAAAAATGTAGCATTTTATCAGGCTGAGGAAGGCCCAGGCCAAAGAAGCCCAGAAGAACCAAGAGAAAATGTGGCATTTTAAGTGTTGTTATTCTTTTCTTTCTTGTCTGTGCCAATCCCTCCTCTTTGTTCAAGCTGCTTAGCACAGACATTTAAGGGAAATTCTCCCATTGCTTAATAAGCCTCCAGGCTTTTATGGGGCCACCGAATTCCTGCGTTTCTGGTATCCTAATGATGGACTTGTGAGAGGACAGAGATCTCTATCGCCTCAGATCATTGCCACACCAACCTGTTTTATGTGGTCTTTTATTCCCCATGATTTCACTGGTGGCTGGGATCATCCTCTTAGAAGATGCAAATGAGATTCTTGCAGAGAACTCCAATATCGGCTGTGGCAGATGGTGTTAGGTTAGCTCTCGATCTGTCTTGTTCTGTTGGGGTTTTTAATCGAAAATGTGCTACCCCCGTGTGCCGTTGATTCGGGCTTTCGGCCGGCAGAGTTAACCTTGGAACCTTGCGTTCTGACCAGCAGAACTAGTGTGGTTTTTGTGGGGCCAGTGACCATCCCTGGCAAGCCCCTCGCTTGCAAAGTGTCCTTGTGAGGCACCAAGCAGCTGCCGCAGAGGTATTCGAGGAGATGTCATTTACTCGGGGACACGCCCAAAAGGCTGCTGACATTGCTTGTGCAGCAGAAATGCCGACATTAGCAGAGGGTTTTCTGATATGCTTATCGGAGCAGAAGGAATAATAACAATTTCTCATATTTGGATGGTACTTTTGAGTTTACAAAAACACTCTTCTTAATAGATGCTGTAACCGTTTTGTTTCATGGCCCCCTTTGGCAGGCTGGTAAAACCTCTGGACCCTTTCTCAGAATAATATAGTTAAAGTGAACACTGCACTTCAGTTAGAGGTTAGTGAAAATTAAAATGTGTTTTCCCCTCCAAGTAAAGAGACCCCTAAAATATATCCATGGACCCCTGGTTAAGAATTCTTGCCTTAGGACAACCCTGAGAACTTAGGGGTTCAAGGGTGGTAGCTGGGACCCCCTCTCCCTTTACTACTTCTTTATGAAAGCTAAACCCAGAGTTCTGGCTTTATGTGGGTCTCTTATCTATTTAAATCCTGTGAGGAGCAGCCTCCAATCTGTGCATTTCCCAGCCCAATGGACCACACACATACATTTGAAACAGAAAGCATTTAATAATAGAAAGTAAGAAATCTGATCAAATTATTATGTGATGGTGATGATCAGATCCATCACTGATGGTTGCTTTCATCGTAGCACTGTTTGGTTCCCAATTAACCATCCTGAATTTCTAAGCATACTAATTGGGTGGGGCAAGGAATTGAGCTGGAGGAGAAAGAGAGAGACAGCCCTTCAGCCATCCATGGACCCAGAACTCTCAGGGGAAGGTTTTCTTTACCAGGAGTCCTCCTCATCTTGGGTTCATCATGGACTAGCATCCATGTGGGTTTTATATGTTTACTGCAGTTCCATTCTGTCATCCACCCTGACTGGTTATCCTTTTCTGGTTTTTGCTCGCTCTCTCATTTATACCTGATGCTCAACCATCATTATTTTCTGTCTCTCTGTCTGTCTGTATCCACAAACCCCCATGCTAGTTTCTCCATCCATCTACCATCCCAAGCCTGCGTCTCCTTGAGATTTCCATTCTCCTTTTATGTTGAGTACTGTGAGCTTATGCTCCAGGCTCTGGAGAGAAAATAATTTTAGAGCTTTGTCTTTAAATGAAGAACATTTTCATCCAAAGACATTTTAGGACATATGTTGCCCTGAATATCTGCTCCACCAAAGTATCACTTGCATGCATAGATGAAATAGAGTTGTCCACAGCTATGCATGTGGTAAGTGTCAAAGTTATGGGCCTTGGTTTCCTTATCCGTAAAATGAGGGAGTTAGACTAAATGACCTCTCAGGTCCCTTCTAGCCCTAGATCTATAATCTTGTAATCAAACCTAGGTCTGGAATCAATCAATTATGCACTAAGCAAATAATATGTGTCCAGCACTATAGTATCCAAGTCCCTGACCACAAGGTCATTAGAGTTTATTTGGAAAGAGAAAAAGAATGAGCATGAGATAATTGGAGGAAAATCAAGTGTTTAACTGCGAGGACCTAACTAGAAGGGCAATTAAAACTCAGAGAAGCAAAAAAAAAAAAATTGCCTGAGATAATCAAGAAAACATCATGCAGAGGTGTGTCTGAGATAAGGCCCAAAGACTAGATAGAATTTGGATAGCTAGAAAAGGATAAAGGGCAGCTAGGTGGTGCAATGGACAGATTGGCAGGCCTGGAGTCAGGAAGATGAGTTCAAATCTGACCTCAGACACTTACTAGCTGTGTGACCCTGGGCAAGTCCCTTAACCCTGTTTGCCTCTGTTTCCTCATGTGTAAAATGAGCCGGAGAAGGAAATGACAAACCACTCCAGCATCATTGCCAAGAAAACCCCAAATGGGATCACAAAGAGTCAGACACAACTGAAAAAAATGACCGAACAAAAGAAAAGGATAGAATTTGGATAGTTAGAAGACAGGCAAGGGCATGCCACATGGTAGTGGGGGGAAGGGGTGGAATATCATGAGCCTAAGAACAGAGGTGGGAATGAATATGGTATGTTCAGAATCAAAGATAACAGTGTGACTAGAGGAGACAGTGTTTGTTGGCTAATGGTATGAAATAAGGTTAGATTAGAAGGGTGGAGCAAGATTATATCGAGGGCTTTGAAAGGCAAGCTGAAGATTTTGTACCTGATGTGGCAGGCAACAGGGAGTCATTAGAAGTTCTTGAGCAGGGGGCAGCTAGGTGGCGCAGTGGATAAAGCACCAGCCCTGGATTCAGGAATACCTGAGTTCAAATCCGGCCTCAGACACTTGACACTTACTAGCTGTGTGACCCTGGGCAAGTCGCTTAACCCCCATAGCCCTGCAAAAAAAAAAAAAAAGAAGTTCTTGAGCAGAGAAGTGATATGATTAAAGAGGGATTTTAGGAAGATCAGTATGATAAGAGTATAAAAATAGATTGGGGATGGGGGAGAGAGATTAGAGGCATAAAGATCAGAAAAGAAACATTTATATAGACTTGTATTCCAAATATAAAGCATCATACTTAAAAGGCAGTATTAATAGAGAAAAGCATTATGAGTATAAATTATCATCAAGCAAATCTCCCAGGCTGTTTAATAGGACAGGGCTTGAGTTGTAGGGACTCAGTAAATTAAGGCTAGGGAAAAGGATTAAAATGAATCATAGATTCATTCAACAAATATCTATTAAATGACACCCATGTGAAATGTATTGCATTAGACTCTGGGGATATTAGCAGGGTTGGTAAGATGAAAAATGACATGGCCCTGCCCTCAAAGAGCTTCATGAGTCATATATTCCTATATATGCATATGTTGTCTCCTCTGCAAATAGATATGCTCCTGACAGGCAGGGACTATTATACCTTTATCTTCGTATCTCCAGCATTCAGTGCAATTCCTGACACAGACATGGCTCTTAATAAATACTTGTTGATTACTAACCAGTTCATGAATATGCATAATGTTTTAGAGTATATTATTAATGTTCACATTCATATTCAGGTCAAAGTGGTTAAATAGAGAGTAGGCCTCAGAAATTGGAAGACCCATGTTAAAAATCCATATTTTCTAAATGACTTTTTTTTTTTTTTGGTGAAGCAATTGAGGTTAAGTGACTTGCCCAGGGTCACACAGCTAGTAAGTGTCAAGTGTCTGAGGTCACATTTGAACTCAGGTTCTTCTGAATCCAGGGCTGGTGCTTTATCCACTGCTCTACCTAGTAACACCTTCTAAATAACTCTTTACAAATTATTTAATTTCTAAATTCTTCTGGCTGAGCTCCACTTTGCATCCACTGCCCTGTTGAGCTTCCACTCTACAAGACAAGAAGCCTCTCTCCTGGGTTAAGCTCATCTCTTCTTCTTCTTCTTTTTTTTGTATTTTATTTTTTTCTATTACATGTAAAGATAGTTCTTAACTTTTGTTTATACAAGCTTTCTAATGTCAGATTTTTCTCCCTCCCTCCCCTCTCCCCTAGACAGCAGGTAATCTGATATAGGTTACATATATATATATATATATATATATATATATATATATATATATATATATATATATATATATATATAAAACATTAAACCTATTTCTGCATTAGTCATGTTATATGAGAAAAATCAGAGCAATGAGGAAAAACCTCAAAATAGAAAAACAACAGCACCAAAAACAAAAGAAATAGTATGGTTCATTCAGCATCTATACTCCACAGTTCTTTTTTTTTCCCCTGGATTTGGAGATCCTCTTCCATCATGAGTTCCCTGGAACTCTTCTGTACCATTGCATTGGTGAGAAGAATATAGTCCATCACAGTAGGTCAACACACAATGTTGATGATACTGTGTACAATGTTCTTCTGGTTCTGCTCATCTCACTCATCATCAGCCCACGAAAGACCCTCCAGGTTTCTCTGAACTCCTCCTGTTCATCATTTCTTACAGCATAATAGTATTCCATTACATTCATATACCACAACTTGTCCAGCCATTCCCCAATTGATGGGCATCCCCTCAACTTCCAATTCCTTGCTACCACATAAAGAGCAGCTATAAATATCTTTGTACATGTGGGCCCCTCTCCCCCTTCCATGATCTCTTCGGGAAAAAGACCCAAAAGTGGTATTGCTGGGTCAAAGGGTATGCACAGCTTCACAGCCCTTTGGGCATAATTCCAAATTGCTCTCCAGAATGGTTGGATAAGTTCACAGCTCCACCAACAATGCATTAGTGTTCCAATTTTTCCACAGCTTCTCCAACATTTATTATTTTCCTTTTTTGTCATTTTAGCCAATCTAATAGGTGTCAGGTGGTACCTCAGAGTTGTTTTAATTTGAATCTCTCTAATTATTAGTGAAGCTCATCTGTTCTGAACTCACTACCATGCTGCTAACTCAAGCTTTATTGACACCACCTCCTTGAGCCTCCTCTCTTGTCTGACTGGAGGGCAGAATACCAAATTCCTTCCAACATGTTCCTTTACAGAGAGGAGAAACTGGACTCTCATCTCACTCCATTTTGCATCTGCTGCCCTGCCTAGGCAGTTTCAGCTCCAGAGAACAAGATGCCCCTCTCAGGTTAGTCTCAATTCTTCTGAACTCACCACCTGGCTGCTAACTAAAGCCTTATTGATACCACCCCGCCTTATCCTCCTCTCCTCTTTGATTAGAAGGTTTGAGGATAGAATACCAAACTCCTCCTAATGCCTTCCTTTATAGATTGCAGAAACTGGACACTCAGATCACTTTACTTTTTATCTGCAGCTCTGCCTAGACAGAACAAGATGCTCCTGGTGTCCTAACACTATTCCCTTTTTCTGCCTCCTTTTCTATATCATTTCTTCTCCTTCCCCTACCCCCTATTAGATTGTAAGATCATCAAGGGAATGGACTATCTTTTTTAAAATTGTTAATTGTATCCCCTAGTTTTTACATGAAATTGGAGAAAAATAAAACATTTTTAAAATAAAAAGAAAAATTGTATCCCTAGCACTTAGCACAGTGCCTGGCACATAGCAAGTGCTTAATTAATTATTATTGGGTTGGATTGATCTGCATTAGTAAACGAAGCTTCCTCCTCAGGAGTTCCTTCTACCAATGAAATCATAGGTTCACGCAAAATATATGTTCATAACTCACACTTATAGAGTGCATTCTGATTATAGGATTTCATTGGACCCTTACATGAGTCTTGTGAGATGAGTTATACCAGCATCATCATCCCCACATAATAAGGAAACTGAAGCTCAGGGAGGTTCATTGACTTACTTAAAGACATATTATTAATGAGGGGCAGGGCTGGGTCTCAAACCCAGGCCCTCTGACTCCAAGCTTAGTCCTCTTTCTACTACAATAGGTTTATAAAGTACCTATACAGCTGAATGGCAAAGTAGATAGAAGCCTGGAGTCAGGAAGACTTGAGTTCTAATCCTGTTTCAGATGATTCCTAGCTTTGTGACTTTAGGCAAGTCATTTAATCCTTGTCTGCCTGTTTCCTCTTTTGTAAATAGGGGTAATAATAACACCACCTCAGGGTTATTGTTAGGATCAAAATCAGATAATGTATTAAAAAGCACCTCGTAAAATTTAAAGTAGTGACATCCAGGTGACAAAGTGGAGAGAGTGCTAGGCCTGGAGTCAGGAAGACCTCTCTTCATGAGTTCAGATCTGGCCCCAGACAGTGTGACTCTGAGCAAGTCATTTAACCCTATTGGCCTCAGTTTCCTCATTTGTAAAATGAGCTGGAGAAGGAAGTGGCAAACCACTCCACTATCTTTGCCAAGGAAACCCCAGACGAGGTCATAAAGAGCCAAACACAGCTGAACAACAACAAACATTAAAGTGCTATATAAAAGTCAGTTATAATTATTATTACTTTTACTGGAGTTATAATTATTATTACTTTTCTCTCAGTAAGAAATACATTTTCTCTCAATAATAAGAATTTCAAGTCAAATCAACAAGCCTTTAAATGTTTACCATTGCCAGTCACTGTGCTAAGCTCTAAGCATCTAAAAAGACAGTTCTAGCTTCATTATCCCCCTTTTATAGATGAGAAAACTGGGGCTCAGAGAGGTCAAGTGGCTTGGCCATGCTCAGTCGAAAGGCTAGTAAATGGTAGGGTTGAGATAATACTAACTGACATTTCTATAGTTTCTGAAGGTTGGTAAAGCATTTTCCCCACAACTCTGTGAGGGAATTAGGGTAAATATATGATTATTTACATTTTACAGATGAGGAAACTGAGGCTCAAAGAAGTTTTCAAGTCTCACAGCTAGCAGGCTCCTGACACTTAATCGAGTAGTTTTTCCAAGTGGAGAGAAGGTTGGCCTCGGGTTAAGAAAGACCTATATTCAAGACCTGCCCCTCACCCACAGGAGCTATATAACTATGGACAATTCATTTCCAGTGCCCAGGCCATCTATCTCTAAGTTACAGAGGCTGATCTGCATAGACAGAAAGGGTCCCTACCCTGGGAGTTCCCTACAGTGATAAAATCACAGGTTGAGAGCCAGAGAGAGAGAGAGAGAGCCAGAGAGAGAGGAGAGGAGAGGAGAGGAGAGAGAAAGAAAAGAAAAATGCTTTTATGGTGGGCATGAACTAAGATTCCATTTCACTGACTTTATACACTTGAATTCACAGAGACAGCAATCTATATCATTAAGCCCGACTAAAGGAAACCACCTTTTCCAATGTCACCTGATGGGACAGGTGGTTACATGTCCCAACCCTCTGGCAAATTATTCCATTTCAATTGTCAGCTATTTTCTGCCATTATTTCAGTGTCCTAGAAGGAGTCAAGAAATTCAGAGGACAGCCTGTTCATCCCTGAACATTAATGCACCAGACTTCTCATCCAATTCAGATTGGAACTGATGGGTCATTTTGCCAACTCAGGAAAACAGTGAGGTGACTCACGCTGTCTCCTGTCTCACTAAAATGCTCACTTGAGTATTTCTCCCCCATTGGAGATGTACGTTTTTGATCTGTTAAATTCTCCAAAGTGCTATTTTCTGCTGACTTTTGTTCTGAGAGTAGCTTGGTTAAGTCTAGATTTGTATTCTGATCTCACTTTGTTCCTTTATGGCTGGCCCATCTAGCCAAGCCTTGACTGATGATGTCCCAGAAAGCCCCACTTCCAAGACAGGGTCACATTTCCATATTAAACCTTTCTCTTCAAGGTCTTGGGGCTCATTTCTGTAAAGAGAGAGAAGCCCAAGGCAAAGTTGGGAATTAATCAAAATGTGGTGCCTATTACCCCACAGGGACATCTGGGGGCATTGCCCAATTCTCAGAAAACTAGACCCTGAATGGATGTCCCTCTTCCTCCTTAGTCATGGTTACTATTTATTTATAGGGTGGCAAGGGAGACAGTAAAGCAGCAGCCTGAGGATTTACTATTTGCTACGGCTCTCCATACATTTCCAGAGTGCCAATGGACACTGTATACTGAGGCTGTGGTCCAGAGATGCAATGGCAGGAGCTCCAGATGTAACGATTAGAATGACGCCACCTGCTGGAAACTTACTGTAGAAGAGTTCCGCCCATGAAGCGAAGGTCTTTGAGGGCAAGACCAGGAGTCTTTTCTTTGGCGTCAGGAAGTGACGCGGCTAGTGGGAGGAGGAAGGAAGAGACTGGCGCTCCGTCTCACTCTCTTTCCTTTGGACTCTGGTGGAGAGCAGAGCTAGAAATGTGCTCTCCTTTTAATAGATAGGAATCTAGGCCTTTCTCTCTCTTTACCAAATTCTTATTCTCCTTAATACGCTTAAAAGTCTAACTCTTGCTAAAGCTTATAATTTATTAGCGACCACTCACTAGATATTTTAGACAGACTAGCTAGAATTTTAGCCCTTAACACAGACTTACAGTACTTGGATTCCAAACCTAGCTGTCTTACTCCCTGCTGGGAGACTTGCTTAATTTCCCCCAGCCTCAGGTTCTTTGCCTATAAAAGAAGTCATTTGGACTAGAGGCCCCTAAGGTCTGTTCTACCCCATGCTCTTATGCCTTGCATCTTTTTTTTTGGGGGGGGGGCAGGCAATGGGGTCAAGTAACTTGCCCAGGGTCACACAGCTAGTAAGTGTCAAGTGTCTGAGGCCGAATTTGAACTCAGGTACTCCTGAATCCAGGGCCGGTGCTTTAACCACTGCGCCATCTAGCTGCCCCCTTATGCCTTGCAGCTTTATCTCCTACATCTTAGAATCCTTACTTTCCTTCAAGGCTATGATCAGGTGCCACCTGCTACAGGAAGCAAGTCTTTCCCAGTGCCCCCAGTTCTTAGGCCTCTCTCCTCCCTAAAGTGATTATGTATTGATTTGTTTACATGTTGTATGTCTCCCCTTCCCTGTACCCCCAGCAAAAGGTAGCCTCCTTGAGGCAGGATCTGTTTGGATTTGTTAGTGGTTGTATTCCCAGCCTCTGACATCTTGTACGCCAATAAATTAACACTAAGCACCTGCTACCATGTGACATACATTATGCTCAGTTCCGAGGATACAAAAAGAGGCAAAACACAGTCTCTGTCATCCAGAAGCCCACAATCTAATTGGACTGTGAGCAGGTGCTTAATAAAAGTTTGTTCGACTGAGTTGAACTGAAGAAGATATGTACAGTGTCCTCCAGCATTTCTTGATCTTCTTTCACTGAATGTCTAAGCAGTTGTTTCAGTGTCAGACCAACAGTTGTTGGCCATTAGGTGGTACAGTAGATAATTACAAGTACTAGGCCTGGATTCAAGAAGACCTAAGTTCAAATCCAGCCTCAGACACTTAGTTATGTGACCATTGGTAAGTTACTTAACCACTGTCTGCCTCAGTTTCCTCAACAATAAAGTGATGATAATAATAGCACCTATCTCTCAAGGCCATTGTGGGGATCTAATGAAGTAATATTTGTAAAGTGCCTGGCACATAGTAGGCACTTTATTTAATAAATGCTTGTTTCCTTCCTTCCTTAAACAAACACTTAAAACCTTCTCTGGGGGCAGCTAGGTTGCGCAGTGGATAGAGCACCAGCCCTAGTGTCAGGAGGACCTGAGTTTAAATCTGGCCTCAGACACTTAACACTTACTAGCTGTGTGACCCTGGGCAAGTCACTTAACCCCAATTGCCTCACACACACAAAAAAAACCCAAAACCTTCTCTGGCTGGCACAGTGAACGCATAAGACATTCCCACTAGCACATATATTGTGTATGTGATATGTATGATATATACATAATGAATTCCATAACTTCTTCTGAGGCTGTCATCTCCTCTTTCTGCTTTCCTGCTTCATGCATCTGTACAGGTAGGGTATGGAGACATGGAGGCTTCACAGTATGAAGAACATTGCACTCAGATTTAGAAGTTTGAGGTTCTAAGCCTGTGGTGCTCTAGCCTCTTACAAGCTATATCTCCTTGGCAAACTTATTCACTCATCATCTATAAAATGGAGATAATCCATGTAACTACCTGCTACATAGGGTTGTTGGAAGAACCAAAAGAGAAAACACATAGAACACATTGTTTTTGTTGTTCAGTCACTCTTTGTGACCCCATTTGGGGTTTTCTTGGCAGAAATACTGAAGTGGTTTGCCATTTCCTTCTCTAGCTCATTTTACAGATGAGGAAACTGAGACAAATAGAGTTAAGGAACTTGCTCGAGGTCACACAGCTAGTAGCTGAAGCTAGATTTGAACCCAAACTCTATCCACTGTGCCACCTAGCTGTCTTTATAACACACTAGAAACCATAAACAGGTAGGTCCAGCACAGTTGTGACCAGCCACATCTTTTGTCTGCTTTTTCCTCCAGTGACACCATATATTTTTGTTTGTTTTGTGGGGCAATAAGGGTTAAATGACTTGCCCAGGGTCACATAGCTAGTAAGTGTCAAGTGTCTGAGGTTGGATTTGAACTCAGGGGTCCTGAATCCAGGGCTGGTGCTTTATCCACTGTGCCACCTAGCTGCCTCCCAATACTTTAAAAAGTATTCTTTTGTTCCTATACAAATCTGCCCTCTGCAATCATAAGATTATACATTACATTAGAACTGGGAGGGGCTTTAGAGATCATACAGTCCAACATCCCATCATTTTACAGTTGAGAGAACTAGGGTTTAGGGAAGCTAAATAATTTGCCCAAGGTGACCCTGCTAGCAAGTGGCAGAACTGGGTGTCAAACCCTCTCCCATCAAATTCAGGACTCTTACTGCTATGTCACAAATGATGATGACAATGGTCCCAGGATCATTTCTATCTGAATTCGGTCATCAGCAAGATGAAAAGGACGCTTGTTTTTCTAGGATAGAGATAAGGACTGGCCCGGTGATTTATAGGGATGATGAGGAAACTTGTACCACAGTAGGTCATCACCCCTACCCCCAATAATACAGACATTTACATAGCGTTTTAAGGATTCCAAAGGCTTTCCACATACTGCTCGTTCACAGAGAGGCATCTAAGCATAGTGGATAAGGGAGTAGGTCTTGGAGACCGGAAGATCTAGGTCAAAGACCCACATTTCTGGGACTATAAATTGTAGCGCCAGTGCTGACCTGCATTAGCAAAAGGCGCTTTCTCACCAGGAATTCCTTGCACCAATAAAATTACCTAACTCATTCATTTTCAGGTATGAGTATTACCGCTCCCAAGGATAACTGTATTGTAGGAATGGACAAGAGTCGATCTCTAATTGTAGGTTTCAAGCCTAGGGGTGGGGGTGGGGGGAAGAGCATCGGGAGGGAACGGACCTTGTTAGTAACCCCCCCCCCCCAACCAGGCAGCTGCCTTCCCCCTGAGTAATGCTGGTCTGTGGGCATGTGTGCCCAAGGAAGGAGAATGTGAGGGTCCCTCTTCAGACCCAAAGACCAATGATTCAGTGATGGTGTAACGTGTTCTGGTCCCACACATAATGTGAGTGAGGCGCTGGGGCTGAAAGCCGCAGGAAAACCCTTGCTTTAAGTGGAGAGTGACTCAGGAGGAGGAGGAGGAGAACCTGGAGGAGGAACGGAACAAAAGCCAACCGCAAATGAAAGCAGAGCTGCTGCCAGAGTCTGCACAGCAACAGCCGGCAGCAATCCCCTCCCCTTGCTTGCCCGCGCGGGGCGCGGGGCGCGGGGCGCGGGGCGGGCACCCTCCCTCCACCTCCCTCCACCTCCCTCCACCTCTTTCGCCTCCTCCTCGTCCCTCCCACCACCGCTCACTCGTCCTCCTCCCTCCTCTCTCCTTCTCCGCTCGTTTCCCTCTCTTTCCTCTCCACGCACCCACCACCTCCATCCTCACCCCCACCTCCACCCTAGTAAGCCCCGCCCCCTCCCCACCGCTACCAGTCCCGTCCCCCTGGGCTGGGCGCTGGGGGAAGCCCAGTGGCTCACCTCTAGTTTTGGGTGGGTCTCTCTGTTCTTTTGTTTCCCAGCAAACCGCAAAGCCCGAGGCTGTTCCCAGGCAGTCCAGCCCAGGCCCGGGAGGTCCAGCTGGCGAGAGGGAGTCTTGAAGTCAGGCAGCCTGAGCTGATTCACCGGGTTTAAGAGCTCCATTGACCTATCGAGGAGCTTCGCCGCCAAGGGTCACCCAGGAGAGGCGTAGATCACAGACGTATCCTCTTCTTCCTCATTCACTTAGCTGGGGCACTTTAAGGCTTACATAGCACTTTGCTCCCAATCGCTCTGAGAGGTAGGTAGTCAAGTGTCATTATTATTTCCCATTTCACAGAAACAGAAAACTGAGGCTCTGGGAAGGCCAGCTGTCAAACAGGTAGAGCTAGGATTTAAATTCGTGTCTTCTAACTTCATTTCATCCGACTGACTTTTATACACATAGAATGGCAAACTGCCTGGGATTTCTCTGATAATGTACCCCACCCTGCTAATTATTTTAATTAATTAATTGTTATTTAAATACATAGCATGTCAACGCAAATTTTTTTACTTACCTATACTTCCCCGTGACCTACCCCAGCTCCCCATTGTAACAAGTAAGCATTTGTAGTAACAAAATAAGCAAAATAAATCAACAAATAAATCCATTCTAGACCTCAATTTCCTTATCAGCAAAAAAAATTAGTTACTTGGACTATATCAGTTCCTAAATTTCCTTCCAGCTCATCCCTCCAGTTATAGAGAACTATGATCATACCTGAGATTGCTAGGCCTTGTTGCATACCTTGTCTCTTCTGCCAAGCGATATGATCCTCTGAAGTCAGATTCCCTCCCCTGGTTTATTTTACCTGACAGTTGATTTTATCTGTGTAGGGAGCTTAAGGTAAAAACAAAAAACAAAAACAAAACAAAACAAAACAAAAAAACGCCTTTTATCAATGCAGAGTGGCACCTCCTCTGAATGTTAGTCTTAGAGAATTATCCACATAAAGGTACTGATGGTTTTGAATGCCTGTATATAACAATTGTTTTCTGTTCTAGCCAGAAATTCTTAAGGGTCTTCCCCTCCCAAATTGACAGTTTTGTGATTGGTAAATTAGGCCATCTTTTCTCTCAATTCTTACCTACCATTTAGTCAGGGCAACTAGGTGGTGCAATGGATAAAACGCTGGCCCAGAAGTTGGGAGACTCCGTCACTTAAATCCAATTCACTGCAAGTCATGACATCACTCTCTCCCCATATCAGGGTCCTCTTCAAGAACAAAGGACAAACAACAACCCCTTAGTTACTGTATGGTTATTGCTTCAGACAAACTGAGACCTGGGAAAGACCTAATTTGAAAAGGTCAAGGTCAGTCATTGCATGCTGACTTAGAAGCTTTGCCTCACTCTTATCCCATGAATGTGAAAGTTAAGAATGATGAACAACAACTAATAAATTAAGCTACTTAACCAGTATCACACAGCTAGTAGATGTCAGAGATGAGACTTGAATCCAAGTCTTCCAGAGACCAAGGCCATTTCTTTATCCTCTAGAGCCTAGCTTCTTCTTCTTTTTTTTTTTTTTTGCAGGGCAATGGGGGTTAAGTGACTTGCCCAGGGTCACACAGCTAGTAAGTGTCAAGTTAGAGCCTAGCTTCTTAAACTGTGAGTCTCAACCCCATATGGGGTCATGTAAATGAATGTGGGGGGTCACAAAAAATTTGACAACAGTAAAAGGTTATTTATGTAAACCTATTTTATATACCTATATACCCAGTCTCAGGCGAAAAGAGGCTGTGAATGGAAAAAAGAAGCCCTAGTCTAAAATCTAACTCACCGTTCTTCTCCTAATTTTACAGATGAGGAAACTGAGGTCCAGGGAAGGGATAAAACGTGCCCAAGGTCACAAAGTCAGTTTGTGACCAAGCTGGGACTAGAAACCAGCTCTGACTCAGCCTAGGGTTTTTCACATAATATCACAGCTGATGACTTGAAAATCACTTTGAGGAAGGAGGGTATGGAAGAATGAACAGACTGAGGAAAAATGTCTGACAAAGTCCTTTAGGCAGAGTTTATCTTCACATTTTTGAATAACATTGGACATAACAACTAACAGGCCACCTAAAATAGAACACAGTTTGGCTCTGGTTCCTTCACTCTGATGGGTGAGAGAGCAGTAAGAGATGGTGTTGGGTCCTCTTGGGCCTAGCTAAAGTCACTAAGCTTCCATAGTGGGAGAATACTTTATAAATTTGCTATCAAACCTTCCTGGAAATATAGACTGAGAGCTAGGAAAGGTGTGTCTGAGCATGTCCTGGGTGTGTTAATAAATCTGTATTCATACACATGGGAGGATAAAGAGGCGCCTGTGTTTGCATGTACAAGTCAAATCCAAAAGACAAAGAACTCTCTGGTACCGTCCAAATTTTTGCATCCTATGGGAATTTTGTTACAAAAACTCACCTGACTCACTCTTATCAAGCCAGCCTCACACTAGGCTTCACATCTTATCTAGCCATTCCTCTGGGCACCTGCCCTGCTTCCTCTTGGGTAGCATCTACTCTGGGTCCTTCTACTCCTGCCCCAACTCTTTCTACCTTTTGCTCTGGAAACAGTAAACAAATCAATGTTAACATTACTTCTTTTCTTTAACTCTACTCTTATCCCTTAACTCCTGAAACCAAAATGTCCTTCCCTGGCTGCCATCTTGATATATAGATATGGATAGATATATTTAAAATGTAAGCTTCCTGAGGGCAAGGACTTTGGGTGTTTTTTGTTTTGTTTTCTTGTGGGGCAATGAGGGTTAAGTGATTTGCCCAGGGTCACACAGCTAATAAGTGTTAAGTGTCTGAGGCCAGAATTGAGCTCAGGTCCTCCTGAATCCACTGCTGGTGCTTTATCTACTGCATCACCTAGCTGCCCTCCAAGATTTTCACTTCTGTATATCCCCAACACCTAGCACAGTGCTTGGCACACAGTCAACACTTAAATTTTTTTTATTAATGAAATATTGTTTAAAATATTAAATGCAGCATTTGGGACTTGGAAATGTTACTGCATAATAAGGTTATTCACTGATATATGTGTGTGTAAAATGCAGCAGGAATATAGAAAAATTGTTGGATTTGAGTCAGGAGACCTGGATTTGACTCTGATAGCAGTGTGCTAGGGAATAAATAATATAATCCTCTCTGAGCTTCATTTTTCTCATCTGGAAAATGGGGATAACATTCCTTGAACTACCTATCTTTTTTTCATGTGGGTCCAAAGAGATAATATAATCTAAGCAGTATTTTACTGTTAGCCATTGTTATTATGTGTCTCCATATGTATATCCTGGCTTATGTCCATCAACCAACCACAGTATATCAACATCCAGAAAATGAGCACATCAAGCTTATGTTGACATTTTGGTTCTCAGCTTAATGGTTTGTTTGCATAATGGTCCTCATTAAGGACTCCAAGCCCATTAAAAGAGCATTTAAAAATTAGCAAGGATTAGCCTTAGGAATAAAAGAGCAAATATAACTTTAATAGATCACTTCAACAAACTCTAGTCCCCAGTTAAGACACTGACTGAACCAGCAGCTAAATGAGCCATTCAGGAATAATTAGGTTTCAAGTAGAAATGCTAAGGAAGGATCCTGGTCTTCAGAAATGTGTGTCCTCAACAATTTCATAAACCTTACCTGGCTGGACCTCTAGTTATTAAGAATGGGGATACCATTCAGTCCTGGCCCCTCAGCACTAACAAGAGGTTTTAGAAAAAGAAAATAGCAGCAAGTCGTGTGACTGAATAGAGGCATTGGCTTGACTTAAAACCAAAAAGGAGGGGCAGCTACACTGACCTTAGATCTGGCTTTGAAATGTAGGAGGTTGCATGTTGCCCCCAGTGACCAAGGAGAAGACTTTAGAGATAAAATGGTACTGACTTGAAAAAGGCAATGGAAAAGATTGAAGGATACACAATTCTCAATATCAAAACTCAATTATGTTCAGCTCAATAGCCATTTATTAAGGACATGTTGATTGTGAGTTCCTCAAGGGCAGGGAAGCTACTGATTCCATTTATTGGTGACAACCAGTACTGGCTTTTGCCCTTCTTTGTATTGTTAAATTAAAAACCCCTGTGACTGTTAAAACAGAAGAAACTCCAGGTCCAAAAAGGGGGACCTGGAATGAGTCAGGGTCTGATCATAGTTTACAAAAATTATAAATGCATTCATTGCCTGACAAGGAGCTTGCAAGCTAGAACAGTGTGACAAGGTACCACATCTGTATGAAGGGGAGTGGGAAAGAATAAAGTATTTATAGTTTTCAAACAAAGGAAGTCAGGGAATTGGGCAGGTGCTAGAAAGGAATAAAGCAGGGAGCCTCATTCTCAAGGGAAGGGGAAGATCCAAGAAAGCAGTGAGGAATTCCAGGTGTCAGAGATATAGCCCTTTGAAACACAAATCAGAAGGCATTTCTGGTGATAAGCAGGTCTGGGGATTCAAGCCTTGAGTACAGACAATAAGATAAAGGGATATCTCCAAAAATCACAAAACAGGATGTGTCCAAGAGCCCCTTAACCAACATTTAGGGGAGTCTTTGAAGATAAGGATGTCTCTTGAAGGTCCATAAACTACCAAATGGCTCAGGGTCTGCTTCAAAGTTGGTATATGAACTTAATTGGCTTCAGAGTTGCTGTTTTTCTGCATGTCCAGCTGAGTTTACTCTTGCTTACCACAAAAGATTATTGGTATGTCAAGCCACTCTGTATCTTAGCTAATATGGCCAGTCCTCATACACCTCTTCTCAGTTACTAGATAATGGGGGAGCTCAAGAAAATGAAAGTAGTTAACCATATACATTTTCACAGTGTCCCCAGAACTTAGCACAGTGCAGAGCACATAATAGGCACTTAATAAATGCTTATTATCTGACTTACTGGGAGGTTCTATGGCATGGCAAGCTAGCCTCAGAACCAAGGGTTCAAGTTATCTCCTCAGACACATCCTGGACACAGGATCCTGGGTTCAGTCTTTGATTTATACATAGCTCATTTTGATAGCTCTCAGTGTTGGCTACTGCTTGAAGGGTAGACAAACCGCTCCTCCAATGTGATGAATTCTGGATTGCTTTCTCTAGATCCTCCATTACTCTTTGTTTCCTTCTCTGATGGCCCTTTCAGTCTTCCATCCATCTGCCTTATTGACAACTCAAATAAAGCTGACATTTATATAACTTTTTAAGAATTTTCAAGGTACTTTTCACATGTCATCTGATTCAATTCTCAGGATAAACCTGTCAGGGAGGTACAAGGGGTATGACCTTCCCCATTTTACTGATGAAGAATCAGAAGCTCATGAGATGACTTGTCCAAGATCATACATTTAAGCAGCAATAATAATAGCTAGCATTTTAAGGTTTACATAGGACTTTTTCAAATGGGGCAGCTAGGTGGTGCAGTGGATAAAGCACTGGTCCTGGAGTCATGAGGACCTGAGTTCAAATCTCACCTTAGACACTTATTAGCTGTGTGACCCTGAGCAAGTCACTTAACCCCAATTGCTTCAAATATCCAGGACCATCCCCAGTCGCCCTGATATATATCTTGTCACTGGACCCAGATGGCTCTGGAGAAGAGAGTGAGGTTGGTGACCTTGCATAGCCCTCCCTCACTTCAATCTGTCATGTTCCTCTTCAAAACGAAGGACAAGGGGCAGCTAGGTGGTGCAGTGGATAGAGCACCGGCCCTGGAGTCAGGAGTACCTGGGTTCAAATCCGGCCTCAGACATTTAACACTTACTAGCTGTGTGACCCTGGGCAAGTCACTTAACCCCAACTGCCTCACTAAAAAAACCCAAAAAACAAAAAACAAAACGAAGGACAAGCAACAACAGCGCTTGTCAATTATGATCTCATTTTAATCCTTACAAACACCCAGTAAGATAGATGCTATTATGATCCTTATTTTATAGATGAGGAAGCTGGGACAGGCACAGGTTAAGTGACTTGCCCACAGTATCTGAGGCTGGATTCAAACTCAGATATAACCTCATTTCAAGTTCAATGTTCTATTCACTTCGCCACCTAGTTGCTTCATAGTAGCTAAAGCATACCCCAGACAAGGAGTACCAGGTCCTCCTTTACTGACTTCTTTTTTTTTTATAGGAGGGACAGTGAGGGTTAAGTGACTTGCCCAGGGTTACACAGCTAGTAAATGTCAAGTGTCTGAAGCTGGATTTGAACTCAGGTCCTCCTGAATCCAGGGCCAGTGCTTTATCCACTGTGCCACCTAGCTGCCCCCCTGTATTGACTTCTGAAGATTCCTGCACTTACCATTGAGAGCAGCACCTCTCTCTCTGCCACAATACCCCATTGTCCCAATGACTGCCCATGCACATTAGAAGCTAAGAGCTAAATAAAAGAGATCCTGCAGGGACTCCCTAGAAATTGGACATCTGCCTCTAAGCCAGGTAGAGGAGACTGAGAAAACAGAAGTCCCATAGGGCCTGAGAAAAGCATTCCCAATATACTGCAGATGTCAGCCCATTACAAGAATGGTTCCTCCCCTGCCCATCATTTGGGGGATGGCTGAACAAGTTGTGGTATATGATTGTGATAGAATACAATATATTGTGTGATAAGAAATGATGAGGAAGGTGGTTTCAGAAAAACCTGGGAAGACTTATATGAATTGATACAAAGTGAAGTGAGGAGAACCTAGTATATAATAACAGCAATATTATAACAATGTCTGATTGTGAAAGGCAGCCACCCAGATCAAGACAATGATGCAATACAATTCCAAAGGATCCACGATGAAAAATGCTATCCATCTCTAGAGAGAGAACTAATGCACTGAATGGAGAATGAAGCATACTTTTTTCACTTTCTTGATTTTTGTTGCTTTTTTTTTCCAACATGGCTAATATGGGAATATGTTTTGCATGACTTTACATGTATAATAGGTATTATTGCTTGCTTTCTCAATCAGTAAGGGAGGGACTAGAGGGCAGGAGAGAATTTGGAACTCATTTTTTTTTAAATTAGTACTAAAAATACATAAATTAAAAATAAAAAACTCCATGGTTCAAGTCACCTCGTAGTAGAATGATAGACAACTACCTAGACACACATACCAAGGAAATTGGTATCCAACTAAAGAGGGTTGCACAAATGATCAGAGCAGAGTTTCATCAGGTCCAAAGTCTTCCTTGAGGAGCAGTCTCATGCAGAATTTTGAAAGAGAGGATGGATGTAATTTTGGGAGAGCATCCTAGGAGAATGGAATGGCCTGTGCAATACAAATTTTCCCATAAAGGATGGGAAATCCAGTCTAATCTAACAAACGTTATTAAGTTCTTACTATATTCAGGGCATGTGCTAGGAACTGGAGATAGAATCAAAAAAGAAAAATAGTGCTTACCCCCAAGGAGCCTACTTTTTACTGTAGAGGTGCAAAATGCAGTTTTTTGGACATGGCCAAAGTAGGAGTTTGTTTTTCTAGACCATGCATAATTATTGCAAAGGTTTTGTTTTTCTTTCTTTTTCCAATGGGGATTGGGCAAAGGAAAAGCAATACTTATTCATTGGAGGGGGGGAATAAAATAAAATAAAAGCTACATAAAAAGAAAGAGTATTTATTAAGGAAACCCAATGGAAGCCTTATTTCACTGGGACAATCCTCTGGAAGATTTATAGGGAGATATGGCAAAAAGGCCTTGATGGGTTAATCTGCATTATTAACATTTTTTTCATCACTTTCTCAGGTCTAGACAATCACCAAAACAATAAATCAAGCCCTCATATATAACAGTTACCAACCCTTCTCCCCATAACATTATTAAATGAACAAAATAAAATAGATAGTATTACAAAAGAAACCAATTATAAAATACAATTATCAAAATATTAAAAAAAAAAAAACAAGTTCACAGACCCCAAGTCAAGAACCTCTGAATGCAGAGCATGTTTTGGAGATATTATTAGCACATGGTTCTCTTTTCTTTCAGAGATGAGTGGTTTTTGTTTTGGTTTTTGTCTTAAGTTTTATTTATTTTATTTTTATTTTATGGAATAAAATAAACATTTCCATAACGGTATAATTTTTTTAAAAAGTTGATTATACATGACACTACAAATCTATTATATACAACTTGCTATTCCTTTTTTTTTTTGGTGGGGCAGTGAGAGTTAAGTGACTTGCCCAAGGTCACACAGCTAGTAAGTATCAAGTGTCGGAGGCCAGATTTGAACTCAGGTCCTCCTGAATCCAGGGCCAGTGCTTTATCCACTGTACCACCTAGCTGCCCCACTATTCCTTTTTAATATGTAATAAAGTTATCATGTGAATTTCTTTTTTTCTCCCCCCCCAAGAGATGGGTACCATTAGACACTAATATGTACATATATGTAAAATCATTCTATACATACTTCTTTTTATCAATTCTTTCTCTGGATACAGATAATGAGTTTTTAAATGTGTGAAAATAGTTTTAAAATACAAAAAAGAGATACAACAAATAAACACATAATATATACATGTGTGAATGTGTAACCTATATGTGTATCCATAAATATAACATATAAACAATCATTTGAAATGAGAGATCACTAACACATTGGAAAGCCAGGAAAGCTTCTAGTAGCAGATGGTCCTTGAGCTGAACCCTCGAGGAAGCTAAGGAAGCTAAGAGGTAGGAATGAAGAAAGAGTGTCTTCCAGACACGGGGAACAGCCTTGTGCAGAGGCATAGAAGTGAAGAGAATATTGCAAACTTAGGAAAATTACAAGTTAACCAGTTTGGGGGTGGGGGGGACATGAAATGTGTATGAAGATCAAATAAACCAGAGAAGAAAGACAGGAGCCAGATTGTAAAGGACTTTAAATCCCAACTTGGGGTGGGGGGTCATTCTATTTATTTATTGTATTTTATTCTAAAAACAATGAGGAGCACTAAAGTAGCTAGGTGGTACAGTGGATAGAGCTCTGGGTCTGGGGTCAGGAGGACTTGAGTTCAAATCCAGCCTCAGACTCTTATTAGCTGTGTGACCTTGAGCAAGTCACTTAACCCTGTTGGCCTTAGTTCCTCATCTGTAAAATGAGCTGGAGAAAGAAATGGCAAACCACTCCAGTGTCTCTACCAAGAAACTCCCAAATGGGGTCATGAAGAGTTGAATATAACCTAAAACGACTAACCAACAACAAAGCTGCTTGAGCAGGTTGGATGACAAAGTCACTTCTGTGCTTTAAGAAAATTATTTTGGTAGAATGGATTGGAGAGGAACTTGATGGAAAAGGAGCTTGAATCAGAATGTAAATGTGTAATTAACAAAAAGTGTTGCCTGCCTTGATCAAGAATTTGGAATTGACTGGAAGGGAAATTGGGAGCCATTTTGGATTGTATCCATGAGGTTGCATCTGCTTTGATTTTCACTAAAAGAGAATGTTGTAACCTACTTCAAGACCTAGACCATTTGCAGATGCTCAAAGGCTATCAAAAGGGATATTGAAAAAAGCAGCTCATAAACCCAACAAGTGCCCTGGGAGGTCTTGGAATAAACGTCTGACCAGAAGGCAATCCTCCCTATCCTCTATATTCATAGAATAGTAGCACTAGAAGGGATCTGAGGAACCAGCTGGCCCAATCCCTCATTTTGAAGATGAATAAATTGAGGGATAGAGAGATAAAGTAAATTATACCCTGGCCACATAACTAGTTGATGGCAGAGCTGGGTTTAGAACCTAGGTCTCCTATCTCCCAGTCTGTTTTTTAAAAATGTATTACACCATAATGGCCAGCCATTTCCAGAAGAGCAAAGAGAGATCCATCCCTAGACACCTCTTCCTCCTCTCTTCACCATTCCACAAACCCACCAGCCAGCCCTGACATCTGCTTTCTTCCTCCACCCCTCCCCATGTTAGTTCCTCATGTAGGCTAATGAATACTTGGGGCATTATACAGAGATGTATTACTTCAGAACATAAATTGATAACTTAGAGCAGAAAGGGACCTTAGAGCTTCAATCCAATTCAATTTAATAAGCATTTATTACGTGACTACCATATGTAAGATACTCTGCTAGGCCCTGGGAGTACAAAGACAGCTAAAATAGCCCCTCCCCTCAAGAAGGTTACATTTGGCTTGGAAGAGCAATAAGATGGGGAGTTATAATGTGCACACAGATAAATATAGAACAAACAAAATTGAGGAGGGAAAGACCACGAACAATCTCAGGGAGGGCCATCAGAGAAGGCTTCATGGAGGAGGTGACAGATAAGTGAAGACTTGAAGGAAGATAGCAATTCTGAAAGGCAAGGCTGAGGACAGAATGCTGGCATGGAGAATGTGTTGTGCAAATACATGGAGGAAGGAAATACATTTAACTGATTTCAAGGATGAATTAGTAGTACAGTTTGGAATGGAAGGGTAGATTACAGAAATCCTTAAAGGCCAGACTAAGAATTTGTATTCTATTCTCTAGGCAATGGGGAACCAACTAAAGGTTTATGGACAGAGGAGGGACATCATCAGGCCTATGCCTTAGGAAAATTAATTTGACAGGACATAATATGCAGTGCACTCATACAGCTGATTTACTGTTAAAATATGTTAACTATCTGTGTGACCCTGGACAAGTCACTTAACCCTCATTGCCCTATGCAAAAAATAAAATAAAATAAAATATGTTAACTATTAGACAGAAACACTAATTAGAATTACACATCTCAATGCATGCAATCAGACTTTATTAATCCAAGTGTACAAACAATACACACCTTTAAGAACAAATCACCAACCTGATTCTTAGATATTCTCATAAGTTTCTTTCAAATTGGACTCAAGACATGGTTCCCTCTCTGCCCAGCCAGAGGCCATGTGTCTCTTCAGCTATCTGACAAATTTTGGTCAATTAGCACCACCCTCAAATATATGAAAAGTGGGCCCAGACCTAATCTCACCCTAGGAACAGGCTAATGCCTTGGGCCTCAGGTAGATTGGGGGAGAGGGCAGGGCAATTGGGGTTAAGTGACTTGCCCAGGGTCACACAGCTAGTAGGTATCAAGTGTCTGAGGCTGGATTTGAACTCAGGTCCTCCTGAATCCAGGGCTGGTGCTTTATTCACTGCACCACCTAGATACCCCCTCAGGTAGATTTTGAAAAGACCTTTCCTATAACAGTTCCTAAGTTGCTTTTAGTAATCTACTTCAAAATTACTGATCAAGTGATTTCTAATATTTTTTCATCGGTGGTATGTCTTATAACAGAATCCACTTCTATTTACCAGTGGTTTAAGAACACTCATCCATTGGTTATTTATTTCATACCTCATAAGTACTTATCTAATCATTGAAAAATAACATACTTAAAAACCAGCCCAATCCCAAAATGGAGGCTTAAAACAAAATGGAGTCAGTTTTGCTAAACAAACAAACTTATTCCTACTATCTTATTAAGATAATAAGATTTGGGGCAGCTAGGTGGCGCAGTGGATAGAGCACTAGCCCTGGAGTCAGGAGTACCTGAGTTCAAATTCCGCCTCAGACACTTAACACCTACTAGCTGTGTGACCCTGGGCAAGTCACTTAACCCCAATTGCCTCACTAAAAAAAAAAAAGATAATAAGATTTATTCTTGCTACAAAGAAGATAAAGACTGTTGGCAAGGAGACAAGTGAGGAAGCCATTGCAAAAGTCTAGATGAGAGGGAATGAGGGCCTGAATAATAATAATTAGCATTTATATTGCTATTTAAGATTTGCAAGACACAAATAGCATCTCATTTTATCTTTACAATAACCCTGGGAGATAGATGCCATTATTATTCTAACTTTACAAGTGAGGAAACTGAGGCACAGAAAAAGGTTAAGTGACTTACAGAAGGTCACCCAGTCAAGTTTCTGAAGCAGGATTTTAACTCAGGTCTTCCTCACTCCAGGTCCAGCATTTTTATCTGTTGTTCTACCAGCTGCTTAGCTCGGTGGAAATAAGATAGTGGCTATATGAATAAAGAAATGATGGGAAGAGATTTGGTAGAGATAGAATCAACTCCTTCCTTGTATAGGATGAAGAAACAGATCCAGAGTTAAGTGACCTTGCCAAGGTCATATCAATGATCAGTGGCAGAGCTGAGATTCTAGTATGGCTCTCTGATGCCAATTTCTAGGGGTCTCAGTACTATGCCACATTGCCCTTTTTTTTTTACCCCTTCATTTTTCCAGAGCATCTTCCTCTCTCTCAGTCTATCATTCTACCAGCTCTGCCTTAGCTACAGCAAAGGGAAGACACCGCAGGTGACCTCCTTAGCAGAGTGAGGTGCAGGGACCCAGACATACAAAGAGCACCAGGGGAGCCAGATGCCTTTGCCAGGTGAACAAAGCAGATCTGGACTGTCATCCCATCTGTGGCTGTGATTTCTCTGACTGAGGCCTGCCTTCTGATGCAGGGAGCCTTGGGCTCAGCCTCTGGAGCTGAGGTGCCTTTATCTTTATCAGCCGGCCACCCTGATGTGTGCGATTCATCCCCTTGTACAGTCCCAGCCCTTGTTAGTCCAGCAGCATCCCAATAGCCCTTTCTCTTTCAGCTCAGTCAAAGCTTTCTCTCTATTCAGTAGAGCGGGAAAAAGAAGCAGATTTCTCAGAGCTACCATGTTCTTATTTTTTTTAATAATAAATATTTTTATTTAAAGTTTTGAGTTCCAAATTCTATCCCTTCTTCCCTCTCTCCCTTCTCCCCTCCCTGAAGCGGTAAGCAATCAGATATAAGTTTTACATGTGCAATTGTGTAAAACATGACCATGTTAGTCATTTTGTATAAGAAAACTCAAATGAAAGAAAATGAAAAATAGCATGCTAAAGTCTGTGTTCGATCAATATCAGTTCTTTCTTTGGAGGTGGATAGTACATTTCATCATTAGTCCTTTGGGATTGTCTTGGATCATTGTATTGCTGAGAATAGTTAAGTCATTCACATTTCTTCATCAAACAATGTTGCTGTCTTTATGCACAATGTTCTCCTGGTGCTGCTCACTTCACTATACATCAGTTCATACAAGTCTTTCTAGGACATTCTGAAATCATCCTGCTTGTCATTTCTTATAGCACAGTAATATTCCATCACAATCATATACCGCAGCTTGTTTAGCCATTCCCCAATTGATGGGTATTCCTTTGATTTCCAATTCTTAGCCACCACAAAAGGAGCTGCTATGAATATTTTTGTACAGATAGGTGTTTTTCTCTTTTGGGGGGATGTCCTTGGGATATAAACCTAGCAGTCTACCATGCTCTTATTAAAGACCCTTGTTTCTATGGGCCTTGTGCTGATTCATTTAGGAGAGGTTCAATCCAGGATATAGTTAAAGTAAGATTCTGTCTCTGTGGCTTAAAACCATTTTGTTAAACCCCAAGTACCTGCCTCTGGAAGGAAATACAAGTTCCAGTTCCAGGAAGGACTGGCCTCCCAAGGAGGTGGAGGAGACAACCCAAGTAAGTGTCATTTCAGAGGGGATAAGGAAGCCCTGTGGCCAAAATGATCCTTCATGACCCCCAGTGATCACAGTGTGTAGCATTCCTTTGGGTCTACAAGGATTCTATTTCTTTTTTGTTATTCAGTTATTTTCAGTTGTGTCTGACTCTTCATGACCCCATTTGGGGTTTTCTTGGCAAAGATACTGGAGGGGTTTGCCATTTCCTTTTCCAGCTCATTTTACAGATGAGGAAACTGAGGCAAAAAAGGTAAAATGACTTGTGTGGGTCACACTGCTTAGTAAGTGTCTGCGGTCAGATTTGAACTCAGGGAGATGAGCCTTCCTGATTCCAAGTCCAGTGCTCTATCCACTGAGCCACATTGGGAAATAGTCTCGGAGAAGTATAACAATATGTGTACTGGTACATAGAAAATCTTAGATTAAGACTTAAGGCACTGTGCTAAGCATTGGGAATGCAAACAAGAAAAAGGAGGCTATCCCTACCCTCAAAGATATTACAATCTAATAGGGGAAGACAACTCACAAAAGGAAGCTGACAGAGGGAGGGGAGTTATCAGTGGCAGAACTTGAATCCAGGTAATTGGCTGTCAAATATAACACCATGGGGCCTTCATCCTACCTGATGATTTTGCTTCAGATAAATCCTGGACCCTGGGCCTGAGAAAAGAGAGCCTTGGTCTTCTTTGCACTGAAGCTCAAACTAGCACTCTCCATGGGATAGTGACCAGGTGGGTGAGGCAGAAAAGGGGGTGTGGTTCCCAATCTCCAAAGATGTGCCTCTTCCCTCGTACTCTAGCTGTTTCTCCAAGACATTCTCCCAGAAAACCCTTTTTATTGTGGAATGAGGAGGCTGCTCCTATTTGGGGTGAAATAAATCAATCCTAAGAAATTTGGATGAGTCCTTCCTAGCTCTCGCTTCCCACATCTTATAAAAAGGGGGTAATATGGGGCAGCTAGGTGGCACAGTGGATAAAGCAATGGCCCTAGATTCAGGAGGACCCCATTCAAAGCTGGCCTCAGACACTTAACACTTACTGACTGTGTGACCCTGGGCAAGTCACTTAACCCCTAATTGCCTCTCAAAAAAACAAACAAATAAATAAATAAACAAAAAGGGGGTGATTCCCTGATTCTGAAAGACTTGACTAGACTGTTTCATTTTAAAAATATATAAAGGAGAAAAGCAGATTCTTTTTGAAGGAGACTTCAAATACTCTCTTTTATGTTGAATTCCCTATCTGTAAATGGGAATAAGTCAATAGTCCTCATAGGGCCTCTGGTAATGACTGGGCACACTGAGATAGACCCTACTAAGCACTTTTTCCAGACTGGGCACAGGTTTGGGACATTTCTGAACACTGTTTTCAGATGAATAATGAATGATATACAAAATGAAGCACAAATCAGCAGCCATTATTTAATGGATCCTTTGCTTAAACTTTTTAGCCATCAGGGCTACTGTGCAGCTGAATCATGCTTCTTTCTCAGGGCCACTGGGAGCTCTAATCACCATATTTATTAATATTTTCAAATTACTGAGTATGGTTTCAGAGACCTTACCTAGTTTATTTTTGAGTTATAAAGGGGTTAGTTTGGGGGTTCAAAAATGAAAGTTAAAAAAAAAGCTAACGTAATTTTAAAAAATTAAATTATTATTTCTTAATGCTGGGTCTCTCCATCTCTCCCAGGTTGGAAGTACAGGGGGTGCTCATGGCCAGATCCTCCTACTGTTTGACCCAGGACTTTTGACTGACTATTTCTGTCCTGGGCCAGTTTAACCATCCTTAGGCAACCTGAGAAAACTGAGACCAAAAGCCCAAGGTCACAGAGCTAGTACAAAGCAGAACTAGTGCCAGGAGTCAAGTCTTCTAACTCCAGGTCCAAGGATCTTTCCCCTTCTCTCCCCCACCCCACCCCCACCATCCAGGACTACTGATGTTCTAAAGGAAAGACTTTGGTCAGCTGCAAAGTATTTTTATCACTGTGAGCTTTTATTATAAAGGGACTCTTATTATAAAGGATATGTTGCCAGCTCTTTCTCATTAATCTTTAATATAGCCTTTCTACTCCAGCCAAGTCAGTTTGCTTGTCAGCATGCAAAGACAACTTGCTAAGACCTGTTTCTTAGTTAAGGCTCAGGAAAAAGGTCTTTTAGAGCAAAGCAGAATTGCAGCAATGCAAAAGAAATGTGAGAAGAGCAAATTTAGAGACAGCTCCATTCCAAATGTTGACGTGGACTATTTGTGCCTGACCTGTGATAGAATCTTCTGAGCTCATATTCGTCTGATCAGCCACAGCCGAACGCACTGTACCTTGACCCCAACATAGTGATGTCACTTTGGTCCTCTTTGAGAACAAAGGACACCAACAAACTGAGTTGAGGCTATTAACCCTACCCAGAATGTCTGCTCCCACCCTCTCCACCAATCCATATCCATCAGCTCTTTCAAGATCCACAGAATCTCAGAAGAATGGACCTCTGATTTCATCTCATAGGATCATAAATTTCAAGCTAGAAGAGACTGTAGAGGTCATTTAGTTCAGTCCCCTCATTTTACAAATGAGAAAACTGTGGAAATTTATTTTGATTTGGGGACCCTACCTTTGGGCTGAGATACCTTAGGCCCTCAGGTTTTTCTTCTCTGTGTGGGAGGGCTGGTGCCCCTCCCCCTCCACTTCAGTTGAGCCAAAAAAGCCCCGTGGGCTGTACAAGACACCAGGTCAGACCACTGGGGGAAAAAGCCCCAGCTCCCTCCGCCCTGAGCAGATCTATCTGAGAGAGCCTGGGCTTGTCCAGGCCAACCTCTGGCGTAGCCCATGCAGAGGTCTCTGGGCGCACAGCATGGGGCACGGGCCCCTGGAGCCCTGGATGTGGTATGCAGGAGACACTCGAGCATCCCCTCTCCCCAGCCACAGCCCTAATGTGGCTGGCAGATTAGCTTGGTGTGTGGGGGAGCACAGGGAGCCCTGAGGTTTGAGAGGTTAGAAGGAAGATATATATACAGAGGAGTTAAACAGGAAGGAAGGAATGGACAGAAAGGGGCACCAGAGGACAAGGAGGGGGCGAAGAGCACAGAAGCTGTTAACACAGGGTACAGGTTGGAGAAAGCAAAGATTAAGAGAACAGAAAGGCTGGAGCATGGGGCAGCTAGGTGGCGCAGTGGATAGAGTACCGGCCCTGGAGTCAGGAGGACCTGAGTTCAAATCCAGCCTCAGGCACTTAACACTTACTAGCTATGTGACCCTGGGCAAGTCACTTAACCCCAATTGCCTCACTAAAGAGAGAGAGAGAGAGAGAGAGAGAAAGAGAGAGATAGGGTAAGGAGAAAAAGCTAAGAGCAAGAAGTGACGAGGCTGATATGGAGCAGAGGGCCTTTTCAGTGAGGGGAACACCAGAAGAAGGTCCGGTGGTACGCAGGAGGAGGCTAAAAAATTTCCAGGCGCAGCAGGTGGAAAGAGACAAGCCAGAATGCAGTCAGGTTGTACATTTTATTTCCCTGTATTCTTAATTTTAAATTGTGTCTCATAAATAAACCCTCTGCATTTAAAATGGAAAAGGCTTCTTAATCTTTTGCTTATCAATTTGGGGAGTGGAGCAGTGTGGTGGAACTTTATAAAGGGCCCATATTAAATTAATAGCAGTCAGATAACCCAACAGTCAACAGTCCCAGATTAAGTACCCCACTCGGATTAGGCCCCCCAAATTAGGCCAGTAAATCAAAATATTTCTACAAAACCGAGACCCAAAGAGGTAAGCTAACCAATGTCTTAGGATGTTAAATTTAGAGCTGAAAGAACCAAACCTCAGAGGATTTAGAACCTCAAAGTCTACATAGTCCAACCCTCTCTTTTTCAATTGCAGGTACTGAAGTAGAAAGACAATAAGTGATTTGCCCAATGTCCCATAGCTAGCAAGGGCAAAATAGGATCCTCTGACTCTGGGGCAGCTAGATGGCACAGTGGATAGAGTGCTGGGCCTGGAGTCAGGAAGATTCCTCTTCCTGAGTTCAAATCTAGCTTCAGACATTTACTAGCTGTGTGACCTGGGCAAGTCACTTAACCCTGTTTGCCTCAGTTTCCTCATCTGTAAAATGAGGTGGAGAAGGAAATGGCAAATCACTGCAGTATCTTTGCCAAGAAAACCCCAAAAGGGGTCATAAAGAGTTGGACACAACTAAACAACCACAACCTCTAATTGAGCTCTTTCTATCAAGATACTAATCCAACCAATACCTGAATAATTCCCTCCTTAAGACTTAAAATGTGTCTTTAGGTAGCAAAAGGGGAAAAATTCATCTCTGTCCAGCATCTAAAACGAACCTCATCTAAAACCACCTTATACTTATTGGATTGGCTAATATGACAAAACAGGAAAATGACAAATGTTAGAGAGGATGTGGGAAAATTGGGACACTAATGCACTGTTGGTAGAGTTGTGAACTGATTCAACCATCCTGGTGCTTAATTTGGAAATATGCCCAAAGGGCTATAAAACTGTACATACCCTATGATCCAGCAATACCACTACTAGATCTGTATTCCAAAGAGAATATAAAAAAAGGAAAAGAACCTACATGTGTCAAAATAATTATGGCAGGTCTTTTCATGGTGGTGAAATATTGGAAATTGAGAGGATGCCCTTCAATTTGGGAATTGCTGAACAAGCTGTGGTATATGAATGTAATGGAATGCTAATGTGTAATAAGAAATGATGAGCAGGCACATTTCAGAAAAAAACTGGAAAGACTAGTATAAACTGATGCAAAGTGAGATGAGCAGAAGCAGGAAACCATTGTATACAATAACAGCAAAATTGTGTGATCAACTTAGCTCTTCTCAGCAATACAGTGGTCAGAGACAACTGCAAGGACTCATGATGAAAATGCTATCCACATCTGATAAAGAACTGATAGACTCTGAATACAGATTGAAGCATAATTTTTTTCCACTTATTTTATTTGTGTGTATGTGTGTGTGTGCTTTCCTTTTGGTCTGTTTCTTCTTTCACAACTATGACTAATATGGAAATACGTTTTACATGATTGCACATGTATAGCCTATGTCAAATTGCTTACCATTTTAGGAAGAGGGGAGGGAAGAAAGGGAGGGAGAAAAATTTGGAACTTAAAATCTTATAAAAATGAATGCAAAAAATTGTCTTTATATATAATTGGGGGAAAATACTATTAAAAATAATAATAAAATAAAATAAAAGGAATCAAGCCAGAGCAATCCCTACAGTCCAGAGCCCAATTAGCCCAGCTGTCTCTGGGCACAGACAGATGTTGTGGCCTCCAACACAGTTCAGAGGCAGCCACAGGTTTCTACCATTGTGTCAATCAACTAATGAACGGCTTACTCTGTAGGCACCATCCAGGACTATAATGAGAGAGAATTAAACTTGGTAGCAGCACAATTTTCAGACTTCTTGGAACAAGAAAGCTGCTGCTCCCCCTTTATCCATTTCTGGCTGGATACAACATAGTTGTCAGCTGGTCAGCCTGAGCACATTCCCTGGAATTGGTAGACATTGAAGATTTGGGGTGCTGCAGTACACTTGCCCCACAGGGTCTGCTGGAGGCTCACTATCAGTGACATCAAGGAACAAGGAAGAAGTTAAGGGAATGGACCTTGCTTCCACCCTCAGGCTATCGAAAGCCAATGCAGTGCTTGGAATCATAGGGGGGTTTTGTTTTTGTTTTCCAGAGCTGGAAGGGCCCTAGGAAGTGAGCTAGTCTAGGAGTTCTTAACCTTTAGGACACAGACACCCCAAGAGATCCATAGAGATATTTCAGGGGATGACCATGAACTTGGATGGGAAAAAAATTACAACTCTTTTTTTCCCTAACTTCAAACTGAAATTTAGCATTTTCTTTCATTACAAATGTAAGCCAATGGGCTGCCAAATGCATCCATGACATAAAAAAGCCAAGAACCCCTAATCTAGCCAAACCCTCTCATTGTAAATATGAGGACTAAAGGGAAATGGAAGAAGCATTCATTAAGTGCCTACTGTGTGCCTGGAGGCACAGTGCTAAGTGCTTTACCTGAGGCCAGTGGATAGAGTACCAGACCCTGAATCAGGATACCCAGAGTTCAAATGTTACCTCAGATATTTACTAGTTGTGTGGCCGTGGGCAAGTCACTTAACTTCTGCTTGTCTCAGTTTCCTCAACTATAAAATGGATATTATAATAATAGAACCTACTTTACAAAGTTGTTGTGAAAATCAAATAAGATATTTGTAGAAAGTGCCTGGCACATAGTAGGTCCTATATAAATGCTTATGCCCTTCCTTTTACAATTATTATATTATTTGAAAGAAGTGACTTACCTGAGTTCACACAGCAAATCATACCAAAGTACTAACTTTTTGGTGAGGATTCATAGCCTCCTTTTATAAATAGTCATAATTCCCTGTGAGGAGACAGAATATTCCAAAGGAGAATCAGAGTAAAAAAAGTCATCAAAGAAATCAATGAAAGAAAAACAATGAGCTTGTCCTGGTCAAAAGACGAAATGAGAAGGGAACAAACATTTATTAAGCACCAACTATGTGCCAGGCACTGCGCTAAGCATTTTACAGATATCATCTTATTTGATCCTCAAAACAACTCCATGAGGTAGGTGCTATTTATTATGGTCTCTGTTTTACAATTGAGAAAATGGAGTCAGACAGAGGTTAAATGACTTACAGGTAGGAATTATCTAAGGCTGAATTTGAATTCATGTCCTCCTGACTCCAGACCCAGTTCTGTATCCACTGTGCCACCTAATTGGTAGGAGAATGAAGAAATAATCAAATGGACAGCCCATGTGCTCCTTTGGCATTATCTCAATGTCAAGAGAAAATAAGAAGAGCCCTCACATGCCCTGGGGGAAAATTTTGGGGAGGACAAGAACTACAGTCACTTAAAATAGGCATGCACGCATATGGTTCACAACCTGCATTGTGGAAGGGAATAGTCACATCAGTGAAGTCTAAAGTATGGTTGGGTATTTGAGTGTTTATAGATGAGGAAACTGAGGCAGAGATAAAGTAATTTGCCTGGAGTCTGACCACTAGAAAATCAAGGGGGAAGGTAGGTGGCGCAGTGGACACTTACTAGCTGTGTGACCCTGGGCAAGTCACTTAACCCTTATTGCCCCGCAAAAAAAAAAAGAAAGAAAGAAGAAAGAAAAAAAGAAAGAAAGAAAGAAAGGAAGGAAGGAAGAAGGGAAGAAAGAAAAGGAAAGGAAAAGAAAAGAAAAAATGAAAGTCCAGCAGTCTTTCTGCTCTAACACACTGCATCTTTTAGTGAGAAGGCTAGAACTAGAATAGAAACCCAGTCTCCTGCTACAAAGACCAGGACTCTTTCCATTCTACTCCATTATCAGTCAAAATGCAGTGATCCAGACAGGTGTTTATCCCTTGTGATGAATGCTTTGCATCAAGAGACAGCTGCCCAGGGTCCAACCTCTGCTCTGTAACTGTGAAACTAGATGACATTAAATAGCATGCTTTCCAAAAACACTCATTGACAAACTTAACTATCCTCTTCCTTGTGTTCATAAAGCAGCAGGGTATGGCACATAGCAGAGTGCTGAGCCTGGCCTCAAGAAGACTTGGGTTCCAAAGAAGAGTTTTTGTTGTTGCTCAGTCATGTCCAACTCTTCATTGGGGTTTTCTTGGCAAAGATGCTGGAGTGGTTTGCCATTTCCTTATCCAGCTCATTTTACAGATGAGGAAACTGAGGCAAATATGGTTAAGTGACTTGCCAGGGTCACACAACCAGTAAGTGCCTGAGGCTGGATTTGAACTCAGTCTTCCTGACTCCAGGCCTGGTACTCTATCCACTGTGCCACCTAGCTGCCCTAAACAAGGAATAGGAGAAACTCTCTCCTTTTTTGCAGAGGTGGGTACCTATGAGTGTGGGACACTGCATATGATGTCAGACCTTTTCTTTGTGTTGGTTAGTTTTTCAGAACAATTTTTCCCCTTTTTATTCTTTCTTCCAAGGGATGACTCTAGGGAAATGGAATTGCAATAAGAACAATAACGTGTACAAACAGAAGAGATCGATAAAATTCATTTTGAAAAGAAAAGAAGATGGACTTAAATCTCACCTCAGACTTAGTAGCTGTGTGACCATAGGAAGTCATTATATCTCTTTCAGTCTCAGTTTGAAGTAAGAAGGATCTGGGTTTGGATTCTGCCTCTGACTCTTAGTATATGACCTCACACAAGTCACTTCATTTGTCTGAGCATCAGTTTTCTCATCTGTAAAATACAGAAGTTGGACTGGATGACCTCTCAGGCACATTCCATCATGAAACCTCTGCTCTTATGAAAGGGGGAATCATAATAACATCTAGCTCATAGGATTTTTGTTAGGATCAAATGAGAGTCTTCTGCCACGTAAAATGTAAAACATTCTATAAATACCAGCTATTACTGATTCCTCATCTTAGACAAAAGCCCAAGCAATGCTCACTACAGTTTATGGGGGCCACCTGTGAGCCTTGGAGTTAAGTGCTTTCCTCTCTTCTCCAGTAACTAAGACAACATGTGGACAATATATTCACCAACCCACCCTTCTCCTCCCCCCCCCACTTTCCTGTCTTCATTTTTTCCAATTAAATGTTCTGATTCCCTTAGCATTCCAGCTTTCCCCCTCACTTTTGTTCACCTTCTTTCTATTAACTGACTGCTTTTAGCATTATCTGAGGCTCTGATTAAATTATGGGGGACAATAAAAACATTTCATTTCTCCTCCTGGTGCTATTCAAAGGATATTTCTAATCAGACTGGAAAAAAAAGACTGTGTAAAGGTAAGCAAACTGTTATCCACAGTCTTACCATTAACCTGCTATTTGCCGTGACATAACAGAGTTTGTGCAGATGCAAAACCAGAAAAATAATCCTAGCTTTGGAAGAAGCCTTAGAGATTGTCAAGTCCTTTGTTCCCACTCTAGAAATGAGAAACCTGAAACCCAGAGAAGCAAAATAACTTGTCCAAGATCACAAAGGCAGCATCTGAACACAGTTTCTCTTAATCCAAATTCAATGGTCATTCCATTGCACCCCATTCTCTCTCTATCCTTAGCTTACAGCTCAGCAAAGCAAAAGTGAGTGTGATTAAAAAATTAATAAAATGTCTACCCATGACTTGACAACCATTCTACTGTGGGGCAGAGATGTTGATGAGGTCCAGAGGTCCAATCTCTCCTTCCTCTTAAAACACTAAGTAAATGACTTCTATGATTACTGTGACCTCTCTGAATCCAACATTTACTAAACTCTTCTTAAGTTGTTTTGGGAATAAAGCACAGTGTGGGTCAAGAGTTATATTCGGTATGACCATATGTGAAGAGTTCCTTTCTAGGGTCTCCAAGTAGCCTTTCTGTTACTGGGAAAGGTTATTTCCAGAAGCAGAGATTCTGGAGGACATCTCTTAAGGAAAGATGAGAATAGTAGTATCTTATGTAATCTGTGGGTCCTAAGCCTCCAAAAATCTCTGGATTCTGATGGACCAAGTTCAGTCCAAAGGGCCAGATCCCAAGGTCAGTATGGACTATTTGGACCATTGGATACCCCTTTCCCAAGTTGCCTCAGAAATTTTTTTTTCTATATTCATGGTATAGCTCAACTTATAGACCAACTATTGCTAAAAGATGTCCCCATTACAAATCTTCAAAATCCAATATGAGTATGGAGTATAAGCAGTCTTTATTTCACTACACACACACACACACACACACACACACACACACACAAATACACACACTGAAAAAGGTACAAAGAGTACATGAACAGATATAGAAACAGAGAGCATTCAAATAGCTCCTCAGCTTCCTGTCTACCACCTCCAACACAAAGAAACTGAATTCAAGAATGCTATCAGGACAACACCCTGACATTCTGCTGAAATACCCAATTCCCACAGAGTCATTCACACATGGCTGGTTCCAAACTCAAGTCTTCCGTAGATTTGCACTATTTGACCAACTCAGTGGCTTTGCTCTCTAAGAAAGAGGCTGTGTAGGAACTGTCCTCTTCTTTCTCCAAGGAACATTCTGAATTAGGAAATCTTTTTCTGCAAGGCCTACTGCCTGAACTCTTGAATTCAATAACTCTTGAGCTTACCCATGAAGCAATTTCAAAAGATGATGCTTCCCTCTGGTTGGTTATATTCTACCACGTTCTTTTATAGGAAACCTTTCACTGTCTTAGTTGCTACCATTTGTTAAAATAGGGAGAAAAAGAAAACCTTCTCAGGGCAAGTAGAAGCACATGCCAGTCAACTGGCATGTGCTTCTGCAAATAGCCTACTCCATGCCCCACTCTTACTGGGAAAAGCTTCAAGCCCTACCCTTGCTGAACTCCAGAAGTAGACACAAGGGGAAAAGGCAAAAAGGCAATCTAGAAGAGAGCAAATTCAGGATCAAGAGAGACCAGTTACTTCTCTAGACCACAAGAGGTGTGGCTAATTCTTAGTGACCAATTATGAGGAGATAGCTCCAGTCTGTAAAACACAATCAATATGGCACTAATAGCAATGCTCACATTCCAAGGGAAGTGACCTTTAGATGCTTCTAAGCAAAAGGTTTATTCCCTGCATGCTCATTAAGTTGATTGCTTGGGGTGGGCTGGGGGTGGGGGGTGGGAAGAGAGATCAACAAATTGATCAAGAATTCCTTTGCTCAACCCTCTTCCTGCAACCCTAAAGCACAGGTCCAATCCTATCACTTCCCTACTCAATAAACTCTAGTGGCTCCCTATCATCACATAGTGCCTGGCACATAGTAGTCACTTAATAAATGTTTATTGACTGACTGACTTAAACAGTTCCATATACATTTCTGTTTTGTTTCTGTTTGTTGTTTGTTTTTTGCAGGGCAATGAGGGTTAAGTGACTTGCCCAGGGTCACACAGCTAGTAAGTGTCAAGTGTCTGAGGCTGGATTTGAACTCAGGTCCTCCTGAATCCAGGGCTGGTGCTTTATCCACTGAGCCACCTAGCTGCCCTCCACATACATTTCTTTTAGCACCCCAAAAGGAACAGTAGAAAAAGCACTCAACTTGGAGTCAAAAGATCTGGGTTTAAGCCCTGGCTCTGGCATGTATTAGCTATATGATCCTAAGCAAGTCACTTTGCCTCTGCACCTCAGTAAATTAGAGATTAGTAATATTTGCACTGCCTACCTTATAGGGCTATTTTAATGAGGAAAGGATTTCATATATTGTAAAATTATCCTCAATCCCATGATCAAGGGAAGATTGGTGTTTGGGGCGGGGCGGAGTTTGGTTTGGTTTGGTTTGGTTTGGTTTCTTTGTTTAGAATAAGGTAGTATTGGGTATGTTTGTAGAAAGATAAAAATGAGCTGTGACAGAGACTGAAGATACATGAGAGACAAGGGATAAATGCATGAATGTAATGAATGAATGTAAGGCCCTGGAGGGGACAGAAGGAAATCAGGGGCACAGGTAGAGCGATCAACCTCAATAAGGTGTAGGGATACCTCAGACTCAAAGATGGGCAGGAATTCAATTCAATTCAGCCAGAATTGACCAAAGGCTCACCTATGCAGTTTTCTTTTTCATATTTATTCATTTTATTTTTAATTTTTGGAATAAAACAAGCATTTCTATAACATAGTATAATAAAAATATGATTACATATGAAACTGCAAATCTATTATGTTTAACTTGCTAGTTGCTTTTAAATATATAATAAAGTTATCGTGTACATTTAGTTTTTCTTTTTTTCCCCTTTCCTCTGCCCCCCTTCCAGGTGGCTACCATTAGACACAAATAGGTAGGTAGGTAGTGTGGTAAAAATTATTGGAGTTGAGCTGACTCATTTGGGAGGGGCCACACCTGGCCCACCCTGAAGTTACATATGCTACTGAGGTCAGAAGGAGAAACCTCTCCATAGGCAGTTTTTACCACAATAGGTAGGGGGATGGTTAGGTGAGTAGGTGGATGGATGGATGGATAGATGGGGATTGGGATAGGGATAGGGATACAGATACAGATATAGATATACACACATACATACACATATATACATATTTATATAAAATTATTCTATACAAACTTGTAGTTATCAGTTCTTTCTTTTTTAGGCAGTTTTAATCAGAATAAGTTTTAGTACCTTACTAAGATAGCAGGAATAAGTTTGCCCACTTAGCATAACAGACTCCATTTTCTTTTAAGCCTCCATTTTGTGATTCAGCTGATCTGAGTAAGACATTTTTCTACAAGTTGTTTTTCAATTTGACAAGCATTTGTGGAGTATGATGTGGTTAACAACATGCGAGTGTTCTAATAAACATTCAATCGATAAACATATGTAGACCCTGTGATAAAATAAATTTCCAAGGAAATCATATTATAAATAGCTTTATCAATAATTTTGAGGTTAACTACCAATAAAATTATATGGTAAATAACTTGGGAACAGCTGTAGCTACAATTCTAAAAAAAACCCACTTGAGGCTGCAGCCCTCAGCCCGTTCCTGGAGTGCAACTAGAATTGACTTCTATATTCCCCACGCCCAAGATTCAAGCACCTGTGTTGGCTTAAGGGCAGTGCTGATTGATGGTGGAGACTTGCCAGATGACCAACTCGGAAGGAGATACATGACTTCTGGCTAGGCGGAGAGGGAACCTTGTCATGAGTTTATCATAACCTCTATGGCACGGGTTGGTGATCTGTTCTTAATATAGGTATTGTTTGCATACTTTAATTAATAAAGTATGAGAAGTATTGAGAAGTCTAAGTCTAATTAGTGTTTCTGTGGCACAAATGAATATAAGTAATAATAAATCCATTATACAAATTCACAGGGCTTTACAACAGCACATACGCTTGTTGCTAAGTGTGAGCAGCCGTCATAGCTGTGGGAGTAGAAGACAGGAAGAAATAATGTTCTCTCCAAGCAAGCCCCCATCATGGGAAATCTAAGGGAGAGCTGTCAGAGTCTCAAGTCCCCTGTTGGGAAGTAAAAAATAAGAGAGGAAGGGTGGATGTTGTCTCTCTTTACATTCTCCTGAATGGTAGTTCTTGATGGGTTACTGGCAAATACTCTTTGACACAGCCCCCCTATTCCTTCTGCCATCATTGGAACCTAGGGATTGGTACATCATCCTGAAGTTCTTTGAAACTGAGCAAATTTTCCCTGGGAGTGGCTGTGGGTAGCACGGTGCATCCGCCATCTGTGCTCCACCAGGTGTGCTCTGCCTCCATTATGCTCTCCAAGGGGTTGTTGTGTGCCCCCATTACATGTATACACTAACTCATTTGGGCCAAACAACCCTATGAGAGAGGTCAAGTCGAGAAAGCATTTTCAAGTGCCTACTATGTGCCAGGCCCTGAGCTAAGGACAAAGCCATGGGTGTCCTGGGCGTCCTCCTTAAAGTAGAGGTTCTGCAAGGAACCACACAATCAGAGGGAGGGGCCATGGGGACAGAGCGTCCTTCCAATGTATGAAGTCCAGGGCTGGAGCAAGCTTCCAGGGTGGGGAGGTTTCTGGGACCTTGTAGAGAAAGTCTGGGAGAAGAGCCAGAAGCACAGACAGGAGAGGGGTGCAAGACAGGTGCTATTGTTTTTATGTATTCGATGAGGAAACCAAAGTTCAGAGAGGTTAAGTGGTTGGGCCATGGTCACACAGCTGGGAAGCATCAGAGGGAGAAGACACACCCAAGTCTTTCCTTACTCTAATCCCTGTATCCTTGCCACTACTGCCTTTCAAGGCCTGAAGACTTGGTGTGACTACTCAGTAATGTCCACAGAATTTCAGACATCACAGAGAATCTTTGAAATGAAAGTTCCGGAGGGTACTGTGATTATCACCTTTTTTTCAGCATGGAGATCACAGAGGGAAGGGGATATCTAATCTGGCAATTAACACCCCAGGCACCCTTATTTGGAGAGGAAATCAATGGGCATGTTTTTAGGCACTGGGTTTAAAATAACAATAGCAAAGCTGTCACCTGGCACTTGATGTCAGTAAAGGTGAGTTGAGTTCCCACGTTTTCCATGATGCAGGTACTGAAAAGTAAACAGATGCAGGAGGAAGCTGAGCCCAGTTTTCTCTCTCAGTCTGTCTTGGCTGTACAAAGAAACCATCGAAGCTCTACAGGGGTATGGTGTAATGTCCCAGAAGGGCCCGAATCAGTAGAAGAATTCATCCAGGCCTTCCCCTGGAAGGTGTGGGTAAAGGAAACGTTTTTCAATGAGTATTTGCATGACAAATCACAGCATCTTTAAGATGCTGATCCTGAGAGGGCTGGACCTGGGATCTGAGGGTCTGGGTTCTAATCTTACTTCACCAGACTCTGACACTTAGCAGTAGGTGTGAACTAAGACAGGTCCCTCATCCTTTGAGCCTCATTTTTCCTCATCTGTTGAGTGGGAAAGTAGTACCAACCTTACCGGGCTATTTTAAGGGCCAAATAAGAGAGTACATGTCAAACGTTTTATAAACCTTAAAGCACTATGCAAACATCAACCTTACACAAATTTTTGCCCCATGCCTGGGAAGAATGAAATAAAGCTAATTCCTTTAGTGGAAAGCACTGAGCATCTTGGGTTCTCCTCAGTAAATAGTCTTCCAATATCCCTTGACAAAAGGGGGTCTATCTGATTATAGATTTAGAACTGAAAGGGACCTCAAAAGTCATTAAATCCTGGGGGGCAGCTAGGTGGCGCAATCAATAGAGCACCAGCCCTGGATTCAGGAGGACCTGAGTTCAAATCCGGCCTCAAACACTTAGCACTTACTAGCTGTGTGACCCTGGGCAAGTCACTTAACCCCAACTGCCTCACCAAAAAACAAAAAACAAAAACAAAACAAAAAGTCATTAAATCCAACCCTTTCATTTAGCAGAGGAAGACAATGAGGCAGTCAGAAATTTAATGATTTGCCCAAGGTCACTGGAAGTGTATGAATCAGGATTTGAACTCACATCTTCCAAGCCCAGCATTCTATCCACTGTGACCGCTGGATCCAAGTTAATGCAGCATCCCCTATACAGTATCCAGCATGATGCCTGTGCATCATGTAACAAATGGCTCTTAAAGCTGATAATTTATTGCTACTCAGGAGAGAAAGCAGGTGAGATGCTTAATCCATCCTCTCTCGGGGTCTCCACAGCACAGCTGAGGAGAGAAGCTGGGAATGCCACCTTCGACCCAAACCTTTGACCATCCATGCAGATGGGGCTCCCTCTCCTTGGCAGCAGCTCACAGGATGGTTCCAGAATGGTATCCAGGGAGGAAACACTTCATCTGGCATCTGGGAAAACTAGGACAAGACTGAAAGGGAAAGGGGGGAAAGATTCAGTTCTTAATTTTTAAAAGTCAGAGTATGGGAGTATAAGAATATATTTCCATGTATATAATGTATACAAGGTACATTTATCTGATGACATCCATTACAGTATCTCTGCTGTGTAAATCCTTGTTTGTAATGGATTGCAAGCAAGCTGCTCACACCCATCATGCCCTTCTCTATTCCCTTTGGTTGGTTGGTTGTTTTTGGTTTTTTTTTTCTTGGGGGGGGGTTGAAATTAAAGAAAGGTTTTATTAAGCAGTGAAGAAAATTTACAATGATCATGGGTACTATCCATCCTATTGCTGAATCTATTGCCTTCTGGATGGTTTTCAATAAAGTCCTATTTTCTAATGCTGAAATTTTTCAATACGCTGGAAGGAGTGGAAGAGGAGGAATGGCAGAAAGCTGTCCCTAGAACAAAGGCAGAATAGACAATTCACCTCCACAATTGTGATGTGAGAAAGTTAGAGAATCCCAGTGGTCCCAAGAGGTCTCCCTCACTGGCAGATGGGACTGATGTTTTCTTTCCTTACTTCCTTTTTTTTGAGGGGGGGGGCAGGCTTTCTTGACCCTGGGGAAAAAGTGACATGAAACCTCATCCTGGGGATAATTCAATTCAATACACATTTATTAAACAGTTACTGTGTGCCAGACAGAGCCAACATGGTATAGCGGATAGAAGACCCAGCCTTAGCGTTGATGAGACCTGGATCTAAGTTGCACCTCCTGTCACATCCTTGGCTGAGTCACCCTGGCCAAGTCATTTAACTTTTTAGTGCTCTAGGCAACTTTCTATGATTCTATGTTGCAGAGAAAACACCAACCTGCTTTGGTAGAGGGAGTTTCTTCACCTGGGACTTCCCTAAATCGGTGAAATTAGAAGCCCATTCCCTATGAGTCAGATACTGTACCACATGCTGGAGATACAGAGAGAAATTCCTACCCTTAAGGACCATGCAAAAGGGGACCCTGATGAGGACATAAGGGAACCCAAAGGAATGATCGCTAATAGTGATATTTTAGGAATTAGAGACCAACAAGTGGATGAGAAGGGCAGCTGGGTTAAGGGCAAGAACAATTAAGAGCATTCTCTCAGGGTAGCTAGATGGCGCAGTGGATAGAGTACCGGCCCTGGAGTCAGGAGTACCTGAGTTCAAATCCGGCCTCAGACACTTAACACTTACTAGCTGTGTGACCCTGGGCAAGTCACTTAACCCCAATTGCCTCACTAAAAAAAACAAACAAAACAAACCAAAAAACCAAAAAAGAGCATTCTCTCCAGAAGGCCTCAGGTCCCCTGTTTCTAGATCCATCACTTTCAAGATAAGCATCTTATAGATTTGTCATGCAAATACTAGCTGAAAAAAGTTTCTTTCTCCTACCACTGCCAGGGAAAGGCCCAGATGAATTCTCCCATTTATTTGGGCCCTTCCAGGGCATTACACCCTGTCCTTGTAGAGATTCGATGGTTTCTTTCCACAGCTGACACAGGCTGAGAGAGAAAACTGGGTCCAGTCTCTTCCTGTGTCTGTTTACTTTCCAAGGATGCAGGCTACAAAGGAGGAGGGGAAAGGGCTGAGCAATAGCTCTTCCCTTTAACACATCTGCATTCAGGGTCACAAAGCCCAAATCAGCTTATCACATGTTTTCTGTTGGTTAGTTAACAAGTTCAACTAAACTCAACTAAATTGCAAGTTTTTATTGAGGCATCTTTATGCCATGGAGTTTTGCATTTGAAATCAGAGGATAGATTCAAATCCACATATTCCAAGGGCCCCTCCAGCTTAGAAGCTAAGATCCTAAGTGCCTGTTCTATACATAGGATGGAGACAGGTGCTGGGAGGGAATCAACGATTAGCTATAACAACATCCCTGTCCCCTTAGAACCTACAGTCTGGTGCAGGGAAATAGGAAACTTAAATAAATATAAGATTAAACAAAACAGTGTTAGGAAATGGCAAGAACGATGGATTTAGAATCATGGGACCTGGGTTAGAACCTCAAGTCTGAGACTTTCTGTGTACCAGTGACACATACTGTTATACTCCTCTGAGACTTCATTTCTCAATGTGGCACAGGGGATAGAGCACTGGCCATGGAATCATGATGACATCTTCAAGAGTGAAAATCTGGTCTCAGACACTTATTAGCTGTGTCACCCTGGGCCAGTAGCTTTGTCCTGCTTGCCTCAGTTTCCTCATCTGGAAAATGGGCTGGAGAAGAAAATGGCAAACCACTCAAATTAGCTTTGCCAAGAAAACCCTAAACGGAATCACGAAGAATTGGACGTGACCGAAATGATACAACAAAAACAAAAATGCGGATGGCACATGACAAAGTTTTGATGAGAAAGTATTTGTATATCCTTACAAATGTAAGCTGTTGTTCCATGATGAGCCCATAAAAGACCATAGATTTTACAATGAAAGAGACCATACAGGTCACCTAGTCCATGGAGGCCCAGCCAAGTTAAGGGACTTGCCCCAAATCAAACAGGCAGTTAAGAAGAAGAGTTGGGATTTACCTGGTTCTCTGATTCCAAATACAATACTTTTTCCACAAGAGTTTTCACTCAGGCACTGTGGGAAATCTAAAGAAACTTCCTGGAGAAGGTGCATTGAGTCCTGTATTAAACCAATGAATACATGGACTTACAGTTATTGTGATTCTTTCTCTCTCTCTCTCTCTCTCTCTCTCTCTCTCTCTCTCTCTCTCTCTCTCTCACACACACACACACACACACACACCTCAACCCTAAACTTGGAAAGAGGTAGAACTTTTCTGAGATCTGGGTTCCCTTATCCAGCCTCTTTCTAGGCTAGGGGGAAAAAAAGAAAAAAAAAACACAACTACCAGAAGCACTTGCAACTATTAACCTGAGTTCCATGAATTAAAAAAAAACATTTTTTTAATAATTGAATTTCAATAGAATTTATTTCCTTCATAATCCAATATATTTTACTTGATGCATTTCAGAGCATTATTCTGAGAAGAGGTCTGCAGTCTTCACCAGACTGTAGACACACACAAGAAAGGTTAAGAACACCTAATTAGTCCAATACCAGTCTATAAAAGGATGGGTAGGAATTTGACAGGTGGAGAGGGGGTAGTATTTCAGACATACGGAACAGCATGAGCAAAGGCAGGAAAATTCAAGACATTTATAGAAATGGCAGAAAGTCCAGTTTGATGAAAGTCTTGATTCTGTGGATTAGAATACTGCAATGCCCTAACAGAGTCATTATCTCCTTGGTGTGGTTACTCCCTCCACTGAAACAGATCTTGACTCTTCCACCCCTACCTAGCACGTGTGACTCTTGTCTTTGTGAGAAGGGCTATTTGGCAGAGTGATGGAAAATAAAGTCAGAAAAGACCATAGTGAAACAAGAGAAATCATTGCTAAAGAAAGAAAAGTGTTCATTTGGAAGGTTTTGTCAAAGGCATGGAATTTTTCTTTGTCCTTGCCACTGGGATGGGTGATGGGGCCCAAATTGCCATTATTTCCCTACTGATCTTCTTGCATATACCAGCTGACAACATGTCCCTTTGAGGATGCATCTTGTTGCCTTTGGGTGAACATTCAACCAACTCAACCAGCTCCTCTATTTGCCTCTCCCTTAATAACATCTGAACCATTCTTCTGTCTAAATGCAACCTCCTTTTGTCTTCTGGTTTTAACAATAGGAAAAATGGTAAGATTGATAGGTTGAATTCCTCTTTTTTCTAGGTCGTCTTATCAGTCACTGGACAAGGACCTCAAGTTTAAAGTACTAACAGCTTAACATGGTTTGCAAGCAGTTTAAAGTCTGTGAATTTTAGCTTCTGTCTGCTTTTCCACCATTCTGCCACTGTTATTGAAGAAGCAGAAAGAAGGGAATAAACATTTATGCAATGCCTACTATGTGCCAGGCACTGTGCTGAGCACTTTACAAAAATTATCTCATTTGATCCTCACAACACCCCTGGGAGTTGGGTGCTATTAAAATCCCTATTTTATAGTTGAGGCTAAGAGATTTACCCAAGGTCACATACTACTAATAATAATAACCAGCATCTATAAAGCACCTACTATGTGCCAGCCATTGAATTAAGTGCTTTACAATTAGTATCTTATTTGATCCTCATAGCAACCCTGGGAGGTAGGTGCTTTATGATCCCTATCTTATAGTTGAGGAAACTGAGGCTAAGAGATTGCCCAGGGTCACACAGCTAGAAACAACAACAACAACCAGCTTTTATAAAGCACCAACTATGTGTCAGACACTGTATTAAGTGCTTTACAATTAGTATCTCACTTGATCTTCACAACAACACTGGGAGGTGGGTTCTATTATAATCCCCATTTTACAACTAAGGAAGCTGTAGCAGACAGAGGATAAATGACTTGTCTATAGTCATACAGCTACTAAAAGTCTGAGGCTGGATTTGAACTCAGGTCTTCCTGACTCCAGGCCTGGCACTCTTTCCATGCACCACGTAGCTGCCTCTGTAGAAGGGGGCTGCATGAGGCTTAGAAACATTCTGCATTTGCCTTAGTTTCATGGTTGGTGTGGCCAAAGAATCCCTTGCCAAGTGGCAAGATTACTGGTGATAAGCTTCTCTATCCTAATCTAGGTTCTCAGAAAGCAAACATATTCTGTTGCCATGGCAATCCTTCCGGCCTTTCTAGCATGACAAAACCTGCAACAGCTTGTACTGGCAGAGCCCTCAAGAACCCAGAGTCATCTCCCTCTCAGGGCATCTCTACTGCCACCATAATGATACATCAGAGTAGGATTTTGTGGAGGATTCCGGTACCACCTTACCTCCGGCCCTCATCACTGCTCACCTGGACTAGTAGATGGGCGTGTTGGGGGAGGGGAGGATAGAAGGAAAAGCCTCATGAAGAAGACAGTTATTTGAGTCTCCTTCAGTCTTAAAAGAGACAAGAGATTCCAAGAGGAAGAGGTGAAAATGGGGGGAATTTCAGGTGTAGGGGACAGTCAGTGAGAAGGAAGAGATAGTCAACAGAGTGCCATGTAGGCGGAACAGTCAGAAGGCCACTTTGGTTGGACTACAGGCAGTGTGAAGGGAAAGTATGCATAATAAGGTTGGAATGGTTGCTTGTGACCAAGCTGTGATGGGCTTTAAATGCCAAAGAGCAGAATATCTGTTTGATCCTAGATTTAACAGAAAGCCAAAGAAGGGGAGTGACTTGTTCAGACCTGAGCTTTAGGACAATCATTCTGGCAGCTGTATGGAGGATGGATTGGAATGGGGAGACACAAGATAGGGGGAAGCCAATTAGGAAACTATTGAAATAGTCCAGGAGAGAGCTGGGTCCCCAGGGGCGTGACTATTCAGGGTTCTAGGGGTAACCCTGGAGGGAGGGCTCTATTGCTACCACCTAAATTCTGTGAATACTCACCAAAGTGTTTCCCATTGATATTCATGCCAATCCACACAATTAGCTCTTAGCAAAGGCATTCACTAAGATGGAGTCCTAAAGCATAGCTACAAAACATTCCCCTCATAAACCTAGGTACTTCCCTCCTACAAATACATATAGTATCCATGGGAACAGTGGACTCAGAGGAGGTGCTCAGTTGCATTGCTAGAGAGTGTCCCCTATAGTAATGAAGTAACACATCTGGTCCCCTAAAAAAGAGCTAGGCAGTATCTAATATGGAAGATGAAAAATTGCATAAAAAAGAAAAGCTACAGGTTGATCTTATTAAATACTTTAAAAAAGGAAAAGCAAGCTGGATATAATAGACACCTGCAATTTCATGTACAAACTGCTTTTTCTGTTCTGCCTTGGATATGAAAATGTCCATTCTATTTTGTGTTTAAATTCAGAATAAACATTAGACTTATTAAAAATTTGTAAAAAAAAAAAGAAAGAAAGAAAGAAAAAGAAAAAAGAAAAAAGAAAAATTGCATAGTTCATATCATTAGGGGAATTTACATTAAGGGAATTTCTATACAAATAAGTGGAATACAAGGTAGAATGTGATATGGACCAAAAGAACAGGAAAATGTTTTAGAGAAATGTAAAGAGGAAGAGAACACTTTGAGCTAGAAGAGCAAGAAAGAAGAAGAAGAAGAAGAAGCCAGAATTTATATAGTTGTGGTTTTTTTTTTAATTTGCAGAACACCTTTGCATAATAGAGGGCCTTAAATGCCAATAATGACTTTCCATTTTACTTGATAGGCAATAGGGAGTCACAGAAGGTTTTTGAGCAAGGTTGTAACATGGCCAGGATTATGCATTCAATTCAACTGGCATTTCCTAAGTGTCTGCTATGTGCTAGGCACTGTTAGGTGCTGGTGATACAAAGACAAAAGTCTAATGATCCCTGCTCTCAAGGACCTTCCATTTTTGGTGAGACATGTACATATATAGGCATATATTTTGAATATGTAATGAAATTTAAGTCCCTTAAATCAAGGAATTTACATTTTACTGGTGGATACGTTTATACAAATAAATAAAAAGAAAAAAAACAATTTTACCCTCTGGAGAGGGAGAAGACTAGAAAAAAGAAGACTAGAAGCAGAGAGGTTTTTACAATAGTCGCAATGAGAGGTGATAAAGGCATGAACTTGTTGGTGGCAAAGAGAATGGATATGAAATATTGTAGAATAGAATCAATAGGACATAGCAACTGACTAGATGTCAGAGGGGAAAAACAAAAATTGACTTGGACTTAGGTGACTGAGAATGTGGTATCATCATGAGAGGATGCAAGGAAGAGCAGGTTTAGGTAGGAAGATAATGATTTAACTTTGGAGGTGGGGAAACATATTCTAAAGTTTAATCTGCATTATTAATATTTTCTCCATCACTTTCTTAAGTCTAGACAATCAACAAAACAATAAATCAAGTTCTGATTTGTAGCATTTGCCAATTTTCTGAGGTGTAAATGATCACACTGAAAATTTAATCATCACTTCTGCCACCACTCCTGTGACTCTAACCTTTGATTGGATGGTTTCTCTCAGAACCTCCTCCATATAAGGAAAGCATCTAAGACAGCCATATCTTCATTTCTCACTCTAGATTTCTCTATGGGTATACCTTCATCTCTTCCACTGTCCCCCAAACCCCATTTTTAGCTTCCTTTTATCTATTATCTTCTCCCATTAAGGTGTGAGTTCCTGCCTGTGTTTTTGCTTATATTTGCATTCCCGAAGATTAATGCAGTGTGTGGAACATAGAGTTTAATAAATGCTTCTTGACCGATTAAAGTGTTCAACAGGAAGTTGGAAATATAAGACTGGAGCTTAAGGGAGAGATCCAGAGGATGGCTATGTAGATTTGGGGTCATCTGCATAAATGTAAATATTTGAAGCCATGAGAGTGAATGAGATCCCCAAGACTGTAGAGAAATAAAGCAAAAGGGCTGAAAACTGTTCCTTTTGAGACACCCACCTTTAGGGAATATATGGAAAATGATAACAGCAAAAGAATTCAGGTAAGTAAAAGAGAACAGCATCTTGGAAGGCAAGCAATGAGAGACTATCTAGAAGGAGGAAGTAGAAGTGTCATATGCTACAGAGAAATCAAAGAGAAATAAGAGAGGGGAAAAGTCATTGCATTTAGCAATAGTGGGTCATTGGTGACCTCTGAGATGGCAGTGTCAGTAATGAACAGCCCATTAAGAAGAGAGTTGGAAAATGGGATTTGGATTCATCTGACCATTGGCTTAAACTGTAGGAATGAGAGTCTTAGACAGGAATAGAGTGAACCTAAATGCAGTTGGCAAGAATATATTTGCCTGGAGTCTTACAAATCAAAAACTGAAAAGGAAGGGAGAGTGAGGAAGTTACCTATTTAACTCTACCAAGCTAGAGAACTTGTACGATTTAGGAGGAAGAAAACAGTAGTGATACCTAAAAGTTCATATAAAGCAAAAAAACCTGAGAAAGAAGCCAGTAATGAATGGCATAGCCTCAGATGCCAATAGACAAATATGAAAAGTAGGAATAACCAGCAAGGTGAACTAGGGACCTTTGAGAGAAATGATTATTAAATAATCAATTATTGGGGAGATTCAGGTTTTTTTCCTTTTAAGGAAATCTTTGTCCTTGCCCCCGAATTTGCCCCACCTAGACTATCTTATCTAGGTGGAATTATTGCCCTCCAATGCATTCGGTTCTACTCAAGCTTGGGGTGGAGGGAGTGGGGTAGATGCTTTGTCTAGATCAAAGCTTCTTGAACTGTGGGTCATGATCCCAGATAGGGTCTCATAACTGAATGTGGGGGTGGGGTTGTGAAAAATTTGGCAAAAGTAAAAGGTTATGTATATCTATTTTATATACCTATTTGCCCAGGGCGGCATAAAAATTTATCTGGGGAAAAATGGTCACAAGTGGAAAACATTTAAGAAGCCCTAGTCTATATTGTCCAAGGCTGGGGGTGGTCTGGAAGTAAATGACACAATCAAAGTCACATTCCCCCAACCCCTCATTGGAATAGGTCCACCTCTCATTATAATATTCATTCTTCTCATTCATTGTTAACCAGTTACAGTTGATTGTCATCTGTCAGGAACACTCACTCTTCCAAGGGCATATAAGCATCAAGAGGTGGCCATGATTACTCTTTGATCACCAGGAGGAACAAATGAGCCCATTTTGTTGACAACTTGCTAGGTGTACTTAATAAAATTGATTATCATTTATGCAGAAACTCAGTCTCTTGGAATTTTTCACTTGTCACCACTTAAAGGAAGGAAGAAAAATTTTACTTTTTTACCTTCACTGAGATGTGTTGGATCAAATCCCAAGAATGTAATCTGGCTCTGGAAGGGTATAGCTAATTCAAAAGAAAGAAGATAGGGAAAAGGGAAGGGGAAAGATTTACCATTATATATTAAGAAGGTATATCATGTGAAGAAATCTAGAAAAAAGAAGGGGGAAGCATGATGGAGAACATTTGAGTAAAGATCAGTGAAAGTAGAAGCAAAAGCAATATTGTTGTTGGGATGTATTATCGTCCACTTGGACAGAAAGAAGAAATAAATGAGTTGTTCAGGAAAGACATCACAAGCCTGGCATAGAGTCATGATAATAGTAGTGATGGAAATTTAATTATCTGGAATATTCTTTCTACTAAAAGCAGAGCAGTAAGTACTTTCTCAATTTGGTTTAATGATAATTTCATTTTTCAAATGGCAGAGGAATGAATGAGTGGAATTATCATCTTGATCTGATTCTCACCAACAAGGAGAAACTGGTTGCTAAGGTGGTATTGATGGGAAATATGGAAAGAACTGACTACACTGTCTTGGAATTTGTGATAGAGTAAGAGAAGACTAAGTCTCACACACACACACACACACACATACACCCTAGACTTTTGGAGAGCAGGTTTCAAAGGGTTCAGGAAAAAGGATAGGTTGGAGTTCATGTACTAAAGTAATACAGGGGAAATCAGCCCCAAGGGAGCTGATTAAATTCAGTAAATATTTATTTAGTGATTATTAATGTTCACTATAAAGTAGAACTGTGCTAGACTAGGGATAGGGAAGCTATGGTGAATGAAATTCTTTTTTTTTTTGGCTGGGCAATGGGGGTTAAGTGACTTGCCCAGGGTCACACAGCTAGTAACTGTCAAATGTCTGAGGCCAGATTTGAACTCAGGTCCTCCTGAATCCAGGGCCGGTGCTTTATCCACTGCACCACCTAGCTGCCCCTATGAATGAAATTCTGAAAAAACAAAAGAAAACCATTCCAATGAAGAGGAAAAGGGCATTTGTCCAAAGAGACCAAGATAGGAGCTTATGGAACACATAAACCAATTTCAATTTTAAGAAGACAGCTACAGGAGATATAAGAAAAAGCAGGTAATAAAGGGTGAACACAAAAGCTCCAACAGCCCTGTAAGAATAGCTTTATGAGTGCTAAAGCTGAGAATAAGCTGAAGCCAGCTATGAAAGATAAGGATAATGAGAACTTGAAGTGGGGGATGGAGGTGGCAAAGAGCTATATTGGGGGGGGGAGGGGGAAGGAGCACCAAAGAAAGGATAAGATCTTTGTTCAGGGTGAACAGGATGATAATTGATGACAGAGAGAAAACAGAGCTTTTCAACTCTTATTTTCCTTCTATTTTCTCTGCCAAGGAAAGCAATCTTTGGATGAGGAAGGATGGAACAAAATGGATAATAGTGAATTGATACCCAAGATGAGTAAGGAGATAATAAGAGCTGCCCTCAATGCGTTCAAGTCACCTGACACAAGTGAACTACATCCTGGAGCACTTAAAGAACCAGTAACTGTGAATTACTGAACCACTATCTGTAATCTTTGATAGGCTGTAAAGAACAGAAGAAATCCTGCAGCACCAGAGAAGGGCAAGTTGCCATTTTTCAAGCAAGAGAAAATAAATAAGAATTTGATAACTATATTGCAAGTGAGCTTAACTTTGGTTGCTAGCAAAATTCTAGAATATATTATTAAAGGAAGAATTAATGGGCAACTGGGTCACACAGTAGATAGAGTTCCTGACCTAAAGTCAGGAAGACCTGAGTTCAAATTCTGTTTGGATACTTACCAGCTAGGTGATCCTGGGTGGGTGACCCATCTGCCTCCATTCTCTGTAAATTAGGGATCATAATCATAGTCACCTCACAGAGTTGTGAGAATAAAATGAGATATATTTATAAAGTGCTTTGCAAACCTTAAAATGCTATCATTATCATTATTATTAATTATTATTGTTGTTATTGTTATTGAACACCTCAAAATGGAAGGAAGGAACGATCACCAGGAACCACCAGGAATTTATCAAGAACAAATCACTCCAGACTCACATTATTTCCTTTTCTGACAGTTGCTGGTTGGATGAAGGTAATACTATGGATATTACTTACCTTGATTTTTTAGCAAAATGTTTGACAGACTCATGCTATCTTTGGAGAAAACAAGAAGAGATGAATGGTCAATTAGGTGAATTTAGACCCTGTCAAATGGAAGGACAAGAAGAATAGTCATTAATGGACTAATAGTTTGGAAAGTGTCCAGTAGATTTTATCAGGTATCTCTGGGCCTGGACCTATTCTATTGAATATTTTTATCAGTGACTTGAATAGAGGCATAAATGCCACACTTAAAAAATTTGCAGTTGACACAAGGCTGAGAGGGAAAGCTAACTTATTGCAGATTCTAAAAATATCTCTATAGGCTAGAATACTGAGCAAAATCAAATAAGATAAAATTAATAGGAATCCATGTATCTGGTTTTTTAAGGTTTATAAATGTTTTATTCATAATAACCCTGTGAGATTCATGTTGCAGGTATCAATAGACAGGTGGGTAGACTCAGTCAGTCAACAAACATTTAGCAAGTTCTTACTGTATTCCAGGCACTATATTAAGTGCTGGGAATACAAATACAAGTAAAGAAAAAGAAAAACAGTTGCTGGTCTCAAAGAGCTTACCTTCTAAAATGAGAAGAACACATAATAAAAGGAAGCTGAAAAGTGAAGTGAGAGGAAGGATATTTGGCAGTGGAGCTTGATAGAGAGTTTCTGAGTGAAGCCAAATGAGGAACAAAGAGATGGCTTTGAGGAAGAGAAGGCTCTGGCCCTGGATTCAGGACCACCTGAGTTCAAATTCGGCCTCAAACACTCGACACTTACTAGCTGTGTGACCCTGGGCAAGTCACTTAACCCTCATTGCCCCACAAAAATTTAAAAGAAAGAAAAGAAGGAAGGAAGGAACAGGAAAGAAACAGAGAAAGAAAGATGGAAAGAAGGAAAGGAAGAAAGGAAGGAAGAAAAGAAGGAAAGAAAGAAAGAAAGAAAGAAAGAAAGAAAGAAAGAAAGAAAGAAAGAAAGAAAGAAAGGAAGGAAGGAAGGAAGGAAGGAAGGAAGGAAGGAAGGAAGGAAGGAAGGAAGGAAGGAAGGAAGGAAGGAAGGAAGGAAGGAAGGAAGGAAGGAAGGAAGGAAGGAAGGAAGGAAGGAAGGAAGAATGAAAGAGGCTAAGCATGGTCTGACACATACCCTAAATTTTTGGAGAGCAGATTTCAGCGTTCAGGGAAATGATAGGTTGGACCCCATGTACTACATTTATACAGGGTAAGTCAGCCCCAGGTGTGGCTGATTCAATTCAGTAAACATGAGTGCTCAATTTGAATGGATGTTCTGGGAAGAGCCATCCAATCAGAGGGAGGAGCCTCGGGGTCTCTCTGAGTCACAGAAAGGTTAAGTGATTTGTCTTTGGTTACATAGCAAGTAAGTTTCCGAACCAAAAGCTGTCTCTTTCAATTATACTCTATTGCTTTGTCAAATAGCGAATAAATGTAAAGGTTTGCACCTGGGCTCAAAAAATTAATTTCACTAGAAACATGACCAGATAAGAGTTCATCTGAAAAAAAGATGGCAGCCAAGAAAGCTAAAATACGATTTTAGGTTGTATCTTGGTGTCAAATTTAGAATGGTACAGCCTGCTGTACTCTGCCTTTATTGGGCCCCATCTGTAGTATTGTGCTCCCTTCTGTTTTAGAAAGGCCACTGACCATTTTGAGCATGTCCTAAAGCAGGTGAACAGGATGGTGAGAGAGTAGAAACAGGTAGCATGAGGATTGATTGAAGGAACCAGGGATGCATAATCTCAAGAAGATAACCCAGTGTGTGTGTGTGTGTGTGTGTGTGTGAGAGAGAGAGAGAGAGAGAGAGAGAGAGAGAGAGCCTGTGTAGGGGGTGGGGTGGTGATAATTTTGTTTTCAAGAATGTAAATAGCCGAGGGATCAATGTTATTCTGTCGGTTCCCAGAGCACAGAACAAAGAGAAAATTGCAGGGAGGCAAATATAGAGGTAGTAAAGAAAAACTTCCTAGCCACTGGAGCTATCTATCCAATAGCGGAATGGGCTGCTGACCCCAGAAGGTGGTTGACTCCCCATCACTTCTGGTTTTCAAAGAAAGGATGAATGACCACTTCGGGCCATGAAGTGGAGGAGATTCCTATTCGTGTACATGGGCTCTGAGATCCTTTCCATTTCTGAGATTCTTTCAATATGTCATTCCATCAGTAAAAAGCCATTCCTTCTGGTTTAGCTTGCTCTCTTTAAAAATGCAAATTCTCTTGAGAGGATTTCTTCTAGCGGTAGGAGGGCCAACAGGAATAATAATAGTACCTCCTATTTGCACAGTGGTACACATTAGGAAGCACTTTTCTTTGTATTATCTCATCTATTCCTCAGAACAGCCCTGTGAGGGAGGTGGGGCAGTTATTATCCCCATTTTATAGATTAGGAAACTGAAGGTCATCAGTATTTAGGGACTTGACATAAGTGTTCTCTTTCTTGTGCTGAGCCTCATCTGGTAAAGGCGGGTGTATGGAAAAGGAAGGGCAGAGAACACCAGAAAGTCAAGAACAGGGGAAGAAGCAGAATTAAATAAATGAAATTCACCTCCTTCACCATTTTACCCAATGCTGGGCCTGCCTCAAAGGAAGGAGCACATGGTGGCAGGGTGGCATCAACACTCCCAGGTGTGTTTGGGAAGGAATCTTGCTTCCCCTCCCTGCTTCGTGGGGTGTGAAGACATACAAAGAGTGGACCCTTTGTGCCAGGAGGAGACTCAGAGTCACAGCAAAATTTGGCTTTGACAAAACCATCAGACAAGTGGTACCAGATGGCATGGACCAGTCAAAATAAAGCTGAGCATGAAGAACACAGGCGCTGAGGCCAGAACAAGCACATCTATTGCTATTCATTTGGTAAATGAGTATAAAAATGCCCATTTTAGAATTGTTCTATAGGATTAAGGCAGCTGTCATATTCTATTTAGATAATGACAGCTAGGAGCACTAGACTAGAGGCAGGAAAGCCTGAGTTCAAATCCAGTGTCAGGCATTTGCTAGCTATGTGACCCTGGGCAAGTCACTTAGTCTCTGTCTGCCTCAGTTTCCTCATCTGTAAAATGGGGATAATAATAGTCTCTACCTCCCAGGGTTGTTATGAGGATCAAGCAAGTTAATATTTGAAAAGTGCTTAGCCCCATGTCTGGCACATTGTAGGTTCTTGATAATACTTATTCCCTTCTCCCACTCTTCCCCTTTAGACATAGATATTGTACCTACTTAATATTTAGAGTTGAAGGAGCACTAGGCATCTCCCATTAATAGTAATGCCTTTAAGGTTTGAAAAGCAGTTTAAATATATCATCTTTATTTGATCCGCCCAACAGCTGTATGAGAGAGATGTTTTTATTACCCCCATATTACAGATAAGGAAAATGAGAGTGAAAGGGACAAAGTAACCACCAGGTTCACACAGATAGTAAGTATCTGAGGAAGGATGTGGACTGTCTAGTGTACTAGCCACTACAAAAGACTCCTGTTGACTGATCAACCCCTGGAATTGCTAAGTATTGATTAACCAATCACATTAGTCAATTCATATACTAGAAAATAGAGAACACGGAGGAAAGCTAAGTTTTGATTGTACTGCTATTACAGTTATAATCTCAGAATTTTCAGGTTGGAAGGAATCTCAATGGTTATCTAGTTCATCCACTCTGAACAGTAATCTCCTCAACAATATGCCCCCAAAATGATCATCCACCTATGCTTGAAGATTTCCAGCAATGGACATGTCACTACCTCCCATTTCACTTGATGACAACTCTGATGATTAAATAAATGGAAATCTGTTTCTATGCAATTGCCTACTGCCTTCTGGGACTCAGCAAAACAAGTGAAATCCTGTTTCCACCATTTAAGACTTGTGTGACCATAGAAGAATTACTTAATCTTTCTGAGCCTCAGTTTCCTAATCCATAAAATGAAGGGATTGGAGTAAATGAAGTAAAATCCCATCCAGTTCGAAATCTGCGTTCCTAAAATACTATAAATATGATCCCTCTTTAATGGAAGTCTAAATACTTGAAAGCATCTATTTTTCCAGGAGCAAAAGGATGTAATTAAGACATAATAGCAGTATAAAAATTGAGAGAATCAAGTAATAAAATCATTCTCTCTCCACTTACACTAGTAGGTACAGCCCCTTGTAGGCTCTGGGGGGATTATAATCTAATTTGAATTAATCAACACTGTTATTTCCAGCATGTCAGGAGAGGGACATAATTACTAAATGAAGACATATATCACGTTGCCTCTCAGTCGTCTGTTTTTCTGGACTAAGTAAATCAAAGAATCTCAGAGATGAAAGGAACCTAAGAAACTATTTAGTCCAACTCATCCCTGAACATATTCCCTCCACAATATCTTTGACATTTACTAGCTGTGTGACCCTGGGCAAGTCACTTAACCCTCATTGCCACCCCGCAACAACAAAAAAAGACTCATCTTTCTGAGTCAAATCTGGCTTCAGACACTTAATAGCTATGTAACCCTCAATAAGTCACAACTCTGTTAGCTTCAGTTTACTCATCTGTAAAATGAGCTGGAGCAGGAAATGGCAAACCACTCCAGGATCTTTGCCAAAAAACCTCAAATGGGGTCACAAAGAGTCAGACAAAACTGAACTACAGACTTTTGGGACACTTGCAGATTGGCCGTGGCCCCACTAAGTCTTCATCAAACTATCAAAAATTATTGTATATATCTAGAAAAAAATAATAACAAAATTCATGCAGAAAACATCAAGCAATCAGATATAGATCATATGCAATGGATGACCTATATCTGATTGCTTGATGTCTTGAGGAGGGGGGTGGACCAATCTTCATGTGGCATGGACTCAAGTCAATCACCATCCTGATCACACTACTTGGGTTGAATCCCAGTTTGTCAATGTCCCTTCAAAAATATGGCACACAAAACAGACCACAATACTCCAGATGCAGTCTCATTCGGACAGAGGATTATTATCTCCTTTCTTTGGGGCACCGTGCTGCTGCTTCTTCTTCTTCTTCTTCTTCTTCTTCTTCTTCTTCTTCTTCTTCTTCTTCTTCTTCTTCTTCTTCTTCTTCTTCTTCTTCTTCTTCTTCTTCTTTTTAGTGAGGCAATTGGGGTTAAGCGACTTGCCCAGGGTCACACAGTTAGTAAGTGTTAAGTGTCTGAGGCCGGATTTAAACTCAGGTCCTCCTGACTCCAGGGCCGGTGCTCTATCCACTGTGCCACCTAGCTGCCCTGGCACTGTGCTTCTTAAAGAAGATTAAGTTCACGTTAGGAGTTCTTGGCTACATCCCACTGTTAACTTATAATAAAATTTAAAGCTACTAAAACTCCCAGGTGTTTGGTTTTTTCCAAATAGACTGTAGGTGAACCTCCTCCCTCTTGAATTTAAAACCCAAGCCCAGAATTTACCACACACAAACTGAGACCTGGTAAAGACCTAATTTAGAAAGCCCAAGGTGATCCACTGTAATCCTGGGGCATTGCTGGTCATCTTGCCTTATGTCTTCCCACTGGACTTTTGGAGGGGAGAGTCAGGCTGACAACTTTGTGCAATTCTGCCTCACTTAAATCCAATTCACATGCAAGTTCAGACACCATTCCACAATGTCATTAGTCCTCTTTGAGAAATAAAGATAAAAAACAATTTACGCCTATTTTATTTCATCTTATTAGATTGATCCCATTATTCCAATTGGTAACTATGTTGGGATCCTGACTCTCTGTCTTCCAGGCTTTTTGCTCTTCCTCCCAGTGATATGTCATCTTCAGATTTGATAAGTATGCCATCTATACTTTTATTCAAAGCATTGATGAAAATATTGAAAAGCACAGAGAGAAGGAGAGTTTCACGTGGAGAATTCCTTCCAGGTCCATAGATATCAAGCTGCAACCTTGTTGATATTCAGCTGTTTCAGTGAAGTCTGATTCCTTTGGGGTCTTCTTGGCAAAAATACAGGAGTGGTTTGCCATTTCCTTCTCCAGATCATTTTACAGATGAAAACTGAAAAGAAAAGAAAAAAACCCAGGGTAAAGTGACTTGCCCAGGGTCACACAGCTAGTAAGTATCTGAGGCCAGATTCGAACTCAGGAAGATAAATCTTCCTGATTCTAGGCCCAGTGCTCTATCTGATGCACCAGCTAGCTGCCTTTCCATAGTCCAAATCCCTCATTTTACAGATGAAGAAACTGAGGCCTAGAAAGGCAACATAATTTGCCCAAAGTCACTAAGGTAGTAAGTAGCAGAGGCACAATTTGGACCCAGCTTTTTTTTCTTTTTACATGAAATCTAATGTTTTTTCCCCATTGTATCATGATATCCTGTTGACACCGAACCATTGTTAGCTATTCCTTTGAGTTGTCATGCAAAGAATTTGAAAATTACCTAATTGTGTCATTATCTGGCCCTCATATCTTCATCTAGCCTACAAGGAGAACATGAGAGATGTAGGAGAATACTCTGCTAAAATCTTGGCGTATTGTTTCTTGGGCATTCATCTAATTTACCAATCTTAGAAACCTTGTCAAAAAAGTAAATGTGGATTCTTTCACAGGACCCATTTTTAATGAAGAAATGCTGGCTTTTAATGATCACTGCTTCTCCTTCTAAGTGCTCAAAAACTTTTCTTTTAATAATGTGTTCTTGAATATTTCCAAGAATTAAAGTTACTGGCCTATAGTTTTTTTGTTGTTGTTATTTGTTTTGGTTTTTGGTTTTGGGTTTTTTGCGGGGCGATGGAGGTTAAGTGACTTGCCCAGGGTCACACAGCTAGTAAGTGTCAAGTGTCTGAGGCCGGATTTGAACTCAGGTACTCCTGAATCCAGGGCCGGTGCTTTATCCACTGAGCCACCTAGCTGCCCCCTGGCCTATAGTTTTATTATTCTATGCTCTGTCATTTGAATTATGTCCAACTCTTTGTTATCCCATTAAGGGTTTACTTGGGGAAGATGGGGTGGAGGGATTTGCCATTTCTTTCTCCAGCTCAGTTTTATAGAGTGAGGCAAACAAGGTTAAGTGACTTGCCCACAGTTACACAAGAAGTATGTGTCTGAAGTCAGATTTGGACTCAGGAAGATGAGTCTTCCTGACTATAGGCCCAGTTTCCTGACTGTGCCATATAGTTTTAAAGACCTCCATATTCTTCCCTTTTTTGAGAACATGGTAGCATTTTCCCTTCTCCAGTTCTTAAATCTTTAATAGGAAGCAACATTCACAACTTAAGTGCCAGAGTCAATGCAATACTTTTTCCACCTTGCTTCCTGAAATCTTATTCTGTGGAAAAACAAATTCTTTACTCAAAGTTTGCCTACTGATTAAAGTGTAAACTCATTGACCTGATACGCAAGATTTGGCCCCAACCTAACTGCAAGCTTATCTCCCACTAGTCCCCAGCATGTTCCTTATATTCCAATTTGCTGTTACTTGAATACACCCCACAATTCTCCATCTCCACGCTTTTGTTCACACTGCCTGAAGTGCCCTCCCTCCCCAGCTCTGCCTGCCTGTGTCAGCAGCATTGAGGGATGTGAGAAAATTATGTCTCAGCAGAGTATACAGGTGCTGACTCAGGAGAAACACACCTGTAGGGAATTCGACTTTAGAGAGAATCAGTAGTTACCTGCAAAATATTTAACACAGATTCCAGAAGAATGTGGCTGCTGATGACTGGGAAATGAGGCCATTGCACTGAGTCAAGTTTGGGGCAGAGCAGGCTGGATATGAGACATCGGCTATTGTTCTTTGGTTCAGTGTCCTGTTGCATCAGGGAGTCCTGGGCTCTCACTATCAGGTCAATGCTTATGATTCTCTGGGAGTTAGGTTAACATCGCCCAGTGCCCAGGTGGTACGTCCTATGTCTTTGTTCTTTTAGGAGACTAGATTCCAGGAATGGTGCTTGTTGTTTCTTTCCACGATTAAGGGAATAGTCTAAGCCAAATTTGGTGTAATACAATAAACAGAAGAAAAACCAGCAATGGAATAGGTGGGTCCTAAACTAAGCTGTGTGCTGTAGGCCTGATGAATCCTGCCGGGTCCTCTCCCCTTTCATCACAGCAAGATTTGCAAGAAGGTCAATTTGTCCAATCCCTACCTGTTCCTCATGGCCCTGATTAAATGTTATGTCTTCTGTGAACCTTTCCTTGATCTTCCCAGCCAAAAATAACATCTCTTTCTGAAATATGTTATGATTTGTCCCTCTTTTGTCACATTAAGCTTGTATTATAGTTAGTTTTGAAGAAGTCTTTTTCCTACTAGAATAAAAGTTCTGTGAGGTAAAGGACATCATTTTATTTATCTTTGTATTTCCTTCAGAGCACCTATCATGGCACTGTGTGCATATTAAGAACTTCAGAAATGTTTGTTCGATAAATAAATAATGAGAAAGCATTTATTAAGTTTTTCTTGTGTGCCAGGCACAGTGCTAGGTGTTAGGCCACTTATATGAATATATGAATGAATTGAGTGAATAGGAGGCAGGTAGGTGGCTCAGTGGCTAGAGCGCAGGGCCTGAAGTCAAGAAGAACTGAGTTCAAATATGGTCTGAGACACGTACTAGCTGTGTGACCCTAAGCAAGTCACTTAAGTACTATTTGCCTTCATCCACTAGAGAAGGAAATGGCAAACCACTCCAGTATCTTTGCCAAGAAAACGCCATGGACAGTATGGTCCTTGGGGTCATGAAGAATCAGACAGTACTGGACAACAACAATCAGTGAATGAATAGTGTATCTGGGAGCAGGTATGTGAAAAGTCTTCGACCCTGGGACTATACTGAGGACTCTTGGTCAGCTTGGAGAACAGCTTGAAGAAAGAAACCCAAAAAGCAGGATCCCATTCTATTGTCTAGTCAAGCTGGTCTCCTAACTCCTCCTCAAATACACTAAGCTCTTTCCTGCCTCTAAGCCCTCATCTATGTTGTTGCCCTCACTGCCCTCCTGATCTTACTGAACAGCCTCCCCTTCCCCACAAAATCCACTCTCCTTTCTGAAGCTTCCTTGGCTGCTCTAAAGCTCCTTGAGTTTCCCCTCATTCATTCACTTATTTATTTATTTATTCAACAAGTATCTATTATATATCAGGCACTGTGGGTTTGGTACATGCCATGGGGAGGTACAAAGAAAAAAGAAAGAAATAGTCCCTGCCCTCAAGGGAGTTTACATTCTCACAATCTAGAATTCTGTAATATACTGTTAACTATTTTTTTTTCGGATTTGTATTGTTTCTCCTGCTAAATAGAGGACTCCTGGGGAGAAGGAACAATGTCTTTACTTCTTCAGCATCCTTTACTGTTGAGTACAGTGCTGAGCCCACAACAAGGGTTCCAAACTACTTGTTTAAACTAAACCAGTGTTTAGCTGGTTTCACCTCCATTTCAGAATAGACACTAACCAAATTAAACTCACAATTAGAGATGACTCAAAATGCAATTAATGGGCTGCCCTATAAGGAAGTGTATGCCTCATTATTGGAAGTACTCGAGCAGATAAAGGGTAACCATCTGTCAGATGATAAGGCAACATGGCTTAGTGGATAGAATGTTAAACTTAAGTCGGGAAGATTTAGCATTGATTCCCCATCTCAGCCTAACTGTGTGGTTCTTGTCAGTTCATTCAACTTTGCTGAGCTTCACTTTCTTCATCTATAAAAGGGACAAAGTAATATCTAGCTCCCAGAGTTGTGAGGATCAAATGAAATAATGTATGTAAAATGCTTTGCAAACCTCAAACTGCTATATAAATGGAAGCTCTAATTATTAGCATATTGTAGAGAGATACCTTCATGAGGAGTGGAATAAAACTTAGATGACCTCAAAGTCCCTTCCTACTCTAAGAGTCTATGAATTGAGGAACCCAAGTCAATAATCCTCATTGAGTCTTATCCTTGGGAAATCTTACCCTTAAAAGCCTTAAAATAATCACCTACTTTGCTGAATTAAGTCCTTTGTTGACACTATTACTTCCACACAAATAATGACCCAGAAGAAGTCTGGAGGGGAAAAAATGCCCTACCTAGCAGGAGCCAGAAAGATTGCAAGTTGGGGGTGGAGTGGGGAGAGCTTTAGGGGAGAGGAGAAGCTCACCTTCTAAAGCTCTTTGAGTTCCCACTCATTCATTCACGTATTTATTTATTCAACAAATATCTATTATGTATCAGGCACTGTGGGATTGGTAATGCCATGGGAGATACAAAGAAAAAAGAAAGAAAAAATCCCTGCCCTCAGGGAGTTTACATTCTAACTAACAATCTAACATTTAGCATGGAATATCAATATGGGAAATGAGACCATTTAATCTCTAGTATAGATTAGGGAGGAAGGGCAAATTTGAGATGGAGGCAGGAAGGGAGAATTAGACATCTTCTAAGTTCCTCCTCCATTGGCTCTTCACTATACCCTCTTCTAGAACACAACACCACAATACATAAGTATAAGTGCAAAAGTGAATTTCCAAGTCAAATACAAATATTAGGATTATAAATTACTTGAAATTATTCACACTAAGTCACTCCAAAACCATGAGAATTGATGATACTTTAATAATAGAAGAATAGTATTTGATCCATTTTCTCTTTCCTTCTGCCCCTATATCCAACTAATTCCCAATTTTTAGGGAGTTCTATATTCTATCACTTCCTCTCCATTCATATGACCTCACTCTTTTCCCGGATGTACTTTGGACCTCCTCTGGTCCCCAGCTCTTTATCCTGAAGCTTCACTTCCAACTATGATATTAACACATTGGAAGTACCCTCTGCCCCTGCAGCTATCCCTAGAATCTCCATTCAAAGAGGGTGCTTAGGCCAGCCGGGTCTCATTCCTTCCCATACTGTACTCCAAACTTCCTCTACCATGCCCCATACCTGGTACCTTTACCTTCCTTCTCTTTCCAAATTCCCTTTATATGTTGCCTTCACCTGTGAGAATATGAGCTTCTTGAAAACAGAAACTGTTTTTCTTTTTCATTGTATTTGTATTCCCAGTGTTTAGCACAGTGTCTTCTGGGTGACTGACTAACTGACCACCATCCATCTCTCATCATTTCTTCTCTCATTTATTGGAGGTCTCCTAATTGGACTTCCAGCTTCCAGTGTCTCCCCTCTCCAATCCATGCTCCACAAAACTACCAAAACCATCTCCCTAAAACTTCTTAAAGTCTAAACATGTCACTCTTTAGCTCAAGAAACGTCAGTAACTATCTATTGCCTCTAAGGTAAAATAATGTCTCTTCCACTTGGCATTTCTTCCAGCCTGTCCCTTCTAAAACCATATTTCCTTTCCAGAATTATTTCACGTTACTTCCCTTCATATGTACTATGTCCTAGCCAAATAGACTTACTCTCTATTCTCCAAACTTGGGACTCCATCTCCCACCTCCGTGCCTTTGAAGTCTGTCTCTCATACCTGAACATACTATCACCTCACTTCTTAGAATCCCTAGGTGATTGAAGCTGCAGCTCATATGCCACTTCAATGGGAAGCCTTTCCTTATCTCCCTAACTGTTACTTATTTCTCCTTCCTTCTCAAATTAGGGAACTATCTATATTCCTTAACCCTTCCTATCCCCAATAGAATATAAACTAAAGACATACAAGGCAAAACATTTTGTCTTGATAACTCTAGTATTAGCATAATGTTCATATATAATAGTTGCTATTGGATGAAATTAGATAACTCCCCTTTTTACTGATGATGAAAATGAGAATCACTGATTTGTCTGCAGTCACACAGATGTTAAGTATTGATCAATTAATCAATAAGCATTTATTCAGCACTATGTTACAGATATACTTAGAAAGGCAAAAACAGACCCTGTTTCCAAGCAACCAACATTCTCAAGGGTGAGATAATCTGTGCATACCAACTTATTTTCTCCAGGTTCAAATATCAAATGCCTTGTTTGGCCTTTAAAGCCCTCTGTAACCTAGTCCCTTCCTATCCTTCCAACAAAGAGTAATTCTTCTTGTTGTTTATTGTTGTTCACCCTTCATTCTGGAAGAGGACCAATAGCATCATGAAGGTGATGTCTTGACTTGTTTGTGAATTGGATTTGGGTGAGGCAGAGCAGCACAAAAGCCATCAGCCCCACTCTCTCCTCCAGTCATAGGAGTCCAGGGATGCTTTAACATCTAGGTACTCTGGGATCTGGTGACTCTGGTCTCCTTTAAGTTTTTGCACAACACACTTGGCTCTGGTCATTTTCTCCAGCTGTCCCTCATGTCTGGAAAATGTTCCCTTCTTTTCTCTTCCTTCTGGTTTCCCCTGTTTCCTTCAAATCTCAGCTAAAATCTCTCCTTCTGCAAGAGGCCTTTCCTGATGCCTCTTCATTCTAGTGCCTTCTCTCCATCAGTTATCTCCAATTTATTTTGTATATATTTTGTTTGTTCACAGTTCTTTTCATGTCATCTTCCCCATTAGACTGTGAGCTCCTTGAGATCAGATATTGTAATTTGTCTTTTGTTTTGTTTTGTTTTCTTATTGTTTATCATAATGCCTGGAAGATTTTGTTGTTCGGCTGTGTTTGATTCTTCGTGAGCCCATTTGAGGTTTTCTTGGCAGAGATACTGGAGTGGTTTGCCATTTCCTTCTGTGGCTCAATGAGGAAACTGAGGCAAAGAAGGTTAGATGACTTGCCCAGGGTCACACAGCTAGTAAGTATGTGAGGTTAAATTTGAACTCAGGTCTTCTGGACTTTAGGCCCAGTACTCTATCCACTATGCCAACTAGCTACCCTATACTTACGATACTATATAAGAATTTTTAAAATGATTCATATCTGATATTTGTGTTATACTTTACAATTGACAAAGATGTTTCACCTAGATGTCCTCATCTGACCTTCATGATGAGCAGCGGGCTATCATGGAAAAAGTCCCAGACTTGAAGTCAGAAGAACCTGCCTTAGTCTGCTATTTGTGTTGTGACCTTGGAAAATGTGAAAGACATGATCTTCAAAGCCCCTCCCAGCTCTTAAATTCAAAGAGTCCAGTTCTGTTTTTAAATTTGTGTCCTACTGATTTAACACGTGCCAGACATGGTTGCTGCATTTTCTGCATTTTCATTAACTCTTAGTCTTTGAAATTTGTGCCTCCAAGTGATTTGAATATTCAGGACACAATTTTTATCAGATTAAAAAACAACCAAGCAACTCTCAAAGTCTCAATCTTACCAGAACTTACTTATCTGAACTAAAAATGCAATATAGCACCTCCACCCTGGGGCAGATAGGTAGCACCCTGCTGGATAGAGTGCCAGGCTTGGAGTCAGTAAGACCTGGGTTCAAATCCACTCTCAGATACTTATTAGCTGGATGACTAGAGGCAAGCCACTTCACCCTGTTTGCCTCAGTTTCCTTATCCATAAAATGAGCTGGAGCAGGAAATGGCAAACCACTCCAGTATCTTTGCCCAGAAAACCACCAATGGGATAACAAAGAGTCAGACATGACTGAAGACAGAGAGAGACACAGAGGGAGAGACTGGGACAGAGATAGAGACAGAGAATCAGATAAACAGTTGTCAAGGAAGTTCCCTTTGGTCTCCTGAGCTCTGTCGGAATGCTAAGGTGACCTTTATATACTCTTTGCTCAAAAGGCCCCAGGGTCCCAAGCAGGGGATTGCAAGATTGTTAAATTTTTAGTATGCTCATTTACAACTCAGAAATCAGCAATTACCACAAACAAGGGTTTGATGTATTGTTTTGTTCATTGTCTACACTTAAAAAAGTGTTGATAAATTTTAAAGTGTCTGCCCCCATTTCCCTTCCTCCACCACCCTAACCTGGTTGTTAAACATTTATCAGCATGCTCCTGTATTGCTCTATAAATATTACTTGAGCTCTGCAGGAGTACAGTAGAAAGCTCAAGGCATGAAATCATCACAACACTGGAGGCCTGGTGATTGCTGCTGTGTTGTTTCTGTCGTGTCCAACTTTTTTTGAACCCATTTATGGTTTTCTGGATAAAGATTCTGTAGTGTTTTGCCATTTCCTTCTACTGGTTCATTTTATAGAAGAGGAGACTGAAACAAACAGGGTTAAGTGACTTGCCTAGGGTCTCATAGCTAGTAAGTGTCTGAGGCTGGATTTGAACTTCCTGACTCCAGGGTAATCTAGCTGCCCCTGGTGATTATAGGATAATGACAACAACAATAAATAATTGGCATTTATATATCACTTTGAGGTTTGCAAAGTGCTTTACATTCATTATTTCATTTGAGCTACACCATGCCCTGGGTCAGAGCTAACTCCAATTGGTCCAGCCATGGTTGGTGTTGTGAGAATTGTTGGGGTTCATTCCGATTCCACCCATGTCCCAGCCCACAACACAGCTAATAAGTATCAGAGCAGGGACTCAGACTTACTTCCTGACTCTCAGTAATCTCTCCATTATCTCATACCGTTAGCTAAATTAAAAAATCATAACTAATTGCATAGAGCAGTATATGTTAAATAAATGGCAAAAGGAAATTTTCAAAGGTTCAGAGTGGATAAATTACCTTGGGCTGGAAGTGGAGAGTAGGGCAGCTGGGGACACTTCCAAGGGAGGTGCAATGGGAGCTTAGGCTTTGAAGATTTTTGTTTAGACTTGAAAAAAACAAATGGAGAACAAGAAGTAAGGAATTCCAGGCCAGAGAAACTGCATAAGCAAAGGCCTGGAAGTAGGAATACTATAAGCCAAGGGACAAGAAGTAGTTTGCCTATAAAGGCAGGATAATGATCTGACTGATGATGTTACCCTTAATGGTCCAGAGTTGTCCCAGGGAAGGACTGATAGGCGGCTGCAGTTCTGGCTCTTCACTTTACGGTTTACCCAATGGTTTTACTCTACATGAAGTCTTCTCTGGACTCTCCTACCACTTGCTGTCTTCCTCACAGCCTCTGAGAACAGGCACACATGCATTTCATCCAGAATTCCCAGGGGATTTTTCTCTACAGAAGGAAACTGCTTCTGAGAAGCCAGACAAGTGAAACTAAAATTCAGAAAAGATCCATAGAAAGACAGAAGAGAAGGACTCTGAATCCCTAGGTTCCCTGATGCTGCTACTGTCCAGCTGGTGGGAAACTAGGAAACCAGGTGCTACCTTGGCAACAGAAGGCAGGCCAGACATGAAGAGCTGACTTATGATCAGACAGTGTGGGTGAAGGTGGGTAACAAAGAGTGAAAGAAAAAGCTGACTATGGTTGAATCACTACCAGAATCCAAATCCCAGAGCCTGTTTTCTCCCTGCTTCCCTGGAGCCCTGTCCAGGAAAAACAAAAACAAAAACAGTCACAAAAAAAGAAAAACCAAAAACCAGCTCCCTCTTTACCTTTCCAGTTCATTTCCCACTTCCCCTATGATATATACTGGAAGAGGGGTGAGAAAGAGGGTCAGTTTCCTCAGCTGCTACAGCCATGTCCTACCTACAAGCCAAAGCCTGTTCCTTAAATGCCTACTTTTGTCTTTCTATTATTCGAAGTTTTTTCATCAAATGCCATTTCCAACAATTTGTGTCCGACTATAGGCAGCATGGTTTGCTATTGGGAAAGAGAAAGAGGAAAGAAAATTTTCCTCAGTTCTGAATGGGTGGAAGGACAAGTTGATTAGAGAGAAAATTTCTGCCACATTGGTAATTTCTGAGATATTTATACCCCAGATGAATTATGAACCTGGGAAAGAAAGACTTAACATGGAAACAACCAATTGTGGTGAGAGGTAGAAATTGGTGTGTTTGTTCACGTAACCACCCTACACATTGCAACCAGCCAGGGCCCTACCTGACAACGCTTTTATCAGTATGAGTCAACAATCTGACACGGTAGCCAAAAATGCTAATGAGATCTTAGGCCATGTTAAGAGAGTCTGAGTATTGCAGACTAGAGAAGTGTTAGGTCTGCTATGTTTATTCTGCCCTGATCAGACCATCTAGAATATTACATCCAATTCTGGGTGCCACATTTACGAAGGGAGAGTGTACAGGGGAAGACAACAAGGCTAATGAAGAGCCTCAAGATCATGCTATTTGAGGACTGATCGAAGGAATTGGTGATATTCTGAGAACTGAGATGCTGTGACATTCTAGGATGACCATGTGCCAGCCATGTGCTGTATGCAATGAAAAAAAGTATGCCTTATCCCAGTCCTAGAGGGGCCATTTAGATGAAATAGGCAGTAGCCTGCCTACTTTCTTCCCCTGTGAAACATCCACCCCCATCTCAGTATCCACCCCCCTCTCAAATGTGCACAGGGAATGAACTGAAGCAACTTTTCATCCTCCGCCTCCATCCAAATAAAATTCATTTTAAACTCTAAATTCTTGAATCTATTTCTACTGAGCATTTGCAATATTACTTTGATGTTTTCAGTTAGGCACAAGTGTTCAGGCAGTAAAGATTGACATTTTTCACAATAGGGTATCGAGTGTGTGCTTTTCATTCAAACACACACAACAAACCCACTTTACTGTTAAAAAAAAAAGTGTCTTTTTACATTGACAATTAATGGCCATGAGTCAACCATGAGTCAAGCAATATGGAGTCATATCTATTCCCTCTTTCTCCCTTTTCCTTCCTCCCCCTGCCAACAACCTTTCCTAATACCTTATTGTAATGCTCAAAAAACAGTTCATAGCTTTATAAATACCACCAACGCAGCTTCCAAGTGGGGGCAAAATGGGGGGTAAATATTATATTTCAGTATTTGTGTAGTGAAGAAAACCATAGTTGGCATTTAGAGGGCTTTAAGCTTATATATATATATATAAAATCTCATTTGATTTTCACAATACCTCTGTGATGTAGGTACTACAGGCATTGTTATCCCCATTTCACAGATGAGATAAGTGAAGATCAAAGAAGCTAAGTGACTTTCTCAAGTGTCAAGGCAGGACTTAAACCCTAGACTTCTTGTCCCTGAAAAACTGGACTTGGTGCCAGAAAACCTGAATTGCTTTCAGGTTCTGCCATTTTCTAATTGTGACTTTGGACAAATGATTTCAGCCGATCAATCAATAAGTCTGCTTTGAATAGAAAGATGAAAAAAGGAAGGGAGGAAGAACAAAGAAGAAAGAGAGAAAAGGAAGGAAGAAAAGGAAGGAGGGAGAAGAAACAAACAAACAAAGAAAAAGTAAGAAACAAAGAAAGAAAATGCTGTCCTCAAGGCCTTGTATTCCATTGGAGGAGATAACATGTATAGTGTATAAAAAAGAGGGAGGAGGTGTCCCCCCCACTTCAATTAATGTAATCACTGAAGACTTTTTGTTGTTGTTCAGTCATGTCTCGTTTGAGGTTTTCTTGGCAAAGATACTGGAGTGGTTTGCCATTTCCTTCTCTTGCCTACTTTATAGATGAGGAAACTGAGGCAAACAGGGTGAAGTGACTTGTCCAAGGTGGCACAGCTAGTAAATGTCTGAGGCCAGATTTGAATGTAGGAAGATGAGTCTTCCTGACTCCCAGCCTAACACTCTATCCTCTGTACCACCCAGCTCCACCTAGAAGTCTTAGACACCTCCATTCAATCAACAATCAATGAATAAAGAAGTAGGTGTTAAGGAATTTTCCCATAACACCAAAACAAGGTAATACTAGATTTGGTTGTAATATATATAAATAAGATGTTTACTATATGTTAAGTACTGTGTTAAACCTGGGTATATAAATAGTTTAAAAATGGCAGCTCCCACTCTAATTGTGGGAGACAACACATAATAGAATGTTCAACTTCAGGGAAGATGGTAAGGTCTGGAGGACCCAAAGTGGCAGAGGCAGGGCAGTTGGTAAGACCCGGTAGTCGTCTATTTAACCACAAGGAATGGAGCTAGTGACTTGTATCTCACCCAAGTTATGTGAGAAATCATGCAGCCTGGATGGGTTCTTGGTAGCTTGGGGCTAGGGGAAGGGATGAGGGCAGATGGAAAGAGGACAGGATGCCTCCATGGTGGTCAGCAGAGTTATTGGCTAACTCCATGTTTTAAATAGCCGGAGGCATTTCAGCAGCTCATAGTCGAAAGGCAGAAAATATTCATTTTGGAGTTCATCAGTTTGGATATTGGATCCAGTGTATTAGGGGAAGATTCCAGGCTCAGATCTTTTCTTGGAGACAGACCCTTACATTTATACTAGAGGGCATTGGAGAAGGGACAGTGAGCCTTTTGAGGGGAGGGGGGAGGGGGAAGTGGGCTGGGAGCAACAATCTTTCTACCTTCATAGACCATATCATCAGAGAGACTGGGCTAGTAGAAGAAAATGGCATTTGGGCAGCAACAGAGAAGCAAACCAAGAACAGTCACCTGAGGAAGAAAGCAGCTTCACGGAGTTGTGGAGAGAGGTGCTAGTTATGGACTTAAGAAAAGGATAGTTCCTAGGAGCCCATCCAGTCTATCAGCTATACAGATGCCTTACCCTTGCCAAGAGCATTATGAAAAAAAAGAAAAAGAGGCTTCCAGGCCATGAAGTATCAGGATTCAAGAATTATTCCATTGCCACATGTATTCCAGACATGTGTGCCTCTAAGTTTGAAACCACTCTACCCATAGACCTGACATATATTTGTGGAAGGGTGATCCAAGGTTTGGAAGTGGGGTTGGGGAATGTTCTATGCCAAATGTCTTACTATATCATCTTGGGAAATACCATCTTAGTAAAGATAACATTTTAATTAATGCCTTTGCTAAAATCCAATTAATTTTCATGGATGATCATTAATGGGACACATGCTGATGAAAGCACAGGAGTCAACAGTATAAGAAGAAGAATCCCACAGGTTATCTTTAGTATCCTGAGAGTAATTGGATTCCCTCTTTCTGAGGATCCAGAAAGTGCAATCCCTTCAAGAGCAATTATAGTTGGGCAGCATGGTATAGTAGATAGAGTGCTGGACTTGGAATCAGTATACTTGGGTTCTGATTATGCCTCTGACATTTACTAGATGTGTGATCACAGGCAAGTCACCAGACTAGCTGTGGGACCCTGGGCAAGTCACTTAACCCCAATTGCCTTAAACATCCAAGGCCATCTCCAGTCTTAGAGAGAGACAGACAAACAGACAGACAGACATAGAGAGACATAGAGATGAGATAGAAATGATAGCGATAGAGAGAGATAGAGATGATAGAGAGAGATAATAGAGAGAGATACAGATACAACTAGATAGAGATAGAGATAGATATATTACCACTGGACCCAGATGGCTCTGGAAGAGAGGTTGGTGACTCTGCACAGCCCTCCTTCACTTAAATCCAGTTCAGTGCAAGTCATGACATCGCCCCAATGTCATGGTCTTCTTCAAGAATGAAGGCGGGGGGGGGGGGCGGGTAGATGGCGCAGTGGATAGAGCACCGGCCCTGGATTCAGGAGGACCTGAGTTCAAATCCGGCTTCAAACACTTGATATTTACTAGCTGTGTGACCCTGGGCAAGTCACTTAATCCTCATCGCCCCGCAAAAAAAAAAAAAAAAGAATGAAGGACAAAAAAACATTGAAGCTTGTGATCCTGTTTCCTCGTTTATCAAATGAAACAACTGGACACAATGCTCTCTAAGGTACATTTCAGCTCTCAATCCAAGATCCTATGAATAGACCCAGAGGGGATGTTATCCCAACATAAGTCTTCCTAACTCCAAGCCTAGAACTCTATCTACTGCATCACCTAGCTGACCCCTGATACCATAGATACTCAAAATACTTGTTGAACCAATGGATAGATGAATGAATAAGTAGCCTGAATAGCTTACAGCAGGAGTTCTGAATCTAAAATTGGTGTTTTTAAAAAATATTTGGATAACTATAATAATAATAATAGCTGGCATTCATAGCTGGCATTTTAAGGTTTGCAAAGTACTTTACAAATATTATCTCATTGGTTCCTAACAACAATCCAAAAAGATAGGTGCTATTATTATTCCCATTTTACAAACAATGAAACTGAGGCTGAAAAGGATGAAGTGACTTGCTCAGGGTTGCCCAGTTTGTAAGTATCTGAGGCAAGATTTGAATTCAGGGCTTCTTGACTTTACATCCAGGACTATCAATTGTACCACCTAGATGCCTCTGTAATTCAATAGAATTGGTTTCTTTTGTAATACTATGTATTTTGCTCTATCCATTTAAAAACCTTTTTCAGAGAAGGAGTTCATAGGTTTTACTAGACAGCAAAGGTTTGTAGGACACACAAAAATGTTAAGAATACCTTTCTTAGAGCAACCCACTCAGTTTCCCCATCTGTCATTCAATTTTCCCGCCTCAGAAATGGGAATTTAAATTCTTGTAATTCTAGAGGGGAGAGGATTCTTTGGCTTCCCTGTGTTCGACATTTTGTGCTATTGGTCAGATCTGCTCCAGGGTAGAGCCAACCCCAACCATTTCCTGTGGCAACTTGCCAGCTGTTTTGACCTTAAAAGTCACAACATAATCCTGGCTGAACTATGATCAAGGGTTTTGCCAAACTTTTCCATAAGAGGAGGCACATAACTTATTATAATGTGTTCTTACGAGGGAGATTCCTCCAAACAAGAGATGGGGAGCTGGTTGTAGCTTCAGGAGCACCCTACGTTGAGCATTTGCCCTAATGAGGTCCCTAATCTCACTGTAGGTGTTTTTTTTTTTGGTTGGGGCAATGAGGGTTAGGTGACTTGCCCAGGGTGACACAGTTAGTAAGTGTCAAGTGTTTGAGGTCAGATTTGAAATCAGGTCTTCCTGAATCCAGGGCCGGTGCTTTATCCACTGTCCTACCTGCCCTGCAGGTGATTTTTCAAAGGTACTTTATAGCTCAGGTCTTCAAATCTTGGGGTTGGAGGGTGGAATAGGGAACTCTTTGAGTGGAAATGATTAAGAAGCATTAAGTACATGAATATTGGATGGATGGAAGGGAAGGTGAGAGGGCAGCTGCCAGAAAGGGAATTGCTAGCAAGTGTGAGAAAATAATGGGTTTTGGAGATCCCAGAGACCACCCCTGCCCCTCAAGGGCTTAACTGCCTAAACTTTTGGGGGGAGGCGGAGCAGTGAGGGTTAAGTGACTTGCCCAGGGTCATACAGCTAGTGCCAAGTGTCTGAGGCCAGATTTGAACTCAGGTCCTCCTGAATCCAGGGCCAGTGCTTTATCCACTGCACCACCTAGCTGTCTGCCACTGCTTGAACTTTTAAGACTGGCACAGAGTCAGTCAAGTTGGACTTTGGATTGTGAATAGAGATAATAGAGATTAAAACCACACCAACCTGAAAGCATTTCCCCACAGAGGGTCTGTCCTCTGAGACTCTGACCTCAGCATGTACTGTTCATGGACCACCCTCAAGTCCAGTAAGCCAATAGATTTGAATGGTGCTAGCCAATTAGCTTGGAGCAGTGTATAAGGGCTGCCTCTCCCGACCACAGGGAGCTTATGCTCTCTCACACTCTCTTGGCTTGGGACACTGAAGGAGCAGCCCCAAGAGCCCACTCTCTCTCCCCTCTATCCTAGGTATGAAGGGCTTCTGAACTTTCAGAGCCATGTGCTTTCTCTTTACTAACATTTAATATGCTTTAATAAATGCTTAATGCCCCAAACTGGTGCTATAGCCTCTAATTTCTAAGTTACAATATATTAGAAACCCCAGCTAAATTCCCTAAAATTTGGGATGGAGATAGGCACCCCCATAAAATTTCAAATGACACACAAGAAAGAAGTCATACCATGGGAAAGTGAATGTAGCAAAAGTCTGGCAGTTCATTACAATGGCCAGACCTCAGCACCCACTCCCACCCTGCCCTATATCTAACTCACCCACCTTTCCATTTGTCTTGGCCAAAGTTGTGAAGGAAGCAAACTTTATCTTTAGTCGCCACCCACTTTTCTTTTCAGACCATCTCTTCCTTCCTGGTATCCCTAGTACCTATTCTCTCCCCCATCCTTAACTTCTTCCCAGAGAGCTCTGAAATCATAACCCCCAAGTGTTAGTTTACAATATTTCCATACTTGAAAGGTCCTAAGGGAAGAACTTTTTTAGAACTGAGCATGTTTATAGGCAGATGGGAAGCAGCCAGTGCCAATGGAAAGACTGAAAACATGAGAGAGAGAGAGAGAGAGAGAGAGAGAGAGAGAGAGAGAGAGAGAGAGAGAGAGAGAAATACAGAGAAACAGAGAGAATAAAGAAAGAGACAGAAACAGAGACAGAGAGATGATGAGGATGGATGATGGTGATGGTGATGGTGATGGTGGTGATGATGACGAAGATGACAGGTAAAGCATGGATCCTACAGGAGGAGGAAGGAAACCAGACCAAGAGATTGGTCTTTGAGAGTAGTAGTATAATCTCTTTTTCTGGGAATGGAAAGAAGGGGAAATAGGGTTATAATGCTGAGAAGGGTTGAGTAATAGACAAGGAGAGCAAAGAGATGATATCAGATGGCTTTAATCTTCTCAATGTAGCAGGAAGCTAGGTCAAGAGCTCTAATTATGTGAAAGCAGCAAGAAGGACTATTTTCTAATTTGCCATTCTAGTAATAACAGCAAGAATGAGGTTAATCAGATAATATGTGGAAAACCATGCCTCGTGTCTTGTATTAGCAAAGAACTGGAAGAAGAGCATATGCCTATTGATTAAGGATTAGCAAAACATATCATGGTATATTAATGTAATATCATGCAATAAGAAATGATAAATCTGAAGACTTTAGAGCAACTTGGGAAGGATTGTATGAACCAAAATAGAGAAAAAGAAGCAGAAATGGGGGAACAATTTGCACCATGACCACACTAATGTAAAGGAAAACATTTCTGAAAGACTTTAAGAACAAAGAACTCTCTCTGATCAATGTAGTGAAAAACCGTAACTTCAGAGGATGGATGGTGAAGCTTAAATAATGGTGTTTGGCAGAATAGTGATGGATCAAAGATATTGAATGAGGCATATATTTCTATATATACCAATGTGCTGATTTGCTTTTTCTTGACTATGCTCATTTGTTTGAAATTATTTATCTAAAGAAAGCACAGGGCAGCTAGGTGACAAGAGGGAATAGAGTGCTGGGCCTGGAATCAGGAAGGTTCATCTTCCTGAGTTCAAATCTGGCCTCAGACACTCACCAGCTGTGTGACCCCAGGCAAGTTACTTAATGCTGTTTTCCTCAGTTCTGTATCTGTAAAATAAGCTGGAGAAGGAAATGGCAAATCCCTCCAGTATCTTTACCAAGAAAACCCCAAATGGGATCACAAAGAGTCAGACATGACTAAAGAACTACTGAAAATGAATCTAAAGCACACTTAATGTTACTGTAAAGGAGGATATTGTATCAAGGTAGGAGGAATTATTGGGATATAAGCAGGTATGTTCTGGAACTAGCTCAAAACAAGTTGTGAGAGCTCATTGTTAAATTTTCAGCATGATTATTTACACCTCAGAAAGCAGCAAATAGTGCAAATCAGGGCTTGGTTTATTTTTCTGTTGATTGTCTAAACTTAAAAAAGTGATGGGGAAAATCTTAATGATACAGATTAAATTTAAGTGCTTCATGTGTTCAGTTTTCTCTCTTGGAAAGTTGGTTGTTAAACACCAGCACACCATTGGATATAAGAATGATGTTTGTTTGTTTGTTTAGTCATAGCATCAGCAGTACTTTTTTTATTTTGTTTTGTTGTTTTGAGGGGCAATGAGGGTTAAGTGACTTGCCCAGAGTCACACAGCTAGTAAGTGTCAAGTGTTTGAGGTTGGACTTGAACTCAGGTCCTCCTGAATCCAGGGCTGGTGCTTTATCCACTGCGCCACCTAGCTGCCCCCAGCAGTACTTTTAAAAAGAAAAAAAGAAAAGAAAACCATTTGACATGAACTAGACTATGAGCTCCATGAGATCATGGGCTCTGTCTTGTACACATTCCTCTCCTTTCCCACCCAGTACAATGCCTTGCACATAGTATATAAATAAAAGTATAAAAATAAAGAAATGAAATGAAACTGGCATAAGGAAAGAAACCTACCATAATGCAGGATAAGGGTTATATCTTTAGGAAAATGCAAGAGAAAAAATGGTGTAAGATCAAGGGACAACTCTGGGGACTTCACTGAAAGATCAACACACTCTCCTTGGAATATCCTGAGGACTAGTGGAGAATGTAGCTGCTTATGGTATGATCAGATGAGATTATGTATCTAAAGTATACTTATGTTACCACAAAGTACTATTAAAAAGTGCAACAAAAAATCAGAATCTTTCTCCCTTCCTCCTCCTCCCAGGGAGAGACTGGGGAGAATGAATGGGGTTGTCACCGAACTGTCACATGTGCCCTATGGGCGGCTAGTCTATTTCTTTTTTCTTTCTTTCTTCTTCTTCTTCTTTTTTTTTAAGTCTATTTCTTAAAAGGAGTTCGGAGGCACTAAGAAATGTGTGATTCATATAAATTGACTGAGACAAAATCTGATTAACAGCCTCCTATCACTACTCATTTCATTGGTATTCATGGGGCAGGGGAGGGGGTAGGTTGAACACTAGGACATGGATTTGCTTTCCCTATACATTCAGTTTCTTGAGGAGAGGGAGGTAGAATCCACACATTTCTAGGACTCACTCACTGTACACTTGCCTGGAATTCCTTTCTTTTCTCCCTCCCCTTCTGTATACATTCACTGAATCAAATGCTCACACTTCTTCCACGATCCCTAAGTCTCTACTTCCAAACTCATTATGGAACTAACTTCTTGCACTCTGAAAACCTGCTCAGTCACCACAGCATTCTGTCCCATACACACTCTGAACCCTCTGGAGTGGAATTCATTCCTCCCTCAATTCACCCAGCTTACTCCCCACAAATTCCGACTCTTTGCCCATGCCCCTTCCTTAACCACACCTGTCCAGGTTCCAACCATTCCACAAACAATACCAGTACAAGGCTAATTCCAGACACCCCAAAATAGGCCTGGGAAATTGGAGGCAGCTGCATGTCCCTGAAACCTCGGGTGGCAGCTGCTCTTTCTTTCCTAGTTTGTCGGGATCATAGAATCTCAGCATGTCAGAATTGGGCCCCAGCAGTCATTGAATCCAACCCATACCCAACAGAGTTCCTGCTATGACATTCCCCAAACAATCAACAAATGGTCATCCCACTTCTCTCCTCTCAGATGCAGCCCATTTCACTTTTTTTCTGTTCTTGGTTTTTTTTGTTTGTTTTTTTGTGAGGCAATTGGGGTTAAGTGACTTGCCCAGGGTCACACAGCTAGTACCATTTCACTTTTGAATAATGCGTTTTTAGATTTGTCCTGAGATCGAGTTTAAAATTACCTCTTTGAAACTTCTACCCATTAGTCCTAGTTCTGACCTCTGAGATGGGGCAAGATCCCTCTAATCCACATGACAACCTAGAGGACAGCTTGATGACTTGCACGTAGTATATGTTTTCTGATAAGTCAATAAAGAAATGAAATGAAACTGGCTAAGGAAGGAAACCTACTGTCTCCAGGGTTGTTTTTTTTTTTAATTGAATCCTCCTACATAATGGACTTGAGGTCCTTTACCATCCTGCTTGCTCCCCCTCTTGTCAAAGGGCAAGATTATCTCCAGATTGTCACTTGGTCAGTCAATAAACATTTATCAAGTACCTATTTATGTGTGAGGCATTGTGCTAAGTGCCGGGGATACAAAGAAAGTCAGAACAACAATAACAACAGTCCCAGCATTCAAGGATCTTATATTTTAAAGAGCTAACATGAAAACAGCTCTGTACAAGCAAAGTACATCCAGGTTAAATTAGAGATAACTAACAGAGGGAAAACAAAGTGTGGTGCCCAGAATTCAACACAACACACCTCACATAGTGGGAGGAAGACAGCTTGCTATGGGATGATCATTCCCTTACACCTGGAAGCAGCCCACACTGTAACCTCTCCAGGCTACACTGCACTTCCTCTACCATGACTTTGCAACAAATATCTTTCCCTCCCCACCCCTTTCCTCTAATTTTTATGTGATGTCTTCTCCCATTAGCATGTAGCCTCTTGGAGGCAGAGAGAGTCTTTGTACTTGTATTTGTTGCTCCATCACTTAACACAGTTTTGGCACAAAGTAAGTATTTAATAAACACATGTTGACTGAGGGATAGTTCACTAAAACCCCCAAATCACTTTTCAGGTCAAATGCTTTCTAACTATACCTCCTCCACCTGTACTTACGAAGTTGATTTTTAAAAACCAAGTATGAGACTTTACCATTTATCTCTATTAAATTTCATTTTATTGGATTCAGTCCTTTTCTCTTGCCTGTCAAAATCTTTTTGGACCCTTACTTTGTCATCCAGTGCATTAATTATCTCTTCCAGCATTGTGTTCTCTGCACATTTGATGAACCTGCCTGTTAATGCATGGGATCAGGCACATGCATATTCCTGGGGCACTCTAAGAGAGATCTCTTATCAATTTAACATATTGAATCACTAGAGAATACTCTTTAAATCAGTCATTTACTCATTCCCTGAACTATACCTTACTGAGACAATCATTTTCATTTCCTCCCCACCCCCACCCCCAAAATAATTTGGATTTTGCCCCTGGGTGCCTTGTTCTGATAGGTTAAATTCCTTTCTTCCTCTATCATAAGCCTTATGGTAGAATGGTCACAACTTGCCAATGGATCCACCATTTCTTCCCCAGTAACCAGGTTCCATTTGTTATAAAGAATCAGATGTAGAATAAACCCTTGTTTAGTTCCTCTACCTTTTGAAGGGTAAAATTATCACTAAGGCATATCAAGAAAAATTTGCTGCTTTGCTTTTGGCAAACAGTACAGATGTCTAGATACTTGAAGTTTACCATCACTACTATATCATGCCTTCATGACAAGTTCATGATTTGTTTCCCAAATACCTCATCTATCTCTTCTTTATGTCTAGATGGCTTGTAACACAGAAAAGCAACTGGGTAGAAGATGGATTGGAACGGTGAGAGATCTCAGGGCTGGATGGGAAGATGGTGGTGATGATAGGAAGGAGAAGCTATCGTAAAATTTAGGAGAAGTAAATAGGATACTCATATTATCAGGGTCAATGTTGTGATTTCTCCCTAATAAGAGAGACGTGACTAATTGGACCAACTTTGGAACATTGGAATTAAGGAAATTAAACAGGGACCTCAGGTAGATAGGTGCCTCTGTCTATATGGCTACTTTAAGGGATTTGTTCTGTCACTTTCAATTGGAGCTATATGAATGCAATTACAAAATACTTTCCACACAAATTAAGATAAATCTAAACAATACAAGAAATATTAATTGCTCTCAGGTAGGCCAAGTCATAATAAAAATAATAAAAATGATACTGCTACCTAAATTAATTTACTTTTTCAGTTTCATACCAATAAAACTACCAAAGAATTATTTTATTTTATAGTACTACAAAAAAATTTTAAATTCATCTAAAAGAACAAAATGTCAAGAATATTAAGGGAATAAATTTTTAAAAAGAAGGTAGCCTAATATTAGCAGATTTCAAACTATACTGCAAAGTGGTAATCATCAAAACAATCTGGTACTAGATAAGAAATAGTGATTGAACTGTGGAATAGATTAGGTACACAATATACAGAAGTAAATAACCATAGTAATATAGAATTTGACAAATCCAAAGATCCAAGCTATTTGACAAAAACTGCTGAGAACACCGTAAAGCAGTCTAGCAAAAACTAGTCATAGAGAAAACACCTCACATTTTATACCAAGATAAGGTCAAAATGGATACATGATTTAAACATAAAGGGTGATAAGCAAATTAGGGTAGCACTGAAAAGAATTACCTGTCAAATCTATAGATGAGGTAAGAGCTTATGGCCAAACAAGAACTAGAGAGGATCACAGGAGGTAAAATAGATACTTTTGGTTACAGTAAATTTAAAAGAGTTTGAACAAACAAAAGCAATGTAGCCAAAATTAGAAGGAAAGCAAGAAGTGGAAGGGAGAGAGAGGGGCAGTTTTATAATAAAATTTCTGGTAAAAGCCTAATTTCTCAAATATATAGGGAACTGAGCCAAATTTGTAAAAATAAGAGCCATTATCTACTTGATAAATGGTCAAGGGTATTTGAAAACAGGCAGTTTTCAGAAGAAATCAAAGTTGTCAATAGTCATATAAAATTGTTATAAATTGTTAATAATTAGAGAAATGCAAATTAAAACAACTCAAAGGTATAACCTTACATCTATCAGATCAGCTAACAGCACAGAAAAAGAAAATGACAAATGTTGGAAAGGATGTGGATAATAGGGACACTAATGTATTGATCATGTAGTTGTGAACTGGTCCAACTATTCTGGAGAACAATTTGAAACTATGCTTAAAGGGCTATAAAACCACACATACCCTTTGACCTAGCAATATCACTACTAGGTATGTATTCCAAAGAGATCAAAGAAAATGAAAATAACCCATACGTATAAAACATTTATTGTAGCTCTTTCTGTAGTGGCAAAAAAATCCAACAATAATAGCAACCTAGAAACTGGGGGGAAGCCCATCAGCTGAAAAATGGCTGCACAGGCTATAACATATGATTGTGATAGAATACTATTGAACTGCAAGAAATTACAAAGGAGATGGTTTCAGAAAATCCTGGGAAGACTTCTATAAACTGATGTAAAGTGGAATGAATGGAACCAGGAGAACATGGTACACAGTAACAGCAATATTGTAACAATAATCAACTGTGAAAGACTTAGCTACTCTGATCAATACAATGATCCACAACAGTTCCAAAGGACTCATGATGAACAATGATATCCACCTTCAGAGAGAGAACTGATGAATGCTGAATACAGATTGAAGCAATTTTTTTCACTTTCTTTATTCTTCTTGATTTTTTTGCAAAATGACTAATATGGAAATATGTTCTGCATTATGTCACACCTATAGTAAGTATCATTGCTTGTTTTCCCAACGGGTTGGGGAGGGGTTGGAGGGAAGGAAAGAATTTGGAATTGAACATTTTTTAAATGAATGTAAAACAAACAAGTCTCTGCTATTGTAGGTACCAATCACAGCAGACAAGAGGATTCTTCCAAGAGGATGCTGCAGCCATTTATGCAGCATTTATGCTTCAACTTGAAGCTATTTCAGGAAAGGAGAAAACACCCCAATCTCTAATGCATTAAAATTTTTAACATGAATATTTTATAGTAGAGAGCCAAGTATAAAAAATGGTTTACCATAAAATGAGATATAGAGTATATACATACACATTCATTCAACAAGCATTTATTAAAAGTGCCTACTCAGGGGGCAGCTAGGTGGCGCAGTGGATAAAGCACTGGCCCTGGATTCAGGAGTACCTGAGTTCAAATCTTGCCTCAGACACTTGACACTTACTAGCTGTGTGACCCTGGGCAAGTCACTTAACCCCCATTGCCCCACACAAAAAAAAATAATAATAAAAGTGCCTACTCTATGGGGGCAGCTAGGTGGTGCAGTGGCTAAAGCACCTGCCCTGGATTCAGGAGGACCTGAGTTCAAATCTGGCCTCAGACACTTGACACTTACTAGCTGTGTGACCCTGGGCAAGTCACTTAACCCCCATTGCCCCACACACAAAAAAAATAAATAAAAGTGCCTACTCTATGGGGGCAGCTAGGTGGTGCAGTGGCTAAAGCACCTGCCCTGGATTCAGGAGTACCTGAGTTCAAATCCAGCCTCAGACACTTGACACTAGCTGTGTGACCCTAGGCAAGTCATTTAACCCTCATTGCCCTGCAAAAAGACAAAAACAAAGTGCCTACTCTGAGCCAGATAGTATGATAGACACTGTGGCTATAAATACAAAAAGAAGACAGTCCTCAGGGAGCTTACCTTCTACATATAAGAACATACTCTCATGTATGAGGAAAATGTAAGATTAGAAAATTGGTGGTCAATTCACTTAAGGAAAAAGGAATGATTGTGCTATGTTATGTCATGAAATGTTAGAGCTGAAAGGAACCTTCAAGATCATTTGGTCCAAATCCTCATTTTACAGATAAGAAAACAAGCCCAGATTTGCAAAGCAATTTTCCCCAGTTCCCTCAGTTAACCAGTTTCAGAGCTGAGATAGTACTCAGCTCTCTGACCCCCCAGCATAGTATATGTCTTTCTGTACCATATCTTCCTTCATATAATGCTTTCCTTCATGAACAATTATATCAGATTATTATAGAAATAATATAATAAAATTATATAAAAGTTCTTAATTTTTCTTAGGTTACGGACTCCTTTAGCAATCTGATGAAGTCTATGGACTCCTCAGAATAATGCTTGTAAATGCACTCTATGTATGTAGTACATGTATGTTTATATATGTATATACAAACATTTAATTTTCACTGACATATATATATATATATAATTACAAAGAAAATCAAAAGTCAGTGAAAACAAAGTATTGTTTTCCCATCCAAGTTCATGGACTCACACACCCCACATTAAGAAGCCCTATGCTATGGTGGCAGTTAGGTGGCACAGTGGATAAGCACCAGTCCTGGATTCAGGAGGACCTGAGTTCAAATCCAGCCTCAGATACTTGACACTTACTAGCTGTGTGACCTTGGGCAAGTCACTTAACCTTCATTGCCCCACAAACAAAACAAAAGAAACAAAAACAAACAAACAAACAAAAAGACAAGAAGCCCTATGCTAGACTATGTAGGACAGAGGAAGTATGGTTCTTGAAAGAACACTGCACCTGGAGTGAGGGGAGACCCATGACAAACCCTGCTTCTAATTCTGCCTAGCTGGGTAAGCACAGGCAGGTTTTTAACCACTATGAGCTTCAGGTTCCTCATCTATACTTTTAGAGTAAAAACACCAATAAGTGAGAAGCACCATGGCATTGTGGATAGAGAGCTAGCCTTAGAATCAAGAAGACCTAGTTTGAAGTCCCACCTCTGACACATCCTTACTGACCCTAGTCAGTGCCCTCTCAGTGCCCCCAGGAAACTGTTAAGACTAAGCTTGAGAGTAGGTATTCATACCTTGGTGAAGAGAATTTCTTCATCAGGAGTTCTCCATCCAGTGGTGTCAAAACCAAATAGAAGCAGATCCCTGCAGCTGCATATTTATCTAGAAAGCCACAAATTAGCATTATCTGCATTACATTGTATTTTTATGTATATTTTATTAAGCACTTCCCAGTTACATTTTAATCTGATTTGGGCTGCAACAGAGGATTTGTAGGGAGTATTGTACCACATGTAGCCAGAGAGTCAACAAGTTTAACATCTCTGCCCTAGACCGATGAAATCATAGGTCTGGTAAAAAACAAAACAAAAACAAAAACCAAACAGACCATATAACCTCTGCTTCCTAACATTATTGTGGGAGTCCATTGAGATGATTGATTTGGTAGATAGATAGATAGATAGATAGATAGACAGATAGACAGACAGACAGACAGACAGACAGACAGACAGACAGACAGACAGACAGATAGATAGATAGATAGATAGATAGATAGATAGATAGATAGATAGATAGATAGAGATATATACATACATACATGGATGTTTACAAGATAATAGTCTTAACCACCTTGACAACACTGAAGTCTGTCTGGGTCTCATCTATTCCCCACCTACAATTCTGTTACTGGTATCTGAAGCCTTGGAGCCCACTTCCCCTGGTGGCTTCAGGCTGGCAGTGCTCAGAGCTGGTGCTACCTTTACTCCTTAGTTACAGTTCAGGATGAGGATGAGGAGTACTCCCATCCAAGCAGGATCAGAGTGTTCTAAAAGTGGAGGGATGAACAGTAGGCGATTCAAAGTCCATTGGCCTTGTAGAGCACAGGTTCATAAGGAACCTTAGAGATGATGACACTTCCTTGATTATACTGCTGGGATGGAAAGCAAGCTTTAGCCTGCCTATGGAAGACGTTAGACAGTCCCTGTGATAAGTAATGAGACCACTATTTCTCCCCGCCCCCCAATCAGATGCATGTTCCTTGAGGACAGGGCCTGTTTCTTTTATTGTCTTTGTAGCCCCAGCACCTAACCCATAGAAGGCATTTAACAAATGCTTGTTGATTGTATGGCACCAGAACTCATACCTCCAAAGAAATGTTTTTCTTCAAGATGGTCACTTAAGGTTACTCTGTGCTTAATAATGTTTAAAAAGGGGGTGTCATGATTGTACATATGTAACCTCTATCAGATTTCTTGCCATCTCAGGGTGCGGAGGGAGGGAAGGAGGAAAATTTGGAACTCAAAATCTTTTTTTAAAAATGAATGTTATGGGGCAGCTAGGTGGCGCAGTGGATAGAGCACTGGCCCTAGAGTCAGGAGTACCTGAGTTCAAATCCAGCCTCAGACACTTAACACTTACTAGCTGTGTGACCCTGGGCAAGTCACTTAACCCCAATTGCCTCACTGAAAAAAAAAATTAATGTTGAAAACTATCTTTACATGTAATTGGAAAAATACTATTAGGAAAAAATAAATGAATATGTGTGGACAGTCTGTACAGATTAGCATCATGACTGCAGTCATTGGACTTTATTTGACTGGTGTAACATAAGTTCTGTCTTCGGATACCAGCATCATGCATAGCATACAGTATTCAAAATACTTTTTGAATTATCGATTGATTCTTGCCTCCATGTTTTATTCCATTTCATAAAATGCAATTCACCAAAGATTTCCTGACCACCTTACCAATACAACAAATCAAATTATTTTTATTTCATGATTGGATCTTGCTATTCCAAGGAATCCAGGGTAGAATACTTTTAATAATCAGTCTCTAATAGAGGTTTTTGGTTTTTGGTTTTGTTTTGTTTTGTTTTTGTGAGGCAATTGGGGTTGTGACTTGCCTAGGGTCACACAAGTAGTAAATGTTAAGTGTATGAGACCAGGTTTGAACTCAGGTCCTCCTGAATCCAGGGCCAGTGCTCTATCCACTGTGCCACCTAGCTGCCCCCTAATGACTTTCTTTTTTGTTTGTTTGTTTGTTTGTTTAGTTTTGGGGAGGGCAATGGGGGTTAAGTGACTTGCCCAGGATCACACAGCTAGTAATTGTCAAGTATCTGAGACTAGGTTTGAACTCAGGTCCTCCTGAATCCAGGGCCAGTGCTTTATCCACTGCATCACCTAGCTGCCCCTAGATGTTTTCTAAGTTTGACTTTTTCCAGATTTGGTTTGCTGAAAATGGAGCTCACATGTAGTGTATCCCTGCCCTAACTAAGAAGTATGATCTCATTGTAAAAGAACCCGGTCCAGTAGACTAAAGAGGGCAGGATATATTATCTTCCACCTTTTCTTCTTGCTGATTAACTGTATGGTAAAGGCAGCAACTTGCTGACAACCTCAACAGAGAAAAAAAAAAAGGTGAGTACACAGATTGAATTAGTTCTTTAGTCCCAGAGGATGGTCATTTCAGGTCAACTGCAGGTGAGCTGGGAAAGCTGCCTGAGAGAATCTGCTTTTCCCAGGGAGACCTGAATTAAAACTTATAGAGTGCTCAAGCTAGAAGGGGCTTTAGGGGCAGCTAGGTGGCTCAGTGGATAAAGCACCAGCCCTGGATTCAGGAGGACCTGAGTTCAAATCCAGTCTCAGACACTTGACACTTACTAGCTGTGTGACCCTGGGCAAGTCACTTAACCCTCATTGTCCCAAGGGGAAATAAAAGAAAACCTTGAGGGGGCCTTAGACATGACTTAGTTAACTCTTTCTTTAATGGGTGAGGAAACAGAGACCCTGAGAGCTTAAATGATTTGCCCAAAGTAATTAAGCAAATAAATGAAAGAATAGGTAATTATGTGTTTCACTAAGGATACCTATCTTCAGTTCTATCCTGTTGGCAGCTAGGTAGTATAATGGATGGGCAGGTAGGTGGCTAAATGGATAGAGTGTGGGGCCTGAAGTCAGGAAGACTCATCTTCCTGAGTTCAAATCTGGCTTCAGACATTTACTAGCTATATGACTCTGGGAAAGTCATTTAATCCTATTTGCTTCAGTTCCTCATCTGTAAAATGAGCTGGAGAAGGAAATGGCAAACACTCCAAGATCTTTGCCAAGAAAACCCCAAATGGGTCATGAAGAGTTGGACACAACTGAATAACAACAACAATGTATAGATAGATAGACTCTTGGGTATGACATCTAAACACATCAGATAAATGTAACACAAAGAAATTTATAAGTACTGAAAGATACAACAAAATGACAAAGAACAAGAAAGGAAAGGAGACTGGGAAAGCTTTCTTGAGAAGGCAGCATTTAATTGAGCTTTAAAGAATGTACAACAGGAGTATGGGAGGGGAAGGATTTCTGGGCATAGAGAATACGCAAAGCCATGGAGTTTCGAAAGCACGGGATTTGAGGGGTGGTGATGGTAAATAATTCAGTTTGGATAGAGTCTAGAATACATGGAAGAGACTAGTATGAGCTGACACTGTAGAGATCTTTAAATACCAGGCTAAGGATCTTCAATTTCATTAAGCAATAGAAAGCCACTGAATATTTTTTAGCACAAGAGTAATGAGACCAAATTCATTCATAAGGAAAATAATTCTAGAAGTAAAGTGAAAGATACATTAGAGGGAGAGTGAAAGAATGGATTCAGAAAGGCTATTAGAATACTCCAAGAGGGTAGTTAGCCTGCACTAAAAAGAGGAGAGACAAGGTACAAGTATGAGAGAAGACTCTGGTAAAGTAAAATCAGAATCTATGGGACTTGGTAACTAATTGTCTGTGAGAGGTGAGGCTTTTCCATTAGCACTCACATTCTCACCTCTGCCAATGACTGACTGTGAACTTGGGCAAATCACTTTACTTATACAGTATATAGTATGCCTGTGTGTATTGAGGTAAGTGTGAGGATTGTTTGTTCAAGTTTTTTGTTTTTATTGTTGTTTGTTGTTCAATTGTTTCAGGAAGAAGGAGCAAAAATCTCCTCTGACCCCCACCCTTGGAATGTGAAGATGGCCAGCCATCTCTTCCAGCCACTTCCCCTTCTTTTCCCACCAGGCACAATCTACTTGGTAGTTTCTGTCCTTGGCTCTACCCCTACAGAAAGATTTTAAACAATTCACAGGGAAGCAATAGAAAACTTGGCATGACCACAATAGTATTTAACCCTCCCTTGTCTCCTTCTCCCCATAGATAACTAACTGCTATTTTTAGATCCTACAGGAGATGACTCAGATCCATGCTTGACCAACTTGGGGAAGGTTTTACAAATAGGAAATCAATATAAATAAGATAATTTCTCTTAGCTACTGGACCCTCAGCTAGGGAGACATATACTTTGGGGGAAGGGCAAGGCAATGAGGGTTAAGTGACTTGCCCAAGGTCACATAGCTAGTAAGTGTCAAGTGTCTGAGGCAGGATTTGAACTCAGGTCCTCCTGAATCCAGGGTCGGTGCTTTACCCACTGTGCCACCTAGCTGCCCCTGAGACACATACTTTTAACACCAACCCCCCACCTACTAATTCAGAGAATCTCAATTCTCTGTCATTTTTCTCTGTTACTCAGCATCATTGCCCCCCTCCTCTTTTCTCTGACTTTTCCTTCACAACAATAAAGAGCATAGTTCATCAAGTTATGATCAATCAAGTTTTTATCTAGATCAAAGTCTTTGACTTTTTTGTGTCGTGGACCCCTTTGATATTTTGGTGAAATCTCAGAATAAATGCATAAATGCATAAAATTCACCAAATTACAAAGGAGACCAATTATATTGAAATAGGGTATCAAAATGTTTTAAAAATAAAATTTAAAAATTAAAATAGACCTTGGACCCCAAGTTAAGAATTCCTAATCTAAAATGTTATAGCATTCATAGTAAATAAAACTGAAATTCCAAAAGTAACTTTAAAGAACTAGAAAACTTTGCATTTCTCATCTGTCCTCTCAGATAAAGAGGAAGGGAAAGTTTAGCACAATCATACCTTTCTCTTGCCTCAGCCCCAAACATGTCCCATTGGGCCACAGTGGGTAAAGGAAGCCCTGGTCACCCCATCTACATCTTGCTCCCAGGTCTTGTAGTTGCTCATGTCCTCAACATCACTTGAATCACCACACATCTCCCCCTCCTCACATCTTGCCAAACCAAAAAGCAAACCTCAACTCAAAACTATTGACACAGTTACTTCATTATAATATCTGCGCACTTTCTCATTTCAGCTCGCTAGGTTTTCTCTTCTCTTTTCTTCAGGATAAGGGAAGAGCAATCTGTCTCTTGTAGAAGTAGTGACAGCCCTGTTTTCAGAGGCTTGGACAGACAAATACTTATAGACCTTACTTCTGTCAGCAAAAAATGATATCTAAATTCCCCACTACTTAGGGAAAGGTGAGCAGAAAAAAGTTCTAGACTGTTGAGTTCAGAAAAAGTCCTAGATGGTTTGGTTCGAAAAATGTCCAAAAAGGTAGAATATAGAATTATCTCAAATTTATCCTTTATACATATGTGTGTATGTATATATGCATGTATATATGTATGCATACATATACACACACAATAATGTATACAGACATAAATGCATTCATGGTACATACCTATACATTTATGTGTGTGCACATAAGTATACATGTGTGTACACATATGTATATGTGTATATATTTGTGTGTGTGTGGAGAGAGGCAGGAGGAGAGAGAGTTTGTACATAGTTGTATTGTTTCCCCTGTTAGATTGTAAGTTTCCTGAAGGCAAGGATTATTTTTGCCTTTTTTTTGTATTCCCAAGCTTAGTACCACATGCCTGGCATATGGTAGGTGTTTAATAAGTGTTTGTTGACTTGTCTTGATTTATAAAAGCACAACAAAGGCTGAAGAAATTCCTCAGACTTCCTTTAAGTGCTAGGTAAAGAGACAGAGGGGTTCTTCATCATTAGGCTCTTAGCCAGAGTTACCACTACTCCAGTGGAAACACAGACTATCTAAGCTAGAAATAACTTTCATAAATAGAGATGTCTCTTCAAACTCTGCTTCTCTCCAAAGGCCCTTTTTGACCAATTAATTTGCTCTAGATGCAAGTCACTAGGTAAGCCTCTACATTTTCTTGATTTACCTATAAAAGGATATACACGTGGACTCTGATCCCACAGTGCTTGGGGCTAAGAGAACACCTCATTCATCAGGAGAAATCTGTAAATTACACTTCTTATAATCCTACCAGTGAGCTTTACAGCATAGTAATGTTACCCAGTGCATTCTAATTGGTTAGCCATGCTTTTAGCGTGATGAGTTTTAAAAGGCCAGGAGAGTCTCATAAGGAAAGTTATTTATGGAATAGGGAGTGCAGAAGTAGCAAGGAAGGGGAACTACTGGAGGATGAGAGCTTCAATGGTAGAGACCAGATAGCATGGATATGAAGAGAGAGCCCAAGGGCATTGAATATCATTCTTGACTTCTGATGCCTCACTGTACCCTGGTGGTGGTTTGTGGGTCATAGCTGGAGCTTCAGTATATCTGGCCTGAAGCAAACCATGTTCTCTGATTATTTAGTGCAGTTTGGAAACCAAACTCCAACACCCATCATCATGAGTTTGAATTGATGTTTCCCTCTGTCATTTGTTGGGGACACAGAAAAACTGAATGGGGCTTTGACTTGTAGTCTCATTCGGAGGCATGGGAGGCAGCTGGCATCCAGGAATGGACACTGAAAACATTTAGTATCTGATTCACTTCCTGGTTATTACCTTGCTACTATTTTTTTTTTTAGTGAGGCAATTGGGGTTAAGTGACTTGCCCAGGGTCACACAGCTAGTTAAGTGTTAAGTGTCTGAGGCCGGATTTGAACTCAGGTACTCCTGACTCCAGGGCCGGTGCTCTATCCACTGTGCCATCTAGCTGCCCCTACCTTGCTACTATTTTTCACTAAATGCCTTTTGGCTTTGAATTCATGTGTTTTCTGGCCTGGCCTGGCCTGGCCTGAAAAGCAGAAGTCATTGGGTAAGCATTTGTGGCTTTTGGATTAAATATACATGGCTAGTACACTGAATCTGGGAAGTAGCAGTGGATCCCAGAGCTGTGAGGGGAACCTTCCACATATATTTGCCAGGGGTCCTAATCTAGAAAATAGGCGATGCAATAATCACTCTTGCTGTATACTCAACTGTCTAGCTATCTGACCATATCAGTTATGTTAATAATTATATATCTTTCCAGTTTATTGAGTTCTTCAAAGAGAAAGGTACCCATGAAGATTAGATTATCATTATTCTTTTTCTCCAAAATATGGTTTTTAAAAACCTACAAACCCAATTTACCTTTTAGAAGGGCTAATATTTCCATCATGGAAAGTTCTCTGAGAATCTTGCCTCAGGGTGTGATATCTGCCATCTGTCTCATAGTTCACCATGTATTGGCTAGAATTCAGTACATCCTGAAGTCCCAGCTTAATCTTCCCACAGAGATTTTCAACTCATTCTGGTAAATATGTCAATACTGGCCATGATAGGAATGGATAAGAAAGAGTGAGGCAGGAGGTGGGGTGGGGAGCTATCCCAAGTTTTAGCATCCTAACCTGGCAGGTGGGTTAATGGGATTAAGGAAATGTGGAACCAATACCTCTGGTATCCGTGCTACAGACACATAAACAAGGAAGAGTAGAAGGCAGGAACAGGAAGAAGAGGAAGAGGACATTGATGACACCCTTTTACAAATTATACCACTGAAGGGAGCTTGCTGAGAAAGCCCTTTCTCCATCCCAACCTCCTGGGAGATCATCAGTCTCCTCTAAATAAAATCTGCTATCAACACTCTTCTTAAGCAAAGGAAGTGATAGATGATTCTCCTAGTGGACTTCCTCTTACATGAGATGGTGAGTGAAGGTGTAAAAGGGAGAAAGGAGAAGTTAAAGGTAGCTGTTATGACCCTTGGTTCAACATACAGACTTATTCTCCCACTTATTTATTTACTGAAACTGATCTAGAGGAAAGACATGTTTGCACACCTGTTCAGATGGCAAGAATGCAAGTTCATTAATTATCAGCACCCTTGACCTACAGATAGCTTTCATTGGAAGCCACCACAGTTCAAACAAGTGATGTCTAGGTAGGGAAAGAAGGAGAATGGGGATGGGGGGGGGGTAGAAATGAGAGAGAAAAAGGAAGATGAGGAAGTCCTTTGTCCCTATTGCAAAAGTATCAATAGGAGAGAAGTATCTGGGCCCTCCCTCTCCCTTTAAGTTTCCTTCAAACCCCTCCCAGTACTAGGCTCTCCCACTGTGTTAACTGATAAGATGCATAACTGTGTAACACCAGTTAGTTGGGGCAGATGTTTTGATTACTGTACTTCCCAAGGTTTATTCAACTTTGTCCTCTATGGGTTTAAGGGAACAGAAGAATAGATATGCCAACCAAGCAGAAAAACTTAATTATTGTTATGCAAACTATGGTTAAATACACACACATCAACAAAGTTAAAGCTCAGGACAGTTTCTGAATGATGTCTAATAAATAATAAGAGGTCTGATCCAACTTGAAATTTCACAATTCAATGGAACAGATATGAAAAACATCAAAGTGTATTAAGTACTTGGCCCTCTTGAGTCTATGACCTTCCCATTCATTGTTCTGTGAAAAGTTAAAAGTTTGTAATAGACCAAAGGAGATCAAGCAGGGACCTAGAGAAATGTCACAAGCTAAGCCTTGGAAAGGTACTAGAGTTACTTCAGGGACAGCTTATGAAGCCTCTACAATACTGGAGACATCATGGGATCACAGCTTTGCAAAGTGCTGCTAGGTGGCACAATGGATAGAATGCTGGGTCTGGAATCTTCCTTAGAACTAAGGAAGACCTTAGTTCAAATCCTGCCCCAGACACTAGTCTTATGATCCTGACAAATGATTTCATTTCTGTGTGCCTCCATTGAGGGTGACAATAATAGTAAGTAATTCCAAGTGTTGTTGTGAGGATAAAATGAGATAATAGTTGTAAAATGCTTAGCAAACACTAAAGCATATGTAAGTTCCAACTATTATACTCAGAGACAATGAGCACCCTTCCTTACAGCTCTGGAGGAAAGGAAGCCTCAAAGAATATATAAGTAGTATTACTTTCTGAGTAGACAAGAACTTGGCTTTCCCTTGAAGAAACCATTTGTTACTGAACAAAGGTCAAAGAATGAGTGCTGAGGACTAGAAAAGGCCATTATTGAATTTAGTCATTAAGAATAAGCTAAACAAACAAACAAAAAAGATTAGAGAAGAATAAGCTGAAGAAGCTTACTTGTTAAAAGGGAGGATTTTTCTTTCATTCTTTTTAAGCAGAGAATGGGAGTAAGGGAGGCTAGTGATAGTGATGCCAAAAAAGAAGAAAAAGAGAAAAGAATGATAATGAAACAGTTTAAATGCGCAAAAGAGAACAGAAAGAAACTCAGGAAAAATAGACAAGCAGGACAGCTTTGGAACCAATTTGTTTAATTTATTATATACTTAAAGGGGTAAAAAGTTGTATATGAAACAGTTTTATACATGATACTCTTTCTCTGTTTTTGTATATGGGGATATTCATCTTTGTTGATACTTGTCAAATTCAAAATAACCCAACAAATAAATAAATAAAATGAAAAGAAATGGGGGGAAGGGGAAATCCATCTCCACCCTCCTCTTTCTCAATGAATGATTTCACCTTATTGAAAAGACTGAGGCCATCCATTGAGTTTTCTCTTCTAGCCTCTTTCACGTATCACAGCTTCCTTAAGTCTTCACTCATCCTCCCCTCTTTCATGTCAGTCTCAGAGGATTAGATTTTTGTTCTTATCAAGGCTAAGCCATCCACTTGTGCTCTTGATCCCATCTGCACACATCTCTTCCAGGACTTTGCTTTATTTGCACACACACACACACACACACATGCACACACATGCACACACACATACCCACATACCATCTCTCCTGACATGCATCTATGCCTAAAAACACAGTCAGGTCTCCCCTAGCCTAAAAAAATTCCCTTGAATTGCTACCCCCAAAAACTATTATCCTCTACAGCTCTTCACCTTCACTGTTAAGCATGGGGAAAGAATGCTGTACAGTTGTCTCTGCTTACTCCTCAAATCCCTGAAATCTGGTATTCATCATCACCACCTTATAGAAATTTTTCTCTCCAGGGAGAGACCTCTTTAAGCACTAAATCCAGTGTCTTTTTCTAGTCCTCAGCATTGATTCTTTGACCTTTGTGCAACATTCATCATTATTGACCACTCCCTTTTTCTAGATAATAACCTCCTCAGCTTCCATGAAACCATTCTCTCCTGGTTTTCTTCTTACCTCTGTGACTATGATTTATTTCATTGCTCCATCATCCTACTACTATTCCATAAATTTTGGTATCTCTCGAAAATCTCTGTCCCTTGACTTCTTTTCTTCTCTTTCTATGCTCTCTCCACATACATATACTTACGTGTGTATATACATATATACATATACATATATGTATATATACACACACGAGTATGGATAAATATGTATGTATGTATGTACACATGTATGTAGACATTAAAAAGCAATTTCATCAGAGTAGGGAGATCATGGTAATGAATTCTCTTGACCAACACAGACTGATACCTTATCTATAATTTTTAGTCTTAGAAAATTGTTTGTTGCACTGAAAAGTTAAGTTGCTTGCCCAGGGATATATCATCTATAGCTATATCTATACCTATATCCATATGATCTATGTTGGCGTCTGTTCAATCTCCCATGCTCTAGTAGCATATTTCTAATTGCCAGATAAATAGCTCTGCTTGGATGTTCCAACAGTTCTCTCAGCACCATGGTCAGGGACATCCATCTGTGAGCACTTAGTTGAGTCATCACTATATCCAGGAACAATCTCAAAATGGAGATCTATTGTTCTATTACCAGAACAACCACCACCTCAACCCCATCTCCTCCTTATAGACTTATGGGGATATCATATAATAGTGTACTGACAAAGGAGGAAGAAGTGATTCTATTATGTCCTGATCCATGAACTTCACTCTCATCTGAACTGGTTAAAAGAAGAAAGAACAGAAACACACACAATTGGGTACAGAAATATATTTCATGCAACAAGAAAATAGGAAGGGAGGAAAGAGAGGGGAAATTTTAGTGAAAATGGATTAAGAAGAGGGTTAGTATTAAGCAAAACAAACTCTAAGGAAGCACAAAATTATTTGTAGTTCTTTGAGTTGGTAAAGAATAGGAATGGGGGAGGGGCATAAGTTGGGGAATAGATGAGCCAGTTATAGTATATAAATATAATGGAATGTTATTGTGCTGAACTTTTATCAGTACAAGGACAAACCATGAGTCCAGAAGACTAATGATGAAATATGTTACCTACTTTATGATAGAGAGATGAAAGACTTAGAATATAGGATGAGACAATTTTGTGGAGATAGGATAGAGCCAGTGTGGAAATTTGTTTTTATTTTCCGTTAGTGTTTTTTGTTTTTCATATGTTCTCGATTGGGGGTGGGATTGGGATGAGAGGGTGAGAAGGCATATTTTGGCTAATTAAAACAAATAAATTTTAATAAAGAGGATAAAGGACAGAGCTAAACCAGGAACAATAATAGACTGGTTGCTATTATGGATCCCCATGGCCTTGTGTCCAAGTGAGGCTTAAGGGATAAAGCCATTGCTGAATTATTAGAATTGTTGGGGCAGCTAGGTGGCATGGTGGATAAAGCATTGGCCCTGGATTCAGTAGGACCTGAGTTCAAATTTGACCTCAGACACTTGTGACCCTGTGTGACCCTAGGCAAATGACTCAACCCTTATTGCCCTGCAAAAAGAAAGAAAGAATGAAAGAATGGTTGGAAGCCATCCCTGATTAAGTTTTTTTTTTTGCTGTGTTACCTAGTATAGTCACTTTTAGGAAGAGGGCCAGGGAAATTATATGCATATGTGTGATTTTTCTTTTCACCTGGGTTTTTGTTACATTGGGTACCTTACTATTGTCTAGGATCATCCTTCCAGTATTAGGACAGATTTGTTATGTTTTTCTGAGATACTTCAAATTCATCATATATAAAACTTACCTCAAGATTCCCTATCCCCCAAAACATGCCCCATTTTTCAAGTTCAACATTACTATTGATGGTACCAATGTCCTCCCAGTAACCTGGCATACCTTTGATTTAGATTTATTGTAATAATCCTAATTGGTCTTTTCTGCATCTAATCTCTTTCCTCTCCATCCATCCATCCATCACAGAGATACCAAAACCAAACCCCTAAAACAGTTCTGATCATGTCATTACCTTGCTTTAGTGGTTCCCTATTGCTAATAAAATAAAATGCTAAAGATCCTTAGACCTTTTAAGGTTCTTAATGATCAGGCTCCAATTAACCTTGCCAGTTTTATTTCTTTCTCTTCTCCTTCATTTAGTTCAGGCCCTCATATTCTCTTACTTAGATTATTGCAACAACCTTCTAACTGGTCTCCCTGCTTCAAATCTCTCACTTTGGTACATCCTACACACAGCAACCTAAGTAACTTTCCTTAAACACAAATCTAACTATATAACTCCCCTATTCATTCAACCCAGTGCCCCACTATTGCTTCTAGGATAAAGTATAAGCCCTTTTGTTTAGCTTTTTACTGTCTAGCCCCAACCTATCTTTCCAGTTTCACTGGATATTACCACCTACCCCTAACCACACACTCTGAAATCCAACCTGCTAGCTTTTTCCTCATATCTCACAAACTACATTCCATTTTCTGAGTCTATGCCTTTGCCCTGACTATCCTCCATGCCTGGAGTGCACATTTTTTCTCAACATCAATTCATAGAGACGCTGTGTTCCCTTAAGATGCAGCTCAGGCATAAAGTCTTTCCTGATTTTCCCACAGACCTCCCAATTGCTAGGACCTTCACTTCCAAACTACTTTGTATATAACTACTTTGTGTTTATTTATATTTCTTCACTTTATATTTATTTTCATATACATATGTGTCTATATATATAATCTCCCCTTAGTAGAGTATAAATTCCATGTGAATAGTAATTATTTTTCATATTATTTATATAGCACTTTAAGATTGCAAAAGTGTGAGTTATCTTGACCATATGCTTCCTACTTTTATACCTCCCTGAATATGTATTCTAAGTTTGTATCTACGCTCCCCACCAATTCTGTATAGTTAGGGAAAAGTGTGCCCTCACTTGTAATTTACAAGTATTTTAAATATACAAATATTATCTAATTTGTCCCTCACAATAGCTGTGGGATTGCCAGCCAGTTGACACAATAAGTTTGATGCAAAGGCATTTATTAAGAGGGCATATTAAGAAGAGTAACTATTAGGTATCCTCTCCATAATTCTAGGGCACACTTTTCCATAACTACACACAGAATCAGTGGGAAGAGTGGTCACAAACTCAGAGTACACTTGAAGTTAGGTGCAAAAGTAAGAAACATATGTGGCCAAGGTAACTCAAATTTTATCACTGCAGGATCCCAATATGTTTTTTTCTTCTCATGGTATCTTCATATTGATCTCCTGTGAGCTTAGTATCTTTGCTGGGTAGTTCACTTACTTCACATCTCTAGACTCAACTTCTACAGCTCAACTTCTGATGGACTTTAACCCATAACTGACTTCTACCAGGGGTCATGGTCCTTGGAATCACACCTATTCACTTCTTGACCCACTGAGGCTGTTCTTTGTTGAGTGCGATGTCTCCTTCTGAGCCAGCAACTAAGATACAAGATATCACAACTGCTGAGGGGGAAGAGAGAGAAATTCTTTCTTCTTCCCTCTGGTAGAAGTATAAGGGGAAAGGCAGAAAGAGCAATACCCTCTCAAAAGCTAAGTTACTCTTCCACAGCTGGATTTCCTCTAGGCTGCCAGAAATCACAATCCACAATTCAATTCTGCCCACCTAGCTCTTTAAAAGTATGCCAAGGAAATGGACAGTTTTTATCTAAACAATGGCAAACTGCCCCACATCAGGGAAAATTTCACACTGTATAAATTGATAACAGGTAATAAACAATTTTGCACTTCAGTTAACACACTAACACATCATTACTTCTGCCTTTTCTCTGATGTTGTCAACTGGGCAGGGGTAGAGCAGGGACCCACCTAGGCCTATTACATATAAAACAAAGGAGTTGAACCAAATGTTCTCTAAGGTTTCCTCCAAATCTAAAATCTAATATCTAAAGTCTCCTCTTTATAAATTCCCCCATCTCTATAAATAATTATAGAATTTCATTTTGCGGGTCATTGTCCCTTTGATTTTTCTGTGTGTTGGAGAGGCAGCATAGTACTGTTTAATACATTAGCATTTAATACGTTAACATCTAATTGTCTCTGTTACCTGCTTCTATGAGAAGGAGGGCAGTTCAGAGCCTTAGGAAACACACACAATTAGTGGTGGGTGTGATATAGATGATTATCCATGAAATAAGGATGGGGAATGATCAGATAAGTAAGATGAAAACCAATCTAGTGACATAAAATCCTAAAGAATAGACAGTGTCCAGGAGGAGAGCATAGTCAACAGTATCAAATGCTACTGAAACGTCAAGAAGTACAAGGACTGAGAAATACTTGGAAAATAATGTTATTGGTCATTTTTTAAAAAGAAGTTTTAAATGAGCAATGAGGTTGGAAACTAGATTGCACAGGGTTGGAAAATGAGAGTAAAGGAAGTAGAGGCAATGACTGTAGACAGTTGTTTTCATTCTAGGAATAGGGTTGAGAAAGGAAAGAAAGGTCAATGGCTAGAAAAGATGGGAAGGTATAGTGAAGGGTTGGTTTGGTTTGGCTTTGTTTTGTATCAGTATAGGAAAGACTTGTGAGCATCAGCAAAAGAACTAGTAAGTTGGGGGCAGCAAGGTGGCACAGTGGATAAGGCACCGGACCTGGATTCAGGAGGACCTGAGTTCAAATCCAGCCTCAGACACTTGACAAGTTCTAGCTGTATGACCCTGGGCAAGTCACTTAACCCTCATTGCCCCACCAAGAAATAAAAGAACTAGTAAGTAGAGAAGGAAAGACTGAAGACCTCTGAAAAGCAGAGGATAATTGTGGAAGCAATCTATTACAGAAGGGAGGGGATGCAATCAAGGGTACATCAAAGGTATATACACCTCATCTTCAGAGACTAAAGGAGGAGAGAATGGGGAAGGGTGTCAAAGTGCTATGAGATGCAAAGTGTAAGGGCTTAAAATTCTAGCTGTGATTTCTAAAATCTAATGAGTGGTCACCTTAAATTAGAAAATGTATAGCAACAATCTTTGGACATTAAGTATTTATTAAAGTATATTAGGCATTAGTAAAGAGAAACGCATGGATAAAGTATGAGATTTGTCTACTCTCCCTATTCTGCCTGTCCCCTCCCCTCTGCTGCCAAGCCACCAGAAACTAAAAGATGCTTGCTCCTCCACAGCTTCTCCCAGAAGCCTCCTGTGAAACAAGAAACAGGGCTGTCCTCACACACAGCTCTAAGCTAATTGGTTGGTAGCACTGATTGACATGACTAACAGGCAGCAGATACAATTTCCTGATGCAGATCTGACCTTCAAAACCCCAGAAAGGTCACTTCCAGACACTGACTCACATGCTTTCTTTTCATGGCAGAGCTTCCCTGCAGTATCTTTCTCAACAGGTTGGTAGTGCTCAAAGGATAGGGGGATCAAAGCTATTCTCTAATCTTCTATTCTCTAATAACCAAATCCTTAGCTGAGAGGTTTGGGAGGGAAGAGATGGTTTGAAAGACTTGAGGAAAAAAGATTACATTTGGTATTGCTGCAGTAGGGAATGGAATATAGAATCAATTACAAAGACATAAAAGGACTCCCTAACTGCTATGAAGGCCCATTTAAGATTACAAAATAGAATTTTGTAGTGGATCCAGTAAACTTAGTTGAGTAACTTCTTTCACTTCCTTTCAGAAGATATAAGTAGAAGGAGAGGAGGCATATAGTGGGACTAATCAAGAGTTGGGGCTTGGAATGAAATGAAAAGTTATAGGACATAGGAACAATGAATCCAAGAGTAGAGGGTAGTGTAGAGGTAAACTTTCTAACTAAAAGGGTTGAAATTGAGAAGGAAGAAAATTGAATCCAAAGCAAGACAAATGGCCTGGGAGAGTCCTGAAAGATGGACTGCCTGAACAAAAAGCATGAGGCTGAAAAATAGGTTTAGGAGGAATAAGGCATAGTAAGAGATGGAGGTTATAATCAGATAAAGGAAGTCTAGAGTTCTCGGTCTTGGAAATGGAACCTCTGCGGCCAATGACAAGATTAAAGGTATGACTAGTTTTGTGTGGGGGTGACTTGGAACAGAGGAATAGGTCATAGAAGTTGAGTAGATTTAGAAACTGGGAGGTCAGGTTGTTTGTGAAACCATCCACAAGTATGTTAAAGCCTCCTAATATGAAGGCAGGAGTTAAGGTCAAGAAGAAAATCATAAACCAGATACTGAAGTCCTTGAGAAAGGAAAGTTAATGATCTAGGATTGGAATAAACAAAAGAGGAAGAATTTGTCAAAGATGAAAGGAAAATGGAAAATTTTGAAAAGTTTTACAGAGCACAGTAGAAGAGATGAACATTGCTAGAATGGCCCATTGGAAGGTTAAGATTGAGGTAGATGGGGATGAGAGAACAGAAAGTAGTGGTTGAGGAGGCAATTTACTTTTAGGTAACCAGGGATTCAGTGTCATTATAGGGTTTTTTGTTGTTGTTTGTTTTGTTTTGTTGTTGTTGTTGTTGTTGTGAGGAAATTGGGGTTAAGTGACTTGCCCAGGGTCACATAGCTAGTAGGTGTCAAGTATCTGAGGCCAGATTTGAACTCAGGTCCTCCTGACTCCAGGGCCAGTGCTCTATCCACTGTTCCAACTAGCTGTTCCTGAGTGTCATTATGTTTTGAAGAGTAACGGGGAGTAGGAATTTGCTGGCCATGGGTAGTGAGTCTGAACAGAGAAGCAGTAGACAGAAGCAGATCCAACTGTTATATCAGATAAGTTGGAAGTTCTTCAACAATTCAAAGTGCTCAGCACCAGGAAGACTGGTTCTTGTGGAACCCAACATTGGTAGGCTTGCTTTTGGTGAAGCAATGCAGGATTCCTTAATTTTATCAGGAATCAAAGTCAAATTCATGGACCAATAGTTTTCAGAATCTGTTCTTCTTGTCGCCTTTTAGGAAAATCAGAATATTTGTCCTTCTTCATTCTTGCAGCACCTCCCTTATCCTCCATGATCTTTCAAGAATCATTGGTGGTAGAGACTTCTGGGGGCAGAGTCAAGATGGTGGAGGAAAGACATTAAACACACAGAGCTCCTGACACAATCATCCCCAAAACAGCAATAAAACAAGCTCTGGAGCAGCAAAACCCACAAAAAGATGCTGAGATTATTTTCCAGATTAAAGGGCCATACTGGGCTGCCAGCAGAATCCAACACCTCCCCCAACCCCCTAACCCCCACCCAATCCCCCAGTCATGCCAACACAGACCCCAAATACTCTGTGCAATGGGAATTTATACCCAGCCTCCGAATCAGCTGCAGTACCATCGTCTCCTGGAACTAAGCTTACCATCAGGTGATAGGGCTGAACAGCTAGCCCGGGGTGGAGGGGTGGAAAACACAGGGGTGTCTGAGGGACCTGAGGAGGAGTTCAGATATCCCACCCCAGCAGGGAACCAGGAAGAAGTCTTGAGCAGTGGGAGGCCCAGGTGGGGGAGGACTGCAGGCTCATCTAAGCTAAAAAACAACCAAAACACTCTCCTGGCTGGTTAAGAAGTTGGCTTGGGGTTACCTTCAGACCAAAGAACAGGCCAGGTGAGACAAAAACCTGCCCTCCCTCAAAGTGAAACACCTGGGACCCTTTAAAGCTTGACACAGTGTAGCTTGCAAGTAGGGCCCCACCATAAGAGGGAGCTAAAAGTCAAGTAAAAAACTGCAAGATGAGCAAGCAAAGAAAGTTGAGAATTATTGAAAGTTTCTTTAGGGACAAGGAAGATCAAGGTGCACCCTCAAAAGAGGATAACCTCAGGGCCCCTACATCCAAAGCTCCCAAGAAAAATATGAATTGGTCTCAAGCCATGGAAGCGCTCAAAAAGGACTTTGAAGAGAGAGTAGGAGAGATAGATGGAAGATTTAGAGAGGTGGATAAACGAATGGAAAGAGAAATGAGAGCAATGCAGGGGAGCTATGAGAAAAAAGTCAACAGTTTGAAAAGCCAAATGGAAAAGGAGATAAAAAAGCTGTCTGATGAAAATTATTGCCTAAGAACTAGGATTGAAGAAAATAGATCCAGGCGAGATAATTTGAAAATCATTGGACTACCTAAAAACCATGACCAAAATAAGAACTTAGAAACCATCCTCCAAGAGATTGTCAGGGAAAATTGCCCTGATATTCTAGAAGCAGAAGACAAAATAGAATTTTAAAGAATCTACCAATCATCTCCTGAAAGAGATCCCAAAAGGAAAACCTCCAGGAATATTATAGCCAAATTCCAGAGCTCCCAGGTCAAGGAGAAAATATTGCAAGCAGCTAGAAAAAAGGAATTCAAATACTGTGGAGCTTCAATAAGGTTAAAACAAGATCTAGCAGCATCTACATTAAAGAACTGGAGGGCATGGAATATGATATTCCAGAGGGCAAAGGAACTGGGACTACAGCCAAGAATCATGTACCCAGCAAAACTGTGTATAAGCTTTCAGAGGAAAAAATTAGATTTCAATGGGACTTTCAGGCATTTGTGATGAAAAGACCTGAACTGAATAGAAAATTTGACTTTCAAATATAAGACCCTAGAGAAGCAGAAAATGGTAAACAGGAAAAAGACTTCAAGACTTCATATTAAAAGATCAAACTTGTTTACATTCCTACATGGGAAGATAATACTTTGAACTCATAAGAACTTTCTCAGTAAGGAATTCACAGAAGACACATGTCTGAACTGAATATGAAGGGATGATATCTGTAAAGGATTTATGTTTTGTTCTTTATGGGTCAAACAGGGTGGGGTGTCTTATGTCTGGGGCCAGATTTGGGCTTGGGGCCTTCTGGGTCCTGGGCTGGTGCTTTGTCCACTGTGCCACCTAGCTAACCCATGCTGACATCTTTAAAATAAGGTTGAGGGGTAGGAGGAATAGACTGGGGGAGGGGGAAGGGGAGAGATGGTCTGGGGAGAGGTAGTTCACATGAAGGAAACAAGAAAAAAGTTTATGGAGGGGAAGGGAAGAGGGGGAAGGAGTGGGGGAATGAGCAAACCTTAATATCATCAGAATTGGCTCAAAGAGGGAATAACATACATAGTCAAGTGGGTATAGTAATATATTTTTGCCCTGAGGGAAAGTGGGAATGGAGGGAGATAAGGGGTGTGGGGAGAAGAGGGGAAGGAGGGAAGGGCAGATTGGGGGAGAGAGCAATAAAAAGCAAAACACTTTCGAGGAAGGTGAAGATGTTCTGCATAACTGCACGAGTATTACATATTGAATTGCTTGATTTCATAGGGAGGGTTGAGATGGGAGGGAGGAAGAAAAATTTAGAACACAGAATTAGCTCAAAGACCTTAATTTCATCATCGTGGGCTTAAGGAGGGAATAACATTTACACCCAATTGGGAGGAGTAATCTATTTAACCCTATAGGAAAGTAGATGGGAAAGAGGATAAAGATGGAAGGGTGAAAAAAGGGAGTGCAGAGCAGGGGAGGGAACCATCACAAGTAAAACACTTTTGAGGAGGAATAGGGTAAAAGAAAATTTAAAATAGAGTAAATATCATGGGAAGGGAATAGGATGGAGGTAAATAATTATGACAATTGATTATAATGGCAAAATGTATGCTACCTACTTTGCTGGGCTAACAAACATTCTTTGTCAAGTTTAAGGTACTATATACAGGTTATGATGAACAGAATACTATCAGAAAAACCTGGAAAGACCTACATGAACTGAAGCAGAGAGAAATGTACTATATACAAAATTACAGCAATAGTGTAAGATGATCTGCTGGGAAGCATGTGGGTATTTTCAGCAAGGCAATGATCCAATATAACCCTGAAGGACTTATGAAAATTACAACCCATCTACAGAGAAAGAACTGATGGTATCTGAAAACAGATTGAAACATTTTTTTTTCTTTGACAATTCCTTAATCTGAAGTTTTGTTTTTTAACTGTTTTCTCTCACAACCTATCTAATATGGTAATGTTTTTCATGACTACTCATGTAAAACTTATTTTGAATTGCTTGAGTTCTTATGGGTGGGGGGTGGGAAGGGAGGGAGGAACAGAAGTTGGAACACAAAGTTTTAAATAATTGATGTCAAAATTTGTTTTAACATATATTTTGGAAAACAATAAAAGGAAAATACTGAGATGATTTCCCCCCCCCCCCAAAAAAAGAGAGAATCATTGGTGGTAGCTAGGTGGCACAGTGGATAAAGCACCAGCCCTGGAGTCAGGAGTACCTGAGTTCAAATGCGGCCTCAGACACTTAACACTTACTAGCTTTTTAAAATTGAGAAGCCTCATATGAACTAATGTATAATGAAGTAAGTAGAACCAGGAAAATTATGTACACAATGACTACACAAATGTAAATGGAAAGGACAAGGAAATATTTAGATATCATTTTATTAGACCTGGAAAAGAGTTGAAAAATGAATGCTAACTCCATTCTCTTTCAATAGCTCTACTTGGCTGCCACTCCTGGGAAGATGTGTCCCTTCCCTACCATACATAATCTGTGGGATTGTCTCTTTTTCTCATTTATAATCCCACTGTTTAGCATGTGCCTGGGGTACTAGTAGATGCTTAATGAATGTTTATTGCATTGCATTGCGTTGCATTGAATTTCAGAGATAGAGGATTATGGGTTTGGATTAGGGTAATACAATATGTATTGGTTTTATTAAACTGTTCCCCTTCCCCAATCTCTCTCTCTCTCTCTCTCTCTCTCTCTCTCTCTCTCTCTCTCTCTCTCTCTCTCTCTTCTCTCTCTTCTCTCTCTCTGTCTCTGTCTCTGTCTCTCTCTCTCTCTGTCTCTCTGTTTTTGTCTCTGTCTCTCTCTGTGTCTGTCTCTCTGTCTTTCTGTCTCTCTCTCTCTCTCTTTCTCTCTCTCTCTCTCTCTCTCTCTCTCTCTCTCTCTCTCTCTCTCTCTCTCTCTCTCTCCAGGAAGGGAAGAGGGAAAGATAAATTCAGAAGTGAATGTGATACAAAAACAAAAGGCGCTGATAAAAGAAAAATATTTTTAAATGAACTTTTGTAGCAAAGACATCATGGGATTATGGAATGTTTACTAAAACAGATTACAAAAAAAATACAGAAAAGTAAAATCAAAACATGTAAGATTATATGTAGGACTTGTACTGGAAGTCTCAATAAGTTAAATGCAGAGCATATTATGTATTCTTGATTTAATAACAGTTCGGTATTTCAGAAAATAGAGGAAGAAATGAGGAAGGGCAATTACTATATATTTAAGATTTAGAGTTTGGAAGGGACTTTAGAGATAATTTAGTCCAGTTGCCCTGTTTTGCAAAAGAGCAGATTGACTTTTCATGGTCACCCAAGAAATAATAGTGATATTGGCTCACATTTGTTTGGCTACTTTAAGATTGACCAAGTATTTAGTGAAACACTATTATGGCCATTTTACAGATGAGGATACTGAGGTACAGAGTAACTAAGTGATTTGCCTTAAGTTACAAAGCTAGGAAATGATAAAGCCAGGGCCACTTGCTGGCCTTCTCAATTAGCGCAGGACTCTCTTCCACATTACACTAGCTCTCTAAGACTTGTCTCTGGCCAAAAAGAAAGAGCAGGTTGGTGAGGTAAAGATGAGCTTTCTTTTGGGGAAAGTGTCACTGTCGTTCTCATTCCACTTGATTCAGTTCAATATTTATTGAGCATTTGAAACCCTAGGCATGGATGAACGTGTTCCTTAGAATTTCAGAAAGTCAGATTTCAAATGTTCAGAGGAAGGAGCAGTGTCCTATGGCTCCAAAGAAATGAGACACTAGAAAATGCACATGGATCAAACTTTTACAAACATCCTAGTGGAAAAGAAAAGAGGGGGAGGGGCATCTGAAGAAAACAACTATTCAAAGTGTTCTCCATTGACCTCAGATTTTAAATTCTAACAGGTTGAGAAAGGCAACATAGCATTGTGGATGGAAAGCTGGCCTTGGTATCAAAAAATATGTTGTTGAATTGTTTCAGTCATGTCTGACTCTCTGTAACAGCATTTGGGGTTTTCTTGGCAGAGATACTGGAATGGGTTGCCATTTCCTGCTCCAGCTCATTTTATAGATTTTATAGGAAACTGAAGCAGAGTTAAGTGACTTGCCCAGGGTCACACAGTTAGTAAGTGTCTGAGGTTAGATTTGAACTTAGGTGTTCTTCACTCCAAGTCCACCAAGCTCTATCCTTTGAGCCACCTAGATGCTTCCAAGTCAAAAAAGCATTAAGTGACTTGTCACATAGCTACTAAGTGAGGCTGGATTTGAGAAAAAAATCTGGCCTCAGACACTTATTAGCTATATGACCCTAGACAAGTCATTTAATTTCTGTTCGCCTTAGTTTCCTCATCTGTAAAAATAAACTGGAAAGGGAAATGGCAAACCATTCCAGTATCTTTGCCAAGAAAACCCCAAATGGCACCAGGAAGAGTCGAACTCAACTGAAATGATTAAACAAAAGTAACTTCCTAATTCCAGGCCTAGTGCTCTCTACCCACTAAGCCATCTAGCTGTCCCTGCTGCCTAAGATACTGAAGGAGGAAAAAATACTGTTACCATCACAAGCTACTCAGTAATCTTTTGGGGCAGGACAGAGAACAGTGATGGGAAAGGGGGGAAAAGGAGATAAACAAATGTAACCATTTTGAAGAAAAAAAAAAGGAGTGGATCCCAGAAACTAAACACAGTGGAGGATGACCTTGAAATCTCTGGCAAAAATCTTGAACAAAATATTAAGCAGATAGTTTTGAGCACTTAGAAAAGAATAATTATTATAAGCCAGCAGAGTTCACGAGGATGAGGCATGCAAGATTAATCTCCTTTGGCTTTTTTTGATAGACTACCTGCTAAATCAAGGAAGTGACACAGACATAAAGCAATTTGATTTTTCCAAGGCATTTGACTCAGCCTGTTGTGAAATCCTTTTGGACAAGCTGAGATACGTGGGCTGCATGATGTGCTGTTAAGGAGATTTGTACTTAGTACCACTCCACTCTGCATCTGCTGCTCTGCCTAGTTTCAATCCCACAGAACAAAATGCCCCTGTCCCTGCCTGGAGAATCACCTTTTCTTCCCTAATCCCTTTCCTGCTTCCTTTTAAGTATTGTCTCCCCCTATTAGACTGTAAACTCCTTGAGGCCAGGGGCTCTCTGTCTTTTTATTAATTGTTTCCCCCAACACTTCGCTTAATAAATCTTTTTTGGATTAGATTAAAATGGATTGATTGAACATCCAGCCTGGAGAAAGGGTTCTAGTATCATTTCACAATGCTCTGATTTTGGCTGTGTCCCATTCCTGTCCATTGATGCAGCATAGTGCAAAAAAGCAAATATCTTGAACTTGAAGACATAGGACCTGAGTTGGGAAACAGACTTTGGACAAGTCATTTAAGTTCTCTATACTGCTGTTTCCTCATCTGTTAAGTAAGAAGAGTGAATTCACTGACCTCTAGTTTCCCCCCGAGCTCTAGAACTAGGATTCTTTTCTCAACAAATAGCTAATACATTGGTGATGATATCAAGATTCAAAGAGATCCTGGTGGTTTTGCCAAACTATGAAAGCAAGGGCAAGCGAGCTGTGGGCATGGCAAGCAATGGTCATGACCAAGACCCCTGAGGTCTACATGAGCTTTTTTCCTACTCTTGGGCTAGATGTAGACAGATGTTTTCAGTACTGGTGTTAGTAAGGTTGACCCATTCTGCTCCCACTGTGAAGTTGATCTTCTCAATGAGGGAGAGCCTGATAAGACCTCTCTGTAGCAGACCAATGCAGCTAACAGGGCTCTCTTATTCCTGGGTGCCTTGCCCCACTTGTCTGTATTTGTATTCTGTGTTGTACATGTTCATGGGAGAAGTCCTGTGGATTGGTTCATGCTATAAACTGCTGGATTGAGCATAGAGAAACACTCAAAGATTCAGATGATTAGGACACTGTTTTGCAAGGTCAACAACAGCTGCATCCTTGGCAACCCTTCTAAGCCTTTCCCTATTCTCTTGTGTGTGCCTTTGGTAGAGTTTTCATGATACAAACTGGGGAGCCTGGGGGATGGGTTCAAATACACATGATAAAATCAAGCAAGAATAACTGTCCAGTCCTCCATATAGGTTTTTTAAAAAATAGTTACACAAATACAAGATCAGGCAGACCTGGCTTAGCAGCAGTTTTTATGAAAAAAAAAGACCTAGAGGCTTTAGTTTACCACATGACCCAACACTGTGACATGACTACTAATAAGTCTAATGTAATCTCTAGCTGTATAATAGGAGCACTATATCAGTTACCTTTGGTTTTGTTTTATTTTTTTGAGGCAATTGGGGTTATGTGACTTGCCCAGGGTCACACAGTTAGTAAGTGTCAAGTGTCTGAGGCTGGATTTGAACTCAGGTCCTCCTGACTCCAAGGCCGGTGCTCTATCCACTGTGCCACCTAGCTGCCCCTGTATCAATTATCTTTGAAACAGTCTTGACCAGGACATAGAAAGAAGTAAATCCACAACACTGGTGCATCCCAGGGTTCACTTCTCATTAAACCTAGTCATACCTGCCAATTAACTCCCCACCCTCAGATCCAATTACATAGAAGTTAGTTGTCATAAACTCTTTACAATGCTAGACCAAGGGAAGTACTGGTCTCACTATACTCTGTGTCTGTCAGACTCTTGTGTTTGAGTTTTTCATGGAAGACTATTGGGAAGGAGAATTTCCCTCTGTCAATGGAACTGCCAGTGAGAAGGGGGAGGGGTGGTAAGAGTGCATGAGAAGTGGTAATGGAACCCAAACAGATTTGTCCTAGAATTCAAGGTCATGCTGACCCAGGAATACTATGGGACAGTGAAAGTTATAAGGAACACACAGAAATAATTGGCTTGGTAGATGGATGGGAGGAAGGCCAAGGGGGAGACTCTGTTAGGGCTGACACAGTGACTATAATAAGCAGAACACATGCTGGCAAAGATAGCCAGCATGCACACATATCAGTGATGAAGAGAAATAGGTTTGTAAAGGCCATTAGAATTGGAGAAAAAAGCAGAATCACTGGTTGGCACACATTTGCATACCATAAAAGTATAGAGCAATGATGTGTAAAGTTTAAGAGGAGGGTGCAACTTTTTGAAGTAGATAAGACCTGGCAGCAAAGTAGATATAATGATGAAACAAATTGTGGTACATAAATAGAACACACTATTTATTGTGCTGGAAGAAACAATGACTATGATAAAAAATAAAGAAACATGGAAAGACTTACAGGAACTGATACAATTATATATAAATATATATTTTGTGTGTGTGTAGATGGATGGATACATAGATAGATGATAGACAGACAGACAGACAGACAGACAGACAGACAGACAGATAGATAGATAGATAGATAGATAGATAGATAGATAGATAGATAGATAGATAGATAGAAAACTCTCCTAGAGAATTGTTAGACGGGGTAACTGCTCACACCCTGGCACTAACTTATCTGTGTACTTAATAGCAAGTAGATAAGGCTTTCTTAGGAATATCTACCTGCCCAGTTTACACAGGGCAAAGTCCAGGGTTACACCCAGGACTGCCTTACCTCATGGAACAGGAAGAGGCAGCCATGACCTCACACACAGGCTCCTCACAATCTTGGGGGATATTATGTTTAGTTCTGGATGCCACATTTTAAGGGACGTAATAGAAAATTGGAGAGTAGGCAGATAAAAACAACCAAGATGGAGAAGAGTTTAGAAACCATATTATTAGAAGAATGGGTAAAGGAATGGGAGATATTTAACCTGCAGAAAAGAAAATTTAGGAAGAATCTAGTAATGGTCTTCAAGAACTCCAAAGGTTGTTCTGTATAACAGATATAGGACTTTTTCCAAAGGGAAGAATCAGGACCAATGAGTAGAATTTAAAAGGAGGTAGATTTCTACTCAATATGGGGATCGAGTTTCTAACAATTAGAGGTAAATACTTTAATGTCTTTGAGACGTTGCACTGGCCATTACTGGAAGTGTTTAAGCAGAGCTTGAATGACCGTGTCTCAGGAATGTTGGTTCCCCCAAACTCAGCCCAGTACCAGGCACATTGTAGATTCTCAATAAATGTTTGTTGGTTGACTGATCAATACTATAAAGGTTATTTCTACATGGAGTGGGAGAATGGATGAAGTGAGATCTAAGGTGCTTTCCCGCTCTAAAGTTCCATGAAGCCTCAGACACGACACCTATCGACAGAAAGCAGTGATGCTGACATTATTGTACATAAATAGCCAGCCAGCTCTTCGGGATCAGAATTCTGGACAGCAAAAGACAGTGCAGCTGGCCTAGATGAAGCAGCTGGTCCAGCCTGGAGCCGAGCAGGTAAATCGGATTTTCAGAAAGACAACAAATGTTCAAACCTTCCCTAATGTACCCCAGGTGACACTGGAAAGTGTCGCTCCCCATGGGATTTTAGATTACTGTGATAGCCTGGTTGTATAGTACCTAAGAGTTATTTGTTTTCATTTAATGAAACTTCCTTTTAGTATATCATAACATTTGTGTACACAAGTGGGGAAGCTTATAGAGATCTCCATTTTCCCAGGTTTCTAGGATGGGGCTCTAGCCAATAGAATCAATCAATAAATATGTACATATATTTGTAGCCTTCCTGGGTAGGGGAAAAAGAATATACATAGCTGGAAATTTGGCATAAAACAAAAGGTGTTCATTTAAAATGTTAAATATACATACGTGTGCATATGTGACCAGAGTATAGCAGGTACTTAATAAATGCTTGAGAACTTACTACATAAAAAATACTATGTTAGATGCTGTGAAGGGAAAAAAATTTGGAGGGGTGGGGCCATGAGGGTTAAGCGACTTGCCCAGGGTCACACAGCTAGTAAGTGTCAAGTGTCTGAGGTCATATTTTAACTCAGATCTTCCTGAATCCAGGGCTAGTCCTTTATCCACTGTGCCACCTAGCTGCCCCCCAAGGGGGGAAAAACATTGAAAATAAAATCATATTCCATGCCCTTGGGAAATTTATAATCTAGTTAGAGAGATAAGTATAAGATATAGACACATGAAGAGAGAATCAATAGTACAAAAGGCAATGAAAGAGTGATATGGGGAGTAAAAGGAGTTTAGAGGAGGAGAAATCGATCACCATGGGCTTGACAAGTCAGGAGAGGTTTTATGGAACAGGAAGTTGACATTCATCACAGGTGGTAGTCTAGCTCTGTGTACTACTGGCACTTCAGATACCTGGGTTACAAGTAAACCTTATATTAACAACAACAACAAAAGTGATATAAGGATACTCTCAAGGTCTCTCTGAAGAACTTTGGAATTGATTGCATGACATGGGAGACACTGGCACAGGACTGCCCAGCATAGCCTTCTGAGCTCATATTGGTCTGATCAGCCACAGTCAGACACACTGTAACTTGACTCTAACATAGTGATGTCATTTTGGTCCTCTTCAAAAACCAAGAACAAGAACTATATTAACAAAACCTATGGAATGTCCCCTATGATTTTGTTCCTGGGGATATAGGCATTTAAAATAAATTATTTAGAAAGCTGGAAAGTTTTCAAGCCACAAAGGAATGATCTTTAATGTTGGAATTCCAGTTACCTTGGGGGCCTGGCCCAGAACTGAGGGAGGTGGAGGAGTAGGTTGGGGTAGAGGGGAGTAGAGGAGATACTTGTGAGCAGGGGGCCATCTATAAGTGCCTCCCAACTTGCATCCTGAAGCTGAGAGACTTCTCACAAAATCAATCCTGTCTACTTGGTTTTGTGCATAGTTTCAAGCAATAACATCTGTGTTATTCGATTTGATACCTCAGGCCTGATTGACAGGTATGGCTGGCTTGCACTGGAAAAACCACCTCTACTATCCCCCTTACTGCTTGACAGCCCCGCTGATTCAGAGCAGCCCAGTCAGCCCTGTTTCACCAGAGTCCCAGCAAGCAGCACTCTTAGCCACAGCCTCCATATTAGGTGCAAACCAAAACTATGGCTCAGTGGAAGGAAGGCTGGATTTGGAGGCTGGGAATCTGGGTTCAACTCCCACTTCTACTGTTTATAATGTGTGTGACCTTGGGCAAAAAATGAGCCTCGGGTTCTTCCTCCCCTGTCAAATAAGGGGATTGGACTAGAGCCTAGCTTCTTGTTTTGGGTTTTTTGTTTGTTTGTTTTGGTTTGGGCTTTGTGGGGCAATGGGGGTTAAGTGACTTGCCCAGCTAGTAAGTGTCAAGTGTCTGAGGCCGAATTTGAACCCAGGTACTCCCGACTCCAGGGCCGGTGCTTTATCCACTGCACCACCTAGCCGCCCAAGGGCCTAGCTTCTTAAACTGTGGGTCATGATCCCATATGGGGTTTCATCACTGAATGTGATGGTTGCAATAAATTGGGCAATGGTAAAAAGTTATATATACCTATTTTATGGACCTATTTTATGGACCTACCTCAGGTCCTGTAAAAATTTCTCAGGTGAAAAGGAGTTGCGAGTGGGAAAAGTTTAAGAAGCCCTGGAGTAGACAACCTCTAAAATTCCTAAATCTATAAACAAAACATCTAGATCCTTAAGCTGGGGGCCATGGACTTGTGGGGCTTTTTTATACTTTGATAACTTAATTTCAATATCATTGGTTTCCTTTGTAATCAATATGTTTTATTTTATGCATTTAATAACATTCTGAGAAGGGATTAGTAGGATTCACCAGATTCTCAAAGGGGTTTATAGCACACACAAAAAACCTGATCCTCTTTATCATACTTTATTATGAATATGAAAGGGAAGATGGTGTAATATGAAGTGGAATATCACCATAATGATGAGTCAAGTAGCTCCAATTCAGAACTTCCTAAAGGGTTCCCTTCCTACCCAGTAGTTGTAAGAGAGAGAGAGAGGGAGAGAGAGAGAGAGAGAGAGAGAGAGAGGGAGAGAGGGAGAGAGAGAGAGAGGAGAGAGAGAGAGAGAGAGAGAGAGAGAGAGAGAGAGAGAGAGAGAGAGAGAGAGAGAGATTTTTAGCCAAGTAAATGTAGGAGCTAACAATAATAATTTTCCTTTTGTCTGGACTTGTGATTTCATCAGGGAAGGGAATTCCTGGAAAGAAAACCTTTAAACCAAATCCAGATTGGCAACTCTTAGAATTTACAGTTAGAACCTGTTCTGCAGACACCAAGATGTTAAATGACTTGTCTAGGGTAACATAGTTGCTGCGTGTCCAAGGTAGGACTCAAAGCCACATCTTTTTGGCTCTGATTCTGCCCCTCCACAATAATTACTTGGGGTTTTCTAGTGCTTTAAAAAATAAGAGTCAGATGGAGGAGGAGGATTGAATGATGAAGATGAGGACTGATTGATTGAGGAGGAGGATGAAGATTGATGGATGATTATTGATTGATGATGACAAAAACATGGTACTATTTGCTGGGCTATTGTGAAGAAAATTCTTTGTCAGGTATATAAATATTATCTATTACTGTTGTTGCAATAATCAACCTCATGGGTTTATTGTTAGGAAATCTCTATTTAAAGTACTACATAAATATAGTTTACTATAAAAAATATGATGAGCATTATGCTATCAGAAAAACCTAGGGGCGGCTAGGTGGCATAGTGGATAAAGCACCGGCCCTGGATTCAGGAGTACCTGAGTTCAAATCCGGCCTCAGACACCTGACACTTACTAGCTGTGTGACCCTGGGCAAGTCATTTAACCCCCATTGCCCCGCAAAAAAAAAAAAAAAGAAGAAGAAGAAGAAAAGAAAAACCTGGAAGGACCTGCATGAGCAGATGCAAAGTGAAAAAAAATTTAAATAAAAAAATAACACTGCAACATATAAATAGCTAGTGCTGGAATGAATAAAGCCTAGGGTTCAAGCTCTGACTCTAATACAAGATACCTATGAAAACATTGGCACTTATTTGCCATCTGAAGAAGCAGTTTGGTGAAACAATGTATAGAGCCCTGGACCTGGAGTCACAAAGATGAATTCAAATCTTGCTTCAAATATATAATAGCTGTGTAACTCCGGGCACTTGGAAAACTCAAGCTCTGACCTCATATGTCAAATGGGGACAATAATGGCAGCTATACTCCAGGATCATTGTGAAGGTAAAATGAGATAATATGTGTAAGTTTCTTTGCAAACCTTCAAGTGCAATATTAAAGCAATAATTGGTAACTAGATGGCCCAGTGGATAGAGTCCCAGGCCTGAAGTCAGAAAGACCTGAGTTCAAATTTGATCTCAGACACTTACTAGCTGTGTGATCTTGGGAAAGTCTCTTCTCAACCCTATTTGCCTCTGTTTCCTCATCTGTCAAATGAGCTGGAGAAGGAAATGGCAAATCACTGCAGTATCTTTGCCAAGAAAACCCCTAAATGGGGTTACGAAGAGTTGGACATGACTGAAGATGACTAAATGATGATGACGACAAGAAATTCTCTTAATGCCTCTAGGCAACTGTCATACACTGTGCTATATGAAAGATGATTTGGCCACAACCCGAGTTCCCTAAAATGATTAAAGTACAAGCCCTGATCAGCTATGGCCTTATATTTTATGTTACATTATATCACTTATTCCTTAAAATAATACTGTGAGTCAGGTGAGGCACATATTATTTTCCCCCATTTTACAACTATGAAAAGAAATGTAGAGTCACACCGAAAAGCACAAAAATATCGAGTGCTTTGCCCAATATCACAACTATTAAGTGGCAGTCGCAAGATTCAAAATCAGGTGTTCTTATTCCTGATCCAATTCCCTTTTCTGTAGCCTTTAGCTGAAGAAGACATTACATGTAAACATGGTATTTATGAAGCCATATATATGGCTGATAACTTTCTGTAAAGCTGTGCTTATTTTCATGGTACTTGAACTTAGTACAATAATGAATAAACATGCCAACTTGTAGTAGCAGAACTTGCTGGGAAATGATTGATGTGTACAGACTTGAAATTGGAGTAAAATGTAAGGGTTGTTGAGAGCAAATTCTATTTCCTTTTTTAAATCTTTGTGGATACCTATAACTTAGTACAGCACCTTGCACATAGTAGGCTTATGGAATTAGATTGAAAAATGAATTACATTATGCTAAAATTAGGAAAAAAAATATGCTTAAGTTCCAGGTCTAAAACTTGAAAGGAAAGGAAATCCTAAATGTAAAAGATACCTTTCAATTCCTTTGTAAACCACCTCCCTCCAACTCTCACCATCTCTATCTTCTAGTTTTCTGAAAGGGCAAGACCATCCATTTGATCTTGAGTCATTTCACTGCTCTAGGCCTCAGTTTCTTTGTTTGTACATACAATTATAGGATTGAACTTAATATTATCTAAGGTCTTTTCCTATTCTATATCCCATGATCCATGTCCCAAAGTAGGTGGTTTCTAGAAAGAGCCAGAAGACCAAATTCAAGAGAGAGGATCTAGGACAGGATCTAGGCCAGCTGGCCACTGGGGACAAAAAAGTAAAATTCAGTGAAATGCCAATATGCTCATTTTAATTCTATGTTAGCGGATGGTTTCGTATAAGCTGCTATTTTGTATTTTTGGTGGCGATGGATAGCTAGGCCATCTGGAGCAGTGTGATAGCATTCATTCATTCATTCATTCATTCATTCATCTATCCATTCATCAAATAAATATTGAATCCCTGCCATGTGAAAGCCATGATCCTAGTTCCTTGTGAAGATCACAGAAACAAATAAAACACAGCCCACCTTCATACATTACAATCTAGTAAAATAAAGGTGGCTAGAAGAAACCTTGACAATCCTGATTATTCAGTCCAGTCCTATCACTCAATATAAGAGGAAACCAAGGCACAGGAAGATGGAGAGTCACACAGCAAGCAAGCAGCTAAGCCAGTATTTGAGCCCAAATCTTCTGACTCTAAGCCTGATTATTCCACCCTATTGCTCAAAGACACACGCAAAGAAATTATAAAGCAGACTTATATACAAAGACCTCTAACACCAAGCCAAATATAATAAGTGCCATACAAGAGAGAAGAACAAAAAGCCATTGGATCACAGAGAAATAAAAGGTTGGTTCTAACTGGGGTGACCAGTTCAGAGTCTGGAAGGAAGGCAGTAGCAATTGAGTTGGGTTTTGAAAAACAGATAGGCAATCAAAAGAGAGAGCCACTGTGTTCCAGGGGACAATATATTAGTTCTAACATGAAAGGACAGAGGTGTAAATCCTAGCACTGTTACTCATCATCTGTGTGACTTTAGGGAAATCATTTCGCTTCTCTGTACCACAGTTTCTTCATGCATAGAGAGTACTAGAATGAGTCAAATGACCCCAAAATGTATTCAGCATTTGTGATGGGGCACTGGCCAATGAGTCCAGCCCTTCTTAGCAGTCATCAGTGTACTCAGTTGATGCAATTCCCTATGTGGAAGGGGTTGGGGAGAATTGATGATGGTAAAATCACAATGACCTGTAACGAAAATGTCGTGGAGAGATTTGGAGCATTCAAAGACATCCTGTGACTGCTTCTGATCTTCTGCTCTAGTAAAAAGGAGCCTCTTTAGTTGGCCATGGAGCCCAAACTAAGAGGGAATTCTAAAGGCATTCACTGACCAGATTCTCATACTTCTCTTCAGGTGATGCCTTATTGACTGATGACATTCTGGTGAGAGAAAAAAATCAATCAATCAATAAACCTTTATTAAGTGCCTACTATGTGCCAGGCACTGTGATAAGTTCAGGGGATACAAAAGGAAGCAAAAGACAACATTCCCTGCCTTCAAGGAACTTACAGTCTAATGGGGGAGAGAACATGCAAACAAATATATACAAATCAAGCTGTATGCAGGATAAACAGTGTTGTCATGAGCATAGGTCTTGGGCCTTTCCCATCCAAGGAAGACATGTAGCCCATGAATATTGGTTCTTTGCCTCAGTGTTTGTTCTTGTATTTTAGTGAAGGAGCTTGGAGGCTATAATCTGAAGAGCTGCCAAAGGTGCAGGAGTTGAGTCCATCCTGAGACATGTAGCTAAATGGACCAACTTTGAGGCCCAAGGGAGTGTGGCTATGCAAACATGACCTAACAATAATAATTTTCTTTTTGTCTGGACTTGTGATATCATCAGAATTATTGAGACAAGGGCTAATCTAGTAGCAATACCACTTTTACACAAGAAATTTGTAGGACCAATGTAACATAGAAACTATATTAAGTCTGAACCCACTTTCCCCTGGGCTATAGGTAGGATATTTCTCACCATCCTCTTTTTTTTTTTTCAGGGCAATGAGGGTTAAGTGACTTGCCCAGGATCACACAGCTAATACATTTCAAGTGTCTGAGGCTGGATTTGAATTCAGGTCCTCCTGAATCCATGGCTAGTGCTTTATCCACTGCAGCACCTAGCTGCCCCCGGGCTACAGGTAGGATAAAGGAGTGTGCCATGTTTGTACTTCTGTTCTTGCTATATCTTTGAAGTAAATATCCTTTTATAAAAGTTAATTGACACTAAAAAGAACTAAGAGGCCAATCACTGTCATCTAAGGGAGGAACACAAAAAAAATGAGGGCTTAAGCCAATAGTATTAGAGATAAGACACCCTGATGCTTCTGGCATACCCGCACAATCCTCAGGGGATAGTAGAGCCAGTCTCACTCAGAGAGTGGCATGTCAGACACTGTGCTCAGTCCTGGAGATGAATGAAATTATCACTAAGGTCCCTTCTAGTTCTAAATCTATGCTCCTATTAATGGGAAAAGGTGGGTAGAGATTCAGGGTCTTTTTGTTGTTCATCCTTGGTTTTCGAAGAATACCAAAGATATCAAAAGGGTGATATCCTGACATGAAAGCAAATTGGATTGAAGTGAGGCAGATCTGGGCAAAGTTACCAGTCTCAAGCTCTCCTCCAGATCCATAGGAGTCCAGTGGCAAGACAAAAGTCCAGAAAATTGGTGATGGCCCAGGATGCAGTGGGTAGGGGCTGGAAAGTCATTCTAAGCAGAGGGATTGGAATGAGCACAAGTAGGTATTTTTTCAAAGGAAAGGGAAGGCAAGACAAGATGAGAAAAGGGAAAGGAAGGCAAAGGAAAGAAAGAAAGAGGAAAGGAAATAAAACCCTCTAGGGGCTTTTGAACATTATAAATAAAGTCACTGACAGAAATTGTATGTTCATCCAATGTAGTTTTCTTTGTAGTCTCTTTAATAACTAAGTACCCAGTGATAGTGACACCTTTTTTTCTTTTTCTGATTTTTTTAAGCAAACTCATGTTTTGATGTTCTTTTTTACTTCTTGCATCCAGAAAGCTGAAAAGGAAATGGCCACCTCCCACCCCTCCACCCCCTCCCAAAGGGCAGAGTCTATTAGCAGAACAATTCACTTGACAGACACTCGTATTGCCAGAACATTCTCACAGATGAATGGCAGCCTCACACCACAAAACCCTGACAAGCTGAGGGAAAGAGAAGGAAAGGATTCAGATTTAGACTGATTTTGTGAATACCAGTCAAGAGAAAGAAGGAAGAGCTCCTCAGAGAATTGTTCCCATCTCTGAAAGGATCATTAAAGCAAAAATGTATTGTTCTTCATGCTAAACAGCAGGATTTAGGGAAGAAACGCTCTCTTTTATTTTTTAAATGGAAATTGGCAACCAGGAAGACTACAGGTCTCTAATCCTCTAGAGAAAAAGCTTTTTATTTTGAATCACTGTGTTTGCCCTTCTGCATAGTCTGCACATTGCAGGATTTTTCCCCCTACAAAGCCCAAAGTGAGGAAGAGGTATTTGCCAATTAATGGCCTAACTAGATCAGTACAGAGAGTCAAATTGAATCATTCAGGTCCCAAAATTCCATTAAGAGGAGCTCAAAAATCTGGGTTCATTTAGCAGCCTATACTGATCAAATCAGCTGCATGATTTTCAGATACTCTTCTGCTGTTTTCTGCTGTGAAGACTTGTTCCCAATCACAGAGCCAGAAGATTTTACAAGTTCAAAAGGACTCTGGAGAACATCCATTGGAATCCCTTAATCCATAATTAGAAAATTGTTCTACTACTCAGATCTCTTGCTCTTTACTTAATTTCATTATCTTTGCTATCTTTAGTTATACAACTTAGTACTTCTGTGGTATTGACAGTATTGTGTCCTGGAAATTGTAAAAAAAAAAAGAAAAGAAAGAAAGAAAAGAAAAGAAAAAAAAGAAAACCAGTACTATTTCATTATATTCATGTACCAAAATTAATTTATCCAGTCCCTAATTGATGGAAACTGAGGCAAACAGAGTTAAGTGACTTCCCAAGATCACATAGCTATTAAGTGTCTGGGGCTAAATATGAATTCAGGAAGATGAGTTTTCCTGACTTCAGGCCCAGTGCTCTATACACTGTGCCACCTAGCTGACCCCACACAATGGTTAATAGTTTTAAGTCCTTTTCAAACAATTTGTTCATGTTCTTTGGCTTTGTATCCATTTGGAGAATGGTCCTGATGCCCCCTTTTAAAACATCTAAGGAGGATTTTCCTCTATGACGTAATAGCAGCTCACTCTCTGCCCCACAGAAGAGAGAATTGAGCTCATTGTACCTTTATCTGTCAGGATTCCTTCACTCCTTTGGGCTATTTGCATCATTTCTGTATCTTCCCTGCTGTTAGCAACACCTCTAGATATAGCTTCCTCTGAGGGTGTCATCAGTGTGGTTCTCTTTGCAGTTCTGCTGCTGGTGAAGAGCTCAGACAACAGGGCCACAAGTACAAAACACTGAAAATGCCTTCAGGGTTTCTGGAAAGGACTCAAGCAGAAGCTAAGTAGAGTCAGTTCTTGCAGTTGCCAGCTGTCCCTCCACTGAACTCTGAAGTCCTACTTTCAGAGAACCAGGAGCACAGGAAATCATACACCAAACCCCAGCAATGTGGACCACTATTATAAGATCATAGTGTAATGGGACCTTGGAGCATGCCCAGGTCACCTAACATAGAGGCTCCTGGCTTCTCTGCCAGTCCGGTTGGCTATAACATCCTACCTGGAATCCTGGCTCCGTAATCATCGTGCCTCAAATTCCTGGGTCTGGTGGAGATTGCTGCCTGAACTTGAAACTGAGGAAGACAAACAGAAGAGAAATACTCTAAACCCAGAAGAGAAGCCCTGAGAAGACACAGTGACTTCATGCTAAGCAATCTGGGATACTCCGAGGTTCTGTTACAATGGCATCATAGGACTGAAAGGGACCTCAGGAGATATCTAGTCTCATTCCTTCATTCTACAAGAGAGGAAAATGATGCTGCTGTTAAAAGTCTTGCCCAAGATCACAAATTGATGTAATGTAGGCCAAAAGCTCCGCCCCCTCCCCATTATCTGTGCAGTTCAGGCACAGACAACATTACTAGCTCTTTGCCATTAATTACCTAGGTAATTTTGGTGGTATGTTATCTACTATTGAGCAGGTGTGCTTGGTATTCCTGTTACTTGGATCAGATAATATTAGAGATGGAAGAGACCATATGAATAATCTAGTTCCAAATACCTGATTTTATAAATTTTCCAGAGACGGCAAAGGACTCACTAAAAGCCAAGGAGCTAGCCAGTGGCAACAATAACAAAGTGATATCTGATGCCCTTCACTTCAATTATTTTATCCCCAAATATTTGTCACGTAGAATCTTAGAACTAGGTAGGACTTTGGAGGTAATTTAGTATATCTCTAAGCTACATCATGAATCCCTCTATGATATGGTCATCCATTTAATGCTTGAAGATACCTCTTTATTTGAGACAGGGGTGAAGGAGGAAATGGTGTCAGGAGGCATTCAGAAATATGAGATCAAGAAGAGGGAACTAATGGAGAATGGTCAAAATTTTTTCTATAAAATACGAGGCACAGTTCTCCAAAGAGAATGAAGGGGCCAGGGAGGCCATGGGAGACTTGAAGGGGGATAAAAATGTTTGAAAGAGTCACTATGGAGAGTGGGATATTAAGTAGATGAGGGAAGGACAGAAGGATTGCCTAGTGGCAGTGAGGGCCCAATTAAGGTTGTATATCATAAGTTTGTAGTGGACCCCATCAGAACAAATGCATGTTTTTCTCTACCTTCCTTTAGCAGTATATGTGTAGGAGTCAAGGCAGCAGATATGGGAGTCGCCCAATGCTGAGGCCTGGCAAGGTACAATCAGCATTAAAATAAGGGGGCCAGGGACTCAAGACAAGAGGACAATATGCAATTGAAGTGGTTCCCCCAAAGGGTCAAGATAAGGAAAATAGGAAAGTGGCTATGGTGAGATGGTATCATAGAGAACTGAGAGGTTGAGGGACTAGAGGTCATGTAGCATTTGATAAAGGAAGGTAATGGAAGAGATGGAAGGCCAATAGATATGATCATAAGATTTCTTTTTTTTAATAAATAAAGTATTTTTTCCCATTACATGTAAAGATAGTTCTCAACTTTTGTTTATACAGGCTTTCCAATTTCAGATCTTTCTCCCTTCCTCCTCTCCCTCCCCCCTCCCCTAGACAGCAGGTAATCTGATATAGGTCATATATATATATATATATATATATATATAATAACAATAATCATATTTCTGCATTAGTCATATTATAAGAGAAAAATCAGAGCAATGATGAAAAACCTCAAAATAGAAAAAACAACAGCACCAAAAACAAAAGAAATAGTATGGTTCATTCAGCATCTATACTCCACAGTTCTTTTTTTTTTTCCTGGATTTGGAGATCCTCTTCTATCATGAGTTCCCTGGAACTCTTCTATACCATTGCATTGGTGAGAAGAATATAGTCCATCACAGTAGATCAACACTCAATGTTGATGATACTGTGTACAATGTTCTTCTGGTTCTGCTCATCTCACTCATCATCAGCCCACGCAAGACCCTCCAGGTTTCTCTGAAGTCCTCCTGCTCATCGTTTCTTACAGCACAATAGTATTCCATTGTATTCATATACCACAACTTGTCCAGCCATTCCCCAATTGATGGGCATCCCCTCAACTTCCAATTCCTTGCCACCACATAAAGAGCAGCTATAAATATTTTTGTACAAATCATAAGATTTCTTGAACATGGAGGTGGTATGTTTGTGGGTGATGGCAAGGTCAAAGATATGGCCATCTTTGTGTGTGATTGAAATGGAATGGAGGTCATGGAAAATGGGTAGCTTGAGGAACTAAGTAATTATGGTGTTTGAAGGAAAGTCAATATGTAGATTGAAATCTCCAAATATGAAGGCAGGAGTTGGAGAGGAGAAAAATCTTGTGAGTCATACCCCAAACTCATTGAGGAAGGAAAGGTGGTAACCTGGAGGTTTGTGGACAATAGCTATCAGGATTTTGGTTGGTGGTAGAGATGAGTTGCGTGAACCTCAGAGGAGGAGAGGTTATTGAGTGATAGAAACAGAAGACAAATCTGGAAGTGGCTAGGGGAAACAAGGAGTATTCCAATTCCCCTGCCTTGACCAGCAAGCCAAGGGGATTAAGTGAAGGTGCATCAAGTGATGGAGAGGGAAGCTATGCCATTTTGGAGTTAGGTTTAAGCAATAGTTAGAAAATGGAAAGAGTGGGTAAGAAAATATTCAGGATGAAGGCAAGTTGGTTACCTGCAGTACAGGAATTTCAGAGGTCACAGTGGTGGGCTAAGTAACATTTGGTGAGGACTTAGGGGTAGGAAGATTGAGGGGGATGGGCTTAAGGAATTGGGTGGTAGGGGGTGGGGAATGGGGTTTGGATGATGACCTAGAGGGGTTCAGAAACACAGGCATATGTAGGGTATGACCAGGTATGAGAATGTTTATCTCTGAGTGAAAGGTACCACTCCTTTTCCCAGGGGGAGCTGGAGATCAGGAAGGAGACAAGCACGGCATGGGATGAGAGGCCTAAGGTAAAACAGGAGTTTGCTTCTCTTCATACCAGTGGCTCTCCATGTCTTTCAGAACATCAGGTAGGTAGCAGAAGGTAGAAGCTGTCTTGTGCTAATCAGATGTGCTAATGCACCTAAAAGCCTTCCCTTGGGGCACATGGGCAGCAGGAGGGGAAAGGTGCCCAACTGAGGTCAAAGGAAGGTCTCACTCCTGTTCTAGTTTCATGAAGGCAAGGACTGTTTTCCCTTTTATCTTTGAATCTCCAGTGCCACGCATAATGACTGGCACAAAGTGGATATTTAGTAAAAGCTTCTGGATTTTTTGATTCCTGTCTCTGAGACCTGCTCTCTACTACACCCGTGGTTCCCATTTAGTGGTCCAAGACCCCCTTTGGGGTTCTGATGATGGTCCAAGGGGTACATGTTAAAAGTTCTTTAATAATAGGCAACTCGACCATGCAGTGGATAAAGCAGTAGACCTAAAGTCAGGAAGATGAGTTCAAATCCAACCTCAGACACTAGTTATGTGACCCTGAGCAAGTCACTTAATCTCTCTCTCTCTCTCTCTCTCTCTCTCTCTCTCTCCTCTTTCTTTCTCTCTCCCTCCCTCCCTCCCCCTCTCTCTCTCCCCCCTGCCTCAGTTTAGCCAATTGTAAAATTTGGATAGTGATAGCACCTACCCCACAGGGTTGTCGTGAGGATCAAATGACATGATATTTATAAAGCACTTAGCATAGTGCCTGGCATGTGGTAGGTCCACGGACTAGGAGACCCCTCTGCCTTTTGACTACAAACCAAAACTATGACCAATTATAATATGAATCCTGCCTTTTCCATTTGGAAGATCATAAAATCATAGGCACAGATCTGGAAAAATGATAACTGCCAATTATATAGTACCTACTATGTGCCAGGCACTGTGCTAAGTGCTTTACAAATACTATCTCGTTTGTTTCCACATTTTACAAATGAGGAAAGTGAGGCAAACAGAAGATTTTTTGTTGTTATTGTTTGTTTTTTAGCTGACTTGCTCAGAGGTCACATAGTAAATGTCTGAGACTTGATTTGAACTCAGGTCTTCCTGACTCTAGGTCCTGTGCTTTATCTGCTGTGTCACCTAGCTGCCTCAACAAGAAAGGACTTTAGAGGTCACCTAGTCCAAAACCTTCATTTTTTGAATTAGGAAACTGAGCTACAAATGTCAAAGTGACTTGTCCAGGGTCATAGGAGGGGTAAGAGGAATGACGAGGATTTGAACCCAGATCCTGTGATTCCAAATTCAGCATTTTTTCTACTATACTATGCTATGTGATGTTGTCCTTGTGGTTGTTCAGTTGTTTAAGTAATGTCTGACTCTTCATGACCCCATTTGGGATTTTCTTGGCAAAGACACTGGAGTGGTTTGCATTTCCTTCTCCAGCTCATTTTATGGATGAGGAAACTGAGGCAAATGGGATTAACTGATATGCTCAGGGTCACAAAGCTACTAAGTATCTGATGCTGAATTTGAATTCAAGTCTCCTTGACTCCAGACCCAGCTCTTCATACACTAACCACCAAGATTCCTGGAGGAACCATTTCCAAAGAGTACCCCCTCCTCATCTAAAAGAACTGATGACCTCATCTCAGGGAGGTCAGGGGTTTGGGGCTCCAGTATATATTTGCTCTCTCTAAAGTAGCAGCTTAGATCATTCTCACCAAGAGCTTCAGTGTTTGCTGGAAATAACTGAGTTTAGGCTAAACTTCTGCAGCTTGAAGGAACAATTTAGCTGAATATGTCCTTGCTGCAATTTAATCTTTTAGTTGGGCTCCTGGGCCCTAGACAATGGCCTCCTTTCAGACTTGCTCAGTGTTCTGCCTTCAGAAAACCTTCTAATGCTCATCACGTTTGGAAAACAAAAAAAGTGCAAATGCCTGCCGGGTAGATATGGTGCCAACCAGGAGGCCACATTAACGCTTCAGTGACTTTCATTTTTATTTATTTGTTTGTTTGTTTGTCTGTTCGTTTGTTTGTTTTTGCAGGGCAATGAGGGTTAAGTGACTTGCCCAGGGTCACACAGCTAGTAAGTGTCAAGTGTCTGAGGTTGGATTTTAACTCAGGTCCTCCTGACTCCAAGGCCGGTGCTCTATCCACCGTACCACCTAACTGTTCCTGCTTCAGTGACTTTCACTTCAAAACTGGGAGGAGGGGGTGGGGGACAGTGGGGAGGGGTTGGGCTGGCACAAACAAACAGTTTTGGAAATGACTGGATTTTTAAAAATATCATTCTTCCACAGAGCAAAAGTCTTAAGTTTTGTTGTGTCAGCGGTCCCCTTTGGCAGACTGGTGAAGGCTATGAAAGCTCAACATTTCCTTCAATTATTTACAAACATTATAGTAAAAATAAAGTTGAGGGGGAGCTAGATGGTGCAGTGGATAGAGTACCGGCCCTGGATTCAGGAGGACCTGAGTTCAAATCCGGCCTCAGACACTTAACACTTACTAGCTGTGTGACCCTGGGCAAGTCACTTAACCCCAAATGCCTCACACAAAAAAACAAAACAAAAAAAAAGTTGAAATATTTCCCCCCATCCAAATCCACAGACCCACTGAAATCTATCCGCATACCTCAAGGTAAGAACCCCTGGTATAAAGGATTCAAAGCAGGCCTTATAGCCAAGAAGACCTGAGTTTGAGTTATGCTACTGAAGGGAAGGAGGGAAAGAGAGAGGAGGGAGAGAGGAAGAGAAGGAAGGAAGGAAGAAAAAGAAATGAGAAGCAGAATGATTACAGAAAAACCTGGAATTACATAAACTGATGCAGAGCAAAGTAAACAGAACCAGGAGAACGTTATACACAGTAACAATAATATTATATAATGAACAACTGTGAATAACAGCTATTCTCAGTAATACAATGATCCAACACCATCACAAAGAACTAGATGAAAAATGCTATCTGCCTCCAGAGAAAGAACTGATGTTGTCTGAATAGAGACCAAAGTTTACTATTTTACCTCCCTCTCTTCCTCCTTCCTTCTTTTCTTCCTTCCTTCCTTCTATCTTCTTTCTTTTGGTCTGTTTTCTTCCACAAAATGATTTATATGGAAATATACTTTACTTAATTGCACAGGTATAACCTATATCAGATTCCTTACCATCTCAGAGAGAGATATGGAAAGAGAGGGATAGAATTTGGAACTCAAAAAATTTTTTAATTGTTTTAAAATGTTTTTACATGTAATTGAGGGGAAATAATTTTTTAAAAAAGAACTGTTTGAGGGGCAGCTAGGTGGCGCAGTGGATAGAGCACTGGCCCTGCATTCAGGAGGACCTGAGTTCAAATCTGGCCTCAGACCCTTGACACTTACTAGCTGTGTGACCCTGGGCAAGTCACTTAAGCCCAATTGCCTCACCAAAAAAAAAAAAAAAAAAAACTGTTTGGTCATTTAAGTAAATATTCCTTTGGAAAAATATACTGGAACACTTGAAGTTAATATGGGCAAAGACAATATGAGACAGTTTAGATAACAAAAATATAGAAACATAAGGGAAGAAGTCCAGATCCAGAAAATACAATCCATCATATTTAGCATTCAGATTCACAAGAACCCTTATTAACTGAAAAGAGTGATTTCTGCATTTGCTTTAGACCAGTGTTTTAGGTATAAATAGCATGAAACCCAATACATTGAAATGACAGCTTTAAAGAGAACATACATAATATGTTGACAGAAAAAGAGTATTTTTTCCAGAGAAAATTAGAGGTTTTAAACAAATAAAACCAAACTTAAAAAATACATGTATGTAACTTCAAAAGAATTACTTGCATAAGATAATTGTAAAGTTCTTAATACAGTACCTGGCACATAGCAAGTACTATATAAATGTTAGCTACAATTAATATTATTATTAGCATAAGTTTGCTTTTAGAATTGCTAAATGTAAAAAAGCCTCATATGATAGAAGCAATGCTGGTAAGCAACTAACATACCTAAATACATGGGCTGTTGTTGATTCTTTTCAGTCATGTCCAACTCTTTGTGACCCCATTTGGGGTTGTCTTTTTAAAAATTTATTTAAATTCAATCGTTCCCTCCCTCCCCTCCCACCTCACTAAAGTGGTAAGCAATCAGATATAGGTTATGAATGTGCAATTACGTAAAACATTTCCATATTAGTCATTTTATATAAGAAGACTCAATAAAAGAAAAGAAAGTGAAAAATAGCACACTTCAGTCTGTATTCAATCAATATCAGTTCTTCCTTTGGAGGTGGATAGTATACTTCATCATTAGTCCTTTGGTGTTGTCTTGAATCATTGTATTGCTGAGAATAGCTAAGTCATTCACAATTCTTCATCAAACAATATTGTTCTTACTGTATACAACATTCTCCTGGTTCTACTCACTTCACTGTATGTCAGTTCATACAAGTCTTTTCAGGCCTTTCTGAAATCATCCTGCTTGTCATTTGTTATAGCATAATAATACTCCATTACAACCATATACCACAGCTTGTTTAGCCATTCCCCAATTGATGGGCATCCCTTTGATTTCCAATTCTTAGCCACCACAAAAAGAGCTACTATGAATATTTGTGTATAGAAAGGTACTTTCCCCTTTTTTTGGATATCTTTGAGATATAAACCTAGCAGTGGTATTGCTAGACCAAAGCATATGTAGTTTTATAGCCTTTTGGGCATAGCTCCAAATTGTTCTCCAGAATGGTTGCATGAGTTCAGAACTTCACCAACAGTAGATTAGTGTCCCAGTTTTCCCACATCCCCTCCAACATACATTTTTCTTTTTTTGTCATATTAGCCATTCTGATAGGTGTGAGGTGGTACCTCAGGGTTATTTTAATTTACATTTCTCTAACCAATAGTAATTTAGAGGATTTTTTTCATATGACTATAGATAGCTTTGATTTCTTAGTCTGAACCTGTCTTTTCATATCCTTTGATCATTTATCAATTGGGCAATGACTTGTATTTTTTATAAATTTGACTCAGTTCTCTATATATTTGGAAAATGTGATCTATATTAGAGATACTTGTAAAAATCCTTTACCATTTCTCTGCTTTTATTATAATTTTGGTTGCATTAGTTTTGTCTGTGCAAAAACTTTTTAATTTTATATAATCAAAATGATCTATTTTACATTTTATAATGCTCCCTATATCTTCTTTGGTCCTAAATTCTTCTTCTGTCCATAAATCTGACAGATAAACTATTCCATGATCTCTTCATTTGCTTATAGTATCACCCTTTATGTGTAAATCTGACCTTATTCTAATACCTTATATGGTGTTAGATGTTGGTCTATACCTAGTTTCTGCCATACCACTTTCCAGTTTTCATCAAATAATGAGTTTTTGTCCATTTGGGGTTTCCTTAGCAAAGATATTGGAATGGTTTGCCATTAATTGAATGAAAAGGTTCTCAGAAATGTGGGGCTTGTCTGCTTCCCACCTTATTATTAGTAAGTGAAGCTATTTGATGCTATTTTGCATAAGATTTACCAAATATTATCTTGACCATATCCATAGGTATGAATATGCAAATCTCATGCAAAATAGCATCAAATAGCTCCATTTACTTTTTCATTTAATTATTGAAGACCTAAAACCTTTCTATTTTTATTGCAAATGGATAAAGCCATAGATGTAAAAATACTTATTTTCATTTTATATATACACGTATGTGTTTAAGCACATAACATGTTATATAAAGCTACATCAGGTTTGTAACTTTGCAAATCTATATATGACAATACCACATCAACAGAAATATTCAATAGGATCAATAGATTTTTTTATAAAAATAAAATATGGATTCTTCACTGACTGAGCTCAATCAATGTCATAATGAATGTCAGTCTACATGTTAAAAATATTGCCTCATGAAATTGGGACAAATTTCATGCTTCACAGATAATCATTTACATTGAGAAATAGACATAAGGTGTTACATACAGTTTTTTCAAGCTGTTACAAAAGTAATCAACTATTAAAAAAGATGATTATAAGACAGGTTCTTTGCAAAATTGTGTGTTGACATGGGAGCAGAACTTAGAGTACTTCTACATCATTATAAAATATGAGTGCTTTCTCCTGACAAAGTACTTCATAAGATGTTTGAACTACAGGGAGAAATTGCCATTTTTCCTATTGCTAATAATAATAAAGAAGAAGCAGAAATCATTTTATAACAAAATTTTCCCTAAAACTTATATGTTTGATGGATTTTCCAAAAATGGAATACTCTAAATAAATCAATATAAGGTCCTCAAATTCATGTTCTTATCTAAAAAATAAAATGACTGCATTTAGGAGAACATAGTTATGGATCATAGATTTACAAAATAAATTTTTAATATATTTCTTAACTTTAAAAATAATTATCTGTCCTGAAAGTAAAATAGGAGAAAGTAAAGACCTTTTTTTTAACTGCTTCGCTAGTCTGTACAAGTAATTCTGATTTTTAAGACCTATGTATTAATAAATATAAATGAATAAGGGACCCATTTGCCATAAACAAATATGATACATTTTGTTTTATATCCCTAAGCACAGCCATGCTGGTAGGTAGAGGAGAGGACCCATTATCCAGACATGGGTTATAGTCCTTGCATTTGTATATCCCCTAAGCCATAGCTTAGGAAGTAAGAGCAACTGTAAGGAATATTAGTACCAGCCCTAGTTAATGGCTGATGCTTCTAAAGGAAAGAACATGTGTGTCAGGGAGGCAGAGCATTACAAAAGATGGCTTTGTATCAGTAGGGAATTAGGGAGAAAGTAAGGCAATTCTCCTTTATTAAGAGAAAATAGTCAGGGAGGACTTGGGTGTCTGGTGAAATAGGGCACCCAAACTGGCAAAGCCTGGTGAGTTTTTATAATAATAATATAAAATTCTTATCTGTATCAAACAAAACCAAATGTTGAGGGAGAAGGGGCCCCTGAACCTGCTATGCAGATTCATGGTAGGAGTGGAAGGAGAAGGGAAAAGGTCAGGTAAACATCTGGGGAAACAACAGGTCAGTTAAAGGGGCCCATCAAAAGGGAGCAGGAGATTTTAGCCTTCACCGCAGACTTTTCTTTGTCCAGGTGACTCATCTTTTTATGCTTTGGCTGACTGTGAATAAAGAGTTATCCGGTTTAGCAGAGTGATAAAAATTTACCACTATTCCCTGCTTTTTTGATGGGTTAAATGAGGTTCTCTGCTGTAAAATATACATACCTCAATTATTGGTTGAAGAAGAATTACAAATAATAGAATCACCAACATACTATATTTTGAGAAACTTCAGGCTGAAAAATAAGCCCACCCATCACATTAATATCATTATGATTATGTAAGTCATCAATATGAAAATCATAAAAGATCTTATCAATTGCTATCTTTTGTTTATATAGTCATTCAATGTATTTCAAGATTTGTGTGTTCCAATAAAAATTATAATACATTTAATTTTATTTTAATAAGTATGTGAAGAAAAATGTATATAGATTGTTTTTCTGAAACTGGGGGTCATAACAATTTTTTGTGTAAAAGTGGGGAAGAATACTTACATAATTATGTTAAAGGACAGTGTGTTAATTCTCATGACTCCATACCTAAGTCATGCCTTACATCTCTGTCAGCTCTGGATCACATCAAGGCCTCAGTGGTATGCAGGAAGCAGCTCCCAATGCATAGACTGACGCCACTTCTCCCTCAACCTGGACAATCAGAATGAGATCCAGATGCATTCTTTCATTTCCAGATGTATTCTGCTTACAATCTTCTCTGTGAATGAAAATCTCTTTGTCCATCAGTCCTTGATTTGGTGGTAAGTGCCTTTAAAATTATGCAAAGTAATGACTCGGTACCATCAGATGGATGAATGGTAGGTGTTCTCTGGGTTTATGGGGACATTCTTGAAGCACATTTCTGTTTGTTTGGTTTTTAATAGGTATTAAAAAGTTCAATTTGTCACTATGATAGGCCTAAAACCATCTTGCACTGAGGAGATGCTGAATATCTCTCACATTTTTCATCCCTTTTCATACTAAAAGTTCACAGGTATTATTAAGGTTCTTCCTATCTATGTGAGTTGCTTTACATACCTATAAATGCAGTACTCAACAGTACTTGTTTACCCCAGGGTGGGCCTCATGAGCAGCAGCTAGCACCAAGTAACACACAGTGCTGGCTCTGGAGTCAGGAAATCCTGGGTTAGAATTCTACCTTAGACACTTACTGGCTATATGACCCTAGAAAAATCACATAACCTTTTTGAGACTCCAATTGTTTTCATTTTTAAGATAGGGTTAATAATGGCATTTACCTCACAAATTAGTTGTAAGTATAATACAGTTACTATTTCACAAAGTAGAGGTTCTTAGCCTTTTTGGGTGACTTAGTCTTCTTTAGCAGTCTAGTGAAGCCTGTGGATACCATCTCAGAAGAATGTTTTTAAATGCATAAAACAAAATGCATAGGATTATAAATGAAACCAATTATATTGAAGTGCAGTTATAAAAAATTTTTTAAGTTAATAGACCCCAGGTTAAGAACCTGTATCAAAAAGCATTATGTAAATGGCAGCTATTATTAATACATTTTAGAAGAACATTGTTCAAAAGTTCTGGGTTTTTCAATAAAAGGCTTTAATTACAATTGTAAACCTTAGACATCAAAGTCAGAAAAGAATAGGCTTTTTTAAAAAAAAGTTTATTTCCTACTCCTAACTAAAATTAGCATACCATGAACACTCAAATGATCTGTGATTTTGTCAGTGATTTGGTTTTTTATTCTCTTCTTTTTAAAATATTATTTTACTTTCCCACCAATTACATGTTAAAACAATTTTTAACATTTGTTGGGGGTTTTTTAAAGTTCTGAGTTCCAAATTCTATCCCTCTCCCCACCCCACCCCTTGCTGAGATGGTAAACAATTGGATATAGGTTATACATGTGCAATCATGTAAAAACTTTTTATACTAGTCATTTTGTGCAAGAATACTTGATGAGAGGAAGGAAGAAAGGAAGGAGGGAAGGAAGGAAGGAAGGAAGGAAGGAAGGAAGGAAGGAAGGAAGGAAGGAAGGAAGGAAGGAAGGAAGGAAGGAAGGAAGGAAGGAACAAAGGAGGGGAAGAAGGAAGGGAGGAAGAGAAGAAAGGAAAAGGGGGAAGGAAGGAAGAGAAGAAAGGGAGGGAGGAAGAGAAGAAGGGACAGAGGGAGGTAGAGAAGAAAGGGAAAGGAAGGAAGGGAGGGAAGGAAGAAACAAATGAAGGAAGAAAGGAAGGAAGAAAGGAAGGAAGGGGGAGAGTATGCTTCAGTTTATATTCGGACATTAGATAACATTTTTTCATCATGAGTCCTATAGGATTTGTCTTGGATCATTTTATTGCTGAGAAGAGCCAAGTCATTCACAATTCTTCATCTTACAGTATTACTATTACTCTGTACAGGATTTTCCTGGTTCTGCTCACTTCACTTTTTATCAGTTCATTTAAATCTTTCGAGTTTTTTTTTTCTGAAATCATCCTGCTTGTCATTTCTTATTGCACAATAATATTCCATCACAATCATATACCACAACTTATTCAGCCATTCCCCAATTGATAGGTGTTCCTTCAGTTTCCAATTTTTTGCTACCACAAAAAGAGCTGCTATAAACATTTTTACAAATAGGTCCTTTCCCCTTTTTTGGATGTCTTTGGAATATAGACCTAGCAGTGGTATTGCTGGGGGACATGCACAGTTTTATAGACCTTTGGGAATGATTCCAAATTGCTCTCCAGAATGGTTGGATCAGTTCACAACTCCAATGGTACATTAGTGTCTCGATTTTCCCATATCCCCTCCAATATTTATCATTTTCATTTTTTGTCATATAAGCAAACTTATAGGTGTGAGTTGGTATTTCAGAGTTGTTTTAATTTGCATTTCTCTATTCAATAGTGATTTAGAGAATTTTTATATGATGATAGATAGTTTTTTTGTTTTTGTTTTTGTTTTTTTGCAGGGCAATGAGGATTAAGTGACTTGCCCAGGGTCACACAGCTAGTAAGTGTCAAGTGTCTGAGGCCGGATTTGAACCCAAGTACTCCTGAATCCAGGGCCGGCACTTTACCACTGCGCCATCTAGCTGCCCCCGATAGTTTTGATTTCTTCACCTGAAAACTTCCTGTTCATATCCTTTGACCATTTATCAATTAGGAAATGACTTCTTATAAATTTGAATCAATTCTATATATATTTGAAAAATGAAGCCTTTATTAGAGATACTTGCTGTAAAAATTTTCTCAGTTTTCTGCTTTCCTTCCAATTTTGGTTGCATTAGTCTTGTTTGTGCAAAAACTTTTAAATTATATAACTGAAATGATCCATTTTACATTTTGTAATGCTCTCTATATCTTGTTTGGTCCTAAATTCTTCCTTTATCCATAGCTCTCACAGGTAAACTATTCCATGCTTGCCTAATTTGATTATGGCATCATCCTTTATGTCTAAATCATATATCTATTTTGACCTTATCTTGGTATGTAGTATTAAATCTTGGTCTATACCTAGTTTCTGCCATATTGTTTTCCAATTTTTCCAGTAGTTTTTGTCAAATAATGAGTTTTTGTTCCAAAAGCTTGGATCTTTGGGTTTATCAAACAATAGATTATTATGGTCAGTTATTACCATGTATTATGTACCTAATCTATTCCACTGATCCACCACTCTATTTCTTAGCCAATACCAGATTGTTGTGATAATTACTGCTTTACAATACAGTTTGGGATCTGGTATGGCTAGGTCATCTTTCTTCACATGTTTTTTTCATCAATTCCCTTGATATTCTTGAGCTTTTGTTCTTCCAGATGAGTTTTGTTATTATTTTTTCTAGCTCTATAAAATAGATTTTGGTAGTTTAATTGGCATAACACTGAATAAGGATGTTAATTTAGATAGAATTGTCATCTTTATTATATTGGCTTGGCCTACCCAAGAGCAATTAATGTTGGGATTATAATTGCCCAATCTGTAAGAAAAACCACTGAAACACAGCTCTGAGCCCATGGCACTTTATTAAAAGGTTCATGGTACCCTCTAATGAAGTGGACCTCAGATTTTCCTCATGTCCCTTTCCTCCAGGGCCTTATTTTTATAAGGTCTGATACCTGAACACTCTATAGAGGTTGCACAAAATATAGAATGCCATTGGTTGACAGACCTTTCTTCAAGGGCCAAAAATTGAGATAGGCAAGGCAAGAGTCATCCCTGGTGACCAAGTGGTCATAAAATGGTCACCTGCTCATATTGGGCAAGAGAGGGTGTTCTAGAAATACAAAAATAAGTTGAAGGACTTTCCAAAGAATCAAGGCATCCCACCCATGCTGGGTTTGGACATAGAAATTGAGTAACACAAGATGGAGATATCTTTGTCAGTATTCTTGTAGTTGTGCAAGTGAGCTTTATAACTGGTAAACAAGTAGTGAACATTATGTAAAAGTCCGAGGCCTTCTATAGAGGTCTACTATAAGAACCTTGAGGAAACCAAAGTATTTCTGGATATCACCAAAATTCATTAATTCAGTTTTGTCTCTTCATTCAAACTCAAAACTTTTAGTTTCTGTCTTTCCTTAATGAATGTTATAGTGTCAGAACATCACATTAATGAATCTAAATGAGAGTTTTATGTCATTGGAGAAAGAACCAACCAGATGAAGGAGTTATTTAATGTGTTTTGAGGTGAATCCAAATATCTTGGTGCCATTCAAGTATGACAAGTGATTAAAGAGATTTTTATCTCAATTTATTTAATTTGGCATTCATATTTAGTTCTGTTGAGAAAGATGGTAATAGCTCAATAGGCTTAAACTCTGCCCCTGAAAAATGCTCCATTTTGTTTGAGTCATTCTTTTTTTTGGGGGGGGGGAGGGCAATGAGGGTTAAGTGACTTGCCCAAGGTCACACAGCTAGTAAGTGTCAAGTGTCTGAGATCAGATTTGAACTCAGGTCCTCCTGAATTCAGGGCCGGTGCTCTATCCACTGCCCCATTGTTTGAGTCATTCTTGATAGTATTGTTGAGGCATGTTTCAAATAGAGACTGGTTTTTCATGTGGACATCTAGAATGAAAATCTAGAATTTTCATTACATTGGGATCTTTCATATTGTATTTTACATACTTAAAGTAAGCCATGAATATAGAATGAAGTCAGAGGCTATGTGTTGATGCTCCACAAAGGCAGCATAAAATGTGATGGCAGTTTGGGGAAGCTTCTTTGAAAACTGGGCAGTTAGGCAATATAGTGGATGGAGCCCTGGGCTTGGAATCAGGAAGACTCATCTTTATAAATTCAGATCCAGCCTCAGACACTTAGCAGCTGTGTGACCCTGGGTGAATGAATATTCTCTGGTTACTCCCAGCAGTGTCATCTGGACTTACTGACTCTTCCTGGGGAAATCATTCCACCCACGCAACTCAAGGTCAACTTTTTTTGGTTCACTATACAGTTGTTTGATTTTTGTATCCAGTTGTCAGTAATTTTCTGTGCAGGTCTAGTTCAGGGTAGGAAGCCTATCTTTTGCAAGGCCTTAAGAATGGATGATTCTATGTCTTTGCCATCCTCACCTAGCCCTGAGAGACCCTGTTTGACCTTCGTAACCAGGCACCAACCTATCTTTACAGATTTGGATTTTGTTTGTTTTTTGTTGTTTGTTTGTTGTTTTTTTTTTCACTTACTCTGGTCTAACCAGATGGGCCTTCTTACTTTGTCAACCCAAGTACACATCTCTATCTCCATGCCTAAAATGTATTATCCTCACCTCCAACTCATAGAATCCACAATTTTCTTCAATGCTCAGTACAAAAGGCACCTCAACTAGGAGGTCTTTCCTTAATAGAGTGCTGAACTCGGAAATCACAGGACCTGAGTTTAAATCCCACTTCTATTACTTGTGCCTGTGTGACTTTGGGCAAATCACTTTGCTTTTGGGACTCGATTTCCACATCTAAAAGTAGTGAAGTTTGGACGAAGCATTTCCCATACAGCTGTGTGCCCTTGCAATGGTCCCTTCCAGTGGAATATAGCTTCTGAACCCTTGTAAAAATCTAGCCCCTCGTGAATAGACATCGATAACCAGCACCTTCTAATTGGTCCCCTAACATCCCTGTGACTGAGGTTGTGTCAAAGTTAGGAGGAGCTGCCCACTGAGTAGCTATAGAGAGGCTTCATCTACCTCTCTTTTGAGCATGACACTTGGGACTCTGCCAAATGTTCATGGACTTCCAACTGTCAGGAAGGGGACTTGTCTATACCCTCCCCCTACCCCCAAGCAACATCAGCTAAAAGCAAATGATAGTGAGGGCATTTGGTTTGTGATGAGAAGTGAGCAGCCTATACCAAAGCATGAGACACATATCTTGAGCTAGACTCTGAGAGTCTAGTTGGGGAGGTAAATGTGACCAAACACATTGGGCAGGTGAAAAGAGGGACAGAGATGCCAATAGCAATAAGCTCAGGCAAGCCTCTATCATAGCAGTTCCACACAGCCACTGGAGAGACAGATGTCTTTTCAACCATGCCCAACCCCAGGAATAGTAACAGAGACCTTGGCGACCTCTCAGAGGGTGAAGAAAAATGAAGCATGACCAAAGCTCCTTTTATGTAGAGTTAAATAAAGAAATGAACAATAAAGGCATACACATGACTTCCAGGTCGTCACCTATTATGTTGTCAAATTATTTTTGTTATTGATTTATACCTGCATTCTAGCTTACTAGCGCATTTGAGCCAACAAAGTGCTTTAAAGATTTGGGGGGGGGGGGATTTACATGGGCTGAAAACAACAAGAGTAGGAGAGAAGGGAGGGTGGAGTACCACCAATTCAGAGTGATGAGTTAGCTCTTGAGTTATCCAGAAGCCTGGATGGATGTGCAATTTGTGCAACTGGTGCAATTTGATGCAATTTCCAGCCTGTCTTGGAGAGGGTGTACTTGACCCTGCCCAGCTGGCTTTGCCTGGAGGGTGTGGAGGGTGTGCTGGAATACCTCCACACTGTAGGAAGGTGTGTCACGCCAACTGACAGCTCTACTCAGGCAGACAACTGCTATCAGGTAAGTCAGTTATGCTGCTTCAGAAACACAGCCTGTGATTTGCAAGCCTTTACATCTCACCTCAGAGGCAACAAGCCAAGCTCCATCTGTACCTGAAAAGGCCAATTGGGCACTTGTCCCATGACCTGTGGAGCTATATACACTTCTTTCATTCTCCACTGGAAGATGAAGAAATAGCTGTGGGGAAAAGAGGGGGAAAGAAAGAAGGAAATAAACATTTATATAGTGACTATTATATACCCCTCCCGGGGGCACTGTCTTGGGGCAGAGGGGCTTGCTTCAATGAAACTATGAGCTTCAGCATGCAGGGTTCCCCAAGATGGATAAGTCATAAGGACAGTTCTAACAAAAGGCGATCCACTGGAGAAGTAAATGGCAAACCACTGCAGTATCTTTGCCAAGAAAACTCCATAGACAGTATGGTCCATGGAGTCATGAAGAATCAGACACAACTGAAAAACAAGAAATGATGTGCCAGGCACTGTGCCAAAGCCCTTGTTTACAATTATTTTCTTATTTGATCCTCACAACAACCCTGAGAGGTAGATGCTGTTATTATCCCCAATTTATAGTTGGGGAAATTGAGGGCAGATAGAGGTTAAGTGACTTGCCTAAGATCACACAGCTATTAAGTGCTTAAGGCCAAATTTTAATTCAGGGCTTCCTGATTTTGGACCCAGCTTTCTAATTTCTGTGCATCTAACTGAAGGATTTCTCCTACAGAGATACTTGTCCCCCAAGATCTAAATCTGGATTTTTTTCCAGAGACCCTTGGCAAGATCACTAGTGACATCATATACCACACAAGACCATGGATGAAGAGCAGGGAGGGACCTCTGAGGTCAGCTAGTCTTTCCTCCATCATTTCAAAGATAAGGAAACTGAAGCCCATAGAAAGGAAGTAGCATACTCAAGGTCACTCAGGTATTAATCCCTCAGAAGTAGAATTTGAACCCAGGTCCTCTGACTGGATAGCCAATACTTTGCCATTGTACCACCATGTAACAATCCTGACCAGTAAGATAGCTAATGGTCTTATCTTGGCCTAAGCTTACTCTTTGGAACCAAACCAGGTTGGGTGGGGTGTGTCTAGATGGAGAGCTTAGCTCCATAGGAACACCTGCCCTGCGAAACTACATGTGTGACTCACTCTATCAATTCCTATGACTCATCGGAAAGCCTCTGCCCCAGCCTGTTGGTGGTGGAGGGTTCTGTACTTTTGTAGGAAGTGCTTCCTGAGTGAGTCATGCACAGGTGGGGGCTGACCATTGGTGCTCCTGGAAGATCCCAGGGCACTGTCCAGAAAAATAGCAGTGTGAACCCCTGTTCAAATTCCTTTCTTTCTGTCTGTCTCATTTAACTTATGATAAAGGAGTCTAGTGAAAGGAAAAGCGCAAAGAGCCTTTCTCTGCTTTAGCATGCAAAATCAGTGTTTAAAGTTTCTGAAGCAGTGTGGCATCATAGGAAAAGCCCCAGAATCAGAAGTCTGAAGATCCAGGTCTGAGTCCTGGCTCCATCATCTGTTACTCATTTCTGTCTCTTTACCTCTCTAAAACTCACAGGATTGTTGGGACAAACAGTGGACTTCCCTATTTAAGGTGCTTTGTAAATGTAATTTTTTTACTTGGTTGGGCAGAATCATCTCTAAGATACTTTACAATTTAAGGCTAAGAAGTCTGCTTACCCCACAAAGGAATTTTAATGGTTACACCCAGACTCAGATACAGGGTGAGCCAAAAGTCACGATGTTTTAATAATTTTTTGAAAATTATTTTTTTTATTTTTCACACATAATATAAATCAATTTCCTATACATACTGTATATGATGCTATGGTATTGAAAAATAAAAACAAAAAATAAAGGAGTTATTAAATATTGAAACTCCTTTGTGACTTGGCCCATCCAGTAGAAAGAAGTTCTTCACAGGCTGCCCCCTTCCTATCTTCCTAGTTTTTTTTTACAATCTTCTCTCTATATATTCTATTGTCCAGCCACATATAATAAGTCTACTTGCCATTCCTCACAATCCACCTAACATCCCTCACATCCACATAACACTCTATCTCCTGCTCCTGGAATTTTCTCGCTCCTTGCCTCTGCTCCTTTGAATCCTTAACTTCCTTCCAGGGTCAGCCCAGTTTTTACCTACTTTCCTTTTTGTTCCCTCTCCTTCCTCAAATTGTGTAAGGGAGTAGTCTTTCAAAACGCAGGACCTAATCACAGAAAAGGGAGCAAACAGTAAAGCAACTGTAAAAGTGCTACCACAGATAGGGGATTACTTTATGAGGCATAAATTAGTCCCTTGAATGAATAAGAAAAGAAACAATGGGATAGGATGAAAGATAATAAGCCACACCTTTGTATAACTCTAAAGGTCAGTTCACTGTGACCAAACAGATTTTAAGAGGAGCCCAGATCCTGACAAAATGAATGGAAGAAACATGGAACTGGAAAAGGGGAAGCCATTTAGAGCTGGGAAAGCAGAAGTATTAGGCAAATGCAACAGATGCAAAGAGAGGGGCCAAGACGTTGAAATGGAGGCTGCTTGGGCCAATCTGGCATCAAAACAAAGCAAAGCAAAACAAAACAAAACAAAAATATCTGTGTTGCTGAAACACTCCTCCTTGGGACCCCAATGTAGTCATCTTGTGTTTCCTTTTGGGGGTGGTGGCAGGGCAAGTTTGTTTACCTTTCTTTGTTTTAAATCTTTTCTTTGTCTTTATAAATAATAATAGCAATTCCTATTCAAGAATTGGAAATAGAATTGGGGAGAAGCAACTAAGGGGGGAACATCCCAAAAAAAGAAAGAGAGAGAGAAAGATCTTCCACTAAAATGCTTTCCAGAAGTGCTATCTCTGACTAGGGGCTCAGAGCTAACAAACAAAGAGAATAATAGATCCTTTCATGTTATTTCTCAAAACGAAGGAGCACAGTGTGTAGCATGCAGTAGGCATTTAATGAATCCATGTTCATTGAGTGTTGAGTAGTAATATGATGCAATCGATTTATAGTAGGCATGTGCCTTTCCATTGTCCTTTGGATTCCCTGCCATTTTTGCTCTGAGATTCACAGCTATATAGTGTTGGTTTTAAAAAGATGGGTTTTGTGTCAATGAACAGAATTGAAAATGTTGTCTAAACAGAAATAGGATCTAACTCAATCCTGTCCTAGGCACAGATATTTAAGCTTTAACTTCATCTTGTCCCAAAACTGACCTCTATACCATACACTATGTGCACTCTCCCTCCTCTTTCTTCCAAATATCCTTTATTTAGTGTCTTGTGTTTGGATCCCTAGGTAATGCCTGGCACATAATGCAAAGTAAGTACTTAATGCATGCTTTGTCTGCCTCCTGCCTGCCTGCCTGCCTGTCTCTGTCTCACTGTCTCTATCTCTCTCTTCCTGTCTCTGTCTCTGTCTCTCTCCATCTGGGCAAAGGGTCAGTATTAAAGTAAGTGGGAAATAGAAATGTGTAAATATCACCATAGCACTCCTTTAAAACTAATACATATAGTGAATGTAAGTTCATGGAAGACAGGCGTTGTTCTTTTGTATCCTCAGCTTATACATAATATAATATAACATGTATCACTGCATCTTATACATAACAATTTAATAAATGATTTTTGAATGTGATTTAACTGAATCCTTAAACATTTATTTGCAAGTGTGTTTCTTATCAACATCCAGGTGTTCTTCAGGATAATAATAACCACACACTTATGTCATATTTTTTTCTCAGAAGAATTCAAGGCAATTTATGACATTCTTAGTAGCTCAGTCAGCCCCACCCTTTTTTTGCCCAACATAAGGAAGAAAGCCTGCAAACTGGGTTTTTACCTATTGGATTTTTACCTATGCCTGAAGGAAAGAGCAAAGTGGCAAGACCAGTGAGGCAAGATGCAAAATTACACATCTAGCAAGACACCAGAAACAAAATTCAGCACCTCAATCCTTGCAGAAAAGATCCTAAGATCAGGTATTTAAATTTAGGGGTGCCCAAGAAAAGTGGTCTCTAGGAAAATCTGGACAAAGGAAAGAATGACAATTTCTCAGGGATTCAAAATTCAGACTATATGATTTAAGACTTTATTGATAAATCATTCAATTGAAAATATCACATATTCTATTGTACTATAAGAAATGATAAGCAGGATAATCTCAGAAAGGCCTAGAAAGATGTGTATGAACTGATGTATAATGAAGTGAACAGAACCAAGAGAATATTGTACACAGAGATGGCAATATTGTTTGATGAAGAACTGTGAACAACTTAACTATTCTAGGCAATATAATAATCCAAGGCAATCCCAAAGGACTAATAATGAAACATACTATCCACTTCCAAAGAAAGAATTGATATTGATGGAACACAGACTGAAGCATGTGATTTGTCACTTTCTTTCATTTTTTTAGATTTTATTCAAGTATTCTTATGCAAAATAACTAATATGGCAATGTTTTACATAATTGCACATATATAATCCACATCTGATTGCTTACCACCTCAGGGAGGTAGGAGAGGAGGGAGGGAAGAAGGGTTAAAATTTAGAACTGAATACTATAAATAAAAATGTTTATTGTTTTTTAAAATGAAAGAAAACATCACATGTTCAAAAACAGAAATAAGACCACATTGTATAATGGAGAGTTCATTGGATCTGGAGTCAGAGTACCTGAGTTAAGATCCCAGCAATGGTATTATTATCTGTGTGATCTTGAACAAGTCTTTTCTCTCTCAATCTGTTTCCTCATCCGTAAAATGAGGGGGCTAAGTGAGAAGATACAGCTAGGTAGCACAATGGACAGAGTGCTTGACTTGGAGTCAAGAAAACCTGAGTTCAAATCCACCCTCAGATACTTAGTAGCTGTTTTACCCTGAGCAGCTAGGTGGCGCAGTGGAGAGATCTTTCCCCTCTTCCTCCAGTACCCCCAGTCAAGAAGACCTCAGTTAAATTCCAGGCTCAGGCACTTACTAGCGGTGTGACCCTTGGTAAATAACTAAACCCTGTTTGCCTCAGTTTTCTCATCTGTAAAATGAGCTGAAGAAGGAAATAACAAACCACTCCAGTATCTTCGCCAAGAAAAAAGAGTCACACACAAGGGGCAGCTGGGTGGCACAGTGGATAGAGCACTGGCCCTGAAGTCAGGAGGACCTGAGTTCAAATCCAGCCTCAGACACTTAACACTTACTAGCTGTGTGACCCTGGGCAAGTCACTTAATCCCAATTGCCTCACTAAAAAAAAAAAAAAAAAGAGTCACACATAACTAAAAATGACTGAACAACAACAAAGTCTCTTAACCTCTCTCAGCCTTATTGTCTTCATCTGTAAAATCAGGGGGTTGTACTCAGTAGTCTCTAGGGTCCCTTCCAATTATAAATCTATGGTCTTAGGACTTCTAATCTCTAGATCCTATGAGTTGATGCCAAGGTGCTCTAAGTGGGGAAAACAACACATTCAAAATCCTGGAGTCCAAAATAAGCACAGAATCCATGAGTACTGATGAAAAGCCAGAAGGGTTTCATTGGTTTAAAAATTTAGAGCTGACTTTATGTGGTAGCAAGGAATTGGAAGTTGAGGGGGTGCCCATCAATTGGGGAATGGCTGGACAAGTTGTGGTATATGAATACAATGGAATACTATTGTGCTGTAAGAAATGATGAGCAGGAAGAGTTCAGAGAAACCTGGAGGGTCTTACGTGAGCTGATGATGAGTGAGATGAGCAGAACCAGAAGAACATTGTACACAGTATCATCAACATTGAGTGTTGACTTACTGTGATGGACTATATTCTTCTCACCAATGCTGGTACAGAAGAGTTCCAGGGAACTCATGATAGAAGAGGATCTCCAAATCCAAGAAAAAAAAAAGAAAGAACTGTGGAGTATAGATGCTGATTGAACCATATTATTTCTTTTGTTTTGGGTGCTGTTGCTTTTTTTTTTCTTTCTATTTTGAGGTTTTGCATCACTGCTCTGATTCTTTCTCTTGTAACAGGATTAATGCAGAAATAGGATTAATGTTATTATGTGTATATATATGTGTGTGTATATATATATATCTATATGTATATGTATAGAGATATATAGATATAACCTATATCAGATTACCTGCTGTCTAGGGGAGGGGGGAGGGAGGGGTGGGAGGGAGAAAAATATGAAATTGTAAAGCATTATAAACAAAAGTTGAGAACTATCTTTACATGTAATGGAAAAAATAAAATACCTCATACATTAAAAAAAAATTAAAAAAAAAATTTAGAGCTGAAAGTAATGTTAGATCATATAACCCAGTCCCCTCACTTTATAGAGGAGGTCCATCCAGACAACAGTGAAGTGATCTGTCCAAGGTCAAACAGGTGATACTAAATGGGCTCTGATGCCTTCTTGGAAAGTATAGATACCAGGCTATAATTCTGTCAAATATAGGTCCTCTTGTGGCGTATAAGGCATGGTCATTATGTGTCAGTATCCCTAAACATACCTAAACTACTTTCTATACATGCCTATGGTCCTTTTCATATAAAACAGATTCATCTAGTGAGGTGTGGTGTTTTTTTTAATTTCCAAATTTTTCCATGTAAACAAACAAATCTGACATGCCTACGAATGTCCCTTTTCCAAAACATGTGATGAAACACTCAAAGAAAATCTACATGACAGTAAAGAAGAAAGGAACTAAATCTCAATAGACTGAAAGTAAATGAGTCATATAGAAGGCATGATATCAATCTCATCAATCTCATTGGGTCAGGGAAGAGCCCAAGGGAGAAAGAAGGCAAAATAAAGAACAAAAGCTGGGGAGAAAAAGAAAGAGGAATGAGAAAATCTATCATAAGGCACAAACTTTAACCAGAACTAAATCATAATATAGTTCTGGAAATGCTAGCAACAGCAATAAGAGAAAGAAACTAAAGGCATAAAGACAGGAAAAGAAGAAGTAAAACAATCCCTGTTTGCTGATGGTGTGCTGATAAACCTGGAAGATCCTAGTGAAACAGCAAAGATACTAATGAAGTCAGTTAATAGTTTTAGCAAAGTTATAGGCTACAATAAATCCTCAAAAATCATTAATAGTCACCCTTCCACAATCATGAGTACAATGATCCTATGTTGGATTTCATAAAAGGGAAAAATAAATGAAGAATTTCATTTTTTAAAATCAATAGCATTTCTGTATAATAATAACCAAATCCATACCCTTCCAAATAACTACAAAAAGCACAAAATATCTGGGGAATGATCTATCGAAGCACACAAAAGACTTGTATAAATTCAATTACAAAGTTTTCCTTAAAGAACAACTTTGGGGCAGCTAGGTGGCACAGTGGATAGAGGACCAGCCCAGGATTCAGGAGGACCTGAGTTCAAATCTGGCCTCAGACACTTGACACTAGCTGTGTAACCCTGGGCAAGTCACTTAACCCCAATTGCCTCACCAAAAAGAGAGAGAGAGAGAGAGAGAGAGAGAGAGAGAGAGAGAGAGAGAGAGAGAGAGAGAGAGAGAGAGAGAGAACAACTTAAATAGCTGAAGGAATATCCAGTGCTCATGGATAAAGTAAATAATCCCAATATAAGAATGACAGTACTATTAAAGCTAATTTATACTTTTAATGCTATGCCAATCAAATCACCAGGTGTCTACTTTGTGGAACTTGCTAAAATAATAATAAAATTCATCTGGAAAAAAAACAAGAGAACTAGAGTATCAAGGGAAATGATTAAAAAAAAGAAATAGGAATGAAGTAGGAATAGCACTTCTAGACCTTAAACTATTTTATAAAGCAACAGTCAACAAAATCATCTTGTATTGATTTAAATAATTGAGGTGGATCAATGGAACAGATTAGAAAAAGAAGAATCAGAAACAATAGAGCTTAATAACTCAATATTTGATAAATGAAAAAACTCCTTATTTGCTAAAAGCTGATAGAAAAACTGGAAAGCAGTCTGACAGAAATTAGGTTTAGACTAACACCTTACACCATATTCAACAATACATTCTAAGTAGATACAAGACCTTAATGTTAAAGATCATACTATTAAAAAATTAGAAGAGAAATATAGATAATATATTTCTTACAGCTATGAGTAAAAGATATATTCTTAACCAAACCAAACAGAGTCAATTACAAAAGATAAAATAGATAACTATAATCATATGAAACTGAAAAGTTTCTGCATAGACCCAATTTAAGCACCTAGGATAAGAAGGGAAAAGGGGAAGCAGTCAAATAGGAAAAAAATGTTTGTATCAAATTTCTCTAATAAGGGTTTAATATCCAATATTATAAATAATTGACTAATATATGACTAATATCCAATCCCCGATAGATAAATGGCAAAAGAACATGAACAAACAGTTCTCAAAAGAAAAATATTCCCAACTATATAGAAAAATGTTCCAAATCACTAATAATAAAAGAAATTAAAATCAAAACAATCCTGAGGTTTTACCTCATACCATCAAAATTGGCAAAAAAAAAAAATATGAAAAAGGACAGAAGTCAATGTTGAAGGAGAACCTAGGTTTACAAACTAAGGGTGGATATTCAACTTTTAGACTTAAGTGACTACTGAGTTCAGTTTCAAGTGACTTCAAGAAAATTTTAACCTAAAACGAAGGATCTGAATTTTATGCCCACAATTAAAATGATGCCAGTTCCTAGCTTCTTCCTGGTAGTGAGGGAACTGAGAAAGTGAGCTTAGACTGGGAGTTGGAAATGGAAATATTATTACTATAACAATAAAGGCTCCCATGGGGCTCTTAGATTCTAAAGAATCATTCTCCCAACCACCCAATGGGAGTAAGTATCACAAGTGCTATTATCTCCATTTTACAGATGTGGAAATCTGGACTCAGAAAGCAATTAAATAACTCACCTATAGTCAGGGTCCAGAGAGACAATTATGGGCATAGGAGAGAAACAGGTAAAGCTGGACATTCAATTCAATTCAACCAACATTTATTAGGTTCCTAGTAAGTGCAAGGTACTCTTTTATGCATTGGGAATACAAATAAATTAATAAATAAATAATAATAATAATAATCCCTACCCTCAAAGGATTTACATTCAACTGGTAAGAAACTGGCTAATGCCTTAAATTAATGCTGAGCAATATATAAGATGTATACCCAGAGATGCCCTCAGTAAGGTACACTCCTGACAGAGTGTACCTTATTATAAAGCAACTTTTTATGAAAGGATATGCCCTTTGTTGGTATCTACTCTGTTTCTATCTTATATTTACCTATTTGTACACATGTTGTCTCTTTCATTAGAATGTAAGCCATTTGAATGAAGGGGCTATTCTGGATTTTTCTTGGTTCCCTGGTAATTAGCACAGTGCCTATAATAATATGATAATTTTAAAACAACAATTTAATAACAATAATAGCTAGTATCTGTAGATGAGATAAGGTTTGCAAAACACTTTACATGTTTACTCATTTGATACCAACATATCCAATAATGTTAAATAGGAAGCCACTGGGTGGGGAGTGGAAGGAAGAATGGAAAAGGGAGAAAAGGAAGAAGAGGAAGGCTTCCTACAGAAGAGGGAGCAGGAACCATAAGCAGCAAAGGTGAGGGGGAGTGAGAGCATTCTAGGTACAAGGATAATTTAGGTCCAGAGGATAAATGACTAGCAAGGTCATACAACCAGTAAAATCTGGGATTAGACCCTTGACTCCAGATTTGGATTGACTCTAAATCAAGAATCCACAAATATTTATCGAGTGCTAAGTGGGCAGGTAGGTGGCATAGTGAATAGAATGCCAGGCTTGGAATCAGAAAGGAATCAGGAACATCCTGAGTTCAAATCTGACCTCAAACACTTCCTAGCTGTGTGACCTTGGGCACAAAGTTTGCCTTATTTGCTTTGGTTTCCTCATCCCCATAAAGTGAGCTGGAGAAGGAAATGGCAAATGACTTAAATATCTTTGTAAAGAAAACCCCAAATGGGGTCAGAAAGAGTCAAACTCAACTGAAAGCAACTGAAGTGGTTAGTGGTGGGGAAACAAATACCAAAAAACAAAATGTAGTACCTGCTCTCAAGTAGTTTATATTCTAATGGGGGAAAACGGCATAGAGGAAATTGAAAATGAAGGAGAGGCTGACATAAAATGGGTACCACCAGGGATCATGGTTCATGAGAAAGAAATCCCAAGTCAGGAATGGAGTCCCTGAGGAGTCAGATCAACCAGGTATGACTCCTACTTCTACTATGCTTCCTGTCTTTGCAAGTCACTTCACCTTGCTAAATCCCAGTTCTCTTGCCTGTGGAATGAGGAGATTGGATTAGATGCCCTTGAAAGATCTCAGCTCCACATCAATGCTCCTATGAAGCCAGACCATGTTAATGTATTATCTTCTGAAGAAAGAACATGAAAGAAACCAGACTTGACTAATACCTTTTCCTTTGAGATGTTCTGATTCCAAGATCAGCAGCTCTAAGATTGTCACTTCCCAGGCTAGTTAGTTACACTTCAGAAGTGAGAGGTTAGCACATCCTAAACCAAGACAGAGCTTCATATCACATATCAAGACTGATTCCTTGTCTGGCATACTTTTTAACACTTTTAGTCGAGGTTCAGCCTCTTCCTTCTATGACCATCTTTTATTCTCTGCCCCAAATCCTTCCTAGCTCTCTAGTTTTCCAATTCCTTTAAGGATTTCAAATCTTCCTACCCACTATTGACAGGAGTTCTTTTTTTTTGGGGGGGGGGGCAATGAGGGTTAAGTGACTTGCCCAGGGTCACACAGCTAGTAAGTGTGAAGTGTCTGAGGCTGGATTTGAACTCAGGTCCTCCTAAATTCAAGGCCAGTGCTTTATCCTCTGTGCCACCTAGCTGCCCCCAGCAGGAGTTCTTAACACGAGTTTCATGAACTTTTTGTAAAAAATATTTTGATAACCATATTGCAATAGGTTTTTTTTTCCTTTTAATCCTATTTTATTTTATGCATTTAAGCAGATGATTCAGAGAAGGGACCAATAGCTGCTTCACTTCACCTCACCTGTCTGCCTGTTTCCTCATCTGTAAAGTAGGAACTTACCTCCCAAGGTTAATTGTAAGGATCAAATGATATGTTTGTAAAGCACTCAGTACAGTATTCAGCATGTAGTAGGGGCTTAATAAATGCTTATTTATTTCCTTCCTTTTTTCCTTCCATAGGCTTCCCTAGACAGCCAAAGGGGGTCCGTGACACAAAAAAAGGTTAAGAAAACTTGGTTTTTATGAATACAGGTAGGCTGTGTGGGGCTGGCCAGAATTTGTTTGGCAATTCGCAGCCTTCCCTTTGCAGTCATTTTCAAAGGTCTGCCAAATCTATCTCTCCTCTGTTGAGCATGCAGAGACACAGCCTGATCTATCAACAGCTCCAGCTCCCTAAGCCTTGCCTTAGTCAGCCTTCTCTGCCTTCCTCATCAGGAAGTTTTGGAAGAGGAAACAAACAGGGCTCTGGGCATTTTAACTTAGGACTTTCAATAGGTAAGAGAATTGTTCCCAGGGGAGAAATCTAAACATGGTCAGTTTTACCAGTGAGACTCAAATAAGTATGCTTTGTGTTATTTTCAAGTGGACTTGCCCTGGGGTTTTTCTTTCCCATCTTTAATGTTGGAACAGTGGGGAAAACACTGAATTTGGACTTGGGGGGGTCTAGCTTCAAATCCCGGCTCTGCTGCTTACTGCCCGCATGATCTTAGCGAAGTCATTGAACATCTCTAGAATTCAGTTTCCATGCTGCTGATGACTATAGCTAGCATGTAGATAATGTTCCAGGGTTAGCCAAGTGTTTTATATTTTGACCTCATTTGATCTTCACAACAACCTTGTAAGGTAGGTGCTATTTATTATCCATATTTACAGATTAGGGAATTGAGGCTAGGAGATGATAAGTGGCTTGCTTTCCATCACACAACAAGTAAGGGTCTGAGGCAAGTTTTAAACTCAGCTCTATCCTGACATCAAGCCCATCACTTGATCGACTACCCAATCTAGCTGGCTACCATAAAATAAAAAGGTTGGACTCTGACCCTTAAGGTCCCTGCATTTCTAAAACTATGAGCCTACAAGTTCACCATCTTGGGTGACCATAGGCATATCACCTAAATTGTCTAGACCTCAGGGTTCTAATCTACAAAATAAAGAGATTGGACTAGTTGAACTCTCAAGTTGCTTCTATAACTATACCCTATGATCCAGCTTTATATCCTAAGATTTTACTTCAAGCAGTCAGTCAAAAGTCAACAAGTATTTATTAAGTGCTTACTATGTGCCATGCATGATGCAAAGGACTGGAAATGCAAAGAAAAGCAAAAAGAAATACAGTCTCTGCCTTCAAGGAGCTTACATTCTAATGGCGGAATGAAACATAAAAAGATGAAAAGGGGGCAGTAAGAGAAATAAAGTCAAGATTGAAGAAATTAAAAGATGGCTGGTCAGGGCTCCCTCCTTAAATGGAAATTCCAGGAGGCAGCTGGGTGGCACAGTGGATAAAGCACTGGCTTTGGATTCAGGAAGACCTGAGTTCAAATCCAGCTTCAGATACTTGACACTTACTAGCTGTGTGACCTTAGGCAAGTCACTTAACCCTTATTGCCCCACAAAAGAAATGAATGAATGAATGAATAAGTAGATAGATAAGCTAATAAATAGATAGATAGATGAATAAATAAAAAATAGATAAAAATGTATACATGAATACACAAATGAATAGATAGATAGATAGATAGATAGATAGATAGATAGATAGATAGATAGATAGATAGATAGATAGATAGATAGATAGATAGGAGTTCTGGAGGGAGTCAGCCAATCATAGGAAAGGGTAAAGGGGGCAGAGGGTATTTATGGGGTATGAATTCCAGAGTTCAAGTGACCTTCCAGAGTAAAGAAGGGATTTTGAGGGGGACATGACAGAGAAATTCAGGTTACAACCCAGTGAGAAATACATAGAAAGTTTCATTCTGAGAAAACTGTTAGGATGTGAGATCAATGGAGCAAATGCTCTCAGGAAAGTATGTCATAATGAATGATGAAAGCTCTGGACCAGCAGACTTGCAGAAATTTTCAACCTCAAGTACAGAGTATATAGACATCTTCATCGGATCATCCTCTTGACAGACTGACAAGGGAGTGGCAAGCTTCTGGCACTGCCTTCTCATCGAGGGCCTCTTCAGCAAGACTGATGTACATCTGTGGCTGCCTCCATCTGGATCAGCCTCTGTAGATTCAGTCAGTCAGTCAACAGGCATTTGTTAAGCCCTTGCTATGTGCCAGGCACTGAGCTAACCTCTGGGTGTACAAATACAGGCAAGCAAGACAATATCTGCCAAGACATCCCCAAACTAGAGCACAGCAGGAAAAATGTAGAAGTCAGGGGTCATGCATTCAAAAATACTGATTCTGCCATTTACAACCTGTATAACCTTAGGCAAGTGATTTGAAATATCTCAGCCTCAGTTTTCTTGCCTGTAAAACCCAGACTTACAGAATTTGTAAGGTCCCTTCTGTCTCTAGACCAAAGATCCTAAGAGTAGGTACACTGAATCTGCCAGCCATCTCATGCCATACTCAGCTACTTTGCAGGAAATTGATGCTCTTGCCCAAAGCAGATGACAAGGCTCAATGTAGCCCAACCTTCAGGAGTCCGGGGTGCCAGGGATGACCATGAGCTGAGTTTCACATGCTCCTATTTCATATATTTACTAATAAATCAGCCTTGATCAAATCAATGATGAGTTTCACTCCTTCCTTGGCTCAAACCTAAACTAAAACACTGAGTTCTCATGCCCCAGAATAGTTATGATCCTCTCCTTCCTCATCCCGTCTCTCCCCTGGGAAATGTACCCATGGGTACCAATCTATGTGACTTTAGGTTAAAATTCCACATGTTGGTCCCTGGATGTATTCACCAGGAAATGCTGCCACACATGCTATCAGACATGGGGAAAGAACTCTCACAGTTAAGGCAAAGTATCTGATCTGGACTACTTGTTCCTAGAACAGAGGTTCGAAACATGGGTTCCATGAATTTGGCTTTTTATTTTCATATTATTTAAACTATTCATTCATTCATTTATCTGTTTATTTGCTTGTATGTTTGTTTATTTTGTTCATTTGTTTCTTAGCATTTAAAAAAAATTGAGTCCCAAATTTTTTTCCTTCCACTCCTCCACCACACACTGAGAAGGCAAACAATATGCTATCAATTATAATGTGAAGTCATGCAAGACATATTTCTATATTAGCCATATCACAAACAAGCAAGAAAAATTTTGAAAAATGACAAATTATACTTAGATTTTTACTCAGATTAATCAATTCTCACTCTAAATGTGGATAGCATTTTTTTCACCATGAGTCCTTTGGAAATGTCTTGGATCATTGTATAGACCAACATAGCTAAGTCTTTCATATTTGGTCATCATTATATATTGATATTACTGTGTACAAAGATCTCCCAGTTCTTCTCACTTCACTTTGTGTCAGTTCATATAGATCTTACAATGTTTTTTTTTTCTAAAACCATCCTTTTAGTCATTTCTTATAGCACAATAGTACTGCATGACAATCATGCCACATTTGGTTCTGTCATACCCCAACTGATGAGCATCTCCTCAATTTCCAATTATTTGCCCCAACAAACAGAGCTGCTATAAATATTTTTATACACAGAAGTCCCTTTTCCTTTTTCTTTGAGCTCTTTTATAGACCTAGAAGGAGTACTACTGGGTCAAAAGGTAATCACAGTTTTATGACCCTTTGGACATAGCTACAAATTCCTCACCAAAATGGTTGGGCCAGTTCACAACTCCACCAATAGTTCATTAGTGTATCCATTTTCCCTCATCTCCTCCAGAATTTGTACTTTCTGATAGCAGTGAGATGGTAACTAAAAGTCATTTTAATTTGCATTTCTCTAATAGTTCTTTATAGCATTTTTTCATTATGACTATAGATAGCTTTGATTTCTTCTTTTCAAAACTGCCTTTTCATATCCCTTGACCATTTACCAATTGGGTAATGGCTCTTAATTTTATAAATCTGAATCAGTTCCCTATATATTTGAAAGATAAGGTCTTTACCAGAGAAACTTGTTGTAAACATTTTTTATATTACTTATCTATAGTACTTCTTAGTAAAATAGTTTCCCTGATTCTTTTTTAATTAGATCTATTTTTTGCTTTTGCTTTGTCTGAGTGCATGATTGCTACCTCTGCTTTTTTTACTTCAGCTGAAGCATAATAAATTCTGATCCAGCCTCTTTTTTAAAAAAACTGTGTGTCTTTCTGTTTCAAGTGTTTCTCTTTTAAACAACATATTGTTAGATTCTAGTTTCTAGTCCATTCTGCTATCCATTTCTATTTTATGGGTGAGCTCATCCCATTTACATTCACAGTTATGATTACTGTGTATTTCCCTCTGTCCCATTTTCTTGTCGATCCTTCTCTTTCTCTTTTATGCAGTCTCTTCTCAAAAACCTTTGCTGCTTCTGACCACTGCTTCCCTTAGTCTGCCCTCCTTTCTATGACCCCTCCCTTCTCTTATCCCTTCCCCTCCTACTTCCTTGTTGAGTAAGATAGATTTCTATACCCAACTGAGTGTGTATGTTATTCCCTCTTTGAACCAATTAAGATGAGAGTGAGGTTCAAGCATTGCCCACCCCTCTCCCATTTTCCCTTCCACTGGAAAAGTTCTTCCTGCCTCTTTTACATGAGATAATCTCCCCCATTCTTCTCCCTTTCCCCTTCTCTCTGTACATCCCTCTTTCTCACCATTCTTTTTATTTAGATCATCCCATCATAGTCATACCTGTGCCCTCTGTCTCTATACTCCTTCTAACTGCCCTAGTAATGATAAAGTTCTTAGGAATTACACATATTATCTTCCCATATAGGATTTCCCTTGTGATTTCCTTTTTGTATTTTTTTATGCTTCTCTTGAGTCTTGTGCTTGAATGTCAAATTTTCTATTCATCTCTGGTATTTTCATCAGGAATACTTGAAAATCCTCTATTTCATTAACTGTCATTCCCCCACCCATCCCCCCCACACACACACACAGAAGGATTATATGCACTTTTGCTAAGTATATTGTTCTTGGTTGTAATCCTAACTCCTTTGCCTTCCAGAACCATACTCCAAACCCTCTGCTCCTTTAATGTGGATCCTGACTGTGATCCTGACTGTGGCTTCATGATATTTGAATTGTTTCTTTTGAGCTTCTTGAAAATTTTCTCCTTGACCTGGGCTATAATATTTTAGGAGTTTTCATTTTGGGATCTCTTTCAGGAGGTAATTGGAAGATTCTTTAAATTTCTATTTTGCCTTCTGGCTCTAAGATATCGAGGCATAATGATAATCTCCTGAAATATATCTAGGCTCTTAATCATGGCTTTCAAGTAGTCCAATAATTCTAAAATTATCTCTCTTCAATCTATTTTCCAAGTCAGTTTTTTTTCTGATAGAATATTTCACATTTTCTTTACTTTTCCCCCACTCTTTTGATTGTTTTATTGTTTCTTAATGTCTCATGGAGTCATTACCTCCCACTTGACCAATTCTAATTTTTAAGGAATTCTTTTTCTCAGTGAGCTTCTGCTTTTTAAGGATTTTTTTGTGCTTCTTTTACCATTAGACCAACTCTTTTTTAAGATGTTATTTTCTTCTATTTTTTGTGCCTCTTTTACCAAGATGTTAACTCTGTTTTCATAATTTTCTTGTATCAATCTTATTTTTTCCTATTTTTCCTCTATCACTCTTATCTCTTTCTTTTTTGTTGTTTTTTGTTTAATTGTTTTGAGGCAATCAGGGTTAAGTGACTTGCACAGGGTCACACAGCTAAAAAGCGTGTGAAGCCATATTTGACCTCAGGTCCTCTTGACTCCAGAGCTAATGCTTTATCCACTGCACCACTTAGCTTGCCCTTCATATCTTTTTCTTTAACTCTTCCATGAATTCTTATTGGGCTTGGGTCCAATTAGCCTTTACCATTAAGGCTTTGGTTATAGCTATATTCACACTGTTGTCTTCTTCTAGGTTTATGTTGTGGTTTTCACTGCCATGATAGTAGCTTTTTACGGTCAAGTTTTTTTTTTATAGTTTGCTCATTTTCCCAGCTTACTTCTTGACTTTGAACTTTATGTTAAATTTGGTCTCTGATCACTTGGAAGTGAGGAGATACTGTCCCAAGCTTCAGACATTTTTGTGCTACTGTTTTCAGAGCTAGTTCTGTGGGCCAGAAAGTTTTAGATGCTTCCAAGGTGGTATGACTTAAGGAGAGATGTGGTCACTGGTCTCTTGGTCTGCACTTTGGTCTTTATGCAGGAAAAGCCCCTACTCCTTTCTAGCCACAAGGGCTAGTGCTCCTCTTGGCCCTGGAACTGCAACCAAGGTCCCTCTTCCCTTGTGACTAACAAGCAGAAATCCATCTAGAATTGAGACTGAGGGTTTGATCCCTTGATAAAAGCTAAATGTTTATTTCCACCTCCCCATATGAGACATTTTTCTTCCTATTTCTATGCGTTTGTACCAGTTGTCTGCCATACCTAGAACTCTCTCCCTCTTTATCTCTACCTCTTGGACCTAGGTCCTTTAAGGCTCAACTCTAGAGCCACCTTCTTCAACATGCATGTTGTCTTCTCCATTAAAATTTGAGTTTCTTTAGGGAAGAGACAATGTTCTTATATTTCTTTATATCCCTAGTATTTAGTAGAGTGACTGGCACATAGTAAACAGTAAATGCTTGTTGACTAACTGACTGATTGACCCAACACAATGACAGAGATCAGAGCAAAGGCATCCTTCACTCCAGATGAGTCAAATATATAGCCTGGGGACCCACAGCAGTTCCCAACACTCTTGAGTGGAGCCAATTAAATTAAAATGTAATTGGGAAATATTTAACAAAATCAATAAAAATACAGTAGAACATAATGTTTAAATGTGGTTTTCTGAGTTAATATACACCAGCAGGGATCTTTAACTGATTGTTGACTGGAAACAATTTAAAGGCACTACTTTATGTTGTAGAAATATTGGCCACATTTCTGTTTGAGTTTAGTACCATTGTTTTATTCAAACAGTAATGGCCAGAACTCTAACTTTTGCCATGGTGTGCAGGCATGATGGATTTGAAGGAAAGGTTATCTTGACAACTACCTACTAAGAACCTTTATATACCTTTAACTATTCGATTCCTGGAAATTGAAGGGATGTCCATCAATTTGGGAATTGTTGTATATGATTGTGATGGAATACTATTGTGCTATAAGAAATGATGAGCAGGCTGCTCTCAGAAAAAAAAATGGAAAGACTTACATGAATTGATGAAAAGTGAAATGAGCAGAACCCGGAGAACATTGTACACAGAAATAGCAATATTGTACAATGACCAACTATGAATGACTTAGCTATTCTCAGAAATACAGTGAACTAGGACAATACTGAAGGACTTATGATGAAAAATGTTATCTACCTCCAGAGAAAGAACTGATAGAGTATGAATGCAAATGGAAGCATGATTTTTTTTTATTTTTTTTTCTTGTTTTGTTTTATTTTGGTCTGTGTTTTCTTTCACAACATGACTAAATATGGAAATATGTTTTGTATGACTGCACATGTATAATCTATATCAAATTGGGAGGTAATTCAGAACTCAAAATTTTTAGAAATGAATGTTAAATTTTTTACATGTAATTGGGAAAATTAAATATTAAATAATTTTTTAAATATTCAACTCAGCAAATATTGATTAAATTATTTCTATGTGCATAATTGGGGAAATGTAATCAGAACAGGTTGAAACATCACATCAAAACTGTTAAGGGTCTTTGAAATTGTACATCTTTTGTTTGTATTAAGATGTTGCCGTCTTTGTCATTGTCATAATTATTGATCAAACTGTCCTCTTTGGTCAATGTTTACTTGTTCTCTTTTTTACTTTGTTGCTAATGAAAGTTTTTCTCTGGCTTTGACACAGTGTAGGATCCCCTATCAGTGTGGTGCATTGGGCTCCAGACTCACAGATCCTGGTTTCAAACCCTGCCTTTGTCACCCACTCCCTGTGTGATCTTGAGCAAGTGTCTAACCCATCAATGACTCTGGTATCCCATCAGTAAAACCAAGATCATCAGTCGGTCAATTCAACATGTATTTATTAAGCACTTACTACATTCCAGGGGTGTATGAGGTGTTCAGGGAAGACTAGCAGCACTGATGTGAAGGCTTGATGAGACCTTTCAGGGCTGCTCACTCACCTTTGGTGTCCACCTGCCACCCCACTCTCACCTGTAGCTCCAAAAAGTTGTAGCATGCTCAGCAGACACACCCCAGTAAAACAATCTCCATAGACAGGGCTAAACCAAGTTGAAGGTAACCAACAGTCCTCGAGTCTGTCAGTGAGTTGGGGGTGTCTATCCCAAGCAATTGAAGGCTTCCCCTGGCAGAATGAGTGGATGAGAAGAGTTTGTTCCAGTGACCATGAAGGAAGCTGAAGCTAGTATTGTGAAGCTATTAAGACTTGGTCAGACATCAATGATGCCAGAGTAATTCACTGTATCCTGGGCCATTGCCAGTCATCCTGACTTTTGTCTTGCCACTGGACTTTGATAATTCTGGGAGAGTGAGTCTGAGGACTTTGAGCAACTCTGCCTCACTTTAATCCAATTCATATGTAAGTCAAGACATTACCTTGCAATGTGTTTGGTCCTCTTTGAAAACAAAGGATGCAACATCTATGATCCAGAAACTGTGCTAAGTGCTGGTGATACAAATACAAACAAAAGACCCTCTTTGTTTTCAAGGAGCTCACAGTCAAATAGGGAAAACACCATTTGCAAAGAAGCTATATAGCGAATAAACTGGAGGTAATCAACAGAGGAAGGCACTAACATGAAGGGAGATCAGGAAAGGATTCTTATAGAGGGTGGAAGTTTAGCTGGGACCTAAAAGAAGCCAGGGAAACCAGAAGATAGAGATGAGGAAAGAGAGAATTCCAGTTATGGTAAACTGGGTCAGTGGTTTCAAACTCAACTAGAAACAAGAGTTAAACCATACATAAGGATTCCTGCAGCTGAATGTTAACTTAGAAAACCACAAATTACCATTATCTATATCGTATTATATTTTATTTATTTTGTTAAATATTTCCCAATTACATTTTAATCTAGTTCCAGTCTCAATGGGAAGTCTTGCTCTGTGATTCAGCTTTCAGATCAAGATGATGACTAAGGTCTCTTTCAGCTCCATACCTACTTTTTACTATGTGAGCTAAGCTTATAAAAGGAGGGTGGGTACAGGTTATAAAGTTTCCAGTAAATGTCATAGGCTTGCAAACATTACAGAGTAATCCAATCATTAGTAAGCATTATAGAGTATTCCAGCTGGGGTCTGTCACGTAAGGACATTTTTCTTGCGATTATAGTTCAAACAAACCAATCGGAGCAAAAAGTCTAACTAACATCCAGTTGGCTTAGCAACCAATTAGAAAACAGAATTATAAGCCAATTGGGTTACAGAATCATTGGCAATTGCATAATACCCATTAGTCAGTATTATTTGTCTTGGCATAGAGTGGAGTGTTACTTGGATCAAATGGAAGCACAGAAAGATAATTTATGAAACTGTCAGATTAGGTGCCTATGAAAGGCACCCTACCTCAGAGTCAAACAATCCTGAAAGCAAGTCACAGAGACCTATGATAGCCAGGATCTAAGATCCTATAGCAATTTTCTCTTTTTTCATGAAGGTATATAAGCAGTTTATGAAGGTAAGCAAGTATTTATTTTAAATGCATACACACACAAATAAAATTTTAAAATTAAAAATTAAATAATTAAAAACACACACACAATGGGAATCACTTCAGCAAATCTGGGGGCATATTATTATTTATATACAAACTGACAGTTAGCATTGGTAAATAAGAATTAACAATCCTTAAAAACTTGTATCTCGGGACAGCTAAGTGGCACAGTGGATAGAGCACCAGCCCTGGATTCAGGAGGACCTGGGTTCAAATCTGACCTCAGACTCTTGACACTTTCTAGCTGTGTGACCCTGGACAAGTCACTTAACCCCAAATGCCTCACCAAAAAAAACAAACAAACAAATAAAACCCTTGTATCTTGATCTCTGGGCTGATGTAGCTATTTAGCTCTTTCTTCTTTCCCTCTCCCTAGTTTCATTTTCTTAAACAGGAGAAAAGTCAATTTCCCCTAGATTCCCTTCTCTAGCTCATTTTACAAATGAGGAAACTGAGACAAACAGAGTTAAGTGACTTGCCCAGGGTCACACAGCTAGTAATTGTCTGAGATCAGATTTGAGCTTAGGAAGATGAATCTTCTTCATTTCAAGCCCAGTGCTCTGTCCACTACGACACCTAGTTGCCCCACTAGGTGCTTAAGAAATGTTTATTGATGAACTGATTGACTGGATTATACACAGTTGGGATATCACACTAATTCATTTTAATTGAAATACTGTATTTGGAGGTAAGGGCTGATAAATTGAATATGCCAATTTATATGTAAATTAGTTATATACCCCAGACTGAGATCCCAAGTATCTTTTAATAAGTACTTATTTATGAAGAGGCCCAGAGCCTTAGCTTATATTTTGACAGATGTCCAGCTGTCCCAATCATGCTCAGAACAAGCTTCCATAAAACAAAATACTCCCTGTTACAAATGCAGCAATACTGCCCAACTATTGAATAATGTAGCTGAACCAGAGACTTTCTTCTCAAGCTTCCTACTGGCATCAAGTAACTAAAAATCAATTAAATGTTTGGCAAACCTTAAGCAAATATATGACTTTGGGATTGCCCTCTCCTAAAGGCCTTTCCCAGGCTCCCTCACTCTACTCCCATAGATTTATCTCCCGTTTGCACTATATATACATATTTATTTGCATGGTGTCTTCCCTGTTAGAATGTGAATTCCTTGGTTACTTTGACAGTGTTTTTGCCTGTCTTTGTATCCCTAGCATTTAGTGCTGCATCTGGTACACAGTAAGCACTTAATAAATGCTTGTTGACTGACTGACCCTGAACCCAATAGTATGGCAGAGATCAGAGCAAAGTCATGCTTTGCACGCAACAGGGTCAGTCCAAGTACTAGACCTTGACATAGTGTACAAGTATGGAAGGTTTGGAGAAATGGTTATCTTGACAATTCTCTCAGATCTGTTACATATGTTTGTGTTCAATTTAAAAAACAAAAAACAACATTTCTTATATGCTTACCATATGCATGACGCTGTGGTACAATCTGAGGGTACAAGGGTGAAAACAACAACAATCAGTGAGAATTTATCATTCACTTAAAGGCACTGGTCTGGCTGTTGTGAACATGCTCAAAGTGGAACTCATTATCTCTCCCCATAAACTCTCCCCAGGTCCTACCTCAACTATTACTTTAAAGGACATCTTCCCAGTCCCTCAGCATGCAATCTAGGATTCCTCACCATCTCTCACCCCCACCCCCCCATATCCAAGTTGTTGCCAAAGCCTGTAGATCTCACCTCCACAACATCTCTTCAACATGACCCCTTTGCTCCTCTGATGCTGCCACCACTCTGGTGCAGACCCTCATCACCTCCGGTCTGGACCATTGTAATAGCCTGCTGGTGAGTCTGGCTGCCTCAAGCCTCCCTGCTCTCCAAGCTATCCTCCATTCAGCCAATGAAGTGATTTTCCTAAAGCACAGGTCCAGTTATGTCACTCCCCTCCCCCACTCAATAGACTCCAGTGGCTTTCTATGGTCTCCAGGATGAAATACCAAATGCTTTGTTTGGCATTCAAAGCCCTTCATAATCTATCCCTTCCTACCTTTCCAGCCTTCTTACACCTTCCTCCCCTTGATCTAGTCACCCTGGCTTCCTTGTTGTCCCATGAACAAGACACTCCATCTCTCTGCTCTGGGCATTTTCTCTGGCTGTCTCCAATGCCTGTATGAAGTGTTCTCCCTCCTTCACTCAGAATACTGATCTTCCTGGCTTCTTTTAAGTCCCAACTTCTTTTGTTGGTTTTTTGGGGGGGTTTTTTGCAGGGCAATGGGGGTTAAGTGACTTGCCCAGGGTCACACAGCTAGTAAGTGTCAAGTGTCTGAGGCCAGATTTGAACTCAGGTACTCTTGAATCCAGGGCCAGTGCTTTATCCACTGTGCCACCTAGCTGCCCCCCAAAGTCCCAACTTCTACAGGAAATCTTCCCCTACTCATCTTAATTCTTTCCCTCTGTTAATTATTTCCCATTTATCCTGTATATTGATTGCTTTGAATATATTTGTTTGCATGTTGTCTCCATTTGATTGTAAGCTCCTTCAGCGCAAGGATTGATTGTCTTCTGCCTACTTTTGTACCACCAGGGCTTAGCACAGTGACTGGCACAAAGAGGAATTTAATAAATTGTTACTGATTGATTGAATACAAATATAATCAAAAAGGACAGTCCATGCCCACAAGGAACTTACATTCTAATGGGAAAAGTTAACTCCTTGTGGGGACAACTAGGTGGCACAGTGGATAAAGCACCAGCCTTGGATTCAGGAGGACCTAAGTTCAAATTCGAACTCACCAGCTGTGTGACCCTGGGCAAGTCACTTAATCCTCATTGTCCTGAAAAAAGAAAAGATAACTTTTTTAAAAAAAATAAAGCTAAGGAGGGAAGGAGGATGAAGGGTCCCACTATGGAGTACAATGGAGGAAGAAGGCCAGAAAATCAGGAACTGAGCACAGAGAGGAGTAAAGGAATGAACATGGCTACCCTGGAAGTTCTGGGTGAAACAGAACGCCCCTTCCCCCCTGCCCCCCACCGTCCCAACTCCACAGTTAACATCTAGGTTTAGAAGGCTATTGAGGCCTGGTGGATAAAGTCAGGAACAGAGCCTGGAGAGGATTAAAAGAGTGACAACAAGGGGCAGCTAGATGGCGTAGTGGTTAAAGCACCGGCCCTGGATTGAGGAGGACCTGAGTTCAAATCCAGCCTCAGACACTTGACACTTACTAGCTGTGTGACCCTGGGCAAGTCACTTAACCCCAATTGCCTCACTAAAAAACAAAAAAAACAAACAAAAAAGAGTGACAACAGGGGCAGCTAGGTGGCGCAGTGGATAGGGCACCAGCCCTGGAGTCAGGAGGACCTGAGTTCAAATCTGCCCTCAGACACTTGACACTAGCTGTGTGACCCTGGGCAAGTCACTTAACCCCAATTGCCTCACCAAAAAAAAAAAAAAGAGTGACAACATTCATAGGATGATAAATATAGAGCTGGAAGAGGCCTCAGAGGCCATCTTGTCCAACCTCTTCATTTTACAGATGAGGAAATGTAGGCCCAGGAACACCTGGTCATTTGCCCAAGGTCACACAATGGCCGAGACTGAATTTGAACTCAGGCCTTCAGACTCTTTCCACTGCACCAGGCAGTTCCTGTCTTCAAAGGCTTACCTTCTACTGGAGTGTTGAAAATTAAACAAATAAGTAAATACAAATAGTGTGCAAAAAAATAGAAAGTAAATTAAGAGGCAGAGACTTCTAATGAGCAATAGGGAGGCCCAGAAAAGGCCTCATACGGAGTGTCGCTTTTGCGCTGGGTCTTGAAAAGAACTAGGGATCCCAAGAGGAGTCTCGGGTGAGAGGAGAGAGCATTCTTGGTATGAGAAACAGCCTGGTTAAAATTGCAAAAGTGGGAAATAGATCATATATACATACTAGTTGATAGACTAGCTAATGGAGAATATCTGAAAGGGAATAATATGAAATGACAGGAAAGGTTAGTTCAAGCAAGACCGAGGAGGCCTTTGAATGCTAGATTGAGGGGTCTGCATTTCTTTCTTTTTTTTTTTTTAGTGAGGCAATTGGGGTTAAGTGACTTGCCCAGGGTCACACAGCTAGTAAGTGTTAAGTGTCTGAGGCCGGATTTGAACTCAGGTACTCCTGAATCCAGGGCCGGTGCTCTATCCACTGCGCCATCTACCCGCCCCCCCCTTCATTCTTGAAGAAGACCATGACATTGGGGCGATGTCATGACTTGCACTGAACTGGATTTAAGTGAAGGAGGGCTGTGCAGAGTCACCAACCTCTCTTCCAGAGCCATCTGGGTCCAGTGGTAATATATCTATCTCTATGTTTTTACTGTTTCATCTATAATACCTATATATGCTGCTGCACATAACAAAAGATAATAGCTACAATCTTTTAGTGTGCCTCTTCCTTCTGTGGTCCAGAATACCAGGGTTCAAAAGACCTGATGATTTCATCTTAGATCTATTATTTTTTGGTTTTTGTTTGGTTTGGTTGGGTTTTTTTGTGGGGCAATGGGGGTTAAGTGACTTGCCCAGGGTCACACAGCTAGTAAGTGTCAAGTGTCTGGAGCCAGATTTGAACTCAGGTACTCCTGAATCCAGGGCCAGCGCTTTAACCACTGCACCATCTAACTGCCCCCATCTTAGATCTATTATTCATTTAACCTTGAGGAATTTAGCTTTTGAGGAATCGTGGCAAGTTGGAAAGAACAGAGGTTCTAGTCAGAGGATCTTGGTTCAAATTTGACTTTGCCACTTACTCTCTATAAGTCACTTGAATTCTCTGGGCCTCAGCTAGCTCATCTGTAAAATGAAAGGGTTAGGCTAGATGATCCAAAGGTTCCTTTCAGCTTAAAATCTACCATCTTTGGCCTTTCAGTGTCCCTGTTTCTCCAACAACGAAAGAGGAATCACATATGGGTGTAACTATTAGTATATTCATGTGGCTACACCGTGTGCTTGCGGGGATCTGTGACAAGATGGCCGAGTCTTGAGTCAGGGTAAAGATAAGGAAGACGGTTAAAGAAGGCTCAAAGGGGAACCCTGCATAGGCAGGCAGAGTTCTTAACCTTAACAGGGCTGTAAGAGTAGCTATTTCTATTCCACTCCCGTTCTTGGGTTTTAATAATAAACAAGCAGATCAAGAAGACACCAAATCTCCTCCCACTGGCTGCCAGCCAACAACAAATTTGTCTCTGCTCCTTCTCCCTATGCCTAAAAAATCCCACCCTTCTTCATTTCTGATGGGAAAAGATTTGGAGAAAACATGCTTAAAATCAGCTTGGCTAACTGCCAACATCAGAGGTGGATTATCCTTAAATCATAGTTCCAGCCCAAGCAAACACATGGAAATGCGGGAGGAGCCTGTATCTGGCCTTGAATGACTGAAGAGCTAGTCCTGTGTGAAAAGTCTGCTCATTGACTTGAGAATAAGAAGAACTGATAATTCAGGGGCTATTGAGCTGGAATAGAGTACATATATAAATGCTAAGACACTGCTCTTTCTTCCCTCCCACACCCTCCCTTGCCTCTTCCTCTTGTCTTCTCCTCTTATCTCTGTCTCTATCTCTCCCTCTCTTCACTGAATTTGTCTCAAGAAAGTCAGGTGGAGGAGGAGTGGTGGGACCTATGATAATCTATAATTACTATTCTTTCTGTCTTCATTTTTTCTGATCTTAGTATTCTAGAATGGAAGTGTCCAGGCAACCCACTGAGTTTGGAACCTATCAGAGGTCCCACCGGGGTTGGAGCTGGGTAATGGCAAAATCAGGAGCCACTGGGACAGTAGTGGCAAACTGCTCCAGTATCTTTGCCAAGAAAACCCCAAATGGGGTCACAAAAAGTCAGATGAGACCAAAAAATAACTGAACAACAACAAAATGTACTAAGCAGTATATTTAGTTCTTGGAATACAAAGAAAAGGGAAAGGCTTTTGGTGTAAAGGGTGAGGCAACATAAAAACAATTATGTACAAGCACTAGCAAGATAGGCTGCCAGTTGTCTCAAAGCCAAATTTTTTTTTAAAAATCCAATTATTTGATTACAATTATTCCCATTAAGGTCTGAATAACTGATAGCTCAGCTTCACCCTCCCACCTGGTACTTATATTTCCAAAGAGGAGCTTGTTAACCCAAATTAATTTCTAACGGGTAGAATTGCTGCCCAACACCCTGCCCCCAACTTTTCTTTTCCTCATCTTAACTATAAAAGAACAAGGTCAGTAGCCTGACTTCCCACTTGCAAATGATTTAGGCTGGTTGAATATTTAGGCATTTGGAGAAAGTATCTAATTTTATTCCATCAAGATTTTAGGGCTTCTGCAGCATAGAACGTTTTAAAAAATGATTAACCTAATCCTACATCCTGGAATCTGTTTCATTTTGAAATTACACTGTATCTACCAGTTCCAAGAAACCAGATTGTTTGATTTTTATTTTATTCTTGAAATGCAAGGCTGGAGTTTTTGGGGGGTTTTATCTAAAATCTAAGCTTATTCTCTTCTGCCCCTAAAAGACCCTATCTAAAGGGTTCTGAGATGACTGTTCAAGACTTTCATTTAGAGATATTTCATTGTAGAGAGAGGCAGTATAGCATAAAACTTGGATTCTAATCCTGCTTTTTTATATCTACTAGCTGTTTGACCATGAGCGAATCATTTGTTCTCTCCCATCGTCGGCTTCCTCACCTGTGAAATGGGAATAATTATCATACTTACCTGGCAGGTTTGTTTGTGAAGATTGAATGAGTTTATGTAAAGTGCTTTATAACTTTAAATTGCATGATGAAAAAAAAAGAAAGCATTTACTAAGAGCTTACTATGTGTCTAGCATGGTGCTAAGTGCTATATAAATGTCTATATTTCTATTGCTATTTATTATCTATTTTGCTATTGCTGATATTCATAGCACTTTGGCTGTTTCTATAAAAAATTAAAAGGAATGGTCTAAGCATTTATGTAGGACTACTATGTGCCATGCACTGTGGCAAGTGCTTTCACAAATTTGAGATAGATACTATTATTGTTTGTTTGTTGGTGGGCAATGGGGGTTAAGTGACTTGCCCAAGGTCACACAGCTAGTGAGTGTTAAGTGTCTGAGGTCAGATTTGAACTCAGGTACTCCTGAATCCAGGGCCAGTGCTTTATCCACTGCCCCACCTAGCTGCCTCCGAGATAGATACTATTATTAAGAAACTCAAACAAACAGAGATTAAATGATTGCCCAGGGTCACACAGCTAGTAAGTATCTGAAGTTATCTATGAACACAGGTCTTCCTGACTCCAGACCCAGCACTCTTATCTCCTACATTACCAACTGCCCATGATTTTTCTCTCTGTCTTGGCTTGGTGAGCATAGCTCAAGTAATCTGGATTTCCTTACCAGGACATCAAGGAGAGTTAAGGGGGAGGAGGGATGGATTAAGGAGGGATTACTATGGACAGCACCCTAGCAGAAATGTGGTCGATTTTGTAATAATTTTGTAATTCACTCTCTCACCAAGAGCTATAGAGGTACAAAATAAGAAACCCAAATTGTCTGGAATTTTCTGGACTATGCCATCCTTGAGTTTTCCTCCTACCTCCATTTCTGCACTGGTCTCTGTATCCCTTCTGCTTCTGGCCCTGGACAGCCCCTTGTATTATCGATCTGGAGACACACATTCCCCCCCCCCCCAGAAATCCAGGAAAATAAACTCTATCCAAAGAGAATTTGAGAGCTGAAAGAACAGTCTCCACCTAGTTCAAACCCTACATGAAGGAATCCGCACTATAACCTGCCCAACAAGTAATCATCTAGCTTTTGATAAAATGTATCCAAGGATGAGGAACCTACCACCTCTCAAGGCAACCTATCTTATTTTCGTACAGTAATGGCTGTTAGGAACACTGGGCCTGGAGTCAGAAAGACCTGAGTTCAAATCCAGCCTCAGCCACTTACTAGCTATGTGACCCTGGACAAGTCACTTAAGTCTATTAACTTCCTCATCTGGAAAGAGCTGGAGAAGGAAATGGCAAACCACTCCATTATCTTTGTCAAGAAAAAACCCAGATGGGGGTCACAAAGTGTCAGACATGACTGAAACAACTCAACAACAACCATTAGGAAATTTCCCCTAACAAACCTAAATTTGCAGCTGGTTCTGACTTCTGGAACCAAACAGAACAAGTATAATCTCTCCTCCACATGGCAGTCCTTAAAATAATTGAAGACAACTGTTATCTCCTCTCCCCAGCCTCCCTTCTTTTTTCTCCAGGTTTTAGGTCCTGTTCCCCTGCTGGCTCTGCTTATGAGGTCCAGGTAATGGGAATCAAAAGGATTCATTCAGAGCAAGTTCCTGGTACCAGGCTGGGAATTGGTTAGAGAAATGAGGAGATCCTCCCCTTGAGAGGTGGGGTTCATGCTATTAGCCTTGCTCCCTTTAATCCCTAAGAGGAATCTCACCAACTAGGTGCAACTAAACCTTGTCGAGGGTTGAAAAGCCTAGCATATCGTCAAATAATGCCAGAGGATGCAGCTAGGTGGCACAGTGGATAAACCACCAGCCCTGGATTCAGGAGTACCCGAGTTCAAATCCAGCCTCAGACACTTGACACTTACTAGCTGTGTGACCCTGGGCAAGTCACTTAACCCCCGTTGCCCTGCAAAAAAAAAAAAAAAAGAGTAATAAAATAAAATATATTTTTTAAAAATCTTACCTTCTGCAGAAAGTCTTTTAAAAAAATAGTGCCAGAGATCAGGCATATCTAGGAGGATGCCCTTGGGACTATAAGGAGGAAACTCTGGGCCAGAGCTGCAAGGTTTGTAGAGGTGGGATGCAGGTAAGATAAGTAGGTTTATTCAGTTATAATCACAACCACAAAGGGCTCAGGCAAAAGGAAGACAGTGGAAGGGTCTCTCACTCACCAGAGTGACTCTTCTTCTGATTAAGAATTGTCTCAGAGGGGGCGTCTAGGTGGTGCAGTGGATAAAGCACTGGCCCTGGATTCAGGAGTTCCTGAGTTCAAATCTGGCCTCAGACACTTGACACTTACTAGCTGTGTGACTCTGGGCAAGTCACTTAACCCCCATTGCCCCGCAAAAAAAAAAAAAGAATTGTCTCAGAGGCAGCTAAGTGGTGCACTGGGTAGAGCACCGGCCTTGAAGTCAGGAGGACCTGAGTTCAGATCTGGCCTCAGAAACTAGCCCGTGTGACCCTGCGCCAGTCACTTAACCCTGATTGCCTGGGGGAAAAAAAGTCTTCAGAGATTTGATCATATTAGGACCTTTGATAAGAACTAAAATGGGGTCAGCATGATTTTCTCTTTTCCTGACTCTTAGGGAGTTAGTCATGACTGCCCTTGATACCAAGGCCATCCCACCAAGGCAAGAATAGTTCCCAGGGTACCTTTGATTGATGAGGGAGAACTATAACCTCACCCCCTCAGATCATGAGGTGCTAATTAGGCAGCAGTAAGGTGGTGGGGAAGGAACCTGAAAGGGATCAGGCCGGGCAGTTAGGACCTAAAGGGAGACGTAGTTTAAGTAGGCCAAAAGGCCTTACATTAAATATCCCCTGAACTTACCCCTCTACCTTCTTGTTGCCCTCCCCTGCTAATAAATGGCACTCTTAAACCAAGGCACTAACAGCTGAACACAATACTCCAGATGAGGCCTGTCAAAGGTAGAATGGTGAGAGCATCACCAAAGGGGGGGGGGGGGTTCCTAAGGCAGCCAAAATTAGATTAGCTTTTTGGGTTGCCACATCACTGAGCTGATTCACTGGAGCTTGTACTCCACTAAGACCCTGAGATTCTTTTCAGAACAAACGACTGCTGTCTACCTGTACCTTCCCTATATTATCTCTGCATTCCTATGATCTGTTGATTGGGTACTGATGCCAATCATACAATCAATGAGGGGCTTCAGGAGGGCAGGCTTCATTATATACAAAAGTCAGTGAGCCCTATGCAACATTTTTAAGCTACATTATGTCATTTTGGGTTCCTTAAGCAGGATAAGTATAACGAAATTTCTAAGAGCAAATAAAGGAAGATAATGATTTACAGATCAAAGAACAGATGGCGCAAGTATTAAGTAGAGCAGGAAATGAGCCTATTAACACTAGACCTACTGTAGTTGATATCTCAAGCTTCCTTTTACACACCCTAGCCAAACTACATGACCGCTGATCTTAAGTTAATAGTGGTAAAACAATTAAGTCAGAAATTCTCTCATCCCACCACTCTGCCTCAGGAGTCACTAATAACCTTCACTGAATCACACCGCTTACAGCAGCAGGGTAAAACTCAAATAGAAACCCAGCAGGTTGCATATTGACTTAGAAAACCACAAATTAAATTTATTTATGTTCTATTGTATTTTTATTTATCTTGTTAAACATTTCCCAATTATGTGTTAATCTGTTTAGTGAATGGGAGAGTTAAGGCCCTTTGGCTACAAATTTGATACCTCTAGTTTACAATCTCTAGGGTCATGGCCATTTCCAAGTTCTAAATGTAAAATTTCCCTAACTGTTCAGGTAATCTTCATCTAGAGTCCACTCTAATTCCCTAAGGGCACCTGACAGAAGGGAGGGAATGGGGTAGGGGGGGAAGACCAGCTAGCAGTTAGACAGCAACTAAATTAACAGTGAATTTCAACATAGGATTACAAAAAATATGAATCCTCCATTTTAGAATTAAAAACTAATTATTTTTTGCCATGTCTTATCAAGGCAAGCATTCCACTCTTTTCCACGTTTTACCAGTCCAGGAGACAATAGTCCGTGATAGACATGATGAACCCATCAGAATTCTTTCTGAAAATTGCCACAATAGAGAAATAAACTGGAATCTTGGGGGTCATAACAGGATGCAGACTTCCCAGCCTAGTGGCCTGGAAGAGAGTCACATCAATTAGACAAATTCACCTCAATGATAAACTGAACTGAAGCTTTAATCTCTGACACACAGAATCTGCAGGGCACTTTCTAAAGATGATCAGTGGGGAGAAACCACTAGTAAAGTAACCCGGACTTCAGGCTTCTGTTGCTTCCTATGTAAAATGGGAGACTGTTTCACCTCTTAACATGACAAACTTTCCGGGGATACAAAGTCCCAAAAAGGCTGCAATCCCTGCTCTCAAAGACAAATCTCCAAGATTTTACATTAGAGGGAAAAAAAATTTATCTACATTAGCAAAATCACAAATCTGAACCAAAACAGGTGAACAAAAAGAGCTTGCATTCTGAGGGAGGAGATACATTGTATGCAAAGGAAAATTAAATATTGGATCATTTGAGGAGGAAAAATAGAAACAAAGTGGGGGGTTGGGGAAGATCTGGGAAGGTGGCACCTGGGCTGATTCTCAGAGACTAAAGGAAAGAGAATATGTGTTCCAGGGAGGGTGACAGTCAGGTAGGGGATGTCAAGCAGAGTTTGGGCATTAGCTAGCATTGCAATGTGCTAATAATAAAGAGTGATAGGGAATAAGCTAGGAGTGAGTTGTGGAGAATTTTAATTCCAGATTAAGGAGTTTATCATTTATCCTTCATGCAATAAGGAACCGCTGGATGACATTAAAAGCAGTGTTTGTGGTAGCAAAGAACTGGAAACAAAGTAGATGGTCATCAGTGGGGCCTGGGTAAATAAACAGTAAGATATGAAATATTATTATGCCCTAAGAAGCAACGAAGATGAAGAATTCAGAGAAGTATGGGAAAACTTTAGGAACTAATACAGAGTAAAGTAAATAGTACCAGGAAAATATGGAGGGGGAACAAAAACGGATTCTTGGTGGCCAAGCTGGGTATTAGAGAAGAGATATGAAAAGGTGCCTCCCTTCTTTCTTGGCACAGTGGGAGACAATGGGTACAGAGCACTGCCTAGCATCAGGCTCACTTGATGTCTTAGCTTATTTTGTGTGTTATCTTCCTTCATTAGATTGTAAGCTTCTTGAGGGTAAGAACTTTTTTTTTTACTTATTTGTATCTCCAGTACTTAGCACAGTGTCTGGAGAATAGTAGGCACTTAATAAATGTTTATTGCCTGCCTGACTGATCCTAACAACAGCCCTGTGAGGTAGATGCTACTATTATCTCCATTTTACAGTTGAGGAAACTGAGGCAATCAGAAGTAAAATGACTTGCCTGGGGTCATATAACTAAGGTCAAATCTGAATTCAGGTCTTCCTGATTCCAGGCCCAACACTCTATTCAATATTCCACCTAAAAGGCAATAGTGCAAATCAATAGTGATTCCATAAAATTTGTTTTGCATAACTATACATATTTGTAATGAGTTTTGTTTTTCTTGCCTCCTCAATGAGTAGAAGGGGAAGGAAAGGAAGAGAATTTGGAACTGAATATATCTATATATCTATCGATTGATCAATAGATAGATATTAATAGCGGTTCCATACCTGATCTAACTTGTGAATTTAGTACTTTTCTAGAAGAGACCTTGTTAATCACTTTTTTGGAGGAGTGGGGTGGGGCAATGAGAGTTAAGTGACTTGCCCAAGGTCACACAGCTAGTAAGTGTCAAGTGTCTGAGACCAGATTTGAACTCAGGTCCTCCTGAATCTAGGGCTGGTGCTTTATCTACTGCACCACCTAGCTGCCCCCCTTCTTAATCACTTTTAATATACCCTTGATAGGAGGCAAACCTAAGCTTTAAGTGATTGTCCCCAGAGTTCTGCCCTAGAGTGGGGGTGTAATGAACTCTAGTGTTCAAGAAGAAACTGACTTCACTCTTTTTGAAGTTGGGCTCATACCAGGATTGAATCCAGTCTTTATGAGCTCAGAGATGTGGCCCTTGAGTGGAAAAGGGCACCCCCATCCCTAGGACCTGTTAGTCTTTTCATAAGGAAGTAGACAGAGCATAGGAGGGCAACATCTGATCAGAGATTTCCTACTCTCTGGGTAGTTACAAATTAGACTCAGTCCCTCTGTTCATGCTACCCCTAGAAGGAAGGTCATGAAACTATCAGGAAAACTGAGGATTCAGTGGGATAGAGATGGTGAAATGATGCATTTTAAGATCAGAAATACAAAATCAACAAGTCCTTCCCTTCTTGCTCTGTTGGTGCTACAAGGTCCCCGCCCCCCAGAAGGGAGAAAAAATTGCCTCTATATTTGTCAGACTGAGAAAGGACTTTTCCTGCCCTACCCTATACCACCCTTAGGTAAATCTACCAAAAAGGCTTCTTTCCCCGGGCTTAAGAGGTTGTGGATAAAGCCATCTGGGGTCTTGGGAAAGCTAAATAGAAACGACTATGAGAATTTTCACTCACATACTTGCCAATCATGACTGCATGAACCCCAAGGTGGGAACCCCAAAGCTGAGTGATTTATATATCATGGGTCTTTAATATTTGTTAAATTGAAATGAATTGCCCAGAAGATTTAAAGACTCAGTCCTATGGCTAAAGGTTAAGGAAGAGGGTTAGAAGAATGCGAAGGCAAACCTGACTTCTGAGTAACAGGAGCCAAAGTGGGGAGGAAAGTCTATATAACCTTATTCATAGAGTCATAGACTCAGATCCAGAAGGGGCCTTACAGTTTATCTAGTCCCAAACTTCACTCAATGAATAAATCCCACTGATAAGATCCCTTTCACCTCTCCCACCCTCCATATACAAGTGGTAGTCAATCAATGTTTGTAAATAGTTACAATGAAAAAAGCTCACTGTCTTACAATGTAGCAGTGATGGCACTGCTAGGCCTTTCCACCAAAGAGATCAAAGAAAGAGGGAAAGGATGAACATGCACAACAATATTTGTGGCAGCTCTTTTTGTAGTAGTAAAGAGCTGGAAACAAACATGGTACCCACCAACTGTGGAATGGCGAGACAAATTATAGTATATTATTTTTTTGAGCCATAAGAAATGATTAGGGGGCATCTAGGTGACACAGTGGATAGAGCACCAGCCCTGGATTCAGAAGAATCTGAGTTCAAATCCGACCTGAGACACTTGACACTTACTAGCTATATGACCCCAGGCAAGTCACTCAACCCTCATTGCCTCATAAACAATAAATTAAATAAATAAATAAAATAAAGGAAGCAGAAAGACATGTATGAACTTATGCAAAATGAAGTGAGCAAAACCTGGAAAAAAAACCAATTTATACAATAACAACACTAGTTGTTACTTCTTTAGAGTAGAGGTATAATGAGTGTTGTTATTTACTACTCTAGGATGGGGATTTATTTGTATTTTGTCCTTTGTCCTTCCTTCTTGAAGAGGACTGTGTTATGGGGAGAGGGGAGTTAGGGGATGTCATGGCTTGCAATTAATTGGATTTAAGGAAGGAAGGGCTGTGCAAAGTCATCAGCCTCATTCTCTCTATTTAACTTAGTAAAGATAAATGATTTTGAAAGACTCCAGAACTTAATGCAATGATCAACTATGATTCCAGAGGACTGATGATGAAGAATGCTGCCTACCACCTGACAGAGATGATAGACTGAGGATGCAGAATGAGACATTAATTTTAAGACTGCCATTGTGAAGACTTGTTTTGCCTATTTATGAATATTTGTTACTAAAGGTTTTGTTTTTCTTTTCTCCCTCCCCTTCCCCAAATTAAGGGGATGGGAGGCAGGAGGGAGAGTAAATTAATGCTGGTTAATTGAAAATATAAAATTTTTTTAAAAACAACAAATTAGCTCAGTCCTTCTTTGAACAGCTTATCTTTAGAGAAGTTGTCATTATATGAAGCTGTAATCCACCTCCTTGAAATTCATTGCCCCTAGGTTTATCCTCAGAAATGGTAGAAAAGAAGTCTGATCTCTTTTCCGTATAATAACCCTTCAAATACTTGAAGATAGCAATCCTGTCCCTATTAAATCTTATCTCTTCAAAGCTAAAAATATCCCTGTTTTCAACTGCTCCTCTACTTTTGATGTATGAAGAAATCTTTAAATAACATCCTATTGTATCCCCTACCTTGCAGCCCTTCAATGGTCCCCTGAAGAGGCTTTGTTCCCTAACCTGACCCTCAAAGTACTTAGATGACTGACCATGTAAATATTCTATATCTCCTAACAAGAGCTAGAGAAGAAAAAAAAGAGCTAAGAAAAAACTCTCACCTTACATAAGTCTTTAAGATCTGTAAAGTACTTTACATATGTTATCTCATTTGATTCTCGCAACAACCGTGTAAGGTAAGTGCTAATATTGGTCTCATTTTACAAATAATGAAAATAAAAAGTTGTGTCTTGCCCAGTGTCACAGAACCAGTAAGTTTCTGAGGCAGAATTTTTTTTTTTTGAGATGGACTGAGTGTGGGAGGAGGCAATCAGGTTAAATGACTTGCCCAGGATCACACCACTAGTAAGCATCTGAGGCCAAATTTCAACTCAGGTTCTCGGGACTTCAGGGCTGGTGCTTTAACCACTGAGTCACCTGGCTGAACCTGAGGCAGAATTTGAACTCAGGTCTGCCTACCTTCAAGTACAACATGCTAAGTAGGCCATCTTTTGTCTCAGTTTTTACCTGGCCTTAAACTGAATGGGCATTGATTCAGACAAACTAAGCCCTAGAGAGACTTTAGTTTTAAAAAGGTAAGGTCAGGGGGCAGCTAGGTGGCACAGTGGATAGAGAACAGGCCCTGGATTCAGGAGGACCTGAGTTCAAATCCAGCTTCAGACACATGATACTTACTAGCTGTATGGCCCTGGGCAAGTCACTTAACCCTCATTGCCCTGCAAAAAAGAAAAATTAATTTAAAAAATTAAATTAAAAAGCTAAGGTCTCCCACTGCATGTGGGGCCATCACCAGTCATCTTGACCTATGTCTTGCCACTGGACTCTGATTGACTTTTTTTTTCTTGGTGAGGCAATTGGGGTTAAGTGACTTGCCTAGGGTCACACAGCTAGTAAGTGTTAAGTGTCTGAGGTCAGATTTGAACTCAGGTCCAGATCCTGACTCCAGAGCTGGTGTTCTATCCACTGTGCCACCTAGCTGCCCCCTCTGATTGACTTTTGTGGAGAGAGTGAGACCTATGACTTTACACAGTTCTGCCTCACTCAAATCCAATTGACTTGGAAGTCAAGACATTGGTCCTCTTTGAGAAGGAAGGATGAACAACAATGGCTATCCTACGCACCTCCCAGCTAACTTAAGAGGAGGTTGCTTCACAAACCACTGTCACTCTCTTTAATTACCAATTCATTGTCATTCAAGACTGAGTTTAAATGGATGTCAAGCACATGTGGGGATCTGATCTGTATTCATGATGATGTAATAATTAAATAACCTCCTGAATATAGGCAAATGTACCACTCAATAGCTCCAGGATATTCTTCTCTTTAGTCAGACTTGGGCCCAACTGAAAAAGAAAATGTCAGAGTAGATGATAGCATCCTCTGAGTGGTTGCTGTGGTAGTGAGAATATTCTAACAAAGAATAAAATGTGCCGGGTCAAGGATGACATCTTATTCATTGGTACATCCCCAGCAGAGTGTAGGCACCGTGCCTCACACATAGCAAGTGATCGGTCTTTGCTAAATGAATGAATGGCCTTTGTCTCCTTTGAGTTATATGATGGCAGATTGCTTAATAAAAGAATTTCAGTAGTTCTGACCCCTGGAATGATAATTAGAATGTAGAAGGTGCTGGGTCTGAAGCATTTAAGAGTACTTATATTCATTAGGATCATTGATTTAGAGCTAAAGAAGACATAAGAGACCTTCAAGTTTACCATTCTTATTTTACAGATTAGAAAACTGAGGCACAGAGAGGTCTAATGACTTGACCAGAATCACATAGCTATGTATGTATGTATGTAGTGGGAGTTGAATCTAGTGGAACCTTCCTGATTCCAAATCCAACACTATCTATTACATCGAACTAGTAGAAAGAACTGAATGTTGCACCCATTTAGCAAGGATAATTAATTAAAAATGAAAGTTTTCAGGGGCATCTAGAGGACACAGTGGATAAAGCATCGGCCCTGGATTCAGGAGGATCTGAGCTCAAATCCAGCCTCAGACACTTGACACTTGCTAGCAGTGTGACCTTGGGCAAGTCACTTAACCCTCATTGCCCCACAAAAAAAAAAAACCCAAACAAACAAAAAAATCAAATCTATCTGACTTTTGGGGCAGCTAGGTGGCACAGTGGATAGAGCACCAGCCCTGGATTCAAGAGGACCTGAGTTCAAATGCAGCCTCACACACTTGACACTAGCTGTGTGACCCTGGACAAGTCACTTAACCCCAATTGCCTCACCAAAAAAAAAATAGTTTCCTTCATTAACGGCCACCTTCTAGATGATCTCCACTTTGCTTCCTCCCCTTACACCAGGCCTCCCCAGCATTAACCTTAACAGGATCTCCATATCTACTCAAGAGGCAAAGTGCCACGAGGCCTCTTCCCACCATGTAATTCTGGGATTCAAAATCTCTCCATGAGGTTAAGGACACCATTGGAATCAGAGGAACATGGCATGTATTTAGTATGGCTGCCATGATTGGTAGTTATATCGGCACTAAGGTTGTGAAGTTCATTTCTGTCTATATACTAAGAATTGAGATAGATATAGATAGATATATACATATATATGGATGTATTATGTATGCATGGTTCTCTTTTTTTCTGCTGCTTCTTCCTCAAAGGAAGTCATCTACAACAGAATCTCAGCGAGGTCTTCTTCAGTCTCTTAAAAATTACTTAACTATAAGTGGTAAGGAATTGTGAACATATTAGCTATATGAAGGTCAGCCTTATTGAGGGTAGAAGATGTCTTACTGAATTCCTTTTTGCCTAAATGCTTCTGTATAGACACTCAAATCCAGTATATTCCTGTTCAAAGAGGTAATTAATCAAGAAATATTTATTAGGTACCTACTATGCAAAAGATGCTATGCTTAGAGCTATTCAAGTCCTGTGTTCTTATTTCCTGAAACTCATAAGAAGTCTATATTTTCATTCCAGCACCAATTGGTTTCAACTACTGGTCTAAGCTAAGTTTTCCTTACCTGCCTAACTAGGGAAATATCTTGCTTCCTCCTAGCTCTTATAGAAGAGCTCATATCAATTCCACAGACATTAAGTAGAGAGAACTGAGAGAAACTAGGTTGTAAGTATATTACAAAGGGAAGTTGGATAAAGTTCACCAACCTTTTTAACTAGGGCTTTCTCTGCTACAGTCTGTGTATTGACTGAAGATAGCCTGAGTTCCATAGCCATTGACTGAGAGAGTTGACCAAGAATTGCTGAATAGATCTTTAATGTCATTGTCTGAGGAGACCTATAGTCCTCATCTTCAGGGGATGGGCTTACACAGCATATCAAGTAGATAAAGAACAGAGTAGTGGGTGGCTCTGGAGAGAAATAGCTGAGGATTGTAGATGAGGCACAGTAGGAAGCTTAAAGAGCTATAGTTCTTTTAGTGAGGAGGTTCATCAACTGTCACACATCAACAGATGAATGAGGAAGCTAAAAGAGCTAGTTAACAAAGTTGTATCCTTCCCTAAAGTTGAGAGACTTGCTAACCACAGCATCTACCTTTGATGTTGAATAAGGTATTATGTGACCCTGAAGATATCAGGATAGTTGAAGGTTATATGGAGCATTGTAGATACCCAATGGGAAGCAAACGAGATTGCCTGACAAGACTGGCCAAGAGTAAAACCTGGTGGGGAGCAAATACAATAGAGAGCAAGCAGTGCAATGACATCAGTAGAAGACAACAGAAGCTTTGAAATGTCAATTATCCCTCCATCTAGGTATCCTTACCACATATGGTCCCCACATATGAATGCATAATATGGAATTCTATTAATTCTTCTCCCCCTAAGGGTGTGTGTGTATCTGTGAGAAAGTGAGTTCATGTTTTCTGGGGGAAAGTGTTCTGCTATTGTGCTTTGTGATAGACTAAGTTTATTCTCAGACTAGGAAAAGTAAATACATTAATGAAGGCTTATTAGCTATGTTTTGGAGAAAATTATGACCTACAAGGTACTTAGAACCTAGCCATTCATAGGAAGTAGTAAGAGGACCCAACTATTACATATATTTAGACCATCTTGCTAAATTCAAAGAAACTATCAAAATAAATCAAGATTAAGTTCTTGTAGGCCCCAAGCCAGTGGTCCTCAAATGTTTTTTACTCATAGCACAATATTTTTGCCATGAGGAATAGTGTCCCACATTTAAAATTAGTAACAGGATGGTCAAGAGAAACCATGTGCAATTTCCCTTCAATAAGAGCAACTATTTTTGTTGGGTTCTTTGTAAGTTCAAGGTCAAACATATTTTGAAGCTAGTATGTATATGTAAATAGGCAAGTTTTGTTTATTTTGTGAATGTTTTCCTTAGCCCCACTAAAGTCCTACTCCATTTCCTCTTGTTGGAGGCAAACCTGGGTTTTCAAAAGCTATGCCAGCAAAAATCTATAGGTTCTAGCATACTAGAAAGGTTTCAAGCTATGGCCCCAGTAATGGACTGAATCTATTTTGCAAGGTCCATCCTAGATAGTCACAAGAAGGTGCATCATCAGTAGGTTATAGACCTGTTGATGAAATTGTCTTAGCCGTGGCAATCCATGAAGCAATGAAAAGGAAAACAAAGGCCTCACTTATGTGCAGCCCCTCTTCTGTGGTAATGGCAGAGTACAAGGGGGCAGAGGGTGTAAGAATCGTGCAGTTTCTAGATTGTCAATAAAATTTAATTTGACTTCTTGGTACTAAAAATGTGAGATACTGTCCAATGACCAACAAGTGGACAGATTGCCAGAGGAGCTGAGTCATATCAATCTTGGCATTCTTGATATAAACAAAATTAAAGGAAAAAAAGATGTTGCTGCTAATTGGAAGGATGGTTCACAAGTACTCTTTGGAGAAACAAAAAAAAAAAAGGGAGTTGGTAGAGTGGGTTTGTATCATGACGTATTATTTTGTGAAATATTTGGTGATACATATTGCTGTACTAATACTTAATGTTTGCAAAATGACTGTGATGAAAATAATTGAAACTTATGTACCAACAACAATTTCTGAGGATGAAGTGGTAGAGAAATTCATTGAAATACTTAATAAGACCTTCCATATTCAATCAACATATACTCTAATGCTTGGTAACTTCCATGCAAAAGTGAAAAAAAGGTCAGAATGGGGAGACATATGATTAAGTGTGGTTCAGAAGGAAGAAATGAGAGGGATCAAAGCCTCATACCTCTATATCATGAATGCTTTTCATTAAGAGAATAGGTAGGGGGGCAGCCAGGTGGCGCAGTGGCTAGAGCACCGGCCCTGGATTCAGGAGGACCTGAGTTCAAATCCGGCCTCAGACACTTAACACTTACTAGCTGTGTGACCCTGGGCAAGTCACTCAACCCCAATTGCCTCACAAAAAGAGAGAGAGAGAGAGAGAATAGGTAGGAGCTAGTCATGGCAAAAACTGACCACATTTTAACAAACAGGAAAAGATTTGTGGATGTGGGAGTTATCCCTGAGTCATCAGTCTGTATGATCAGACCATGGACTTGTCATATATAATATCAGGAGGATAGCTGCCAAAGTCAATGCTGATCTAGAATATAAGCTCATCTGTAAAATCTTATCAATAATGATGTATGATCATGAGCAGTATTACTTCAGAAAGCAGAGAAAAGAAGTGGGGAATAAAAGCAGTCTAAAGAAAGCCTGGTAAGATCTCCAACAAGGCAAAGTCATACCAAAGGCATTCAAGGATTAAAACAGAAAGAAGACTGTAGATAGAAGAAAAATGGAAAAGATTTGCAAAAATTAGTACAAACAAACTTTATTCTCCATCAAGGGTAGTGGAATGCATCACATTTAGATCATAAGACTGTAGTTCCTGAGGTTGGTCAGTCAACAAATATTTATTAAGTAAGCATTATGTGTCAGGCTCTGTGTTAAGTGCTATGAATGTAAGTACAAGCAGAGTGTCCTGGAACTTACATTCTAGCTGGGGAAGATAGCACATAAAAGGAAGCTGAAAGGGGGAATTTGAGATGAAGGTACCTTGTTTGGGGGAATTGTGAACAAAGTCACAGTGGAGAGCCTGGAGAGGAATGAAGATATGTTTACAAAGGAAGTAGAAATATCCCCAAAGAAGAAAAATCTAGGTAAAGTACTAGACTGGTTCAAGTATTTATAAGAAATTCATGCTGAATATAAGAGAATTGTGAGACCATTGAGGTGCTTCTTTACAGAGAATCTAAAGGAGGGAAAGGTGCTAAAGTCATGGAAAAAAATCTTGGGCCTTACTCATTGCAGGGGAAAAAAATAGGATCAAGAAAATATCAACCACTGCTCTATACATCAATCTTCTCAGCTAGAAAAAGTCATTTACACCATGAATTGAGGGCATTTTCAATGAAGTAATTAGTGGGGAATAAACAGACCTTTACAATCTATATTAAAAATGAACCACATTTTAATATCTTCTAACTGATTGGAAGATGTAATCAGTGGTGTCAAACTCAAACAGAAACAGATCCTTGTGAACCACATATTGAATTAGAAAACCACAAATTAACATTGCCTTGTTGTATTACCTTTTTATTAATTTTGTTAAATATTCCCCAATTACATTTTAATCTATTTCAGATATCTCTGGAGTTTTGCAGCTATATGGAGCCTGGAAGAGTTTGACATCTCTGGTGCAGAGAACATGAGACCCTAGTATGCTCTGGAAATTCAAGAAAGAAAGAAAGAAAGAAAGAAAGAAAGAAAGAAAGAAAGAAAGAAAGAAAGAAAGAAAGAAAGAAAGAAAGAAAGAAAGAAAGAAAGAAAGAAAGAAAGAAAGAAAGAAAGAAAGAAAGAAAGAGAGAAAGAGAGAAAGAGAGAAAGAGAGAAAGAGAGAAAGAGAGAAAGGAAGGAAGGAAGGAAGGAAGGAAGGAAGGAAGGAAGGAAGGAAGGAAGGAAGGAAGGAAGGAAGGAAGGAAGGAAGGAAGGAAGGAAGGAAGGAAGGAAGGAAGGAAGGAAGGAAGGAAGAGAGAGAGAGAGAGAGAAAAGAAAAAAGAAAGAGAGGAAGGAAGGGAAGGGGAAGGGGAAGGGAAGGGAAATAGCATTTGAGCTGGTAAAACAAAATGCTACCTTATAGGCTAGGCTCTGTTACAACAAGATGTCTTTTAATCAAGATCATCCAAGATTCCTTGGAAGATGTAATAACAGAAATAAACCTCTGATTCCTCTGATCCTCCCATGATAAACGTCAGGAGAGGCATAAATCAAGTAGATATATGATCATTAAAAGTATTTGCTGCAGTGATAGAGGAGATCCAGTGAAGATTCCAGGTTGAGGAGGGATTCCCCATGGGATACAGATGAATCCTATTTTCAGATGGCATCGTGCTGAATGCCTCAGGCCCCAGAACATTGTAAAGTCTCCTGGGAGAGATCAATAATCACTCAAAGTAGTCTGGCCTATCCATCCACACAAGAAAGGCCAAATGGAAGAAGAATGTTTATTTCACAAATGCCAATATGCATCACACAGAAGGAAATAGAAAGACCCATGGTGGGTGTGAGTAAATATTAATATATAACCAATGAAAAAGAGTGCCCAGACCAGCCATTTCTTCATTTCCCATGTAAGAAATAATTATTAATAGTCAATATCTTGGGGGACCCGAAGATCTCCCCTTCTTAGTTCTCCCTCCCCCTCCACACAAAGGCAAGCTCTCCTTGAGAGATTCTATCATCTTATCTAGGTCAAACCCACCCCAACCCCAAACTCACAAAAAAAGCCTTAGGTGGAGACAGATTCTTTTGTCTAGATAGCCCAAGGATTTTAATGATGAGATTAAACCACACATAGATGAAACTATTTTGCTCTGACCAGCTTGAGTGGGGGTATTGCATTCCTTTCTCTGATGTCACACTCAGACTTCCTTTCAATATAACCCACCTCCAAATCATGTCAAAGAATTAGATTTGAATAATGCTAACCAATGAGATTTGTTTGCTGTGTGATGGACCTCCTACAGTGGAAGGGTATATGAACTGAGACCTGACCGTGAGGTCAGGAGTCTTTGGTCTGAGAGAGATGGACATAGATGTACTTCATATTAAAAAGGGGGTAAAAACCTAGACAGGTAGCCGTGCACTCTCTTGGGACCATGAGAAGCTAAGGAGATGTTTGGTCAATCTCTTACTAGTAGAAATCAATAAACTGATAATAAGCTTACCTAAAACTTGTGTCGATAGTAATAATTTTTACTGTCAACCAGGCTGCAGTCTTCTAGAGGCCAGGAACTGGTTTTCTTTTTGCTTGTATTTCTATTCTCAGTGCTTAGTATAGTACCTGCCACATAATAAGATCAAGAGATCCACCCAAGGCCACCATACATGCTTCCTCACTGACTGACTAAAAGACCCTAGTCAACCGCCAAGCAAAACAAGACAAAATGGAGATTCACAGTTTCTTTTAGAATCCTCTCTGTGTTCTGCTGTGAATATGAAAATGGTTCTTTTTTATGTTTACATTCATAATAAAAAAATTAAAATTAAAAAAGTTAAACAAAATCAGAGAAATAAAGTGTTGTAAAGTCTATTAAAGACCTTCAAATCTAAACCCCTCATTTTTCAGATTAGGAAACTGAGGCATAGGTGGGTTAAATGACTTGCCCAGGGTCACACAATTAATAAGTTTCTAAGGCAGGATTTGAAACCCAGCTTCTCCTGGGTACGAGTCCAGAGCCCTATCCACTATACCATGCCACTGCTCTAAGTTAACCCTTAACCATGGGCCAAGAACAAGTCAGTAAAAGGGACAACATGCCCAGATACTGTACACCTGGACATGCTCTATGGGTAAGCAGCTATCTGCAAACAAATGCTCACCATCCAAGTGCAACAAATAATACAGTCATAGCACAAACATCATTTGGGTAGAAAAACAAAGGGAAACGAAAAGGGGTGTTCACAAACATGAGGGCTCCCTTATGACAACATATTTCTCCATTTTACAGAAGGCTCCTTGGCTCATCCCTCCAGAGCCACAAAAGACCTCAGGAGCCATTCAGTCTAACACTTCTTGACGTTTCACAGATTAGGAAACTGAGGCTCAGGGAAATCAAGAGCCCCACCCAAGGCCACATTATCACCTAGTCCCAGAGGTGGGATCTGAACCCAGGTCCTTTGACTCCACAGGACCTTCATTTTCTACCTCTAAGTCTTTAATTTAAAACATTAAAAATTATATTCAAGCTCCCAGTACTGAAAGGGGTTATAAATCACCACTTGTGCATATGTGTGTGTGTGTGTGTGTGTGTTTAGTTCTTTTCCAGGGTCTCTATTTATTACAGTGGCCAGTGAATAGAAGGAGGCTGCACTGACTCACTTCAATTCACAATCAATTCGAAAACCTAGATCAGGTTATTTCAAAAGATATATTCAACTGAAAAGGCAATTTGCTCTTGAACTGTGCTCTTGCCTTTGCCTCCAAGTAAAGTTTCAATTCCAGGAATATCTGTGTGTTGTTTTTTTTTTTTTAAATACCTCCTGCTCACCAACTGTAAATTCATCTTGTGGCAGCTTTCCAGATTTTCAGTGGCCTCCTTAGTCCTTTACTGGGGATACTGTAGAGATTTTTGTTCAGATACTAGGTGAACTAGGTAACTTCTTAGGTCCCTTCCAAGTCTTAAGACAGTCATTCTGAGATCTGGGTTTCCAAAACTTCTCAGAGTCTTCCTGCCCAATACATGCGTGGAGATTAATTTTCCTGGAGCTCCATCTATGTAAAAGATCCCAATAAAGGAAGGAAATGTAATAAACATTTATATAATGCCAGACATTATGCTAAGCACTTTACAAATATTAACTCATTGGATCATTACAATAGCCCTCTGAGGAAAGTACAGTTATTATTCTCATGTTACAGTTGAGATAACTGGGGCAAATAGATTAAGTGACTTGCCCAAGGTGACACAGTAGTAAGTATCTAAGGCCAGATTTGAACTGAAATCTCCCTGACTCCAGACCCAGTGCTCTGTCCTCTGTATCATCCAGATGCCTCTGATAGCCAACCTTTGTGAGAAATGGACAAATTGTCAGACCAAGAGAGGGTTATATATTTGGAAGAAGGTCTTCCCCAGTGCCCCCCACTCCTCAACAATGTTTCTCTTCAAAAGGATGAAACTCAGAATTCTTTCTATACTCACACCATGCCTTTGAAAGAAGATAGACATTCCAGAAATATTTCTGTTCAAATGTTCTGTTCTGTTCTGTTCTGTTCTGTTCTATTCTGTTGTGAGGAACGCAAAAGAAAGAAGAGACCACAAGAGGGAGGGATCCTGGTCACTAGAGACCCCATCCCATAAAACGTGACAATGAGGATGATTCTTGATCTAACAGAATATGCAAGAAGACATCACTGGGGGCAGCTAGGTGGCGCAGTGGATAGAGCACCAGCCCTGGAGTCAGGAGTACCTGAGTTCAAATCTGGCCTCAGACACTTAACACTTACTAGCTGTGTGACCCTGGGCAAGTCACTTAACCCCAATTGCCTCACTAAAAAAAAAAAAAAAAAGAAGAAGACATCACTGGTGGAAGGCTGAATTTGGCCAGGACTCTGAACCTATTGTAGAGGATAATTCTGCAGGTACTTGGGTTATAATGGGTGGGAGTTACTGGAAAGTTTGTTTCAGAAAGTTAGGAAACTCACAGCCACTACTATAGGAGGGAGTAGTTCAGATTGTTCTAGGTCAGATTGTCCCTGGTAATGTACACATGGACTAGAAGAGACCAGAAAAAGATGCCAAACAAAGTAAATGGACAAAGCAGCTGACAGTGTGGTGCATGGGGCACCAGGCTTGGAGTCAGAAAGGTCCAACTTCAAATATGACCTCAGATACTTTACTAGCTATGTGACCCTGGGCAAGTCACTTAGCTTCTGTTTGCCTCCGTGTTCTCATCTGTCAAATGGGGATAATAATAGCGCCTACCTGCAGAGTTGTTGTGAAGCTCAAATGAGATAATATTTGTAAGTTTTCTGGCATATGGTAAGTGCTGTGTAAATGCATGTTCCCTTCCCCATGAAGGAAAAACCAAATAGAACTGTATCTGAAATCCATACCATCATTGGAGAGTCAAAAGAATTTATCAAACAGAACATAAGTGGATTTGGGGCAGGCTTCTTGCTAGGCCTTGCACCTTAAGAACATGATAGGTATGAGCTTGATGGAGTTGTTAACAAAACAGCAGCAATTATACTCTCTTGTCAAACAGTACAGGTCACCAAATTCTTCTGGACAAGAAAAAAACTAATTGGACAGCACAACAGTTGCAATTTAGAATGTTGTCTTCAGAAGCTGGGCAGACCAGGATTTGCTGCTTCTTTTCCTTTTTCTTCTTTTTCGTAGTAGTAGTAGTAATTTATTATTATTATTATTATTAACTAGATGGGAGATATACTTCTGGGCAAAACCTGGCTAGTTTCATCATAACTTTTTAATTCTATGCCTTTTCAGAGACTAGCATTTTTAATGTCACTTTAGGATATTAGTATGTAATTGCCTTGGAAAGAAAACCTTTTGTTCGACATTTTCCCCCACTGAATTGCTCTGCCCTTTTATTTTAAAAAATTATGCTCCAAATTATGACCAAACAAAAGATAGAGCATTGTGAAATGTAAAATGGATCATTTTGATTATATTAAATTTTAAAAGTTTTGCACAAACAAAACCAATGCAACCAACATTAGAAGGAAAGCAGAAAACTGGGAAACAATTTTTACAGCAAGTGTCTCTAATAAAGATCTCATTTATCAAATATATAGGGAACTGAGTCAAATTTATAAGAATACAAGTAATTTCCCCAAATTATAAGTGGTCAAAGGATATGAACAGGGAGTTTTCAGATGAAGAAATCAAAGCTATCTGTAGTCATATGAAAAAATGCTCTAAATAAATACTGATTAAAGAAATACAAATTAATACAACTCTGAGGTACTACCTCATCCTTGTCAGATTGGCTAATATGACAAAAAGGGAAAATGATGAATTTGAAAAGCATGTGGCAAATTTAGGACACTAATGCACTGTTGTTGGAGTTGTAAACTGATCCAACTATTCTGGAAAGCAATTTGCAACTATACACAAAGAGCTATAAAATTGTGTATACCCTTTGATCCAACAATACCACTGCTAGATCTGTATCACAAAGAGACCATAAAAAAGGGAAAATAACCTTCATGTGCAAAAACATTTATAAAAGCTCTTTTTGTGGTGGCAAAGAATTTAAAATGCCCATCAGTTGGGGAATGGATAAGCAAGTTGTGGTATATGAATGTAATGGGATACTATTGTACTATAAGAAATGACAAGCAGGCAGATTTCAGAAAGACCTGGAAAGACTTCCATGCACTGATGCAAAATGAAATGAGCAGAACCAGGAAAACAATGCACTATTCTACATTTTATTTACTTTTAGCCTGAGACCTTGCATTGGAATTGATGCCCCTCTTTCATTTTTGTGAGGACCTAAAAAGAAACCAAATCACTAATGTCCCCCTGATGGAAACACAAAACAATGAGATATAACTATTGAGAAGCCTCCAAGAGCAAATCCTATTGTTGTGACTTCAGAGCTTTGGCTCTGAACCATTTCATGAACATAAAGGTTGTAAGCCAATAGAGACCCATTATCCATCACAACAAGTCTAAATGCTTCATCCTGAGAACACTGAGTTTTCCCTAGGAGTTTGGCAATGCAAAGGGGGAAGGATATAGAATAATAGCTTAAGGGGATGATAGGTAAGCCCTGGCGAAGTTTTGTTTTTGTTTTTAAAGAATAGGGGAAGTATAGACATGTTTGCAGGCAGTGAATAAGAAATTGAAAATTAGGGAGAGAGAGAGAGAGAGAGAGATGACCAAAGGAACAAGTTCCTGGGAAAGCCAGGAGGGAATAAGATCAAGGACACAAGTAGATGGTTGACATTAGCAAGAATAGCTAGCTCATCTTCTGAAACCAGAGCAAAGGAGGAGAAGATGATGGACAATGCTGAGGTGATTTGAAGTGTGAAAATGGGGATCAGTGGTGGGGTGCCAGTCATATGGGTTGTTCCTGTGCAATACTGCTCCAGGAGCTGCCATCTTGGAAAGACTCAGAAACAAACTCTATTTCCCAGAGTAGATTTCCTCTAGCTTAAAAGAGAGGCAGTATGGTGAAGTGACTAGAGAGGTGACTCCTGAGTTGGGAAGACCTCCATTCCAATCCAAACATACTCCAGGATGTGTGGGAGGTATAATCTCCCCTCCTCCCCTATACCACCTCAGTCTCTGGGGAGGAGAAGGGGATTGGGCTCACAGCTTAGTTCAGTTCCTGTGGAATACAATCCAAGTTCATTATAGTTCCAAGTCCAAAACCCACTACAGGCTGAAGTCTTGGACACCCTGACTCCTCTGGACCTTTATGCTGGGCTAGCTGGCTACAACATTCTGCCTGGCATCCTGGCTTCAAAGTCACCATGGCTAAAATCCCAGGCCTGGTATGGATTACCACCTACACCTGAGACTGAGAAGAAAAACAGAGCAGAAACAGAAACACCTCAGGCCCATTTCTCAAAGCCATGGAGTAAAGAGAGAGGCAGGGAGGAACCTACCTTCTGGCTCAGGGCATGACACCAGTGCTATGGATGAACTATGTAAGATCATTACCCTCTGGACAAGGCGGGGGGGGGGGGGGCAGTAGCGGAGGGGAAGAGTGAGAAAGTTCCAGTCTTAGAATTTTGAAGATGCAACCTTGCTCCAGAAGGAGGCTCCTCCCTGCCACAAGGTAAGAGAAGACAAAGAAGCAAAGTGCCTTCATGTTATGTGATCTGGGCATGCTCCACGTCTCATTACTTAGATGAGGAAACCAAAAGAAGGGAACTGACTTGTCCAAGATCACACAATAGTAGGTAACAACCTGGGATTTGAATCCAAGACCTCTGACATCTGTGACTATACAATATTGTTCTCAATCAGAGATTGGAGAACCATGAAATATTCCCCAGATGGGCTAGGGATAGAATAAAGAGGCAGGTAAATTTGGGAATGAGGCATTTGCTGGGGCCTCTACTAACACATAGAATCAGGACAGCCTCCTTGACCATCACCTGAACGCAGCAGTTTCATTTCCACCTCTGAACTTTTGCTCACACGGTTTCTCACATGTGTTTCTTCACACATGCCAAGCTGGATTGAACACCTAATTTCTCTCCACCTATCCAAATCTTACCCACCTTAGGAGAGCCAGCCCAACTCGGGACTGTGCAACTGCTCCTGAATTCCCACAGCATCTTCACAGGACAAACACAGATGCTGGGTTAGCGTGAAATTCTACTTAGTATTTACTATTTCCCTTCATGACAATCCTGCTTTGTTACTCCATAAAGCAGAGGTGATCCTCTACTTGGAAAGGGGTATATCTGAAGAGCATACAGTATGATTGGTCCGTCCAAGCTGGAAAGGCTGCAAATACCAGTCTGATGATGGAGCTTTGTCCAAGGACTAGCCTAGCTAAATTCAGAGACTTATTTCCAGGTTAGCCCTCCGCTTACAATGTCAGGGTTTGGGTTTTTTCAGCTATAACAATTTTCAAAGAATGTATAGTGGTTGTAAAGTATTTTGGTGAAGAGAATATTCACACCAAGACATCATGGCTGCTTGGAGCATGAACAATGGAAGGCGGCACACTGGTGAGGAGGAAGTAGCATCATTGCCATGTGAAATGTCCTACATAGAAGGGCCTGGGCAACCTGCTGTCATAGAGGCATGTTAATGTGCAACTGAAGTACCTGGGAGAGATATAAAGTATACACAGGTGTTCTATAGCTGCATTCAGTCTGCAAGCCATGTGATGAATATGAACCTCTGATGGGTTGTGTAGCTAGAACCCAGGAACATTCGAAAGTCAGTAGTCAACAGAGTCAGTCCTTTTTGGTCTCATTAGCTTCTGCCTCACTGCATTGTGGTGAAAGAAGAGGGACTAAAGGCAGAGTCTTTGATGACTCTGACCTTGTAAGCTTGGAAAAGTCAGGATAGTGAGCCACCAGCAAGTCCAGGAGAGGAGTTAATTCCAGATGTCACAGGCAGCCAATCCAGCATCAAGGTCTTGAGGAGTGGGAGTGACCTTTGGGGACCAACCCAACATTAGCTGAGACATGGACTCATCCAATAGCCACAAACTTGGTGACATCAGTATATAGAAATTGAATTAAGTCTAAATAACCGCCCCCCCCACCAAGGTGATAAAGGAAAGAATGCGCCTCCAAGGTGCTGAGGGGAAATATTTTTCCTTTTGTTAATGCTGTATCTTGAAAATAAACATCCTTTTATAAAAGCTAATTGATGTTAATTGGTTAAACGGGACTAGGCTGCTAAAAGTGAGGGGGAACACACTGGAATGGGAACTCAGCCAATGGCAATAGAGAAAAAAACAACCCATCCCCTCTGGGGTAGCCTGATGGGAAAATGTAACCAGCCTTGATCTGGAAGAGTGAATCTACATTTATTTGCTACCTATTCTCATGTTTCCTTAACTAAGAACCTCTGCCAGCACTGCATTGTGGCCTGAGTTCTCACTGAAGGCTCACTCCTTCAAAATTTGAGTTCCTTCAGGTCCTACCAAACTAGAGGGGCAAAAATAGGAACCTCACTATGGACTGTATGCTTGTTACCTGAGGACTAGCCTAGTTAGGTTTGGAGAATTGTATCAATAGGTTGCCTACAAGGGTATATATTTTTAGACCACCACTCAAAGATAACTAACCTACTTAGCTGTGGATGCATTGTAACTGTCCCATAAAAGTCACCAATTCTTCAAGTACTAAAATATTGACCATTCCAGGCATTGTACAGGACTCAGAAGAGAGGCAGAATGGTAGAAGGTCCATGGTCACACAGGCAAGTCAGTGGCACAGCCAAGATTCAACCCTAGAAGCCAAAAGAACCCAGGCTCATGTACTGTCTCTAAGAACACACTGGGTCTGTGACACTGGATAAGTCATTTCATTTTACAGTGCTCTAAGCAATTCCCCAGTACCATAGATTGCAGAGAAGGTGTCAAGCTGCATTGGTAGAGGGAGTTTCTTTACCTGGGGATCTCTTATATCAGTGAAATCATGGGTCTGATCCCTATCCCCCTCACTCCCTACCCCCACTCCAATTATCTGATATATTATAAATTTAATCTTCAGAGATGAACCTACAGGAGCAAAGAAATTGTAAGGGGAGGAAAAGACAGTTAATCAAGGGAAAGACAGGGATTGGTGAACCATGAAGAACTATTATAAAGGAGTTGTGATTATTTATGGTGATATAGAAAATTGGCATCTCTCCAAAATGCAGGACTTGATTAGAAATGCTAGCACTTCAATTGCCTCGCATTAGTTGTTTACATAAGTACATTTTCAAGCATCAAAATGCATATTTTAACAAAAATCTTTCTAACTGTATTAATACCTCCTCACTTCAGCAAAGGATAATGAACCTAATTAACAGGTGGCTTAGGGTTATTCTTTAGGAACTATTATTGTCCTATAAATGAATACAAGTTTTGTTTATCTATTTGTTCTCTTTTGGGGTTAGGCTGTCAGTCGATGGAATTATAGGTTTAAAGATAGAAAAGACCTTGGAAGTCATCTAATCCATACCCACTCCCAACTCATAGGACTAGTCCCCCAGAGAATATGCCCCCAGGTCCAGTCATACTTCATGTCCACTAAAACCAAAGCTCAACTATGGCCAAAGGGCCACAAAACCATGCATGCTCTTTGACTTAGTAATACCACTACTAGATCGGTATCCAAAAAGAGATAAAAAACAAAAAATTGAGTTCAAAATTGAGGAGATGCCCATCAATTGGGGAATGGCAAAACAAATTGTGGGATGAGATCATGATGGAACACTATTGTGCTATAAGAAATGATGAGCAGGATGCTATCAGAGAAACTTGAAAAGACTTAGATGAGCTGATGCAAAGTGAAATGTACTGTACACTGTGAGATTTAAAAGTGGATATAATACCATTAAACTCTCCTTTAACCTTTCCCTTAGATATCTCCCAGACCAAAGAGGAAGAAACTTCTGAACTTTAATTAGAGATGAATTACTTAGCTTTTATTGTTTGGGAATTAATTAGCCAACAAACAGGTGATACTGATTAGGGAAATAGGAAAGTAGAAATACAAATAAATAGTCTTAGATCTAAGCTTAGTCTATATTCTTTTATAAAACTCACCAAATCCCAAAGCTACCTCTCAGGCTGAGAACAGCGTCAAGCATGTGCTGCCACCAAGGACCAGGGCCAATCACCCAAACCCGCCGTCAAACCTGAGCCAGTGTGTGTGTGCCAAGAGCGGGAGTGAAAGGCCTATATTCATTTATCTATTAAAGGGAGAGTGCATTTCTAGCTCCCTTCTCCACCGGAGTCCTCAGGAAGAAGAGCGAGACAGAGCGCCAGTCTCTTCCTTCTTCCTCCCAGTAGCCAATGTCACTTCTTGACACCAAAGAAAAGACTCCTGGTCTTGCCCTCAAAGACCTTCACTTCATGGGCGGAACTCTTCTACAGTAAGTCTCCAGTAGGTGGCGTCATTCCAATCGTTACAATAAAAAGTAACAGCAATATTGTATGATGATCAGCTATGAATGACTTAGGTGTTTTCAATAATATAATGATCCAGGACAACTCTGAAGGACTCATGAAAAATGCAATCCATCTCCGGAGAAAAAAATGATGGCATCTGAATATAGATCGAAGCATAATTTTTTTAGTTCCTTTTTCTTAAGTTGTTTTGTCTGTTTTCTTTCATAACCTGACTAATGTGGAAATATTTTGCATGACTACACATGTATACCTTATATTGAATTGCTTTCCATCTTAAGGGGGTTTGGAGGAGGGAGGAAGAGAATTTAGAACACAAAGTTCTAAAAATTGATGTTAAAAATTGTTTTTATATGTAATTTGGGAAAAATAATATTCTAAATAAAATAAATTAAGACTGAAAAAAACAAAAACCCAAAGCTCAAAAGCCCCCACTGATGTGTTTTCTTTTAATAGTCAACCAGTAGGGGGCAGCTAGGTGGCACAGTGGATAAAGTACCAGCTCTGGATTCAGAAGGACCTGAGTTCCAATCTAACCTCAGACACTTGACACTTACTAGCTGTGTGACCCTGGGCAAGTCACTTAACCCTCATTGCCTCACCAAAAAAAAAAAAATAGTCAAACAGTAGATATATTTCAAAGCAGGAGCATTTAATGAAATAACATAGTAAGCAAAGTAATAACTAAGCATTTTCCCTATAAACCTAAAGTATTCTTTCCCTCCAATCACTCACCATCACTGGGAAGATTGTAAACACATAGGGGATTTTTGTGGAGTAACACACACATAAGGAAAATGTATAACCAGGGCATATGGATGGAGAAACAACTCATACCTCTGACAATGCAGAATTACTAATGTCTTCTGGTGGTACCACTGTGCTGCTTTCCTGGACCTGTTCCCTATAGGTCTTTGCAAGGCATATGGTCTCTACTAGATGCTGCTTCACTGAATATGTCATCGTTGATGGGTTACTAGGCATGAACCCCTGGACACATGACTGTGGAACTCCTTCTGCTTCCAGCTTCCAGCTTCCGGCTTCTGACTTCAGCCAGTCTTTGCTTCTAGAACTGCCTCTTCTTCAGGAGAAGATGGACTCTGGTATGTATTTTTAGTTCGGAAACCAGAGGCTTTTCCATAGCTCTTTTGGAAAAGTACTCATCTTGCCTCAACCATATGACTAGCAACAGCCAAAGGGAGAAAAAAAATCCTTTTAGGTTTGGGGGAGGTCACTAAATAAAGGGGTTTCAGACTAGAATTGTATCTATCTGCCACTCTTCTCCCCTGCCCCCAATATTGCTGGTTATGGGGCACAACTGATTCAGGACAAAGATCACTATGTCTTAAGGGAAGGCAAGCCTTCTAGACTGGAAGGGTTTTGTTTTGTTATGTTTTTTCTTATGAAGTGGCTAATCTGTTGCCTTCTAGATCCTTGGCTATATAGAATTTCATCTTTGCCTTCACTGACAAGCTTATTGTCAACTGCCAAGCAGGTTCATTCTGGTTAGCAAATGTCCTTAGGTTTTATCTTTCCATTGAATCAAACTTCTTGAGCCAGGAGTTTTGAGCTTCTCTATCAGAGATCTCAGTACAGCCACATGGCATAATGGGTAAAGTGCCAGACCTGGAGTCAGGAAGACTCATCTTCCTGAATTCAGATCTGACTTCAGATACTTACTAGCTTTTTGACCTTGGACAAGTCATTTAACTCAACCTCAGTTTCCTCATCTGTAAAATTAGCTGGAGAAGAAAATAGCCAACCACTCCAGTATCTTTGGCAAGAAAATCCCAAATGGGGTCACAAAGAGTCAGACACAACTGAAATGACTCAACAACAACAACAATGAATCAGAATTCTCATTCCAGTTTATAGTGAACGTTCTGTATTCCTTTCAACTTCAGTTTCTGAAGGCTAATCTACAACTGGTTTTTACCCACCAATAGTTCCAAGGTTCAGAGTTCCGTTTTGTCAACTCCAGACTTCTTCTTCTCTCCCATGTAGATGAGTAGGCAGGAGAAAAGACAAAGCTAAGTGCCAGAGACAAAGTCTTTCCTCTTTGCCTAGCCATATTCTTGGTTTTTAATATTCATTTTAATATTCAATATTTTTAATTTTAATAATTAAACATTAATATAATTTTAATATTCATATACTGTAAACCAAAGCCTAAAGCGGGTTTCAGCTTACTTCTAAATTCAAATAAGGATCCTGAAGTCCAGAGAAGTTAAATTATTTACCTGTGGTCATGCACATAATAAGTGACAGAGTCAGGATTCAAACCTATGCCAAAGGGCTATAAAACTGTGTACAACCTTTGGCTCTAGCACCACCCTTATTAGGTCTATATCCCAAAGAGATCAAAGAAAGGGAAATTTATCTATTAGTACAAAAATATTTAAAGCAGCAATTTTTGTGGTGGCAAAGAATTGGAAACTGAGGAATGCCTGTCAATTGGAGAATGGCTGAATAAGTTGTAACATATGATTGTAATGGAACACCATTGTGCTTTAAGAAATGACAAACAGAAAGATTTCAGAAAAACCTGTGAAGACTTACATGAATTGATGCAAAGTGAAATAAGCAGAACCAGGAGAATATTGTACACTGTAACAGCAATATTATCAGGATGATAAACATGAAAGACTTATGTCTGATCAAGACAATGATCCAAGACAATTCCAAAGGGTTCATGATGAAAAATGATATCCACCTCCAGAGAAAGAACTGATGAACTTTGAATAAAGATTGAAGCAAACTTTTTTCACTTTATTTTTCTTGCTTTTTTCCAACATGGAATATGTTTCACATGATTTCACATGTATAATTGATATATTGCTTGCCTTCCCAGTGGGTGAGGGAGAGGCAAGAGATAGGGAGAGAATTTAAAATTCAAAATTTTTTAAAATAAATGTTAAAAAATAAATAAAAGAAAAATAAATAAATAAATACATGGATAGATAGATGAATGAATGAATGAATAAAAGAGAAAAAAATAATTCGAACCCAGGGCCCTCGGCACCATATCCAGTGCTTTCCCCACTGCTCCAAATCTTTCTTCCTTGTCATTATTCCTTCTTTTACCAGGCCTATCTCACTCCACACAGCTATTTCATTGACCACTTTTAATATTCTGAGGTTTGGTTAATCCAGTAACTGACCTCTGGAGTGAGGCTATGTTCCAAAGGATGGAAGTTACCAGAAGAATGGTGCCTATATAAATGATGTGTTATCATAGCTTCATTGTTTAAAGAATGACCAGTGGAAGCAGGGGACTAGGTTAATGTACATATACTGTCAGGTTAAGTGGAAATTTTGTTTAGTTTTCTTGAATTATTTTTAACTTTTTTCCCCTTTCTGCAAGATGTATATGAACACATGGGAGGTCAAAACATATAAACAGATGGCTCCAGATGAGGCACTGATAGATATCTCTGGAATTCTACCCACCCTTCTCCAAGATTCCTGCCTTGAGGGGAGCAGGAATCACAAAGCTGGCCTCTTTCTTTTCCTTTGACAGAGGAGTCTCAGACTAGATTTACATCTATCTTCCACTTCTCCCCCTTGCCCCCAATATTGCTAGTTTAGTGGCACAATTGATTCAGAAAACAATCGCTTTCCACCCAACCTTTAATCCACTGGCTTGGCCCCTTTTTGCCAAACACTGATTACACAAAAGCCCATTCCCAAGAGCAAATATCAAGTAAACCCATGTATCCAAGCAAATAGCAGACAGAATTAGAGAAGTTGTACTGATTAGACTATACCAGAAAATGCAAAGGGTGAATAAGCTTCTCTCTCTATATATTTCTCTCTCTCTCTCTCTGCCTCTGTCTCTTTCTCTCTGTCTCTCTGTCTGCCTCTATCTCTTTCTGTCTGCCTCTCTCTCTGTCTCTCTCTGTCTCTGTGTGTGTGTGTGTGTGTGTGTGTGTGTGTCTCTCTCTGTTTCTCTGTCTCTGTCTCTCCTCTCTCACTCTCTGTCTCTCTCTCTCTGTACTATATCTCAGCTCACCAAGACAGAGATTCAGATCTCATCCATGGAAGAATTTCCAGAAGTTTCTAGAAGGCAAGATAGAAATCAGGGACATGTTGAGCTTCTTTCTCCTTCATGTCTGCAGGAGAGCCTCTTTTTCCTTCCAGCATCTGGCCCCAACCAGAGTATAGAACCATGTGTGTCTCTCTCAAAGAAGGAAAAAGAATAGCTGTTTTCTCCAAAGCTCTTTTGTCAACTCCACCTCTCCCCCAGTTCCACAGGGTCACATCAGCATTCCACCAATGAAGAAAGTCTTTTATAAAATGCTCCAGACTTGTCTGGAAACTAGAGTTACAATTCTCTTTAAATCTTTGTTACATGGGATGGCTCTCTAGGGAAGGAACGGAGGAGGAAGGGTATATTTAGAAGTAAAGGTGGAAAAGGGTGAGATGAAATCAAGAATGTACTCCATCACCTTTAAGCAATGATCACTACTAGAAAGGAATATTTTATCCACCATCAAGACTACAACCAGACAAGACCAACAGGAAGATAAGACTATCCCTGAAGCTGCCCTGACAACTCTGTAAACAGGAATTCTCTCTCTTGGTGTCTTCTTTCATTTGTGAAATGGAGCTGATGGGAGAAGAGTAGCCCTCCAAAAGGCCTACCTTTCCAATTTCCTCTCATTAGATTTCTTCTTTTAAATTCTTGGGAGGAACTCATAGAAAGGAGAATTTCAAAAAAGAGAAGCCATGCAACCACTCTGGAAAAAGAGAATCACATCCCTGTTACCATGGACTATTTTGCATGTAACCCAAAGTAGCTCTACCTTACATACATAGACCACCCAACATCAAAGTGTAGTGAGAAGGATGCTGGACTTGGAATCAAGAGAGACTTGTAGGGGGCAGCTAGGTGGCACAGAGGATAAAGCAGTGACCCTGAATTCAGGAGGACCTGAGTTCAAATTCAGTCTGCAACACTTAACACTTCCTAGCTCTGTGAGCCTGAACAAGTCCTAACCCTCATTGCCTCAGAGAGAGAGAGAGAGAGAGAGAGAGAGAGAGAGAGAGAGAGAGAGAGAGAGAGACTTGTGTTTGAATCTAGCCTCTGACACTTGCTAGCTGAGGAACCCACAGAGGAACTACTGAGCTTCAACCCCTTCACTTATAAAATGGGGATAATCCCCATAGTACCTACTTTATAAGGTTGCTGGAAGAGTCAGAAAAGATCGTGTAGATAAAGTGATTTACAAATCCCAAATCACTTTATAGTCAGTTATTGAGAATAATATAGACAATGATTACAACCATATAAAGAAAAACCACTTTGAAAGACTTAGTTTTTTGGATCGTTTTGGGATTTGTTTGTTTGTTTGTTTTTAAGATTTAGGATCTATGATCAATCAAAATAACCAACTGGGTCACCAGAGAATCAGTGATGAGTCATGTTTCTTATCTCTTGACAGAGAGATGATTGATTCTACAGGCAAAATATGACACATTTTCAGATACAATGTATGGATTTGTTTGACTTGGTTATTCTTATTAGTTTCAAGAGGGGGTTTTAATTTGAGGGTGAGGAAAGAATTGGAGGGGAGGAAAAGGGATAGAGATAATGATGTCAAGAACAAAGAAGAAAAATGTTATTTTAATGCACAAAAGAAATCCAAAGGAATCTCAGAGAGATGCACAGATAAGCAGGCTAACTCTAAAACACATTAAATTTATCATATACTTTTTTCCTTTGAACAATATTTATTGTTTCCCAATTACATGTAAAAATAATTTTAACATTCAGTTTTTTAAATGCTGAGTTCCAAATTCTCTCCCTCCTTCCTTCCCCCTTCCCTGAGATGGTAAATAATTTGATATAGGTTATACATGTGCAATCATGCAAAAACATTTCCATATTAGTCATGTTGTGAAAGAAAACAGACTAAAATAAAAAGAACCACAAAAAAAAAGTGAAAAATAGTATGCTTCAATCTGCATTCAGACTCCATCAGTCCTTTCTCTGAAGGTGGGTAGCATTTTTTATCATGAGTCTTTCAGAATTGTCTTGGATCATTGTATTGCTGAGAATAACTAAGTCATTCACGGATGATCATCATACATTATTGCTGTTATTGAGTACTATTTATTATATACTTAAAAACATGCTGTACATAGTAAGATTTGCAGTTTCATATACACTCCTCTTTTTCTATTCTTTGTATATAGAAATATTCACATTTGCTGGTGTTTGTTGAGCTCAGCATATCAAAAACTATATTCTTTTCTAAAAAAATAAAACAAAACAAAAACAGCTATTAATCTGTTCTCTCTACCCAGTCTCTCCAGGACTAGGCAGAAGCTTGCCAACATGACCAATATATTGACTTGTTTTACTTAATTACACTGGAAGGAGGCAAGTTAGGTGGCACAGTGGATAAAGCACTGGCCCTGGATTCAGGAGGACCTGAGTTCAAATTTGACCTCAGACACTTGACACTTACTAGCTGTGTGACCCTAGGCAAGTCACTTAACCCTCATTGCCCAGCAAAAGCAAAAACAAAAATCAAAACAAAACACTGGAAGGAGTAGACAAGTCAATTAGTCAATGGCTTAGTCCTTCAAAGTATTCTTAAATACCAGTCAGTCCTATTAACTGCTCTACCTCTTCCTTACAAAGGGGAGGTTTTGTAGAAGGGGACATTCAAAAGTGACAGCAATTTTTTTAAAAGAGCATTAGTTTGGGGCAGCTAGGTGGCACAGTGAATAGCCCTGGAGTCAGGAGGACCTGACTTTAAATCTGGCCTCAAACACTTGACACTTAACTAGCTGTGTGACCTTGGGCAAGTCACTTAACCCCAATTGCCTCACTTTAAAAAAAAAAAAGAGCATTAGGGTTTTTTTTTTAAGTCTGTTAGCAGAGAAGAGGCTGGAGGCCCCCAGGGCCCTCACTTTGGCATCTTTCATGGCCCTAAATATACCTGCAATTACAGGATGACAGAAACTGCAATGTTCAGAATAGGACAATAGGTCTATGTCATTCTAGAAGCAGTTATTTTGTATCTTCTGTATCCTGTAGGGGGTTAATTAACATCCTCTACGGTATCCTGTTCTGGTGGTTTTAATCACTAGGGGATGTAATTTAAGGTCACTTGGAAGTTAAGTAAAGACAACATGGTAACAATAACAACCTCAATTGACTTAGTTGACTTGAAAAGAAGTGTGGCAGAATAAGAATATTCCAACTAAACTCTATTGCTGTAAACCTGCACTATTTGCCATGGCAAACACTTCAATGCATCCACAAGCAATGGATTGTATACCTATTATTTATGCACATCTGTTAGGTGCTTTAAAAAGTCCCTTAATCTCTATTAATTGGTTAATATCCATACTTCTTCCAAAGCAGAGGTAAGGGAACCATGATTATCATTTAAATGGCAGTAGGAAAGCTTGTTAGCAACACTGCTATGGCCTATTGGGAGCGCTAAGAAGAGATGGGGCACTTGGAAGTCCCTGTGGCCTATCAATTGGCTGGAGGGTAGAAAACCCTAGATTCACCCCTTTCAAGCCTCTCTTAACAGAGAGAATCACTTCCTGTGGCTCCACAGATGGCAGCTAGGATGACATTTTCACTGGCTATCTCCCACTTGGAACTAATTTTCTTCCTCTTCATCTCAGCCTTATGGCTTCCCTAGCTTTTCTCCAGGCTCTGCTAAAGTCCCACCTTCTGCAAAAAGACTTTTCCAGTCTTCCTGAATCTTAGTGCCTTCCCTCTAGGATTATTGACAATCTATCCTATATAGGTTGTATATAGTTGTTTGCCCGTTGTCTCCTCCATTAGACTGTGAGGTTCTTGAGGGAGGCAACTATCCATTTTGGAGGGAGGGTTGTTTTTTCTTTGTTTCCGTTAAACTTAGCATAATTCCTAGGGCATTGCTGGTGCTTAATACAAGTTAACTGACTAACTGATAGCCTACCCTTTCTTGTGATGGGCTGACTCTGCTCTGGACACACCCCTCATTTCTTGCCTAACACTTTCCCCTCCCACACTTTCTTGTCCTATTAAAGACAATATTGTCCTATTGTCCCTGTATGTCTATGTTGGGGACTTGTCCTAGCCAGTCCCTGGTACGTGTCTTCTAGAAATAGATCAATGAAAAACTAATGATAACTTGCTTAAATGAATCCCCATCTTTTCTCTATAAAACCTTCACCTATATCATGGAGAGCCTTGGATTCAGCTCTGCCACTTATTAGCTGTGTTATCACCATGAACAAGTCCCTCAGTGAGCTTCAATTTCCTCATATATAAAAAGAAGATGATAATACTTGTGTCATCTACCTCCCAGTGTTATTGTGATGAAGGGAGATCAATGTAAGCTTTGCAAACCTTAGAGCACTATACATGCAGCATCTGTTATTATTAGTGTATATTGCATTCCAGCAATCAATCAACAAGCATGTATCAAGTGCTTCTTAAGTGCCAGGCACTATGTTAAGCCATGGGGATACAAAGAAAGACAAAAACAGCCCCACTCACAAGGAGCTGACATTCTAATAGAAGAGACACCATGTAAATAATTAGGTCTATGCTGGATTTATGAAGGGTAGATTGAAGGGAACCTCAGCCCTAGCCCTAGCATTAAGAGGGACTGAGGGGGGCAGCTAGGTGGCGCAATGGATAGAGCACTGGCCCTGGATTCAGGAGGACCTGAGTTCAAATCCAGTCTCAGACACTTGACACTTACTAGCTGTGTGACCCTGGGCAAGTCACTTAACCTTCATTGCCCCGCAAGAAGAAAAGAAAGAATCATTGCTGCATTTAAGGAAGGATCTGGGCTAGAACATTCAAGATCACTTTCTTTTCTTTGGGAGGGGGGGGGGAGAACAGGGCAATGGGGGTTAAGTGACTTGCCCAGGGCCACACAGCTAGTAAGTGTTAACTGTCTGAGGTCAGATTTGAACTCAGGTCCTCCTGACTCCAGGGCTGGTGCTCTATCCACTGTGCCACCTAGCTGCCTCTGTTTGATCTTGTGATAGTGAAATAGCAGTGGGCAGAGCTCCACTTTCTGCTCAACCACCAAAAGGGAAGCAGAGAAACTCAGGAGAGAAGCTTTGCCCTGGCTCCACCTCAGTGCAAGCTGTCAATCAGCTGCTTTTAAAGCTAACTCTCCTGCCAAAGGATGGAACTCTTGGCATGCCCAGCCTCCCAGGCAGGAGGAAGTGCCTGACTATCCGGGTGTTGCAGTGTCTAACGCCTCCTGCCTGGCTCCAGAAAGACAATTCCATGCATACAACTCCGAGATGGTTGGCAGGATGCACATAGTGGGAAATCTGTTGCTACTGGATTCCATGCCGCCAGCAAGGTCAGAGAAAAGTTCCTTCAATCTAGGAAGGGACAAGAAACCAATGTGAAAAAAGAGGCTCTGTGTCTGCAGCAGGTGGGTGAGGTTGGGAGTTGAGCAACAAAGAAAGCCCAGCCTTGGTTATGGTGAACCAAAAGCAATTCACACGTGGTCATGATAGAGTAGGAGGAGTGTGCTTCTTTTGTGGGTAAAACACCACAGGCTTCAGCTGAATTAAGGAGGCAGTAGAATATAGGCAGTGCAGTGTACATCCATTGAGATATGTAAAGAAAAGGTCTCCTATTGGAACCAAGAGAGCAGAGCAGCTGTTCAAGTCACCACCTGCTTCTCCTGTTTTCTGTCTCCTACCTGCGCAGACTCACAATGAGCTAAGTCAAACAGTCAGTTGCAGGCTTCTAAGCAGGGGGTCAGGCAATCATTCTCTGCTCAGGCCCACCTCCTGTCTTACATCCCTACACTAACACAGCACACACATCAGAAGCACACAACTCAGAAGTCCCTGACCGAGGCAAAAATGTTTTTGTACTATTATTAAATAAAAATAACATTAAACCATATTTTAAAATACTGTTTATTTCATCTTTAACTTTTCCTTTTGACATTTCCATTTTATTCTATTATAATGAATATAATGTATTAATACTAATAGTACATGCATATAATTTTTAAATAAAGGTAGATATATTGGGCGTGCATCCCCTAGGGTTTTTTTGTTTGTTTCATTCTGGTTTCTTACTGATACGAGTGTGCAATCCAAAAAGTCTGGACACTACTAGCATAGTAGCTGGAGTATGAAGTTCAGAAGATCTGAGTTCAAATTCTAGGTCAGATACTTGCTATGTGTGTGACCATAGGCAGGCCACTTAACCTCAGTGAGCCTCAGTTTCCTCATCTATAAAAATGGGAATAAGATAGTACCTACTTCAAAGGGTTGCTGTAAAGCTAAAATGATTCAAAGTGTTTTGCAAATCTTATATAAACGCCACATCTTATTATCGAACTATGAGTTAGGTGATGTTTCTATCAGCATTTTAAAAAATAGTTATCCTAAAATACTCAGCATCTATATTTCATTAATACCATAAACAAGACTACCTTAAGCATAGGCAGAATAGATGGATCCCTTTATAACACATCTGAGGGAAGACAAAAGCTTCATCTGCCCCTAACCCTTCTTCCTCACTGTCCTCTCTTCAGTCTGCTACAACGCTTAATGTTCCTATCACAGAAATCATTCTTTTCCCTTACCTTATTTTTTCAGAAAGAATTCTGTTACAATGCAAATACATTCCCAGGAAGAGGAATCTACTGTCACTGATTAATTTACCAAATTATCTTTGATTGAGACAGCAAAAATCACTTTAATTTTCTCAGACTGAGTTTCCTTGACTGCAAAGTTCAGAGGGTTAGACTCAATGACCTTTAAGATATGTTCTGGTTTAGAAGCAGAATGTAGGAGATAGAATGCTAAATTTGAATGAATTAGATCTGTATTTGAATCCTGCCTCAGATACTTGTTAGCTACTTGGCTCTGGGCAAGTCACTTAACCCCACAGCCTCAGTTTCCTCAACTGCCAAATGGGGATGATAGCTTACTAGCTATTGTTGTTCATCCTTCCTTTCTGAAGAGGACCAATGACATCATGGGGTGATATCATGACTTGAGTTGCACAAAGTCCTTAGTCTTACTCTCTTTTTCAGAGTCATCAAAGTCCAATGGCAAGACAAAAGTCCAGACAACTGCCGATGGCTAAGGATGAAGCAGATGACTGTGGCACCTTCAAAGTCTGACCAGGCTTTAAGCACTGGGGTGGGAATTCTTATTAGTTCATTTTTATTAGTTACTTATTAATAGTTAGGCAATACTTGAAGTCCATATAAATATGAACTCTTATTATCATTCTAGGACTGGAGAAGTTTTCAGAAGCAAAATATAATGCCAGGATAGGTGGAACACAAAGCTCTATGAAGGTAGCAGTGTGTGGCAATTGGGGGGGAGGGTGTCCTCTTTGGAAAGCAAGGAGCAACATGAAGGCATTGAATATTAAAGTAGGAAAGAGACAAGCTGCCAGCTTCAGAGTATTATCTAGCCCTGCCCCCGACCAGAATAAGTAATATTTTCCTTATATTAAAAAAATGAATAACTTTTGTTTTCATAGCACCTTCATTTCCAACTATATCCCTTCCCCTACTGTAGTGATTGAGCCATTCTTTATATCATAGAATTTTTTAAAAGAAAAAAAAAATAGTTCAGTAAAACTAACCAAGCATCAACCACATCTTGACAGTATTTGTAGTGAAGAACCAATATTTTCATCAAAAATCAAAGAAAACTGTTGGTGCTGAGAACATGTTCTGTTAGGATGATTTCAGTTCAGATAACAAGAGTGCCTGCTGGGTATTAGGTATTGGGGAAAGTAACATGTTCCCTCTCCTCCAAGAATTTTACATTGTTTTTTCTTTCTTCTTTTTTTTTTTTAAATGTGTGTGTGGGAGCGTGATAGGAAAGGAACAAGAACATGTACAAAGATAAGTATAGCATAAGATGGGAATGGGGGATGGAGAGGCGAGATCCAGACAAAATACTCTAGGAAAACTTGAGGAAGAGGAAATCAGTTTTAGTTGAGGGAATCAGGAAAGGTTTCCCAAAGGAGTAGTCCCCTGAGACAACTTCCTTCCCTGAAGAAGGTAAGTTTAACCACCCTTTGAAACTGCAAGCCACTATCTTGATTTTATTTAATAGGAAGGATTAGGAATTGGGTATTCCCACAGTGACTCTAAAAATTTTACGCATTCATTCACCTGTCTGAGAAGTGGAGTCAGTCCCAAATTTTGATGATGGTGGTGGTGGTGGTGATGATTATTAGAGAGTGGATACCCTTTCTTTAGGAAAGCACTGATTCAGTATTAAGGAATATGTGTGGAAGTATGTATATATGCATGTATATATGTATGTGTCTATGTATCTATGTATACATACGCATACATATACGCATACAGACATATATACATACACATGCATGTGCCACATACATGCACACATATGTACATGCACACATACATATACACATATATATATATACACAAACTGTAAAATTGAAAATTGATTTTAATTGTTTTTAAGACTTAAGCTGGTATGGGTTTAATACTCTCCTACATGTATAAATCCAAATTCCTTACCTTTGTAACTCCACCCTTCACCTACCTCAGGAGAACTTGCCCAAAGGCCAAGTTGTCTCCACTCAGGACTCAATTATATTGTGAATTGAATCCCTACCTTTGTATGGTCTACCTCTGTAACCTCACCCACCATCTACTTAACTCAAATTCAGCTTGATTCCAATCAAAGCCATACTACATCTATGTCTACAGACTAATCCTATCACCTAAGGATTACTCCCTCCCCATGAGAAAGTAATGTGTGGGGGTGGGGGCCACTAGGTGGTGCAGTGTATAAAGCACTGGCCCTGGATTCAGGAGGACCTGAGTTCAAATCCAGCCTCAGACACTTGACACTTACTAGCTGTGTGACCCTGGGCAAATCACTTAATCCTCATTGCCCCTCAAAAAAGAAAAGAAAAAGAAAGTAATGGGGATTGTCATGATGTAATATCAGGCCAATCAGAAAAAGATACACTCATTGCTCTGTAGATTTTACTCTGTCAATTTGCTAATTGTTATAAAAGACCCTGTCAGCCCTCACTCAGGGCCATTGAGAGAGGCCAAGGACCCAATTTATTTGTTACTGCCAGCCTAAGTTATAAAGTGATCATGCTGAGAACCCTATCTCTCAGTTTACCTTCATTTTCAAACGTGGCAATACACACAATTGTAGACTAACCATCAGAAGAGCTTTGAGCCCCCACCTACCAGAAGATCTTTCCTCTTCTGTAACTGGATATATTTCAGTGAGTTTTAGTCAAAAGGCCTTGGCTAAAGGAACAAATTCTCCATGGAGCAGTGTCTCATGCTTGATTACTGTGTTGCAATGTTTTCTCTTAACATAGGAGAAATAAGAGCAAAGAATGATAGACAATGAAGCATCTATTTTTTTAAATAATAATCACTTTTATTTAAAGTCTTGAGTTCCAAATTCTATCCCTCTTTCTCTCCCTCCCCTACCTCCTCCCTGAGATGGCAAGCAATCAGATATAGGTTATACATGTGCAATTATGCAAAACATTTCCATATTAGTAATTTTGTATAAGATTGGAATAAAAGGAAAAAGTGGAAGGAAGGAAGGAAGGAAGGAAGGAAGGAAGGAAGGAAGGAAGGAAGGAAGGAAGGAAGGAAGGAAGGAAGGAAGGATGGATGGAAGAAAAAAATGCATGGTTCAGTCTGTGTTCAGTCAATATCAGTTCTTTCTTTGGAGGTGGATAGTCCTTTGGGATTGTCTTGGACCACTGAATTGCTGAGAGTAGTTAGGGCATTCACAGTATAAAGCACCTATTAAGAAGCTGTGACAACAGCCTCCCCTGGACCCCCAGCAATCCCTAATGTTGTATAGCATTGCTGTGGACCCAAAAGTTCTAGGAAAGGTACAGTTTTGGTTCATTTACTGTGATACTCTATGGTCCTATGTAAAGTTCAACACATGCTTCCAATAGAGATCATCTTAATATGTTCAGTTAAAAATTTTTTTTTGATGTCTTTTGTCTTTTAATTATTTTGCTTGAGGGGGACCCTTCCCCCTCTTCCAGATTGAACCATCCCTTATAACCAAAAAAAAAAAACAAAACAAAAACCATAATTAGAGGGAAACTCCCAGTAAAATGATTGCAGGCTGAAGAAAATACTTAGGAGGCAATAGAAACAGTGCCAAGATCTGACTGAAATCTGACTGGCTGGCACTCACATGGAAGATTACATACAAAGACCTCTTACCGCATTGTGTGGAATCAGGGGAAGGGACTCCAGGGGCCATTTATCCCCAACAAACTTTTATACATGCCAAATGGAAGAAAGCTTTGGGAACATGTTTGTGCCTCCTTTTCAAGTTTTGATGGCTCTCTGATGATATCCATGTGGATACTACCTCCATGAATGCCTATTACAACCCCTTTACACCTTTTGCTCCTATACAATGCTTGTCCAAATCACTGGAGGCCCTCAAGTCTTTCATTTAATAACTTAGGGATGCCAATATACTCCTCAGGCTGTCCATATGTTGTCTGCATATTCATTACATGACAGGATCAACTCATTTCCTGGTCATACATGTTCTCAAAAATATCTTTTTGGTGACAATACTGCCTAAATTAATTTACTTATTCAGTGCCATACCAATCAGACTACCTAAAGATTATTTTATAGAGCTAGAAAAAATAATAACAAAATTCATCTGGAAAAACAAAAAATCAAGAATATCCAGGGAAATAATGAAAAAAAATTCACAGGAAGGGGGGTTAGCGGTACCAAACCTGGAGCTTTACTATAAAGCGGCAGTCATCAAAACGATCTGGTACTGGCTAAAAAATAGAGTGGTAGATCAATGGAATAGGCTAGGCACAGGAAATGCAGTAGTAAATGACACTAGTAATGTAGTGTTTGATAAACCCAAAGACTCCATCTTCTGGGATCGGAACTCAGTGTTTGACAAAAACTGCTGGGAAAACTGGAAGATAGCATGGCAGAAATTAGGCATAGACCAACATCTTACACCTTATACTAAAATAAGGTCAAAATGGATACACAATTTAGACATAACAGGTGATACCATAGGTAAATTAGGAGAGAAAGGTATAGTCTACCTATCAGATCTTTGGAAAGGAAAACAGTTTATGACCAAACAAGAGATAGAGTGTATTATAAAATGCAAAATGGATGATTTTGATTACATTAAATTAAAAAATTTTTGTACAAACAGAAGCAATGCATCCAAAATTAGAAGGGAGGCAGAAAGCTGGGAAACAATTTTTGTGGCCAGTACTTCTGATAAAGGCCTCATCTCTAAAATATATAGGGAACTAAATCAAATTTATAAGAATCCAAGTCATTCCCCAATTGAGAAATGGTCAAAGGATATGAACAGGCAGTTTTCTGATGAAGAAACCAAAGCTATCTATTCCCATATGAAAAAATGCTCTAAATCACTATTGATTAGAGAGATGCAAATTAAAACAACTCTGATGTACCACCTGACACCTATCAGATTGACTAAAATGACAAAAAAGGAAAATAATAAATGTTGGAGAAGCTGTGGGAAAATTGGAACACTAATCCATTGTTGGTGGAGCTGTGAACTGATCCAACCATTCTGGAGAGCAATTTGGAATTATGCCCAAAGGGCGATAAAGCTGTCCATACCCTTTGACCCAGCAATACCACTTTTGGGTCTTTTTCCCAAAGAAATCATGGAAAGGGGAAAGGGACCCACATGTACAAAAATATTTATAGCTGCTCTTTATGTGTTGGCAAGGAATTGGAAGTTGAGGGGATGCCCATCAATTGGGGAATGGCTGGACAAGTTGTGGTATATGAATACAATGGAATACTATTGTGCTGTAAGAAACGATGAGCAGGAGGAGTTCAGAGAAACCTGGAGGGTCTTGCATGGGCTGATGATGAGTGAGATGAGCAGAACCAGAAGAACATTGTACACAGTATCATCAACATTGAGTGTTGATCTACTGTGATGGACTATATTCTTCTCACCAATGCAATGGCACAGAAGAGTTCCAGGGAACTCATGATAGAAGAGGATCTCCAAATCCAAGAAAAAAAAAAAAGAACTGTGGAGTATAGATGCTGATTGAACCATACTATTTCTTTTGTTTTGGGTGCTGTTGTTCTTTCTATGTTGAGGTTTTTCATCATTGCTCTGATTTTTCTCTTATAACATGACTAATGCAGAAATGGGATTAATATTATGTGTGTATAGATATAGATATAGATATAACCTATATCAGATTATCTGCTGTCCAGGGAAGGGGGGAGGGAAGGGAGGGAGGAAGAAAAATCTGAAATTGGAAAGCTTGTATAAACAAAAGTTGAGAACTATCTTTACATGTAACAGAAAAATTAATTAATTAATTAATTAATTTTAAAAATATATCTTTTGGGGGCAGCTAGGTGGCACAGTGGATAAAGCACCAGCCCTCCTGAATTCAGGAGGACCTGAGTTCAGATGCGGCCTCAGACACTTGACATGTACTAGCTGTGTGACCCTGGGCAAGTCACTTAACCCTCATTGCCCCACCCCCAAAAAATCGTTTTTCACCTCTTCTTATGCTCAAGTCACCATCAGTAACATGCTGTAGTTTACTTAGGCTTACTAGGAGTCTTTCCCTTTGTCCTTTGACTTATCTGCAATTTTAAATCTCCCAAAGATCATAATGTTCTGTGAACTGAAGCCATATAGTAGAAAGTGATTTTAAAAAATAATAATGGAACAACAGTAGACATTTATATAGCCCTTTGAAGTTTGCAAAGTACTTCATACACAGTATTTCATTTAATAAAGAAAATTTTTAAAATGAGCTTCTAAGACAATGAGCTATTTAGACTTCTCTTCACACTTCTTATGAGCTATTTAGCCTTGCAAATAGCCACACTCCCACTCACGGGTACAAAGCATGTTTTATACCAAGCAAAAGTAAATGATTCTGATTTTTACCAACTTTGGTACTTGAGATGCAAGATCATAAGAGGGGCAGATGGACAGGATGCTAAAAAATTGGGATAGGGGGAGGGAGGAGCCTGATTATAAGACATCCATCCACACAGATAATTTCATTCAGTGTTCCTCACATAGGCTCTCAATATTTTTTGCTCTCACAAAATCATTAGGCATTCTAGAGCTGAGGCAGTGGTCGGGGCTTTAAAATGATCTTCCAGGGCAGCTAGGTAACACAGTGGATAAAGCACTGGCCCTAGATTCAGGAAGACCTGAGTTCAAATCCGACCTCAGATAAGTACTAGCTGTGTGACCCTGGGCAAGTCACTTAACCCTCATTGCCCCACCAAAAACCAAAAAATCTCCCTCTCCCCTCTCCTCCTTCCCCCCAAGTCTTCAGGGATCAGAGCAAAAGCTCTCACTGTCCCTGACAGTTCTGCTGATTTGGCTAGGCTGCCTGAAGATCCCTTGGGACTCTTTTCAAGAGTCTGACCTGTGTGCTTGGCCAGTAATCCATGTCCCCACCCACCATGTCTCCCTTACTATCCTGTGACCTGTTTGGCTGAGGTCCTCTCTCACACGGGTGATGTTGAAAGTACCCGGTTGGCAAAGAGAGCTAGGATCCTTTGTTGTGAAAGTAAATATCCTGAACAAAAATCCTAATAACAACAGTATTGTTACTATTATTACTGTTTATTTCCCTGTTCCCAATGACCTACGGAGCCTTCCTCCAGTAAACAGTAAACTGTACTTTGGAAAAAGAAGGGCTATCAGTGCTCAAATTTGCATCCATAGCAAGATATAATGACAGGCTTGGCTGGTGATCTAGAAATATTGTTCTGAAATGTACTACCTGCATGACCTTAGGCAAATCGCTGAATCTTATTCTAAAAGGAAGGGGTTGGGCTGGATGGCATCTGAGGTGCCTTCTAGCCCTAGGCCTATGAGGGGATGATGTCATCATCTCAAAGGACAAACAAGCCCTTCAGCCCTGAGCCTGGAATGTCCCTGGAAATTGTCTGGGGGAAGTCAGCGACATTTTCTATGGGGCAGCCCTTGTAAGCCCATCCCCACGCAATACTCCATGGTGAGCCTAGGAAAACTGCAGCATGTTACTGATGGTGACTTGAACATACAAGGAAATGAAAATGACATTTTTTTGAGAAATGTATGACCAAGACATGAGTTGATCCTGCCATGTAATGAATATACAGACGACAGGTTGATGGCCTAAGAGGTACATTGCACCCCTCAGTTGTTAAATATTACTATTCATGTGAACAGCTCAGTGGCACAGTGGATAAAGCACTGGTCCTGGATTCAAGAGGACCTGAGTTCAAATCTGGCCTCAGACACTTGACACTAGCTGTGTGACCCTGGGCAAGTCACTTAACCCTCATTGCCCTAGAAAAACAACAACAACAACAACAACAACAACAAAAATATATATATATATATATATATAAAACTATTCAATAGGGATCAGGGACAAGAGTAAGGGAAGGCAAGAAAGAGGTGGAAGAAAGGTAGTGGAGTTAGACGACCTTTTCTCTTTCCCCTACCTCCAAATTTAAAGCCAATTTTGTCTCTACAGTGTCCCCAAAGAATTTAAATCAACTCACAATTTCTAAGTGTCCATCACACGCATAACACTTGGCCAAGCACTGAGAGATTAAAGATGAATAAACCACCACCTCTGACCTCGGGGAATCTTAAGAGTCTAGAAAGGAGAATAAGTTGTACACAGAAAACTACAACATAAAGTTGAATCTGAACATGTATCAGTAAAGGACAAGACGAAGTTAAGAGAAAGGAGGGTTCATTTCTGGTTGAGTGGACAAAGAAAGATTTCACAAGTGGAGGGGGCCCTGAGTTGGACAGGGTTGAACATCAGTTGGCAAAAGGGAAGGGAGGAGGGGGTGTTCAAGGCAAAGAGAGAGGACTGTGCCAGGAACTGAAGCCCTTATCCTACTTTCTCTTGTTTTCTTCTCAGCATTCTGTAGAAAATAGCAATGCCATGATTGAATCTGAATCCTAAAATCATCTGGACACGCTGCTCCTGGGACGTACAGCAAACTGTAATAAGTTTTCTTAAAATGTGACCCAATTATAATTGTCCTCTTAAGTTTTGTTTCCCACTGGGACCTAATGTCTGTGGTTAAAAATAATCCTTGAAACTGGTCCAAGTTGCTGCAAAACTTTTCAGAGTCACTTAAATGTTATCCATATTGCTAATGTGTTCTCTTCCCTCCCTGTATGATAAAAGCCAGACAGGCTGGAGAGTTAGCTGGTCAGGACAAACAGCAAGAAGAGAACATGCCCAGAGGAGGGCCCAAATTCCCAGAGGTGCACATCTTCCCATCTGATAAGAGGGTCATGTTTCCCAGTATCATTGGTTCCCTGACAGGCCTTTGCAGTTCCCCAAATCAAAAATTCCTGCCTTCACTTCTCTCTAAGGTCCCATTCAACAAAAGTTCCCTCTCTCCTATTAAATCTGGACCAACATTGGTGTCAGTATTATGTGAAAATGTTTGGGTAGTCAATCCAACTCTTCTTTAAAATGTTCCCATCTTCCTCCTCTCTCTTCCCAGGCTCAGAAGTTCTTCCCTCTTTCTGATGCTCACGTTGAACCCCCTCCCCATTTAGATCTGAAAGAGACTTTAGAGGGTCATCTAGTCCAACCCATTTTATAGGTAAGGAAACTGAGACCCGGGGCTATTATGACTTGTTCAAGATGCTATCAGCATATATCTTTTTAGTGACAGACTTCCTTGTTGACTAGATAGAGGGCAATCTATACCTTGGTCTTTGGAATGCTTTTTGTCCTGATTCTCTTATTCCTTGACTGAGAAGGATTGGGGGTAGAGGGAAGAACTCTTCTAGAGCTAGAGGGTACTCTTGGAAACTATTGACTAAACATTTACCCTTAAAATCTCCAAAATACTACAATGTTGTAGCTCTCCTCACACAGACCTTTTAATATGTTCAGTTAAGATTGGGAAATTTCTGCTATTTCCAGGTGGTGACACAGTGGGTAGAATACCAGGCCTGAAGTCAGGAAGAATCATGTTCCTGTGTTCAAATCTGGCCTCAGACCCTTACTAGCTATGTGACCCCGGGCAAATCGCTTAACCCTGTTTGCCTCTGTTTCCTCATCTATAAAATGAACTGGAGAAGGAAATGGCAAACCACTCTGGTATCTTTACCACAATGGGGTCACAAAGAGTTAGACATGACTAAAAACAACTGAGCAACAACTACAGACTACCAAGTTACTTCTTAGTCCTCAGGAAGTTGTATTTCCTTGTGCTAGCCTAGAGCTAAGGCTGTAACTAGCATGGGGTGAATGGCACTTTGCCACAGGGTATCAAAATGAGAATAAAGGTGGTTCTTCCCAAGAGCCATCCTCCACTTGACTTCCTGTCTTTCAGCAGCAGTTCACTGGGTATCTGTCCTCCCAGCCCCAAGATTCTGTTGTATTTGGGACCCTTTTCTTGGATTTTCTCTCTCCCAACCTATTCCCCTCCCCATTCCCCTCACCACCATGAGAGCAACTATGCTGGAAATAGGATTAACCTCTGGCTGCCCCACCCCACCCATTCCACCCCTGACTGTGATCTAGGTGCTATTATTAGTTATGGTTCTCTTTGGAACAAGAAGAGGCCAACTAAAGTCAAGTTCATCTGCAAAATATTTTGGTCTCATGCAGATTGAGAATTTGAAGTTTCCAGTATCTTTTATAGTCTGAAATTAAAGATTAAAATTTTAAGTTGCTGGATACATTTCAATTTTTCATCAGATACAAACATTTAATCAGTGATAAATGGTATCTTCAAAGTCTAATGTGAGAAGAGCACAAAACCAACTAAACAAAAATCCACCCTAGCAGACCCGTGTTCAAAGCTGCTTTGGGCATGCCAAGTCTGATGCTGAGAGCTTTGTAGAATGACATAGACTGTCACTGAGAGCTCCTCAGTCAGTCAGCCAAAAAGCACTGTTGGCATCTGCCCAAAAAGAAAGAAAGGAAAGGAAAAAACCATGCTGGGGAGCTGCAAGTGAGCAGGCAGGCGAAAGCAAAATGAGCAAAGAAAATGCTGCAGCAATGTGTATGATTAGGAGGACTGGGTCATTCTCAAAGAGAAAAAGGGAAGGAAAAAATAACAATCCACAAGACTCTATTGAGGCTATTCTGATTGAAGCACAGTGCTAGGCATGCGCTGTGGGGAGAAGAGGAGTGTTAATGAAATGCAGCCTGAACAGATAACCTGAAATTAAAGATTAAAAATTTAAACTGTCAGATACATTTTAATTTTTTATCACAGATACAAATGTTTAATCAGTGATAAAAGACATCTTCAAAATCTTATTGATGACAAAACCTCCATCTTAATAGACAGATTAAAGGGGAACAGAAACCCAGAAGATTATCAGTGACCATTGATTTGAATTAATTTAACTAATGTAGAGTCGATATGGAGATTAATGTGAGGGATATTTATGGTGTCATGGAATAGAGGAGAATGAAATCAAAAGCCCTGGGTTCCAATTCTGTCTTTGCTACTTATAAACTATGTGACCTTGAGCAAGTTGCTTGCCTGCTATGGGACTCAGTTTCCACATCTATAAAATGAGAGGGTTAGGCAAAGTATTCTCTAAGGTCTCTGATAGCTCCGTCTACAAATGCTCATGATCTCCCATTTGATATTAACCAAGAGGCAGCTTCTGTTCATAGAAGCCAAATGTATTTTTGGAGCACCATTTTCCTTGCCCAAAGAATTTCGTTCTAATCCACAAACTATATGACAAAAGTAGTCGATACTACAATTTTCATTTTGTACACAGAGATAGGATGGGGGGGGGGAACTGTTAATTGCACCAAATATTGATGCTACAACACATCCAGTAACTTTTGTCTAATTCTCTATTCAATTCACTTCTAAACTTTGTCTCATGCTTTTGACTTCTCAAATTTCATTAACATTGGTCCTTGAGTCATACAGTCTCCCATATTTGGGCATGTAGGGCTTTCAGTATAATAATCATAAAATCAGAGATAGCAAGGGACTTTGTGTCCTTCTACCTTGAGGTGAGCAGTCATAGAGTGAATTATCCAGTCACCACCCCTGCCTTCAGGCTTGACTGCACCCCTCCAAAACAGGTCTTGTCACAGGATGGCAACAACTAATCTGTGCAGTCATCTTAACTGGTACCATGGTGGACCAGAACTGCAATTTGTCATAATTTCTAGAGCTGCTGCCTGCCTCAACTGTGACTAGTAAAATCTAATGTGTGTGTTCTTACCTGCCCCCCCCAGTGGGGCGGGAAACTAGCTAGGACTTACTAATAAATTCAGAATAGTTTAGTCTTTAAGCATTTATTGAAGTATATTAGAAGTTAGAAAAGAGAGAGAGAGCACATATCTCTGAAAGAACAGGAAAAACCTAGCTCTGATCTATGCTCGAGAGAGAAAAAGCCCCCTTCACCTGGCCCGTCACACTATCCATGAGAAAGAATCCCAGTCCGTCTGACTGGAAGCTCTCTGTGGAACAGGAAATGGGTCGGTCCCCACATACAGCTCCAAGCTAATTGCCTAGTAGCATTAAAGTCCATTGATTGACATGACTTACAGGCGGTTCATGAACTTCTGGGATGCTAAATCGGCCTTAGAAAGGTCTAATTCTTTCTCGGCAGGGGATAGTGGCCCCTGGTTCTCACACAACCTTGATGCTGCTGTCTAACCCTACCTCAGCACAATAGCCTTCTAAAAACTGGATGCTGGTCTTTTCTTGACACTTGGACTAGAATTTAAGCATTGGAGACTTGTCTTACACTAACACCTGTACTATAGTTTATTCAGTTACTCTCAACCATGTTTTTGTAACTTTTAGGGTATTTCTAATTATTTCAGGGGTTATCAAAATTTTAAATTTAATTTATTAATATGTGTCTGAATATATGTCAGATAGCACTTTTAGGAGGAGAGGCATGAAATCACAGTGTATGAGGGCACAACTCCAAAAAGGTCCAGAATCACTAACAGTACCAAGTAGTATTTTAAGTTGAAACTTTGGGTCCCTAAGAAAAAGTGTCAGATCTCTTATCCTTTGCAAACTGAAAAAGTGCTCACACACAAAAATAACAATAACCATACAATAACCTGCTTTCCCATTACTCCCTGGGGGGGAGGGGTGGAATTCCATTATTTGGGTAGTTTTTAACATGATTTTTTGTTTGTTTGTTTGTTTTGTTTTTTAGTGAGGCAATTGGGGTTAAGTGATTTGCCCAGGGTCACACAGCTAGTAAGTGTTAAGTGTCTGAGGCCAGATTTGAACTCAGGTACTCCTGACTCCAGGAACCCTATTTGACCTTAAGGAATCAAAGTCAAGAATGAGTGTAATTTTGTTACAATCACAAAAGGTATGGACAAGAAAAGTACCACCCATTCTCATCCCCTTGTTTTGTCTTCATTTTGCATTCATGAACTTCCATCACTAACTATAACTAAATAACCACTGTTTCAAATCTTTTCATCCCTCCTCAAGCCTCCCTTGGTATTCCATAATCCCACCTTCTCAGCTGAGAAACTCATTTCATACTTCAACCATTATTCTTTTAGAGACCCCTCCTATCCCCATCCCTAATCTCACGTAGCTCTGATGCCTTTCCCCACTGTCTTCTCTTTCACCTCTGTCTCACATGAAGAGGTAGTCCTTCTGCTTTTGAAGACAAACCAACCCATCTAAACACATCTTTGATCCCATCCCCTGTTAATATCAAGGGCACCATCATCCTCACAGTCATACAGGCTTGCAACGCTGGTGTCACCTTAGATGCTTCATTCACTCTCACCCCACATTTCCAATTCGTTGTCATAGCCTTTTGCTTTTACCTCACCTACATCTCCTCTCCATTTACACGACTGCCAAACTAATAAGGCCCTCATTGCCTCATGCTTGGACTATTGAAATAGCTTTCTAACTGATCTCCCTTCTTAAAGTCTCCCCACTCCCAGGTAATTTTTTTTTTATTTTTTTAGTGAGGTAATTGGGGTTAAGTGACTTGCCTAGGGTCACACAGCTAGTAAGTGTTAAGTGTCTGAGGTCACATTTGAACTCAGGTCCTCCTGACTCCAGATCTGGTGCTCTATCCACTGCACCACCTAGCTGCCCCACCCCCCCAGGTAATATTTCTATAGGGTTTATTAAGTGTCTGGCACTGTGCTAAACACTTTACAATTATTATATTATTTGATTCTCACAACAACCTTGGGAAGTAGGTGCCAATATAATCCTCATTTTACCGATGAGGAAACTGGGGCAGAGAGAGTATGTGACTTGCCCAGGGTCACATCCAGTAGCCTGAATTACTTCCTGTCGCATAGTAGGTGCTTAATGAATTCTAGTTGAATGAGGCAGATTCAATGACTGTATCAAGTATGGTAGGTTCACTCCTAGTAAGCATCTGAGGCTGGATTTGAACTCAAATCTTCCAGTTTCCAGGCCCAGTGTTCTATCCACTATGTAGTATGAAATAGAGATAAATGGTTTCATATGGAATTCTCTTTTGTGTTCTGGTTTATGTATAGAAACAATCTTTTTTTTTGGAGGGGCAGGGAGGTTAAAAAAATAAAATAAAAAGACTCAGCTCAAACCCTACCTTCTTCAGAAAGTCTTTCTTGGTCCTACCTTGCTGTTAATCTTTTCCCTCCAAAATTACCTTCCAGTAATAGTGTATAAATCTTGTTTGTACACAGTTATTTGCATATTGTCTCCTCCATTAGACTGTGAACTCTTTGAAAGCAGGGAATGTTTTGTCTTTCTCTCTATCCCCAGCAATGGGCACAATGCCAGGTATACAGTAAGTACCTAATAAATGCTTACTGATTTATTCTGTAAATTGGATTTTTTTTCTTAAAAATAGCACAATTGGCTTTTGACTCCAAATTTCAGGTATCTTCAAATTCATTTCTCTTCATCCTTCGTATATTTTCCATTAGACTCTGTTCTTACTAGGATTAAAAGCCCCCAAGTAAAGGCTAGCCCAGTGCTGTGCCATTATCTTATTCTGCTAAAGTCACGCTGACTATATTAAAGAAATAAAAGGATATGTTTCTTCTCTTCTGGCCACCACATTTCCTAAGAGTGGAGGTAATTTCTCCAGGACTCATTAGCTACATGATGCATCTATAAGCACCTGGTATTTCAGGTTACAAACTAGGTTCATGGATAGAAGGATCATAGTGTTTTTTTGGTTTGGGTTTTGGTTTGTTTTGTTTTGGGCAGGGCTATGAGGGTTAAGTGACTTGCCCAGGGTCATACAGCTAGTGTAAAGTGTATGATGTCAGATTTGAACTCAGGTCCTCCTGAATCCAGGGCCAGTGCTTTATGCGCTGTACCACCTAGCTGCCCCTGGAGCATAGTGTTTTGCAAAAAGAACTGGATGTGGAATTAGAGAACCTAGGTTTGAATCCCACCTCTCATAATTTTTAAATGTGTGACCTTGGGCGAGTCAATGAATCTTTGTAGGTCTGCTTCTTAGTTGGAAAATGACGAAGTTATACTAGATAATCTTTAAGGTTCCTTCCAATTATAAATCCCCATTTAACTTTGAATACTAGGAAAAAGAAAAAAAAATAGTCCAAGAAATAAAATATTGGACTACATTGAAAAGGACGTGTATTTCTTAAATCATAATCTATTGATAATCTTTTCTATATGCCACTAAAGCCCAACTCTGATGCATCAGGGTACCTCCACATAACCCCTGGACTTTTTTAAATTTAAGGTTTGCAAATCATTTTAAATATGTTGTCTCATTTCATTCTTGCCACACTTTTGTGAAGTGAGTATTATCATTATCCCTATTTTGCATATTAAGAAACCAAGGCAGAAGGAATAGGTTAAGTAACTTGCCACAGTCGGTATCTAAAGTAGGATTTGAACTCAAGTCTTCCTGACTCCACGTCCAATGCTCCACCCACCACACCACCTAGAAGCCCCTAGAGTCCCTGCATTCTTAAATATTATGCCAGCATTGCCCAAAAATCAGTCCTCCAAAGCCAAAAAGATTTTGGGCACAGACCTAGTGACAGATTGTGCATCTGTTTTCCAAGGACCAGCCTAGTGATGTATGGAATGGCTCATCACTAGAGAGTTGTCCACCACGTGAAGAATTGATCTGCAACAATTCTGGAAATATAGAAGAGCTGCAACGTGTGTCAGTGAAGGGAGTGTCCACACTGCTGAAATGGCAACTCTTTCAAAGTATCATTTCCATTCATTTATGCTTAGTCTTGGAGAAAAGTTTCCTCCTAAGCAGAATTGTTTTCTCTTCAGTCCTAGGCCAACAAGGTAGGTCCCAGGAGCTATTCCAGCATTAAAAACTCCTGAGTTTATTTTTGTGAGCTGGATAAAACTCATGGATCCAACCACTTTCAGACCAGCAGCTTTGGCATAAGGCCAAGGACCACATGCTGCCTTCATTCCAGGGAAACCTGGCTGTGCTGAGACAATGTGGTGTCTTCCTGGCTAATTTTAAGCTGAAGCTCCTCAATAGGCTGAGGAACTCTTTCATGTGGCTGATGTTTCTAGCATAGTAGGCTGAGCTAGCACAGTGCTTGGCACGTAGTAGGTGCTTAATAAATTCTAGTTGAACTAGGCACATTGAAGGATGATCCCAAGTATGGTAAGCTCATTCGAAGGCTTTGTGCTGTTTGACAATATTAGAAACAATTCACGTGAAGACATTTGCAGATGATATGAAATTAGGACATGGATAGGGGCTGGATCTGTCATTTAATTGGGATAAGGAACTCGCAGGTGAGGAGACTTGTAACATTGCAGGTCAGCACACGACCTTGTAGTCTAGAGAAGACTGAGATATTAGTTAAGTGAGAAGGTCACATAGCCAGGATGTCATAAGTGGAATTTGATCTGAGGTATTCCTGCCTTTGAGGCCAGAACTGTCTTTCTGACTTCATGCTGCCTCTGATGAAGCCTGGTGTGGCAGAGAAGGATGGTTAATTCATTGGATGATAATATCAGGAACTAAGAAGATCTATACATGCTTGGACAGAAAGGATGAAATTTAATAAGGAAAAATGTGAAGTTCTGCACTCGTCTTTAAAATACTACATTTTTAATTTTTAAAAATAGGGGACAGGGCAGCTAGGTGTCACAGTGGATAAAGCACTGGCCCTGGATTCAGGAGGACCCGAGTTCAAATCTGGCCTCAGACACTTGACACTTACTAGCTGTGTGACCTTGGGCAAGTTTCTTAACCCCCATTGCCCCACAAAAAAATCCAAACCAAAACAACAAAAAAACCCAAAATGAAAATAGGTGACAGCTAAGTAGTGTGGTAGGTGGAGTGCTGGACCTGGGAGTCAAGAAGACCTGAATTTAAATCTTGCCTTAGAAACTTGCCAGCTAGTAGTGTGACCCTAGGTGAGTCACTTAACCATTTTTTTTCCTTGGACCTTGCTCTTTTCATCTATAAAATGGAGATAATAACAATGCCTACTTAACAAGGTTGCCATCAGAATCAAATGAAGAGCAGTTTGTAAACCTAGTTCTATATGTGTTAGTGATTATTCATTCATCTGTCATTCAACATGGTATGCTACAAGATCAATCTAAATAAAAACCATGTCATGGTGGCTAAAAACTCTAATTCAATCTTAGGCTTTTTATTTTTATTTTTAGTGGAAATATAGTCTGCAACCAAATAGAACATTATATTTGGGGCAGTTAGGTAGTGCAGTTTCTCTAATGTGCAAGGCACTGTTCTACAACATGGGAACATGCAAAGAAGAGGAAAAAATGACCCCTACCCCTAACAACCTTAAAATCTGATTGAGGTGAGGGGACAAACTGGAATGGGTTCAGATTAAGATGACTAAGATGGTGCGGGGCTCAAAACTATTTCTTGTTTGTTTGTTTGTTGGTGGGCAAATTAGGGTTAAGTGACTTGCCCAGGATCACACAGCTAGAAGGTATCAAGTGTCTGAGACCAGATATGAACTCAGGTCCTCCTTAATTAAGGGCCGGTGCTTTATCCACTATGCCACCTAGCTTCCCCCTCAAAACCATTTCTTGTGAGGAGGAACTGAATAAAGATATTTAGCCTATAGGAAAGAAGGCAAAGCAAAGATGATAGCTGAATTCAAATATTTAAAGGACTGTCTTATGGAAGGATTAGATTTATTTAGCATGGCTCCAAAGTCAGATTTCAATTCAATATAGGGAAGAACTTCTTAAAAATCTGAAGTGTCCAAAAATATAATGGGCTGCTTCAGGAGATAAGTTCTCTGTCATTAGAAGTATTCACAAAAAAAGGAAAATAATAAATGTTGGAGAAGTTGTGGAAAAACTGGAACACCAATGCATTGTTAGTAGAGTTGTGAATTGATCCAAGCATTCTGGAGAGCAATTTGGAACTATGCCCAAAGGGCTATGGGGCTGTGCATACCCTTTAACCCAGTAATACCACTACTAGGTCTGTATCCCAAAGAGATCACAGAAAAGGGAAAAGGACCAACCCATATATACAAAAATATTTATAGCAGCTCTCTTTGTGGTGGCAAAGAGTTGGAAATTGAGGGAATGCCTATTAAATTGGGGAATGGCTGAACAAGTTGTGGTATATGAATGTAATGGAATACTATTGTGCTGCAAGAAATGATGAGCAGGCAGATTTCAGAAAAACCTGGAAAAGACTTAAGTGGACTGATGCTGAGTGAAGTGAGCAGAACCAGGAGAACAGTGTACCGAGTAACAGCAACATTATGTGATGATAATCTCCTAGTTTTCCAAATATCACAGGTATATTTAGGGTATCTTTCAAGTTGTTTGTCCTTTGTTTTCAAAGAGAACCAATGGCATCATGGGGTGATGTCTTGACTTGCATGGGAGTTGGATGAAAATGAGGCAGAGCTGCACAAAGTCATCAGCATCACTCTCTCTTTCTGAGTCATAGAAGTCCAGCGGCAGGACAAAAGTCAGGATAACTGATGATGACCCAAGATGCAGTGATGATCTTGGCATCTTCGATGTCTGACCAAGTTCTAAGTGCTCCACAACACCTGCTTCACCCCCTTCATGGCTGTTGGAACAAATTGTTCTCATGCACCCATTCTACCAGGAAAAGTCTTGACATACTTGGGGTAGATATCCCCCTAATTTACCGACAGGTTTGAGGCCTGTCAGTTACCTTCAGTCAGGTTTAGCCCTTCTGCTGAGATGGATGCTACAGCTTCTTAGAGCCCCAGGTGAGAGCTGGGTGACAGGTGGATACCAAAGGCAGATTAGCAGCCCTGAAAAGGCCTCAGCAGGGGCAGCTAGGTGGTACAGTGGATAAAGCACTGGCCCTGGATTCAGGAGGACCTGAGTTCAAATCCAGCCTTAGACACTTGACACTTACTAGCTGTGTGACCCTGGGCAAGTCACTTAACCCCAACTGCCTCACCAAAAAAAAAAAAAAGGGCTCAGCAAGCCCTCACATAGTTTAACAGGATTTCTTTCATAAAGATGTGCTGAAGGAATCTCAACTCACTTGTTTCCCTGAATGTTGCTGTATGACATTGTTTTGAAAAAAGACAATAAGATAGGGCAAAGGGATCAGTCAAATATCTTTTCCCCCAGTCACATCCTATCCTATTAACAACTGTCATTACCTTCACTTCACTGTCTTCCCATCTAGTCGGTTACTCTCATTTATGATGGCTATATTCCAGAATAGCTGTCTTAATATATTTTAAGAAGTTTTATTTTAAGAAAATGTTAACATTTAAGAATTCAATTAAAACATTTTGTACCCTGGAATTATTCAGTACTTTTTAGTATTAACATAAACTCTATCAGAAAGCAGTCATCTTCCATACTTATAGGGTTCCTAAGTTAAATTGGTCATTAGTCAAGAAGAATCCTCATTGTAGAATCTTCCTTATTTACAGAATTTAAAGGTGTCCTTCTGGGACCCTTGGGAGTGCTGTGCTTAGCTCATCCACATATACAGCCAGGTTTTTATGATACATCCCAATTTCTACTACTGTCCCTGAAACCCGTTCCTAAGGACCCACTTTCCATGTTCTCTGAAGGTGCATTGACCAATAAAGAAGCCTTCATCGGGAACTTTTTTTACTGTCCTAGGCCATCTAGAATTGAGCATTTGTCAGTTCTGGACTTGGGTGGATCTGAGGAAGCTGTTTTATTCAACTTTAGTCTACAAGGACAGAAAAGGGTCACACTAACTCCAGATTATTCTAGTTCTGGGAACCTGCAGGAGACTAGATTGGATCTAAAGCTTTCTACCCCAAGGGATTCCCCAAGAGGGGCTCATTTTCACTTGGCACTGGAGATTACTGATGTGGGTACTGGCTCTACCAATATAAATCACAATCCTTCTATTTAATCCAACTCAACAAAAACTCATTGTTATTATTATCAATTTAATATGACTTGTTTGTCCCTGTATATACTTTGTATATGTTGCTTTGCACATTGTCTTCTCCATTAGACTGTGAACTCCTTGAGGACAGGGGCTGTCTTTTGCCTCTTTTTGTATCTCGAGCACTTAGCATAGTGCCTGGCACATAGCAAGCACTTAATAAATGTTCACTGACTGATGACCCAAAAAGAAAGGCACTGTTTTAGGTTCTGAGGACATAAAGATAAAATGAAAAAGAGTCTATGTTCTAGCATGATAGATTAAGAGCTAGAGTTACTCTAATCCAATCCTCTCAACCAAGGAAATGGAATGCCAAGTTCATACAAAATGTAGTAGCTGGTCTATGAGGGTTGCTGTGGCCAACAAAATTCATCACTCTGTGGCCAACCTGGTAACAAGACTTCTGACCTAGCAAAGATGGTCCTCAGACAACAGATACACATGTACACCAGACCTGCATCCAAAGTCTTTCCAGTTTCAGAGGACCTGACTAGAGCTTGCATCCTGTAGACATAATCTCCAAAACCTGAGGTCACCTACATGCCACAGTGAGGTGTCAAAGTGGAGAAAGACTACACTGGCTCACATGCATATAAATGCTTTGAAGTTTGCAAAGGGTTTTTAAGTAGCTAGTGAAGCATTATTAGCCTCATGTTAAGGAGGAGGAATGGGAAGCTCCAAAAGTAAAGTGACTTAGCCCTAGTCATACAGCTTGGGATTCCAAGATGACCTGACTAGTACTCTTTTCATAATGCTATGCTGATTGTTTCTTTTTCCCTTCTTATTTTTTTTTATTTTTTTTGGGGGGGGGGGGAAGCATTTGGGGTCAAGTGGCTTGTCTAGGGTCACACAGCTAAGTCTCTGAGACTGGATTTGAACTCAGGTCTTCCTAACTTCAGGGCTGATGCTCTATGCACTGTGCCATTTAGCATTTTTATTATTCATCTATTGATTCATTCATCCATTTATTTATTTATTTATTTGCTTGTTTGTTTTGTGGTTTTTATTATTTTATTATTTATTTTGATTGCTCTTATCACTTATGCCTTCTGGAGTCAAGTAGACATTAGTTTACAACTCTACTCTTTTTCTTTTGGGAGAACAAATAAGCTAAACTGTCAAGAAGAGACAAAGTAGGGTGGAATTTTCATCCCTTGAAAAACCCTACCCTTCACTAAACAAAGCAAGTCAAAAGGGAAGGAAATTCATTTGAAGTCCTCAGATTGCCTTATTTGGTAATCAAGGTTGGGTGGTGCCACAGACAACCCCTAAGAAGAGAAGGAATGACTAATGCAGTACTCTACAATGCCTGGAGAGAAATACTTCCTTCTCAGCAAAGGAATTATTGGTTCTTTCCAGGAGCTATAGAACTCTGAAAGATGGCAGAGTTCAGAGGGTGGCCTTGAGGCTAGATTGAGGCTTTGTACTAATAAAATCATATTATGTCCATTAGATACCATATGAGTGCTTAGCACAGTTCCTGGCACACAGAAGGCACTTAATAAATGTTTATTTTTTATCATAACAGTATTTTATTATTTTCCAGTTACATGTAAAGATAGTTTTCAACATTTGTTTCCATAAGATTTTTAGTTCCAAATTTTTCTCCTTCCCTCTCCCCCCACCAAGACAGAAAGCAATCTGATATAGGTTATATATATACAACCACATCAAACACATCCCTGCATCAGTCATGTTATGAAAGAAGAATCAGGACAAAAGGGAAAAACCTCAAAAAAGAAAAAAAAAACAGCCAAAAAGTAGAAACAGTATGGTTCAATCTGCATTCAGAATCCACAGCTCTTTTTTTCTGGATATGGAGAACATTTTCTATCATGAGTTCTTTGGAATTGTCTTGGATCATTGCATTGCTGAGAAGAGCCAAGTCTATCACAATTGATCATCACACAATGTTGCTATTACTGTGTACACTGTTCTCCTTGGTTCTGCTCACTTCACTAAGCATCAGTCCACTTAAGTCTTTTCCAGGTTTTTCTGAAATCTGCCTGCTCATCATCTTATAGCACAATAGTATTCTATTACATTCATATACTACAACTTGTTCAGCCATTCCCCAATTTGATGGGCATTCCCTCTATTTCCAGCTCTTTGCCACCACAGAGTTGCTATAAATATTTTTTGTGTATGTGGGTCCTTTTCCCTTTTCTATGATCTCTTTGGGATACAGATCTAGTAGTGGTATTACTGGGTTAAAGGGTATGCACAGCCCCATAGTCCTTTGGGCATAGTTCCAAATTGCTCTCCAGAATGCTTGAATCAGTTCACAACTCCACCAACAATGCATTCATTTTCTAATTTTTCTACAGTTTCTCCAACATTTATTATTTTCCATTTTTGTTGCATTAGCCAATCTGATAGGTATGAGTTGGTACCTCAGAGTTGTTTTAATTTCCGATTCTCTAATCAATAGTGATTTAGAGCATTTTTTCATATGGCAACAGATAGCTTTGATTTCTTCATCTGAAAACTGCCTGTTCAAATCCTTTGATCATTTCCCAATTTGGGGAATAAATGTTTATTGATTATTGATTGATTACTATAGCATCCTTTACAACAAATTTCAAATAAGTGGGTTGCTGCTCCAGGCTTAAAAAATTCTTTAGGTTTTTGTTTTAATGGTATCATTTATGAAGGGGATTTTACCTGAATAAGCTGTCTCTTAACCAGAGACAAGATTCCACTTAAGAGTGGCACCATTTTTTTTTAAGTGAGGCAATAGGGGTTAAGTGACTTGCCCAGGGTCACACAGCTAGTAAGTGTTAAGTGTCTGAGGCCAGATTTGAACTCAGGTACTCCTGACTCCAGGGCCAGTGCTCTATCCACTGCGCCATCTAGCTGCCCCTTAGAGTGGCACCATTTTGTCCTTACAGTTGGAAAAATTCAAGCACCACTTCATAGGGTCACTTGTTTATGGATTCCTCATTAATATATTTCATTCAGCCAAGGAAAACTTCCACTAAACATCTTCTACCAAAACTTAAGGAAATTAAACAAAGGCATGCAGGTCACTGTCCATTTTGTTTCTCCTAATAACATCACAGGAGTCTGAACCATATTTCTGAAGCATAGCTTAGAAATTTTCTTATTTTTTTTTTTAAATTGTTGTGTGTGTGTTTTTATAGTGTTACAAAGGCAAATAGCAAAGCTCTAAATGCTAGCCTTTTTAAAAAGTACCTCCCTTTGAACAGGTCTCTTAAAAACTGTGTTTTAAAATGCTCCTTTGAGGTTCCTGCGAAATTCAAATCAAAGGAAAAGTGTATGGTTGACTGAGACAGGGCTAATGGAAATGCTTGGGCCACTACTGGGGGCAACATTATAATATACCATACCACATGTGTACACTAAGAAATGTTTATTGTACGCTAAGTCTAATTTGGAATTTTCCCCAAGAGAGGTTGTTTTCCCCTACAATGAATATTTCCAAACACAAACAGCATTCAGTAGGTTAGAATTTCAGTTACATAGAAAATACATATAATTTTCATTAAAATACATACAAATTTTTTAAAACAAAAAGCATGTTAAAGTCAACATTGAGAGGGATCCAATTCTAGATTAAGGCCCTCATGATGCCATAAACCCATCAAATTTATGGAGTTATTGGAACTCTGGCTCATATATGAAATCAGAGTCTCCTAATGATGACTTGTCCTCATGCTGCTTTTCCCCTCTGGATCTAACAGCAATGTATTTATGAGTGTAAGTATGGGTAACAGACTTCCAATAAATCAGGCTTGTTGGAAAGAGTTACTAAGCTGAAGCTTTGGTTGACACCTTTGGCAGGGCTCAAAATTAAGGGTCAAGAAATAGTCTATTATTCTTGAACTCTAAGACAGTGACTTACTATGGGACTGACAGGGTGGATTTATAGCCACAGCAGCAGAACCAGTCTGAGTAGATTTGGTGGATATGATTCGCTACTGCACATCTATATGGAGTTAAGTAACAGCTAAAATCTACAACAATTAATCTCTCCCTTTGTGTTGGAGTCTTCACTTGCTACCCCATTTAGGCTCATGACTGACTTTGCTGTCACACTGTTCACAGTCCAGTCACCTCACTTTGTTCTTCATGTTCTCCACCTGTAAGATAGGAAATACTGCATGAGTTCCTCAAGTGTGTTAAGATTTGGGAACAAAGGGTATTTTTTTAAACACCATGTAGTCAACTTGGAGATGCATTGCATGATGAAAAAATTTAAAAGAAAGGGTTGGACTGTATTATTTTTAAGGTTCCCCCTTATTGAACATTCAGTGAAACAACCACAAAACAACACTCTTCATTTAGTGAGGCTAGTTCTGAGGAAAAACCATCTCCAAGACATTAAAGTACCTTGTGAGATTTTAAATTGGACGTAAGAGCATTAAACTCCCCTTTAACCTTTCCCTTATATATCACCCAGACCAGTAAGAGAAAGAAACCTCTGAGCTTTAGTTAGAAATGGATTACTTAGCTTTTATTGTTTGGGAATTAATTAGCCAACAAACAAGGTGATGCTGATTAGAGAAATAGGAAAGTAGAAATACAAATAAATAGTCTTAGATCTAAGCTTAGTCTATATTCCCTATAGAACTCACCAAATCCCAAAGCCACCTCTGAGGCTGAGAACCACATCAAGCACATGCTATTACAGAGGACCAGGCCGATCACCAAGGACCACAAGTCAAAGCTGAGTCAGCCTGTGTGTGTGCAGGGTGAGAGAGGCCACTTCCGTTCTCTCCTCATTTTTAAGCTTGTACCCCGGAAGTGGAGTGCTTAGCAGACACATGGCTGTTCGTCACGGTCTCCTCCCCAAAAGGGTGGTCCTTCAAAAACTGGCGTCCTTCAGTTATCACTAACCAACTCTTAGATCTTAGTTAAAAGCTTTCACTTTTTACCACACCCTGTTATGAAACAGTGTGCCATTTTCAGGGCCCCAGCTTAAGGAAAGACCAGATGGTTCAGTACCACATGGCCGAAATCCTTCCCATCTCCCCATCTCCCCCAGCATTCCCCTTCTTCATAGCAGCCAACTAGCTATTACCTCCCCTGGCCTTCTGCTGCCATCTCCTTGAGTATCCTCTGGACCAGTGTTGGACTAAATCAATTCAGGAATCTCTTAGAACTCTGAGATTCTGAAAATCAGAAGAGGGCCTCCTTGGGAGCTGGGAGGTCACAGTTTCCTCCCTTACCTTTCATAGTAAAGTTCTAATCTCTTATTCATTTTAAAAGGATATTGATAACAAAGTCCAATAGGGAAAACATTGTTGTTCATCCTTTGTTCTCAAAGAGAACCAATGACATCAGCAGGGTGATGTCTTGACTTGAAAGTGAATTGAATTCAAGTGAGTCAGAGCTGTGCAGAGTCATCAGCCTCACTCTCTCTTCCAAAGTCATTGGAGTCCAGGGGCAAGACATAGGTCAGGAAAATGGGGGATGGCTCCGGAGGGGAAACATAAAATTGGGTAGAAAGAGAGGACAGAATAGTAGCAATACAGTAATAGATAAAAGGAATAACAGTTTCAAATCTGCAGAGGTTCTCATTGCTTAATCCTGATTGTCATTTCCTATTATCCAGTATGTAGCTTGTTTGTACTTAGTTGTTTGTGTATTGTCTCTGGATGAGAGACTGAGCTCCTCCAGGGCAGGGACTGTCTTTTGCCCTTCTTATCCCTAGTGTTTTCAGTGACTGGTGCATGAGAGATATTTTTAAAATGTTTACTGACTGACTGATTCGTCACCAGCTATATGACCTTGTGAATTTCAAAAGATTTGAGTCACTAGGAATCCAGGGGTCTGGATATCTGGGAAGTTCAGAGGTAGAGTTCATACACGGGTAATGGGGGGAAATGGAGTACGGGTTGGTTAGGGTTGGGGTTCTTAGGAATTCCTCTTTAAAGAATTACACCCTCCTGCACACAAAAGGTAGTTAGAATAAGGTGGTAGTTTATTTAGGAGCAAGGGAAGGGAAGGGGGGGGTGGGGGTGGGGAGGGAAACCATGAAAGAAATCCTTGGACTTCTCATGGGGAGATAGGCACAAAGCACGGGGCTCAGAGGTACCAATCTCCTCGAGCAGGAGACTGGCAGGTACTTTTATAGAGGACTGATGGGGGTAGACCATCTGCCTGTGGAAAGTTCCTTTAGTGAGGGAGGACCATCCCCCACTGGTGGTGACTAGAGGAAGTGGGTGAGGAGTGGCTACTGATCCCTCTTCAGGACACAAAGGCTGCAGCCACACCCAAATTCATCTCCCCAGGGTAAGAGAGACCATCAGCCCCCACATCCAAGCAGTTGCCAAGGTCTTTCAATTTCACCTCTGCAACATCTCTCCAATATGGTAACTTCTCCCCTCTGACACTGCCACCCTTCTAGTGCAGGCTCTCATCACCTCACACCTTGATTACAGTAATAACCTGTTGGTGGGTCAACCTGCCTCAAGTCTCTCTCCTCTCCAATTCATTCTTCATTCAGCCACTAAAGTGATTTTCCTACAACCCGTCTGATCATGTTACCCATTACTCAATAATCTCCATTGGTTTCCTTTTGCCTCCTGAAGCAAATTTTAAAATGCTCCATTTGGCATTCACAACCCTTCACAACCTAGCCCCTTCCTACCTTTTCATTCTTCTTACACCTTTCTCCCCAACTTTTTTTTGGGGGGGACAATGAGGGTTAAGTGACTTACTCAGGGTCACACAGCTAGTAAGTGTCTAGTGTCTGAGGGCTGATTTGAACTCAGGTCCTCCTGAATCCAAGGCCGATGCTCCATCCACCACACCACCTAGCTGCCCCTCTTCCCAACTTTTATTCTTTGATCTGATGACACTCACCTCCTGGCTGTTCCACCAAGATACTCTGTCTCTTAGCCCAAGATATTTTTCTCTGGTTGTTTCCCATGCCTGAAATGCTCTCCTTCCACTCTGATTACTCACCTACCTGGCTTCCTTTAAGTCCCAACTACAATCCCACTTTCTACAGGAAGCCTTCTCCAACCTTCTTAATTCCAGTGCTTCTCTTTTAATTATTTCCAGTTGGTCCTGCATATAGCTTATTTTGTATATATTTGTCTGCGTGTTTTCTTCTCAATCAGATTGTAAGCTCCTTGAGGGAAGGGACTGTCTTTTGCCTCTCTTTGTATCCCCAGACCCTTAGCACAGTGCCTGTCACGCAATAGGTGCTTGAAAAATGTTTATTGATTGATTGATATACATAATGAATACAAGGTAGCTGTATTCAAAGAGGGAGGATACTAGTAGCTGGGGGTAGGAGGGAAGGAGTCAGAAAAGGCTTCAAGTAGAAGGTAATACTTAAGCTGAGCCTTGAAGGAAATCATGTATTTCCAGAGTTGGATGTGGTGAGGGAATGTGTTCCATGCTTGGGGGACAGCCAGAGCAAAAGTACAGAGCTGGGAGATAGGGCATCATGTGTCCAGAATGTCACACAGAAAGAAGAAATAATACTTGGTATTATTTGGATGCTTTCTGCTTTTCTATATGCTGACAGAAAATGTATAGAGTAATGTTCAAATTACTGGTAATAATGTGTCCCAGTTTTAGTTATCAGTAGAGCAAGTTGAAAAGTAAGTGGATAGGGGCAGCTAGGTGGCACAGTAGATAGAGCACTGGCCCTGGAGTCAGGAGGACCTGAGTTCAAATCCAGCCTCAGACCCTTGACACTTACTAGCTGTGTGACCCTGGGCAAGTCACTTAACCCCAATTGCCTCACCAAAAAACAAACAATCAAAATGAGTAAGTGGATAAGTCTAAAAATATTATGTTACATAACCACATAACCACTCTTTTGATGAAATCTGGTGCAGATTTCATTACTATAAGCTACTTTTTCTAGTCATGTAGATTATAATTCTTACATATCATTTTATCCAGTGTGATTCTTGTCTGTCTTTTTCCAGACATTGTCCCCAGATGATCCAATATAGACTTGCCTCTTCTTTGGCTGCTTCAGGATATCAGTGTTCCTTTAGGTAAGTCCACCTGTTGCCTCTCATTCTGACTACATGGCTAGCCCACCTGCCCTTCTGGTCAATGCCATTGTCTTCCATGATATCTCCTAAGCCACTTCTAAAGATGTGGGTATCATGTTGTGGCCTGATGACATCCATTGCACATCTTCCCATTCACTGTACCTTCATTCTTTGTGATACCAGTTCACAGCCTCATAGCATCCATGGGAGAATTTTGGTGCTAAAAGACGATCTTTTGCAGCAGCAGACTGTTTAGAATCACCAAGTGCCAAGAGGCAATCTAAGCCAATCTCCTTGTATTACAACTCAGATCTGGGCCCGACTCATTATCCACCTACAGCCTAGCTAAGGTATACAAGATAACAAGCACAAAATAAAAAAGTAATAATTGCAATTCTAAAGTGTTGGTTTTACAGACTTCCAATTCTCCTTTCCTTTAGCCACTCTTTTTCATAGAAATTGATTCCTGACACCATATAAAAGGGTGATCTCACCAAATAGTAACACCTTACACCTTGCAGGTTAAATCTCACAACAGACCTTTGATTTTGCTTAGTATTATCAGATTACTCATTTCTAATGGCAAATTTCTCAAATGACAAACAAAAAGCTGATAGGGGCTTACCTACTGAAAACTCTAGAAGTTAGGTTTGGGCCATTCATTGGTTTTTTTAATTGCCAATTACATAGTCAGATCAACAGAACCTTTTGATGGCTTATGCTTTAAAATTATTCTTAAGATTTATTAAGTCAAAAAAAATATTTAGAGTCTGGGAAGAAAAGAGAAAGTCTTGAGGGAATCGTCTATTCAAAGATGACTAGAGAGAGAAATTTTTCATCCTTACCACTGACTGTATATAGGCAAGCACTCAAGGAGAAATAAGATTTAGTATGAAAATATATAAAAGAAAACAATGTGGGGAAAAATCTTGCTAGACAAATGTGGGTGAAAATCCCAGTCTTAGTTGAAAACAATATATGTGAAAAAATAAATACAAAGTAATTTCAGTAGTAGGAGAACACTATTAAGTGGGGGGAATCAGGAAAGAAGCTAGAGATTCCAAGATACAGAGGAAAGAAGGAACATTCCAGCAATGAGAGACAATCTGGGCCAATGTATTGAAATGGGAGATGGACCACTATGTATAGGGTACATTAAGTAGGCCAATTTGGCTGGCACATAAAGCGCATGAGAGAAAATAAAGTGTAATCATGTTGTGTGTTAGGAAAAGGCTGGAAATTTCTTGCTGTCAAATAGAAGAAACATAAGAGAACATCAGGAAGAGTCCTATTTTGCATTTTAAATATTATACTAACTTGGAAATTCAGAAAGCTACACATACATAGTGCAGCATGCAACCTTCGAAATACTAACAATCTGTACTGACAAACAGACTCATCTTCTTTTCTCCTTTTGTGCTAACAGATTGACATGGAAACTAAAAGGAAGGGTAGTGAATAGAAAGAACATTTTAAATGACTAACAAACAATGGAAGCATCAAGCAGCCTACTATACACATCTTGGAATAATGGGGTAGGTGCAGTCCCAGAGAGTTAATGAATTATAAAATGGTACAAATCACTGTTCTTGTTACCAAATGACAGTTGAATATGGGCCACTTTCTGCTTCTGGGAAATGGTGTAGGAGTTGTGTGATGTGAAGGTGAATACTTCATACATGCCTCACCTCTTTACAACCAGCTAAGCCCATATTATTTTCACCCTTACATGGTGAGATCCTTGAGGACAGGGACTATCTTTTGCTTTTTTTGTATGCCCAGTACTTAGCACAGAGTGAGCCTTTATGGGAGGACTAGCACCTCTGGTGTGAGGACTTGCTGGACCCTTTTCAGGGTTGCTCATCCACCTTCAACGTCCACCTCCCACCCAACTCTCACTTGTTGCTCCAAGAAACAGTAGCATGAACCTCAGTAAAACCTTTTTGGCAGACAGGGCAACTGACAGGCCTCAAACCTGTCAGTGAGTTAGGGGGATGTCTACCCCAAGTATGTGAAAACTTCCCCCAGAGGAATGAGTAGACGAGAACAATTTGTTCCAATACCCATAATAAAGTTGGCTGAAGTAGGAGTTGGTCAGACATGTAAGACATCAAGGTCATCTATTGCATCCCAAGCCATCCCTACTTAACTTGACTTTTGTCTTGCCACTGGATTCAATGATTCTGGAAAAGAGAGTGAGGCTGATGGCTTTGTGCAACTCTGCTATATATAAATCCAAATTACATGCAAGTCAAGATATCACTCTGTGATGTCACTGGTCCTTTTTGAAAATGATGAACAAACAGCAACTTAGCACAGTGCCTGGGACATAGTCTGCACATAATAAATGTTTGTTGACTGATTAACTGGCCTAAGACTCTGCCAACCCTAGTACTGACTACTCAAGAGGATCGATTACTCACCACTTGCTATGCCATCAAGCTACTCTACCTTCCCTCCTTCTTACCATTCCTGCCTTCTTTCCCCCCTTACTCAACCCTCTAGTTGAGGGATAGATTATGAAAAAAATGACCATTTCATCTGTGAAGCACCTGATAATTTACTGCCTTGTTGCTCTACTCAAAAACCCTTTGATCTAGGTTGTGACAAAGCTCCTTCCCTGGTCACCATTTCTGGCCTTCTTACACCCATCCATACCAGTTCTATCCCCTTCTATGCCTCTATCACTTGACCTATGTCTTAGAGAATCCCCTTTCTATCATTAACAAATTGTTCCAATCTACCTTTCTAGCCTAAATATACTTTATTCCCCTTCATGTACTCTTGGTCCAATCACACTGGCCTTCTTATGCCTTGATACACACAATTTTCCATCTTACATCTCTGCCTTTGCACAGGCTGTCCCTAGAGTCTTTTTTTTTTTTTGGTGGGGCAATGAGAGTTAAGTGACTTGCCCAGGATCACACAGCTAGTAAGTGTCAAGTGTCTGAGGCCGGATTTGAACTCAGGTCCTCCTGAATCCAGGGCCAGTGCTTTATCCACTCTGCCACCTAGCTGCCCCCCTGTCCCTAGAGTCTTGAAGGAATTACTTCCTCAATTCAGCTCTTAAATTCCTAATTCCCTTCAAAATTCAGCTCAAATAACACCTTCTACATGAGGCCTTCACAGTTTTGTGTAAAAACCCAACCTATACATGGGAAAACCCTGAACAATCCCAAATAATTCTTTTTTTTTTAAGTGAGGCAATTGGGGCTAAGTGACCTGCCCAGGGTCACACAGCCAGTAAGTGTCAAGTGTCTGAGTCTGGACCTGAACCCAGGTACCCCCGACTCCAGGACCAGCCCTCCATCCACTGCGCCATCCAGCTGCCCCCCAAATAATTGTCTTCTTTACCACTCTGAATGACCAATGTAATTCTGAAAAGTGAAAATGGAAAAGGGATGTAGTTGGGGAAATGAAGAATACTATTTTGAATGCTGATTTATTCTAGATAAGACATCTAGATGAATTCTAGCCTCTACTTTGCTCTGAAGAGATTGGCACCTGGTGTGAAATTGTCTACTGTGATAACATGTCTCAGGAATCAAGACTCTGAAGAAATAACACAGTGGAGGCTTTTTTGCTGGTCCTACTGGAAGGATTTTTTGCCTTTTCTAAAAGAACTAGGAAAAATCCTATGGGCTTTAAGCTAAAGGAACATGGCAGTATCTGATTTTCTAAGAAAAAGCTAGCCAAGGATTTCAGATAATCCATAAGCTGGAGGTTTTTGTTTGTTTGTTTGCGGGGCAATAGGGGTTAAGTGACTTGCCCAGAGTCACACAGCTAGTAAGTGTCAAGTGTCTGAGGTCAGATTTGAACTCAGGTCCTCCTGAATCCTGGGACAGTGCTTTATCCACTGCGCCACCTAGCTGCCCCCTAGCTGGAGGTTTTTAGGGACTGCAGAAGAACAGTGAATGGTAGAAACTAAACAGTGTTCAGAAGAAGCTACAAGACCAGTCCATCAAGTGAGTAGGTCTGGGGTTAACAACACTTACATCACAAGGAGATATCAGTGGCCTTCTGCATCAGAAGTATGAGATGCTCTTCCACATTTTAGCCCTATGCTTAATGGCCCTCCACATGTGCATCTTGGCTACATGTACATGTTTCCATCTCCATATTTGTTCTCTATGTATGTCTATGTTTCTATGTGTGATTTTAGGAGAGTATGTCCCAAGTTTATGGGAGCAATGTTTTGTTTCTACTATTATTATAATGTCATTTCATTAAATGCCTTTGTGTTGTGTTCTCCACCTAACTATTAAAGGTAAACTCATTGGTCAGCAAGTAGAATGAAATAGAAATTCATAGTTTTATATGCAATCCTCTTTTTGTCTTCTGCTTTGTAGATGGAAATGTTCTTTTTTGATGTTTAAATTCAGAATACAAATTACCACTAGAAAAGAGAAACATATGTTCTACCGAGTAGGGGATGGAACACACAGATAAGTAAATGCAAAGTATGTTCAAAATAAATACAAAATAATTTAGGATATGTGTGGTGGGGGAGGGTAAGGGAGATGGGGTGGGAAAACACTAGAAAAAGCCTCATGTGATACTGGAGGTGACTCTTGAAGGGAATCTTGATGGACAGATCAATTTAATGGTGTTATTACTCATAACGGATTGCAAGATAAAGAGGTGAGAGAAGAACATTCTAGACTAGGCACGATATCGGGGTGTCATGTACTGGGGGAGCAACAGTAGGCCAATTTGGTTGGAATATAAAGTTTATTAAGAGGAATGATGTAAAATTAGCCTGCAAAGACAGATTAGAATCAGATTGTGAAGGATATTGAATGACAAACTGAGAAGGCTGTAGTTTATCCTAGATGCAACAGGAAGCCACTGAAAATTCTTGAGCAAGGGAATGACATAGTCATACCTACATTTTGGTAGACTTCCAGTCAAATAGTCAGAAAAGATAAAACAGAAGTATACTGTTCTGAGTAATTTTTGAGAAATAAAAAGAGATACTATAGTTAAGTCCTTTAATTCAAGCACATATTGGCAAAGGGGGACACTCAGAAGCCACTAGGAAAAAATAAGAGAACCCAGTAAGGGGAGCCAGGCCAAGGCAAGCACAGCACTTGGAGGCCTTCTGGTGCCCACACCTTCTGAGTGGTCCAACAATTAGGCCCTAGAAGTGTTAAGCCCAGTCAGAACTCAGGAAATGAAACTTGCAAAGCTCTTTCTGAGAGGGTATTGATCAGTTTACATTCTCCTGAGGCTCTGAAAAGTTTGCTGTAAGCTGAGCTGCCCTCAATGGCCCTCAAGAGCTTAGAACTCTTTACCTGAAGGATAGGTGAGCCTGGTACCTGCTGGTATTTTGTGCATAGCAGATGCTGGTGGAAAGAAGATGTAACAGCAAGACCTCATATGATATGGATTGGGGACAAACAGGGGTTTGCCATCCCATCTAAGTATACAGAAGTAGTTGGAGCCTGGCTCTGTCAAAGTCCTAATTCAAGATCTAAAACTGGAACATGGAAGAACAGAATAAGAAACCAAAGAGAGAAAAATTTTTATGGATCCAGGAATATCCAGGACACAAACATAGAGGAAGAGACTGTATAATGATTAAGGGTGAAACCTGAGATGAAGATATAGTTTGGCCACAGGGTCTATTAGAATTCATGGAAAAGTTGAAATAATAAATAAAAAGGATATTACACATAAAATGAGAGTTCTAGAAGAAAGAAGTGAAGTAGAACAAACAGTTTAGTAAAGGAGGTACAAAATTTTACCTAAGTACCAGACTCTCTAAAAATAAAAATGGAACAAAGAGAAATCAGTGACTGAAAAAGATAAGAAGTCTGAGAACAAAAATCAAAAGACTGAAAAAAATAGAAGAAAATGTAAGATATCCCCTATCAAAAAACAACTGACCTAGAAAAGAAGGTCAAGGAGAAATAAAGATTCACTGGACAGCCTGGTAACCAAAACCAAACCAAAACAAATAAAACAAAATGAAATGTAGGATTTCACATTTCAAGAAATAAATGAAATTGTCCAGACTTATTAGAATAAGAGGCAAAGTGAAAATAGGAAGCATCTACTAGCTACTTCCTGAAAAAAAATCTTCTATTTCTTCCAATAGAACAGCAGAAAAGGTAGATATTGATAGTAATGAAAAGAGTAGTCTTGTATCTTAGCCATGAACTGCAGCACCTTTACAAAAATGAACTATGTATTATAACATAAAACTTAACAGCAAATGCAGAAAAGCAGTATTATGAAGCACATCTTTTATACTGACCACATCACCTAGCTGCCCCCAAAAAGATGCCTTAGAGAGCTAGAAAAAAATAAGACTACTAGGGGGCAGCTAGCCGGAGTAGTGGAAAAAGCACCAGCCCTGGATTCAAGAGGACCTGAGTTCAAATCTGGCCTCAGAAACTTGACATTTACTAGCTGTGTGACCTTGGGCAAGTCACTTAATCCTCATTGTCCCACCCCCAAAAAAAGACTACTAGAGAAATAAAATGTCAAGAATCTCAAGGGAAATAATAAATAAAAGTGGAAAAGAAGAACTAGATCTCAAACTATACTACATAATGCTAATCATTAAAATTATTTGGTATTAGTTAAAAGATATTCTTTATAGGCAAGAAAATAGGTGGCATAGTGTATGAAAGCACTAACATGGAATTAGAAAGACCTAAGTTCAAATAAGGTCTCTGATACTTACTTGCTGTGTGACCCTGAAAGGTTTTGTAATTGGCTTGACAGATTGACTCTGATATTCTATCCACTATAGTTATTATGAATGGAGTTTCTTTATCATTTCCTTCTGATTTGTTACTGTTATACAGAAATGTTCACAATCTTTGGGAACTTAGTATTTTTGCTACTTTGCTGAGGCTATTGTCTCAATTATTTTATTTGTTGATTTTCTGTGTTTCTCAAAGCAAATATACAGTTTTTAAATAGGGATAACTTTTATTTCTCTCTATCTTATTGCCAGCATTTCTAGAACTATGTAAAAAATAAGAAGGCGGTGTATCTTTGCTTTACCCCTGTATTTATTGTGCTAGCTTCTAGTGTTTCTACATTATAAATAATACTAGCTTTTGGTTTTGAATATATACTTTTATCATATTAATAAAATAGCTCAATTACTATTTCTTGAAAGCTTGGTTTTTTTTAATAAGCTCTCAGAGGATATTACTACTTCATCTAAATGAGCTTTGTGACCTAGCTTCAAATTACTTTTTTTTCTTTTTGAAAACAGCAGCTATTCGGGGCAGCTAGGTGGCGCAGTGGATAGAGCACTGGCCCTGGAGTTAGGAGTACCTGAGTTCAAATCCTGCCTCAGACACTTAACACTTACTAGCTGTGTGACCCTGGGCAAGTCACTTAACCCCAATTGCCTCACCAAAAAAAAAAAAAGAAAGAAAGAAAACAGCAGCTACAATGTGAGTAGCTTTTATGCTTTATGATATCTCTTGATTTATATAACTTTTTGGAGACTTTCCAAATTTACATGTTATCAAAAAGCAAATTTAGGCCATGGAATATCCATTTTTTGTTTTGTTTTGTTTTGTTTTTTCAGGGCAAGGAGGGTTAAGTGACTTGCCCAGGGTCACACAGCTAGTTAAGTGTCAAGTGGGTGAGGCTGTATTTGAACTCAGGTCCTCCTGAAATCAAGGTCAGTGCTTTATCCACTGCGCCACCTAGCTGGCCCTGGAATATCCATTTTTAAATTCAATATGTGAGTGCTTATCTATTTTTCATGATGTTTTTAAAAATTTGTAAAATACTTTGTAGACCTTAAAGCATTATGTTAACTATTACTAAAAAAGTTTTTCATTACAAATTCAATTACTATCTTAACAAATACATACAAAAAATAATAATAGCTACCATTTATATAGCATTTTAATGTTTGCAAAGTAATTTGTATACACACACAATCTGATTTGTTCCTCACAACAATCCTGTGGAGACAGTGCAATTATTATCCCCATTTTACAGATGAGGAAGCTGAGGCTGAGAAAGGTTAAGTGACTTACCCAGAGTCATATAGCTAAATAAGTATTTGAGGTGGGATTTGAACTCAGCTTTTCCTGACTCCAACTACATTATTTTATCCACTGTACCATCTAAAATAAAATCCCAAATAAAAGAAACAAATCTAAACTATGTGCATTTTATAAAAGGAGAGAAAAACAACTTTAATAATAGTAACCACCTATTCTGTGTCTTCTTTCAATATCCTCTGTGTATGCATAGTTTGTTGCTGTTGCTTTTAACTATAGCCAACATGTATGCTATTCTTCTAATCTTGTTTTTTTCACTTAGCATGATTTTATATCTTTGCTACATTTGTATATTTTTCTTATTTGTTTTTATGGTATAATAAATATTATATTATTTATTTTTATATATTTTTATATTATTTATTTATTAGATATATTTATATATTATTTATTATATTCACTAATGATTGTATATATGGTTTTCTAGCATTTTGATATTACAAATAAAGCAGTTATTAGGGGGCAGCTAGGAAGTGCAGAGGATAAAGCACTGGCCCTGGATTCAGGAGGACCTGAGTTCAAATTTGGCCTCAAACACTTGACACTTACTAGCTGTGTGACCCTTGGCAAGTCACTTAACCCTCACTGCCCCACAAAAAAGAGAAAAAAAAAGAAAAAAGAAAAGAAAGCAGTTATGTATATTTTTGTACAGATAGATTCCCCTCTCCATCCCACTTTTAATATTATTCTTAGAGTGTTGTCTTATAGTTAGATGTTTCATAGGGTATGGCTGGTTTTGTAATTCTTTTTTTATATACTGCTACATGGCTTTCTGATAAGATCATGCCCCAGAAAGATTATACCAATTTATAGTTCCACCAAATTTTTCAAGTTCCCATGGTTCTGCCAGCATTGACTATGTTCTAAACTACTTTTTGCCAATTTGATGTATGTAAGGTGGCACCTCAAAGTTGTTAAACTTAGTTTGCATTTTTCATTATTAAAGTTTCAATGGTTTTCCTGATGATGCTTAACAATTGTGTTTTCTCTTTCAAAAATATCTGTTTATGTATGCTGTTTTTATTGTTACTTTCATTGTCAATCAGCAAAATGAACATTTAACCACTCCCTCTCTTCTGGAGTTTTCATACAATTTACAATTGATAGACACTCTGTGTTCTCTCCTGTTTTTATACCCCTATTAAAAAATACTGCTTGAGCTATTATAATAAAATTTATGATTCCTTCTGACTACACATCTAATCATTCATCTTCAAATGGCCCAAGGCACAATGCCTCATTGATTCTTCCTTGCACAGATTTGTCATCCAGTCAGTAAACATTTGTTAAATGCCTGTGGGCCAGGTACTATGCTAACTGTTGAGGATTGTTGTGGTTTGTCCTTCTTTCTCAAAGAGCATCAATGACATCGGGAAGGTGATGTCTTGAGTTGCAAGTGAATTGGATTTAAGTGAGGCAGTGTTGTTTAAAGTCACCAGACTCAGTGGCAAGATATAGATCAGGATGACTGGAAATGGCCCAGAATGCAGTGGGATACCTTGGCCTTTTTAAGCTAAAGTCTTTCCCAGCTCTCGGTTTGTCTGAGGCAAAGTTCATTCAGTGATTAAGGCTAAGAAAGAAATGAGGCCTCTTTTACCTAGTTCCCCCCAAAAAACATCAATCTGGGAGAGGAAGACCATTAAGGTCTCTGGCCAAAACAGAAACAATCACTATTTACACTTACTTTGAGCCATCAAAACCCAAACAATGACCAAGTGAGGTTTGGGCTAGGACCTATTGGCCAATCAATGAGAGTCAGACTAATTTGAGTTTAAGGCATGGTCAAGTAGCTCAATGTGAATGCCAACAGGCTTTATCAAAGTCTGGTTTTCCAATGCTGTATTTCAATAAATCATAAATGAAAGTACATGGGGTAAAAGAGTTAATTGTCCCAGGTTGTTTTTTTTTTAAATGATAGAATAAATAAGTATGGAAGAGAAAAATAAAGAAATTTAGTCTGTCAACCCTAAGATATCTTGTGAAGTTTCAGCAATCAAAATTTTTATTCCTGGGGACAGCTGATGGTGCAGTGGATAGAGCACCAGCCCTGGATACAGGAGGACCTGAGTTCAAAACTGTGGGGACCAAATTTTAATGGGGGAGTGTTAGCTAAGCAGCTCGCTGCAATATTGGGGCAAAGAAGGAGGCAGACAGCCTCCCTCAAAACAGAGCAGGATTTATTTAACAAGAACGAACTTAAAAAAACACAAAAAGGATCAATAGGATTAAGGGAAAGGAAATAAAATGGGGAAAGGGAAATTATACAACCTGAACAATATCACCACTCAGGAATCAGCTGAGAATACACAGCATCATCCTTTTGCCTTCCAGCTTCAAGCTAGAATGGTGAAAAAACCTCCCTTCTTCCTAGCTGACCACACACAGCCCCCAGCCAATTGGCTGGCCGCTCTGATAATCACATGATTGCCCTCACTGGGCTTCCAATCATTACAATTTTGCCAGGCCCATGTAGGCATCAGCAAGTGGTGATGACATGAGGTGCCAGCACCATGGTGACGGCTACAACCAGTGCGTGGAGCACCATGCCATTTGCAGAGCCCCAGAGGCCAGTGCGCACACCAGGGTTTTTAAAAAAATTCTAGCCAAAAGATGAGGTCATAAAAACCTCAATAATTAATTCTTTACAAATCCAACCTCAGACACTTGACACTTACTAGCTAGGTGACCCTGGGCAAGTCACTTAATCCTCCTTGCCCCACCAAAAATAAAAAGAGCTTACAAAATTTATATTCCTTTGGGCAGAACACCTAAAGGTATGATCCCCTCTGTGGACAAAGGGAAGGGAGAAAGAAGAAAGGAAGGAAGGAAAGAAAAAAAGAACAGTATTGCCTAAACGGAACTGGCCAGTTGGTTCCCCAGTGGGGGAGCTACTACTCTTTTTTTTTTGTTGTTGGTGAGGCAATTGGGGTTAAGTGACTTGCCTAGGGTCACACAGCTAGTGAGTGTTAAGTGTCTGAGGCCGGATTTGAACTCAGGGCCTTCTGACTCCAGGGCTGGTGCTCTATCCACTGTGCCACCTAGCTGCCTTGAGCTACTACTCTTAACTGATTGTTATTTGTCCTTCATTTTCAAAGAGGACCAGTGACACCAGGAAGGTGATGTCTTGACTAGCAAGTGATATGATAATGAGTTTAGTTTGGGGCATGTTGAGTTTAAGATAGCTACAGGACATCCATTTTAAGATGTCTGAAGTAGATGGAAATGCAGGACTGAAGGTAAGAAAAGATTAGGGTAGACTAGGTAGATCTGAGAAAGGTCAGCATAAAGATGGTCATTAAATCCCTGGGATCTGATGTGATCCAAGTGAAGTAATATAGAGGGACAAAAGAAAAAGGCCCACCACAGAATCCTTTTAACTCCCTCTTACAGTGGGGCCTTACTTCCAAGCTACATTGTTCCAAGCTTTAGAGGGTCTCAGGTGTTTCGGTTTAAGGCCAGGCAGATTCTTCACTCACCTGGCCTGTTCTCTGGTCCATAGATAACCCGAGGCCAACTTGCTAATTAACCAGACAGCAAAACTTTGTGTGCTGCGGTTGTTAGCTGTGACAAGCCTGCACCCCTTCCCCACCTGGGCCACTGCTACTCAAGCCTACTTCCTGGTTCCTAGCAGGTGTGAAAACCCTAAGTTCAGCCTCAGCACCAGCAGAGATCTCTGTAATCTCTCCCCTGCCAACTGCTCAGCCCTCTCACCAGACCATGAGCTTAGTTCCAGATGACATTGACACTGCAGCTGATTCAGAGGCTCTGGGGGTCTATTTCCCTGACTTGGCCTGCCTGGGACTGGATCTGTGTCAGCATGACTGCAGTTGGGCTCCAGTCCTGCTCTGGCACAACAGCTCCCTCCTGCTGACCTTCTAAGCTGTCTTTGGCTGGAAAAATGACCTCAGCCCGTTCTTTTGTGGGTTTTGCTGCTCTAGGAATTGTCCTATGGCATTATTTGGAGGTATTTTTGGAGTGATTGTGTTATGAGTTCCAAGAGCTTACTGCCTTTCCTCCACCATCCTGGCTCTGCCCCGGAAATCCTCTCCCACCACAGAATCCTGTGAGATATCTAAGATGAAAGGGTGTGACCTGGAAGAAGAAGCAGTAAGGGAGACTGAGGAATGGTCAGACAGGTAGGAATAGAACCAGGAGAGATTACTGTCCCTCCCAAACACTTAGAAAGAATAAAGGAGGAGAAAGTGATCAGCAACATCAAAGGCTGCAGCAGAGAGGTCGAGAAGAATGAGGATTGAGAAAAGGTTCCAATAACCTAGGAGAGAGCAGTTTGGGTTGAATGATGGTTTGGAAGCTGGATTTTAAAGAGTTAAGAAATGAGTAAGAGGAAGAAAGTAGGGGCACCTATTATAGATGATCATTTTCTAGGAGTTTGCCCACAAAGGGCAAAAGAGATATAGAATGAAAGTGGGAACGGAAGAATCAAGTGAGAGGTTTTTGAGGATGGAAATGAGATTTCATTGCTTGTAGATATTATAATGCTAAAAGAAGCTTGCTCAAAGAAAGTTTGCTGGTCAAGTGATATGATGATCTTAGTAGTTTAAAAACTCCCTGCAGACATGCTTTTTCAGTTTGGGTATTGACATCGACATCCCAGAACAATTCCATAACTCTTATAAGAGTTTATTAAAAATTTTTACTGATCTTCAGGTCTTAATTTACACATGAAGTTGTTGAGTTTTGTTTTGTTTTTTAAATTGTTTACCAAAATTTTTAGTTTGTGGTAAACAAGTAAAGCCTACACACTTATGGTTTATTCACAGACTCGGCTTTGGAGCTGGGAAAGGTCTTAGAGGTTATCTAGTTAGACCTCTTCATATTACTGATGAGGATATCCAGGCCTGAAGAGGTTAAACAATTTGCCCAAGGTATTAAAGGGACTAAATGGTAGAGCAAACATTTGAACTCAGCAATGCTGATTTCAAATCCCCACAATATTATACTGTGACCTGTGAAAGAAAGTACGACCACAGTGTAAATGGGGAAATCTTCTGTTGTCACTTTATTGGCTGTGCTATTTGTTTTAGAACTAATGTATCCGCTGGTTGGCTAGTAAAATAAACACATTGGTAGGGACTATTAAGGTATGAATGAATGTTGTTATTCAGTCATTTCAGTCACATTCAACCCTTTGTGATCCCATTTGGGGTTTTCTTGGCAAAGATACAGGAATAATTTGTCATTTCCTTCTCTGGCTCATTTTACAGATGAAGAGCTGAGGCAGACAGGCTTAAGTTACTTACCTAGGGTCACACAGGTAGTAAGTGTCTGAGGCCAGATTTGGTCTTCCTGACTCCAGGCCCGGCCTATTCCCTGCACCAACTAGCTGCCCCACTATGAATGACTACTGATCCCCAGAATTCCTCAATGCTGGGGTAGATTTTCAGGGGTCCACATGATAGAGAGGATATGCCCCAGCTACCACAAAAGTATAACATGGTTGACTCCAGTCCTACTGTCTCTGGGCTGGACCTGGTATATTTTACTGCTCTCAGGGAGTTCAGGTATCTTGAAGGGGGTAGGGTGTTCTCTGTCATCAGATTAACTGGCCTCAATTCCATTTAGCCATAAACACCAGATTAGCTTTTACAAAGGAATATTTGCTTCAAAGATAAGAACATTAAGAACAAATGCTCAAGCATTTCCTCCATCACTTCAGGGTATAATCCCCCACTTTACTACCTTGGTCTCCGGAGGCAAGGGAGGAAGAAATTAGATTCATAACTTAGTTCAGCATTATTCCCACCAAATTCATATTCAAAGTCAGAATCTGTGCTGGCTTCTGCTGGTTTAGAATCCTGGAACCCTTACTCCTCTGAGTTTCACTCCACCTTCCAGATGTTATGGTCCTCTTCAAGAATGAAGGACAAGGGGGCACCTAGGTGGGAAAGTGGATAAAGTGGATAAAGCACCAGCCTCATTGCCCTGGGGGGAAAAAAAGAATGAAGGACAAACAACAATCAACGCATTCCCAAAAAAGCCATGGTTGGTGTTAAGTCTGGTCATTTTAAGATACTTACAATTCTGGCCATGCAGCCAATGGAAAAGGGTTGCTCCCAACCATGTAATAGGCCAACATAGAATGTTCATGCATACTTCAGTCCTCTAGTTTCCCAGATGGATGACACCATCTTGTAGTCTAAACATACTCCAAAACCACGTTACATAAGGAAAAATGTTCACAACAATTCATTCCTAAAGATAGGTACATTAATATGTTGTTGGTAAAGCTGTGAAATGATGAAACCATTCTGAAAAGAGATTTTGAATTTTGCAAATAAAGTGACTAAAATCCATTACTGAGCTCATACCCCAAGGTAGCCATTGATAATAAAAAAGTCCTTACATACTCCAAAATATTTCTAGAAGCACTTTATATGATAGTTAAGAATTGGAAACAAAGTAGATACCTTTTAATTAGGGAATAATTAAACAAATGTGGCATATGAATGTAATGGAATATTACGGTTGCAAGAAATAATGGGTATGCTGGCAGCTAGGTGATGCAGTGGATAAAGCAACAGCACTGAATTCAGGAGGACCTGAGTTCAAATCTGGCCTCAGACATTTGACACTTACTAGCTGTGTGACCTTGGGCAAGTCACTTAACCCTCATTGCTCCCCACCCCCCCAAAAAAGAATTCTTGTTAAAAAAAAAAAGAAAGAAAGAAAGAATGGGTATGATGAATTCAAAGAAGCATAGAAAGATCTATATGAATTGTTACAGAGTGAAGTAAGCAGAACCAAGAAAAAAATAGACACAGTAACTACAACAATGTAAATGGAAAGAATAATAACATATGAGAAGACACCCCAACCTACTCCTTTGTAGAGGTGGGATGTCCACAGGTGTTACACACTGTACATGTTTACACATTGTGCATGTTTTTGGACTTTTTCAATGTATCAATTAGTTGCTCTGACTTTCCCCTTCCTTTTTAAAAAAATACTATTTATCATATGGGATATCTCTCCAGTGGGGAGACGGGGAGGGATACTAAGGTGGTATAAGAAACAGAACATATCAATAAAAATTATTTTAAAAACAATATCTTTTTTATGGGTATAATACCTGCTGTACCTACTTTACAGGGTTGTTGTGAGGCTCTCATGAGGAAAAAAATGTGTACAGTCTTTTACAAACTTTAAAGTATTTGTTATGTCTGGCCTAGGTAGCATCTAAAGCCCCTTTCAACTCTAAGGTTAGGTGAACAGTGCTAAACTAGACAACTACCATGTAGGCACTCGTGATATCTCCACTGTTATTAGTGCTCATTTCCTCCTCAAATATTCTTAGGGCATTCTGATCTCCCCTCTGCTCCTTCACACCTTTCCTTTTATTATACTTTTATATGATATAGCTTTTAGTTAATAGATGAGGAAACTGAAGCCCCTCTCTGAGTCTGCTCTCTGATTGGGGTATCTTTGACAGGGGTCACCATATCTTGAGAGGCCCCTCACTTCAGTTTCAGCTCACTCTTTGGTCTGCTCTACCTCCCCATCAGCTGCCTTGCCCCCCTTTGAGTTCTGTCTTCCTCATTAAGCTCTTTGAGAACAAGTTCCATTCTCTTTTCTCATTTTTGTATTTTTAGCACTTAACACGGTGCCTGGTACGTAGGAAGTGCTTGATAAATGCTTTATCTAGAGAGGCTAATTGACTTGCACACACACAAAACCACCTTGAGTTGGGGTCAGGGTTGGGAACAGAATATTTTTTTCCAATATACTACACTTCCAGTAGGATGCAATCTCCCTAAGAGAAGGGAGTCAGTCTTTCTTCAATCTTGGTATTACCTATGCCCAAGAGTGCCTTACCCATAGTTGATGTGAATACACACAGAGTTCTTGATCTATCACTGTCAATATGAAATATCTACTGATACCAAGAGTAGGCAATGAGGAAATTGCATAATCAGACCCACTCTCAACACTGCTAATATGAATTATATTACTTCAGTTCTCTCCCAGTTCCCACTCCTAGAAAAGTGTGCCATGGGTGACAGTTCTAAGTATTTGTTGGAACTCAGGCAATCTAACAATAGTTTGAATAAGAGTGAGTCATCTTATTTCTCTGGACCTCAAGTTTTTCATCTGTAACACAGTATGAAGGGCTCTTCCAGCTCCAATATACTATGAATTTTTCTGTAACATTTTTCTCACACTCATAGATTACTAATGACACAAATTGATAAGAATAGCTCAAAAGGTATTGACTTTATTATATACATTATTTTGTGGAATTTTTGAAATAGTCTTTTCAAACAAAAAAAAACTTGAGAAAATGAGTTTATTATAAATAAGACCAAATTTCTGTACTCGTACTTTGTTAACAACAATAATACTTGAGATTTTTATAAAGCTCTTCCTTCAGAAAGCTTAAGTAAAAGAACCTAAGAATATGCCATCACTTTTATAAGGCTGATTCTCATCACACATTTTTCTTCCATGTGTTTATGGTTTTAAGAAATGAAGCAAATTTCCCTTTTTGCTCTCCTGGGATTGACAAGGAATTCAAAGTATCTTTATAACAGTGTAATAGGGCATGTACAAAGCTGCCATGTGGCTAGATCAATGATTAGGCACTTTACGGTGTGTGTGTGAAGCTGCTGGCTGCTTCAGTGTGTGCTGAAGGATTCAGGCACTTTGGGGATGACAAAACAACCCTATTACTGCCCACTTAGCAGGGAAATACAGTGAATTAGTGGACCTTTTGAAAAAGTGACTCTATGTATACCTTTTATTCCTTTGACCAGTGCCTCCCCCCCCAAATTGTGGCAAGCAATGTTCTAATGCAGACTGGGGGAGCCCTTTCCTCACCACCCACTCCTACCTCCTAGCCACATGGCAACAACTCCTATGTGACAATTAGAGCAGAAACTTGACTGGGTAAGTTAATCCCGACTGTCTTTTCTTCTTTGTCTTTCCTTTCCTGAAGAAAGTTCACTAAACAATTATCCCAAGGTAGATATGCTCTGTCTGAAACGCAATTTTGTGAGTTCTAGAGGTTCAGAGATCCTAAGTCTTCTGGGAGAGCTGTCAGCAGTGAGAGTCTCTGCATTAGACAAAGGAAGGCACTCTAGCTCAAACCCTGACCTGTTTTACCAAAAGACATGGACCTGGAGGAAATCGTTTAGACAGTGCAAAACCAAAGTGAAATACAAAGTGCCAATTCAGCAGTCTCACAAACTGTATTTTGCCTTAATATTTCAACTTCTCAGTAACATATAACAGTGATTATAATAATCTGTATTTTGTTTAAATGTTGTTAATGTCTGATTTTGAGAGTCTTTTGTGTATGGGAAATAAATACTTGTCCCATGCCTGACTTACATTGTACATTGAATACCTTTCTACTCTTCCCTTTTGGGAAGACCCTAGACACAGGCCAAAACCTAAGCCTTAGTGCCTTGGGTGCTAGGGTAGAAGTGTAACAAGCCAGAGCATGATTAAAAAGAGTCTGACCCTTTTTCTTAATAATTAGATTCCTCTACGACTGAACTTAGTCCACCATATGCACAGGTCTAGAGCAGATGGGTTCTTTAGTTGATGAAAGGACACAGTACCCTAGCCTTTGGGTTCAGCACTAGTTTTAATTGTGTAAAGCCTAAAATTCTAGCCATGATGTTTAAAATCTAATGTGTGGCCACCTGACCTGACCCCAGTGTTGGGAAGAAACTAGATAAGATTTACTGATCAATTCAGCAAGACTTTAGGCTTTTAAGTATTTATTAAAGTGTATTAGAAGTTAGTGAAGAGAGAGAGAGAGGGAGGAAAAACAGCCTTCATCTAGCTATCTAAGAGAGAAAGTGTGTTCCTGCTGTCAACAACAGGTTCCTGAATGAAAAGACCCAGATCCTTAGCCGCTTCTCCCAGAAGCCCCCTGTCAAACAAGAAGCAGGGCCATCCTCACACACAGCTCCAAGCTAATTGGCTGGTAGCACTAACTGACACGACCCACAGGTGGTAGACACAACTTCCAGACGCCAATCCAACCTTCAAAACCCCAGAAAGGTCACCTCATGCTTTCTCCTCAGGGTGGAGTTTCCCTGCAATGTCTTTCTCAACAGGATGGTGCTGCTCCAATTCTCACACTCCCCCCTGTACTTCATGCAAAAAAACATTGTTTCCTCACATGAAGCAATAACATTACAGATATTTATGACTAGCAAAGTAAAGGGGATGAAAAGAGAGAAAAAGAAATTGAGCGACGCATTAACAAAGGCTAAAAGGGGGCACTCCTCTTTTAGCAGGTGAACATTACAAACAAAAAAACTAAAGGGGGCACTCCCCTTTAGTAAGTGGACATTATAAACAGTGTATACAATGTGGAAAAGGAAAACAGGAAAATGTCCATTTAAGTCTTTGGAAGTCTTTTCTCAGATGATTCTTGGGACGTCCTCTGGGTGTAGTTGTAGAATGGAAGTCTTTCAAGTGTTTCAGATGCTAGTAATCAGCCAGGAAAATTTCCTACAAAACTGAGCTTAACACAACTTTAAATAGCTTTGCCAATAATCAAATCAAACAGTTGTTAGGATAGAACCTAACCTAGAAGGGACCATGTTTAATAGATTAGGTAACTGAAGCCCAAAGATATTAATTGACTTGTCTAGAGTCAGTCAACTAGTTGGTGGCAGAAATGAAAAGAACCTAGAGATCCAATGCTCTTTCCAATATTCCACCCTGCTAATAATGAAAATAACAACCATCTTAAAAGCCAGGTATTTATATGTTACAGTGTCTCCTCCAAGGCATTCTTTGAGCCTACTCTGAACATACTAAATTTGCAGCATGTTTGTGCTAAAATACAACAGAAACAAATGTTCTTGGGTTCACTTAAAAAGTGGGAAATGGAGGCAAATGAACAAGTCTACTGAACTTTTGGGGAAGGCAATCAGGGTTAAGTGACTTGCCCAGGATCACACAGCTAATAAGTAATCTGAGGCCAGATTTGAACTCAGGTCCCCCAACTCCAGGCCCATTGCTCTATCCACCACACCACCCAGCTGCCTCTTTTACTAAATCTTCAGGGGCAGTCAGAAGCAGCATCAAACTCTGACTCCTGCTCCTGTATTAAACACCAGATTTGGGTTTCTTTCCAATAGTATCTTCTTCTTGCCTGTTTTTTTCTTGTACTTTCCCTAGTATGGCTTTCTTTTTCAACTGCTATATTCTCATATTGCTCTTCCATTACTTCTTCCTTATTCTTGCCCATTTGTTGTTTTTTCTGATCTCATTTTCTGACCTTAATTTTATTTCTTTGCTTCTATTTTCCATTTCTCATCTCTTCCCTAAAAGGAATGAGTTTCATCATTGCTGACCAGTTCTGTCTATTTTTTGCTCTCTGAGTACTTGAGCTTATGCTTAGTTGAAAATGGCCAGTGTGCACTATTCCGTGATGAAAAAAAAAACATTGAAAGCAGAGAAACCGCCCCAAAAATAAATAAGGCCAATTCCCACTAGGAAGGGTCACTAACAGTAAAATCAAAGTTACTTTGGCCAAAAAATTGGTAAAAGGAGTTATTTCTGTCCAGATGGATTCTATGTAACTGACTTCTGTTTCATTTAATGATATTAAATCTGGAAGCAGCATGTGTGTGGGGAGTGTGGGTGTGGGTGTTAAATCAGGGCTCATATTGGGTATAGAAGCTTTTGGGGGTACGTTTAATAGAAATGTATGTAGGTACAAAGGTCATTCTCATTTGATTTGGAGGGCAAGAGAAGTCTTCTTTCCCCTACCTTTGTTAACAAGCTTTTGAAGAACCGGATCCACTCTACTGGATTTATTTTTGCTTTTGTATCTCCATAGCCTTGCATGGTGCTTTGCATTTAGTGGAGACTCAATAAATGCTTATTTGAATTGACTTATGATTCCCAATTAAAGTCTTGTTCCTTTCCTCTCCTTCCTACAACCATGTATTAAGGATCTACAGTATACAAAGCAGTACGATAGGTGCTGGGGAAGATTAAGTTTAAATAAGAAAAAAATCTTTATGTTCATTAATAGTCAATTAATGAGTATTAATAAGTACTTACTATGTGCAAACCTAGAGAGCAGCTAGATGGCGCTGAGCCTGGAGTCAAAAGGACCTGAGTTCGAATTCAACCTCAGACACTTACTAGCTGTGTGACTTAACCCTGTTTGCCTCAGTTTTCTCATCTGTAAAATGAGCTGGAGAAGGAAATGGCAAACCACTCCAGTATCTTTGCCAAGAAGGGGAGAGTCAAATGTGACTGAAACGACAACTGCGGTAAGTGCTGAGGAAATAAATAGAAAAAAAGTAAGAGAGTGGTGGCTCTCAAGGAGTTCACACATGCTTTAATGCAGCACACAACACATATGGAAAGTTTCAGATGAAAAGGCTCCCCAGTCCTTAGAATACAGCAGCAAAGTACACTGAGATCCTCTTCTTTCTTGTCATTTCCACTGATATAAAAATCACATCAGTTTCTTATGTTGAACAATTTGAATGATCTGATAGCTGCATTCTGTTTTAAGTCTATTAATGCCTGCTTGTAAGATTTTGTGTTAAGCACTTCTAGTGTGTTGGAAATCAATCAGACCCACACCAGATTTACATTGTACATTGAGTATCTTTCTACCTGTGTATTTACTGCTTCCAGATTCAAGAAACTTATAGGCTAATAGAGGAACAAGAAACAATCATTGATAACTAAAGCACACACTATGTGTTAAGTGCATTAAAGAGGTGCAAAAAGGGGAATTATTTATATGGTCAAGAAGAGGAGGAAGGCTTCATGAAGATGGTGTTTGAATAAGGCTTTAAAGGAGGGCAAGGAAGTCAGTTGGTCAAAAGGGAAAGGGAGCATATTCCAAGTCTAGGGAATTGTGTAAACAATAACACTTAAGTGGGAGAGTGTGGGGTTGGGCTGTGTTCCATGGACCACTCACTATGGAACATCCCTCCACAAAGCCTGCCCCACGTTTCCCATTGCTAAGTGCTTTTCGGAGCTTCCATTTAGTGGAGGGGCCCGTGTTGGCTTACCTTCATTCCTCTCCCAACTCTGATCCTCACTTCCAATTTCCTCTAGACTTCATTTTTTAAAAAATCATAAAAGTATCTTATTATTTTCCAGTTACACGCAAAGATAGTTTTCAACATTTGTTTTCATAATATTCCCAGTTCCAAACTGTTCTCCTTCCCTCCCTTCCCTGTCCCCAAAGCAGAAAGCAATCCAATATAGTCTATAAATGCATAACCATATCAAATATATCCCTGCATCAGTCATGTTGTGAAAGAAGAACCAGAACACAAGGGAAAACCTCAAAAAAGAAAAAAAACAGCCAAAAAGTAGAAACAGTCTGGTTCAATCTGCATTCAGACTCCACAGGTCTTTTTTTCTGGATGTGGAGAACATTTTCCATCATGAGTTCTTTGGAATTGTCTTGGATCATTGCACTGCTGAGAAGAGTCAAATCTATCACAGTTGATCATCACACAATGTTGCTGTTACTGTGTACAATGTTCTCCTGGTTCTGCTCACTTCACTCAGCATCAGTCCACTTAAGTCTTTCCAGGTTTTTCTGAAATCTGCCTGCTCATCATTTCTTACAGTACAATAGTATTCTATTACATTCATATACCACACCTTGTTCAGCCATTCACCAATTGCTGGGCATTCCCTTGATTTCTAATTCTTTGTCACCACAAAGAGAGTTGCTTTAAATATTTTTGTACTTGTGGGTCCTTTTCCCTTTTCTATGATCTCTTTAGGATACAGACCTAGTAGTGGTATTACTAGGTCAAAGGGTCTGTACAGTCCTATAGCCCTTTGGGCATAGTTCCAAATTGCTCTTCAGAATGGTTAGATCAGTTCACACTCCACCAACAATGCATGAGTGTTCCAATTTTTCCACAGCTTCCTCTAGACTTCAAAATCATGTCCCCTTACAAACATGCTCCCTTGCCCAGGAACCTTCATCTCCTCCCTCCATTTTATCTCCCTTTTCTGTAATTATCTTCCTCCATTAAAGCTCCATGAGGGCAAAGACTGTCTTTCTTTTTGCTCATATTATCTCCAGAGCTCAACACAGTGCCTGGCATATAGTCAGTGTTTAATAAATCCTTCCTTCTTAGTGTAGGACTATGATGTCCTTTGTCTTCCTCATTAAGCCCTCACCTAGGGTTAGTCCTTCCTTGAGTCTTATGTCTATTCTCTTCTCTATTTCCAGGAGTCATGTTCCTTGAAGCTGCTTCTTCCCTAAAGTCAGTCTTTCTGTGACATGTCTGACTGGTAAGCACAATTCTGCTCCCTGAGGCATCTCCTACTAAATGAGTAGTTCCACCTTCCTCTCCTCCCAGCTTCTTCATACTCCTGTTAACTCCCAGTTCCCCTAATTTCATTCCCTGGTTTTTCTGCAGTACATAAGGGGTTAGGAAAATATGTTACCAGATCTTTTATAGTCTTTCCTCTCTGCACAGTATGGAACACATTTTACAATTGAATCACTGCTGTATTTCCATGCTAGGAACTTCCTGCAGTTGAGTGTCACCCCAGTAGAGTGCTGTACATAGTCACTGCTCAACAAATGCTATTAATAATAATTTTTAAAACTTTTTTCAATTAACAAGTATTTATTTTCCCTCCTATCCACCTTTTTCCTCACTCCCAACATGAAACAGTAATAATCAATTTGTAAAACTGTGAGAGCTTAGACTAGAAAGGGACCTTATAGATCATTTAATCTAACCTCTAATAATGCAGTGACCACTTGCAACATCCTTAACCTTTGCTTGTACATTTCCAGTGATAGAGAGCAAATTACTTAATAAAATGGCTAGTTTGACTTTTAAATGGTTCTGTTATAAGGTCCTTCATCAAACTAACCAGAAAAATCTCATTCCTTTAAACTATTGCCCACGGATTCAAATTCTTATGCCTGGAATGACATTGAATAAGGCTCCCAGGGAGTAGGTGTTGATGAGTGCTCTCTGGTGCTCTATCATCCAAGAGATTATCATGTAGAAATGGAGAACTAAAGTAGAACAGCTAATAATTCAATTTGGTTGGAACACAGGGCTCATAAAAAGGAGCAACATGTCATAAGACTGAAAAAATTAGATGGCTTCAGATTGGTAAAGAGCTTCAAATAAGAGGGTGAGGAGTTTCTATTTTTATCCTAGTGGCAATGGGAAATCACCAAAAGCTTTTGAGACTTGGACTTAGGAAGATTATTTAGCTGTATAAAGGATGAATCCAAAAGAAGAGAGATTGGAAGCAAGGAAGACCAATTAGAAGGCCATTAGAGTAACCCAGGTGAAAGGTAGTGAAAAAGTTTCTCCTTTGAGTGGGAGGCAGAGAGGATGAGTGTGGAAATAGAATGGGCAAAACTTGGCAACTCATAATTCAGTGTGAGCTATGGATCAGAGAAATGCAAATTAAAACAATTCTGAGGTATTACCTCACACCTATCAAAATGGCAAATATAACAAAAAAGGAAAATACTGGATGTTGGGGGGGGTGGGAAAACTGGGGTGCTAATTCACTGTTGGTGGAGTTGTGAAAAGATCCAACCATTCTGGAGAGCAATTTGGAACTATGCCCAAAGGGCTATAGAACTGTGCATACCCTTTGATCCAGCAATACCACTGCCAGGTTTATATCCCAAAATCCATTCCCCAAAAGAGAAAAAGGCCTGTTTGTACAAAAATATTTCTGGAAATCAAAGGAATGCCCGTCAATTGAAGAATGGCTAAACAAGTTGTGAAATGTGATTGTGATGGAATATTATTGAGCTATAAGAAATGACAAGCAAGATGATTTCAGAAAGGCTTGGAAAGACTTATATGAACTGATGTATAGTGAAGTGAACAGAACCAGGAGAAAGGTTGTGCACAGAGACAGCAATATTGTTTGATAAAGAACTGTGAATGACTCAACTCTTCTCAACAATACAATGATTCCAGACAATCCCAAAAGACTATTGATGAAGCATACTTTCCACTTCCAGAGAAAGAACTGATATTGAATGAACATAGCTGAAACATGCTATTTTTACTTTCTTTCATTTTTTCTTTTATTCAAATTTTCTTATACAAAATTACTAATATGGTAATATTTTACATAATTACACATGTATAACCTCTATACGATTTCTTACTGCCTCAGGGAGGGCTGGGGGGGGGAAGAGGAATACAATTTGGAACTCCAAATTTAAATAAAAATGTTTATTTAAAAAATAATAATAATTAAGTGTGAGAGGGAAGAGCAGTGGAAAGACATGCTGGATTTAGAGTCAGAGTAAGCATTTACTAATCTCACTGGGCCTCAGTTTCCTCAAGTAAATTAAAAGGTCAGGACTAGATGATCTCTTAGGTTCCTTCCAGCTCTAGATCTGAATCTAATTTTACTTACTTTCACAGACAGGTGGGAGGATAACAGACAAACTTTCCCTTTTACAACTTGCCTGGAGCTTTCCCTGCCTCCCAATGCTAATCATCAACCAGAGAACAATTAGATGGTAAGCCATGGCCCTCAGGGCCTTAATTACATATGGTTGTCTCATCAAGGTACTTCCATGTAAGCATCTGGAATATACTAGGACATTACTTCAATTAATTCTACCTCAAAGTTACTCTAGGGGGCAGCTAGGTGGCGCAGTGGATAGAGCACCGGCCCTGGAGTCAGGAGTACCTGAGTTCAAATCTGACCTCAGACCCTTGACACTTACTAGCTGTGTGACCCTGGACAAGTCACTTAACCCCAATTGCCTCACCAACCCCCCCCAAAAAAACAAAAAACATGTATAAATATATAGGAGAAAACTCTCGTGCACTTAGCATACTTATTATGGGAATCATTTTTACATCTGTAGAGGGGCAGTCACTGTCTTTTTGTCTCATGGTAAATTCTGCCTCAATATCTATGTATCTAGCCTGTACTGCAAATGGTTCTACCAATCTTCCTATGAGCTTTCAAAGGGGACTCAGTGGTTAGGGTATGCCATCCACTGGGGGCAAGGTTAAAATGTTCACAAATAGTCAGAAGATGGATGAATTCCAACCAGGTTACAAAGTGGCCATCTGTTTTATCTCCCTCCAATACGACCTAAGCTCTTCCTTCCTTTTCTCCTCTGTCTTTCAGTATATTACCTATCCTTCCCAGATGTCATCTGCAAATCTCATGAATATGCCATCTATGACTTTTTCCAAGTCACTGATAAAGATCTTAGACAGTATGGAGCCAAACAAATATCTCTGGAGTAGTCATTTAAATACCTCCTGTGCCTAGACAGTAAAACCCTGGCAATTGTTGTTTGTCCTTTGTTCTCAAAGAGGACCATGACATCAGGAGGTAATATCACGATTTGCAGTGAATTGGATTTAAGTGAGGGAGGGCTGTGCAAAGGTCACCAGCTTCACTCTCTCCTCCAGAGTTATCTGGGTCCTATGACAAAATATGCATCAGGACAACTGGAGTTGGCCCCGGATGTTTTGAGGCAATCAGGGTTAAGTGACTTGCCCAGGGTCACACAGCTAGTAAGTGTCAAGTGTCTGAGGCTAGATTTGAATTCAACTCCTCCTGACTCCAGGGCCAGTGCTCTATCTCTCGTGCCACCTAGCTGCCCCAAACCACTAGCAGCTATTCTGAGTCTAATCCAACTTTCAACATTTTCTCACAACAATCTTGTAAAGCAGATACAGCAGGTACTATACCTATTTAAAAGATTTTTTTAATGAGTTTTGTTGATATTTTCTGTTTCTTACACCACCATAGTATCCCATGCATCCTTCCCCCCTCCCCCAAAGCCATCCCATATGACATAAAGCATTATTTTAGAGGAAAAAAGTCAGTCAACTGATTGATAAGTTGAAAAAGTCTGAAAACATTGCCACCACCCCAGTGCAGGTCCTTTTCACTTCATACCTGGACTATTGCAATAGCCTTCTTATCAGACGGCCTGCCCCAAGTTTCCTGACCCCCACCCACCCCCACCCCCGCCTCCAGTTCATCCTCCAGTCACCAAAGTGATTTTCCTAAAGTTCTGATTTGACCATATCACTACCCCCTTACTCAATAAATTTCAGTGGGTCCCTATTGTCTCTTGGATCAAATACAAAATGCTCTGTTTGATTCAAAATCCCCTCCTATGTTCCCAGTCTTCTTACATCTTACTGTCTGACATGCACTCTTTGATCCAGTGACACTGGACTCCTGTCTGTCCATCCCTTGGCTCTGGGCATTTTCTCTGGCTATACCCAGACCTAGAATGCTATCTTTCCTCCACTCTTACTACTCATCTCCCTGGCTTCCTTTAAATCTCACCTAAAATCCCACCTTCTACAGGAAGCCTTTCTTAACCCCTCTTAATTTCAGTGCCTTCCCTCTGTTAATTTTTTCCTATTTATCCTGTATACACACACATTGCTTTGTATATTTTTGTTTTCATGTTGTTTCTCCCATTAGATTGTAAGCTCCCTGAGGCAGGGACTGTCTTTTACCTCTTTTTGTATCCCTAGCAATTAGTATGGTACCTGTCACACAGTAAGTATTTAATGTTTATTAATTAATTGAAGAGCTCAGCTGTATAATTTCCCCATATTTCCCATGCCTAGTGATATTTTTACTCCCTCTTGTCTGATAATTATCCCAAATGAGTTGAAGGAACTCACAGTATAAATACATATTCATGATAGAAACCTGTCACCCCTATGAATAATTGTAGAGTTATCATATCTGTTGGCTCAATTAATTTGAACTCCTTTTGATCCTCTGCTTTCCTTCTAACCACTATGTGAATACCCAAATAGGATACCATGATTTGACCTGTCTGTGCTTTTTTGCCATTGACCTTCACTCCTGCACTCCCTAATATTTTGTTTTTTTGTTTTTTTAGTGAGGCAATTGGGGTTAAGTGACTTGCCCAAGGTCACACAGCTAGTAAGTGTTAAGTGTCTGAGGCCGGATTTGAACTCACGTACTCCTGACTCCAAGGCCAGTGCTCTATCCACTGCGCCACCTAGCTGCCCCTACTCCCTAATATTTTGAAATGTGTTGTCTGTCCTTCATTTTTGAAGAGGATTAGTGATATCACAGGCTGAGGCAGAGTTGCACAAAGTCATCAACCTCACTCTTCCATAGTCACTGAAGTCCAATGGCAAGACAAAATGATTGGCGATGGCCCAGGATGCAGTTGATGACCATTGCACCTTCACCGTCTCACCTGCTTTAACTGCCTTCATGGCCTCTGAAACAAAATGCTCTCATGCACCCATTCCTTTAGAGGAAGTCTACACATGCTTGGGGTGGACATCCCTCTAATTCACCAACAAGTCTGAGGCCTGTTGGTTACCCCCAACCTGGTTTAGTTTGTCTCCTGAGACAGTTTTACTGGAATGTGTCTGCTGAGCATGCTACCGTTTCTTGGAGTAACAGGTAAGAGTTGAATGGCACGTGGACATCAAAGGTGGATGAACTGAAAGGGGCTCAGCAAGCCCTCACACCAGAGGTGCAAGTCCTTACTGAACACCCCATTCACCCCTGAAGTATGGTTAGAGTCTAATCCTTTCCCTGGTGAAAACTTAAACAGGTTTGACTTGGCGATTGTAGTCATTTTTTTTCTTAATAGTATTTTTTCTAATTACATGTAAAGATAATTTTCAACATTCATTTTTGTAAGATTTTGTGTTCCAAATTTTTCTCCCTCCCTTTCCTCCCCGTCCTCAAGACAGCAAGCAATCTGATATGTTATATATATATGAATATATATGTGTGTATATGTATATATATATATATATATATACAATCATGTTAAACATATTTCCACATTAGTCATGTTGTAAAAGAAGAATCAGAACAAAAGGGAAAAACCACAAGGAAAAACACGCACACACAACCCCAAAAAGTGAAAATAGTATACTTCTATCTGTATTCAGACTCTATAGTTCTTATTCTGGATGTGAAGAGCATTTTCCAACATGAGTCTTTTGGAATTGTCTTCGATCATTGTATTACTGAGAAGAACTAAGTCTATCATGGTTGATAATCACACAATGTTGCTGTTACTGGGTATAATGTTCTCCTGGTTCTGCTTACTTCACTCAGCATCAGTTCACATAAGTCTTTCCAGGTTTTTTTTTTTACATCCACCTGCTCATCATTTCTTATAGCACATTCCATTACATTCACGTACCACAACTTGTTCAGCCATTCCCCAATTGATGGGCATCCCCTCAATTTCCAATTCTTTGCCACCACAAAAAGAGCAGCTATAAATATTTTTGTACATGTGCATCCTTTTCCCTTTCTTATGATCTCTGGGATACAGACGTAGTAATGGTATTGCTGGGTCAAAGGGTATGCACAATTTTATAGCCCTTTGGGCATACATGGAACTCAAAATTTTAAAAAATACATTTAAAAATTTTGAGTATGTATTTTTTCAATTAGCAAACATTTATTTTCTCTCCCACTTTCCTAACTGGGAGGAAAAAGAAACTTTGGTAACAAATACATGTTGTTGTTGTCATTGCTGTTGTTGCTGAGTCATGTTTAATTCTTTGTGACCCCATTTGGGGTTTTCTTGACGAAAATACTAGATCATTTTACCATTTCCTTCTCCAGCTTATTTTATATTTTTATTTTTTTTACTTTAGTGAGGCAATTGGGGTTAAGTGACTTGCCCTGGGTCACACTGCTAGTAAGTGTCTGAGAACAGATTTGAATGCAGGAGATGAGTCTTCCTGACTCCAGGCCTGGTACTTTATCCATTGCCACCTAGTTGCCCAAATAAATATATAGAATCAAGCAAAACAAATTTGCACTTTGGCTATGTCAAAATGTATGTCCTAAAGAAATCAAAGCTACCTATAGTCATATGGAAAAATATTTTAAATCACCATTGATCAGAAAAATGCAAATTAAAACAACTCTGAGGAATCACCTCCCACCTATCAGAGTGGCAAATATAACAAAAAAGGAAAATATCAGATGTTGATGGGATGTGGAAAAACTGGGATGCTAATCTACTGTTGGTGGAGTTGTGTCAAAGAACTACTTCATACTTTGTAAAGGAATGATGGGGTCGGGGGACAGCTAGGTGGCACCAGTCCTGGATTCAGGAGGACCTGAGTTCAAATCCGGGCTCAGACACTTGACACTTCCTAGCTGTGTGACCCTGGGCAAGTCACTTAACCCTCATTGTCCCCCCTCCCCCATGACAGCTTGTCTGCTGGTTTCCTTTCTGCTTCTTACTTTCTGTCATCAAATCCCTCTCATTACAACTGCAATATTAAAAGTTTTCTGCAAATATAACAAAGGGTAGCTGTATGAGCATATCAAGCAGTACTGAAGAAAATAAATCTCAAAAAGGGTGAATGAAAATCTTATGAGTTTTGATAACCTTATTTGTTTTTTTTTTTTAATTTGTAAAAGGAGAGACCATGATGAAGGACTAGCAAACTATGAAGAACACACATACATGAATGTTGTGGTAAGACACAAAAAGAAATGACATTTTGTGGGGACCAATTTTTAATTGGGGAGTGCTAGCTAAGCGGCTTGCCGCAATATTGGGGCAAGGAAGGAAACTGGCAGCCTCCCTCAAAACAGAACAAGATTTATTTTAACAAGAACGAACTTAAAAACACACACACACGCACACAGTAGGATCAAGGGAAAGGAAATAAAAATGGGGAAAGGGAAATTATAATACCTGAAAAATACCACCGCCCAGGAATCAGCTGAAAATACGCAGCAAAACGCCTGTCGCATTCCAGCTTCCACATAGAATGCCCAATTCTCCTCCCCCAAACCTATAAAACCCCCACACAGTCCCAGCCAATGGGACGGCCGCTCTGACAGTCACATGACTGCCCTCACTAGGCTTCCAATCATAATTTTGCCAGGCCCATGTAGGCGTTGGCAAGTGGTGATGACGTGAGGTGCCAGAGCCCTGGCGACTACAACCAGTGGGTGGAGCACCAGGCCAGTGCTCACCGAGGCATAAAAACCTCAAATAACAATTTATTCTTTACAATTTACTTAAGCAGTTTGTTGTGCTTCACAGTAATTAGCCATTGCTTTCAAATAACTAAATTAGGAATTTCTGGGTCAAGCCAAGGATTTGGCACATAGTAGGTACAACTAGGTTCTTATTAGTGTGAATAATTAATACCCTGAAGTAGTCCCATGTATTCAAATTTGTACTTTTCTTAATTATAATTACGTAAAATTTTGTCATTGGTTCCAGCCCAATGGAAATACCTATGCTGAATTCAAATAATCAACAGCTTCAGGAGATTGATCAATTTGCACTAATCAGGACCTAGCTGTGCTTACTAAATGTTTTTTTTTTTTTTGATAGATAAATATCAAGGCCAAAAAAAAAAAAAAAAGCCTTAAGACTACCCTGAATATGCCTAGATCCTTAAACCTCAGGACTTGCAGAAAGCTGTTGACTGACAGGCTCACCTACAGGGGTTGAAAGCACCATTTGAAGGAGGATGCTAAGAAACCCAAGTCACTCTCAGTTTAAAGGTAGACGGCACCCTTCCCTTAGTAGAGGTACCTATAGCCTTTGACTAAGGACTGAAAATCAGATAGGACAGCCGAGGCCTTAAGACTGACTGGTAACTAAGTGAGGGAGAAATGAAAACACCTTAGTGATTGCTCTTTCTACAAGGAAAGGGAATTGGGCTGGGGAAAGGTCTTCCACTTAAACTGTAGGCCAAACACTTTCCTTTCTCCTTCCTCCCTCAGGGTAGAGGGAAAAGCTGATTAGTTTAATTTAACTTGGGGTATGTAGTCTCAAAGTTTCTCCTTATATGTTAATTATGGATTCAATTGGGTTGACCACTGGAGGAGGCTAATCTACAACTTGAAGGAACACTTGAGTATTTATAAGATGCATTAGTACATTTTGCTTGATATTGGAAGACATACAAAGTTTAAATAAAGTCAGTCTTCTTCTAGGAGCTCAAAATTAAACATATTTTGATAATTTGCATGTAATTTAAAGTGAATCGAACAACCAAAAGCTAAAGGATGAGAAAAGTGGTAGAGAGAGCTGGCAATTTTGGAATATGGAGCATTGCCTCCAAAACCTCTTTGTGGCTTGGAGGTGAACCCCTGAGGTCTTGAAAGCTATTCCAACAGAGTAGAAGCTTCCAGAAACAGACTGGATGGATCCATTGCAAGGACCAACCCAACTGATTATTAAGAGGCACATCACCACCAATAGGCAGCCCACCTGATGATGAAATGCTTTTGGCTATGGCAACTCATGAAACAAGGAAAAATTTTAAATGGCCCTTAGGCCTCTATGTTACCCTATCCACTTCTTCCGTAGTAATAGTAGCAAAAAGGGGGCAGCAAGGTGGTACAATGGATAGAGCACAAGCCCTGGAGTCAGGAGGACCTGAGTTCAGATCCGGCCTCAGACACTTAACACTTACTAGCTGTGTGACCCTGGGCAAGTCACTTAACCCTAAATGCCTCCAAGAAAAACAAAAGTTATAGTGGTAGAGGGTGATAAGAGTTTTTGTCATCAGCATCAGTATCATTAATAACTTTAGGATTTGCAAAGCTCTTTATATATATTATCTCCTTTGGTCCTCACAGCAATCCTGTGAAGTGGGTTCTATTATTATCCCCATTTTACAGATGAAGAAACTGAGGCTCTTGTTAAGTGACTTGCCCAGTGGTTATATTGTATTATATTTTAGGTAGTCTATATCTGAGGTAGGGTTTGAACTCAGTTCTTCCTGACTCTAAGTTGAGAGCTCTGTCTTCTGCACCACTTAACTCCCTCTGCAGAGTTTTAAAATCATCATCAAACTTAACTTGATTTTTGGTAGTCTAAATGTGAGCTCCTTGTCCATTAAGCAACAAGTAGACATATTGCTGAAGGAGGTAAATCATATCAATTTTGGCACTGTTGCCATAAATGAAATCATTAGATAGGGGAAGTTGCAGCTATCTGGAAGGATGGCTCCCAGGCACGTCTGAGAGAGGTAAAGAAAGGAGTTGGCAAACTGGGTTACAACCAACATTATTCCATGGCCTACTTGGTCACCAAGTGTTGGAGCAATAATAATAAATATTTATGAAAGGACCACCTTAAAAATAATTGTGGCGTACAAACCAACATTAGATGCTTAGCAAAAAGTGGTAGAGAACTTGATAAAACCCTCCAAATCAAATTGCCATCCTCTGACTCAATTTGGAAGGTAGGAAAAAGAGAGGATAGGGAGATATTTATTGGGAAGTATGGTTCATGAGAATCAAATGAAAGAGCCAAAGGTTTGTATATTATACAAAAGCCTCACATCTCTATATCCTAAACACTTGCTTCAAAAAAAAAAAAAAAAAGAATTGGCAGGCATTGAACAGGGTGAGCACCTAATAACTCCATAAAGGACAAAATGGATTATGTTATAACAGATAGGAAAAGACTTGTTATTGAAGTAGGAACATACTGTTTAACTAAGATAGGACAAGAATGTGTAAAAAACAAAAATAATAATGGGAAAAAGCTATAGTGTACAACCTTTTTCTCCCTCCTTCCCCTCCCTCCCCACCTCCCCTAGACAGCAGGTAATCTGATATAGGTTATATATTATATATGTATAATAACATTAAACATATTTCTGCATTAGTCATGTTATAAGAGAAGAATCAGAGCAAAAAGGAAAAACCTCAAAAAAGAAAAACAACAGCACCAAAGACAAAAGAAATAGTATGGTCCAATCAGCATCCATATTCCATAGTCCCTTTTTTTCCCCCTGGATTTGGAGATCCTTTTCCATCATGAATCCTTTGGAACTTTCTTGTACCATTGTATTGGTGAGATGAATCTAGTCTATCACAGTAGATCAACACATAATGTTGATGATACGGTGTATAATGTTCTTCTGGTTCTGCTCATCTCACTCATCATCAGTTCATGCAAGACCTTCCAGGTTTCTCTGAACTCCTCCTGCTCATTGTTTCTTACAGCACAATAGAATTCCATTACATTCATAAACCACAACTTGTTCACCCATCCCCCAATCGATGGGCATCTGCTCAATTTCCAATTCCTTGCCACCACAAAAAGAGCAGCTATATTTTTGTACATGTGGGTCCTTTTCCCTTTTTAATGATCTCTTTGAGAAAAAGACCCAAAAGTGGTATTGCTGGGTCAAAGGGTATGTACAGTTTTATAGCCCTTTGGGCATAATTCCAAATTGCTCTCCAGAATGTACAACCTTTATTTTTTAAGTTATTGAAAAAAAAGAAAATGGGAAATGGACAAGAGAAATTACATTGATATTCATTATAATAATTTAATAGAAAAAAGCTTGTCTGATGAAAATTAATTGACATAAGTAGGAGAACAAAAGAGCACAAAAAGTGCTTGTTAGCAAAATCTGACTTATTTTCCATATATAGAGAGATATGAATACTAAAGGCAACACAGGGTGAGTATACAAACTAGTTTGTAAGATCTTATGAAAGATGATGGCTGATTATCAACTAATACAATAGAAGAAAACAGTGGAGAATAAAATTAGTTTAAAGAAAGCCTGGTAAGATCCAATTAAGCAAAGTCATCCCAAGGACATTCGAGAATGCAAAAAGAAAGAAAACTACAAACAGAAGAAAACTAGGAAAAATGTGTAGGAATTATTACACACACAGAAAGGGTTTTCTCCACTACATTTGGATCCTAACATTAGAGGTGCTTAGAGAGGAGATTAAAATGACAATAAAGAGAAAATGGGAAAAGGAGATGGATTGAACCAACTACATCAGTATAATCCTACAATTGTGAGAGCATTTAGAGACCAATGAGGTATCTAAAGTGGAGGAGTCGGGGAAGGTTACTGAAGGCATGGGAAAAAATCTTGAACCTTATTAATTTTTAAAAAGATAACAGAGAACATGAAAAACTACCGACAAAGATGCCTAACTTCCTATCTATACAAAATATTTATGAGTCACTGATACAAGAATTGATACTCTTGATGAGGTCAGCAGTAGGCAACAAGAAGGCTTCCATAAGTGATATTTAATGCCAAAACACACCTTTATTTTTCCCAATTGCCTTAAAAATGTAAAGAATATAAGGTTCTAGTGTACTTAATTACAGAGATTAAATATTTGATTTGATAGAACAAAGTGATAATCTATAAGGCTCTTTTAAAGCAAGATGTCTCCCATTCATACGGCAAGATCATTCTGAATTCCTTAAAAGATATCAGAAATAACCTTTTTCAATGACCCTCTGAAAATAAACATCACACAAGGCACAAAAAAGGCAGATATATATATCTGCCAAAAGTATTCACTGACATGACTCATGGTCGAATAGAGATTTCCTGTGGATGCTGAGGTCCTACAAATGCTTCTGCTTGTGAATGGAATTTTGATGATTGTATAAAGACTCAAAACACTGCAGAGTCTCCTGAAAGAGATCTATAATTACTCAAAGGAGATTAGCCTGTCCATCCACATAGGAAAAACCAAGTGGATGAATAATATTTATTTCCTGGATTTCAACATACATTTGGATGGACATTCTATGCAGCTTTATTTACCAGGATGTAAATTTTGGACAGGGAGTAAAATGGATAGTGAGCTGGGAAGAGAGATGGAAAACAGAGAAGGGGGGTAGATTACTTTGGGGAAATTGTAAAGCTCTTTTACTGAGTCCATGCTTCCCATGAAAGCAAGGGCTCATGTTTTTCAATACGAACATTTTTCCAGTACTGATATAAGGCAGAGAGAGATGGAATGCAACTGCCTCCAAAGAAATAAAAATGAGTATCATAGAGAGGACAGTGGATAGGCTCATGGTAGATGTAAGCAGATTGCAACACATAACACTGAAGGACCCTTAAAAATAACAGGAAAACAAAAGAATAATGGGAATAAAAGACATTACCAAACAGTTATGGGAAGAGGATTAACTGATCATGTGACAAGAGTAAAGGATAATATAACAATAATAATAGCTAGTAATGATATAGCATTTTAAGGTTTGCAAAGTGCTTTTATCTCATTTTATTCTCAATACTGAGAAATAGGTGTCATAATTATCCCCATTTTATAGATGAAGAAATTGAGGTAAACAGAGTAAATGACTTGCCCAGTATCACACTGTCTGAAGTATGAGATATGAACTCAGTTTTTCTGAATCTAGCATTCTATCCACCACACTGAGAAACTGGGATGACAAGTGGACAGCCAGAAGAGCTGACTTCCACGCTTGGAATATTAGGTGAAGGCAAGGAAAGCCTGGTGGCACACTGAGTAGACCCACTATGGGGAACTTTGGGAAAAACATGGATAGAAGTCATAGAAGATAGGTATGCCTGGATAGGTTTTGATCTGCATAACTGGAGGAAATTCATGAGAAGACAAAGCTACAGGTCCATCGGAGTATTTGAGAGCACTGTGATGTAGACCAGAGCCTGACACTGAGGTGGAAGCTAGAGCTTGGTGGCTTCTGAGTTCCCTTTCAATCATCTCATTTTATATATGCTTTTCTTAGACTATACCCATATATGGCCACAAATAAGATTTTTAAAAATCTCACCTTTTTAAAAAATGACATTTCTGCATATTAGAATGATATAATAGAACCAGAATGGCCTTTCTACAGGTCATGTAGTGTAGTCCTCCCTCACCCCTTATTTTATAGGTGAGAAAATTTAGGCATGGAGAGGTTGAAAGGCTTTTGCTAGTTAGTGTCAGTCAGGTCTCAGATCCAGCCTTCTCTCAATCCAATGTGCTTTCTAAATATATATACTATGCTACTCTCTTTGCCTATGAGAAATCTGGTTCCAAAATGGCATATGTCCAGAAACCATATAAATATGGCATTCTTACTCTATCCAAATGAGAGAGCACTTGCCTACAAACAGGCACCATGAGAGATGAAACAGAACAAGCATTTATTAAGTGCCTAGTGTATGAGCTGACACTGTGCTAAGTACTTTATAAATATTATCTCATTTGATCCTCACAATAACTGTGAGGTAGATGCTATTATTATCGCCATTTTACAGTTGAGGAAACTAAGGCAGATAAAGGATAAGTTATTTGTCCAGGGTACTCAGTCGGTGCCTGTGAGGTTGCATTTATTTTAATCCAATCTATGGTACCTACATTACCTACTAGAAAGCATGATATTCCACATCATATGTTTGTATCTCTGAAGTAATCTAAGGTAGGGGTAGGAATTCATCCCTCTGGGGTCAGAAGCAAAAAAGCACATGGGGCAGCTAGGTGGCACAGTGGATAGAGCACTGGCCCTGGAGTCAGGAGGACCCGAGTTCAAATCCGGCCTCAGGAACTTAATATTTACTAGCTGTGTGACCCTAGGCAAGTCACTTAACCCCAACTGCCTCACGAAGAAGTAAAAGAGCATTAAGAAATTATTTACTACAAGGACATTTTACCAAGCCAAACTACTTTGCCCATGTGGATTGCCAATTTGTTCCCTCCAAATTAGTTTATTTCCTTGAGTCACTAGCGCTAACACACACACACACACACACACACACACACACACACACACATCATACACAGAGTACATAAAAATTCAAATGGTAAGTAAGGGTCTTTAGTCTTTCTGTAAATTGCTACTTTCCTCTTCCTGAAGCCTGGAGATGTGGGTACAGTGGAAGGAAAAGGGAAAGCACACAATAAAGGAAAATCCTGAGCAGAAAAGAGGGAGCAAGTTTGTGACTGAGCTCCTCTAATTGCCAGGAATCCCTGAAAGCCCAAACAAAGGGTCCGGGGTAGTGGCCATGGCCTTGGGCTTGAAGATATTCATTTGACAAAAGTATTCACTTGAGGACTCTTTTAACAAGCATGTTCCCTCACAGTTTCTCTTGAAATGTTTGATTTGTCTAAAAACATTTACAAGTATGTTTCTTCCTCTGAAAAAGATAATTTTACCCATCTCACAGGTGGCTATGGGGCCTAAATGTAAATCTGTGCCATGGAGTTCTGATACATGAGCAGACCTCACTACCTTGCTTGGCTAATGCAAGCTCTCCGTGTGGAGGATATTTTTGGGAGGGATAATATATAAGGGAAATGCTTGGAGAGATGATGGAGCATGCATAAACATTCTATAACTAGTTCTGGTCAGCTACTCAGGTGAAGGAAAGGCTCAGCATTCAAAAAAGCCCATTAGCTTCAGCTACGTCGTTGTCTCTTTTTAATTCATTAAGTAACTCCTTTGCTCAGGGCATATGATGGGAGACCATGGTATTCCCTCTAAGGCCTTGTGACCCCAAGAAACAGGGCTCAGTACTTAGCCTTTTGTGCCTGGCACATAATAGTAAGCATGTGATAAATGCTTGTTTGACTTTTCTGAGTGGAACGTCCTGGGACCTGACATTTGAAAGGTTGTTATGAGGGTGCTCTGGTGGCCAGGCTGGCTGTGGCAGCCAGCTTAACATCAATACTCTGAAAATCAAATATGCCCCTTTGGGACTCAGGCCAGCAATGGCTGAGACAAGACTCATCCAGTACCTGGGTTGCCTCTGAACATAAACTTAGCGGGACTCATGATATGTTAGGAATTGAGCTGAGTTTTGAACCTACTTCCCTAGAGACAGAGGTGAGTTACGGGAGTATGCCGTGGAGGTACTGGAGAAAATGTTTTTATGTTCTTGCTGTATCTTTGAAAAAATATCCCTTTATAAAAATGCTAAGTAGTTACATGGAACCGGGGTGCAAGTCCCTGACCCTCTAATAATAGAATCCCTCCTGTGGGGGTTCAAGTCGATTGGCAGTAGAGAAGAAACAATCCATCATCTCATGGTGTTCCTCTGGAATCCTGAGGGGCAATATAGGAGGCCTGGCTCTGAGAAAGAGAGCCAGTGTATATATTACATATATGAAGTGCTTTGGAAACTTTAAAGCACCATAAAAATATCTATTACTATTGTTATTTTAATTTTTTTGCAGGGCAATGGGGTTAAGTGACTTGCCCAGGGTCACACAGCTAGTGTCAAGTGTCTGAGGTCGTATTTGAACTCAGGTCCTCCTGAATCCAGGTCTGGTCCTTTATCCACTGCACTACCTAGCTGCCCCCTACTATTGTTATTAAAAAGAGGTATTACAGGTTATCAAAAAGAGGTGTTACACAGTTCCCAGTGCTTCATAAGACACACTTTTAATAATTTCTCTTGATTTGTTAACTATTGACATATGCCTCTTAATGCATTCGCACCAATAGCTAATTAATCCCAAAACAAATATATTTGTTCACCACAGGTTACTTTCAGATTTAAAAAGACAACAACAGGGGCAGCTATGTGGCACAGTGGATAGAGCACTGGCCAGGACCTGAGTTCAAATCCGGCCTCAGACACTTTTAACACTTACTGGCTGTGTGACCCTGGGCAAGTCACTTAATCCCAATTGCCTCACCAAAAAAAAAAAAAAGACAAATAATAAAACAACAACAAAAACAAAAAACCAAACACAGTACTTTTTCCAACACACTGACTTTATTTATATTGAAATTTTCTTTAAAAAAATATGAAAGGGGGGCAGCTAGATGGCGCAGTGGATAAAGCACCGGCCCTGGATTCAGGAGTTCAAATCCGGCCTCAGACACTTACCACTAGCTGTGTGATCCTGGGCAAGTCACTTAACCCCAACTGCCTCACCCCCCCCCCAAATATGAAAGGGCTAGATATATTTTTTCATAAAAGTATTTTATTATTTTCCAGTTAACATACAGATAGTTTTCAACATTTGTTTTTATAAGATTTCTAGTTTCAAATTTTTCTCCCTCCCTCCCCTCTCCCCAAGACAGCAAGCAATTTGATATAGGTTATATATGTACAATCACATTAAACATATTTCTGCATTAGTCATGCTGTGAAAGAAGAATCAGAGCAAAAAAGAAAAACAAAAAAATAGAAATAATATGGTTCAATCTGTATCTAAATTCCATAGTTCCTTTTTTCTGGATTTGGAGAACATTTTCCATCATGAGTCCTTTGGAATTATCTTGGACCACTGTATTGCTGAGAAGAGTCAAGTCTATCACAGTTGGTCAACACACAATGTTGTTGATACTATGTACAATGTTCTCCTGGTTCTGCTCATCTTACTCAGCATCAGTTCATATAAGTCCTTACAGGTTTCTCTGAAATCTGCCTGTTCATCATTTCTTATAGTATAATAGTATTCCATTACATTCATATACCACAACTTGTTCACCCATCCACCAATAAATGGGCATCTGCTCAATTTCCAATTCCTTGCCACCACAAAAAGAGCAGCTATAAATACTTTTGTATATGTGGGTCCTTTTCCCTTTTTTATGATCTCTTTGGGAAAAAGACCTAATAGTGGTATTGCTGGGTCAAAGGGTATGCACAGCTTTATAACCCTTTGGGCATAGTTCCAAATTGCTCTCCAGAATGGCTGGATCAGTTCATAACACCTTCAACAATACATTAGTGTTCCAATTTTTCCACAGCTTCTCCAACATTGATTATTTTCCTTTTTTGGTCACATTAGCCAATCTGATAGGTGTCAGGTGGTACCTCAGAGTTGTTTTAATTTGCATTTCTCTAATCATTGGTGATTTAGAGCATTTTTTCACATGGCAACAGATAGCTTTGATTTCTTCATCAGAAAACTGCCTGTTCATATCCTTTGACCATTTCTCAATTGGGGAATGACTTATAAATTTGATTTAGTTCCCAATACATTTTAGAAATGAGGCCTTTATCAGAAGTACTGGCTATAAAAATTGTTTCCCAGCTTTCTACCTCCCTTCTAATTTTGGATGCATTGCTTCTGTTTGTACAAAACCTTTTTAACTTAATGTAACCAAAATCATCCATTTTGCATTTCATAATATTCTCTATCTCTTAGTCATAAACTGTTCTCCTTTCCATAAATCTGAGAGGTAAACTATACCTCCCTCTCCTAATTTACCTATGGTATCACCTTTTATGTCTAAATCATGTACCTATTTTGACCTTATTATAGTATAAGGTGTAAGATGTTAGTCTATGACTAGTTTCTGTCATGCTATCTTCCAGTTTTCCCAGCAGTTTTTGTCAAATACTGAGTTCCTATCCCAGAAGCTGGAGTCTTTGGGTTTATCAAACAGTGCATTACTAAAGTCATTTACTACTGTGTCTCCTGTGCCTAACCTATTCCATTGATCCACCACTCTATTTCTTAGCCAGTACCAAATAGTTTTGATGGCTGCCACTATATAGTAAAGTTTCAGATTTGGTACTGCTAGTCCACCTTCCTGTGCATTTTTTTTTCATTAGTTCCCTTGATATTCTTGACCTTTTGTTTTTCCAGATGAATTTTATTATTATTTTTTATAGCTCTATACAATAATTTTTAGGTAGTTTGATTGGTATGGCACTGAATAGGTAAACTAACTTAGGTAGAATTGTCGTTTTTATTATATTAGCTCGGTCTATCCATGAGCAATTGATATTTTTCCAATCATTTAGATCTGATTTGATTTGTGTGAAAAGTGTTTAGTAATTGTGTTCAGAATTCCTGGGTTTGTCTTGGCAAGTAGACTCCCAAGTATTTTATATTGTCTACTGTTACTTTAAATGGAATTTCTCTTTCTATCTTTTGCTGCTGGACTTTGTTGGTCATGTATAGAAATGCTGATGATTTATGTGGATTTATTTTATATCCTGCAACTTTGCTAAAATTGTTAATTCTTTCAAGTAATTTTTAGTTGATTCTCTAGGATTCTCTAAGTATACCATCATATCATCTGCAAAGAGTGATAATTTTGTTTCCTCCTTGCCTATTCTAATTTCTTTCATTCCTTTTTTCTTCTCTTATTGCTAAAGCAAACATTTCTAGTATAATATTAAATAATAGAGGTGATAATGGACATCCCTGTTTCACCCCTGATCTTATTGGGAATGCCTCTAACTTATGTCCATTACATATGTTTGCTGATAGTTTTAGGTAAATACTGCTTATCATTTTAAGGAAAACTCCACCTATTCCTATGCTCTCTAGTGTTTTTATTAGGAATGAGCACTGTATTTTGTTAAAAGCTTTCTTTGCATCTATTGAGATAATCATATGATTCTGGTTAGTTTTCTACTGATGTGGTTGATTACGTTGATAGTTTTCCTAATATTGAACCAGCCCTGCATTCCTGGTATAAAAACCACCTGGTCATAGTGTATTATGCTGGTGATCACTTGCTGTGTGATCTCCTTGCTAATATCTTATTCAAGATTTTTGCATCAATATTCATTAGGGAAATTGGTCTATAATTTTCTTTCTCTGTTTTGGCTTTGCTTGGCTTTGGTATCGACACCATATTTGTGTCATAAAAGGAATTTGGTAGAACTCCTTCTTCATCTATTTTTCCAAATAATTTGTATACTGGAATTAATTGTTCTTTAAATGTTTGGTAGAATTCACTTGAAAACCCATCTAGCCCTGAAGATTTTTTCCTTAGGGAGTTCATTAATGGATTGTTCAATTTCTTTTTCTAATATGGGTTAATTTAAGGATTTGATTTCCTCTTCAGTTAACCTTGGGCAATTTGTATTTTTGTAACTACTTATCCATTTCATTTAGATTGTCAAATTTATTGGCATACAGTTGGGAAAAACAGTTCCTAATTATTGCTTTAATTTCCATTTCATTGGTGGTAAAATCACCCCTTTCATTTTTGGTACTGGTAATTTAGTTTTCTTCTTTCTTTTTTTTAAATCAAATTAACCAAAGGGTTATCTGGTTTTTTTTTTCATAAAACCAGTTCTTAGTTTTATTGATTAATTCTATATTTTTCTTGCTTTCAATTTTATAAATTTCTCCTTTGATTTTTAGGATTTCTAACTTAGTATTTGGTTGGGGATTTTAAATTTGTTCTTTTTCTAGCTTTTTTAGTTGTATGCCCAATTCATTGATCTCCTCTTTCTCTTTTTTATTCATGTAAGCATTTAGAGATATAATATTTTCCCTAAGCACTGCTTTGGCTGCATCCCATAGGTTTGGGTATGTTGTCTCATTGTCATTTTCTTAGATGAAGTTATTGATTGTTTCTATGATTTGTTGTTTGACCCATTCATTCTTTAGAATGAGATTATTTAGTTTCCAATTAATTTTCAGTCTACCTTTCCTTGGCTCTTTATTACATGTAATTTTTATTGCATCGTGATCTGAGAAGGATGCATTTACTATTTCTGCCTTTCTACATTTGGCTATGAGGTTTTTGTGCCCTAATACATAGTCAATTTTTGAATATGTGCCACTGAGAAAAAGGTATATTCCTTTCTATCCCCACTAGATATATTTTTACAGTAGAAAAGGACTTATTCCCTCCCCTCCCCATTATGAGGCTGTGCTCCTGAAAAGAATATTTTTAAACATTTGCACTCACTTGTCACTAACTAAGCATCTGATTATCCAAAGTATGGAGTATCTAGACCCTTGTTTCTTCTCCTTTCTTTGGAACTAGGATCAGCTGATATTTAGAAGATGCTTAAGGGGGCGGCTAGGTGGCGCAGTGGATAAAGCACCGGCCCTGTATTCAGGAGTTCCTGAGTTCAAATCCGGCCTCAGACACTTGACACTTACTGGCTGTGTGACCCTGGGCAAGTCACTTAACCCCATTGCCCCATTAAAAAAAAAAAAAAAGAAAGAAAAATAGAAGGTGCTTAAGAGAAGTAAACAGACGGATGTGTACTCAGTGACAATCATACCTACAATTCCATTGCAGTTGGCAAACCTGCTTCCACAGTGCAGAGACTGACAGGTGTAAACACAGAAAGAGCAGCTATATAGGTGGCATATCTGGCATACAGATCTTATCACTTCTTTAAGGCTCAACTACAATCCCACCTTCTATGGGAAGCCTTCCTGAACCTTTCTTGATTCTAGTGACTTCTCGCTGTTTACTATTTCCTATTTATTCTCTATACAGCTTGCTTTGTATATACAGGATGGGCCAAAAGTCACAAAGTCAAGAAGAGGTTTCAATATTTAATAACTCCTTTATTTTTTATTTACAATCATATACCATCATATACAGTATGTATAGCAAATAAATATGTATATAACAAATAAAGAAAAAATAATTTTCAAAACGTTACTAAAATATTAGACCCCTTCATGACTTTTGGCCCACCCCGTACTTGTTTGCAGACATCTTCCCCATTAGAGTGTAATCTCCTTAAAGGCGAGGGCTGTCTTTTGCCTCTTTTTGCATTCCCAGTCCTTCGCACAGTGCCTGATATATAGTAGGCATTTAATAAATATTTGATTAATAAGTAGTTTGCCTCAGAGACACATCTGATGCTGGTGTTTTTTCATAGCTAGGACATTCATACAGGACCCAAGAAATCCAGCCGTCTTAAGTGTCTAGGATCCCTCAATCTAGAACGCTTAACTCTCTCGGTACTCATGCCTGCTCAATTTTCTCCAACAGTAATCTGTATCCCCTTTGAACCTGATCTGACTTCCTGACACTGTTAACCCCAACTATATTCTGTAGCAATTCCCTTTGCCCTGCAATGTCTAGACTTCCTGGCATTTCAACTCAGCTTGTATCATTCCTGTTCACCCCAGTTCCAGATACCCTTTTATCCCCATATGCCCTTCTCAGACTGTGTATCCCTAGATTATATCTCCTAGTTACCCCTGTGAAAGAGACCTACAGTTGGTGGCCCCTTTGACCTTTCCTCCTCAAGAAGTAATTTCCAAGCTTTCTGTAGCTATTGTCGTAACCCTTCAAGCTGAATTAAGTAAATTTTGAGAGAGGTAGTCCTTTTTGATGAGCAAACTTCAACCAGAGAATGTAACTTGGGAGTAGTTGATCTCTCAAAATGACTGGTGTTGAGAAAAGGCATCTGGGTTTGTGGCCTTCCTTCCTTTCTCCCCTTAAGAATATGCAGGGTTGTGTGATAGGCCAGACTTCTCTTCTCCCTTCCCAATGTAGGTTAATTTAGTTGTCTTCCTAAAAGCCAAGGAAGTGTCCCCAAGAATGGAGTGGGGTGGGGGGTGGCTAGGTGGCTAGGTGGCTAGGTGGCACAGTAGATAAAGCACCAGCCCTGGATTCAGGAGTACCTGAGTTCAAATCTGACCTCAGACACTTGACACTTACTAGCTATGTGACCTTGGGCAAGTCACTTAACCCCCATTGCCCAACAACAACAAAAAAACAAAACAAACCAAAAAAAAGAATGGAGTGGGGGTGGAAATCAGGGAGTGGTACACCTAAGGCTCAAGCTACCTAGCTAGTGATGGAATTTCCAGCTGGCCTCAGGCACATCAATGGGGTTTCCTGTTCAACTAAAGGAAAAGTGAAGAAGAATTTATTAAACACCTACCACGTGCCAGGCACCGTGCTAAGTTTGGGGACTACAAATAAAGGTAACATAAACCAGTCTCTACTCTCAAGGAACTCACAGTCTAAGGTAGGAGACAACAGGCAATCAACTATGTACAAACAAGATAAATACAGGATAGATTAAAAAACATTAGCATTAAGGGAACTCAAGGACTTCTTATAGAAGGTGAGCTTTTAGCTGGGATTACTTCCCTCATACCTCCACTACTGTATTTGACTATTCCATGCTACTACAAACCACAATGACCAAATGCTAGCCCTATCCTCCATGGTAAATGCAGCGAGCACCATGAATACCCGTGAATATATAACTTTCCTCTTCACTACACCCAAAGTGCACGATCAATCTATTCCTAGGGGCTAAGTCCTTGTAGGGGCCTCTATTCTTTCTCAGGGACTGAAACTCATGCCACATGGGAATTTATAGACACTAATGCTTAATGGGAATTCATTCTCATCTTCTGCCTCCATCTTTTATGTTTCAATATTGTTGAAAACAATAATAATCTTCAGTTGTGCCACAATTATTAGGCCATTAATGCTACCATCATACCAATTCCCTTTTGCTGCTGATCCTCTAAACCACTTGAGGCAAGTAAGTCATAATTACCACCACATCGAAGATCTAAAGAACATATGGCCTATTTTGTATATACCAGAAAGACAAATGGAAGATGCTCTCCCAGACCCTATTCAGGCAGTAAGAATATATTGTCAGAGGGAATCAAAGCTATATATAGTCATATGAAAAAATGCTATAAATCACTATTGATCAGAGAAATGCACATTAAAACAACTCTGAGGTATCAGAGTGGCTAATATAACAAAAAAAAGTAAAATATTGGATTGTGGAGGGCATGTGGGGAAAACTGGGATGCTAACCCATTGTTGCTGGAGTTGTGAGTTGTGAACTGCTCCAACCATTCTGGAGAGCAATTTGGAACTATACCCAAAGGGCTATAAAACTGTGCCTACCCTTTAACCCAGCAATACCACTTCTAGGTTTATATCTCAAAGACATCCCCCAAAAGAGAAAAAGACCTATTTGTACAAAAATATTTATAGCAGCTCTTTTTGTGGTGGCTAAGAATTGGATGCCCATCAATTGGGAATGGCTAAACAAGCTGCTTACATGATTGTGATGGAATCTTATTGTACTATAAGAAATGAAAGCAGGGTATTTTCAGAATGACTTGGATTTATATGAACTGATAGTGAAGTGAGCAGAACCAGGAGAACATTGTGCATAGTGACAATGATACTTTTTGATGAAGAACTGTGAATGACTTAACTGTTCTCAACAACACAACGATGGAAGACAATCCCAAAGAACTAATGATGAAGCATACTATATGCCTCCAAAGAACACAGACTGAAGCATGCTATTTTTCACTTTCTTTCTTTGATTTTTTCTTTTATTCAAGTCTTCTTATACAAAATTACTGATATCATAACATTTCACAAAATTGCACATGTATTACCTATATCTGATTGCTTATGGCTTCTTGGAGTGGTTTGGGGAAGGACAAATGGATAGGTAGAATTTGGAACTCAAAACTTTAAATAAAAATGTTTATTAAAATGTTTTAAAAGAATGTATTGCAGGCATTAGGGCTCCATGATGATGATGTAGATAAGGATAATCTGGTGTGTGTGTGTGTGTGTGTGTGTGTGTGTGTGTATACACTTTACAGTTTGCAAAACACTTTCCTTATAACCACCTTTGAAATATTAAAAAGTATTATCTCAATTTATATCTTTAAAATTTTTTATATTACTGTTACTTTCCAATGACTCCTCTCTCCCCTGAAACAATAAAACAAATTAACTTTTTTTTTTTTTGGTGGGGCAATGAGGGTTAAGTGACTTGCCCAGGGAATAAGTGTCTGAGGTTGGCTTTGAATTCAGGTCCTCCTGAATCCAGGGCCATTGCTCTATGCACTGCGCCACCTAGCTGCCCTGTACAAATTAACTTTTAACAATGCCTGGAGATAAATGTCTCATTCCATATATATCATCTACTACCTCTCAACAGAGATGTAGGAATATCCACATAATTACTGTCAGTTCTCTGAGGTCATAGCTGCACTGCACTGATCAGTGTCCTTTAGTTTTCAGGGCTGCTGTGGCATGATAGGACAAGGACTCTCTTCTTCATCTCACTGCTCCACAACAGGGAACTTTTCCCTAAAAGACTTAAAAGCTGATTGGCTCCCATCTCCCTTTACATAGCTTCCTGGTTATCTATGGGCATAAAAAATCCCATTCACATCGAGTTGAGATCCCTCTGCTTTGTCAGATGTCTAAAGACCACGAAAGTCAGCATACCCTGTCCTGCTGACATGTGGCTTTTTTCTACATGGAGACAAGGGGGAAGCATGTCAATCCTTGTTGCATATTCTTGCTCTGTTTGAGTCATGTCAACCTCCTTTTGGTAACTGTTATCCTGAAACTGAACTCGAACTGGTAGCCAACCTATGGCTGGTCCCCTAACATGGTAACCATTTAAATTATTTTCCTGGTTCTACTTAGTCCTACTCTGCATCAATTTGGTCAACAAGCATGAATTAAGCACTTACTATGTGCCATGCACTGTGCTAAGTGTTAGGGATACAATAAAAAGCAAAACTTCAAGGAAAAATTTATACTATATAAATGTAAGGCAATTTCAATTGCAGGAGGTGACAAAAGAAGAAAGACCTTTTGTAGAAGTTGAAAACTGAGCTGAGTCTTTAAGGATGTCAGATAAAGAATTTCAGGCAGGGAAGTCAAGTAAGAGAATTCTCAGCATGGAGGATAATTGTAGAGAGGGGAGGTGTCCTGTTTGAAGAACAGCAATTGAGCTAATATAGCTGAATCACAGGGAGTAAAGTATAAGAAAACTAGAAAAGCAAGAGGGATCCAGGTTATGAAGGGTTTGAATGTAATAGGATTTTATATGTGACCCTGGAGATAATAGGGATCCAGAAGAGTTTATGTGACAAGGTCAGACCTGAGCTTTAGGAAAAACATTCTGGCACCTGAGTGGAAAATGGATTGGAGGAGAGATCTGAGGTAGGGGAACCAACCAGAAGGCATGCGGGGATGAGGGACAGCTAGATGGCACAGTGGATAAAGCACTAGCCCTAGAGTCAGGAGGACCTGAGTTCAAATCCAGCCTCAGACACTTGCTAGCTGTGTGACGCTGGGGAAATCACTTAACCCCAATTGCCTTTAACATCCAGGGCCATATCTAGTCATCCTGATATATATCTTGCCACTGGACCCAGATGACTCCAGAGGAGAAAATGAGGTTGATGACTTTGCACAGTCCTCCCTCACTTAAATTCAATTCACTGCAAGTCACGACATCTCCTTCCTAATGTCATGGTCCTCTTTGACAATGAAGGGTGGGGGGGGGGGGCCAGTGTGGAACCAAGATGGTGGAGGAAGGACAGTGACTTGCCTGAGCTCTTCCCAAGACCCTTCCAAATACCTTCAAATAATGACATAAGACAGTTTCCTGGAGTAGCAGAACCCACAAAAGGACAGGGTGAAATCCTTTTCCACCCAAAGACAACTTAGAAGGTTGGCAGGAAAGGTCTGTTATACTCGGGTGAGAGTGGAGCACAGTCCAGCACATGCCACACCAATGCAGACCCAGCCCCAGACAACCAGGAGCAGGACTCTAAAGTCTCTGAATCAGCAGGAGCAGCAACTGCTTCTAGAACTCTTTAGCCCACAGACGGTAAGGGTGTCAAACAGTTGGCTAGAAGGCAATTTATGCGGTTTCTTTGCTAGCACCCAAGCAGGAGTCTGTTGTTTTGCCCATACTTGGATCCAGGTCATAGTCTTGGGTGGTGGTCCCAGGACAGGGAGAAGCAGAAGCAAACCAGAGCTTGTAAACACAGCGGAGCTGGATGCTCTTCCTAGTTCCAGGGCAGAAAATCTGACTTGTGGTTACTCACAGACCAGAGCACAGGCCAGGAGAGTAGTAATATCTTTCCTTAAATCATACCACCTTGGAAGAACTAAAAACTTACAGATTTCTAGAAGTATTTCTGAAAATAGCTGCACAACCCCCTGAAGCTTGGGACAGTGTGCCCCCTACCCCTGAAGCAGTGCCCCCCTCCAACAAAGAATTAAAAGTCATGAAATAGGCTGGGAAAATGAGCAAACAGAAAAAAATTCTGACCATAAAAAGTTTCTATGGTGACAAGGAAGATCAAAATATACCCTCAGAAGAAGACAACAAAGTCAAAGCTCCTAAATCCAAAGCTTCCAGGAAAAATATGAATTGGTCTCAGGCCAAAGAAGAGTTCAAAAAGGATTTTCAAAATAAAGTAACAGAGGTAGAGGAAAAAATGGAAAGAGTGATGCAAGAAAACCATGGAAAAAAAGTCAACAGCTTGGTAAAGGACATAAAAAAATGCTGAAGAAAATAATACCTTAAAAAAAAAAAAAAGACCAGGCTAAATAGTAAAAGACAAAAAGACAATGAGAAAAAGAATGCCTTGAAAAGTCAAATTGGCCAAATGGAAAAAGAGGTACAAAAGCTCTTTGAAGAAAATAACTCCTTAAAAATTAGGATTGAGCAAATGGAAGTTAATGAGAAATAAAGAAACAATAAAGTAAAACCAAAGGATTGAAAAAATTGAAGGCAATGTGAAATATCTCATTGGAAAAACAACTGACCTGGAAAATAGATCCAGGAGAGATAATTTGAAAAGTATCGGACTACTTCAAAGCCATGATCAAAAAAACAGCCTAGACATCATCTTCTAGGAATTGTCAGGGAAAACTGCCCCGATATTCTAGAACCTGAAGGTAATACAGAAATTGATCACCTCCTGAAAGAGATCCCCAAATGTAAACTCTCAAGAGAATGAAGGACAAACAACAATAAGGGGATGAGGACCTATACAAGGGTGGCTGTTAAGAGTGGAGAGAAAAGGACAAATGCAAAAAAATGTTTTGAATATAGAAACAAGACTTAGACTGGATGTAATACAGCATGTCTCAAGATTTTTAGTGCCATATTGAGTTTTAAGCTCCATAATTAACCTTCCTTTTATTCTACATCCATTTCCTGTCCTCCTTCTGCTTCTCTCTGGAAAACTCGTCCCCTGACACTAGATCTACTACTGGGTCCTTTTCTCATGTCTCCCAACATCCTGGACCATTTGACATATTTTTTGCATTTAAACTTTAAAACTGTACTCAGACTTTTGTATAATACAAACAAGGCTTCCCAAGTTTCTCTGAAGGCTTTATATTTATAATTTCTTGTGGCAAATTACCATATCATTATATTCACAGACCACAATTTATTCAGCCATTCTCCAGTGAGCACCCATTTTCCTTAATGCAAAATGTGCTGTAATATTTTGCCACTATGTTTTACATATAAGGACCTTTCCATCTGTCTTTGACCTCTTTGTTATGCCAGACTCAGAGAGGTTAAATGCCTTGTTCAAAGGCACACTGCTTGAAAGTATGGGGGGTAGGAACTTGAAAGCAGGCATTGTTTCTAGTCAGTGCTTTTAAAAATCTCACCACTTAGCTCTGTAATGAACCTGCTCTTTGGTACTCTAAGACTTGCATGACCGTGGTGTGATGACACAGCGGACATCTTATTCAGAAGATTCCAAGCCCCACACTGGCTAATTTCTGACTTGTCTTCACAAGCACTGCTTCTACATAAAGTTAGAAGGGTGTCAGTTTGGACCAGCAAAGAGTCAGGATGAGCGCACAGGAAGTTCATGGTATTATTATGAAGCACACCTAACATTATAAAGATTGGGATATTCTGGGAACCTTAGACAAAGATCTAGTGCAGTCCTAGACTGCAATGGTTTAATGTTTAAGGTGGCTTTACACTTGGACTCCAGGATGATAGAACTAGGGGCATTTTCCACATGTAAGCTATCTTCTGAGTATTTCTCATTCCCTACAATCTTGCAATGTAGCCAAAGATTTTCTATTAAATGTTCATTTAGTCCAGTGCTTGGGGAGTAGACCTTCAAATGTAACTCCAGCACCTCAGTGTTTGGAAAGTAAACAGTATGTTCCTATCTGTCATCCTCAGGGGAAAAAGCCTTGACCAACTGGAAGTTCTCCAGTCCTAAGGCTAGCCAATTCACGTTCTCCTGCTCCCCTAGTCTCTGTGATTCAGTCAGTCTTCCAAGGTGAAAAGTCCCTTGCCTTGTCTATAGTCTTGTCCTCATCTAGCTCAATCCTACCCTCTTTTTTTTTTCTTCCCTTTCCATTGTACCCTTTAGATCCTTTGCTTTATAGCTAACCTTTCTTTTGATCTTAGGAGTCAGGGATACTCAGTTGATCTACTGGCAGCATTGATTTTATTAACTCAGAGCAAGAGATGAAATAGAGTGGTAATATTGGTGGTAATGGTGACATACCTTCTCAGTGTCAGATTTAGCCTTGTTTCTTAGCTGGTTGAGTATTACAATTGAATAGCTACATGAAAAGAATAACAAGCAGAAGCCCTTATCTTTTACTCTAAATCTCTTTCCTGCCCTCCTGCTTCTGAGTGTAACCTTTAAATGTTCTCCAGGAAAAGCATTTCATGGCTAGCCAATAGTCTCAGTAAAATCAAGGTAAGGCTATGTAGGAGGCGGCAAAGAAGACTGAGAAGGAGTAGTGAGATAGGTAGGAAAAAAACCAGGAGAGAGTCCTGAAAACTTAGAGAAGAGAGTATCAAGGAAGAGAGAATGATCAACAGTAAACAGCTGCGGAGAGGTGGAAGCAAACAAGGATTGAAAAAAGGCCAATGGATTTAGCAATTAAGAGATTGTTAACAAAAAAATTTTTAAAAAGAGATTAACATTGGAGAGAGCAGTTTTGGTAGAATAAGGTCAGAAGCAAGATTGTAAGAGGTCTAAGTAGGAGAGAGAGAGTAGAGGCACCTATTGTAAGTAGGCTTGTAGAGGATATCTGCAAATGGCAGAAGAAAAATAGGACTATAGTTAGCAGGAATGGAAGGATAGGGACGACATAGACATGTTTGTAGGCAGTAGAAAATGAGCCAGTGGAGAGACTGATTGAAAATAAGTGAGACAGTGGGATTAACAGAGGGGGCAATCTGTTGGAGAGAGGATGGAACAGGAAATGCTAGAACAAGTAGCTTTGGTAAGGAGTAAGGTCACTTCCTCATGTGAAACAGGAGCAAATGGTGATAGATGAGGAAAAGGGGAGAAGAGTAATATTTAATACCTTGATGAAAATGGCTTACATTCTTCCTAGTACTATACCCACTTCTTCCAAAACAACTTATTTCTCCAAGGGGTCTTCTAGGTGTTGGATTTGCCACTCACTTCAAACCATATTTCTGAACCATTTTTATTGCCTTTTCAAATCAAAAGTCACTTATCACCTACCATCCCCAATCTGGTAGACAGACAATTTGCACTAATCATACCCTCCAACAGAATTTCTGCATCTTTATTTCATACAATAATATGACTGACCTACTTTTTGCCACCACAAACTTTTTGTTATAGCAACACTACTCCTGCACCAGACACAACTTCCTTGCTCCAGATTCCGTTCCCAGTCCTTTTCTGTTCTCAACACTTGGACCAAAGTCCTGAAAATGAACGACTATCTGGCAAAATGGAAGCCACTCAAGCTTATCTTCAGGATAGCCTAGAGGTCACCAAGGCAAGATACATAAGTCAGGACAGTGTGTACAAATAGGTATCTCCCTGCCTTTGAGTTATTCCATTTGGGATTGAAAGGAAAGGAAAATATGTATGTTTTTTTTATGCAGAGTGTACCTCTGGATAGAGTACCTGGTAATGTTTCTATCTGTAGATAGCAGAAAGACACCAGAGAATTGATGCTGGACTGATCAGATTGCTAGGGGGTGATAGCCACTGATGAGAGCTGGCCCCAGCATCAACTAATTAGGTTCTTGTCTAATAGTGTGTCTCTGAGGTTTGTCTGTCTTTATTCTCAAGGGATGAGGATAGTATCCTCAATTTCACTTCTAATCCACATTTACAGCAGTGTTAGGAATAAGAGAGAAATGAAAGGAAATTAAATTTCATTAATTTAGTATTTATTGTAAAATGGGAATGAATAAAATGATTAACATTATGCTTTTTAAATTATATGTAAATTATCAGTTATTCATCAACTACAAAAGTCATGGAAATCATCTCCAACTAAAACATTTATTCATTCAACAAATAATTACTAAGTACCTATGATATATAAGGCACTATGCTAAGCAATAAGGGGATGGAGGTAGGAAGCCAAGAAATATGAAAATATTCTTGTTCTCAAGTTTACAATTTAGTTGTAAGCAGACCCACATAAAACAATTAAAAATATCTGTAAACAAATAAGATTTTTGCTAAATTTGAGATAAGCAAATTTGCAAAGTTAACTACCAGAGCCTAGGTCTTTTGTCATAGGTTTTTTGTTTTTGTTTTTCTGCAGGGCAGTGAGGGTTAAGTGACTTGCCCAGGGTCACACAGCTAGTAAGTGTCAAGTGTCAGAGGTCATATTTGAACTCAGGTCTTCCTGAATCCAGGGCTGGTGCTTTATACACTGCGCCACCTAGCTGCCCCTTTGTCATAGGTTTGTAAAGAGGATGATTAAAGAGCAGAAATCTCAATGTTTCATTGTTTGAGGTTTGTTTTTTTAAATTCTATTTGGAGACTCAAAATTCAATTAGCATTCTAGAGCCAAATGTTATTTAGTTGTAAGTAAAGGAAATTTCAAGTTCATTCCAGTAAAGGTAAGCTACAAGATGTCATGGTCAAATTTTAAAAGCCAGATTTTCATTCCCTTTTGTCTGTTAGAGGTATTAAGTCCCTCCTTGTTTATATTTCTTCCCTTTCTACCTATCTCAAATACAACACCCAGTTCTTCTTTCTGACCTATGATTCATAACTTACTCCAATAAAACAATCAAAACCTTGGTTGTTAAGTCACCCAGGTGCCTTCTGCTCAATTGTTCTTTCTACAGATTGACCTTTGTACCATTTTTAGTGCCTGTCCTCTCATATCTACAGATGTATCCTAGCTGATATATTTTAACTTATTTGTGCCTCTTGCACAGCTATTGGCATACATGGAGAGTAATTGGCTGTAAACTCCCTTTGTCACAGCTCTTATTAAGGAAAGAGGCCACTGTTCAACAGTGACTTCTTATAAACTGCATACGATTATCTGACAAACTGTTGAAATTCATCAGCAAATTTGTCCATTTCTTCCTCTGGACATTTATCAATTAAAATGTTCTTACAATGGTTACTTATTTGTTCAATAATTGTTCTAGCCAGAAGCCTGCCAACTTTATTAACCTGTCTTAAAAAATCAATGTTTAACAAATAAGTGAGGCATTAACTGTTTGAAAGATAATCATGTACAAAAACCTATTCAGGCTTCCTCAAACGAGTTGTCTAATATCCTCCCTTGGGCTGATTACAAATTGCTTTTGCTATCAAACTGCTGAAATATTATGAGGAGACATCTTAATTTACGGATAGGAAAACCTAGACCTTAAAAGGGGATTTCAAGTTGAGAGCAACTATCCTGAAATAAATGTAAAAAGGGAGGTAGAACCCAGACAAACTTTTTTAAGAAAAATAAAACTCACTAAAATTTAGATCCAGGAAAGCTGCCAGAAAATCATAATGTCCTTGGGTCCTCTAGAAGAACCTTGTCTTTACTAAGTGGATCAACCAAATTCTTTTCCACTTTTCTAAGATTTACTCATTTTAGTTGCACTTTGGCTGTAATGAATTCCAAATGTTCACTTTGCTTCTTCTTGGGTCCTTGGGGCTGAAATGCAAGGCCAGCAAGGGACAAATTCTTCTTCTGACCTTTCTCCTCCCTGACTGCTACTGACCAATTTTGAATTGTAAATGAGTACACATTTGGAACCTTGGTACTTGCCTGCCTTACTAGCTCCCTACACAAGCCTTGGGGCCTGTGTGGGTCACACAGTGACAGGCTCAACTGGTTGGACAGACATGGTAGTACATGTACTCTTCCTCATTTTTGCTTCTCATGTGATTACTTCTCCAGAGAAAGTCTTTGAATAATGCAGATAGGGTTTTAGCAATCATGATAATATCTTATATTTGTATAGTATCATGTTTGAAGCACTTTCATACCCATTATTTCATCAAGTAACTAGTATATGCCAACACCTTCACTTTGAGAATGTCAGTAAATCTTAGCAAATATCTGATGAATCTCCAACAGCTGTCTATTTTTGAAAAGGAAAAGGTATTTATAGTTGTATTTGTCCAATTCCAAATAAATTGGGATAAGATTGGAAGATAATCCTGAGGCCAATTCTCCAAAAAAAAAATCATTAATTATGCTTATCCTGAGCAAGAATATTGGCTATTCCTGAGCAAGTGATATATTAATATTTCTTTAATTTCTACCTTAGCCTCATAAATGCTATATACATGTAACGTTATTTAATATTCACTAAATTTTCACAGCATGCTAGGTAGTTTTTTTGGTTTGTTTGGTTGGGTTTTTTTGGTGAGGCAATTGGGGTTAAGTAACTTGCCCAGGGTCACACAGCTAGCAAGTGTCAAGTGTCTGAGTTCAGATTTGAACTCAGGTCCTCCTGACTCCAGGGTCGGTGCTCTATCCACTGCGCCACCTAGCTGCCCCACTAGGTAGTTTTTAGAAGACATAAAAATACCAAATACTTGATGCAATATTAGTAAAAAAAAACATTATCAAGTTTGAGAAGGCCATGACAAGGTCTTGGCCAGGGAGATTTGAATTATAAACCCAGGGACAGGGAAAGTCTAAGGACAGGAAACAGGCCAAGGAATGTGAAGTAGGTGGAAGCTATTATCATATCAATCTTTCATAAGAAAAAAATAATAAACTGACTTGTACATTTTATTATACAAAGAATATAAGAAGACAACAGAGTGACTGAGAACAAATGATTTTCCTAAATTTCAGTTAAGTGTTGTAACGGTGAAGCTAGATTTTCCTTCCTCTTCTCTTCTACTCTTTTCTACTCCTATTCTTTTTCTTCTCTTTTTTTTTTTTTTGGTTATGTATTAGGCTTGCCAGTGCTACCCCATGATTAGGTCCACATAGCTCAAAGGTGGTGTTTAGTCGCCAGATCTTGATCCCAACAATACATTACTGCAATGCACTTTAGCCAGTTAGGCCAAAATATTAATGTGGCTTTATACCAGATTACCAAAGTTTAAAAACAACACTTTGCATAGGAAGATGAGGCAACTGACACCATCAGGGTAGTGGAGTGTGGAACTTGAAATCTTTCCTTAGCTTCTGATTCATATTCATGGTACTTTCTGGATTATGCTCCTGCCTCCGACTGCTCCTATCTCATTTTCAGGCTCCTCATCCTTCTCTGGTGTCTTAACAGTATGTATCTTTCAAGGTTCTGCCCTTAAGTATGCCTTAGATTCTTCCTTTATACTCACCTTTGATGATCTCATCTGTACCTGAGGTTTCAACTGAAGCAATATCCTCTATGTGAGATTCTGAAGTTGGAAGATATATAACCCTCATTTAAATACATAACCCTAAATTCCAGAAGAGTTATGCCAGCATATATTTAAAGCTGGAAGGGATCTTAGAGTCTATCTATTCCAATTTTCTTACTTTACAGGTGAGGATGAGAGTAATCAAGTGACTTTCCCAAGATTACAGATGAGTGGTGATGGCAGTTTCAAACCCAGGTCTTCTGACTTGAATTCAGCACATTTTTTACTCTACCATGCCTGTTCCCTGTCCTTTAACTCACACCAATCAAGTTCCAAGTCCTGTCATTTCTACAATGTCTCTAAGTCCCACTGCAACCCTCATTTCATCACTGGACCCTCATCTCTTCTCAGTCTGACTACAGTAATAACCTCTTAATGGGTCCACTTGCCTCATTATCCTCAGATCAATCAGGCTCCATACAGCAGGCCAACTACTCTTACTAATGCACTACCATAAACATGTCACTTCTTTACTTTCAATAGCTTCTCACTGCTTACCAAGTAAAGTTTAAACTAGTTACTCTAAAAGTCCACAATCTGTCTCCAACTTACCTATTCTGCCTGTATCTTACTAATCCTCTTCATATATTTTATCTTCTAGTCAAACTAAACTATTCACCCTACCCCATTTTTTCACCAACTTTCATCTCCCAACCCATGATCTTACCTAATTTTTTGTTAAAGAAACTTCCTCCCCCCACCTCCACCTATTGAAGGTCCACCCCTCCTTCAAGGTCCAACCCATATGCCACTTTTCCACAAAGCTTTCTCTCCTCAAATTTCTCATAACATTTGGCCAAGATTTACTTTGACTCTAACATCTTACCTTGTAACATACTTGTAGACATATCAAGTCTCATCTCTGTCTCTATCCCTTTCCTCTCCCCAACGCTGCCAATATACTATAAGCTCCTTGCCCACAAGGACTATCATTTTTCATTTGTGCTTCTTGAGTGTTTCGCCTAGTACCTTGCATATTTTCAGTATTTGATGTGGAAATGAATTTATTTAGTAGGTGGTAGACTTGTGTTGGTCCACTCACATTCTCTTGCTTCTACGATTAACAGCACATAATAAAGACATACCTGTATAACTATAAGGAACTGAGTGAAACTATCTTAATGATCTAGATTCACTAGTTCTAACTAAACTAACTATATCTTTTTTTTTTTTTTACAAACTATATCTTTCCACTTGGGAAGTAAGTCTGTGTTTTTTGAGGGTTTTTTCCTTCCTTACCAAGAGTGGTGAGTTTTACTTGGCAAGAAATCATAGGGGTGGTATCAGGTAGATTTAGGAGAGATGTGAGGGAAAATGTGGGTCAGCCTCTCTCCTGCTAAGGGCACTGATAAGTAGCTTTATTTCTGGAGTAAAATTCTACCTTTCAAAACACTTTAAAATATATTTGCTCATTCCATCTTATCCCTGTGAGATAAGGCAGGGATATACAATTTTATAGGTGAACAAATTAAAATACAGAGAGGTTAAATGATTTACAAATCTCCTCTTACTCCTCTTACCCAACTACACCTTCAACATTCTTTTTTTTTTCAAGGCATGTTTTTCCTCTCTTCTACCTGATATATAGGCATAAACTATATATTTTTTCTTCTTCTTCCTTTTTTTTTTGGCTGGGCAATGAGGGTTAAGTGATTTGCCCAAGGTTACACAGCTAGTAAGTGTCAAGTGTCTGAGGCTGGATTTGAACTCAGGTCCTCCTGAATCCAGGGCCAGTGCTTTATCCGCTGTACCACCTAGCTGCCCCCATAAACTATATTTTTTATACTGGGAAACCTCACCTGTTGCTAGTTACCTAACCTATTTATGTTCCCATTTAGATCTCTTCAATGTGCCCTTCTGTTTTTAACTTATGTTAACCTTATGACATCTCTTCTTGGGGCACTGTTAAATTTAACTTCCCACATGTCTACCATATAGCTTTATTTTCCCCATTAAAGTGTGATAAGCTTCTTGAAGGTAGCAATAATCTTGATTTTCTAAAGCACACCAATCCACCTCCCCCTGAATAAACTCCAGAAATTCCCTATTGCCTTTAGGATCAAACACTAAATTCACTGTTTGATATTCAAAGTCCATTATAACTTAACCCCCTCCTACCTTTTTCCTACACTTTACTCCCTGACATGTACTCTTTGATCCTGGGACACTGACTTTCTTGCTGTTCCATGATTGAGATACTCCAATTCTCAGCTCTGAGAATTTTCTTTGGCTGTTCCCCATGCCTAAAATGCTCTCCTCCTTCTGAATCACAGCCTACTGACTTCCCTTGGCTCCCTGTAAGTCCCAGCTAAAATTCCATTTTCTACAGGAAACCTTTGCTCACCCTTTTAAATTCTAGAATCTTCCACTGTTATTTCGTAATTATCCTGTACATAGCTTGCTTTGTATATATTTGTTTGGATGTTGTCTCCTCCATTAGACTGTAAACTCCTTGAGGGCAAGGGTTGCCTTTTTTGTTGTTGTTGTTATCCCTAGAGTGTATTGCATCTAGTGCCTGGTCCTTAGTAAGCATTTAATAAATGTTTATTGATTGAGATTGAATTTTACCTCCTACAATACTTATATTATCTTGCAAACTGAAAGTGCTTAGTAAATATTTTGATTGTTAAATCTGTCTGTTATCTTAGCCAACTAAGGCACTTCTAGAAGGGCCACTTTCAACACAATAAAATTTAATTCCTCAACTCTTCCCAGATATATGTAAGTTCAATATATGGATATCCTTTTAAAAATAGAGCTCATTTTCTGTACACAGATTTGAAAGCATTCCATTATAATATCTTTATAATATCCTTTGTCAAATTTCTAGGCCCCAGAATGAAACTAGAAACAATTTAACATCACTTTTAAAGAGATAATTTAGGCTTTTTTTTTTTAAACATTATTCACTTTGAATGAGTCATTCTCTCAGAATCCATTTAGCTGTTATTGGTGATTTAAACATCCCACAAGCCAAACCCTGACCTCAGGGGAAAAGAAAAAAAGCCCCACTAAATTGGGCTCATCAGTGCTAACTTTTGACTGGTTCGACAACTTTCCCATTCCCCTGGGGAGTTTCCAGGACTGCTTGGTGGCCCCAGATAATGTGACCGGTGCCCGTAGAAAAGGATGGTCTCTGGTATCACATAACACTAGAGAAGATGTAGCAAGTCTATAAAACCACCACTATAGAGGCAGAGGCTTATAAAGACAAAGTAAAAGCTCTCAGTCTTAACTACCTAGACTCTATCTGTCAAAGGTTCTACAGACCATTCTGAGACAACAGTGCATGAAGCTGTTCTTTCTGCCCTACCTCCCCTGAGAGACCATTTACTGAATTTAAATGTATAGCAAGTACAGTCCAATTTTATACTGAGAGAACACGTCTTGAAATTCCCTAAACTCTCTGCTGGTTGGCATGTTTATGGCACCCACACTTCCTCCCACCGGCTGCCCTTTTCCTCTGACCCACTTTCTCAATATTTCCTGTGACCCCTACTGGCCCTAGGAACACCAGAAGCCTTAAACCGGTCCGGTTTAATGACTCCTGCATTTTTAATTCCTACATCAAGAGGCCTAATAGAGGGAGATGGAGCCTCATCTACAATCAATGGACTACAATACACTATGTTCGGGGACAATTTACAGGAAAAGACCCCTTCGGTCAACCTATTTCTCCAGCTCACTTTTTTCCTACCAATGACTTCCTTAATGTCCTCAAAATGCCCAGTCCATTACTCTCCATCAAATCCTCTGCTTTCCAGCCCAGGTAGGCTCGGGTCATTTCGGATTCAGAGACCCTCTTCCTCGTCTTTTAGGCGCGAAGAGTCCTCCCCTCGGGTTCATTTCCCCTCCCACCCTCCTCCTCTTCCTCCTCCTCCTCCTCCTCCTTCCTCCACTCCACCTTAGCCTAAGGCCCACCCCCGTGGTTCTCTCCAAGTCGTCAATCCTCCCAGATCCCGAACTCCGGATTGGAAAACTTCCCCGTCACTCAACGCTCACTCAGGGGGTTGGACTCCTTACTTTCTTTCCGAGCCTTAAAAGGTCACAAGGCAGCTTTCCCCGAGCCGAGCAGGTAAAGCGGCGCCGGTGGGAAGGGGGGAGGGGAGGGGAGGGGAAGAGAGGACCAAGCGGGGGAGAAATGAAGGGGGGATATGCCTACCCCGGCTCTACCCCGCCCCCGCCCCACCAAGCCGGCCCCGCCCCGTAGAGAGCCTAAGGGGAGGGGCGAGGCAGCTCTTCTGCCCGTCCCCCTCCCCCCCCCCGACCGTTCCTGGGGGCGCCCTCACCCCGACCCTACCCCCCCGGCCCCACCCCAGATCGATCACAATGCAGGAGCTATGGGGCAGCTCACACTATCCGGTCGCAGGCCCCAGCCCTGGGGGCAGTAACCGCGGCAAGGGGTGGGGGGGTGAGGAGGGCTGGGGGTGGGTGGGGAGGGGTGGAAGGAAGAGGGAAGCTGGAGGGGGGAGGGGGTAAAGGTAGAGTTTGAAAGGCCCCGGATGTTGCTGAAACGCTGCCTCAGCCAGGAGGAGTGACTGGCGCAGGCGCTGAGGGACCTAGCGAAAGGCTAAGGTGGGGCGGCAGTTCTTCCCTCTAGCGGGGTGGAAGGAGGAGTTTCAGGGGCTGTGGGGGTTGGGGAGGAAAGGGTAGCGAGGTTGGGCTGCGGTGAGAGAGGTGGCGAGGGAGGGTGTTGCGTCCCGCGCAGGCGCTCACGGGACCGGGATAGGGGAGTGAGGAAGGAGGAAAGGGGTGGGGGGCTGGGTAAGAGTCGGGTCGCGCGCTTTCCCAGCCCCGCTCGTTCGCTCTTTTTTCTCGCGCGCGCGCGCCAGGGAGCGGCGGTTGCGCTTGGGCCCTGGAGCGGTGGGCACCAATCAGCGGTTGCCATAGCAGCGTTTGACGTCATCGTGCGTGTGGTGCCCCTGCTGCCGGGGCTGGTGATTGGAGGAAACCCCGTGTCTGCGGAGCGGCTGGAGCCTGTGAGCTGAGAGATATAGGGACAGAGTCTCAGCCCCGCCGCTGCCACTGCCGCCGCCCAGAGACCGCTGAACCCCCCAGTCCGTCCGTCCGCCGCCGCCACTCACTCCGGGCACAGGTAAGCGATGGTGCCGCCGCACCCCGACCTTTTCCTCTTCTCAGCCCTACCTTGGAGGGGGTGGAAACGGGCTGGGGAAAGAAATCTCCCTCCCCTACGACTGCCCCCTCCCTCCTTCCCCGAACTGGCCGCCTGGCCGGGCGGTAGCGGCGCTGGGCTGAGGCGGAGTCTCCTCAGGAGGAGACGGGGCGGCGGCTTCCCTTCCGCTGGAGCCGGGCCGCGCTTGCTAATGCTTCCGGCTACTGATTTCGGGGAGCAACAGTTTTTCAACGACTCGGCCCCAGATGTCCCCCGATTCGCTCCCCTCCCCCCCTTCACCCATCCTCCGAAAAAAAAAAAAGAAAGAAAAAGAAACCGCGCCCACTCCGGAGATCCCCGGGGACGGGCGTCCGTCCTCGAGGCGCCGGGAGCGGAGCGGGCGGCGGGGGTGCCCCCCTGTCCTACCCTCCTGCCACTCGGGGGGAAAAGGAGGAAAATGAAAGACTCCCCCTTGTTCCTCCTCCGTCCCCGCCTCTCCCTCCGCTCTGCTACCTCCCGAGATAATTATTCCGCCGCTGCGGGCATTGCAGTAGCGGCGGCGGCGCAGGTGAGGCCGCCCCCTCCCCTCTTCCCCACCCTCCTCCCTCTCCCCCGAACCACTCCCTCCTCCCCCTCCCGCCCTCGCTCTCGGAGGCGCAGGCTCGGCGCTCTGCTCGCGGGCGGGAGTGCGCTGCGGCGGCGGGAGGGGGGACCCAGCCCTCCCTCACCCCACCCCCGGAGGGACCGCGGCCCTGCCGGGGCCGAGGGGCCGACTAGTGCTACTGCAGAGGGGAAGGGACGGGGGAGATGGGCGCCCTCCTGGGCCTGCTTGGAAGTGTCGGGCAAGCTAGCCCGGGGGCGAGGTCGCACTCCAAGTCCGAGGCCTAGAATGCGGGTCGTCCCCGGTTGGGTGGGTGGGGTGACTACCGCCCACCGAGAGTGAAGGTTCTGGGGTGGGGCGTGCACGTACAGTAGTGGAGCGCAATTGCCGCGGTGGGAGGGAGAAAGCTGTGCATTTTCTCAGAGAGAGGAGGGGTGGGGTAGGAAGGGAGTCTTGATTTGAGGGGTGCTTATTAAAGCCCTGGAGTATGGACGGGGGGAGGGGGGAGATCGGGGCGGGGCGGGGCGGGGAGATCAGGTAGGGGAGAAGCTGGACGTGTGTGGCTCGGCCTGGGAGGGGGCGCGGGCACGGGGACGCTAAAGCCCACCTAGACCTCTGCCCTGATTTCTCGGGGATGGACCGAATCGCTGCCGGGGCTGCCCGGGGAAGAGCTGGCGCTCTGCCTGCCTGGGCGTGGTTCATCTGCCCTCTCCCCCCCACCTGCTGCAGCTGTTGTGTCCTCAGAGCCTCGGTAAATGGGGCAGGGCGAGGGCTGGCGGCCTCGGCGGATATCGCTCCTGGCGGGGTGTGTCCATTACCGGGTTGGTAGTGGTTCCGCTTCGGCGGGCCGGCGCTGCTGCCGCGCAGTCCGGCGGGCCTGAGCGGCGCCCCCTCCCCCTCGGGCGGGGGCGCGGACAGCTCCTCCCTCTCGCTCTGGTTGGAGCGGGGAATTAACGCTCCTGGCCGTGGGTTGGGCTCGGTGACACAGATCCGCCATGACAAAGAGAGGAGAAGAAGGGGACTTATTCTGCGAGCTGGGGAGAAGGCAGGAGGAGCCTGAGGGCTAGGAGGATGTGGGGGGCTCAGCCTCGGACTCCTGAAAGCCCTGCTCCGAGGTCGAGTTGTAACCCTGATTCGGTCTTGGGTTGATGGGTGGGGCCCCGAAGAAATAATGCCTCAAGCACCGTTTTATTTCGTCTAAGAACCTCCACTTCCGTTGGTTGGGAGGATTGGAGGGTATTCCAAAAATCCTCAGTTCTGCAACTAGTTTTAAACGTGCACATTTTATACCTGTTTTGATGGTTCATATAACATCTTAATACGCTATTGATATTAGCCCTTTAAAATATTAGTCATAATGTTTAAAAATGAAGAGTTGAAACCGAATCAAATTAAGTATAGACACTTCAAATATACTTAACAGTTTTTGCTTCATGAGCATCTATGCGAAAACTAACCCCGAGTGTGCAAGTATAAGAAATTGATATTTGGGAATTCCCATTGTTGTGGGTAGGAGCAGGATAACTGGGTTCTGATTCCATGGTGACTAAAAATTGATCTTCATTTATTAGCAAAATAATTTTCTTACTCCAGAGTGACTAAAAAATAATTTTGTTAAAATTTTTTGTAAATTTGGAGTACTGTTGAGTACATTTAAAAATTATCAAAAGGTAAATTGGCAGTCAAGGGAGCTGTAGAATTAAGAAAGGGGAAGTTAGATGGGAAAGAAAAAAGGGGAAAAAATTTTCAGTTCACAAACTGCTCACCTTGTTGGTCACTAATGGTTGTCATATATTTAAGGTGATCCAAAAAAAATTGGTAATTCCGTAGCAAATTCTAATAAAATATGAACCATATAACAAAACTGGTCAATTTTTTAAAATGGAACAAGCATCATGAATGTAAACAGAAATAACATGTATAATTTGGGTGCGAATCACTGTAAAAGTGGGTTCAATGAAATATTCAAATCATAAAAAATGGAGCCAGTATATAATCTGAGACATCCTACTAACAATTAGAAAAACTGCTAAATTTTGGTTCAGTAATAGGGTTGGAAACTGCAATTTTGAGATTTTCAGTACTGTCCCTAAGCTAAGAGAGTGTAACAGCATTTGTATTGATGAACTTCTGAAGCTTTCTGGGGTATGCAGAATCTGAATATGTCTGAATAAATTGGTTTATTAACCATTTTGGTTGTGATCATTCTGTGTAAGAATTTTTATATCCATTGGCAATGGGAAATTGGTATACCTTTTGGGTTGTTGTGACTAAATTGCAGTAATATTCCTCTACTGGATTTAGATTTTAATTTTTAAAAAGCCTTTAAATGATACTTTTTTTTTTCTTCAGAACATTCAGTCATGGATAAAAATGAGCTGGTGCAGAAGGCCAAATTGGCTGAGCAGGCTGAGAGATATGATGACATGGCAGCCTGCATGAAGTCTGTAACTGAGCAAGGAGCTGAATTATCCAATGAGGAGAGGAATCTTCTCTCTGTTGCTTACAAAAATGTCGTAGGGGCCCGAAGGTCATCTTGGAGGGTTGTTTCAAGTATTGAGCAAAAGACGGAAGGTGCTGAGAAAAAACAGCAAATGGCTCGAGAATACAGAGAGAAAATTGAGACTGAACTAAGAGATATCTGCAATGATGTACTGGTGAGAATCAATAAATATATTAAATATAGCTTCTCTGTGTTGTAGAGGACATCAGATATAATAAGCTTGACTATGCCTTTCTTTGGTTTTTGTTTTCTATAAAATTAAGATCTAAGTGATGCTTTTCATGGAATGTTGTGTTCCTCTTCATGTCCCAAGTGGAGAATAGAGTAAAAAGGGAAGGGAATAGGTTACCTTTACTTAAAAGAAAATCGTTTTTCAGCTTGTCTCAGAATTTATCCTAGCAGTGTCATTTGGTACCTGGAATAGAAGACAAATTTATATTTAGATAGTTAGGGATAGATTAATGGGATTTTATTGTAGAGACTTTAAATACCTGCTTCTCCATGGGAGGGGAGGGAGGGAGAGAGACTGAAAGACAGAAACAGAGAGTATGTGTCTGAGAGAGACAGAAAGTTATTGGAATTCTTCTGTATTGTGCTTTATGTAAGAGGCTTGTAATAGGAGTCTCATTATGGATGTAGTACTCCTCCCTGGATTAGCTGATGTAATGTTAATAAAATGAGTCAGCCATGCAGAAAACCTGGCATCCACAATGTTGCTATTGCCTTAATTGTTGGTAGCTATGATAAAGATTTTGAACACCTCAAATAAGAATTTTCTTAAAAAAACCAAAATACTAATTTTCAACTTAATTCCAAGAAAGGATGGTTTATCAAAGTGCCTTCCTGGCCTAGAGAATATAGAATTTGATAGAAAAATCCTTCTTACAGTTTAAAGCACCTTGAAAATAGGAACTCATGTTCCCAGAGTGACACATGGTCAAGTTTGCCAACTTTTCAGATTCATTAGAAGAGAGAACTGTTTATAATGCTTTATTGAAATTTTCTGTCCTTAATACATATGCATGGAGATGATTTATGTACTGAGAAATTTATGGTCACTAGCAGGAGAGTTGTTTGGTTTTTTGGTATGTCCAAACCATTTTGGGTCTTTAAAGGACAATTAAAATTTTTCACTAATCATGAATTGGGAATACAGAGGTACACTTGCAGTTGTAACTTTATTTTAAAAATTACTTTATATGCAGAGTTGTGTCCTAAAATATAAAAGGAACTCAATGTTGCCTCATTGGATTATTGAGGTGTAAATTTAAAAGCTTGAAAATGAATTTATCTTTCTGATTATGGTTTCAGTTATCAGCTAGTATTGGTGCATATCTGTTGCTTAAGAATTAATTTCCTTTTCTTGGGTATCAGATTTGAATATTTTCATGCTAGATTAAATTTGATAATTTTTGATTATTGAAATTGCTATGTAATTTTTTTACTGCAAATTTCTATAAAACAAGTCTGCATGAGATTACAATTTGTATGAAAGGAATCATGATAACACATAATTTTGTGCTAAAAAAAGATAATCTACCTTTCCAGGTAGGTATTTGTAGATTCTTGGGATGATAAGGTACAAAAAGTGCTGTTAAATGATCATCTGGATTTTCTCTATTATCCTGCTATTCAAAATGCATTTATCTTTAAGTCCTTTAACTTATCAAAAGCAAGAGTTCATAATTGAATTTCAGTACTTAAAATGTAACTTCAATTTTTGTTACAGTAACTTAGCAAAAAAAAATCACTGCCATATTGCTCTTATATAGTGTAGCTAATAAAAGGTTTATTCAAACAGGATATGAAAGTATACTGTTGATTTTTTTTTCTCGTATATCTAATTATTTGTCATATTCAGGTTGCCACTCATTACTATAAAGTTTAGTGACCCTTCTCATCATAGTATCTCATCTCCAATACTGTCATACATGAAAGACTGCAGTTAACTATCCATTATAAAGTGGGGGTGGGGGGTGGGGGGTGGTTTTTATTTGTTTTTGGTGAGACAGTTGGGGTTAAGTGACTTGCCCAGGTTCACACAGCTAGTAAGTGTCTGAGGCTGGATTTGAACTCAGGTCCTCCTGAATCCAGGGCCAGTGCTCTATCCGCTGCACCACCTAGCTGCCCCAAAATTGGGGGGCTTTGCTTGTTATTTGTGTTTAAAGAAGTGTTTGATTTGAGACCAATACCCCTTGAAAATTTTTTGACAATCAAAACTGAATGAAGAGACTTCAGGAGCATGTGTCTTCATCATGTATTGAGTAATTTAGCTGTGGGAGTCACAATACAAATTAAGATGATATGATCCCTGCCCTCTTAAGATTTTATGGTCATAGACAGCAGTATAGCGTAAACAGAAGAATCCTGGCATTCTTTCCCTTATCAGTTGGCAAGTACAGAAGCATGTATCAGCAGTTGGATCTCTGGTTTTCCTGCAAGATGTTGAGAGCAGAAGCTCTCGGGTTTTTAATGCCTTTTCATATCCTGGAAATAAGTCTAGTATATACTTAAGAACTCTTCATTTCTTTAAACACCTGGCAAAAAATCTGGAAGCTAGCTCAAGACAGCAGTGGAGACTTGTGAAGATTCCATTCCTAAATGTTTCTCTTTCTAACATTAATATATTTGTCAATCTTCTAGGTTATGGATTTTCCTTAAGATGTTTTATTCATTTTTTTATACCCCTCTTCCCCCAAAGTGCTTCATTTTCTTCCTTGAATATATATTAAACTAACTCAGTAAATATTATATGCTCAGGGTTTTTCTTTTTAAGCCTATAAGTATCTTGCTCTTCAAAAAAATCAACAAAAAAAATCCCCATTTATCATTTCTCCTTGCTTGAACAACCCTTCCCTTAGGTTTAATTTTTGAAAGAATTCAATCAAATATGGCACCTATTTATGAGACTATGGCCATATTGTTTCCAGATTCCCCTCGGTCAAAAAAATAATTCTATACAAAAATTTGCTCACATATGCCTGGATCTCTACCATATTTATTTTCCTATCTTCTCCTATTCATTGTAAAATTTAAGGTCTTTTGGGTCAAGGACTAACATTTTATCTTTATATCACCAGTGCATACTGTAGTCTACACATTTTGAAGCAGTTGACACTTCTTTTTTGTCTACACTTGATGGCCTTCAAGGCCTATCACAATCCCCATTCCATTTAACCTTTCTAGTCTTCTGTAATAGCTTTCAAACGTGAACCCAGTTGAAGCAACACAATGAGGTTTCTCCCTCTCCTTCCTCCCCCCTTTTCTTCCCTCCCTCTCTTTTTCTCTCCCCCTCCACCCCCCATCACACACTGAATGTAAAGATGCTAAGTTTCACTAAAGAATGTATAATTTATAATGTTAATCTAGATTTTCTCAACAAAAGTTTTGCACTGCCCTCTTGATTTAATTCTTAACTCCATTGTAATTCTGGTCATTTAATAGGTAACAATGTATAGTGTATGAGAAGATCTTCCTGTTTTATTAATTGGAAACCTCCAAAGGCCAAATTTAGCACCAGGAATAAGCAATTTTTGCAGAAGTCACTTGGTTCTGCTGGCAAATCTGGGTGTGGGGGCAGATGGGCTCAGTATGTAGTGCAGATTGGCAATATTGTCACTGCTCTGTTGTATTTAATCACAAAAGTTTACTCTAACTGTATTTTATAAGTATTAGATAAAGCTTAGCTGGACTAAATATCCAGGAACTCAATTTGAGCTTACATTTACATACCTATCTACTTCTGTATTGCTTGGTTTCTTCTTGTCACCTGAAGGAAGCATAGGGGAAAAAATGTGTGTGGAAACTCTTTAAGTTGACAGCGGTGATGGTTGATTGTTTTTGATTTGTACTGAAATGAAATAATATCAGCTGCCTAAATTTGGATCTGCTGTGAACTGTTTTATAATTGTGCATTAACTGGGCAGCAATTGTGAAGGGAAGATGAGAATAAAGAGCAAAAGAGACAAGTCAGACCTTCAGTATAGTATGCTTTATGCCAAATATAAATTAGTTGAATTATATTGTAATTATACACATTGTGTATCTCCAGTAGTACAATAATTGAAGGTTAACCATGTATAGTGATTATAAAGTATGAGAGAACCTTCTTTTCTAGGAATCAACAACTGCTAAAGCCCTAGAATACCTGCTACCACTAGGGATAAGCAAATTTTTAGAGAAGTGATTTGGTTCTTCTGGCAAATCTGGGGGGTCAGGGAATGTGATGAGGGAATCAAACAAAAAGAAAGGGGGGACTCAGTATGTGGTACAGATGGGGGCAGTATTGTCACTAACTTATCTAAGCTTTGGCCTATGTTCTGCTTTAATAGTGGTGGTCAAATCCACACTAGAGTATTCTGTCCATTTATTTAGGCCCTACTAATAGATAAAAATATCAAGAACTTGGAGATCATTTAGTGACAGCTAGAAAGATGACTGATTAGTAAGATTTTTTTAAAAAGTTAAAGAACAAGAATTATTGATCTCGAAATTCAAAATTATTGGAGAAAATATATACCATGGACCCATTTATTTGTCTAGTAAAGGAAGTAATCCATACCTTTCTAGCAAAAAGACTTAAAAAGAGCAAGAAATTCCTTACTGGTTATTATAGTTGAAAATGGGTACTTCCTGTTGAAGCTTGTAGTCATTGGGTGTTTTTTGAATGACCTTTGCATATAGTAAGCACTGAGTAAAAGTGTTGAATTGAATGCCTACATATATGAAGGCAGATTTTTTTTTTTAAGGGGGGAGCTGGAAAGTACAGGGTATGGAGACAGTGAGCCTGGGTTCAATTCTTAACTCTAACTTAATACCTGGTATCAAGTAAGCCACCATGTCTTTAGAACTAAGATTTAGTCATATAAAACTAGGTGGTTGGGCTAGATGAACCCTTCTGAACTCTTCCAGCTCTAAATCTTATGTTCTTATGATTTTTGTGTGTGTGTGTGTGTGTGTGTGAGGTTTTGGGGTTGGTTTTTTAGCATTTGAAATTCGTTTCACTGATTCAGTTTATATGTACTCTGGTCATACTACCTATTCATCTCTAAGAAACATTGCAGAAATCTAGACTTTCCTAGCAGGCTGCAAGAAACCTTTTCCAGATTCCCCTCTGATTATTCCCAATTTGTTTCCTTACTTTTCTACATAGTTGTTTGCATGTTTTCTATCTCATTGGATTGTGAGCTCCTTGAGATCAAGGGCTGTTTTTGTATTTCTTTATATTCCCAATGTACCTAGTAGGTATTTAGATTCTTGATGGCTTGAATTGACTGACCTCTGCATCTGGGCTTTGACTGTTGATGCTTCTGTCTGCTATCCAAAAGAAGGGATCCTGTGTCTTAAAGGTGAATTAAGTCTTGCCATTGTTGGTTTCTTTCCTGAGACATGATGACTAAGTAGTCTTGGGGGTGGGGGGAGGGGTGATTTAATTGGTGGAAGGAGCTCCCACTGGTCACTAATAAGAGGTTAAAATGGCTTAGACCCTCTATCCTAAGAGGTAGATGTCTCCTAATCTTTGGGGGCCACAATTGGTCATAGAACATAGCTTATTATCCCTGTTTCTACTCTGCCCACAAGTAATCATACAGTCATCTATGACAAAGCACTTATTCTATCCTATTAAACTAATAAATACTGCTGTAGCTCATGGTGGTGTTTTGTTGCCTCCCGAGTGTAACAGGTCGTGATGGTGTGATAGGAGGAATGCTAGCTTGGGCAAATGTGGTGTGTGAGAAAGTTGAAGGTCTTAATTCAAATCACAGACCTGGAGCTATCACTTAAACTATCTTCGTGTCTCAAATTCTCATCACCTACCTCATATGTTTTATAAACCTTAAAGTGACATCTGTAAAGTGAAGGTGTTAGATTAGAAGCTATCTAATCCACTTATCTTTTGGAATTCCTTGCTATATTTCCTGGACATCACCTCACTCCTGGACTATTGCAGTATCCTGCTAGTTCTACCTGCCTCAAGAGACTTCCCATTCCACTCAGTTCTCCATTCAGCCACTGAAATGATTGCCCAGGTTAGACCATGTTGTTCAGTCTTGTCCTATTTTTCTGTAACCCCTTTTGGGGTTTTCTTGGCAAAGATACTGGAGTGATTTGCTATATCCTTCTCTAGCTTATTTTAAAGATAAGAAATGGAAGCAGATTGGGTTCAATGCCTTGTCCAGGGGTCACACAGTTCATGTCTGAGACCAGATTTTAGCTCAGGTCTTGCTGACTACGGGCCCAATACCCTATCCGCTGTGCCACCTAGCTGCCCTCCAGTAAACTAATGGTTTCCTGTTACCTCCAGGAGAAATCCAAAGAGCTCTGTTTGGCATTCAAATCCCATCACCTTGCTCTGCTCCTACTTTTCTAATCTTAAACTTTATTCCCTGGCAGGTTGTCTTTGATCCACTGACACTGTCCTGACTACTCTACAAACAATCCACTTCATCTCATGTTCAGGGCATTTTCTCTGGCTGTCTCCCTCTGATCTGTGTACTGACCTCCCTGGTTTCCCATCCCAATTGAAATCCCTAGGAAACTTCTCCAGTCCCTCTTAATTCTAGTACCATCCTTCTGTTCATTACTTCCTATTCATATATAAATATAGCTTTCTTTGTAGATACATACATTTACATGTTGTTCCTCCTTCCTCCCCCCCAATTTGATTATGAACTCTTTGAAGACAGGGTCTGTTTTTTTCCTCTTTGTATTCCCAGAGTTTATCACCTGTGCCTGGCACAAAGAAGGAGGTTAGTAATGTCCTTCCCCTAGCTTAAATGCCTTATTATCCTCCCTTTTACTTATCTAAAGCTTACTGCCACTCCAAAGCCACACCAGTCTTTCCTTTGACTTTGTTTTGTATTCAGTATCTGTATTACAACACTTATTCTGTCTTGTAAAGGATTCATTTAAAAGCATAAATAAGGGGCAGCTAGGTGGTGCAGTGGATAGAGCACTGGCCCTGGAGGACCTGAGCTCAAATCCAGCCTCAGACACAACACTTACCAGCTGTGTGACCCTGGGCAAGTCACTTAATCCCAATTGCCTCACCAAAAAAGAAGAAGAAAAAGAAGTATAAATAAGTAGTACATGGCTGTAGTTGTTGGAAACATTTTATCCTCAGACCCAGATGGATTTACACTATGGCACAAGTTTCTAGTTAAATCAAATGTTAAGAAATCTAAAGTGTTTTGGGGTGTTTTTTTTGCCCAAAGTGGTGCTCAAAATGACTTCCTAAGATAACTTTCAAAAGGTAGATCTACAATATCCAGCTTTAAGATAAATTTGTGCGTCTGTGGTAAAGTAGGCTTTTGTGGACCACCCTGGCAACTGAACCCCTCTCTTTTTTTTTTTAAAGTAAGTGTTTATTAAGCATCTGCTGTGTGCCAGGCACTAGTATATCATTTGATGCTCATGAAAACCCTGGGAGGTAGGTGCTATCATTTATGGGGATCCCCATTTTGCAAGTTGAGGAAATTTAAGCCAATCGGGTTAAGTGACTTACCCAAGGTTACATTTGAACTCAGGTATTTCTGACTCTTGACCCATCACTTTATTAGCTGCACTACCTAACTGCCACTTAAGAAAATACAATACAATACAAATTCCTAAGTAGGATGGTTATAAGTTAGGCCTTTATTTCAAGGAATAGTCCCTCCTCCCTGCCACACTATTTCTTGGGGGGGGGGGCAAAGAGGATTAAGTGACTTGCCCAGGGTCACACAGCTAGTGTCAAGTGTCTGAGGTCAGAATTGAACTCAGGTCCTCCTGAATCTAGGGCTGGTGCTTTTATCTACCTAGCTGTCTCTTAAACCCTCCCTCTCACCCCCACCACTCTCAGAAGTCCCATGTTTGTTGTATCTTGGCCTGCTTTATAATGAAATTGTTTTGATTAAGACCATTTGCCCATTGGGGATTGATCTGTATGTGTTAGCCATAAAGTTACTGGCTTTGAGGGAAAATTTTTTTCCTCTAACTTTTCTGCTTGGGGAAAAAACTTAAGAAAATCAAGTGACTTGCCTCTTAAAAAGAATCAGGTCCATGATGATTTTAAGCTCCAGTGTTATCCTTTTGAAAGTTTCCACTATGAAAAATTTTTTTGCCACTACTGAAAGATTTGTAATACTGAGTTTGGGGTGTCAGTGTCAGAAGGCACTGCTAAAACTAACCAAAAGTAAATAGAAGATTGAATGTTATAAATGTCTTAAGAATTCACTGTTCACTACAAAGCACTCTTCTAGTTGCCGAGTAAAAGATACCCCATCACTAGATAAATATGAAGCTCTAGTTTTTCAATTAATAGCTCCCCATCTCATCATATCCAGAATGGAACTCATTTTCCTTTAGCTTGTCCCATCTCCCCACTTGACCATTTCTACTCGCTGTACTGCCATGCTTGCTTCATAGTTAACTTGGACTGTTTTGTACCCAGTCACCCCATACCTAGTCAGAAGCAGCCTTTAACTGTAACATAAGGAATTTATTTTAGTAGGATCTGGAAAACTCAGGATGTATAGACAACAAAAAGATTGTTTACAAATGCAGTAAGAAACATTTTGAGCAAGTTGTTTCATTGGAAGTTGGAATAGCCCCACAGGTCCTTTGGACTAGGTGACCTCTCATGGTTTTCAAGGCTTTAAAAGATTTTCAGCCCTACAATTAGTGAAGAATCTTCTTAGTCTGTCATATCACTGTTCAAACTATGTTTTTCCTCAGGGGTTCTTAAACAATAGAAAGTCTTAAAATACTTTTTATGGGTAGAATTGAGTTCATGGAACTTTGGTTAGGCTAATAAGTAGTAAGATCACTACATTTAAAGATTAATTCTCCCAAGTTATGGGGGGGGGGGTTGCTGAAATTGTCACATTTATGGGTTGATGGAGTTTAATGTTAGTATAAATTGAACTTACTGTGTCTTGGGTTTGTAATTCAGCATAAGTTTGAAATACTTAATTGCTCTTCCTTTCATTTCATAAATTGCTAGTAGTTATCTGGTGGGGGGGGGTAGGCTTTTGGGGAGAGGGTGATTGATACCTTACACAGTAATCTCAGGACTGATGGCTTGGTCTGTGACCTGACCTCTAAGATTGTTGACTTCACTATAAAATGAGGGCATTGTATATGACGACCTTTTATAGTTCTGGAAATCTTGTTTTCTAGGAAAGATAACCACTAGAAAGACTAACTATAGTTTTACTCATCAAATAAATTTAAGTGCCTGCTTTTAAAGTCATTTATACTCGATGCTAAAGATAAATTAAAACTCTCTGACCTTGAGTGCTTACATTCAACTAGGGTGTGGCTTCTTAACCTGTTAGGTCTCCGGATAGATTTTATTGGGGGGGGGGGATCTGAACTTTGCTAGGAAAAAAAATTACATCTTTAAATATAATTGTTTTCCTTTGTAACTCTTGTATTTTATTTCATTACATTTAACAACACTGATAAAAAGGATATGTAGGCTTCACCAAACTGTCAGAGGAATCCATGACATAAAAAAGTTAAGAATTCCTTAAACAAGGGGGAAATACACTATAAATACAGATAAGTATGAAGAAACAATTTGGATGAGAAACTGGAGAAGACTTTCATGTTGCAGTTCTACTTTGAGAGGTTTGGGGGCAGTTTGGGGTTTTTACTATTTTTGCCCCAAATTGATGTTGCATGAGAATATTTTAAAACTGCAAGGCATCATGCAAGTTATAAGCTAATTATTAATTGTACCTTTTTTCCATAAAAGTATTTTATTATTTTTCAGTTACATGCAGAGATAGTTTATAAGATCTCTAGTTTCAATTTTTTCTCCCTCCCCAAGACAGCAAGCAATCCAATATAGGTTATATATGTACAATCACATATTAAGTGTACCTTAAAGACAGGTGGTTATATAGTCCAAATTTATAAAGCCAGTTCCCCAAAAGTACATAAAAATTTTAACATGATGAACTTTAAACACTTAGTACATATCTGTAGTTCTAACTTTTTAAAAAGTGAATTCAAGCATCCTAAACTGGAAAGTTACTTTGTCTAAAAATGATACTGGGTACAAATGTCAAATTTTAAATTGTATAATAACAAATTATTTTATGGGATTAGAAAGCTAACATTGTAATACCCAGACTTGCCCCAAATCAGTTTTCAATCCACACAAATCAATAGTTCGTATATTAATGATCTTAAAAAACCCTGATCCTTTAAAACGAATAAGTCAGGTTATATATGCTGAGTGGACTTAATGGTCAGACAAAGACAGATGTGGATTTAGGTACTGTGATACTCAACAAATAATAGCCTTATCTCTAGCATGCTGCATATGAAGGTCTGGCATTCAGTTCTTTCATTAAAATACTTCCCTTTCCTGTTATTTGACCATATAAATCAAACATCTCCAGTAACTTCTTCTGACCAATGGTTTCAGGACCATCAATCTTGTTTCCAAGATTTAGGACAGGCACATTACCTATTGTTTCATCTGCCAAAAGTGAATCAAGTTCTTTTGATTCTAAGTCATTTATTGTCTGCACAGTACATTAGAAAAGTAGTTCCTTTTCTGGCAGAGGCTGATTTTTTTTTTTTTGCTCACACTCTTCGAGCTTGCCTTGCCCACCTAAATGAAAAGTAGTAAAAGTCATGTCAACCACAGTCAGTTCCTCTGGTATGGGGTATAATGTAGGCACATGTTGTCCAAGCTGTCATCTTTTAATGTGTGTTCTTCAGCATTGCCCAATCCAAGAAATAATTTACCAGATTTCTTATATAGTCCTAAAAACTAAAGTACATTGCAGAAACCACTGTAAATCCAGTCACATATAGAGGACATAATCCAGATTTTAAAGGATCTGATGGGGGAAAAATGCTTTTCCTTATCTCAGCCTCTACTCTGTCTTAGCTAGAATTGTCTTGAAGTGACATTTATTAAATACTTTCCATGTACTTATAGGCCCTATAGATAAACAAAAGGAAAATAAATCCATGCTCAAGAAGCTTGCATTCTGCTCAGGGTTGGGGAATAGAGGAGTTACAGCAGGGTTAAGAAAAGATAAAATATATTCAGAGACAATGCTAGGTCATACCAAAGCCCAGTTAATGCCACTCTCTTTAGATCAGAGGTTTGCTAAAGACTACATTCATAGCCCAGATTAGTTTTTACTTGTAATAATGTATCACTAACCATAGCCATGTCTATTTAAGTAGAATTCAAGAATACACATCTGTAAAACAATGTAGTAGTCTTTGTATCTAGAGGCCACCCAGTACATGCCAACAGTGGAATCACATCAAATGTGGTGATACTGTAGAACTGGAAACACCAGCTATGTCATTATTTATTACACCCTTCCTTTCCCCCCTAAGTCCTCTTCTCTCCAAGTTAGATTTCACCTGTCATTCAGCTGATCTTACTTGGTTTGCCATTACCTGGGCTGAATATAATTTACATTAACAGTCTTGGTGAGATCCAGTTCCTAGAGGTCACGTGAGCTTCTCAAATCCTAGAGGTGAGAGAAAAGTACTGCAGTTTGCATCTCAGCATTCCTGCCCTCAGGTCCTCCTGAATCCAGGGCCAGTGCTTTATCCACTAGATCAAAGCTGCTTAACCTGTGGGTTGTGATAGAGTATGGGGTCAAGAACTGAACATGAGAGTCAAGAAAAAATTGGCAACACTAAAAGGTTATGTATACCTATATACCCAAGGTCACGTAAAAAATGTCTTAGGTGAAAAGGGGTCAAGAGTAGAAGAAGTTTAAGAAGCCCTGTTCTAGATTACAAAAGAGGCTGCCTTCCAAGACAGTATTAGTCAATAAAATGCCGAAGTAGAACAGCTAACATCTTGACTGGACCACTGATTTGTAAAAGGCAGAGGAGACTACTATGAAATAACACAAGAAAGAAAGGTTTGGACTTAGATTTTGAAGAGCTTCAAATGGTGTGTTGAGTTTTTATTTTATCCTAGTGGCAGCAGGGATCCATTGAAGGAAGACTTAAGGCCATCCACATTCGGCCATGGCCTTTAGGAAAATTATTTTGGCAGCTCTTAATGCAAGGTCCTTTGAAAGGGGAGAGACTAGAAACAAGGAAGACCAATTAGGTAATTATTGCGATTGTCCTGGTGAAAAGTGGTGAACATGAAGTAGATTCAAGAGATGATATGGAGGTAGAATAATCAGCAAAACTTGGCAGCTGTTTGGGGAGGAGGGAAGAGGCTTAGGGAAAGGTAAAAACATGCTATATTTAACATGAGTACTTATCACTTAGTGTATTTGTAACTGTAGCCAAGGGCAAGTCACTTAACTTCCTTAGGTCTTAATTTCCTCAGCTTCAAACTGAGGTCATCTACATCTAGTAGAGGGCTTCTTAAACTCTTTCCACTCGAGACCCCCTTTGGCCCCCAAAATTTTTACGCAACCATGGGTATATAAAACAAGTATGCATGACCTTTTACTGTTGCCAAATTTTTCAAAACCCTCACATCCGGTTATGTGACCCCATGTGCCGGTGTGAACCACAGTTTAAGAAGTTAGGATCTAGTGCAGCTCCCCTTTGTTACAGCTACCTGAAAACTCCCTTCCAGCTACAAATCTGTATGATTCTCTGATTCCTAGGTTGTGAGCCTTGATGACTGATTTGGATAGTGGTGTCTCAAACAGATCAAAATGAAGGAAATGGTGCCATTAAAAATTTATCTTTAGTTCTTAAGACTTCATTTTCAAATATCTTCCTTCCATGCTCTTCAGGCTCCTTTAATGCTCAAATGGATTTTGTTTTGTTTTTTAAAAGACTTAAATAGAATATAAATGAAAGGGTGTAGGGAGGGGGAGCATTTCAACAAAATTAATCAGTGCATCAAAACGTCAGGGGAGTCTGATATATGCTATGTTCCATGTTTCACATTCATAGTCCCTAGGTCCTTGTCTGTTCCATCCCCCACCCTCCTAATGGACCATTCTATTTTGTTATTTTCCCAGGGAGTAGAGCTAAGACTTAGAAGCAGTGTGATTTGATAGCCAAGAAGGCTGGTTCAGTCTTAGGCTGCACTGAGGCAATGTCCAGGATTGATAAGGTAATGATAACCGCCTCTGTGCTCTACCCTGGTCAGACCACATTTGGAGTATCATATTCAGATCTAGGCACCACGTTTTAGGAATGACATTGTGGACTTAGTGAGTGAACAAAGAAGGACAACCGTCTGGGGATGTTTAGTTTGGGGAAGAGGGCATGAGAGCTATCTTTCAATTATGTGAGAGACTCATGGGGAAAGATTAAATTTGGTCGTCTTGGTCCTAAAGGGTACAGAACTTGGAGCAGTGGGTAGAAATTGAAAAGTGGTCAATTTCAGGCTTGATGTTGGGAATCCAATACAATATAAAATCCCATGCCCAGCACTGTGCCTGGAACCTGGTGTAGGCACTCAATGTTTGTTGCATTTACTTGAAGGGAAAACTTCCCAATAACTAGAATTATCCAAAAGTAGAATATATTGCATCAGGAGGAACTAGATTCCCCTTTGCTTTTGGTGGCCTTTTGGTAATAATTGGATGACCACTAGTTAGCAGATTGATGTTGAGTACTGATTAACTGAGGTCTCTTCCAACTGAGATTCTCAATGTTACTACTTCAGAGTTGCTTTATTGATTGTGGGAATAAGCCCACGAAGGACAAGCACCCTTTTTTTAGATTTGCCTAAATGCTATTACTCTTCCTATTTGCTATCATAATTGTCAGAGTATGATTTCCCATGTCTGGTTGAAGTCTTCCTATATAATAAATGCTTTGAAGCTGCTGCTTATAAACATCTCAGGAGATCAGAAAAGCTTAAAATATCTTGAGTTGCTTTTTGAAAAAAGCCTACTTTAAGATAGATCTTTGCACTCCTAATATCATTTGAATAATCTGATTAGTTTTTATGCCACTACTGAAAATGACTTTCACAAGTGAATAAAAAACTTTATCTGTCACATAAGGAGATGCTGCCTAAAGGATCAAATATCCTAAAACTTAAGTTGGAGTTCTCTATAGTTAAAATGTGGAGTAAGTTCTTAAATTTCTTATAGTGAGGAATTATTTGGCTTTGGGGTGGAGGAGAGAGGTGTCAGCAGTTCTCAAACTTTTTGGTTCTAGGATCCTGTATACTATTAAATTTATTGAGGACCCCTTCCCAAGAGCTTATGTTTATATGGGCTCTGTCTTTTGATATTTATCACATTAGATATTAAAAGCTCTTAAAGGTATTATGAAAACAATTTTGACCCCTAAGAGTCCTCTCAGACCTAAGCACTGGTATATGCTAACTCTAAGGTATTAGCACCTTATGTTAATGGGGGGATTCTTCATCAGTAACCTAAGTGCCTATTATAAGGTTACCATTAAATAATACAAGTGTGAGGCTTTCCTCACTGCTCAATTAAAAGCCCTTTTATTAAAGGTTTATATTGAGAAGCATTAGGAATAGCAGTTATTGTTGGAAAATCCCATTTTTCACATGGAGGGACTGAATTAAAATTACTTAACTCAAAGTTCTTGGGAGACTCGGGATACAATCTTGAAAGTAGCCTTCATTACATAGATTAAGGTTATACATATCTTGCCATCACCCACAAATGTTCTATTTCCATATTCATGATCCATGATCAGAAATTACCTTATTTGATTAGTTTTTTGTCATTTTACCTCTTCCTCTGCCTTGCAGTTCCCCATATCTAACCTTTATCTTCACTGTAACCTTCAATCCCTTACCTCCTTAGTTCTTTACCTGCCAGTAACCCCTACAATGCTTATACTGACCTCCCTTTCCCATCTTGAACGAGTTACACTGTCCTCTTCTCATGAATCCTTTGCTTCCTTATTCTATCTCTTGATCTTGCTCTGCCAAGCCTTAGCCTTGGCATATTCTTGCCATCTATTGCCTTCATTCCTGCTTATTTAATGCCAAATAAAGCTGGAGAAAATCAGAAAACTTTGCTGACTGAGTCCTCTACAAGCTTTTTACACAATCTCAATTGGGTCTTCACCTTAGCAAAGCAAGTCTTTTGTCCCTCCCTAATTAGTTTACTATTCCACTCACCACAGTAACTTTTTTCCAAACATTTTCTTCTGTCCTCAAATCTCATGTCTTCCCCCTCTTCTCCACCTGAGAAATTTGTCTCATTTCACTGGAAAAAATGAAGCCAAAAGCTTCCTCTTATTCCTTCCTCTTCATTTCACGTTAGTCAAATACTTTCTGCTACTGTTCTTCACCCTTTTGGTCCTCCTTGCCAGGGCATACTTCTTTATATGTACAAGTAGTCTCATTCCATCCCATCTTTTCTAGTAGATTGCCCCTTCCAACATCCCTACTCTAACTAATCTTCTTTATTTATTCCCTTTCTGCTGGCTGTTTTCCTGCTGCCTACAAACACTCATATCTTCCTCAGCCTCTCTTGATTCATTTATGCACAGTAGCTCTCCTTTTTATGACTTAAGTTCTTGAGGCCATCTTTAATCAGTACTTCTCTACTAACTTTCCTCTTAAGTATCTGCAGTCAGTCACTCCCAAGGCTCTGTCCTGGACCCCTGAATTTGTAGGTTCTTCCTATGTGAGCTCCTTGATAGCAAGGACTGTTCTGTTTTGTTTTCTTTATATGCCTAGCATTTATCACAGTACCTAGAGCACAGTAGAAGTTTAATAAATGCTTGTTGATTGACCAACTGACAAGGAGAATCATTTTTGTAGCCTGCTGATCTGTGTATCTAGCTTCATGAAGAATGTCCTTCTAAACCATCCCTTTTTTAGACTTATATCTCACCAATAGATTCAGTGCTTTTCTAAAGTCTAGAATTCCAGTCTTTGACCTAGAAGCATTTATGAGAGTTGGTTGGTGGCACCTTTTCTTGGATGATAGTGCGGGAAAGGGAGATTACTTGTTTTATGTTGCCACCTCTAAATTTAGTGAAAGAGGGCAGCTAGGTGGTACAGTGGATAGAGCACCAGCCCTGGAGTCAGGAGGACCTGAGTTCAAATTTGACCTCAGACACTTAACACTTACTAGCTGTGTGACCCTAGGCAAGTCACTTAACCCCAATTGCCTCCCCCCTGCCCCCCAAAAAAAATTTAGTGAAAGAATAGAAGCAGCTACAAAGGGGAATGGGAAACTAGTCCAGTTAGTAGGTGGGTTGTTTTTTCTATAAATGACAGTTTTTATTTTCATTATTACTGCTTTTGCTTGTGTAATTTATCCAGTAATAAATGTTTGGTAATTGCCTGGCATGTTTTACCAACTAGTATATCAGAGTGTTAGCTCTTTATTATTGAAGGTGCTTTGATATAATTTTTAAATGTTAGATTTGACATCAGAAACTGTAATCAAGTCCATACATTGGCAGACTTCTATAACTGGGCAAGTCTCTTAACCTGAGCTAGTTTTATCATTTGTAAAATGGGATGGGTGGTACCTGACTATGCTATTTCATAGAATTATTGTAAAAATCAGATATGATTATATAAATTTAAAATGGTAGTACAGCAGCATCAGGAGTATTGTGCTAGGACTATGAGGGACAGTTAATTTGAGGAATTATGAATTACAGTGCTTTTTTTTGCTTTGACAATAAAAGATGAGAGGGGATTTGCATTATAGTCTCACAACAACCAGTCTTGAGGCAGCTGACACAAAAGCAAAGGTGTTAAAGGATTTTATACACTGTTGATCACTCTTGTATATTGAATTCTCTGTCACGCTTCTGCTTCCTTCTCTTACCAAACTTGCTGGTTTAGGTCTGAGGTTCTGTAGATGGACAAAGAAATGAAAGGAACAGTTCATTTTATCACAATCTGAGTTAATGAAAAGGAGCAGTAAAGCAGATAAATGCAGTATACTCATATCTTCAACTGCCTTCTGCCCCTCCCTCATAATTACATGACCGTTATCACCTTAGTTCTTTCTTAGTTGAACTTTAGTAGTTTGTTATACCCTGAACACCTAGCACATATGTAGAGAGGGAAAGGTATTGTTTAGATTTGATTACATTTTGACAGGGAGAGAGGTTGGGTGGTTCTGAGATCATGCTGGATCTATCTTCACTTTTAGCTAATTATACCTCATGATATGTTAAAGATTAGATTATTTTTAATTTGTATTTCTAATACTAGATGCCCCCAAAATTTTGTTTACTAACTCCCTGACCAAGCAAAGAGAAAACTAATCTATTAATATCCTCCTTTCCAACCTTTTAGATTACACACTTGGAAAAACATTGTCGTGATATACATTTTATTAAAATGCTTTAATTTTTTTTAAAAATTACCTCTGTTTTGAGAGACCTTTTCTCTCATTTAAAAAGTAATCTTTGGAAAATGAAGACTTATACTTTTGCTGACTGACTTTAGTCCTTTTTCAAATAGTAACAACCCTATCTACTAGACCATACCTTTTAACTTGTGAGGTGCTGTTTGGCTGATTTTTTCACTTCAGAAACACCATTAGGGAATGTTGTGGCTTTTCCCTCCTGTCTGAGTCTGTCAGAAAGGATCTATACAGTTCCTATCCCCTCTGTTCTCCCATTAATGCACTCCCCCTCCCCCCAGTCATCTGAAGAGCTGCAAACTGAACTTTGGCAGGAGAGCTTCAAAGAAAAAGGCCAACTTGCTGGAACACCTGCTATGTCCTATTGGAAAGGTCAGCTACATTTAGTATGAGGCATGAAGAATAGGACTTCTAGTGAATGGTCAGGGGGAAAACATTAAAATTGAACATTTTGACATTAATTACCAAGAATCTTTAGGCAGTAACTATAAATTATTGCTAATGTCTGCTGGCTATTTACCAGTAAGTGGCTTCAATTTCTTAATATAATGGAATCTCCAGAAGCAGCAGACTAATTTCCTAAAAGGGATCATTGTTTTGCTTGCAATTTATGTGATCTTTCTTTGAAATGGTGAGGCCATTTACCATTTTAAGAGTGTAGGAGGCAAGATTAATGACTCCAGATTTTCACTTGGAAATGAAACTCTTACACTTAATTGTCTTCTAGAATCAAATTGAAGCTCAAAACAACTTGTAAACTGTTAACATATTATGGGTGACAGGTAGTCATCCAAGAATTTTGTAATTGGCTGCTCATCTTAAAAAATTTAAATAACTAGAACCTGGAGATGTTAAGTAGGGTGATATACAATTAATTAAGCCTGAAAAAAATTAGTTAGAATTTTGTGGGACTTAACAAACAAGATAGTTCAGATTTTATCCTTGAGGCAAGAGAGGAGCCACTAGATCTTCTTGAGCAGAGTAGTAGCAGTAGGGTCAGACCCTTACTTCAGGAATACAAATTTGGCAGTTCTATGGAGGGCAGAGAGTCATGTGGTGGAGAGAAAAGGAATTCAAGCTAAATTGCAACACCAGGTGTGAGGCAAAAAGAAGAGGGAAAATCTTAAGAGTATAAGATAATTTCAAATTTGAGTTTGAAGGATGGTGGTGATATCATCAAGAGGAACAGAAATTGAGAGGGTTTTTTGGACACGCTGAATATGAGAACCCTATTGGAGCTATCCAGTAGGCAATAGGTGACTCCTGAAAGGGAGGGAAGGCAGGATAGCGATAGCATGGTGCTTTAGTTCAGTAGAGAGAATAGAGGTGGGGCTGGGGATTTCTGCACCAAAGCAGCCATGAGGGAGATCACCTGGGAGTGGGGGGATGTTAGAGAAACATTCCCAAATCTATGTAATAATTCTATATATTGGCTGTAAAAATTGTAGAGAGGAGTGAGTGTGTGTGTGAACGTACATATATATGTATACACACATGCTGTTTAAGAAATTTTTAAATTTTTTTTATTTAATTTTTTTTTAGTGAGGCAATTGGGGTTAAGTGACTTGCCCAGGGTCACATGGCCAGTAAGTGTTAAGTGTCTGAGGCCGGGTTTGAACCCAGGTACTCCTGACTCCAGGGCTGGTGCTCTATCCACTGTGCCACCTAGCTGCCCCAAGAAATATTTTTAATTGATGTGATCTTCAAAAATCATTTTTCTTAAGCATGGTCAGCATAAATGAAATACAGTAACTTTAAATACTTGTAGCTAACTGAATTGAAGTTTACTAATCTGTTTTGTGAAAATCATTCTAAAATACATTTACAAAAGCAGGAGGCTTCCTGATACATTACATGTATACAATTTACACGTGTATATTTATAAGATTACAATTTTAAACCCAGAAAGGACAATCATTTCTAACTTTTTCATATTTCAGGAAACACAATAGTTTTGGTTTTTTAATTGCTTACATGGCAGGATCAAGGCTAGAAGAACCCAAAGGCTCTTGGACTTCATTGTTTTCTCTGTCATAGACAGGGTTCTTAACCGTTTTTGAATCACAGATCCCTTTGGCAATCTGGTGAAGTTCCATAGGACTTCTCAGAAATGTTTTAAAATGTATAAAGTAAAATACTTCAAATTATAAGGTAAACCCATATATTTTGAAATACATTTATCCAAAAAAAAAATTTTTTTTAACCACCAAGTTCACCATTGCCTTACATCTTGGGGGATACAGTATTAAATATGTTATCTCTTAATATTATATTCTGGCTGTTGCATTTAAAAAATCTTCTATCAGTTATGTTCTCAGTCTTAGAACATCAGTTTGCTGCCAGATAACTTGTCTTGTTGATTCTTGTCCTGTCTGCCTTTTACACTATAACCTCCCCATTTTGCTGTTGCCCCCTACTTACTTCCTTTCTCTCCCTAGTAAGTGTCAGGTGTCTGAGGCCAGATTTGAATTCAGGTCCTCCTGAATTCAGGGCTGGTGCTTTATCCACTGTGGCACCTAGCTGCCCCTATAGTGTGCTTTTTATAGAACTTGGTGGCCTAACTTGCTAACCAGGCACAATGTCCTTTGTGCTTTGTTGAACTTTGAGCTTTTGATTTTCTTAGTTTAATCTGACCCATCTCATCATTGGAATTTGTAGCTATTTTTTATCCTAGCTATTTTTAGATGGGAAAAGACAAAAGGTTTTCTTGGTGTTTTTTTTCCAACTCACATTAAGTCTATATTTATTTAGAAATTACTATTAGAGTAGGGAAATTATATCAGTTTTTAAAAACATCTCTTAATCTGTGTGACTCTAAAACCCCGGTTCCTTCAGTGGTTTGCCTTTGGCCTAGACATGTATTGAAAACTTGTAGGCAGACTCTCTTTTTAGAAAGCAGTAGATTGTGTGTGTGTGTGTGTGTGTGTGTGTGTGTGTGTGTGTAATAACTTTTTATTCATCCCTTGGAGGATAAGCATTGGACTATGTGATTTTGTTGCTCTCACTATGACAAAGTGTCTCATCTTTGTCTCTTTTCCAATTGCCACTACCTGGTACTTCATTATCATCCTTGTAGGCTATTCTAATCCCACTGCCCCCTCATTCCACCCCACCCCCCCAAAAAAAGTCTTTGCCACCCATTCTCTATCTTTTCCAATCTTTACTCTTCAATAGAATATCTTACAGATCTGATAACGTCACTCCAGCTTAGGTCTTTAGTGCCAATTAAGTGCAGACTGCTTTGGCATTTTAAGCCTGCCCCATTCTGGCACTTTTTTTTAACTCCCCTTCATGGCCAAATTTCATAATTAATAATAAATTTCTGGGTAAGTAATAATTTATTAATTAGGCTAGCAGGTGATCAATAAGAGGTCAGTGATATTGGTAACAAAAGACCCCTCAAGGAGGTCCCTTGAATGTTTAAAATACCTTTGGAAAGAGGATTGTCCCTGACAGTGGAAGTCAGCTCTGATTGGTTAACAGTTAATGAGAGAATGAATATGATTAGAGATGGGCCTTTTCTAATGAGAGGCTGGGTGTACCTGACTTTGATAATGTCTTTGCTCTTGGACAAAGACACTAGTTTCCGTCCAAATTCACCTATGTTAGATTCTTTTTACCCTTCTAATCAGCAATAAGCTCTCCTAATTGTGTGGGGTCCTGCCCAAGATTGAGGAGAATGTCTGGTCAGCTCTGTACTTCACAAGAACTGGGTTTTGAATGAAGAAATAAAAAGGGGAAAAAACTAAAAACCAACCTACTAATAATTGATTATTGATTATCAAAAAGAGACTCTTGGGGCAGCTAGGTGGTGCAGTGGATGGAGCACCGGCCCTGGATTCAGGAGTACCTGAGTTCAAATCTGGCCCCAGACACTTAACACTTATAGCTGTGTGACCCTGGGCAAGTCACTTACCCCCAATTGCCTCACTAAAAAGAAAGAAAAAAGAGACTCTTTGGGTCCCATATATAATATTGATTATTAATGTGATAAGAAAACAATCTTTTCTTACTGTCTACTTGAAACAAAGGTCCATTTTTTTTAATTCCAACTTCCTCTCAGTTCTATAGCACGTCATAAAATGTTTGCCTCTGAAGGATTAGAGTTGAAGTTGACTCAAAGGGGAATGAAAGGGACTATGATGGGTATGAGTAGTCTGTAGCACATTGCTAATAGTGTATTATGAAAGAGGAGATGACGGATAAGTTATCAAAGAAAGGCATGTGGGAAAAGGGCTGGTCACATCTTGAGCACAGGATAGTGTGGTGGACAACATTCATGACTTCAGAAAATGAAAAAGGGACCTCAACACAGCAGGTGAAACCTCCCCCCCTCCTCCTCCCCCATGTTGAACTTATGGGAAAGAACATGGGTTAGTCACACAGGCCAAACAGACAGTGAAATGCATTCATTTCATTATCATTGAACTATTCAAATCAATGAGATTATGGTTTGAGTATCAAGAGTGCAATGCTGCACACCTAGAAAGTAATCTACATTTGTTATTTTTACTTCCTCAATGCCCATTCATTTCATTTGTCAACTCCATATGGAATGGTTTCTGATTTCCTGACTTGATTGAAACTACTCTCTCAAAGGTTACCAGTGTGACCTCCTAATTGCTAAATCCTATGATTTTGTCCTTGTTTATTTCTGACCTGTCAGCCTTCTCACTTGAGGGAACACTAACTTCTTCCTCCATTAGCTTTCGACTGCCCTTTTACCTGTGTCATACCTGTGCTTATGTGACTATTTGGTCTCTTGCTATTTCATCTTTCATGTTCTTCAAGATTCTGTTATGAACTCTGTATTCTTATCGATTTACTCTAGTCCCATAGTTAGCAGCAATGCCTCCCAGAATCTATGTACCTTTTGGACCATATGTACTTGGATGCCCACTAAATACTTCATCACAATGTTCAGAAACCTGAATTCCTCAAAATGTTCTTTCTTTCAAGCTCTCTGGATAGTTCCATTATCCTCCTATCACCCAGGTTCAAAACTTTGGAGCTACCATCTGCTCTTTCCTCTTCACCCCAATAGCAAATAAGTTACCAAGTTCTTTTAATTTTACCACTGTAGTTCTCAGACCTTCATCACCTCTCACCTAAACTATTACAATATCATATAATTGACTTCTCAACTGTCTTCTCTCTTCAGTTTATTCTTCATATACCTGCTAACATAATGATAACTTTGTTATATTCCCTGTGTCCACAAACTTTCAGCAGCTTATTTGCTCTTGGGATGAAATATGATCTTGTTAGCCTGATATTTAACACCCAGCATAGTCTGGTTTCAGTGTCTGGCAGTTTTAGTCCACATTACTCCCCTTCACACACTTTGTCCCAGCCAAATTGAACTATGCAGTTCTCCAAATTCATTGTGACAGTCCCCTGTGCCTGGAAAACAGTTCTTGCTCAGTCTTTCTTTGCCTTTCAGAATCTTCCTTTCTTGAGACAGTGTGTGGGATACTGCAAAGATTGACCAACTTGAAATCAGGAGAGAGACCTAGAACTGGTTTGAATCTCCCTCTTCTGATACCTTTCTTCATTCATTTATATAGTGCAGATAATATCTGTAGTACTTAATCTCGCATGAGTTGTGGAGAGGATACTTTGCTTGAACTGAAAATTTCTTAATAAATATCAGTTAATGTAAATTCAAGGTTCTGTTCAAGTGCTGCTACTTCTGTATTTCTTTCCCTTCTCTCTCCTACAAACTAAAAGTGTTCTCTTCAGTTTTTCTTAACACTTTGACTGTCATTTGTCACCTTCTTTCCCTACTTTGCTTTTATCCTATGTACCAGTGTGTATGTGTCTCAGTCCCTCAGCTGACAATAGAATACTTGGAGCACTGTCAATTTTTGCTGTTCACAAGGAGTACATTGAATTTTTTTTTTAATTTAAATTCAACTATAAGTTTGAGCTAAAACTTAGTGTATGAAATGTGGCAAATATTCTTTCTGGGCTCACTATCTATCCTAGGGTCAGTCTAGCTTACATCTCTCAGGGTTTCTAGGATTAACCCTGAAGGGTCAGGGTATTTGGCTCAAGTCTCTATTCTGAGTGTCTCCTCCCTTCCCCCTTTTAACTGCCAGATGATTTTCAGTGAACATTTATAAAGGGATATTTACTTTGAAGACTTGGCAAGAATAGCTATTAACATTTTTCCCTAGGACTTTGGGGCTCTTAATCAGAGGTGTCAACATGTGGCCCACAAAGACTTGAGTCCGCAATATGATTTTGAACCAGATTCAAATGTAATTCAGAAATATTTAACAAAATAAAAATACATTAGAACACGGATAAAATTACATTTGAAAACCAAGTCAATATGCAGCTCAGGGATCCTTATGTATGGATTGCTGACATGTCTGTAACCACCCACCCCCTTTCTATTTGAGTTTGACAGCACTGCCCTATATGATCAGTAATTGTGGGGAGAGTGAACTCTGATTTAATGTAGATTCCTCCATAGTCTTGCATCCTACCAAGTTTACATTCAAATGCTGAATAGGCTGCTTTGTGAATCATCATTTCAGCTGTCATTGGAATGGATCCCAAAGTTCAATCCAAAGCTTGCTTTTCAAAGCATCAGTGCTGGGGACTGGCTGCAAAATCCATCATAAATTCAGATTTTTGGACTTAAAGACCTCAATTGGCTTATTCTCCTGACTTCTCAAAACTTGCATAGTTAGAGTTTCAAGATAATCATCTTCACTCAAAATGAGGTCCTCAGATCTAGCAATCTTCCAAATTCTAATTAACTTTGCATAGGTGTGGGCATACCCTCCTACCCTCCACTTGGTATTCCTTCCCAAAACTTCCCTTCTGATGTGATTCTTGAACAGGTCTTGCCACAGATTTCTAAATAGAAAATAACTACCATATTGGAGGCCTTCTCCCCTGCTTCCCCTGTTCTTTTAACATAAACAATTGGGGAGATGAAGTTTGTTTGTTTTTTAATAGTGAAAAACTATTATTTCTATATCCCTAAACTAGCTTGCATTTTCAGTGGTGCTGATGCTTATGCAGTACAATTAAAGTACTGTTTTAAAATGTATAATCCTATGGGGCAGCTAGGTGGCACAGTGGATAAAGCCACGGGCCCTGGATTCAGGAGTACCCGAGTTCAAATGCGGCCTCAGACACTTGACACTTTCTAGCTGTGTGACCCTGGGCAAGTCACTTAACCCCCATTGCCCTGCAGAGGGAAAAAAAAATGTATACTCCAAACTCCACAATGAAAATCTAGTGAGCTTTTAAAATAAGGGGCGGGGGGGGGGAACTATATCAATTTGTTTTTAGAATGTTCTTCTAAGATTTGAATATTTTACAAACTTAATCTCTATCCTAAATTAGCCTCATGATGAATTACATATAATTTTTGTTTCAATACTTAACTCTTAACATCTGCTTTTCAAAAGTGGTACAGAGAGACAGGTCATACCAAAGCCCAGTTTTAAGGTATTTAGTGTAGCCATTTTGACCTCAAATAACTAGCCATGTTGGTAAGTCTGTTTGCTCATTCTAATGAGGGTGTAAGCCAGCTCATTCTGCTGGACTTCAGGCCTCTGGAGGTGAGAAGTGGGGTTTATTCATAATTGCAACCAATCACCAGAACCTTAGGCTGGCTTCTGAAAAATAGAGCAAAATGTTGTAAGTGAAGTATGATTGACCCACACACGATTACAGAAACGGCCCCTTTCATTATCCCTTCAGGTGTTTTTTCTCAATTTTGTTGTAGTGTGAGCCACCCCACCCCCAACACACACCTATCCATTTAATTTGGTCTGCCTGATACTCTGCCCCAAAGCCTATTAATTATTTAACTTGTGTTACAGGTTTTTAAAAAACAACACAGTTTTCCCATTTTTGGACATAAAGAGGAGAAAGTAGAACATGGTTGACTAGAAGCCAGATATCTGGGGCATGATACAGCTCTTACCTGCTGGTGGACTTAAGTCATTTTAACCTGTCTGGGTCTCAGTTTCTTCTTGGTTATAATAAAGAATGGAACTGGGGACAGCTAGGTGGCACAGTGGATAAAGCACTGGCCCTGAATGCAGGAGTACCTGAGTTCAAATCCTGGCTCAGACACTTGACACTATTACTAGTTGCGTGACCCTGGGCAAGTCACTTAACCCCCATTGCCCCACCAAAAAAAAAAAAAAAGAATGGAACTAGCTGAAGTTCCTTCTAATTTATATCATCCCATTCAGTTCTTGTAACCAATGGCTCAGAATGACAACTTGGGGTTCAATCTTGAAAGCTTCTCAAGAATAACTCAATGGTTTAGGTTCTAGAAGCATCTTTAATTTGTCTGGTTCCTAAGATCTTTAATTCTTCTATAAGCATCGAGCTAACAATTTGCATTTAAAATATTTTAGGAGAGGTTTATTAAAAGGGACTTGTGTCTGGTTAATAGCAATAAAGTTGTTAAGGCCCCCTTTCTAATGAGGGTTTTTTTCCTTCTTACTTTCCCTTAATTCTTGCTCCTTGCAGTACTTCTGAAAGTACCTTACTTCTGGTATCACCCTTTATGGCTAAATCCTGTACCCTTTTTGACCTTGTTTTGGTATATGGTGTAAGATGTTGGTCTATGCCTAGTTTCTACCATACTATCTTCCAGTTTTCTCTGCAGTTTTTGTCAAATACTGAGTTCCTCTCCCAGAAGCTGAAGTTTTTCAAACAGTAGATTACTATAGTAATTTACTACTGTCTCTCCTGTGCCTAGCCTATTTCATTGATCCACCACTCTATTTCTTAGCCAGCACCAAATAGTTTTGATGACTGCTGCTTTATAGTATAGCTTCAGATTTGGTACGGCTAGCCCAACTTCCTGTGCGTTTTTTTTTTTCCATTAGTTCCCTTGATATTGAAGTACCTGATTTCTGAGATTGTCTCATTTATCCCTGCATATAGCTTGTTTGTACATAGCTGTTTGCATTGTCTCTATCATTTGATTGTGAGTTCCTTAAGAGCAGAGACTGGTTTTGCCTTTCTTTCTATCACTCAACATTTAGCACAGTTCCTGGAACTTAATGTGCTTTAATAAGTGCTTCTTGACTCTTATTCTATCTCCATTTTTTTCTATTTGCATAGCATTTTGCCAAATTGTCACAGAATGCCCAAAGGCCCCTGCTGGAGGGGATTGATTATATTGACTGGATGCTGATTAACTCATTTAAAGTTAATTCAATTAAAACCACACCTGCCTGGCCCTCAAGAGGGTGAGTTCTTAGAGGGTGTGAACTCTGACCTCAACACAGGACCACCCTCAAGTCCAGTGAAGCAATGGATTTGGTTGATGCTAGCCAATAAGCTTGAAGCAGTGTGTAAGGACCGCCTCTCCTCCAGACCCGGAAAAGGCTTCCACACTCAGTTACTCTCAGACTCTGAGGCACTTGGTGGCAGAGGACTTGGAGGAAGAAAAAGGCCAGGAGGAGGTCTATTTTTCCTCTAGGCTAGATAGACCTTCTAAACTTTCAGACATGTGTGCTCTCTTTACTAATATTTCATATACTTTAATAAATACTTAATGTCCCCAAAGTGGTACTAGAGCTTCTAATTTATAAATAACAATTATATTAGGAACCCCAGCTAATTTTCCCCAAACTTGGGACAGAAATAAGATGACCACATATAGTTTTACATGCCACAGTTCTAGAGCTTGTTGGTGTTCCTGACATTGGCCTCACTTCCAGCTTACCTGTGCATGCTCTCTTTTTCAGAAATACCTTTCTCCATTTACAACTTGCCCACCCCAAGTACAGAGTGACTGGGTTGCATAGTGGATAGAGTGGCAGTCCTGGAGTCATCTTCCTGAGTTCAAATCCAGTTTCAGACAACTTACTAGCTATGTGACCTTGGGCAAATCTCATTAAACCTGTTTGCCCCTCAGTTTCTTAATCTTTAAGAAAGAATTGAAGAAGGAAATGACAAACCACTCCAGTATCTTTGCCAAGAAAACCGCAAATGCAGTCACAAAGAGTTAAACACAATTGAAAAATAACAGCCCCAAATACCTGCTTAGTGCTTTTTTTTTTTAATTATGTGTATGTTCTATCCTGTTTAAAGGAAGGAGTTCCCTGATTTCTCAAATTCTTTATGTATGAATCCTCTGCACATGGCCTATTAGAGCAGCATTCTGGGGCAGTTAACTTCTGATGTTAGAATAGCTATGATTACAGTCCAGTATTCTCTCTCCTTCCTTGTGACTCCTCCCTACTGAATTCTGTCATGTCAACTGAGCTTTTGCTAAAATTTCTTTGAGAAATATATTCAAAATATTATAGAAACGGTATAAACTATATTCTGATTAAATAAAGTGACTTTGCATGATAAGAAAATATGAAAAATCAATAATGGAAAATTCTGTTCTTTGAAAAATAACATGGCTAATAAATAGAATTTTCAGGAAACAAGCTATCTTATTTAGTGGTTTGGGGGTTTTTTGTTTTGTTTTTTGGTAAAGTAATAGCATTGGTGTATTAATACATTAGTTTGGGAAACGTAGGTCTAGAGAGCTTTAAATGAGATAGTTGCCTAAAGTCAGATAGTTACTAAGTGTAAGAGTCAGAATGTACTAGCATAGTATGGTTTCTTTGTCTCCCCAGGCCCCCCCCCCAATATTGCTTCTACCCTTTAACAAACAACAAAAAAAAAGTCTGTTGTATATTTTACTCTCTCGTAGTTTTTGCTAGAATCACTTTGCAGAAGTAACATTCTCAAACATTTTTATTCCTTTTTGGTTTCAGGACTAATCTGGATCCTTTGGACCATATATAACCAGATTTTGTTTACTGATTCTGTGCTAGTAGTGGGGAAGGGAGTATGTTGTTTTACTTGGTACTCCCACAGTCACATTTTTTGAATCCCTCCATCCTCTAAGGGATGATGGATTGCTTTTGTCTTTTGAAGAAACAAGTAGCAAAAGCCAGAAGTGGCAATTGACCAATGAGGATGGGAATGCAAAATTAAGTTAATTTTCCTTCTTCCTTATCTCCCATTCCCATTAGAGACTAATACTTTGCCTATCAGAGAGGTGGAAATAAATGTCAATACAGTTGAAAAGGGAATTTGGGTAGGCTCATTCCTTGGTTTTGTACATTTCTTTAAGTTCTGGATGACCCATTTAGAATCTGGACATGTGTTTTTTGTAAAAGTGGGCCAATATCATTTCAAGAGAAGCTGGAAATAGGTCTTAAAGCTGGTGTCAAATTCTTGGCCTACCCACACAGCTCCCAAGTGCAGTCTGAGCCAGATTGAAATATAATTGGGAAATGTTTAACAAAATAAATAAAATAAAGGACAAGATAATGTTTATTTGTAGTTTTCAAAGTCTAAATAATGCCCATAGGGGGAATTTCTATTTGATCCCTTGGGGATCCCTTTCTATTTGAGTTTGCCACTACTGATCTAAAATGTGGATTCTTTAAAGGTGTTCTCAACCATTGCCTTTTTTTCTATATTTGCCTCTTAGATGATTTTATCAGTGCCAAAGGCTTCTAACAGTTATTTTTTTCTCTCTTTGCAAATGATTCCCAAATTTGTTTCAAACTCCGATTTTTATTTCCAAATGCCAGTTGGACATTACCTGGATGTCTTTCTGCAGCGTTCAAAATACAGCATGTCTTAAAGACATATTCATTTCTTCCACTTTGCTGTTTCTGTCAGTGAATCACTGTTATTTTATACACTGGTTAAGACTCTTTAAAACCCAGTAATTTAAATTCCTTTTGGAATCAGTGTTTCCCCCACCCTAGGTTGTTTCTAGTTTGGTTTTTTGTTTGTGTTTTTTCCTTTTCATAATTTCTGATTACTTCAAGCCATCACTAATTCTCATCTGAGATAATACAGTAGCCTTTTACTATTTCTGTCTCCTTGCAATCTGTTGTGCTTAAAACCACAAAAGTTATCCTAAAAAAAAAAAAAACACTTCAGTTACATCATTGCCTGCTCAAAAACTGTAAGTTTCTTATTGCCTATAAAGTAGATAACCACTTTTTTAGCCTCATTCAAAACTGATCTTTACCTGTCTTTTTTCCCTCTCCTACCACTGTCCTGCATATACCCTATATATCAAATAAATCAGATTATTCTCCATCCTCTGGACAAACTTTAGGTTTCCCGTGTGCCTGTTGAAAACCCTACCTATCCAGGTTCCCTTCTTTGGTTCTCAGCTATACAGGTAATTTAGTTTTCTCCTTCTGAGCTCATAGACCTCCTGGTAGCAAATCCTTTGATCTGGGGTTGTCCTTCATTGGTACTTTCTCTGGCTTTTGGTAAGTCACTTGCTTCAGTCAGCCTTATCAGCTCAAACTCTTCCAGTTCAATCTCTTCGTTTTACAGATGTCTGTCCCTATTGTCAAAATTCTGTATTGCTTCTAATATCTTCTAGAAATAAAAACCCAGTTTCTAAGCTCCTTCAGGATAAAGATTAGGTTTTATTAAGCTTTGCCTTGTATCTCTAGTATGCTCTTGATATATCATCTTCAAGTTTGATGATGCAGTAGGTCTAACTTACATAAGGACTTGGAAAGGATCAGTTTATTAAATCTAAAAGGAGAAAATGCTATCTGTTTGTAGTAAATCTTTAGTATTTAGTCATGCTTTTATGTTTTGTTTTATTCAAATAATAAACATTTTATTTATAGTTTTGAGTTCCAAATTTTATCCCTCCCTCCTCCCTGAGGTGGTAAGCAATCAGGTGTGGGTTATACATGCACAGTTATGTAAAACATTACCATATTATTCCTTTTGAATAAGAAAACTTGAATAAAAGAAAAAATGAAAGTGAAAAATAGCATGTTTCAGTCTGTTCAATCAATTTCAGTTCTTTCTTTGAAGGTGGATAGTATGCTTCATCATTAGTCCTTTGGAACTGTCTTGGATCATTGTATTGCTGAGAATAGTTAAGTCATTCATAGTTCTTCATCAAAATATTGCCATCTCTGCACAATGTTCTTTTGATTCTGCTCATTAAACTATACATCATTTCATACAAGTCTTTCTAGGCCTTGCTGAAATCATCCTGCTTGTCATTTCTTATAGCACAATAATATTCCATCACAATTATATGCCACAGCTTGTTTAGCCATTCCCCAATTGATGGACATTCCTTTGATTTCCAATTCCTAAGGCTTATATGTTTTGACAACTATTGGTAAACCTTTCAGAAGTATATTGTAAGTTTTGCAGTTTTTAATTAATTAGTGAATCTGTGATCTCATGGGTACTTTTCTCCAGCCCTTTAAACAAAGACATATAATATTAAAATGTGTTCCTTTATATATATATATATATATATATATATATATATATATATATATATATACATACACATACACACACACACACACACATACTTTAGCTTCAGGTTTGTATTTAATGTTATATTAACACTTTAAAACTATACTTTATTTTTCAGTTGAAGTCTAGGTACTTGTTTGGGGTTTTTTTGTTTTTGTTTTAATTTTCTAAACCTTTATGCTTATTAAGATTCCTCTCTCTCCCCCCTCCTCTTTTTTTCCAAAGTCTCTATTGGAAAAGTTCTTGATTCCTAACGCTTCACAAGCAGAAAGCAAAGTTTTCTATTTGAAAATGAAAGGAGACTACTACCGTTACTTGGCTGAGGTTGCTGCTGGTGATGACAAGAAAGGTATGTTAATGTTAAAAATATATACTAATAAATAACATTTGCTTTTGTACTTGGCCAAGTAAGTGTCTTTAAGGAAAATCCAATTTCATCTTGTTTCACTAAATTTCTTAATGTAATAAACCGTAGAGTAATTGTTTTTCCCCCCTGAAATAATCACCCCACAATATTCTTTATTTTATACTTTGTTTTATGTTATTTAGAACATATATGGGAAACTTTCTTACTCAGTTATAAGCCCCGAGAATATATTTGTTAGATTTTTGGGTTATGAGCTCTGGTTTATGCATGCTTTGATGGAAAGTTGGACTACTTAAATGCATACATATATACACATACATATATGTGTGTACCTCTAATACTTTCAGGAGGGCCTGTGGAAAATTATGGCAAGATTTAGTTGCCCGGAGAAGTTTAGCATTGTAGGACAGGTGCTCTCACCCTTTCCTAGTCACCAATGAAATGAAGTGGGGTTGTGTGCTTGTTCCCATGCCCTTCAGCATGAGATTTTTTGCAGTGGAGAATGAAAATAGCATCAAGATTGGCTTCCATGCTGTTGGTAAACTATTCACCTTGAAAAGGCTATGGGCCAAAACCAGAGTGTAGGAGGAGTTGTTGGAGGACTTTTTGTTCAGAGGATTGTGAGCTGCATCTCTGCCACCTGTGCTTATTTTGGCATGACAGTTGGGCATCAAGAAAACAAAGGTTTCCACCAGCCGACATTGTACTATTCATATGTAGAGCCGTTGATCACAGTAAATGTAGAAATTTTAAATGCTATGGATAAGTTCACTTAGCTTGGCAGTACGCTCTCCAGGGCTGTCCACATAGATGATGAGGTTAGTGCATGTATTGCCAGATCTAGCTCAGCTCAGTGTTTGGGAAGCTCCAAAAGAAAGTATGGGAGAGAAGAGGTATCAAGTTGCCTACCAAACTGAGTCATTGTGCTGACTACACTGTTGAACAGTCTGTCAGGCCAGACCAGAAAACTGAACTGTTTCCACTTGAATTGTCTAAGGAAGATCCTGAAGATTAACTGACAAAATAAGGTACTGGACGCTGGGCTGTTCTCTAAAGCTGAACTGCCAGCCAAGCATTTGCAAACTCTATTGTAAAGAGTGCAGCTCTGATGAGCTGGCCATGTAGTTCAAATGCCAAATATGTTTGCCTAGAAGACTATTTTATGGAAAAGTCACACACAAAAAAGTCACATGAAGATCAGAAGAAGTGGTACAAGAACATTCTTAGGGTCTCTCTGAAGAACTTTAGTATTGATTTTGAGATGTGGAACTCAATGCTACAGGACCACCTAGCATGGTGTGCCTGTACTGTACTCTATGAGCAAAGCAGAATCATAGAAGCACAGACCAAATGTGAGCTATGCAAATCCAGAACCATTTCCACTCTAAATGTACTAACAGACCACTTGTGCCCAACCTGTGGTAGAGCCTTCCAAACTCTTGTTTCTCTGATCAGCCATAGCCAAACAAACACACCTTACCCTGACTCCCAACATTGTAATGTCATTGGTCCTCGTCAAAAACCAAAAGACAAACCGCAACAAAATTATCTTTAAATTTGTTCTTTTTTTGATATTTGATATGTATTATGAGATGGGGTAAAATAAGTATATGAATTCACTAGTGCAATTTTTTTCTTTAATTCTCAGGAATAGTGGATCAATCACAACAAGCATATCAAGAAGCATTTGAAATCAGCAAAAAGGAGATGCAACCAACGCATCCTATAAGATTGGGTCTGGCCTTGAACTTCTCTGTGTTCTATTATGAGATCCTGAACTCTCCAGAGAAAGCCTGCTCTCTTGCAAAGACAGTAAGTTTGGTTTGCTATTTGAACATTTAGCAGCTTAGTTAGAACTTGAACTAAATTTTGTTTCTTGTTACAGGCTTTTGATGAAGCCATTGCTGAACTTGATACATTAAGTGAAGAATCATACAAAGACAGCACACTAATAATGCAATTACTGAGAGACAACTTGACAGTAAGTACATCACCATTAAAATTGTCTTAGTAACCAAAGTGGTGTTATGCTTGATAAAGTGAAAAGAATCACTTTAGGATCGGTTTACTTAAAAAATCAGAGCAATTAGCTGACATTGACTTTGCTTTACATCTAATATGATTCATCTGAGTTAGCTGTTTTCTTGAAACAGTTTCTGAATTGATTAGTATTTTATAATAGCAAATTTTACAAGCAAGACTAATTTTAAGTTCATAGTTCAGTTTAAGATTATACTAAAATTTTAACTATGCCCTACATTTAAAAATCATATTTTGGAAGGGAATGCATTTGATAAATAACTAAAGAGATAGACATAAGTAGCAGCATTTACAGATAACAAAGAAGGTCATAACTGACTTCATTGTCAATTGAAGGAAATATGAGCTTCAGTCATTTGTGATAAGTGTACTGCTTGAGCACTTATCGCAGTGGGGCTTTTGGGGTTTTAAAATTTTTTTTCATTTGCTGTTTAGCATGGAGATGTTAACTTCTTTTCATAGGTCTTTCCTGTGGAGTAAAACTTTGTATTTGTGGAGCAGATCAAAACATCCATCAGAAGCTAATTTTTACATATGATAAAAGCAAAAAACTTTAGTATAGGAATTAAGTCTTGTGCCACCTACCCCTCCCCACAAATTGCAGAATCAAAGCTAGTAAGATATGATAGGTTCAATACCTAGCTTAGGCTAAAGAATAATTTCTAGTGGCCTATCCCTCCAAACCGGTTCTCTAAGTATACCCTGTATAAATTTTTTACCCGCATAGTTCCTTAGGTCCTTTTTCCTCCCAACTCTTCTTCTAGTTCATTTGCCAAGTTTTGTGTACAGAGTATTCTCACTTTAAGTAATTAGTAGACCTCTATGTAAAGTGATTTTTACATAATGCAAATTTGCCCCCTGACAGGGGATAGGGAGGAAAGGGCCATCGGGCCAGGGCAGAGAAGGGAGAGCAGAAGGAGGAACATGTGGGGGCCTGGCTGAAACCAATAGGAAAAAAGTGTGAAGGGTAGACAAGGACACAGATGGGGGGGGGGGGACGGGGGGGGGGGCACAGACACACAGTGCCCAACTGCAAGCCCAGAGGGACCAACAGAAGACAGATATCTAGGCAGGTGAGTGAAACAAGGCAGAAGATCTCTTCTCAGCTGTGAAGGTTCCAAGCCAAGTGTCCCCTCCCCTCCACTCCCCCTTTCTGCTTTCACTTAAGAGGGGGGGGGGAGAACCACCTTGGAGAGGATTTTTTTTAAGGGTTTCTTGGTTGGGGATTGGGGGGGTGGGGCATGGATTGCCAAACCAAGGGGCAGGAAGAGGGAGAGAAAACAGTACCACTATACGGTAAAATTAACATGGGTAGGTGTTTTTTTTTCCTGGAATGCAGATTTCTTTGAAAATTCTTTATGTATAGTCAAATTTACATAAGGTGAAAAGTATCTGTATTCTGTAAGGAACATGTGTCTGTATTCTCTAAGGATTCCAGATTCAGATTGAGAAAGGAGCTTAATGGAGAAATTTTTAGAAAAAGCGTCTTTTCATAAAGGAGTTAAAAGGAGCTTTTAAAGTCTAAACCTTGTTTGATTTCATTGTACTTTATTAATTTTTCCTTGGTTTATAAGGATCAAGTGGCAATTAATGAATTATTTTAGCTAAGATGACAGCATACAGTAGCCAATAGCACTGGAAGACCTGAGTTCATCAAGTTAGACATTATAATACGTGATCTTGAACTCCACTATTTGGAATTGAATTTCATATCAGTGTGACCTTTGGGCAAGGGCAATATTAGGGGGATATCAGGGACCTTGTTTTATATATTTGTATTATTTTAGAACAATAGGTCAAATGTTAAAAGCTGATTTAAAAGGAAAACCCTTAAAATATTAGCAGTCCAAAACCACTAAGCAATTTTTAAATGAGGTAAAATGTTTTCTGAAGACCAGATGAAGATTTGAAAATCTAGACTGAGTGCCTAGAAATGGTAGAGGTGTTTAATTTATAGCTTACATGGGCTACTTTTATGGCTGGAATTGGTAGATGGGGGTTTCTAAAAAACAGCTTGATCAAAGCTAGATTACATGTCTTAGCCCCAGGCCCATGCCTAAAATCAATAAGCAAATTAAGTGGCTACAAGCTAAAACCAAAATAAAATTCAGAATTTTTTTCTTCCCCTCTAGTCAGTTCACAACAATCTTTTTAAGTCAGTTTGAAAGTAAATAAAGATTTGATAAAACATAACCTGTTACTACTAATCTACCCACCTAAAGACAAATTATGGCACCTTTATGCAGCAACCATTTGTTCTCTATATCTGAGCCCAAGTTGGAATAATGAAACCCAATTGTAAGTCTACATCTTTGTTCATAACAAAGATTGGACACTGAGCTTAAAGTTCCTTTGAAACTGAGGTTAAAACAATCCCTTTCATCTTGAATCCTTTGGGGGGGGGGGTGTTGTATTTGGATGTTGTCAAATATACAGGTCTAATATTGGATAATACCTGTATGTATGTTTTTTGGTTCTCCTACATGACTGATAAATTAATTAACTTTTCTTTTTCTTTCCCCTCTGTAACCCCCTGTAAGGTAATCTAGAGTTAAACCAATCCCCCCCCCTTTTTTTTTCCCTTAAAACTCTTCATATTCTAGTACTTATTTACTTAGAAATAGGAAGTGTCTTGGCTTTTATAAAGACTAAAGTTCAAAATATGGCAGCTTTGGGGGCATGACTATTGTGAGATTAAAATTGGATATTAGATCATAAATCTCCCCTACTTAACCTTTCCCTTAATTTATCTCCCAGACTAGTAAATGGAAGAAGCTTCTGGTTTTCTAGTTAGAGCTTTTATTGTATGGTAATCACAAGGTGATGTTGAGTAGAAGGATAGGAAAGTAGAAATACAATACAAATCGTCTTAAGTATGATAACCTTTCCATAACATTTTCAGGTGTCATGAACACATACTAAATTTGGCTTTGATCCAGACACATGGTGGTAAAAAGTGTTACAGATTGCATAACTACCTCAGCCCTCTATTAGAAGTCTAAAGATATAAATGCTATGCTAAGGTTTAGTAAAAATACAGCAATTCAGACAGTTAAAGAAGAGAATCCAGCTTTCCAGACCAGAATCCAGTTTCCTCCTGATGACATCTTACCACTTCAAGAAGACAAGAGAACTCAGAGACTTTATATGTTTTGTTAGTTTTTACTATCTCCTTTCTGTTATAATATACACTATCTGTAACATGTACTCTCTGCAGAGGCTCTCCCTTTGCAAGACTAATGTCAAAGTGTCGGTTCATGAGGACAAAAAAAAAATCGCCCCTCTGGACAAAACTTTCCTCTCTTCCTTTTCTATATTGTTGTTCACATATTATTAGTTAGCAATAGTTATTATATTATTTTTACTGTTCCGTCAAGGAAATATTTTGTTTCTTGAGGAACAAAAGGGGGGAATGTGGTAAAAAGTTTTAACAGTCGGTTAGATAATGGAGAGACGCCAGTTTTTTTTTTTTTAGGACTACCCTTTTGGGGAGGAGACCAACAGCATGAGCTATGCACACCAGTCCGCCTGCTGAGCACTCGACTTCCGGGGTGCAAGCTTAAAAGGCAAGGAGAGAACAGAACGGAAGTGGGGCTTTTTTCCTGCTCCGCTGGTCTCCTGGCTGCGCTGCACAGGCAGACGCAGACTGGAGTTTGACTGGGCCCGGCTCTCGTTTAACAGCACGCGCTTGACTCAGTCTCTCTCCCCAAAGGTGGCCTTGGGTTTTGGTGAGTTTTGTATGGAATATAGACTAAGCCTAGACTTAAGACGATTTGTATTGTATTTTTACTTTCCTATCCTTCTACTCAACATCACCTTGTGACTACCATACAATAAAAGCTCTAACTAGAAAACCAGAAGCTTCTTCCATTTACTAGTCTGGGAGATAAATTAAGGGAAAGGTTAAGTAGGGGAGATTTATGATCTAATATCCAATTTTAATCTCACACTATATTATATATCCACTTTAGCTGTATGACAAATAGTCTGGTTTGAGGATGTCAGTATTTCTGGTCCACATTTCAGTGTATGTATACGTACATATTTTCTGTTCTGTTCATTAGTCCCAGGTTTATGCACTGTTAATTGAACCTATATGTGGATAAAGGTGATGATAGAATGTCTAGATAGTGATGATTGTTATACAAAGTAATTATAATCATATTTACTTAGATATTCAGTTGAAAAATATAACTTACAAGCAGTTGTGGTTTTTTTTTACATTTTCAAATTGTAGATGCTAAAATCTGATTTTTTTTTTTTTAATCAGTTGTGGACATCGGATACCCAAGGAGATGAAGCTGAAGCAGGAGAAGGAGGGGAGAATTAACCAGCCTTCCAACTTTTGTCTGCCTCATTCTAAAATTTACACAGTAGACCATTTGTCATCCATGCTGTCCCACAAATAGTTTTTGTTTACGATTTATGACAGGTTTATGTTACTTCTATTTGGATTTCTATATTTCCCATGTGGTTTTTATGTTTAATATTAGGGGAGTAGAGCCAGTTAACATTTGGGGAGTTATCTGTTTTCATCTGAGGTGGCCAATATGGGGATATGGAATTTTTATACTCGTTTTACATGTTTGGCATAGTACTTTTGGTACATTGTGATTTCACAAGGCCAGTGTTAAAACAGCTTCCATGTCTAAGCAAAGAAAACTGCCTACATATTGGCCTGTCATGGTGGGGGGATAAAGGGATAATTGGTTCCAGCCACAGGTGTAGTTATTGTGGGTACTTTAGGGTTGGAGCACTCATGGCTGTGGTAGAAACAGATGTCCCATAGATATTACATGTCATTCCATGTGTATCTGTGGAATACACAATCTCAACGTGTACACCTTTATGATTGCAGTTGCAAAAGTGTTCCTTAAGACAAAGTTTTAACCCAGTCAATTTACTCTGGAGAAGGGCAGAAACGGTTCACATTCCATTATTTGTAAAGTTACCTGCTGTTCGCTTTCATTATTTTTGCTACACTCATTTTATTTGTATTTAAATGGTTTAGGCAACCTAAGAACAAATGTACAAGTAAAGATGCAGTAAAAATGAATTGCTTGATATTCATAAAAGTCACTGTATATCAAGCACAGCAGTAAAACAAAAAACCCATGTATTTAACTTTTTTTAGGTTTTTTGCTTTTGTGATTTTTTTGATACTTGCCTAACATGCATGTGCTGTAAAAATAGTTAACAGGGAAATAACTTGAGATGATGGCTAGCTTTGTTTAATGTCTTATGAAATTTTCATGAACAATCCAAGCATAATTGTTAAGAACATGTGTATTAAGTTGATGTAAGTGGAATAAAAGTTTTATGAATGGACTTTTCAACTACTTTCTCTACAGCTTTTCATGTAAATCAGATCTTTAGTTCTGAAACTTCTCTAAAGAAAATTGTACATTTTGAAAATTTGCTTCCCACTTGGTAGCTATATAATGAACTTTAAAAAACAAATTTAAGTTATAAAATTATCAAATGGCTAAAGTTCCATGTGTTCCATATTGTTCCAAACATTACTCCCCTCTCCACCACCCTGATTTTCAGTTCCTCTTTTAAAACAAAAGGTGGTGGTCTGAATAAAATCATATGTTCCACTTAAATTTTTGGTATGGCATTTTTCTAACTTACGGAAGCTACAAGTCTCATGATCTGTAGTAACATTGGTTAACTATCAGGTTTGTGCTTCCAAAGTCCCTCTAAAAGAATTCATTGCTATTCTTATAGCCTGCCTTGGATTTTAATCCTGTATTCCAATTTGTCAGGTATACCTTTTAGCCTTTTCTCCTTCTGCCTTGTCACCAACCACACTCCTATTCTGGTGGTGGAGGGGGGGAGGTGTTGTGTGGGGAAAGATAGCATGATATTTCTGGCTTCAGTATCTGAGATTCCTTTCTTCCTTTGCTTGCATCCCACAAACTTCTTGCCTCCATTCCTATTCCTATAGGAAATCTTCCCTTATATTTAGTGAGATAGTGGCTCTTTTTTTCCCCCTAATCTCACTCTAAGCCCTACCCTGAATGGTCTGTTATTGTCTGCCTTAAACTCTTCCCTAACCCAGTCCTCTCACCAAGTGATGGTGGGGCTAAGTTATACCCAAAGCTCACGCTGCAAACTCTTCCCCTCACTACCCTTGTAGAAAACACCAAACACAAAATACCATTTAAAGAGAGAGGTGTATTTTTTGTTATAGAATGTAAGCTCCTCAAGGGCAGGGACAATGTTTTTCTGTATGTTCTATTGTGCCTAGTACACTGTAAATGCTCAATAAATATTGATGATGGGAGGCAGTGAGTCTTTATGATAAGCAGAGGTGAGAGTCTTGCACTGAAATCTCAACTAATGTTTGTTTGCCTGCTGTTCCGTTATATCCTCCTCAGGTTGATCTGGGAGATGATGGCCCAAAATAAAGTGGAGGCTTCAGAGGCTTTTGCTTTGGAGCAGAGATTTCAACTTTGGGATAAGTAGTTCATCTTCACTCAGCATTCCTTATACTTTTCCTTGGCTATTGATTGGCATTATCTCTTAGAACTAAAAAAATGCTTCTTAAATGACCAAGAGAAAATATAGCTAGTCTGAAGCTTAGCTATTTGGTAAAATCTGAAAATTGCATTATTTTTTTTTTCTATACAAGCTCAGTTTATCTAAAACTAACAAAAACTTAAAAGGGCTTGATCATTTGATTAATTTATCTGTTACAATTCATTTAGTTTAATGAGCTTCTTGCTCTCTAGACTATAAGTTTGGCTTATCAGTTAAATCTCCACAACGTTTAGGTTTGACTTCCCTACGGTTTGAAGTTGGCACCATTTTCATTCAACAATTGCATGCCCATTAAATAAAACAATATTCTAGGCTTTATAATAACAGATAGATATAGTGAAAAACCTGATACTTGTTTTAAATAATTCTGTCCCTGTTCCCTGAGCTTAGTGTTAATGTGGGTTTATGGCACATACCCAGCTAATCATTTCCTTAGGTTCAAAACAAAATGCTGTGTGTCAGATGGAGGGAGAAAATGTTTATAAGGAATTATTCAGAGAAAGCTACACAAAAGGGGTGACATTTGTTAAATTCCAAAGAAAGGGAAGGAATTCAGTAGGCCAAGAGTGAGGAGAGGGAATGATAGGCATTGCATGGGGAAGCTGGAGCAAAAACAAAAGCACAGCTTGTGTTGCAGGGATGGTGGTTTAAGTGGGTTAATAAGATTTGTTCCATTGAGCACACTGTAATTAATGCCCATCAGCTTCTGAAGTCAGGCCAGAGGGTGTCTGGTTTTTAATCTATAACCTCCCAAAGTACACACAGTTTCTTAGATGAATACTAGTTTTTAAAAATCAGTTGAAAGACAAAGATTGATAAAGCAATTAGAGGGCAGAAACTGGAATCCCTTCAGGAAATATGGGGAAAAGATTAAAAGAAATACAGGAATCTTCTGAAAGTTTCTAAATCACATCTTCACATTCAACACCCTAGCCTTGGCTGATCCTTGGAATTTGTTCCCTACTAGAGGAAATTTCTTGTGTATATATATATACACACATACTTTCTAAATAAAACAACCATTACCATCAAGGGCTAACATCTCAGCCTGGGTCATAAATCTCCTTTCTTCTCAGACCACAAAGGAAATAATATATTCTCCATACATACTCCCTCCCTGCACTTGGATTTTTCACACCCTGACCTTAACTGTGTCTGTAAAGTTTGGTTAGTGGACAGGGAGGAGGTTGAATGAACTAAGTCATGTTTGTCCCCTTTGGTGTAGGATACCTGCTTACAAACAGTACTTAAGTGTTTCAATAAGATTTTATAACCTTTACATACACAATCTCATTTTTGGGCCTTAGTACATCCTTGTGAGACTGGGTTGGATTGTTTCAACTTCACATGAAAAAATTAGAACTTCGGTTAAATGATTTGTTTCAAGTTATACAGTGGCAAAGGTAGAGCTTAAACCTAGGTCTCTTGATTAGTAGGTCAATAAACATGTGTTAAGTGGCTATGATGTTCCAGGCACTGTTCTAATAAGTGCTGCTACTAATGATGTGTAGTAGAAGGTATTTCACTTGGGGTTCCAAACATGCGTGTGTGTATATGTGTATGTGTACATGCACAGTACTCACAACGGGACAGAAAAAAGTACACAAAGCAAATGACGATTTATATGTGCTTATATAGAGACATGTAAACTTTTCCCCTAGTTCTTTGAAAAGCACAAGAAGTTTTCTACCCAAACGTAGGCCAAAAAATGTTGAAATGGAAGTAAAAGAGGCAGACATGGAACTGGAGAACAACCATACATGCCTTTGAGAGGCTGTGTGGTTTAGTGGAGAAGGCACTCAACTTGAAATCAGGAAGACATGAGTATGCAGCCTATCATACATTTTCTAGTCGGTAACACTTCCTCTCTATACCTTGATTTCTTCTGCAAAATGAGGAGGTTGGACCAGGTGTCATCCTAAATCTTTTGGCTCTAAATCCCACCTAAAAATAGGACATCACTTGATTCATTGCACCTTCTGTTTACCAGATATCTGGATAGTGATGAATTGTGGCTTTTGGGGCAGCGTTAACTCTAAGCAGGTTTACTTGGAAGCAGCAGCATAATGTATAAAGTATACTGCCCAGTGAGTTAGGAGATCTGGGATCTAGTCCCATCTTCATTACTTTGCAGTATGACCGTGGGCAAATCATTTAAGGAAAAAGCCGTCACTAGAGATTAGCACTGTCTATTAGACATTTCTCAGTGGATGTCCCATATACATCCCAAACTCAACAGGTGCAAAACAACCCACACCCACAAACCTCTTCTGACTTTTTTTTTTAAGGTTACCCAGACTCATAACCTTGGGAATACCCTTTATTCCTTATCCTTACCCAAATCAGTTGATGTGACTTGATTCTTTCTCATTATCTCATGTTGATTACCTTTCTTACCACTCACACAGCTACCACCCTAATTTAGACACTCATCACCTCTTGCTTTTAAACTTTTGATAATCTAATCTTCACACAGCTGCCAGAGTAAAGCTCAGGACAGACCCTGCACAATAAATTCTGTCTTTTACAACCTGACACCATCATCTTCACATTTCTCTCCAGTCAAACTGGCTTCCTTGCCTTTCCTCACACAATAATGTTCCATTGTTCTACTTTTTGCATAGACTATCCCCTATGCTAGGAATGCATCCTCACCTCACTTCACCTTACCTCTGCTTCATGGATCATTTTCCTTTAGAGCCCAGCTTAGGTGCCACTTCATGCATTAAGCTTTTCCTGATAACTCTGAAACAGCCCCCAGCTACTAGTGCCTCCCTCTATGCCTAAAATGACATTTATTTTGTACATACTTGTTTGTACACAGGGGCAGCTGGGTGGCACAGTGCATAGAGCTCTAGCCCTATAACCAGGAAGACCCATCTTCCTGAGTTCAAATGTGGCCTGTTACCTGCTGAGTTATTACCCTGGGCAAGTCACTTGACCCTGTTTGCCTCAGTTTCCTCACCTATCAAATAAGCTGGAAATGGCAAACGACTCCAGTATCTCTGCCAAGAATATCCCAAACGGGGTCACGTCAGACACATCTGAAAATAACTGAATGACATATTTGTACATTCCCTGTGGTAGAATGTAAGCTCCTTGAGGTTAAGGACAGTTCATTTTTAGCTTTATAACATAACACACATAGTGGGTGCTTTATAAATACTTCTGTTCATCTCTAAAGTGAGGGTAATAAACGATCTCTCTCTAAGGTAGATTTCTGTGATCTTCAGGTCCTTTTTAAATGTCCAGGTCAACCTGGCAGCATGATAATCCATTTAAGTTTACTGGCTTGCTGCTACTCCAGCCTCACATCTTACTCAGGAGTATTTAATTATCCGTGCTGATCCCCGTGCTCTCAGATTGCTGCCTATCACAGAGCTATCATTTGATAGGCTCATTTATTCATCCAATTTTCTTGTAGAAGGCTTGGTTAGGAATCAGGGCTCTGCCACGTGAGTGAATTTTTTTAACTTTAAATTCACTAAACATGTATGAGTATTTGCATGGGGGTGGGGGGTAAGCTATAAAATGAGTATTCTTACTCCACTTCCTGAAGTCATTTTGAAGAAAACATTGTAAACTTGAAAGCCTTAAATAAATGTGAGGTATTACTACTGTATTGTAGCAACCTGGGCTAGATTATCAGCAAGGCCATATAGAAACTTCAATATTTCACCTACCTCCGTTGTTCCCTGGAACTCCTCAGACTTTTTTTTTTTAGATTTTATTAATTTATTTGTTTGTTTTGGGTGGAAATTATTAGACCGTCCTTCTCTTTAGGTACAATGGAAAGATCCCAGGATTTGTAGTCAGAAATCCTGGACCACGACAACAATGACAACTACTGCTACTAGCATTAGTACTACTATTACTGCTGCTACTACTACTACATAACTGTGTTTTTAGGGAAATCGCATCACCACTATGAGCCTGTTACATGTTAAATAAATTTCTTTTGAGTTATGTATGTGCCCATTCAGAGCTATGATATTTCAAACCATGATTAGTATGTTGCTCTGAATAAGTATCATATTCAAAATAAGCAGGATGGGTTTAAAGAATAAAAGGTGGGGTGCATAGAGGAGTTGATCAGTGAAATCAAGGAAGAAACATCCAAGTTACTACCGACCACCAGGACAGAAAGAAAATTTCAGAAAGCAGACTGCAAGCCTGGCAGAGAGGCATGAAAATAGGAATAGTGATGAGGGCTTCAGACACCTGATAAGTTCTGCCAAAAGTAGAGCAGTAATGACTTCTTGGCCTGCTTGCCTTAATAGTGTTTTTTCCCTTCACAAAGAAGAACCAACAAAAGGCAGGGGAGTAGGAAGGGAATTTGATTCTACCACTAATTGTCACTTAAAAAGAGAAACTGGTTGCTGTGGTGGACATAACAGGAACCATACGGGAAAGTGACTACTTCCTCTAGATAATGAGATAGTCTGAAATGCTCCCTGCGTTTTGGGAAAGCTGATTTCAAAAGGTTCAGAAACATGGAGGATCTCCTAGATTAAAATGCCTCAGGGGAATTCATCTCAGAAGGGAGGAGAAAGTAAGAAATCTGGAAATACCAAAGTAGATGCACTGAGAACTTAGCAATGAGCCTTTTTCCTGCCCCCACCCCACCCCACCATGTGTGGCAGAAACAAGCAGGTAACAAAGGATGAATATAAAAACATGGCAATCCTTCAAGAATTGTCAGGAGTACTGATACCCCTGATGAGCCAAAGCTGTATCTGCTAAGGAGAAGGGGGTTTTCAAGTTATGTATTAGGGGAAAAAGGAGGATCAAAAGAAGTGGTAGAACTGCTGGTAGGGTGCTGCTAGGAATTGTCATAAATGGCAGGAGAGGGGCAGCTAGGAGTGCAGTGGATAAAGCATTGGCCCTGGAGTCAGGAGGACCTGAATTCAAATTCATCCTTGGACGACATTTGACACTAGCTGTGTGACCCTGGGCAAGTCACAACCTCAATTGCCTCACACACACATAGTAAAACAAAAACCAAATGAATGACAGGAGTGCTGCATGATTCTTAACTTCACAGTGGGGAAGAACACAACAAATATGTTGAGGGGGCAGCTAGGGAGTTGGTACCCAAGTTAAGTTAGGAAAGAGTAAGAAAGCACCCAGCTGCCATGGAGGAATTAAAGTCATCTTTCTCAGATTACCTATATTCTCAGTACTGAAAGAATTGACAGGTGTGACTGTCAATTTTTTAAAGACTAGAGAAAAAGAGGCACCACAGGATTAAAAGAGATGTTTTGATTATTTTTTTAAAGGGGAGAATATAGTCTACAGAGGCAGCTAAGTGACACAGTAGGTAGAGTGACAGGCCTGAAATCAAGAAGATTCATCTTCCTGAGTTCAAATCTGGCCTCAGACTCAAGTTGTTCGACTCTGAGTAGGTCACTTAGTCCTCTTTGCCTCAGTTTCCTCATCAGTAAAAATGAGCTGGAGAAGGAAATGGCAAACCACTCCAGTATCTTTGCCAAGAAAACCCCAAATGGGGTCACCAAGAGTTGGATGTGACTGAAAAATGTCTGAAAAAAGGTCTGCAAACTATTGGCCAATAAGTGTGATTCCTGAGAAAATTATAGAATAGGTTATTAAAAACAATGAGTAGTGAACATCTAGAAAGGGTAGTGGATGACCAAGAGCCAATATGACCTCATCGAGGACAGACCAAGTTGTGACCCTAACCCTGGGATCCTTATAGGCAAAAAGGCTGAGGCTAGTGGATCATGGTCAAGTTGGGATTTGCCCAGATTTTCTAATATCAAGTCTGTAGGGCTCATTTTACTGTTCGATACTGTTTTTACTGGCCACAAATGTTTAGATGCAGCCTATCCATCTCCCTGGCAGTATTATATATCATTATCTTTTAGAGGGGGCAACTAGATGGTTCAGTGGGTACAGTACCTGGCCTGAAGTCAGGAAGATTGATCTTTCTGAGTTCAAATCTGGCCTCAGACATGTACTAGTTGTATGACCCTGGTCAAGTCACAACCCCAATTGCCTTAAACATCTGGGGCCATCTCCAGTTGTCGTGATGTATATCTTGCCACTGGACCCAGATGGCTCTGGAGGAGTGAGGTTGGTTATTTTGCATAGCCTTGCCTTACTTAAATCCAACTCAGTGCACGTTATGATATCACCTCCCAGATGTCATGGTCCCCTTTGACTACGAAGGACAAACAACAATGACAAGTTTCTACAGTCATGGACCCCTTGATATCTGCTTATTTGCTTTGGTGGAAGGAATGTCCCCATACCAAAGAAACCCCAGATCATTTGCCCTTTAACAATTCACATTTATATAATACTTTCTGGGTTACAAATGTACTTTAAAGCATCACAATAACTTTATGAATTGGGTAAAACACTATAAGAAGTACTAGTGGTAAACACAGCATTACAGGAGCTAGTCATTCCAGAAATATTCTACAAACTAGATGCTAGATGATTTTGGTTTCAAACACAAATACAGGACAACTTTTGGTGAAGGTGGGGTAGCTACTTGAAAACACTTGGCACATTGTTACTGTTGTTTTTGTTCAGTTGTGTCCAACTTTTTGTGATCCTGTGAACAGTAGCACATCAACACCATCCATGGAGTTTTCTTGGCAGAGATATTGGAGTGGTTTGCCGCTTCCCTCTCAAGTGGATTGAGGCAGAGGTTAAATGACTTACCTAGGGTCACACAGCTAGTAAGTATCTGCGGCTGGATTTAAACTGAGGTCTTCCTGACTCCAGGACTCTATCCACTGAGCCACCCAGTTTCCTTGCCTGGCACATAGTAGGTATTTAATCAGGGAGGAGATGGAGAAGCAGGTGTCATTTTTGGCATTTTCAGTTCTTTGCAATCAGGCCTCCAGCCTACTTCTTTCAGGCTAATTACTCATTATTCCCCTTCATGAATTCTAGGTTCCAAGCTAACTGACTTATTTGTCATTCCTGGTAGAAGAAAAGTGATTTCCTCTACCAGTGTTTTTGCACAAGTTGTCCCCATTCTATCATGCCTGAAAGATATCCCCACCTCATCTCCACATCTTAAAATCCTTCCCTTCTTTCAAAGCTGTGTCAGTGCTCCCTGCTTCATGAGACCTCCTTTCCTATCTACCTCCTTTCCCCACTCAGATTTGCTAGCACCTTCTCTCTGCCTCCCAACCATTTTTGTATATATTTTGTATTTATTTCATTGTGTATATGTCATCCCCCTACTTAGAATGTGAACTTTTTGAGGGCAGGGGCTATTTTGGCTTTTGCTGTTACAGTATCTTTCCCAGGGCCTCTTAGCTAGAACATATTCTAATGCATATTAAGCACTTGATTCATGTTTATTTAATTGCTTGATTGCTGGGTTGATGATGTGTCCTATAGGCAAGTAGAGGAGGAGGTCTGGATCTCAGAAAAGAGGATAGCACTGGAGATAGAGATTTGGGAGAGTGACCACTGAAGCCACAAGAGCGAATGAGATCACCAGTGGAGAGGGTAGAGAAAGTAAGAGAAAAGAGGCAGAGGTAGGACCCCACAAACTTGGAAAGAGGAGGAAGAGGCACAGAAGGAAGAACGAGCAGCAAGAGAATCAGAGGTGTGTGTAGATATGCATTTCATTTTTTAAAAATGTTTTAGAAAAGGTTTGTTTTAGAGTTTATTACATTTTGTGGCTTAAACAGTGTTGGAAATATTATAGAATGCAGAAACTGAGACAGAAAGGAGTAAAGTATTGGGTTATTTCAGGAATTGATTTTTTTTGGGGGGGGGTGAGGCAATTGGGGTTAAGTGACTTGCCCAGGGTCACACAGCTAGTAAGTGTATAAAGTGTCTGAGGCCGGATTTGAACTCAGGTCCTCCTGAATCCAGGGCCAGTGCTCTATTCACTGTGCCACCTAGCTGCCCCATCAGGGATTGATTTTAAAAAATAATAAATGCCTCTGCTAGGTGGGACAGAACCAATCAGTACCTGATATACTTGGTTTTCTGGCAGGAAGATGTGTTTGGCAAGAGATGGAGGAGAGAGGGCAGCTAGGTGGTTCAGTGGATAAAGCACTAGCCCTGGATTGAGGAGGACCTGACTTCAAATCTGGCCTTAGACATTTGACATGTTCTAGCTGTATAACCCTGGGCAAGTCACTGAGCCCTCATTGCCGCCCCCCCCCAAAAAAAAAAGAGATAGAGGAGAGCTACAGACTGTGTTCTCTATACAGGATTTTTTTTTTTTTAATGAACTCAACCAAAAAGAGTTGTCACAGAGCCAAGTAATGAAACTAGTCTCCCCTGGGATTTGTATCTTAAGACTGACTCCTTAGGTGACTGAAGAAGCATTAGGTCATATTATCATTAGTACCATTGGAGAATGATGTCACAAAGGTTGGGGAGGAAAAGGACATATACGCACGTAATAGGCACTTTATAAATGCTTGTTCCCTTCTCTGTCTCTCTGAGAGAAATCAGGAATGTAGTAGTTACCATTTCAATTTTTCATGAATTTTTAAAGGAATGAAACATTTAATTTTGACTGGTTTTCAAATTATTCCAAATTGGACTTAGAGAAAGCAACCTCATAATCTTGGTATTATTTTAGGTGGCTCACTCTCTCACCCCACATGTTCAATTAATAGGCAAATTTTGAAGTTTCTGCCTCTATAACATCTCTTCCAACCATCATATTTTATTTACCTCTTGTCTGATCCAGACAATATATATTATATAATTATATGATTTATATTACATAATAATATAAATAATATTTTATTGTCATAGCCACCTAATTAGTGGGTTAGCTTCAAATTTCTCCCCCATTCTAATCCATCCTCTGCACAGCTGCCAGAGAGATTTTTCTAAAAATACAAGTCTGACCATGTCACTCCCCTATTTGAGTAAACTCTAGTAGCTGCCTATTGCCCCTAGGATTTGGCCCATCACAACCTGGCCTCAACCTGCCTTTCAATCAATCAACATTTATTAAGCACCTACTATATGCTGGGCACTGATACTTTCCACCCTCATTACACATTATTCCCCTTACCCTACAGTCTAGTTGACCATCTCTCAATTCCTCACACATAATGCTCTATTTCTGTCTCTGTACCTTTGCCCTGACCATCTTATATGCCCAGAATTCATTCCCTCCTCAAGTCCACCTGATAGAAACCCACACTTCATAACTCACAAACCTCCTGAATGACACCTCACTTCATGACTCACAAACCTCCTGAATGACACCTCACTTCATGACTAAAGCACCCCCTGCTTTAAAATTTTAAAAAAATTTATGAGCTTGACAGACATTAATATGAATATTTCCCTATAAAAAGAACAGGATGCATGTATATGACATTATGAATTTCTATTATATACAGCCTTTCTAAAAATATTTCTAATACTTTCTTTCGATTCAGGACTTCCTTCTGCTTTCTCCTGGAAGTAATTCCTTCTACAGGAAAACTTTTTTCAATGTCCTCCAAGTGCTTGTGTTCTTTTCCCTTAATTACCTTGTATTTAATTTAAGTACTTTGTGTTTATTTTTTATTCCGTCTGTATATATTTATTCTGTATATAACCAGGCTTCCAACTAAGCCTGAGTCACCTAGGAAACAGGTGTGGCTCCTAATTGGTGTAAAGAATGCCAAATGGTACTGTATATGTGTAAGAGGTGAAGTTGAAGCCAAAACCTAGATACTACAGTATGGAAAAAAGAAAAGGAAGGAAGGAAGGAAGGAAGGAAGGAAGGAAGGAAGGAAGGAAGGAAGGAAGGAAGGAAGGAAGGAAGGAAGGAAGGAAGGAAGGAAGGAAGGAAGGAAGGAAGGAAGGAAGGAAGGAAGGAAGGAAGGAGGGAAGGTGGGAAGGTGGGTGGGTGCAAAATGTGGGGGAAACTGATTCTTCAATATGTCCCTGATTTCAAGTTTGCTTTCCCTAGATATTTCAGAGAGAACTTTTCCTTGCGTGAGATCAGTTTGTCATCCTATTCCTATCTAAAGAGCTAGCTCACTCTTGATGTTTTCTGGTATATTCTAATTTGTAATATTTTCTTTTATTTCTATTGGCTTGGATAAATTGGTTTATTTGCCATTCATGATTTGTGTTGGTCTTTTGTGTAACCACCTTTTAATGAGTTAAACTGATGAGTGTAAACTAAGGACGACCTTCCCCCTTAAGAGTGACAAAGGAAATTGCTTTTGTTCTGGTCCTTATGTTTGTTTGTTTGTTTATCTTTTATGACCATTGAGAGATTACATTCCATTTATTTTGCATAAATCATGTACAAACATAATTATTTGCTTGTAGTCTTCTCCCATCAGACACAACTGAACAACAACTTGTATTATTAACATTTTCTGCATCACCCACTGTCTTGTCTGGATAATCCACAAAACAATAAATCAAGTATGCCCTGATTAGTAGCTTTTGCTGATTTTCAAGGTGAAACTGTTCATATTGAAAAATGTAAAAATCAGTTCTGATGAACTAGAATAGGTTGGCTCCAGCAATTCCCCTGCATAGACCTATGTAAAACTTTGTAAATCTTGTATTCTGAGCTGATTTTTGCTTTGCCTGCCATGACTTCATGGCTGAGTCAGTTTCTGGTTCATCAGAGCTGATTGTTAAATTTTCAGGTTTACATGAGACACTTTGGTATAGTAAACCAAGTCAAGAAAGACCCAGGTTCAATTCTTAGCTCTGATACTAATTCTTTGATCTTAAGTGGGTTCTCAAGCATCTGTGAACCTCCGTTTCTTCATCAGTAAAACTGAGTTAATAATATCTACAGTACCTACTCCACAGGATTATGGAAAAGAAAATGCTTTGTAAACCACAAAGTGATATATGAATATGTTATCATCATCATCGGTTAAATTTTTCCAAGGAATGGTAGGTAATAGGAACAATATCTTTACAGAGTGCAATTGTAATATAGTGATAAAAACACTAGTTTTGGGGGCAGCTAGGTGGTGCAGTAGATAAAGCACTGGCCCTGGATTCAGGAGGACCTGAGTTCAAATCCAGCCTCAGACACTTGACACTTACTAGCTGTGTGACCCTGGGCAAGTCACTTAACCCTCATTGCCTGGCAAAATAAATAAAATAATATAAAAACACCAGTTTGGGGTAAGCAAACCTAGTTTTGAGTTCTAGTTCTGCTACTTATTATCAGTATTGTCTGCAGGTGTCACTGTGGAGAAGCCAGCTGACTGACCACTCTTTACTCCCTCAAGGTGCACATTGACTTAATTTCAAGGATTTTATCTTTGAATGCTCTATTTTCTCCCTCTTTTAAAAAATTATACTTTTCCCAATTACATGTAAAGATAATTTGTAACATTCATTTTTTACATAAAATGTCCCAAATTTTCTCCCTTTTTCCTCTCCCCCTCCCCAAGATGGTAAGCAATTTGATATAGGTTATATGTGTGCAATCATGGAAAACATAATCCTATATTAGTCACATTGTGAAAGAAGACATAGACCAAAAAAAAGTGGAAAATGGAGTGGAAAATAGTATGTTTCTATCTGCATTCAGACTCCACAGCTCTTTCTCTGGAGATAGATTGCATTTTTCATCATGAGCCCTTTGGAATTGTCTTAGACACTGTAATTCTGAGAATAGCTAAGTTATTCACAGTTGATCATATTGCTGTTGCTGTGTACAATATTCTTCTGGTTCTGTTCACATCCCTCAGTATCAATTCATGTAAGTTTTACCAGGTTTTTCTGAAATCATACTGCTTGTCATTTCTTTTAGCACAATCCATTATAATCATCTACCACTACTTGTTCAGCCATTCCCTATTGGATGGGCATCCCTTCAGTTTTCAATTCTTTGCTACCACAAAAAGAGCTACTATAGATATTTTTGTACAAATAGGTCCTTTCCCCCTTTAAAAAAAAAAACTCTTTGGGATACAAGCCTAGTAGTGGTATTGCTGGGTCAAAGGGTATGCACAGTTTTGGAGCCTTTGGGGCATAATTCCAAACTGTTCTCTAGAACAATTGAACTAGCAATTTTCCCTATCCCCTCTAATATTTATCATTTCCCTTTTCTGTCATATTAGCCAGTCTGATAGATGTGAGATGGTGCCTCAAGATTGTTTTAATTTGCATTTCACTAAATCAGTAGTAATTTAGTGAACGCTCTGCTTCATCTTCAGCAGCAACTGTCTTAAGAATTGTCTATTTTTTTGCTTACTCTCACCACAGGCACACTTAAGTCAAGGTGACCCAGTGTCTCATGGAATGATCTTTCTTGTTGCTAGAGCATCGCAAGAACAGAGCAGCTGACTTGCCTCTAGAAAGAATGCCTTCCTTTCAGCTGTCACATCTGGATGCTGCTGCTTTCATTTCTAGTGAGAGGGTCAATAGGGATATGTTCAGTCTCCTCCAGGAGTGTATCAAAAGCTACATTTTTAAGAGAATCAATAGTTAAGTTAATGTCTGTAAACAATCGAGGGACTGCGTGATTCTTCACACCATCTGTTTCCCTTTTTCTCAACGCTCAGGCTCCATCGTTGCAGAATTATTTATCTGTCCCATGGCCAAAACAATTCATCACCCTGTGGCAACCTCAAGATAAGCTTCTCTGTATGTAGCGAGGCTGCTCTTTGAAGAGGGGACCCCATCCATTCATTTCTTTACAGAAAAATTATTTAGTTTTTTATGATGATGAACAAGAAAAACAAAACCCATGTGACAAATATGTATAGTCATGTGGGTCTTTTCCATGACATCACGAAGCACTGGAGACAGACTTTTGTGGATATAGAGTTTACATTTTTGAAATGCAAGTCTTAGTAGACTACAAAATCCATTTGAGTCAAGAATCTGTTTTGGCAGCCAACTTCCCCTACCAAAAAACAAAAACAAAAGAACTATCAAGATATGGTCTTGCATCAGGATGTATCCCTCTCCCAGGCCAAAGCACAAGTATTGTTTTCAGTATGAGTGTCACATTAAGTAAAGTTAGGGAAGGTGCAAATAAAGGCAACCAGGATGGTGAGGGCTTTGAGATCATGCCACATGGAAATCAACTGAAGAAAGTAGGGGTGTCATCCAGTGTGTTAACTGTCCTAGCTTTGTGTTACCTGTTTGTCATGTGTCACGTGTCATTCAATCAACATACCATCTATGCCTTTATCTAAGTCACTATTAAAACTGCTAAATAGTATAGTGTCAAGCACAGATCCTTAGGACACTTTACTGGAATACCTGATATATTCAATCAATCAATCAATCAATCAGCAAACATTTTCTTAACCACCTATGATATGCCAAACACCACTAACTTCTGGGGATACAAATACAAAAAGGGAAACAATTTCTCTCTCAAAGATACAAATACCAATAAAGAAACAATCCCTATGCATGCATGCATGTGTGAATATGTGACCACACACATGTACAAACATGTTTGTTTATGTATGTGGGTATATACATGTGTGTGTTCTGATATATACATATGTGTGCATATAGGAATAAAATAAATTAAGGTCGTTAAGTACAAAGGAGAGAGGGAAGGAGGATGCTAACGTTTGGGGGAATCAGAAAAGACTTACTGTAGTAGGTATTATTTGAGGGGCATCTTGAAAGAAGAGAAGCATTAGATGAAGTAGAGATGAGGAAGGAATGTGTTCCAGACACTCATGTTGACAGTGAGCTGCTAATAACCTCACTTGGAGTCTTGTCTGGCCATTCAACCTATACATTTGATTGTATTATTATTTAGACCAGGATTTCTTAAGCTTTTTCCACTTGCAACCCCTTTTCACCTAAGAAATTTCTGTGTGACCCAGGCTATATAGGTTTACAAAATAGGTATATAGGGGTGGCTAGGTGGTGCAGTGGATAGAGCACCAGCCCTGGAGTCAAGAGGACCTGAGTTCAAATCTGGCCTCAGACACTTAACACTTACTAGCTGTATGACCCTGGGCAAGTCACTTAACCCCAATTGCCTCACCAAAAAAAAAAGGTATACATAACCTTTATCCATTGCCAAATCTCTTGCAACCCTCACATGCAGTTATGTGACTCCATATGGGGTCACGACCCATAGTTTAAGAAGCTAGGATCTAGCACATGCTATTCCATCTTCTCCACAAGAATGGCAAAAGATGTTTTTTAAAAAGCTTTCTTAGGGGCAGCTAGGTGGCGCAGTGGATAGAGCACTGGCCTGGATTCAGGAGGACCTGAGTTCAAATCCGGCCTCAGACACTTAACACTTACTAGCTGTGTGACCCTGGGCAAGTCACTTAACCCCAATTGCCTCACACACACACACAAAAAAAGCTTTGTTAAAATCTAGGGAAATTATATCTACAGTCTTCCTTTTGTGTCCAAAAAAAAAAGGAGAAAAGGAAAGGAAAGGAAGAGAGAGAGAGAAGGAAAGGAAAGAAAGAAAGAAAGAAGAAAGATGTGGCAGATTTTTAAATGGTTCAAGTTTGTAGTAACTTCACTCAGCAGTTATGAAAGAGCTTGTGATTATTATTATTTTTTTTTTTTTGGTGAGGCAATTGGGGTTAAGTGACTTGCCCAGGATCACACAGCTAGTAAGTGTTAAGTGTCTGAGGCCGGATTTGAACTCACGTCCTCCTGAATCCAAGGCCACTGCTCTATTCACTGCACCACCTAGATGCCCCCAGCTTGTGATTATTTATGCTGCCAGTTAGAGTGTAAAAACTCTGTACCAATGGTCTGGAGATCCCAGCTCTGCCCCAGGAAAGCTTACTCTCTCCCAGAGATGTCCCACATCCTTAAACTGCAAACAAAGGAAATGTGAGGACAGGGTCAACAATAGGTGTTTATGAGAAATAAGATTAGATCCAGAAAATGCAGTCTTTAACAGAATTTTTTAAAGAGCATAATTAGAACTGGGTGTTCATTGCAACCCAGATGAAGCAAGGCAAAAGGACCTGAGGCAAAGACCATTATTTTCTTGTATCTGTTTTTCTCTCAGTGTTCCAGCTACCAGAGCAAACCACCATGATTTTTAAAAAGCTAAACAAAAGAAAAAGACACAGCTATATGCTTCCCCTCTTTTCCATGTAGAGGTCACCACTCATGCTCTCCCATGGAAGTTTTGGTTTGAAGAAGGGAACTGCAGATGTCTTTATACCACCAGTCGCTGTGGTTGCCATGGCTATGTTTTTCTGGACTCCATGCCTCCTCAAAACAGCTCCTCCAAACTCCCCCTGGAAGGAGGGAAGAAATAAAACTCTGCCATGGTTTTTGTCACCAGCCCAGCCTTTGCCAGAGGACCCTTACATTAGCCTATGTTCTTGATTAAACTATGCTGGCTTTTTGTCCTCACTGCTTCCTTTTATTTTTTCTTTATTTCTTTGTTTTATTTTAATTTTTTTATCTTTTGTTTCTATATCACCATCATTTCTTGTGGACCTCTATTCTGATTGATGAGTCATTGACTGGCCCTAATCTATTTCATAAGGTACTTGGCCATGCTTACTTCAGGTCCAGCTGTACTTATCACACTCACTCTCCATTTCCTTGCCAGCAGCCTTGACACCCTACGGCCCCTGCCCTCTCTTCTGATTTATTGGTCCCTAGCCCTGATCGCCATTTCAAGAGATACTCAAGGTATGCTCCCTTCCTTCCTAGCTCCACTCTTCATTCTCCAGACTTTTCCACCTCTTCACCAAGCCTTGCCTCAGCATAGGTACCTTGCTCCCCCCACCCCCTTCCAGATCTCCTTACATGTTACTTTTCCTCTTCAAAATGTAAGTTTATTGGAGAGTAGAGATTCTTTTTTTTACTTATATTTTTATCTTTACCACTTAGTATTGTGCCTAGCACATGGTGGTACTAAATAAATGATCTATTTCTCTATTATCTATCTCATTCCATCTGATGTATCTATCATCTATCTTTTTTTTTTTTTTTAGTGAGGCAATTGGGGTTAAGTAACTTGCCCAGGGTCACACAGCTAGTAAGTGTTAAGTGTCTGAGGCCAGATTTGAACCTAGGTACTCCTGACTCCAGGGCCGGTGCTCTATCCACTGCGCCACCTAGCTGCTCCTATCATCTATCTTTCTAATGTGTCAATCTGTCTTAAATCTACTTGTCCATCTCTATCATCTATCTCTCCAGTGTATGAATCTATCTATCTATCCATTCATCCATCCATCCATCTCTCCTCCTACCCCCTCCTAGGGAGCCATTCCTTATAACACACACAAAAAAGAAAAAAAATCAGCAAAATTAACCTACATATGAACTTTGTCAAACATTATATGAAGTTTCCACATACATAGTCTCCCACCTCTGCAAAGATAGATTGTTTTGGAAAGGAAGGCAGTACATTCTCATATCTCTTTTTGAGGGACAGGCTTGGTCATTGAAATTTCACAGCATTCTGCTCTGATTGTTGATGTTCTTTCCATTTACATTGTTGTGTTCATCATGTATGTTGTTTTTCCACTTTCCTACTTCATTTTGTATTAGTTCATGTCTCCCCTTGCTCTATATTATTCATCATTCATTTTTTTCTTATAGCATATAAATATTCCATTACTTTCATGTATCACAATTTTTTTGCCTTTCCCCAACTAGTGAGAATCTACTTTGTTTATACTTCTTTGATACTACAATAATGATGCTATAAATATTTTGGTGTACAGGGGACCTTTCTTTTTATCACTGACCTCTTTGAAATATGCGCCTAGCAGTAGAATTTCTTGATCAAAGGGTATGGATAATGTAGTCATTTTCTTAGCATAATTCTAAATTGATTTCCACAATGGTTGGACCACTTTACAACACCATCAACAGCATATTGATATGCCTATTTTTTTAACATAGAGTATTCCCATAATTTGTCGTGTTTGTCAGTTTTAATAGGTATGAAGTAAAATCTCAGAATATGGAAGTTTGAGTGGGGAGGGTACCAATTAATGCTACACTTTAATAGTCCATAGGAAACAAAAAGAAGTGATGCTTTTGACTCACTTTACAAGTCAAGAATGCTTCAGATTAAACTTGAGATATTTTTCAAGTTTTAAAATTTTTATGTATGTTTTTATGCCTTCTAGGGCCCAACTTGATTAGAAAAGATGCAAAATATCTCTTTTCCCCTTAACATCATCATTTCTCATCAAATTTGACAGCACCCCATGGGGATCTACTAAAAGTAAGACGCAAGGATTGAAGCTCCCTAGTGATATCTGATGGTGTTATCCAAAGCCTGAAGACACAGAAAGAAATCTTCAGAAGTCATATTAGATATGCTAATCACAGCTCTTGAGGACCATCAAACTCGGAGTGACATGCCTATTTAAAGAGCCAAGCAGGTAACTGAGCATCTCCAAATATAATAACCCCATGTAGAACTGAGACCTAATTGCTGTAAACCCAGAGAAATTCCTTTTTCAGTTTCTGCTCTGCTTCTAGAATTCCTTTAATAAAATTTTACTTCTGGCTCAATTGTACATGAAAAAAACACCTTTTGGCTTTACGGGACACAACAAAGGTTAACCAAAGTTAGTTATATTTATATTTGCTAAACTGTAACTTTTCTGTTTAAGAAAAAAAGCAGGGCAGCTAGGTGGCGCAGTGGATAAAGAACTGGCCCTGGATTCAGGAGGACCTGATTTCATATTTGGCCTCAGACACTTAACACTTACTAGCTATGTGATCCTGGGCAAGTCACTTAACCCCAATTGCCTTGCCCCCCCCCCAAAAAAAAGCATTACATTGAGTAAACTTTCCCCTTTTTGCATGTGAGAGAGGAAAGGGGTAGGAGGGTAATCAATACTCCATCTCTTGTTTTTTAAATACCCACTGCTAATAATAATTATTTAAACTTTTAAACTCTAGAATTATCAACACACTAACATCTCCCTCCTCCTACCCCTCAATCATTTTGCTTGTAATTCTTATCTACTTTTTATTTTATCTTCTGTTATAATTATCTGTGCATCATGGCATCCATATTTCTACATGATAAAACTTCTTATGAGTAGAGACTACAATTTAACCTTCTTTGAATACTTAATCTACATTTGTGCCTTAAGACTCAAGTAGAAGTAGCATCTCAGGAGGTAGAGGGTTCTCCTTCACCGGAGGGAGGCTCCCAACAAGGCCTCAAACAATGCATTTGATCAATCAATAACCATGTAAGTATCTGGTATAACAATTGAACAATAAAAAATATGCCAGACATTCCTTCCTTCCTTTCTTCCTTTCTTCCTTCCTTTCTTCCTTCCTTCCTTCCTTCCTTCCTTCCTTCCTTCCTTCCTTCCTTCCTTCCTTCCTTCCTTCCTTCCTTCCTTCCTTCCTTCCTTCCTTCCTTCCTTCCTTTTTGGGAGGCAATCGAGGTTAAGTGACTTGCCCAGCTAGTAAGTATCTGAGACCAGATTTAAACTCAGGTCCTCCTAGCTCCAGGACTCCACTCTATCCACCACATTACTTAGCTGCCCCTAATAACCATATCAATTCAAGAAGACCATAACTAAGATGTGTTGAGATTGGGGATTTTTTATGGTGGAAGAAGTCATGGATTCACAGACCTTAAAGCTGGTAGAGACTACAGAGGTTTCACATACAGAGGCCATCCAAACTGGCTCATACCTGAACAAGAATCTTTTCTACAATAGCTCCTAAAGTGGACAGCCAACCTTCGCTTCTTCCCGTGAGGGAGAACCCTCTACCTCCTGAGGTGCTACTTCTACTTCAGAGTCTTAAGGCACAAATGTAGATTAAGTAACCATTATTCATGGGAGATCCTAAGTTGCTACAGAAAGAACACCAAATCTGGAATCAAGAAACCTATTTTCTTCTATCAACTCATGTGACGACCTTGGACTTCAATTTATCCCTCTGTAAAAAGTGAACCAGCAATACCCTGCCACACTACCTCTTGGGAGGTATTGATTATGAAGATGCCACCCAGCCATCTACCAGGACACCAGGGTCTACCCCAAGTTCCCATCCCCAGTCCTACTTATCACTTCAACCCCTAGCCCCAACACACAGCTTTTCAACATCTACTCTTGCTCTGGAAAACAATCATCAAATCTGTACTGCAGTTGCTACTGGAAAAGGGCCTGACCATCTCCTTCCCTTGGGTTCTACTCACAATCCCCATAACTGCTGAGACCTAAACTTCCTTCCCTTCCTTTCATTGCCCTACATGCCTTGTATCATTCCCCAAGGGAAGGTTTGTCATCTTCAGCACCTCCCATGGTACCTGGAACATGGCTGGTACTAAATAAATGCTTGTTGATTGATTACTTGATTGCTTGAGGCATAAACACTATGGAGGAAAAAAAACTCAAGCCCTGTACAAATGTAATTTAACTTTATGTTAATAATATCTGCTGAGGAAACCAAAGCAGGAAATTTTGCCAACACCATTGTAGATACAGTAAGAAAGGAAGCAGATGTAAAGAGTTGAGAAATCAAGGAATTAAAATAGCAAATTAGACAACTCAGAAAAGTGCTAATGAATATACTCCATGTGAGGTATTAGAAGAAGTTCAATGAAGAGCAGGAAAAAATAATTAAGGTGATGATAGAAAGACTGGGGTGTGGAGAGAGATGAACAGGGATGCTTTTGCTTGGCTTGGCTTAGGTCAGCCTTAGACAGGAAGCAGCAACAACCCACTCTGCTATTCAAAAGGGGTAAATATCACAGTGAGAGTAATTATTCATTCTGAGAAAAGGGCTCACATGTAGGTGTTAGTGGGAAATAAGATGAAACATGATGACTGAATCTTAGAGAATCAAAGACTTTTATATCTGAGATATAGATCTTAGAGATAAAAATCCAAATTATAATTACCTCACATATGTGCTCCAAGGGTTGCAAAACCCTCTGGATATAACATTCCATTTGATCCTTGCAATAACTATATGAGGTTGGTGCTATTACTAGGAAGGAAGGAAGGAAGGAAGGAAGGAAGGAAGGAAGGAAGAAGGAAAGAAAGAAAGAAAGAAAGAAAGAAAGAAAGAAAGAAAGAAAGAAAGAAAGAAAGAAAGAAAGAAAGAAAGAAAGAAAGAAAGAAAGAAAGAAAGAAAGAAAGAAAATATGCATTAAGTGCCAACTGTGTGCCAGGCACTGTGCTAAGTACTTTATAAATATTATCTCATTTAATCCTCATGGCAGCCCTGAGAGGTGGTTGCTATTATTACCCTCATTTTACAGAGGAAGAAAATAAGAGGGATGAGGTGCCACCCTCAGCATAGTATATTATTTTTAGTCTCTATCCTATCATTGGTTAGTTACCTGTGGACATGTGATCTCTACAGTAGAATATAAGCTTCCTGAGGTCCAAGCCTGTCTCACTTTTGTCTTTAAATCCCTAGCACCTAACATGGTGCCTGGTATATAGTAGCAGCTTAATAAATGCATATTGGTTGATTGATTTGTCCAGGACCTTATAACCATCAAATGTCAAAGGTGAGATCTGAAATCAGGTCTTCCTGACTCCAAACACAGCATGCTAAACAAGCACTGTGCCAGTCCAACATAATAGGATATGACAGGATCTAGTTCCCCTAGCCCAGTTGTTAATGTTATTGTTGATGGTAGTGTATGTTTATATTATTAAATTATTATATTGAAAATATGTACCTGGAGACAGAAGACTTGAAATATTTTGCAAATATACAGAAAAAGCCCCAAGGTATATTAAAAAATATATTTTACATGATTCAGGGTGATGAATTGTTATTCAGGGCATGTACTAGAAAGGCATTTGTTTCTCATAGGGTTCCAGGAAAAGCATTGCCTTCTAACTTCCAGCATGGTGGTGTTCCACATTCAAAGCTTTCTTGCTAAAGGCCTGGAAGCAACGCAATGAATCAGAGAAACAGTTCAGAGGCAAAGATGCTTCCTCAAAACAACCCCCTAGTGAACCCAATGCAGTAAAGCTTCTTTTTTTTTTTTCAGGTCCAATGCTGTCATGGACCCTTTAAACTGACAGAATGATCCTGTAACCAAGGATCTTTGGCATTGAGCTCTGGCCCATTTCAGCTATTCTAAAAATAAATGCTACTTTTTTTCCCCTTAGTGTTGTTAAACTCTTTCTAAACTGATGCAGTGGGATACAACCAGGAGCATCCTGGTAAATGTTTAACAACCAGCTTGGGGGGGGAGAGGAGATGGGTAGTGAAAAAGTAAATTTGGGGCGGGGCAGCTAGGTGGTACAGTGGATAGAGCACCGGCCCTGGAGTCAGGAGTACCTGAGTTCAAACCCAGCCTCAGACACTTAACACTTACTAGCTGTGTGATCCTGGGCAAGTCACTTAACCCCAATTGCCTCACTAAAAAAATAAAAAATAAAATAAAAGTAAATTAGGAACACACTTTTAAGTTTAATTTGCATTACTAACATTTTCTCACTTTCTTAAAGTTTAGATGATCAATAAAACAATGAATTAAGTCCTGATTTGTAGCATTGGCCAGTTTCCAAGCTATAAAGGCTCACACTGAATATTTAACAATCAGTTCTCTGAAGCTGGCTCTATCCCATCCCCTGCACACATTCATGTAAAGCTTTGTAAATAATCTGTACTCTTAGTTGGTTTTTGCTTTGGGCGCTATGTCTTAGTAGTTGAATCAGTTTGGGGACTCTTCTTCAATATTTCTGTCTATCTTTTTAGTAATGACAATAGGATTTTGTTTTTTAAATGAGCAAGGTGGTATATTCCTGTTCCCCCTTTAAACAAAAAATCTCTCTTTAAGTCTTATCTTGTAGTTTGATGCCTATTGAAAAATAAGAAACTAAGAATGCAACATACATTAAAATAATCAGCCCAGAAAGTGGGAATACCTCTGTAGAGGGCAGCATCCTTTCCTGAATGAATGTGGAAACACACGAGAAGGTACCACCTCATAACAGGATCTTCTTAAATATTTGTTGATTGACTGATAGATTGAAATCCATAGGGAGTAAGTGATCTGTCCCAAGTCAGACAGCGGGTGTAATCAGGCCTTGAGTTTAGGTCTTCTTCTTCCTAAGTCCATTGACTTTCTACCATACTTTGCATTGCATCATACTGAATAATGATTGATTACTAGCAAGTGATGGTTTTTAGACCTTTGTAACTTCCTTGCAGACAAGAACTTTTTATTCATCTTTATGTTGCCCACAATGCCTAGCTCAGGGCCTTGCCCATAAGAGATACCCAATCAGTACTGACATATCATAGAATCATAGATCTAGAGCTGGGGTCATCTAATCCAACCACCCCATGGGGATGTGGAGAGGTCAAGAAGGTTTTCCAAAGTCACAGAAAGAGTCAGATTTTTGACTGGGTGTTGAACTAGATAAGCCTTGAGGCCTTTTCCTACTCTTAGGCCTATGACCTTTTGAAACTGAAAATACCTCTTCTCCATCATGGGTTTCAAATACTTGAAGACATCTATCATTCCTTACTGCTCACCCCGCATCCTTTCCAAACTATACATTCCCATTTAGTTAAGTTGATGGATTAATTAAACAAAATAATGGAATAGCCAAAGGAAAATGTTGCAAAACCATGTCACTATGGACACTTCAAATTAGAGCAACAGGAATCATTTAGGGAAGTGTCCAGCTTCAGTTGGGGAGTGAACATTAGGATCTGTTTGGTCATTTCCATTCTAAAGCTCTCCCCATTTCCCCTGACATTTCCCCTCATTTCTCCCTTTTTCATAGGGCTTTTGCTTTCCTTTTTCTGCTGGGTCTTTGAGGCTGGTGATTCATAGTATTCTGTTTATCCATCCTGTGCAGAAAGCTGGAGTGACCTTCATGTCTGCAATGATGTACAAACATAGTCTGTGTGAGGTTTTAGAAGAAGTTCAATGAAGAGCAGGAAAATGGGTAGACTGTATTAGTCCAAGGGGAGGGGAGAGTCATTATCTCACAAAAGAACAGATCATTGAAGGACCCATTCAAAAAAAAGTCTTAAGGCACAGGTCTGATCATGCCATTCCTTTATCCCTACATTTCCAGTGACTTCCTATTGGCTATAGGATTAAAAATAAAGCCTTAGCCTGACATTTAAAAACTTCTACAATCTGGCTCTTTCCAGCTTCCTTTCACATTATTTTCTAGCCATACTGGAATCACACAATCAAAGAATCACACAATTTCAAGAGTTGGAAGGACCCCTCAGTGGGCTTCTAGTCTAACCATACAAGAATCCCCTCCAAAACCTCCTCCAGTGACATCTAGCCTTTGCTTGGAGATGTCCAGTGAGCAGGAACCCAATACCTTCCACGGCATCTTTTCTGATTTCAATCTATCAGTACCTACTTTGCTGCATTCGCATAAGCTTTGGACTCCACACCTAGAACACATGCCTACCTTCTCTCTTCCTAAGAAGATCCTTCTCTTCCTCCAAATCTGGTCTCAGATGCTATATCTTCCATGAAATCTTCCCTGATCCCTCCATTCCCCCACCTGAAAGTCTCCTTCTCAAAGTTTTCCTAAAGCGTTAAAAAATTAAAAACAGTAATGATTAACAAAAGCCATTCTTCAAGACTTCAATGAATCTGTGACTTCATTAATGTGGGTGTCCTTTCTAATAATGCCAGCTGCAAGGCATCCATTCCTGCCCATCCTGGGTGGGTCTCTTCCATGTCTTCCCATAACTTTATGACAGGGAATCCATCCCAATGGCCTTCCTCATGCTCTCTTGACAACACAAGGGTACCAATAAAGTAATTGGGCAGCCACCACCTCATGGCTCTCTCCACCTGACCACATCATCTTTTTTACTCAGACATTTCTTTGAAAACATCCTTCACACTGCTTCTCCTGAGTAAATCCTCATTTGTAATGTGTTTATTCATGCTCACCATACACTTCTCCACCTTAGGCTAGAGGATCAGTTCTTTTGAGATTGCCCTTTTCCATGACTCATAGAGACTGGGCCAGCTTTCACAAGTGGTAGTCCATAGAAGACCACATCTTTTACAGTCTCGCAATTGATGGAAAGAATAAAGTATTCCTCTGTACTTGTTTGTTTATTATAAAATGAACATCTGAGTCTGCAAAGCAAAACGGCAACTTAAACATTCTTCTCTAACAAGGTATATATGACAAAATTGTATGAGACTCCTTGAAAGTTATAACAACTGAGATGACCTTGTTTGATGACTGATTATTCACATCGAATGAGGTAGAGAACAGGGAAGTGTACACTTGACAGATCTTTTCACTGTGGTCATGCAGTATAGAATTCAAGTCAAAAAAGGACTTATAGATAGTGAGGTCCTCCAGATACTCCTGGTTCCAGATGACTTTGTACTGATTACCTTGAGTCCTGGAAGGAGATTCCATAATCACTCTAAGGGATGTGGCCTTACTATCTACACATACAAAAACAAAGGAATAAGGAATTGCTTATTGTCTAGACCAGAGGTGTCAAACATCTATCAACAACACTACCAATTGAAGCAGATTAAAATGTAATTGGAAAATATTTTGTGAAATTAATAAAAGTTCAATAAAACAGGTAATATTAATATGTGATTTTCTAAGTTGATATATACCTCTAGGGATCCTTCAAATAGAAACAACCTGTTTCTATTTGAGTTCAATACCATTAGTCTAGATTATGATATAAAGATGGATGGACAATCAATTAATCAACAAACATTTATTAAGTGCCTACTCTGTGCCAAGCACTGTGCTGGATAACCTATAGAACTATTAGATGTAGGTGAGAGGAGAGGAAGGAAAAAGAGAAGAAAGGAGAGGAGAAGAGTAGAAGAGAGGAGAGGAGAGGAAACAAGAATAGGAGGAAGAGGAAGAGGGGGATAGGGGAGAGGAAAGAAGAAATTTTAGTGTTTAGGATATATATGTATGTGTATTTAGTATTATAAACAAGATATTTATGTGTATATTTATATATATATAAAATCTTCCTATGTTTCTTTGAATAGTTTGTTTTTTATTTCTGGAAGGACAATAATATTCTATTACATTTATATGCCACAGTTTGTTTAGCCATTCCACAGTCATTAGGCATATGAACTGTTTCTATTTTCTTTTTTCCCCTTTTTTTTTTTTTGCTACTACAAATAAAACTGCTATGAATGTCTTTATACCATTATAGTTTTCCCCCCTTTTCAATAGCATCCTTATGTTATAATTCTAGCATGTAGATCAGTGGCCAAAGAAGTTGAAAAATGACATACCTTTTGCTCTATATAATGCCAGTCTTTTCCTAGAGCACTTTGTCTAGATCTATCCATTGCCTGTTATACCCTTATATTTGGTCTCATTGTACTATCCCAATGGAATGGCATCTCCTTGAAGGCAGGGACCATGATTTAAAAAAAACAAAACAATCTTTTAATTCCTAGCACCTTCAGTAAAGTAACAATATTTTTTAAGTTGAAAACTGAATGGTTCCAATTGCCAACAGAAGTGTCAAAAAGCCGATGAATCTCATTGTGCCTGCTTCTGGGAGCATCTGTGTGCCCTTCCAACATAATCACTGAATGCATTTGAGAAAATGAAGAAGTAAGCTTGGACCTGTCTTAATGGGCACATATATCATCTAATAACTCATAATCCACAGAGTGCTGGAGCCCAGGCAGAGTCCTGGAAAGAAATGTTAAAACCAATTAACTACTTCTCAGAAGGAAATTAGATGTTCCCAAGTAATGAGCCGAATGACCTTTGCTTGATGCCCTAAATCACTTGGTAATATAATCACACATTCCTCTCATAACTATGTGCCCCTTGGTCTCAGTGGAAAAATGACTTATTTTCTTAAGTTGAAAATATTTAGAACCTTCAGGGATTCTAAAATGTTTTCTCTAGTGTTACTTCTTGGGCTTTCTTGGGGTTTTGTTTGTTTTTGGCCATCTATCTGGAACGAATGACAAGAACGGGGCCTTTTAATAAGTGATTATTTAATGAGTTGATTTATTTTTTTAATAATAAACATTTAAATTTAAAGTTGTAAGTTCCAAAATTTTTTCCTCCTTCCCTTCCCCCTTCCCTGAGGCAGTAAATAATCACATATTGGTTATACGTGTATAATTATGTAAAACATTACCATATTAGTCATTTTGTATAAGGAAATGAACAAAAGAAAAAAATGAAAGAAAGTGAAAAATAACATGCTTCAGTCAGTGTTCAACCAAAATCAGTTCTTTCTCTGGAGGTGGAAAGTATGCTTTATCCTTAGTCCTTTGGGATTGTCTTAGATCATTGTATTGCTGAGAATAGTTGTCATTCACAGTTCTTCATCAAACAATATTGCTGTCACCATGCACAATGCTCATATGAGTTGATTTCTTTTTTTTTGTTTTTGTTTTTTCAGTGAGGCAATTGGGGTTAAGTGATTTGCCCAGGGTCACACAGCTAGTAAGTGTTAAGTATCTGAGGCCAGATTTGAACTCAGGTACTCCTGACTCCAGGGCCAGCGCTCTATCCACTGCGCCACCTAGCTGCCCCATATGAGTTGATTTCTAAGCTGCATGAGAGGTAGTGTCATGTAATGGAGAGAGAGCTGTCCTGGAAATCAGGAAGACCTGGGTTTAGGTATTGCTTCTGACACTGTCCGTGTGACCCTGGAAAATTTGCTTCACCAATGGCAGGGAGTGGAAAGAGAGTAGGACAGAAATAAAATAGAATTTTATCTTGGAAAAAAATGAGAAGTCATTTAGCCTCTCAGCTCTCTGACTATAAATTGCAGAGAAGATACCAACCTTCATAAAGGGGATTTCTTCACTATGGAGTTCCCTGTTCCAGTGAAATCATGGGTACAGTCCTTATCCCCTAATCTGTTTATTTAGAGGGGGCTGGCATAGCAGCTAGAGTGTTAGAACACTTACTAGCTATGTGACTTTAGGTGAGGCATTTAAACCTCTCTGAACCTCAGTTTATGCATCTGGGAAATGGGGGGAGGATAGCAGTGATAATCCCTGATGTCTGTAATGCCTATCTCAGAGTTGTTGTGAGGTTCAAATGTATATGAAGTATTTTGCAGACTTTAAAGACATAGATAGATGCAGTTATTATTGTTACATCCATATTTATAGATTTGCCTGCCTTTTTGAGAAGTAAGAAATTATCAGATTTAAGCAAAACTGAATCCTAATCTTCTGAAGGAGAAAAAAAAATAGACAGGAGGATAGGTTTCTACAGGAACCAGGAGATGTCAAAAGGAGTGACTCAACTCCAGAAAATGATCTATGAACCAAATGCCCCAAGAAGCTCTTCTTTCTTTTTTCTTTTCTTTCTTTCTTTCTTTCTTTCTTTCTTTCTTTTTTTTTTTGCGGGACAATTGGGGTTAAGTGACTTGCCCATGGTCACACAGCTAGTAAGTGTTAAGTGTCTGAGGTTGGATTTGAACTCAGGTCCTCCTGAATTCAGGACCGGTACTCTATCCACTGCACCACCTAGCTGCCCCCCCCCCCAGAAGCTCTTCTTGGATGGTGTGGTGTTAGGGAAATAGTGTTGGGCTTTAAGTCACTGAATCACACAATCTTTGAGTTGGAAGAAAGCCCAGAGATCATATAGTCTAACTTGTACCTGAATAGGAATTCTCCCTTCAAAGTCCCCAGAAGTGGTCATCCAATTTCTACTTCAAAAAGTTTTAACTGGGGGCAGCTAAGTGGTGTAGTGGATAGAGCACTGGCCTTGGATTCAGGAGGACCTGAGTGACCCTGGGCAAGTCACTTAACCCTCATTGTCCTGCAAAAAAAATAAAAAACAAAAACAAAAAGTTTTAACCAAGACTCCATGGAACTTTAAAAAAATATTTTGATAACTATATTTCAATATAATTAGCTTCCTTTATAGTCCTATAATATTTTATTTCATGCATTTAAAAATAATATTTTGAAAAGTGAATAGGCTTCACCACACTGTCAAAGGAGTCCATGACACCATCACACACACACACAAAAATGTTATGAATTCTTGGTCTACTTATGGAGCCAAACTGAGGGAAAACCCTCTTCCTTCTGAGTGAGCCCAGTCCACTTTAGGGTAGTGTGAATTTTAAGGGTGTGTAGACACTTCAGAAGCTTCATGCCTTAAGATCATAAATATTTTCTTCAAGAAAAAAATTGGTAGGCAGCAGAAATGGTGAGCATCAAATAACCTAACAAAAAAGTAAGTTGATTATATTTTAAATGACAGAAAAAAGACATCTGAATCAGCTATTATTATGTGCAGTCAGAGCAAATATCATTAGTATTAGCAAAAGTGCTAAAAAAATAGCAATAAGAAAATGACATTGTATGCAATTGAAACAGCCTGATCCTGAACTACTTAAAGAAATAATTGATGATGAAAAATGAGTCATGAACAGCATATATCATGTCAATACTAATTATAATAATTTAATACAGAAATTAAACTGATGTGATCAAATTCCAGAGCAAGGAGATCAAAAGAACTACAAAGTAACTTAATGTTTTTTAGCAAGTAAGTCCAACAAAAATTGGGCTTGTCAGCGATGGATGACAGAGGCAACACTAAGTTACAATTTAAACTTGTTTGTAAAATGTTAATTATTATAAGTAGCTTTGTTTCATGAAGCAGAGGAGACACAGTGGAAGGTAAACTAAGCAAATCATCCTGAAGTCACTTAACAGCAAGAACAAACAGAAGAAAAAGGGGAAAGATCTGCCAAGATATTTATAACAAATTTTTCACTATTAAGGACACAAAAGCCACAATTGTTGGATTCTAGTTCAAAGAAAAGCAGTCAAATTATACCAAGCATACACAGAGGAGATCTGTGTTGTAGGGAATGAAATGTTGAGAATGAGTATTCAAATCACAAGATACCTGAAAGAAGGGAAGATGGAAAAGGTATGTGTGTGTGTGGGGGGGGGGGAATCTTTTTTTTTTTTTTTTTTTTTTTTTTGCGGGGCAGTGGTGGTTAAGTAACTTGCCCAGGGTCACACAGCTAGTAAGTGTCAAGTGTCTGAGGCCGGATTTGAACTCAGGTACTACTGAATCCAAGGCTGGTGCTTTATCCACTGTACCACCTAGCTGCCCTCATTTTTATCTTTATAGCCCTAACACCTAGGACTTGTAGACTATTGGAGATATAGGGCCTTGCATTTAACAAGCATTTAATAAGTGCTTGTTGGATGAATGAATAAATGAAGTAACACTGTGCCAGATGCCAGAGAAGCTACAACTATTGAAGAAGAAATCAAATAAAATGTGGTCCCTGCTCTCTTGGAAGCAATGAAGAAACACCTGACTTCACTGAATTCTTTCATTACTCACATCAAATCCCACCTTCTACAGAAGGCCTTTTCTCCATACCCACTCACCCTCTTCCTTCAGAGGTTACCTTTATGCTATAGGAATACCTAATTTTATTGTGCTTTGCTTTATTTCACTTTAAACAGATTGTGTTTCTTACAGACTGAAGGTTTGTGGCAACTTGGTGTCAAGCAAGTTTACAGGCACCATTTTTTCCAAGAGCATGTGCTCACATAGTGTCTCCGTGTCACATATCGGTAATTTTTTCAATATTTCAAGTTTTTTCATTATTAGAGTATCAGTTATGGTCATCTGTGGTCAGTGATCTTTGATGTTACTATTGTAATTATTTTGGGGCTCCATGAACCTCACCCATATAAGACTGCAAACTTAATGGATAAATGTGTGTGTTCTGATTGCTCCACAAACCAGCTCATAGCCTCCCCCCCTCCTCAGGCTTCCCCATTCCCTGAGGCACACCAATATTGAAATTAGACCAGTTAACAACCCTATAATGACCTCTGTGTTCAAGTGAAAGGAAGAGTCAATCAATGCAGCAAATTGCATTGTTCTCTTATTTTAAGAAACTACCACTGCTACCCCAGCCACCACTCTTATTAGTCAGTGGCCACCAACTTTGAGGCAAGACCCTCCACCAGCAAAAATATTATGACTCACTGAAGGCTCAAGTGATGGTTAGCATTTTTAGCAACAAAATATCTTTTTAAAATTAAAATATATACATTTTAGACATACTAACACACACTACAGCATACTATAGTCTACAGTATAGTATAAACATAATTTTATATGCACTGGAAACAAAAAAATTCATGTGACTCACTTTATTGTGCTATTCACTTTATTACTGTGGCCTAGAACTAAACCTGCAATATCTCCAAGGGTATGCCTATATATGGGGTGTGAGAGCCAAATTAGATATATGGAGCATTAATCTCCCCCTTTAACTTTCCTTAAGAAAAAGGAGCCACTGGGGGCGGCTAGGTGGCGCAGTGGATAAAGCACCGGCCCTGGATTCAGGAGTACCTGAGTCCAAATCCGGCCTCAGACACTTGACACTTAACTAGCTGTGTGACCCTGGGCAAGTCACTTAACCCCCATTGCCCCGCAAAAAAAAAAAAAAAGAAGAAAAAGGAGCCATTGAGCTTTAATCTATGATGGATCAGTTTTTTTTATTTTATTGCGTGGGAATTAATTAGACAACAAGAGTTGAAACCAATTAGGGAAATAAGGAAGGAGAAATACAAATGAATAATCTTAGATCTAAGCTTAGTCTATTCCTTTATAAAACTCACTGAATCCCAAACTTCCCACCAGACTGTGAATCTCTGAAAAGACCAAACACCAAACCACGTGCACTCCTTTCAATCCCGCTCCATTGCTGTTCACCACCAAAGAGAGAGAACTTCCATTCCTACTCTCACTTTTAAGTCTGCGTACCGGAAGTTCCTTGAGTTCTCCTCCCAAAAAAAAGAGGTCCTTTAAAAGCCACTTCAGTAGCATGCACAATCTCTCAAATGATTCAGCTAAAACTTCCAATATATATCTTTACCACAAATAATTTTACCACATTTGAAAAATGAATGAGTTTGCTCAATGAAACAGCCAAAAATAATATCCTATGCTAACTAATAATATGTTAATATCAATATAGAAAAGGGAGAGAGAAAAGTTTTTTCCAGAGGGGCAGTCCCTCATGAACGTGACGCTTTAACATTGGTCTTGCAGAGGGAGGGCCTCTGCAGAGAGTACATGTTACAGATGGTATATAATAACAGAAGGAGATAACAAAAACGAACAAAACAAAAACTGTTCATATGAAGTCTCTGAGTTCTCTTGTCTTCTTGAAGTGGTAAGACATCATCAGGAGGAAGCTGAATTCTGGTCTGGAAAACTGGGTTCTGGACTCTGATCTGGAAAACTGGATTCTGGACTCTGGTCTGGAAAGCTGAAATCTCTTCTTTAACTGTTTGAATTGCCGGATTTTTACTAAACCTTAGCATAGCATTGTCAATGATCAAATTAATACATTCAATTACAGGAGCAACTAGGTGACACAGTGGTTGGAGCACTGGAGTCAGAAAGACTTGAATACTAATCCAGGTTCAGAGACACTTACTAGTTATCTGACCTTCGGCAAGTCACTTAATTGCTATTTGCCTCAGTTTCCTCAACTGTAAAATGAGTTGGGGAAGGAAATGTCAAACCACTCCAGTATCTTTGCCAAGAAAACTTCAACTGGGATCACAAAGAGTCAGACACAACTGAAACAACTGAACAACAACAAATACCTGTATATATATATATATATATATATATATATATATATATATATATATATATATAAATTATATGAATATAGTTAGTTACTTGTTGCCTCCTCCATTTAATTGTGAACTACTTGAAGACAGGGACTGTTTTTGTCTTTCTTTGTCTTTGTCTTTTCTTTTGTCTTTCTGTGCACTTAGCACAGTGCCTGGCAACATGGTATGTGATTCACAAATGCTTGTTGAAAAGGAAAAGGACCTATTTGTACAAAAATATTTCTAGCAGCTTTTTGTGGTGGTTAAGAATCAGGAATCAAAGGAATGTCCATCAATTGGGGAATGGCTAAACAAGCCGTGGTATATGATGGTTATGGAATATTATTGTGCTATAAGAAATGACAAGCAGGATGATTTCAGAAAGGCCTGGAAAGACTTGTATTAATTGATGTATAGTGAAGTGCACAGTGACAGCAATACTGTTCAGTGAACATTATAATGATCCAAGACAATTCCAAAGGATTAATGATGATGCATACTATCCACCTCTAGAGAAATAACTGATATTGTTTGAATGAAGACTGAAGCATGCTATATTTTCACTTTCTTGCTTTCATTTTGTTGTTGTTGTTGTTCAAATTTTTTTGTACAAAATTACTAAAATGGAAATGTTTTACATTAAAAATATTTTAAGGGAAAAGGACTCACATGTACAAAAATATTTATAGCAGCTCTTTTTGTATTAGCAAAGAATTGGCAATTGAGGGGATTCCCATCAATTGGGGAATGGCTTAACAAGTTGTGGTATAGGAATCTGATGGAATACTATTGTGCAATGATGAGCAGGCAGATTTCAGAAAAACCTGGAAAGACTTCGGTGAACTGATGCTGAGTGATGTGAGCAGAACCAGGAACTGTACACATTAACAGCAACATTGTGGGACAGCTAGGTGGCACAGTGGATAAAGCACCAGCCCTGGGGTCAGAAGGCCCTGAGTTCAAATCCGGCCTCAGATACTTAACACTTACTAGCTGTGTGACCCTGGGCAAGTCATTTGACCCCAATTGCCTTACAGAAAACAAAACAAAACAAAACAAAAACAAAACAGCAACATTGTGTGATGATCAGCTGTGAAAGGCTTAGCTCTTCTCAGCAATACAATGATCCAAGGCAATTCCGAAAGGCTTATGATGGAAAAATGCTCTCCAGGGGCAGCTAGGTGGCTCAGTGGATAGAGCACCAGCCTTGGAGTCAGGAATACCTGAGTTCAAATTCGGCTGCAGACACTTAACACTTACTAGCTGTGTGACCCTGGGCAAGTCACTTAACCCCAATTGCCTCACTTAAAAAAAAATGCTCTCCACATCCAGAAAAAGAATTGTAGAGTCTGAATGCAAATCGAAGTATGCTATTTTCACTTTATTTGTTCTTGTTTTTTCTTTCTCATGGCTTTTCCCTTTTGTTCTGATTCCTCTTTTACAACATGACTACTGTGGAAATATATATAACATGATTATGCATACAATACCTATATCTGATTGCTTGCTGTCTTGGGGAGGGGAGAGGAAAGGGAGGGAGGGAGAAAAACTTGGAATTCAAAATCTTACAAAAATGAATGTTGAAAACAATCTTTACATGAAATTGAAAAATAAAATAAGATAACACCACCACCACCCCAATTAAAAAAATTCTTGTTGACTGACAAACCAATTGAGGAGACTGGAAAACTCAGACAAGTTTTTATAATGATTTACTCAAGGTCACACACATTGTAACTGCTCCTAATTTTGCCTTCTGGAGTCAAACAAAACAAGTCTAGTCCCTTTTCCTTTTTAAAAAATAATAAACATTTTTATTTATAGTTTTGAGTTCCAAATTTTATCCCTCCTTCCCTCCCTCCCCTCCTCCCTACCATGTTAGTAATTTTGTACAAGAAAACTTGAATAAGAGAAAAAAATGAAAGTGAAAAATGCTTCAGTCTGTCTTCAATCAATATCAGTTCTTTCTTTGGAGGTGGATAGTATGCTTCATCATTAGTCCTTTGGGATTATCTTGGATCATTGCATTGCTGAGAAGAGCTAAATTTTTCACAATTAATCATCACACAATGGTTATCTCATTTGCAAAAATCTCATGAAAATGATGGAACAGCTACATGGCATAGTGGATAGAATACTAGACCTGGAGTCAGGAAGACTCATCTTCCTGAGTTCAAATCTAGTCTCAGACACGTACTAGCTGTATGACCCTGGGAAAATCAATTAACCCTGTTTGCCTCAGTTTCCTCAGGTGTAAAATGAGCTTGAGAAGGAAATGGCAAACCACTCCAGCATCTTTGCCAAGAAAACCCTAAATGAGGGTCTCAAAGAGTTGGACATGACTAAAAAAAGAACTACTGAACAACAACATGAAAGATGATAGATGATTATGAGCATTATAACTTCATAAAACAGAGAGAAGTAATAGAGTACCAGTTTAGAGAAAGCTTTGCAAGACATCTAATTACACAAAGTTATCCCAAGTGTATTTAAGGATGAAAATGAAAGAATGAAAAACTGAAGAAAAAAGGAAAACATAAAATTATAACAAAACTTTTTTTCTATCATGAGAGCAGAATCATCACATTTGGGTCCTAAAATCACAGTCAAGGATGTTCTTACTGGGGAAGTACAAATTGCACCAAAGAGAAGAAAGAGGAAAAGCAGCTGCAATGGATTGAGTGTATATAGAAGAGATTCATGATGGAAGCATGTGTCTCACACACTCCTGAGTTCATTAAGGGATTTATACATAAGGTATCTATCTAAAGGGTTTTTGTTGTTGTTGTTGTTGTTGTTGTTGTTTGGCCAGGCAGTGAGGGTTAAATGACTTGACCACAGCTAGTAAGTGTCAAGTGTTTGAGGTCAGATTTGAACTCAGGTCCTCCTGAATCCAGGGCCTGTGCTTTAGCCACTGTGCCCCCTAGCTGCCCCCTAAAGGTTTTGAAGGATACCAAAGGCATGGGAAAATCTTGGCATTAAAATAGAAGCTATATAAGAGTTAAATAGTTCTCCCTTCTCTCCATCTATTCTACCTACCCTGAGTAGCAGTCCTACCCATTCTCTTATCTTCTTAGTTTCTCCAGCTTAAAAAAATATATATCATGTTTCTTTTTCTTTGGCATTCCTCACTAACCTCAATTCATTCTGAACTTTGGCTCCATGGCATTCTTCTTACACTATCTCATCATGCCTCCGTGTCCATCTTCCATTACCTGCTCCTTCTTCCATCTTCTATTCATGTCTTTTTTTTTCTTGGGTGAGGCAATTGGGGATAAGTGACTTGCCTAGGGTCACATAGCTAGTAAGTGTAAAGTGTCTTAGGCCAGATTTGAAATCAGATCCTCCTGAATCCAGGGCCAGTGCTCTATCCACTGCACCACCTAGCTGCCCCTATTCATGTCTTTTTTTTTTTTTTGAGGCAATTGGGGTTAAGTGACTTTCCCAGGGTCACACAGCTAGTATCGAGTGTCTGAGGCTGGATTTGAACTCAAGTTCTCCTGAATCCAGGGCTGGTGCTTTACCCACTGTACCACCCAGCTGCCCCCCTATTCATGTCTTTTAAAAATATGAAATTGACAGGTGAGTTTTCTATGAAATCAAGGTGATTGCTTATATTGAATTGTTTGAGTTATTGAGGGGTTGTGAGGGAGGAAGAGAATTTGGAATGCAAAGTTTTAAAAAAATTGATATCAAAATTTGTATTTTACATGTAATTTGGGAAAATAAAATTCTAAATTAAAGCTCAAAAATTAATTTTTTTAAATCAAATTGGTCTCAGAAAGATCCCCCCTTTTCCTATATCAGTAGAATTATTTCTGTTTTCCCCTTCATAATTTCATTTTTGAAAACCTCCCATCCCACTTGGGTTGATGTCTTATAAATCAATTTTTCATAATAAGTAGAAAGACTAATAAGCTAATATTCTGTAGCCAAAACCATGGTCCATGTATGTTTCCTATTTTGTCAGGTTAACTTTCTTTATGTCTTCTGGATTAGCTTTCAGAACATCAATGATTGTGAAGTCTACTCCTCTAAACACAACTTGTCAAGAAAAGCACCAACAGTGCAAGCAGGAAGTTCTCTCCACTGAGTTTTTGGCAGAACCCAGAAGCTCCAGATTCTTGCCTGTTGTGGATTTTTTAAAAAATGCATATGATTTTAAAGTTTGTGATTATATTTCTTAAGGTATGATTCTGGCTATGTCTCAATAATTTGTAGCATGAAGATCACTTTAGACCTTCAATAAAACCCTGAAAACTTTCAGGTTTGTCAAATAAAATGGCTCAGTCTATTATTCTGCTCTTGGTATGTATATTATTGCTTCCTGTACATGTCATTTTGACAAACTCAAAAGTGTTCTCCAAGCCCCGATATGAGGGAGAAAAAAAAGGTATCAAATGATGATAAATATTTTCTTATGCTCCACAAAAGCGTATTTGTTTTTTCCAACTATTTTCATTATTTAATGCTTGGAATTCAACGGGAGTTACAGCAGTTGGGAAGGAGACTAGCATCGCTATTCAGACTCATCACCCACTGCTGCTAAACTGTTAGCATTTTCATTTCTCTGCTGCAGTGTGTGACTCAAAGGTTTGGCCCCCTGGCATTTAAAACCACGCTAGCTGTAAGAATCCCACTGAAGATAATGAAAGCTCAGATTCCACACTTCATTTTCCAGCATCCTTACTGCTCCAGGTTGGGTCCTCTGGTCCTGGTTGAAAAGCTAACAACTAGTCTCAAAAAGTCAACCTCCACAAGGACTCTGACATTTCATAAACTTTGGCATTTAAGAAGGTCATAAGACCTTGACTGCCTAGGAGGGGAAAGGCCATTATTTGTTTTCATGTTTCCTCATGACGGGTCCAGCAGGTCTAGATTTTCTTGAACCTTGTCATTCAAGGACCCCCGGAGGTTAAATAAGAAGGAGCAGAAGATATAAAAGGTTATAAGGTGGAAGAGGATCTTGAAGCCAGAAGTAGGAGCATAAACTTTATTTGTTGTAGAATGGGGAGCCAATGATGATATTTGAATTAGATCGGTGATATGATCAGAACAGAGCATTAGGACTTAGGGTTGGGAAGGACAAATTCTAGAGAGGACAGGCTGGATACAAGAAAATCAATTAAGAGAGTGAGTGCACTGGGACTGGGAGAGAGGGGACAGATATGAAAAATATGTTGGAAATAGAATTAATTAAACTTGGCAGCTGACTGACCTGTGAATAATGACTCTATTCAAATTATGACCATGAGTGATTGGTAGAATAGTCAGGTCAACAAGAACAATAGAGAAGGTATAGAGAGAGCAGAATTTAAGGGCAAGGATGAGAGAAGGAATACGCATTTATAAAGTACCTACTATGGGGGGGCAGCTAGATGGCACAGTGGATAAAGTACCAGCCCTGGATTCAAGAGGACCTGAGTTCAAATCCGGCCTCAAACACTTGACACTTACTAGCTATGTGACCCTGGGCAAGTCACGTAACCCTCATTGCCCCACAAAAAAAAATGTGTCAGGCACTGGATTAAGTGCTTTACAAATATTCATTTGATACTTGCAACAACCCTTTGAGGTAGGTACTATTTATTCCCCTCATTTTACAGTTGAGGAACCTGAGGCAAAAAGAAGATTGAGTGACTTGCCCAAGGTCACACAGCTAGTGTGTGTGTCTGAGCTTTTCCTGACTATGCCCATTACTTTATCCACTGTCCAGGTTTGGAAGAGACCTTGTGAATTTGAATGATCCAGAGGTCTGAGTACAACAGCATCCACTAGAGCAGCAGCATCAGTGTCCCTTGGAGCAATGGCTGCTGAAATGATATATACATGAATAATTAATTTTGAAGTGGTTGAGTGCCCAGTTCAGAGGAGGTTGGATTTGGAGTGTAGAGCTGAGGCAAAATGTAAAACACTCGATCAAACATTGTGTTTTATGTTCCGATGAAGTGTAAATATCAACCTCTGAGCAGATTTGAACAGTAGTAACAAGTGAAATTACTGAATCCTGTTATACTGAATCTGGTTAATGTGTGCTGTCTTTATTGCTGAACATTTCTTTTTGTGTGCAGGAATAAATGACCTATCCCATAACAAATTCATATTGTACACTGAATACCTTTTAAATATTTCTGAGAATTCATGATTTTGTGAGCAAAATTTTATATTAGTAATATAATTTAATAAAATTAAAATTATTCTTATGAGGGCTGGAGGAATTAATGAGTCAATAAATGCAAGAACAGGAAGCCTAATCTCTCTAATTATAGCAGGCTCCCAGGCAAGTCACAGAGTCAGAACCAAATTCAAACTGTATGTGGGGGTTTAAACAGGGAGTGGCACAATGCTCTCGTTCCTGTGAGTTTAGCAGTGGTTCTCTAAATGCTAAAAAAGTAAATACAAGGTTGTTGTTGTTTATCCTTCATTTTTTTTTTTTTTTGGTGAGGCAGTTGGGGTTAAGTGACTTGCCCAGGGTCACACAGCTAGTAAGTGTGTAAAGTGTCTGAGGCCGGACCCGAACTCAGGTCCTCCTGAATCCAGGGCCGGTGCTCCATCCACTGTGCCACCTAGCTGCCCCCATCCTTCATTTTTGAGGAGGACCGATGATATCACAACTTGCAAATTAAGTGAGGCAGAGTTGAACAGTCTTTTACTCTCTTCTAGAGTTATCAAAGCCCAGTGACGGGACAAAAGTCAAGACGACTGAGATGCGTTAGGTGACCTTGGCATCTTTGATGTCTGACTAAGTTCTAAGTGCTCCACAGTGTCAGCTTCAGCCACCTTCATGACCATTGGAACAAGTTATTCTGCCGGAGAAAATCTTCACGTACTTGGGGTAGACATCCCCCTAACTCACTGATGGGTTTGAGGCCTGTTGGTTATCCTCAATCTGGTCTAACTGGTCTGCCAAGGCAGCTTTACCCACGGCGTGGTCACTATGCATGGGATAGCTTCCTGGAGCTATAGGTAAGAATTGGATGGCAGGTGGACACCAAAGATGGATGAGCAGCCCTGAAAAGGATTCACACCTGAGGTGCTAGTCTTTCTTAAACACCTCATATACTAAGGGCCTCAGTGGATAGAGCACTGGGCCTGAAGTCAAGAAGACCTGAGTTCAAATCTGACCTCAGGTACTTACTAACTGTGTGACCCTAGGCAAACCATTTAACCTCTCTTTGCCCTAATCCACTGACTAAGGTCCAAATAGAAGGTATCCCCAGGTAGTAGGAGACAATGGTACATATGGGAAAAGAAATAGTACCAAGGTTAGGGAAAACCTTGTGCTCGAACTGAGCTTTGAAGGTAACCAGGAATTCTAAGGAGGGGAGGTGAAGCATGAACTCCAAGCATGGGAGAGGAGGCCGGAAATGGAATGTGAGGGAAATGAAGGAATATCAGAAATATTAGGAAATGAATGACAACAAGGTCAATTTGGCTGGACTGTAGGGTTCCAGAAAGGAAGTAATATGTCATGAATCCATAAAAGGAGGCTGGAACCAAACTTACATAAGTGGGTATTCTCTCATTTTACAGAGGAGGAGATTGACTTGTTCAAGGTCACAGAGTCAGGACCAATCCCACTGTTAACAACATTAGAAACAACACCAGTACTCTCTATCTGTAGGGTCTATTTAGCAATGAACAAACGAATGCTTAATGGGCTGAAACCCACTGAATGTACAAACATTTCTGCTCAAGGGAGAGAAATGTAATGAATGAATAAGAAAAACATATTTACCAATGGGAATTAGTAAGAATATGAATTTTAAGGGAAATTTCTAGCTTAGTAATAAACATACAGATCCATCAAAATAAAATCTATAAATGGAGAATATAATTCTTTGTTTTGTTTTGCTTTTTGTGGGGCCATGAGGGTTAAGTGACTTGCCCAGGGTCACATAGCTAGGAAGTGTCAAGTGCCTGAGGCCAGATTTGAACTCAGGTCCTCTTGAATCCAGGGCCAGTGCTTTATCCACTGCACCACCTAGCTGCCCCGAGAATATGATTCTTTTTTGGTTTGTTTGTTTGTTTGGGTTTTTTGTGGGGCAATGAGGGTTAAGTGACTTGCCCAGGGTCACACAGCTAGTAAGTGTTAAGTGTCTGAGGCCGGAATTGAACTCAGGTCCTCCTGAATCAAGGGCCAGTGCTTTATCCACTACGCCACCTAGCTGCCCCGAGAATATGATTCTTAACAAAAAGAGAGGAAAGAATCATTTCTGGAGAGCTTATGCTGTGCCAGGCACTATGTTAAGCACAGCAGATACAATTTCAGGTAAAAATATAAATATTGGGGCAGCTAGGTGGCTCAGTGGATAGAGCACTGGCCCTGGATTCAGGAGGACCTGAGTTCAAATCCAGTCTCAGACACTTCACACTTACTAGCTGTGTGACCCTGGGCAAGTCACTTAACCCCAATTGCCTCACCAAAAAAAACAAAAACAAAAACAAATAATAAATATTGCCCCTGCTCTCAAGGAACTTGGATTTTAATGGGGGAAGACAACACACAAAAGGGAGCTGGAAAGGGAGGGGGCAGGGAGGGTAGAGATGGAAGCATCAGGCATGGGGCTGTGGTTTTGGAGTTTAGAAAGTCAAGAATAGAGCCTGGAGGGGAATGAAAGCTGGCAAGCTCAAGCCCCTGAACAAAATAAAGGCACCATATTGGACGGGGAGAATAGAAGTGGATTATTGACAGCAGTCTAAAATGCAGAAGTACCTCCTGTCAACTGGTAGAGGAGATTTGAAGAACCAAAGAGGTCTTCTTTACATTCCAGAAGAGCAGAGAGAGGGAACCGTCCCTCTGCCCATCAGGAAGGAGGAAAAGAATGGCCAGAGCCATCAGAAGATTGTCCTTAAACTCTGCCCAATGCTCCCAGCCTGCTCAACTCAAATGCTCCTAATAATGTTCCTTCTTGCTCCTCAATTCCCTCTCTGACACCAAGAATTGGAGGCTACACCATACCTTCTGCATGCCAAGGTCCATGCCAATTCTAATGGCTAGCATCCTTCCTTTTTCAAGAGACACATCATTTATAAATCAAGGGCCTCTTGCTCTTGGGGGCCAGGGCAGACCCTGCCCCCTTCTTCCCATTGGTGAGTTCCTCCTGTGGCCTCTGTTCTGTTGAGGGGTTTAAGCTGGCAAGTTTTCATTCTCCTCCAGGCTCTGTTCCCAACTTTCTGGACTTGCAAACTATGTCCCGGTGCCTGCTGCTTTCATCTCTGCCCTCCATCCCTCCCTCCCTCCCTCCCTCTCACTTTTCATCCTCTTTGTGTGTTGTCTTCCCCCGTTGGAATATAAACTCCTTAAAGTTAATGACAGTCTTCTTTTTGAAAGCTATTCCCTCCATAAAAGCTATTCCTTTCCACATGAAAACTACTCCCCCCACCCAGTCAATCTGATTCATTGGAACCTGCTTTCCTGAGATTGATTGTTCTAACTAGAGCCAAGCTAAGAACAAAATCATTAAGCACTCCCCTTCTAACCATCACTAAGTGGTCCTTGTCATTATGCAGTTGCCAAGGATGGATAAACAGATGGGCTCCTAAAATAAGGTTACTTGGTTACATACCAGTGCTCTTTATATGACACCATACTACTCTTAGCCCTTAGGAAATGACAGAAAACCCTGCAACCACATGGAGAACTGCCTCCTTATTCTGTTTTAGAGTGATTAATATTCTCAGGTGCCAACAATCTGTGTCACCGCCCACAGCTTCTCCCACGCCCCCTTTTTCTTCCCTCTCTAAGATTCTGGGAAGACAAGTGGAATTGTTTTAGGTGTTTATTTTTTTTAAAACTCCTTTTGATATCAGAAATGAATCAAAGGAACAAGCCGACAGGGACAAAGGCCTGCACCTACACTGATTGGGGCACTCTCACTACCTCACAGGCTTTAGTCTACACCCTGACCCTGATTCAGTTCAATTCAACAAGCATTTCAATATGCCCACTATAGGAAAGATGCAGTGCTTGCACTGGGGACGCAAAGGCAAGGCCCAAATGGTTTCTGTCTTCAAGGGACTTGCATTCCATTGGGTGAATGAGACAGGACATGGAAATTAGTAGTAGTAGTAGGCTTCCACCAGTCGCGGACAACCATGGATAAGCACCTTGAAGAGCCACAAGCCACAGTGTGGCTGTGCAGTCTGATACGGGAGCCGCAGCTCCTGCCACAACGAGGACATCGACATTGGAAAACTGCGCTCTCTGTTCCCCCATCAGTTCCTGTGTCCCATTCGTTTTTCTTCCTCCCAAACTTGAAGGCCCATCTCAGCTGCACGCAAGCTGCTCACGAGTACTGAACTCCATCGGGTGCGGTCCTTGGCCATCTCCTCCCACATGGAAATTAAGCATCAAGTAATTTAGGGGGGAAGCACTAGAAATTTCAAGGACTGGGAAAGGCTTCATGGAGGAGAAAGAGCCTGAGTAAGGTTTTGAAGGAAGCTAAGGGTTTCAAGAGGTAAGGACAGAGGTGACTTGGTAAAGGTTTAACGAGCAGTTGTCTAAGGGAACAAATCTGCCCTCTTAAGTTTAATTTTCATTATTAACATTCCATCACTTTCTTCAGGTAGTCCAATGATTTTCAAATGATCTCTCTTGACTTTATTTTCCAGGTCAGCTGTTTTTCCAAGGAGATATTTCACATTGCCCTCTATTTTTTTCATTCACTTGGATTTGCTTAACTGTGTCTTGGTTTCTCATAAAGTCACTAGCTTCCATTTGTTAAATCCTAATTCTTAGGCAATTATTTTTATCAGGCAGTTTTTATCTCCTTTTCCATTTGGCTTTTCAAGCTGTTGACTTTTTTCTCATGACTCTGTGGCATCTCTCTCATTTCTCTTTCCATTCTTTCCTCCCTCTCTCTACATCTTCCTTCTATCTCTCCTACTTTCTCTTCTAAGTCCCTTTTGAGAGCTTCCATGGCCTGAGACCAGTTCCCATTTTTCTTGGAAGCTTTGGATGTAGGGGTCCTGTGGTTGATTTCCTTATCTGATGGTACCCCTTGATCTTCCTTGTTGCTGAAGAAGCTTTCTACAATTCTGAACTTTCTTTGCTTGCTCATCTTTTACTTGACTTTAAACTCTCTACTGGGGGACCCTATTTTTCAGTTCCACTACTGTTTCTAGCTTCAGAGGGTACCAGGTGTTTTGGTTTGAGAGAGGACAGGTTTTACTCTCGCCTGGCCTGTTCTCTGGTCCAAAGATAACCTCAAGCCTACTTACTAAACAACCAACCAGCAAAGCTTTCTGTGGTGTGGTTCTTAGCTTTGATGAGCCTGTGCCCCTCCCCCACCTAGGCCTCCCCCTGCTCAGGATTTCTTCCTGGTTCCCCACTGCGGTGGGACAGTCGAATTCCTCCCTAGGTCCCACTGGTAACCCTGCACTCCCCCTCTCCCCCGCTCCCCGCACCCGGCCAGCCATTCACCCCTCTCGCCCGACTGTATGCTCAGTTCTAGGAGACACTGGTGCTGTAGCTGAGGTAAATTCCTCTGGCAGCATGGATGGGGTCTCTGTCGGTGCAATCTTGGGGTTGGACTTTACTCACAGCCCCCTGTAATCTATCTATAGCTGGAGAATAATCTCAGTTCATATTTTTGTGTGTTTTTCTGCTCCAGGGGTTCTTTTATTGCTGTTTTGGGGGTAATTCTATCAGGAGCTCTGTGCATTTCATGTCTTTCCTCCGCCATCTTGGCTCCGCCCCCAGGGCTCTATCACTTTCTTAAGTCTAAACCAGGGGTCAGAAAGCTAAGTCCCACTGGGGCCCAATTTGTACAGCCTTTGAACTAAGAATGATTTTTACATTTTGGGTCGAATTTTTGCCAACCCCTGGTCTAGAAAACCTCCCAAGTCCCCTGGCAACCTCAGTATCATTCCCAACTCCTCTTCCATTATCTCTCAGTCCCCCCCCCCCACCATGTGGACTCATTTGCACAAGCCTGTTGTTTTCACCTTTGTAATATCCCTTCTCTCCTCTGATACTGCCATCATCTTGGTTGCAGGCCCTCTGCACCTCAAGCTTGGACTATTGCAGTAACTGTTGGTGAGTTGGCCTGCTACAAGTCTCTCCCTACTCCCGGTCAATCCTCCAAACATGCACTCAAGTGATTTTCCTAAAGCACCTGTCTGACCATATTACCCTAATTAATAAATTCCAATGGCTTCCTATCACCTCTAGGATCAATTATAAAATCCTCTGATGTTCAAAGCCATTTATGATCTACTCCCCACTACACACACACACACACACACACACACACACACACTTCCAGTATTCTTACACCTTATGCCCTTGCTTTATCCTCTCCCCCAATCCATGTACTTCCAATGCCTCCTTGCTGTTCCCTGAGCAAGATACTCAGCTCGGGGCATTTTCTCAGGCTGTCTTCCATGCCTGGAATGCTCTCCCTCCTCAATTCTTCATTCTGGCTTCCCGGGCTTCCTTCAAGTCCTAGCCAAAATCCCGCCTTTTATAGAAAGCCCTTCCCAATCCTTCTTAATTCTAGTGCTTTCCATCTGCCAAGGAGCAGCTAGCTGATGAAGCGGATAGAGTGCCAGCCCTGGAGTCAGGAGGACCTGAGCTCAAATCCAGATTCAGACACTAGCTGTGTGAACCTGGGTAAGTTACTTAACACTGTTTGCCTTGGTTCCTTCATCTGTAAAATGAGACAGAAAAGGAAATGGCAAATCACTCCAGTATCTTTGCAAAGAAAATCCCAAAATAGGGTCATAAAGAGTCTTAAAAGACTGAACACACACATTTATTAAGTTCTTATTTCTTCTAGGCACTTTGCTAAGCACTGGGGAAACAAAGAAAGGCACAAGCACTCAAGGAGCTCACATTTGAATTTGGGAGACAATAGGTAAATAACTAGATACACATATATGTGTGTGTATATGTATGTCTGTATACACACACACATATATGAAGTGGGTGGGGGATAATCTGAGAGGGAGAGACATCATCAGCTAAGGGGTGGGAGTAGGATTTGATCTGAATCTTGAAGGAAAAAAGCATTTCAGGCTTTGAAGAGACAACCAGTTCAAAGTGGAGGGGATGAGGGGCAGCTAGGTGGCACAGTGGATAGAGCACCGGCCCTGGAGTCAGGAGGACCTGAGTTCAAATCCGGCCTCAGACACTTAACACTTACTAGCTGTGTGACCCTGGGCAAGTCACTTAATCCCAATTGCCTCACCAAAAACAAAATAATAATAATTAATTAATTACAAAGTGGAAGGGATGGGAGAAGGAATATTGTTTGTGAGGACCAGCAGGTAGGACAATGTAGCTGGATCACAGAGTGAGTAAAAGGGAGTAGAGCATAAGAATATTGGAAAGGTAAGGAGGGGCTAGGCTATGAAGAACTTATCTTGCCCCCCCCCTTTTTTGAGGCAATCAGGTTAAGTGACTTTCCCAGGGGCACACAGACAGTAAGTGTCTGAGGTCAGATCTGAACTCAGATCCTCCTGACTCCAGGGCAGGTGTTCTATCCACTTAACTTCCCCAGGCTTAGCTCCTGAAACAAATATGGAGAACCACTAATTATTGAATAGGAAGAAGAGAGTGATGTGGTCAGACCTATGCTTTAGGAAAATCACCTTGGTAACTAAGTGGAGGAGGGTTTGGAGCAGGAAGAGCTGGGGAGGCCAGTTAAGCTGTTGTAATAGTCCAGATGAGAGGTGATGAGGCCATGACCGAGAGTGATTAATGTCTGTGTGGGTGGAGGAGGGAAGATGGATATGAAATACTGAGAATGCAGAAAAAACAAAATTTGGAAATAGATTGGATATGTTGGATAAGTGAGAGTAAGGAATTAAGGATGGCAATGAGGTTGAAGGTCTAGGGGTAACCGGGAAGATGATGGTGCCCTTAACAGATACAAAAAAGTCAGAAGAGAGGAATGTTTGGGGAGAAAAATAATAAAATCTGTTTGGAACATGCTAAATTTGAGATCCTTATAGGAAATCCAGTTCAAGATGTGCAAAAGGCTGTTGGTGATTCATTACTGTAGTTCAGTGTGGTTACTAGGGCAGGATATTTGAGCTGGAACTCATCCACATAGAGAGATAAATGAATCCTTGGCAGCTGATGAGATTACCAAGGGAGAGAAGAGAGAGCGAGAAGAGAAGAGGGTCCAAGACAAAGCTTTGAGGGACACCCACATTTAGTAGGTGTGGCTCAAAAGAAGGTCCAGCTAAGGAGACTGAAGAGTGGTCAGAAGACCAGGAAAGAACAGCATCATGAAAATTTAGAGGGTGTCCAGTAGGAGAGGGTGATTGACAGGGTCGAATGATATATAGAGATAAGAAGGATGAGGATTGGGAAAAGTCTATTAGATTTGTCAATCAAGAGATCTTTGGTAACTCTGGAGAGTGAAGTTTCAGTTGAATGATGAGGATGGAAACCAGACTGCAGAAGGTTTACAAGTGAGGGAGATGAGAGAAAGTGGAAGGACCTATTGTAGATGGCTTTATCAAAGAGTTTAACAATGAAAGGAAAGAGACATGAAGGAATAGAAAGCAGATAAGGTACGATCAAGTAAAGTTTTGTTTTGTTTTGTATTAAGGATGGGAGAGATATGGATATGTTTACAGATAGTGGGCAAGGAGCCAGTGGATAGGGAGAAATAGAAGATAAGATAAAGACTAGTGATGATAATGGCAACACTATTCTGGAGAATATGGGATGGGATGAGATCAAGGGTACATGTTAGCAAGAGTTGGCCGTAATAAGGAAAAGAGCTACCTCTTCAATTGAGACTGGAGTAAAGGAAGAGCTAGTGAAAGATCTATGAATATCATGACTTGGAGGATGAGAGAAAGGGAAGCACTTGGAGAATAGTATCTTTTTTTTAAATGAAATATGACACAAGGTCCTCAGCAGATAGGGTGAAGTGAAGGAGTGTCATGGGAAATCTGAGGAGATTAGAGAAGATTTGGAATAATCTCTATGGAGAGTGAGTGAGAGAGTGAACCAATTGGGGAGGAATAGAAAGTTTACCTTACAACAATGGGGGGCCCAGTAGATATTAGAAAATGTACATTGGTAAAAGATCCAATCAGCACAGTTTTGGACTTTCCTCTAGTTCCATTCAGCAGCATGTGAATAGGATTAAAGGAGGTGGATGGTGGGATTAATCCAAGTTTGGGGGTTTTCAAGGTAGGATAAGACAAGGAAGCAACAGATTCAAGAGTAGAGCTGAGGACAGTGTAGCACTGAATTCATTTAATAATGGATTAAGTGAAGGAAAGGAGGAGAAGATAGCCAGTTCAGGGGTGATGACCTGGGAATGAACAGAGGGGAAAGGGGCTCCTGGTGAGGACAAACTATAAGGTGAAAGTCAAGGATCATGAGGCATAGATAAAGACAGAATGAGAGAAGATCATAGTCTCTTGATTCACTATGATTATTAACAAGCCTAAATTCATGTTAGCTCTTTCAGTCACCATATTATTACTATTGACTCACGTAAAATGTAAAGTCCACTAAAACATTCCACAACTTTTTTTTTCCTCAGGAGAACTTTTAGGAACTCTGAGCTACACAAATAGAAGATAAGGGAGGTGTGATTTCCTTAACTCAAGAGTAAGACTTTCAATAAAGATAAATTCAACCAACTGTTGTTATAAGATGTTGAGATTTTTTTTTCTGGATTCTAATTTTATCTAATGTGTAACCTTTCCAACTCTGTGTCATCTGTAAATTTGACAGATGTGCCATTTGTACTTTCAGCTAAGACAGCAGTTCCCAAACTTTTCAACTATAAGAACCCACTTTATACAGAGACAGATTTCACAGACCCTCATTTGATAATAATTGCACTATTGTTGCCTCAGAGGACTCTTAAAAACTCTATGTGATAGATGGGTTGCAATCTGTATTGATTTAGGGCATTCCCACCCTAGGGAAATCACAGATCCTTGACATACTGTTATACTATTAATACTCATTGATTGAAAAAATGGTGATAAAAAGTAACTATTTAGGAACAATTTTAAATGAATTTACATTTTATTAATTGCCATAGTTTCTGCATACATTTGAAAAACAGGAATACACATGTGTAAAACCTATTTTTTATTCACTCTATAGATGGTTCTTTTGTTTACTTCTCATACTGAATCATGATGCTTGTTTTATTGGAATTATCTAAAGGTCCAAAAGATAAGTCCATGGCTCCCCAAGGGTCTGCAGACTGGTTAACAAGTAACTGGATTACATCCCTGAAGAACCTCAGAACATCCATTTATAAGTAAGTAGGGGAGGCAGCTAAGTGGCTCAGTGGATAAAGCACTGGGCCTGGTGTCAGGAAGACCTCAGTGGCTTCACATACTTATTAACTGTGTAACCCTGAGCAAGGCACTTAACCTCTGCTTGCTTTAATCCACTGGAGTAGGAAATGTCAAACCAATCCAGTTTCTTTGCCAAGAAAACCCCATGAACACCATTGGCATGGTCCATGGGGTCATAAAGAGTCAGATATGACTCAACAACAAGAAGTGAGTAACTGACTCCATGAACAACTTTTTGCAACTCAATGAAAAGGGACAATGCTATCCAAAGTGGAGAAATGCTCAAACGTCTGTACCTTTTGACCCAGAGATCCCACTGCTAAATATAAGCCCCAAGGAGCTCAAAGAAAGGCCTCCTATACGCAAAAATAATGACAAGGTCCATTTTTTGTGTGGAAACAAAGACCTAGAAATAAAGTAGGTGCCCATTGATTGGCCAATGGCCAGCCAAATTATGGTCCAGAATAAATGATGAATAAATGATGAATATGAAGAATTCATATGAATGAATAAAGATATGAACTGATAGAGTGAAGTAAGCAAGAAAACAATGACCGCCAAAGGGTGAATGGAAAGAACAGCAACTGAACTCCTGTGTAATCATAATGCCTGTGCTTAGCCCTGGAACAGAGTGGAGAAAATTCACTTCCCTCCATCTTTGCTGAGGTGGGGAGCCTGAGAGTAGAAAATGACATATATAAAGGTCAGAATTATAATGCACTGATAGGTACTTTATGTGTTTTCTGTGACTGTGTCTGCAATGACTCCTTTGTACCATCCACATTCTATGTGGGGTGAAGTAAAGGCTGCTTTCTATCTTTGTATCTTTCAGATGCATTTATCTTGAGTGCTTCCATGGGAACTAAGAATCTTGTTACCAGGAGTGTACTGCAGCTGTCTCTCAAAAAACAATTGTTAAGTGTTCAGTGAAAGCATTCACTCCTTGGAAATCAAATGCTACAAATCAGGGCTTGATTTATTGTTCTGTTGCTTGTCTGGACTTAAGTGATGGAGAAAATGTTAATAATGCAGATTAAAGTTAAAATTATGTTTTGTACATTTCCTTCTTTCTCTCTTTTTTGTGTGAGCCAATTGTTAAACATTTGCTGACATATCACCTTGCCTCTTACTCATATATGCTGAATTTCAGACACAAGCCTACTTAGAGATTTTCCATAGTGGATGGAACCATACAAGCCAAAGAGAAAACAACCCTTTTGAATCAATCAGTCCTGAGATTGAACCTGGTCCTGTGAATCCAGGGCTTGTTCTACTCATCCATTTGTTACAAATCTTCTGAGGTTTCTCTAAAATTACCCCTTTCATGGGGCAGCTAGGTGGTACAGTGGATAGAGCACTGGCCCTGGATTCAGGAGGATCTGAGTTCAAATCCAGTCTCAGACACTTGATACTTACTAGCTGTGTGACCCTGGGCAAGTCACTTAACCCCAACTGTCTCACCGAAAAAAAATACCCCCTTCATAATTTCTTATAGCACAATAGTATTCCATTATGTTCACACACCATAATTAAGTCAGCTAATCTCCAATTGATAGTTACCATTTTAGTTTTGAGTTCTTTGCTACCACAAAAAAGCTGCCATAAATATTTTTAAAATATAGATCTTTTTTCTTTTTCATCATTCTTTTTGGGGGACTTGTCAGAATAATGTTTTTAAACATAAAATTTATTAAAGAAGAAACCAATTCTATTAAAATATAGCTATCTAGAAAACTGGGAAAGAATTTTTGCAACAAAAGCCTCATTTCTCAAATATGTAGAGAATTGAGTCAAATTTATAAAAATACAAGTCATTCCCCAGTTGATAAATGGTCAAAAGATATAAACTGGCAATTTTCAGACAAAGAAATCAAAGCTATCTATAGTCATATGAAAAAATGCTCTAGAGCACTATTGATCAGAGAAATGCAAATTAAAACAACTCTGAGGTATCACCTCACACCTATCCGAGTGGCAAATGTAACGAAAAAGGAAAACACTAGTCATATATAATCAAAGCTACGGTTTTTCTGGTAGCGATGTATGGCTGTGAGAGTAGGACTATAATGAAAGCTAAGCACCACAGAATCAAGACTTTCAAATTATGGTACTGAAGAAGACTTTTGAGAGCCTTTTAGACAGAAAGGAGATCAAATTAATCAATACTTACAGAAATTAATTCAGAATATTCTTTGGAAGGACAAATACTATAGCTGAAGCTTAGTTACTTTGGCCACATAATGAGAAAATGGGACTTATCAGAAGAGACTGATGTTGGAAAGGATTGATGGCAAAAGGAGAAGAGGATGTGACGGATAATGTCATGGAAGCAACAAGCATGAGTTTGGACAGGCTTTGGGAGATAATGGAGGACAGAAGGGCTGGGGTGCTATGGTCCATGAGATCATGAAAAGTCAGACACAACTGAATGGCTGAACAACAACAATCTGCCAGGTTCGCTTGCTTCTGTATGTTGTATACTTAATTTCTTCCAATGACCAACCACTCTATTTTTTAACCAGTAGCAAATCATTTTGGCTTTTACTACCTTTTAGTATCTCTTGAGAGATATGGTACTGCTAAGCCCTCTTCTACTTTATTTATTATTTCCCTTAAGATTTTTAACCTTTTGGGGCAGCTAGGTGGTACAGTAGATAAAGCACTGGCCCTGAATTCAAGAGGACCTCAGTTCAAATCCGGCCTTAAACACTTGACACTTAGTAGCTGTGTGACCCTAGGCAAGTCACTTAACCCTCATTGCCCCCCCCCAAAACTATATATATAAAATTTAACCTTTTGTTTCCCTAGATGGATTTACTTTTTTTTTCTAGCTCTATAATTTTCCATTAATCCTTAATCAAAATATTTATTAAGTAGAAGATAGAGCAAAAATAATTATAATATATCTCTCCACCCACAAATCTGGGGCACACTCTTCCAACAATGGGCACAAAGTACATATGGAAGACAGTGGGTAAAAATGTATAATACTGATTTCGTAGAGTGGTAAAATAATGAAATTTGGTAGATGCCCAGGGGTCCAACTTGATTGACTTAGTAGTGTTTGAATTGAGTGTGAATGAGTAACTACTAAGTACCCACTTAAGGTGATTAGATCTTGAGCTACACCTGGCCTGCCCTGTCAGACCTTAGTTTAAATTTAGCCAACCCTGAGAAGGAGTGTCCTCACAGGCTGTGGACTGTGTCATCAACAGAGAACCAGTCTCAGCTGCAACTACTTGAAGGACCTCCCCTTTGGGGGAGGGAGAAAAGGTATAAAAGAAAGTAAGACACAGTCACACACTTTCTCTCCCTCTGGCTTTGGAGCTGACTAGAAACTGGCTGCTGACTCCCAAAGAAACTACGGACCCCTGGTGGTGATTTAAATCCAGTCCTCTGAATTAGCTGAGCTGGAATCGAGATTGGGGATTTGTATAGGTTTTTGTTAGAGCCAGGGACATTATCCATTTTCCTCTTTCTCTATTCCCTTGTCCTTGACTTTATTAATTTCGCCTTTGCTGTGTATTTTATTACCATTAATAAAACCTGACTTGGGGCAGCTAGGTGGCGCAGTGGATAGAGCACGGGCCCTGGAGTCAGGAGGACCTGAGTTCAAATCCGGCCTCAGACATTTAACACTTACTAGCTGTGTGACCCTGGGCAACTCATTTAACCCCAATTGCCTCACTAAAAAAACAAAAATAAATAAAAATAAAAATAAACCCTGACTCTTTTGTGGAAAAGAGGTTGTTAAGCTCCTTTCATATTGGCCTGGGAGAAATAACTAAAAACGCAGTTTGGAGGGGAGGAAGTTTTGGACTTAGAGGTCCCTCATTATTTTCTGAACCCCAATATTATAGCAAGCCACCCAATTAACTCTCCACATATTAAATTTGTCCCCTACACTAGTAAGGAGCCACATGTGTGAGTAACACATGTACCCAGGGCAACTCACAGCTCTGGAACTATGGGACTGATATCCTCAGGAACACTTAGTACAAAATTAATTAATGAGGATGATTTCAGTGTTAGAATTTCTCCACAGCTGGATAGCTTCACTGCTGGACCAAGTTGCTTCTCTTCTGAACCAGGATGATCCTCTTTAACATTGAGGCAGTTCTGTCCTTTTCCAGAAAGAGTTAGGGACTGCTTAGCTGGGATTTTCTGAGCTTTTCCAATTCTACTTCTGTAGCTGGCTAGAGAAAGAGGTTAAGGCTCTGACCAATCAGCTCTCCCAGGCAACAAAGAAGCTGTGTTTCTACCACTGGGTTTAGCTGGCAGAAAAGTAAGGTGAGCTCATTTCTTAGCCCTGCCTCTTTGGTATGGAGCAGGTCTCTTCAGTGAAAGATTTCACTTCTATCTTATGTTAATTAACTAAATCCTCATTTCTGCCATTTGAGCCACATCTAGACGATATACATATGTTAAATAATCACAAAACAGTTCTGGGCTCCTGGGTTTCCTTGCTATTCATTCCAGAATTCTCCTGCTCATTGTATGCAAATTAGATCTTAGGAAAATCAACCACTGCTACCATCTTTTTTTTTTTTTTTTGCAGTGCAATGAGGATTAAGTGACTTGCCCAGGGTCACACAGCCAATATGTGTAGAGTGTCTGAGGCCAGATCTGAACTCAGGTCCTCCTGACTCCAGGGCCAGCGCTCCATACACTGCACCACCTAGCTGCCCCCTACTGCTACCATCTTTATCCCAGTAAGTACTTTGTCTCTGGGGGTGGCTTTCTTAGCGGAGGGTTTTTTTTTTCTTATTTGTCTTTGTCTTTCCCATTGCTAATTAACAAAAATTGTCAAAATCTTACACTAGAATGAATGCCCATTCCACTCCCATCTTTTGCTGCTTGTTGAAATTTCTCCCTTCCTTCAAGGTCCATCTTTGTTTGGGCTACTGTCCCTTTTTCAGTTATTCTAACCTACTTCTGATCAGGCAAATTCCTCAGCCTCTGGTGATGACCAGAGTAAGGTTTTATCCTTCAAGAAGTCTTCCCTGATTCCCCTAGTAGAAAGTGATCCCCTCAAATTTCTTTTAGCACTTTTTGCTCTGATAACTATTATCTGCCTAAATATTTATTTGTATACCCATGATAAGATTATAAACTCCTTGAAGGCAAGGATTATATCTTATTTCACTTTTGTATCCCCAACACCCAGCTCAGTATTTAATAGGTGCTTGTGGAATGGAATGGAATTTACTTGATATCTCTCAATATGGCTGTGGTAGCCATATATAGGTATATGCATGGATATAGTTATATATTTACATATGTCACATATATTTATAGATTTCATATAAATTTTAATATATTTCCTCATTTCTGCCAATTAAGCAAGGATATATGTATATCTATTTATATATCTATATAAAGTCAATGGATATACATATAATATGTTGGATATAGATGATATAGACTATGTATTATGTCTACTATATAACATATATTAAATACTATATGACATGGAGCATGGAACATATGGAGGAATTAAAAGACTATTATAGTTTAAACTGGCCAACTAGCTATCAGGATGGACACACCTAAGTACTAGGGGAAGACCGAATTCTATAGCAGGAAAGTCAATTGGGCGTGGCTACTGCCTGAGCTAGGAGACAGAGATAACTCCAGTGGTCAGGACTATCATTCCAAAAGAAAAATCCCCATGATTCTCAGAAATCTTTCCCCACCCTACTTCCAAAAGGAACTTTCCATTGTCAGGTGGTCACCCCATTCATCCTCTATAAAAGCTTTGGCCTCCCTTCCATCCTGGGAGGAGAATGTTTCTAAGCCATCTCCTTCCCTTGAAGGGAAGTCTTTGACTTCCCTCTCTGCCACTTTTTCTAGCACCCAAATAAAAGACCATCTTTATTCTAACTGGATTCTGTGTGAGAGTTGTAATTCTTTAAAGAGGAATACCGAAAGCCCCCCACCACCTATTTCCCCCATGACACTACACATTAGGCATAATGTATTATATTATTATTATTATAAGTGATATACAATTATATATCCTATATTACATATATCGTATATACAATGATATTGTCATGGGGCGGGGGGCGTCTTTCGGTATTCCTCAATAGAGAATTATACTCTCACACACAGTCCAATTAAAATTAAAGCAGTCTTTTATTTGATGCTAGGGAAAGTGACTGATTGGGAAGACTTCTTCCCTGGGGAGGAGGGCTTAGAAACATTCTCCTCCTCGAACAGAGGGAAGGCAAAATCTTTTCTAGAGAATAGATGGGGTGTCCACTTGAAAACTGAAAACCTCTTTGGGGTGGGTGGGGAAAGCTTTGTCATGTTCCTGAGAGTCAAGAGGGATTTTTTGAAATGATGGTCCTGACCTTTGGGGTTATCTCTGTCTCCTAGCTTGGACAGGTAGTAACCATGCCTAATTGACTTTCCTGCTATAGGATTTTATCTCCCCTTAGGTATGTCTGTTCTGATATCTAGTTTATCAATCTAAATTTTAATAGTCCCTTGATTCCTTGATATGTCTGTCCTGTTGTCTGGTTTTGGGGGGGGGGGGGTTTGGTTTTACTTCTCACAGGAGAAACTTCTGATTTATTCCAAGCTCATGTCAGATAGAATATATAATATATTTTTATATGTGATCAGTGTATATGCAATATATACAATATAGTATATCTGATGTGGGGTGGATTTAGGGTCAAATTGATTGTGAGTTTTCCCAAAAGAATTACAAGACTCAGTGACTCAGTTTCCCAAGTTTTATTGCAATACTGTGAGTGAACACAGGGAGAGAACTAGAAAAGTGGAAAGGTATCTCTCGAATAGGGAAAGAAAAGATAATTATATTTATAGTATGGATTAATTGATTATCAGTCTCATTATAATAATCTCCACCTTCGGGAGGAGGGCTTATCCTAATTTGGACTTCTGGGGTCCTAAGCCAACCCCCAAGGCTGGTACCTGTTTCCGTGGAGGTGTGTTTTAGGGCTTTATAGGTCATAAGGTGAATCTGGGGACAAACTTGGCCTTTTCTGTGTATGTCGCTTTTTAATTCCCATGTCCAGTTTAAAAATATTTTCATTTATCAGTAGAATTTCTATGCCCTGTCTGTGTACCATTGTTATAGTTAAGGTCTCCATGACCTGCCTCTTTATGTTCTTGTTATGGGCCCTGATTAATGTGGGTAAGAGAACCTAGGCCCTGACTTGTTTTAATGAAGACTCTTCTTAAGTTATTCATTAACTGGGGTCTGAATCCCTCTTAGAGCTCAGATCTAAATTAGAGCTTGGGTCTTATGTTTTTCTGTTAACCCCTTTTTTGCCTCCTACATCATATCTAATATATAGTATATAACATACTCTGTATATTAGGTATTATAATATATACACTTATATATCATATATGATTATGTAGAATATATATAATCATTGGATATTATCTCTCTAGGAGTTTATGATCTTAGGCCAAACCATTATAGAGTAACCATATATCTCATGAATGAACCAAGATAAAGGCCCAAGATAGCAACCAACTCCAGTCCTAGTTACTTGAGTCTCTTAGAAAAACTCCTTTTCCTCTTAGTGTACAGTAGTGTTGGCAAAAGTGAAAATGAGCAAAGATCTTTAATCTTCTTGGGAACAGAGTCTTTTAAAGCCACCAACTAAGTTGCCTCTCAACCACAGATCTGGATATAAAATCATATCTCCGATAAATAATTTAAATATCCTAAAAATGGAGTTTCCAGAATTCCCCTTGGGAGATAATTCCATTCCATTCATTATTAACAGGCCACTTACTGCTAGCACCTAAGTGCTCAGAATTGAATAGTTCTTCTGGCTGGAAGCTTTTTCCTACTATTCACTGTTTCAGCTTCTTCACATCTATTCAGACTTGTTTGCTTTTCCTGCCCTTTTCCTGAGGCTCTGGGGTGGATTTTAAGAGCAGGTAGGACCTTGGGGCAAGTCAGCCACAAAGCCCCTGGGTTCATAATCTCCAGTGCAATTTATAATGCAAAATGGAGCTTTGCAGACCCTCAAATTAGAGGATCCTGGGCTAATTGCCCCTTTCCTTGTTCTGTTGGGATCTTTTTTCCCCCCAGGCCAATTGTCTATTAATTGGCTAATTGCCAATATTTTACTCCTGGTATTGAAAGCACATAGTTTTTACAACATTTCTACACTTCTACATAGACCCATAAATACTGGAGCTAGTCGCCATGAGAAGATGACACTCCTGTGTATGATACAGTTCAATAAATATTTTAGATCACCTTCTACCTGCATTCCACTGAACATGATGCTAGACACTTTGAAGAGAACAAAAGTGGCAGAGGTGCCTGCCCTCAAGGAGTTTATAATCTTGTTCGGAATTGCTGGGAGTGTATGGTTAAAAAAAAAAAAAGTCATCTGTAACAACTCTTCCTCCTACATCGTGCAACCCCTGAAGATTATGGTTTTAGTAGGTGACTCTGGAAGCTATTTTCAGAGTTTCTTATTTGCCATTGGGAGCCTCTGATTAGGAGTTGACCTGAAGCTTCTGCTTAATTGGCACCCTACTGATGTCAAGGTGGTTCCATTGGCCTTCTTTTTACATCTTTTTGGGAGCCTTTCACTGTTTCCCCTGACTTGTTTTTTTTGTTTTGTTTTTTTGTTTGTTTGTTTTTTAGTGAGGCAATTGGGGTTAAGCGACTTGCCCAGGGTCACACAGCTAGTAAGTATTAAGTGTCTGAGGCCGGATTTGAACTCAGGTACTCCTGAATCCAGGGCCGGTGCTCTATCTACTGCGCCATCTAGCTGCCCCCTCCCCTGACTTGTTTTTAATGGAGTTAATGAACCATTCACTGAGTTCCTTGCATCTAATCATTTCAGAATTTTACCCAAAGACACATCATTACACAAGAATGAGATCAGAGGTTCTTGATTAGCCCATGCTGCTGCTTTTCCTAGCCTAAGCCTCCTCTAGTGTTAAAAGATTTTCCTTCTGGTGTTTATTCCTCTAATTTCACAAAGTCTTGACTTTGACTTGCCCCATTTTTATAAGGTCGGACTCTATTGGTTCTTTTCTTAAATTTTCCTTTTTCTTTGTGGGTCTTCCCCCCACCCCCCAAACTGTTCATTAGGGGCAGCTAGATGATCCAGTGGATGAGTCAGAGAGATTTATCTTCTTGAGTTCAAATCTGGCCTCGGATACTTATCAGCTGTATGACCCTGGGCAAGTCACTTAACTTTGTTTGCCTCAGTTTTCTTATCTGTAAAAATGAGTTGGAGAAGGGCATGGCAAACCACTCCGGTAACTTTGCTAAGAAAATCCCAAATGGGGTCAGGAAAAGTTAGACAGGACTGAAAAACAACAACTGTACATTCCCAAAGGTGGTGCCCATCATTATCAAACAATCTCAGTCATCCTTTATGGTTCATATCATTACTCTTTGGCATCTGGTCCAGATCCTTGTTGCTGTTATAAATTGGTCTTTGTGTCTTTTCTCAAGGAGTTTAAGTACCTCACTCAGTTATCGTCCCTGTCCTAACTCCTATACTTTTCCTTGAACATATCAATTCTCACATTAATGTCCATTGGAACACACTGTCCTCTTCCCAGCCTATCAATCTCCTTAAGCCCCATAACCTACCTGTATCTTCTATTCCAGTCACCCACAAGAGTATTTACAATCTAGATCTCAGCACCATCCCCAATTGTAACATCTCCCTGATACTAGAAACAGCTAGGTTATACAGTAGACAGAGCACTAGACCTGGAGTCAGGAAAACTTGAGTTCAAATCCAGCCTCAAATATTTATTTCCTAATTGTGCAACCCTGGGTAAGTCACTTAACTGTATTACTCCTACCTGTTAAATATCCCATATGTGCTACCTTAGGAAGGAGTGGAGTTGCAATGACCCAAACCCTTTTGCTGATGTGGACCTATCTGAATTATCTTTATCTCATTATGAAAGTTATTGTGGATAAAGCACTGGCCCTAGATTCAGAAAGACCTGAGTTCAAATCTGGCCTCAGACACTTGACACTTACTAGCTGTGTGACCCTGAGCAAGTCACTTAACCTTCATTGCCCTGTAAAAAAGGAAGGAAGGAAGGAAGGAAGGAAGGAAGGAAGGAAGGAAGGAAGGAAGGACTAAAAACAATTTTTTAAAAGTTACCAATAAATGCTGGCTCCATCTTGAATCCCTTGCTGATCTCCAGTGATAAGCCCATCCATGTGTTGCCTTCACATACTTTTAATAAACTTTTAAAATTGTTTTTCCTGGGTTTTTTGCCTCATTACTCAGGCCAAAAACCTAAACATTTTTCTTTTAACAAATGCTAGCTATAATTATTACCACCTCTGTGCCTTTTTTCACACTGTCCCCTATTACCAGAACTCATATTCATGTTTTAAAGGGCAATTTCAGTTATTTTTTCTTTATTTTTATTTCAATTAAATTTTATTCTTTTTCAATTAACCTTCTTTCCTTCCCACCTCTGACCCTCACCCACATATTGAGAAATAAAAAGAAAACCTCTGTTATAAACATGCATAATCAAGCAAAACAAATTCCTGCATTGGCCAGGTCCAAAAAAAATACTTCTCAGACTGTAATCTATGTGCATTACCTCTCTTTCAGGAGGCAGGACGCATGCTTCTCATCTAATTCCAAAGTGTTTTGCACCTTTTCTTCCTCACTGCAATCTCCATTTCCTCCAGTGCTCCCTATTCTCCAGGTCCTTCATTCTTTCTTTGCCCTTCCTTCAGGCTTGACATTCATTAACTAATTCAATGCAGTATTTTCTTCCCCCCTTGAATCCCTTGCCCCACTTTTGCCTATCAGTATTTACAATCTGCCAACTGTCAGTCCCTGGTGACTCACACTATTTGCCTTCTCTGCTCCTACTCCTGAGCTACTGGAGAAAATGTCAACTGGATCCTCTACAGTACCCTCCGTACTATATGGCACAGGAAAAAATGATTTATTATATTGTTTAGGAAAAGTTATGCTGGTTCCAGGAGCCAAGATGGTGGAATAAGTAGTAAATTGCTGTAACACTCCCATATTCACCTCTAAACAACCCCAAAACAAATCCTGATACAGAAGAACCAGCAAAAAGATGAGGTGAAACAATCTTTTAGTCCAAGAAACTTGGAAGATCTGCAAGAGAGGTCTGTCTCACTTGGGTAAAAGGGGAATGAAGTCCAGGACAGGACGCATTCCATCAAGCCAGCAGCAAGCCCCACTTTAGCAAACCAGTAGGAGATCCTGAGCCCCAGTATGGTGGAGCAGGCAAACTCAAAGACTCCTTCCCCCTCCTGTACCTCATGTGCCTCAGCATAGTTAGGGGAAAAGGCAGACTCCAACTCCAAGAATGGCTTTGTGCTTCAGTGTAGCCCTGGAGAAACACAGAAACACCCCACTGGCCTTGGCATATGCCAGACACCAGCACTAGGAAGCTGGCTCAGCACCTAGTAAACTGCCAGATGCCTAAAACCTCCAGTAGCACTCACAACTCCCCAACCCACCTCCTCAGGGCAGCACTAGACACAGGGTTCTCCATGGACCTCAGGGCAACAACAGTGCAGCAACTGGTAAACAGCCAGGTTTTGCAGCCCCTGGGCACAAGAAGCCTGAGACAGGGCCCCTTGCACCCCAGGAGCAGAGCTCAAATTTGAAAGAAAGGAGAAAGGCCAAAAAAGATGAGCAAAACCCAATAACAACAAAAGTCTGACCATTGAAAGTTATTATGGTGACAGGGAAGATCAAGATGCAAACTTAGAAGAGGACAGAAATGTCAAAACATTTATAGGCAAAACCCAAAAGACAAATAGGAAGTGGTCACAAGCCCAGAAAAAACTCATGGAAGAGCTCAAAACAGATCTTAAAAATCATATAAGAGAGGTAAAAGAAAAATTGGGAAAAGAAGTGAATGATGCAAGAGAATTATGAAAAAAGAGTTAACAACTTAGAAAAAGAAAACAACTGCTTAAAAAGTAGAACTGGCCAAATGGAAAAGGAGATTCAAAAATCTACTAAAGAAAACAACTCCTTAAAAAGTAGAATTGGCCAAATGGAAAGGAAAGTATAAAAGCTAACTGAGGAAAACAACTCCATAAAAGTTAAAATCAGTCAAGTGGAAGCTAGTAACTCTATGAGACATTAATAATCAATCAAACAAATTCAAAAGGATGAAAAATTAGAAGAAGATATGAAATACCTCATTGGAAAAACAACTGACCTGGAAAATAGATCCAGGAAAGACAATGTAAGAATCATTGTACTAACTGAAAACTATAATTGGAAAGAGGACTTGGACAACATCTTTCAAGAAATTATGAAGGAAAACTTCCCTGATATCCTGGAACCAGAGGACAAGATAGACATTGAAAGAATCCACTGATGACCTCAGGAAAGAAGTCTCAAAATAAAAACTCCAAAGAATGTTATAACCAAGTTTTACAAAACTACAAGGTCAAGGAAAAAAATGTAGCAAGTGGCCAGAAAGAAACAATTCAAATATCGGGAAGCCATAATCAGAATTACACAGGATTTAGCAGCTGCAACACCCCATTACAGGACTGGAGGTCATGGAACATGAAATTACAGAAGGCAAAGGAGCTAAGGACTACAACCAAGAATCACATACCTGGACAAATTAAGCATAACATTCAAGTGGGGAAATGGTCATTCAATTAAATAGAAGGATTTCAAGCTTTCATAAGGAGACCAGAATTGAACAAAAAAAAAATTGTCTCTAAAAATAAGAACCAAGAGAAGTCTTAAAAAAGGAAAAGAAAATATAAGGGATTTGGAGGAGCTAGGTGGCACAGTGGATAAAGCACCAGCGCTGGATTCAGGAGGACCTGAGTTCAAATTCAGAATCAAACACTTGACACTTACTAGCTGTGTGACCCTGGGCAAGTCACTTAACCCTCATTGCTCCACCAAAAAGAAAGAAAGAAAGAAAATATAAGGGATTTAATGGAGCTGAACTATTTACATCCCAACATGGGAGAATGATACTTGTAATTCTTAAAAACTGTACCACTAATAGTGCAGCTAGAAGGAATATACATAGAGGGTATGGGTATAAAGTGAATTTGATGGAATGACATAAAAAATCATTAATGATGAGAGGAATACACTGGGTGTAGAAAGCAGGGAGAGTCAAGAAAAACCTATTACAGTGGAGGGAAAGATGGGTGGGTGGGCAGGCAATGGGCATCACCTGAACCTTATTCTCATCAGTATTGGCTCAAAGAGGGAATAATATACTCAATCAGTTGAATATAGCCATCTATCTTACCCAACAGGAAAGTTGGAGGGCAGGAGATTAAGTAGAGGGGATGGGGGACTGACAAGAGCTTGCAGACTTGGGGAGGCAAAACACTGTTGAGGAGGGAAAGAGTGAAAGAAAGGAGAGAGAGGACAAACGAGGGGGAAAATAAGATGGAGGGATATACAGTTAGTAAGCATAACTATGAATGTGAGTGATATGAATTCTCCTATAAAATAGAAGTGGATATCAGAGTGGATCAAAAGCCAGAATCCTACAATATGTTGTTTACAAGAAACACACCTGAAGCAGAGAGAGATACACAAAGTAAAGGTAAGGGGATGAAACAGAATCTATTATGCTTCAACTGAAGTAAAAAAAAAAAAAAAGCACGGGTAGCAATCCTGATCTTAGATAAAGCAAAACCAAAAATAGACCTAATTAAAAGAGATAAGGAAGTAAACTATATCTTGCTAAAAGGTACCATAGACTATGAAGTAATATCAATACTAAACATATATGCACCAAATGGTATAGCATCCAAAAATTCATGACCAAACAGAAAGCTGGGAAACAATCTTTACAGCAAGTGTCTCTGATATAGGCCTCATTTCTCAAATATACAGATAACTGATTCAAATTTATAAGAATACAAGTCATTCCCCAATTAATAAATGGTCAAAAGATATGAATAGGCAGTTTTCAGATGAAGAAATCAAAGCTATCTATAGGCATATGAAGAAGTGCTCTAAATCACCTTTGATTAGAGACATTTATTTGCAAATTAAAACAACTTTGAGATACCACCTCACACCTTTCAGATTGGATATATAGGCAAAAAAAAGGAAAATGACAAATGTTGGAGAGGATATGGGAAAATCAGGTCACTAATACACTGTTGGTGGAGTTATGAACTGACCCAACCATTCCGGAGAGCAGTTTGGAACTATGCTCAACGGACAACAAAACTGTGCATACCCTTTGATCCAGCAATACCACTACTATGTCTGTACCCCAAGGAGATCATAAAAACAGGGAAAGGACTTACATGTGCAAAAATATTTATAGCAGCCCTTTTGTGATGGCAAAATATTAGAAATTGAGAGGATGCCCATGAACTGGGCAATGGCTGAACAAGCTGTGGTATATGAATGTAATCAAATACTATTGTGCAATAAGAACCGATGAACAGGAAGATTTCAGAAAAAAATCTAGAAAGACTTGTACAAACTGATGCAAAGTGAAATAAGCAGAAGCAGGAAAACACTGTACACAATATCAGCAATATTGTATGATGATTAATTATGAATGACTTAGCTCTTCTCAGCAACACAGTGATCTAAGACAAGTACAAAGGATTCGTGAAGAAAAACGCTAACCACCTCTAGATAAAGAACTGATGGACTTTGAATGCAGATTGAAGCATAACTTTTAGGGGCAGCTAGATGGCACAGTGAATAGATCACCGGCCCTGGACTCAGGAGTGCCTGAGTTCAAATCCGGCCTCAGACACTTAACACTTACTAGCTGTGTGACCCTGGGCAAGTCACTTAACCCCAATTGCCTCACTTAAAAAAAAAAGTATAGCTCATCAAAATAGCTGGCATTTATAGCACTTTAAGATCAGAAGCATACCTTTTTCATTTACTTTATTCTTTTTGATCTTTTTCTTTTGATCTATGTCTTCTTTCACAACTGTGACTAATATGGAAATATATTTTACATGATAGCACATGTATAACCTATATCAAATTGCCTACCATTTTAGGAAGAGGGGAGGGGAGACAGGGAGAAAAAATTGGAACTCAAACTCTTGCAAAAATGAATGCTAAAAACTGTCTTGACATGTAATTGGGGGGAAATACTATTAAAATTATTATACTGCTTAAATCCAAGCTTATATAATTAAAGATTTTCCATACCCAGAAGGTCCCTGACTATAGTGATTCTCTAGGCATGCTGGAGATGGCTACAGGGTATTTTGGATTCCCCTAGTCCTGGACCCACCCAAAGCATTCTTGTTTTGGGCTACCTCACCAAGGATTTGTGATGGGTCTACTCAAGATTGTGTTTTGGTTTTCCTTGTGTTTTGGCTTCACCCAAATTTTTACACTTATTCATTCATACTTACTCATTATCAATCTCAATCTACCTTGTTTTCAAATTGTCCTTTCAACTTTGCTTGACTATGTCCCTGTGGTTCATGTGTGGGCACCCTTGTCTAAATCCTGATTAATGTAAACCTTCCAGAGCCACACCTCCTTTCTGGCTCATTTTAATCTACCAATTTCTTTCTCAAACTATTTCAGATTTTGGAATCTGTTCTCAGGAACAACAAAGGAAATCTACTTATTGTGTCTTGAGTGCTTTACCATTATGTTCTCCTCAGCAGTTATTACAAACTTTCTTCAGCCCTCCATAAACCTTCTACCCTATCACCAACCCCTTGTCTCTCAGCAAATGGTTTCTCTTCCTACTTTATTCTGAGGTCATCTGTCATGAGCTTTCCTTTCCCCTGTTTCAAAAACCTTGAGTGATTCTCTTTTCCCTAGGATAATATACAAACTCCTCAGTCTGGTTTTTAAGGCCTTCCCCAATGTGGTTCCAGCTTCCCTTCTCAGCCTTATTTTACATTTTCCCTTTTTACCTACTCTATATTCAAGGTAAACTGGATCACCAGCTTTTCCCAGAACTCAATTATTATGCCTCCCATCTTTATGCCTGGAATGCAGTCTCTTCTCCTCTTTCTAGAATATTTATCCTTTTAGGCCCATCTGAGGTGTCATCTTTTACAAGAAGTACTTCCTGCTTTCTTCACTCGTTATTCTCTCTTCCTCCTCAAATTACCTTGTAATTATTTCTCTGGGTACAAATTTTACATTCTGTATCCCCCAAAAAAACATGTTAACTCCTTGAAGGTAGGGACACTTTTAGTTTTATGTTTGTCTCACCAGTGCCCCTATGCATAGTGCCTTGTGCATGGAAGATACCTAACCAACACAGCATCTCAAAAGTCTTAGTGCAGGGGCAGCTAGGTGGTGCAGTGGATAGAGCACCAGCCCTGGATCCAGGAGAACCTGAGTTCAAATCCGGCCTCAGACACTTAACACTTACTAGCTGTGTAACCCTGGGCAAGTCACTTAACCCCAATTACCTCACCAAAAAAAAAAAAGTCTTAGTGCAGTTTTGAGCTTTAATAGTTTAAAATTGCACTATGACTTTTGGGAACCCCTGAATTTGTTGGTAGAATTCTTTGGAGATTAAGAAAAGAGAGAGAGAGCTGCCTTCCTGGAGTGATTCAAGTGCTGGGGGGGCGGGGGGGGGGGGCGCGCGGAACGGCGCGTTGCTTTGTTGCAGAGTGTAGATTTGAAGACCTCAGAGTTTTTTAATGATCTATCTGTTGGACAATCTTGAGGTCTATAAATTTCTATACTATTCAAAAGCATGTGAAACTGCCTCTAAGTTCCTCACCTATATTTGTGACTCACAGTTCTTTTCTTTGTTAAACTGAGTTCTGTACCCATCAGGCATTCAATAAATGATATTATTGAATTGAAATGAAAACTGGGGCCTAGTTCTCCTACGCTCTGGGCTTATATGGACCAGGTTTGATAATGTCCTTCCCACCCCCCACCCTCACAATTAGAGCATATCTTTTTGGCCTATTTTACTACCACACCAGAATTCCCTTTGTGGAATCTCCAACTATTGCTTAATATAGTTTATATCTAGGTTTCAACAGATGGTAATAAAAGGGCCCCAGCTCCATTATAGGCATTCAAGATAATCAGTACATATTGAAAACTCAGGTCTCTAAGCCATTCTGTAGAATATTCAGAAAACACATAAAAAATTCAGCCTAGTCCAAAAATCATTGATGCATTTTTCTTCTATTTCTAGTGAATCATGTGTTCCCCTGAGAGACTTATACAATTCCTCAGACACATAGCACCATCCTGGGGCAGTTAGATGGCACAGTGTATAGAGCACTGGCTCTGATTTTGGGAGGACCTGAGCTCAAATATGACTTCAGAAACTTACTAGATGTGTGACCCTGGGCAAGTCACTTAACCCCAATTACCTTAAACATCTGGGGCCATCTCCAGTCATTCTGATCTCTATCTTGCCATTCGACCCAGATGGCTCTGGAGGAGAGGGTAAGCGTGGTGATTTTGCACAGTCCTATCCCACTTAAATCCAATTCACTGCAATTCATGATATCACCTCCCCAATGTCGGTTCTCTTTAAGAATGAAGGACAAACAACAACAACAGCATCATGCTAATATGTAGACTCCTCTTAGAAAGGAAACTAATTTGGAGTTCTCAGAAGGCTAACTCCTTGACATCCTGGTGAGTCACAATGTAAGCCCAGGTACCCATATAAGCATCCAGTCTTATGATATTCTCCTGAGGATTTACACTCCCCTTACAAGGGAAATACATTTGGGGTTCCTGCATGAGTCCCACTTTCACCCACAGGCTTTGTTCCACGCCCTTTTCTCTTTTCTCTACATTTTCTTCATCATGTCTATTTACACTCCCCAGATCAGTGTATCTATTTCCAGTCTTTCTCCTGAATTCTAGTCCCACCTTACCAAATGCCTCTTAGACATCTCTAATCCAGTGTCCTGGAGGCATTTCAAACTCAACATGTACAAAACTGAACTTATCATTGTAAGGAATTAATTGTGATTTGGGGTTTACATGACCCCATCTTTGCTTCATTATGGTCAGACTGAAAAGATGTAATCTTGAAAAGCCTAAGAAAAGATGGGTGTGTACTTGAAGAGATAATAGAAAAAACAAAAGGAACTCTATATTAGATTTGTCCTGTATATTAGGTGGGACTGAATAACACAAAGAACATTTATTGAGTCAAAGTATCCAACAAAAGTACCTAAGCCCCATTATATGATATTATGTCTCCTACCTCCATACCTTTACATAAGCTATCCCTAACCTCAAACACCCCTACCTGGAATGCCCTCTCTCTCCACCTCCCATAAGGACCTTTATCTTCTCTGACCCAGACTTCAAATAGAGTTCCAAACAGCACCACTAGTTTCCATTGTGGGGAGCCACATGCCCTTTCCCCAACACAATCTATAGTGTCTCATTAATTACTCAGTATTTACTAGGCCAGTCAGCCAACAGTAAACAAGCATTTACTGAGCATGATGGATCTCTCCTGTCACCTGGATGCTCCCCAACCCATCGCCCCTCCCCCCCATAGTATCTCAGCATTCAATATTCTCTCTTTATTCTCCCCAAGATTCTTGAAGAGACTCATTCCACACTGACCCTTGGGTTTACTATTCTCTTGTTTGGGGACCATTTGTCCTGCCATTTCTTCCCAAGGTCCTTGGGGGTCTAGGTATCTACCTTGCTATTTTCCCTACCATAATCTAACTACCACCTGGCCTTTCCATCTGCTCTGAACTGAACCCCCCTTGATGTGTTGTTCCCCCCAATTAGAGTGTGAGCTCCTTTCTGCTTATACCCCCCCAGCATTTAGCACAGAGCTTGGCACACAGTAAGCATTTAATAAATGGTTTTCCATGCTATTCCACCAGAATCCCTTCAAATGGAGCTCACAGGCCACTTCCTACATGAGACTTTCCTGATTTCCTTCCCCCCCACCCAGGTCATCAATGTTCTTCTTCTCACAAAATCATATATTTATTTTGCATAGATTTTGTATTTTTAAACCTGTGTTCATTTAGTTTCTCCTCAGTATAATGTGAGCTTCTTGAGGGCAGAATTTTCTTTTTTTTTTTTTTTGCAGGGCAATGAGGGTTAAGTGATTTACGTGGGGTGTCAAGTGTCTGAGACCAGATTTAAACTCAGGTCCTCCTGAATCCAGGGTTGGTGCTTTACCCACTTTGCCACCTAACTGCCCCCTAAAATGTTTTTGTTTGTTTGTTTGTTTGTTTGGGGGTTTTAGGTTTTTTGCAGGGTATTGAGGGTTAAGTGACTTGCCCAGGGTCACACAGCTAGTAAGTGTCAAGTGTCTGAGGCTAGATTTGAATTCAGGTCCTCCTGAATCCAGGGCTGGTGCTTTATCCACTGCACCACCTAGCTGTCCTGTTTCATTTTTGTTGTTATATTCCTAGTATCTATACAAAAAAGCCACTTGATGAATGCTTGTCTCCTCAAAATGCCACACAGGAACTCTTCTGCCTCTTACTAGAAAGCCAAATTCTGGGGTTCTCTTCTCTCTCTAAGAAGCTGATACTGCCCAAGAAATCCCCTTCTCTCTCTAGAAGGTTAGATGCCCAAATGCTCAGACTTGGAGTTGCTAGGGAGAGAGCCAAGAAACTTCTCTCACTAGAAAGTGGGATTCTAGAATTCTCTGTCATAGAGGCATGTTCCTTCCCATCAGAGCTGCACTGTACAAATAACTCACAATAATATCAGCAGGCAAAGTCCAGGTCTTTTGTTCACTGGCACTGTGGCTTAATCACTTATGTCGTCAGTTCAGGGACCCATGCTCATAAATCTTCCCTCCAAGAAGCTGGTGCTGCCCAGGAACTCACCCTTCTATGGCCAGAAGGCTAGATTCCAGAACTCTTGAACTTGGATTTGCTAGAAGAGTGATCCCAAACATTGACAGTGCTCAGAACAGCCCTTATCTCTCTAGGGGGCTGGTGTCCCACTATTAGGCTGTGTGGTTCCTATCTCTGAGACACATATATTTTAGATAAATGCAGATGCCACATGTCTCTGCCACTCTCTCTAGGTCTTGGTCCAGATATTCCAAGAACTCTCAATACTCCACCATTACTACATCACTCCAACCACTGGCATTATTGGGGCTTATGAAAGGATGATTGATTTTTGTTTTTCTGGGTTAAGTTGATGTTTAAGTGCCACTTCAAAGACCAAACACCCCTCTCGGGTCTCCAGTATCTGACCTATACTCGAGAAGGGAAAATTGGCTCCTTCAAAGACCCAAACTGGATTATTAATCTTTACTACTACTGCAACTACTATAGCTACTACTGCTGCTGCTTGCTTGCTTGCTTGCTCCTCCTCCTCCTCCTCCTCCTTCTCCTCCTCCTCCTCCTCCTCCTCCTCCTCCTCCTCCTCCTCCTCCTCCTACTACTACTACTACTACTTTTTGGACAAGACCTATGATTCTATCAGTCAATAAGCATTTATTAAGCACCAATTGTATACCAAGTATAATCTTCCAGTAAAAAAAAAATCCTGGAGGAACAGAAAGGAGGCTTGTGTTCATAGATTATATAGCAAGGGAGTAAAGTATAAAAAGACAGGAAAGGTAGAAGACAGCCGGCTTATGAAGGACTTTAAACATATATTAATTCCTTTTTATGGTTGGAATTTTCCTTTTTTGTCATCACTTTTTTCATCCATTGGGTGATATGGAACTGCAGGGTTGCATTAATTTACATCTTTTATTATTAGAGATTTGAAAGTGTTTTCCCCCATATAGTTGCTAATAGTAAGATTTTTGTGCTCAAAGGATAGAGTGGATCTTTTAAGTTTTCCTGTCTCCCATGGTTAGAATAAATATTTTCCATGGCATCACCCAGAGACTTCTTGGAAATTTTATGTTTACTTCCAGTTTTAATCCAATATTTACTTCGCTTACATAATGTGACTCAGTGTATAGTGGGATCTTATGAGCCAATTTCACCACTGGCTTTAAGACTGTAGATTATAGAGAACTATGAGGATTTTTAAAACTTATCTCCATTCTGCACCATCCTGCCTGGTAAGTCAGTTCTGGTTCTACAAGATGCCTTGTGGCTCCATATTAATTCTTAACTTTCCACTGATGATAGCTGATGGCTTGATAACATCCAAAGTATAACATAGGGTCAAGGCTATGAGGCAGATTTATGAAACAGGGTGTAGAATTGTAGTAATTATGCACCTAGAAGGGTAGTTATGAAATGGCTCAGAATTAGACCTCCAGTTAGAAGATACAACATTCTAACAATGAACTGGGAGGTTGATCTCCCAGTTCTATGCTTAGAAAGATTCCTCTCTCCCATTGCAACCTCATGCTGCATGGGCAGGTTCAACCAAAGTGTTTATGAGAAATAATATCAGGCAAATGAATTCTTAACAGGATGAAATTTTAAATGATTACTTAGGAGTAAGATCATTCAGTAGGCTTGTTTGTCTCAGTGTTCCTGTTACTGGGATCACCTGTAATAAAAACACACAGTAATACGCGTCCCATCTTGTCCATTTGGAAGTCATCTTTCATGATAAAAATCCAGTGAACTAAAGATGTGGCAGACCCCACATGCCCTGGACACATTGCTACTGTGGGACAATTTATACCTCTTCCTTCTGTCCTCATTCTCCTCTGAATGTCCTTCTCCAAGACTACTGTGGTAGAATGTGTCACAACTTCCACCCTTTCATTCCAGGGTTCATCATTCGTTTCCTCTCCTCCCAAACTGGGAGGAATTACAAATCCCAGGGTTTTGTGCTCAGCTAAACCCTTACCAGAGGTTTTTATATAAGGTTATATAAGATCCCTTTACCAGAGATTATTACATAATTTTTACAAAGTACTTTATAGAGGTAGCACGTGCATTGAGAGCATTGCTAGGCAGATGACAGACTCAGGCCCAACCTCGTCCAGAGCTTACCAGTGGGTAACTAACATGTTTGGAATCTGAATGTCCAGGACTGGGTTTTGGAGAATTCTGGGAGGATTTGGGGAGGTAGGGGGGAAAAAGGAAGGCAAAAAGTACATAGCATATATTTAATGTGATTTTACATACATAACCTATATCAGATTATTTTCTGTCTTGGGTAGGAGAGAGGGAAAAAAATTGGAACTCAAAATATTATAAAAACAAATGTTGAAAACTATCTTTATATGTAACTGGAAAAAATAAAAATAAAATACTTTTTTTAAAAAGTGCATAGCAGGGGCGGCTAGGTGGCGCAGTGGATAAAGCACCAGTCCTGGACTCAGGAGGACCTGAGTTCAAATCCGGCCTCAGACACTTGACACTTGCTAGCTGTGTGACCCTGGGCAAGTCACTTAACCCCCATTGCCCCGCAAAAAAACCAAAAACAAAACAAAACAGAAAAACAAAAAAGTACACAGCAGAGAACAGAAGAAAACCTAAAAGGAAGCCAAGAAAAGCTGAGCGGCTTTGAAAACAATGGATAGTGTTTATTATATAGGTTCTCTTGAAATGGACATTTATTGTTTTACATTGAAGCCTATCCTGTGTTCTGCTGTGTACAGGGAAATGTTCTTTTTTTTCCCCTTTTCTCATTTTGTATTTGTTTCAAATGAATAAAAAAAATACTTTAAAAAAAAGAATTCTGGGAGAGAAGAGCTGGAAGAGGAAAGTTTATTCTCCATCTTGTAGTCAAGAAGAAGGGCACAGCCTAGTCTGCTCTATGGGCTTCTGCTCCCCTGCCCTTTTCTCCTGAGGCTGCTGCTGCTGCTGCTGCTACTGGACAGTGATGGAGGCCACAGAGACTGCCAAGAACTAAGAATGATGGTGGATGAGAGAATGTAAGAACCTCCGGGAACAGCTTGTATGTAACTGCCCAGTTCCTCCAAGTTTTTGTTTTTCCTTCCTTCCCACAAGGGGAAGGAGTGGAAATGCTAATCTTCGTCTGCAACCAGCAGCATGAGTCACCAGCTGCTTATTATCCAAACAAACTGACTCCCCCCTCTTCACTTCTCATTGTCCTTTCATTGCCATTATTTTACTCCTCCTTCGCTTTATATTAAAAAAAAAAATCTGGCAGCAGCTAATCCTTCTTTGGGGGTGGGGGATGAAGAGAGTAATTTGGGAAAAAATTTAGATCTCTGCAGAAACATGCCTGGTCCGTAGGGAGGACAAGCAGACAGTGACTCCATTCAGAAGTCACAAATGTGAAGGAGGCATGGTGAAATAGTACCTCTAAGCAAACGCAAGTTTCTAAAAGCAGTAGAAACTTTGAACTGGGGTTTTTAATCCTGCCTTTGGATCATTGGCCCCCTTGGTAGCCTGGCAGGGCCTATGGACTCTTTCTGTTTTGAGAAATTTGAAGAGGAAGAGATAACATTGGTGTGGAGATTGGGAACTTCATGGCGGAGATGGGACTTGAGCTGAGCCTTTAAGGACCAGAGATTTCAACAGATGGAAATGATGGGGTAGACCATTGCAGGCACTGGAGATGCCATAAATAAAGGAGAGATGGGGGTAAAACAGTGTTGTAGAATAGTCCATTTGTATGTAGAAATCTGTTCATGAAGGAAACAGGGAAAATGCCAGACCCAGATTATAGAGGGCTTTGATTGGCTGGACAAGGAGTTGATGCTTTGTTAGATAAACAATGAAAAGCCACGGAAGGCCAGCAAGTAATGCTGTGACCAAAGTGCTGTATGTGGAAGATTTCTCAAGCAGTTTTGTAAAAGATAGATTAGAGAGGGTTGAGTTGTCCTTATGGGTAAGTGCCTGGGTGCAAACTCACTTAACTGACATGTTCATATTCCCATTTCTTACCCTTCTACCTCTTGTCTGGGATTGGGAATCAAATCAGTGCCCCCCATTGCTTCTGGAAATATCATGTCATTGATTTGCCTATGGCTCCTCTCATTATCCCAGGGATTCCCTAACCCCAAACTCTTCCCTGGCCACCATTTCCTTCTCTGTACTGCCTCCCTCCATGGAATGTATGTGCCTCAGGGACTGGGAATGACTCATTTTCATACGTGTATCCATAGCACCATTCACAGCGTTTGGTGCATATATACACCGGAACTTAATAAATGCTTTTGAAAAATTATTCATTCAACTAGAAACAATGTGTAGATGTTGCAGAAAGGTAGATTTAAATTCCACCTGAGCAAAGCCTTTCTAACAATTAGAGCTGTCCAGAAATGAAAAGTGATGCCTCCAGAGGTAATGAGATAAGGGGCTAATGAATATAAATTGTTTTGCAACTTTAAGGTACTTTAGAAATGTCAACTACTATCATGTATTAATTGTATAGGGGTAGCTAGGTAGGGCAGTGGATACAGTGATGGGCCTGGAGACAGGAAGACCTGAGTTCAAATCTGACCTCAGAGACTCAATAGCTGTGTGACCCTGGGAAAGTCACTTAATGCTGTTTGCCTCAGTTTCCTCATCCCCATAAAATGAGCAGGACATGGAAATGGCAAACCACTCTAGTATCTTTGCCGAAAAAATCCCAAATGGAGTCATGAAGAGTTGGACATGTCTGAAATGACTGAATAACAAGATTAATTATATAATTGTGAGAAGTGCTGGTCAGAATATGCCATTCCTCTGCTCACTTTTTGGGATCTCTTTCAGGAGACGATGGGTGAATTCTTTCAATTTCTATTTTCCCTTCTGCTTCCAGAATATCAGGGCAATTTTCCTTGACAATTTCCTGGAAGATGATGTCTAAGCTGTTTCCTTGGTCATGGTTTTCAGGTAGTCCAAAAATTTTCAAATTATCTCTCCTGGATCTATTTTCCAGGTCAGCTGGTTTTCCAAGGAGATATTTCACATTGCCCTCTATTTTTTTTATTCATTTGGATTTGCTTTGTTGTGTCTTGATTTCTCATTAAGTCATTTGTTTCTATTTGCTCAATCCTAATTTTTAAGCAATGATTTTCTCCAGAGAGCTTTTGAACCTCCTTTTCCATTTGGCCAATTTGGCTTTTCAAGCTGTTGACATTTTTTCATGACCCTCCTTCATCCTTCTCCTTTCTCTTTCCATTTTTCCCTCTACCTCTCTTACTTTATCTTCAAAGTCCTTTTTGAGTGCTTCTATGGACTGAGACCAATTCATATTTTTCTTGGAAGCTTTGGGTGTAGGAGCCCTGATGTTGCTATCATCTTTTGAGGGTGCACCACGATCGATCTTCCTTGTCACTAAAGAAACTTTCTATGGTCCACATCTTTCTCTGTCTGCTCATCTTGCCCATCTTTCACTTGACTTTTAACTCCTTCTTAAAGTGGGGCACTGCTTCCAGGATGTATTGTCCCAAGCTTCAGGGGGTCTAAGGTGGTACGATTTAAGGAGGGGCAGGTTATTCACTTGCCTGGCCTCTTCTCTGGTCCATAGATAACCCCAGGCCAACTTGCTAATTAACCAGACAGAAAATATTTATGTGCTATGGTTCTTAGCTCTGACAAGCCTATGCCCCTTCCCAACCTGGGCCACTGCTACTCAAGCCTACTTCCTGGTTCCCAGCAGGGGTGAAACACCCAAGTTCCTCAACACCAGAAGAGACCCCTGTAATCTCCCCCTGCCAACCACTCAGCCCTCTCACCAGACTGTGAGACTTCCAGACGACACTCATGCTCCAGCTGATTCAGAGGCTCTGGGGGTCTCTTTCTCTGGTGAGGCCTGGATCTGTGTCAGTGTGACTGTGGAGTTGAGCTCCATTCCTGCTCAGTGGCCCCCTCCTGCTAACCTTCCAAGCCATCTTTGGCTGGAAAACAATCTCAGCCCATTCTTTTGTGGGTTCTGCTGATCCAGGAATTGTTCTATGGCATTATCTGGAGGTTTTTTGGAGTGATCATGCCATGAGTTCTGAGAGCTCACTGCCTTTCCTCCTCCATCTTGGTTCCATCCCAGAAATCCCCCACTCCCCTGCTCACTAAGCACTAGTGGCTCCCTATTGTCTCTGGGATCAAATACAAATGCCTTCTTACTTTAGATCCCAATTATCTTTTCAAATTTATTCTATATTGCTTCCCTTCATGCACTCTGTGGTCCAGACAAAGCTGGCCTTCTTGCTGTTATTTGTGAAATTCATAAATAGCATTCCATCTCCCACCTCCATGCCTTTTGCACCATGCCTAGAATGGATGTCCTCCTGACCTCAGCCTCTTAGAATCTTTACCTTCTTTCAAAGTTCAAGATGATCTCCTACATGAGGCCTTTCTTGATTCCCTCAGTACTAGGGTTTCCCAGCTCCATTACCTTGTATTGATACATTTTGTATATGCTTAGTTGTTTCCCCTGATAGAATATAAGCTCTTTGAGGGTAATGACTGTTTCATTTTTATCTTTGTATCTCTAGGTCTTCATATATAACCTGGTTTGCTTAATAATATGCTTAATAAATGTTTGATTGGTTGATTGGGAATTCCCCTTCACTTCAAGAGGAGCTGGTCATTCGGACCAGATGGCCTCTGAGATTGTATGAAATACTCATGGAATAGATGATTATTTTTTTTAATTCCATATATAATTTTCAAGTATCATTTATATAGTCCTCTTATTTGGAGACATAATTTACCAATCTTTTCAGACAATTCAAGCCTAATTTGAAAGGATAATTACTCTAAATTCACCATCAAAAAGTGATATCAGGGGCAGCTAGGTGGCTCAGTGGATAGAGCGCCAGCCCTGGAGTCAGGAGGACCTGAGTTCAAATTTGGCCTCAGACACTTGACACTTACTAGCTGTGTGACCTTGGGCAAGTCACTTAACCCCAATTGCCTCACCAAAAAACAAAACAAAAAATTTTAAAAAGTGATTATCAATTGAAAGAAGAAAGCATAAATGCATACAGAATATTTAGATATCTCACAGGATACAGGACCACCATGCTTCAGTTGTCTTTTCCCTCCATGCCTATGGTCCCCTTTTCCCATCAGTGAATTCTTCCCAGACCATTTTGAGGAAGAGCCCAGATGAGACATATTTTGCTCTAAAGAACTCTCCCTTCTTTTCATCTTTCTTTTATGTGTCATCTTCCTACATTAGAATATAAGCTTCTTGAGGGCAGAAATTGTCTTTTCTGTTGTCATTGTATCTCTAGCACTTGGCACATTGTCTGGCACATAGTAAGCTCTTAAGAAATGCTTGTTTGGGGCAGCTAGGTGGCACAGTGGATAAAGGACTGGCCCTGGATTCAGGAGGAACTGAGTTCAAATCTGGCCTCAGACACTTGACACTTACTAGCTGTGTGACTCTGGGCAAGTCACTTAATCCTCAGTGCCCTGTGAAATGTTTTTTTTTTTAATTATAAAAAGAGGGGACAGCTAGGTGGCACAGTGGATAGAGCACTGGCCCTGGATTCAGGAGAACCTGAGTTCAAATCCAGCCTCAGACACTTCACACTTACTAGCTGTGTGACCCTGGACAAGTCACTTAACTCTCACTGCCCTGCAAAAAAAAAAATTATAAAAAGAAATGCTTGGGGGCAGCAAGGTGGCACAGTAGATAGAGCACTGGCCCTGGAGTCAGGAGGACCTGAGTTCAAATCCGGCCTCAGACACTTAATACTTACTAGCTGTGTGACCCTAGGCAAGCCACTTAACCCCAATTGCCTCACTAAAAAAAAAAGAAAAAAAGAAAGAAAAGAAATGCTTGTTTACTATCTTACTGACTGAAGGAAATTTTTCCAACAGTCTGAGTGTTTCTTGGCTTCCTTATAGGTGACAATGGACATCTTCTCACAAGAGGTTTTCACACAAATGTCAGATGACTGCTTGTTAGCCTGTTATAAGGAAATTCCTATCCAGGGTTCTCATGGACCAGCTGGACTCTGAGGTCCTTCCTAGCCATGAGATTCTGAGCTTCTGTTATTCTATTTAAAATCTCAGCTGTAAGTTCCTATTATTTAGAATAGGAAGGGACCATTGAGATGATCTCATTCTAGAATCATAGATTCAGAGCTGGAAGAGAACTTGGAGGCTTTCTAGTCTGACCCCCTCACTTTACAGATGAGAAACAGAGGTTGAGTGTCTTGTCCAAAGTCTCACAGACAAGAAAGGAAGAAGAGAGGAAGCATTTATTAAGGGCCTACTATGTGCCAGGCACTGGCACTGCTTTACGAATGTCTCATTTGATACCCACCAAAATCCTGGGATATGGGTACTATTATTATCCCCATTTTATAGTTGGGGAAACTAAGTCAAAGAGAGGTTAAGTGACTTGCCTAGGGTCACACTGCTACTAAGGTTCTGAGGTCAGACAATTAATTGGTCACAAGCACTGGTTAAGCATCTTCTAAGGGGCAGCTAGGTGGTGCAGTGGATAGAGCACTGGCCCTGGATGTAGGAGGACCTGAGTTCAAATCCGGCCTCAGACACTTAACACTTACTAGCTGTGTGACCCTAGGCAAGTCACTTAACCCCAATTGCCCAGCCCCCCCCCAAAAAAAAGCAATTCTAAAAAAAAAGCATCTTCTGTATACCAGACACTGTGCTATACTCTAGGGATGAAGTAACATGTACAAGTAACAGTAAACAGAAGTGGGAATAGAACCTCAGTGCTCTGCTTCTGAGCAGCCTTTCTGATTTCCCCCTTCCATCACACTGTATCCTAAGTCCAGACAGTCTGTCAGTTATCATAGAATATTAAAGTTGGAAAGGACCCTTACCCAACAAATAAATCTCTTCTACAATATATGGTCTTTGTAACAGGTTCACTTCAATTCATTATATTTAGAGTTAAAAGGTACATTATAGGTTGTCTAGCTCAACCCTTTCATTTTACAGGGGGAACAAAGGGCCCAGAGAGAAAAGATGATTTGCCCAAAGTCACATGGGTGGCAAATTGTACAGCTAGGATTCAAACCTGGGTGCTCTGACCCCATATCCAGTGCTCTTTCCACCCTACCTTCATTAAGAGCCTATGGCAGGCAGCAGGGCAGCTAGGTGGTGCAGTGGATAGAACACTGGCCCTGGATTCAGGAAAACCTGAGTTCAAATCCGGCCTCAGACACTTGACACTTACTAGCTGGGTAACCCTGAGCAAGTAATTTAACCCCCATTCCCCCCCACACACACACATACAAAAAGAGCCTATATCATCCAAGACATGCCTAGCTGAATAGATTCAGTGGTGGACGGTGAGCAGAGATGTGTTGGCTGAATCGGGCAGTGGGAAAAAGGTTGAGATCCAGGCAGGAAGAAGAGAGGCCTTCAACTCTGAAATTGACTTGCTGGTGTTTTAAGAGGATTTTTGGCCTGACTTTTTAACTTTACTTTTTTAACTGCCATTTACTTAAGATGAGCAGGTCATATAAATGGCTAAAGCTTGCAGAGGTAACCTGAGACATCAAACTTTAGTCCAAGTCTAGCTAGAAGCTGGGGTTCCCAGTAGATAAGCTTTGGGGAGCTAGGTGGCACAATGGATAAAGCACCGGTCCTGGATTCAGGAGGACCTGAGTTCAAGTCTGGCCTCAAATACTTGACACTTACTAGCTGTGTGACCCTGGGCAAGTCACTTAACCCTCATTGCCCAGCAAAAAAACCAAACAAACAAACAAACAAAACAAAAACAAAAACACAGTAGATGAGCTCAATGGTTTGACGTGATAGCCTCAACACCTAGTTCTGTGCCTATAAATAGCAGGCACTTAATAAAAGTTTTTTCCATATTTCTTTAAGGACAGGATTCTACTCTCCAGGAGGCTAGAAGAGAAGCAAGGCAGAGGAACTAGTGGACCAATCAGGAACCAAGGGGAAGCCTCAGGCCTGGTTGTTAGAACTAGGATAATAATGGAAGCACATTATGTAGTGCTTTGGAGTTTGCAGAATTTCTTCACAATAGCTCCATGAAGTTCAAGTAATATCAACCCCAGCCATGCCATCAATTGAGGAATGGCTGAACATGTTGTCGTATATGAATGTGATCGTATACTATTGTACTATAAGAAATGATGAGCAGGTGGATTTCAGAAAAACCTGAAAAGACTTACATGAACTGATGCTGAGGGAAGTGAGCAGAACTAAGAGAACATTGTACACAGTATCAACAACATTGCATGATGATCAGCTGCAAAGGACTTGGTTCTTCTCAGCAATGCAATGATCCAGGGCAATTCCAAAAGACTTATGATGGAAAATGCTCTCCACATCCAGAAAAAGAACAATGGAGTCTGAATGCAGATCAAAGTATACTGTTTTCACTTAATTTGTTGTTATTTTTTTCTTTCTTGTGGTTTTTCTCTTTTGTTCAGATTCTTCTTTTACAACATGACTAATATAGAAATATGTATAACATGATAGTATATACATATATACATACATATACACATACACATATATATACATATATATACATATATCTGATTGCTTTCCATCTTGGGGAGGGGGAAGGAAAGGGAGGAAGGGAGAAAAATTTGGAGCTCAAAATCTTATAAAAATAAATGTTCTTATGATTTCAAAGTATTATATTCCCCTAAAAATCTAAAAAAATTTAAAAATTAAAAAATAAATTTTGGAAACAATCTTTACACGTGATTGGAAAATAAAATAAAAAACTACCAATATCATCCCCATCCATGAGGAAGTTAAGTCTCAGAGAAGTGAAATGCTTTGCCCATGATCACCCAGCTAGAAAAAATGGAGGAGGTAAGATTTGAACTCAGATCTTTTTACTCCAAGTCAAATATTATTTCCACTACATCCAACTGCCCCTAAGGCACAATGGTATAAAAAGGAGATTGGTTACAATGAACAAAGAAATAGCCTGCTTACTAGAATGAATATATGAAGTTAGAGCAGTCCTCAAAACAGCATCTAATTGATGGCAAGTCTCGTATGATTTGTGCTTCCAGTTCTGAGGGCCTGAGGACCAGACTGGTCTTCGAGCCTGAATTATGAGGTACTTGGTGACTGAAACTGAACCTACTGTGACTGATTCCAGCTGAGAGGGCTGGAGGGATGAAGGGAGAGGAATCCAAAACTATCATTATATACAGTTAGAATGGTGCTTCATAACCTTGCCCCAAGAGGCAGCTAGGTGGCCCAGTGGATAGAGCACATCGGCCCTGGATTCAGAAGGACCTGAGTTCAATCCGGCCTCAGACACTTAACAATCACTAGCTGTGTGACCCTGGGCAAGTCACTTAACCCTAATTGCCTCACCAAAAACAACAAACAAATAACAACAACAAAAAACCATAACCTTGCCCCAGCCTATCTTTCCAGCCTCATATATCACTCCCCGGCCTCCATTGTGTAATCCACCTGGACTCTGTGTGTGTGTGTGTGTGTGTGTGTGTGTGTGTGTGTATGTGTGTGAGACTATTTGCTGGATCCCCTGATAGAATGGCAGTTTCTTAAGCATAGAGCCTGGCACATAATAGATAATAAACATTTATTGATTTACTAATGGATTAAGAGGCTTATTTTTTTTTGTGAGGCAATTGGGGTTAAGTGACTTGCCCAGGGTCACACAGCTAGTAAGTGTTAAGTGTCTGAGGCCGGATTTGAACTCAGGCACTCCTGAATCCAGGGCCAGTGCTTTATCCACTGTGCCACCTAGCTGCCCCAAGAGGCTTATTTTTTAACAAGTCTCTCTTTGAAAGCATTCTCTGTAGGTTATGGTCCAAATGACACAAATTCATCCGTTTCAGAAAAGAGAACATTTGAGACCTTCTGGAAAGCTGTGCCCTAAATAATGAGGGGGGTGGGGGGGACGTGGAGAAGGAAGGCAAGCAGTACGGGAATTTAGTGAAATTTTCTGCTTAGTTCTGTGTGGGGACACTGCTTTAAACATGACAGTCAATCATAGGATAAGTCAAGAAGTCTCATTACATAAATCTAACACTGCCATTGTGAGGGGAAAACTGTGCCAGCCTATCCAGATTGTCCTAAAAATCGTCTTCTAATTTCATGAGTGTCTCATGGGCACAGTCCAATGAGTGAACATAATAAATTGTAGTCTCAGAGAGAAATTCCCAAGGAGCCACTTTACAAATGAATAAGAAGAGACTGAATTGGGGGGAATATTTATGAATGATTAACTGGACATTGGCTAGCCCACCCTCAATGGAATGACCAAGGCTGAGCCTAGAAGGCCAGTAAAAGGCCCAGAATGGGGAGGCCAGGAGCTGGGTCATTTGGGTAGGCAATTCTGGCCACCATCTGGTCAATTTAATCAAAATAATTGAATGTTAGCACAAAATTCCAAAACAATCTTGGAATCAGTGATTTGGGAAAACAAAGAGGAGGATCTAATTCAATGAAGAAGGAGGTTTAAGTAATCATTTCAAGGAACAAAGGAAGCTGAGTCTTGGTGTTGATTCTAGAAACTTAGTGACAGAATAGTTAAGTATTAACTTCCTCCAGAAATCATAGGCCTGGCTTAGGCAGCTGAACCCAGAGTAAGATAGAAAATGTCAGTCATATAGTGGAACATTTGGGGTCTGAGACAACCCCCAAATCCACTCCTTCATCTTGGACCAAGCCCTGGGTAAGTTATGCAAAGTAACTTCATTTTTCACTTTAAAAGCAGGAGGCCTGGGGCAGCTAGGTGGAGCAGTGGATAGAACACTGGCCCTGGAGTCAGGAGGATCTGAGTTCAAATCCAGTCTCAAACACTTGACACTTACTAGCTGTGTGACCTTGGACAAGTCACTTAACCCTCATTGCCCTGCCCCGCCCCCCCCAAAAAAAGACAGAAAGAAAAGTCTACTAGGGTTGTTGAGTGACATTGAATCCAGGAACACAACAGACTCTGAAGAAATAAAAATGAGCATCATTTGGAGGTCAGTGATGAGGAGTAGGATGGTGGTGAGCATGCTGCTACATGAGACAAATACAGAAATTCAGGCAGTTCTGCTGTAACTTCCCATATGGATTCCTTTCAAAACACCGGCCTATGCAAAAATCAGACAATAAAAACCACCAAGCTTAGAGGGAAAATAGAATTAGGGATACAATGCACAAAAACTTTTTTTTTAAATGGAGTAATCTAACAAAAATGGTAGCACCATTTTATACATGTTAAATGCTTAAGAAATATACAAATACTACAATCAATAATGACTAATATCATGGGCTTTGGGCTGCTGCTAGGTCTTCAGAGCAATTGGGCAGAGGCTGAGTTGGAGAGGGTGCAAGAGGTACAGACTAGCTCTCTTCTAGCCACAGCTCCTGTTGCACCAGAAGATATACAATAAATACGGCCCTTTGCCACAACAAAGGACCTGTAATTTGTTTGTGGAAATAGGCTTCGAAAGGGTTGTAGACCATGAGTTATGATGAAGTACTGCAGTTTTCAGCATTCTCAATATTTCCTGAGGAAAAAATCATACAGAAGCACACTCAAAATTTGAGTTATGCTCATAATGTTCTCTAATCTAATAGTCATGTTGGAACAAATTTGTATTTTCCCGAAACACACATTATAGCAGAACTGATTGTACAAAGAGAATCTGAGTAAAGTATGTCATCAGAGGAATACAGGATTGAAAAAGAAGATCGACTGGGCCTATGAAGAGAGCAAGGGGTGACAGAGGACAGCCTTTATTACGCTCCACTGGCAACCTGACAGTGTCAGGGGAAAGCAAGGAAAGTCCTCCAATCAATGAATGGACTCCCTGTGGGCAAGAGGAGAACAGAATGGGAAGGCACTGATAGGTTGCAATAGGGAAATCTGATTCAATGAGATCACATCTCTGTTCGCATTGAAGTGGAGGGGGATGATTAAATTCATCCTGAAGTTCCTTTGTGTGTCCCTGTTGGGAGTTTCTCCCTTCTACAGCTCATGGCTTGCCTCAACTCGAGTCTCTAAATTTCTTATCCCTTCTATCCTGTAGAGAGTTCCATTAGGTCTTTTCTTCAGGAGTTCAGATTACTCCTTCCTTAGTCAAGAGGATATGAAACTCATCGTCTCCTTTCTAATAGGCACTTGATAAATGTTTGTTGGTGCAATGAGCACATCGATAGATTGGTTTGGAATGCCAAGAGAGGAGTACCTTTCTTGCTTTTTCTTCCTGTTATAAGGAACAAGTGAGATCAAATGACATAATGTTTACAAACCTTGAAATACTCTATGGACATGAACTCTATTATTCCTGCTTCCCTTCTGGGTGTCCTCCTCCCTTCATTTCGGGCCTTACCCATTTTCCCAGTACTCTCATGCCACCTCTGGATGCCCGTAGCCTCCAGTGGAATGTCCAGTGCTGTGGACATCCCATTCCATCACTGCAGGGCCCAGCTCTCTGGGAATGCATTTAGAGTTATGGGTGCTGTTGAGTTGACTCTTTGTGAGTCTGACTCTTTGTGACCCCATTTGGGGTTTTCTTGGCAAAGATACTGTAGTGGTTTGCCATTTCCTTCTCTAGTTCATTTTACAGTTGAGGAACTGAGGCAAACAGAGTTAAGTGACTTGCCCGAGTTCACATAGTTCCTAATCAATAAATGTGCAACTCTTCCTAGGTGCCATATTAACATTTAGAACAGTGATTTTTCAGAGGTGAGACTCTAATACAAAGCCATGACTTGAGAGTGTTACTCTTACAGGTCTAAAAGAGGACAGGTTTGGGGGCAGGTGGGCTTTTCAGTGGCTTCAACCCCAGCTGGCAGTGACACATCCTCTGCATGTGTAGCCTAATCTCCGTGTAACTCTAGACTATCTAGTATATGTTTTACCTGTGGGGAAGAAAGTGCTGATTATAAATAAGATCCTTCTATGTCATGTCTCAGCATCATTAGAATTAAATATCTCAGAAGTAATCTGACAGTCAAGGGCTGGAGACAAGTCTTCCCTTCCCCTGCTCTAGGCATAACTGCCTGGGTTTTTCCTCCTCTTTAAGGCCCCTAACAGCTTGTGAAGGATTAAATTTTAATTGAGGAGCCATCAATTAGAGCATGTGCTGTCTGGTTCTCTTCTAATGAGATCTGAAAAAAGCTCAGTTGATGGAATAGCTAATAGTCACCAAGTTCACCATTGGTTGATGTGAGGAAGAAGAACAGTAGTCACCAGGTGGAAAAAATTGCCTATGGAGAGGAGAGAAGAAATTTCCCCTTGACTCTCTAGAGACCAAACGAGCCCCAGATACATCAAAGACTTCATCCGGTGAAAGAGGCAGCCTGGGATAATGGCAAGAATGCTGACTCTAGAAACAAAGACCCTGAGTTCAGGTCTTGTCCCTGCTGTTTCCTGCCAGCAAGACCTCCACCGAATCTCTTAAGATCTCTGGGCCTCAGTTGCCTCCGAGGAGGCTGAGGTAGATAAGCTCTGGTTTTCTATGATAGCTTGTTTAGATTTAGAAGTCAGTGTTATGGAATAAGAAACACACTGGATTTAGAGCCAGAGGACCTAGGTTTGATTTCCAGTTTTATTTACTTATTTATTTATTACACATTGTTCCCCCCAATAGAATGCAAGCTCCATGAGGGCAGGAACTGTTTCACTTTTTTGTATTCCCAGTGCCTAACACATAGTAGGTGCTTAATAGACACATTCAAGTAATTGTGTAATCTTGGTTACACATAGTAGGTGCTTAATAATTGTATTCATTGATTGTATAACTGGGGTAAGTCATTTAACTTCTTTAAGCCTCTGTTTTTCAACTGTGAAATGAGACAGTTGGACTAGATAGCATTTAAGGGTCCTTCCAGCTTTATCTCTTTGGTCCTATGATCCTATGAATGGCTAGTACCTTATTGAGGATAACTGTATTTAAATTGTATGTGACAAGTAGAAGTTATGTACAATGGAAAAGAAAACCTAGAAGGGAGTGGCAAATCTACCCCATAGATAGGATCCAGGAATAATTTCCCATCATCATCCAAAGGCATTTAGCAAGGACCTGACTCAAAAATCATGGAATTACAGAGCTAAGAGTGAATTTAGAGATCACTTGTTCCAACTTCTACCAAAAGCATGAAGCCTGTGAGCACTGTTGCTAATAATTGATTATCCAGTCTTCACTTGAAGATCTCCAGTGATGGGGACCTTACCCCACCCTTCCCCATAAGACAAGCAGTTTTCAGTAGATTGAGCCAAAGTCTGCTTCCCTATCATTTCTACTCACTGATCCTAGTTCTATCCTCTGAGGCCAAGAAGAATGAGTCTGATCCCCAAGCCATATAATAGTCTTCATATATTTGAATATTACCAGCCTTTGGCCACACTCCAAGCAAATAGTAGTTTGGGGGGAAGGAACTGACTGCCTAGATAACCCCAGATTTCCAAGCTTTGCCCCAACACTGCCCTCCAAGCCCTCCATCATCTTATGGATAAGTTAAACTGGAAGGTAAGCAAGCAGAAAGTAGGAAGTAGAGCTCACTTTTGCAAGAGGTGAATGTGGGGGGAATGGGGCAGGGAAATTTACAAGACAATTTTGTTGTGTATTTAAAAGGAACAGCAAATTGTACATAATGAATTTGTGGTTTCATGTGCAATCATCTTTTTTATTGTACTATGGTATAGAAATGTTCATTTTATTTCATAAATTAACAAAAAATAATTTTTTAATTAAAAAAAAAAGGTGTGAAGCCATGGAGAACAGATAGTTGAGGCCTAACCAGCCCAAGTGGTGAAGAAGAGCCCAGGAAATCAGAACAGTTCAAATATGAAATATGTCCTGGGTGAAAACTGCACTTTTGACCTACCTAGTTCCCGCTGAAGAAAGAGAAAGTCAAACTCTTCCCTCTCTCCACTTTTCCTCTCTGGGGGTTATTTACTCATTTTAAATTCCTTGCTGGTATAACGATTGGAATGGCGCCACCTGCTGGAGACTTATTGTAGAAAAGCTCCGCCATGAGGAGAAGGCCTCTGAGGGCAAGCCATACGGTCAAGGTCCTTGGAGTCAGGAAGTGATGTTTGTTCGTGGGTACTGTCTTTCGAGGCTACCAGTCAATCAACACAAAGTAGGAAGCAGATGCTGGTGGAGAGGTTTTTGTCTTTTGGTTCCTGACCTCACCATGGTGGGTCAGATGATAGGGTCTCTTAGAAATAGTTAGATTTTTACCTTTCTCTCTGATCCTTATGCTCTTTAATAAATACTTAAACACTTAAATACTCTTGCTAAACTTTTATAATTTATTGGCAACCACTCATTAGATATTTTAGACAGACTAGCTAGAATTTTAGCCCCTTACACTGGCTTTGAGCTAAGAAAATTTGAGTATTTGTTCTTTGTGCTTGCCTTCTTTTCTGAGATGTTAAAAGTTATAAACCTGTTGATTAATAGCAGAACTAAGCTATGTGTTGTATCTTATTTAATGCTTAATAAAATAGAAAAGAAGCTTGGACTCCTTGTTCTGGAGATGACAGACATTTTGTATTACTAAACTAGACTAGGAGCTTGGAGACTTTTAAATTTTTTAATAGCATTTTATTATTTTTTTCCAATTATATGTAAAGGTAGTTTTCATTTTTGTAAGATTTTGAGTTCCTAACTTTTCTCCCTCTCTCCCTTCCCTCCCACTTCCTGAAGCCAGTAAGCAATCTGCTATAGGTTATACATTACAATCATGTTAAACATATTTCCACGTTGTTGTTGTGAGAGAAGAATCAGAACAAAAAGGAAAAATCACAAGAAAGAAGAAACAACAACAACAAAACCCACCACCAACAAAAGTGAAAATAGCATGCTTCAATCTTCATTCAGACTCCATTGTTCTTTTTCTGGATGTGGAGAGCATTTTCCATCATGAATCTTTTGGCATTGTCTTAGATCACTGTATTTCTGAGAATAGTTAAGTTTATCACAGTTGATCATCACAAAATGTTGTTACTGTGTGCAATGTTCTCTTGGTTTTGCTCATTTCACTCAGCATCAATTAATATAAGTCTTCCCAGGTGTTTCTGAAATCTGCCTGCTTATCATTTCTTACAGCACAATAGTGTTCCATTACATTCATATACCATAACTTGTTTAGCCATTCCCCAATTGATGGGCATCCCCTCAATTTCCAAGTCTTTGCCACCACAAAAAGAGTAGCTATAAATATTTTTGTACATGTGGGTCCTTTTGCCTTTTTTTATGATCTCTCTGGGATATAGACCTTGTAGTGGTATTGCTGAGTAAAAGGTATGTATGCATAGTTTTATAGCCTTTTGGGCATAGTTCCAAATTGCTCTCCAGAATGGTTGGATAAGTTCACAACTCCACCAACAATGCATTAGTCTTCCAATTTCCCCACATCTTCTTCAATATTTCTCATTTTCCTTTTTTGTAATATTAGCCAATTGGATAGGTGGGAGGTGGTACCTCAAAGTAGTTTTAATTTGCATTTCTCTAATCATTAGTGATTAAGAACATGTTTTTTCAGATGGCTGTAAGTAGCTTTAATTTTTTCATCTGAAAACTTCACCTGAAAACCTGTTCATATCTTTTGACCATTTCTCAGTTGGGGAATGACTTATATTCTTATAAACTTGATTCAGTTCTCTATATATTTTAGAAATGAGGCCTTTGTCAGAAATACTGGCTGTAAAAATAATTTCTCAGCTATTTTCTTTCCTTCTAATCTTGGTTGCATTGGTTTTGTTCCTGTAAAACTTTTTAAATTTAATGTAATCAAAATTATTCCATTTGCATTTCATAATGTTTTCTATCTCATCTTTGGTCATAAATTTTTTCCCTCCCTATAGATCTGACAAGTAAACTATTCTTTCCTTTTCTTATTTGCCTATGGTATCACCCTTTATGTCTAGATCATGTACACATTTTTAATTTACTTTGGTATACAGTGTAAGATGTTGGTCTGTGCCTAGTTTCTGCCATACTCTTTTCCAGTTTTCCCAGCAGTTTTTGTCAAATAATGAGTTCTTATACTGGAGGTTAGAATCTTTGGTTTTAGGGGCAGCTAGGTGGCACAGTGGATAGAGCACTGGCCCTGGATTCAGGAGTACCTGAGTTCGGATCCAGCCTCAGACACTTAACACTTACTAGCTGTGTGACCCTGGGCAAGTCACTTAACCCCAATTGCCTCACTAAAAAAAAATTAAAAAATAAATAAAAAAAAATTTAAAAAAAAGAATCTTTGGTTTTATCATACAGGAGATTGCTATATTCATTTACCACTGTGTTTTATGTGCCTAATCTATTCCACTAATCCACCATGCTATTTCTTAGCCAATACCAAATAATTTTGATAGTTGCCACTAGGAACTTGGAGTCTTAACCAATTGTTAAATTTTCAGCAAGAGCATTTATACCTTTGGAAAATCAAGGCTTGATTTATTTTTTGTTGACTATCTAGATTTAAGGAAAGATGTATAAAATGTTAATAATGCAAATTAAACTTAAAAGTGCACAATAAAACCAAGCTTCCCCACCCCAGAGCTGGTTGTTAAATGTGTTACCAGCACATTTGTGCTGATATACTTTACATGACTGGCAAAGAATCTGAGATCTGGACACTCAGTTAAATTGGAGGCTATAAAAGTCGCAGGAGCAAGTATAACAGAGCAGTCATGTTGGCCCACAGGATCTGAAAAGAAAGTCTTGACTCTGAAAGGAGAGGGACTGAGTTGCTAGGGAAGCTACATCTGTGGCAAGGAAGAGGGAGCAAGATCCTTGGTCATAGGGGCAGCTAGGTGGCGCAGTGGATAGAGCACCAGCCCTGGATTCAGGAGGACAAGAGTTCAAATCTGGCCTCAGACATTTGACACTTACTAGCTGTGTGACCTTGGCCAAGTCACTCAACCCCAATTGCCTCCCCCTCCCCCCCAAAAAAAAGGAAAGAAAGAAAAGAAAAGGAAAAAGATCCTTGGTCATTCTAATACAGTTCTATAGCTCAGTGAATGACTGACAGCTCAGACTGCCTTGCTTGCTAGTAAAAGCTATCTGTGAGAGTAAATATACAACATCTGAGTTCACTATGATGAAGAAGATAAAGAATTAGGCTGTCTATATCTGTAAATTGCAGTAGAGAATTGAGGCGATTAGCTAAATAGTTTTAGCAAACAATCCAGACATTTATTGACTTTTGACTGAATTATCTATTTATTTAATATGAGTATGGTTTGTCAGGCTGAATTTTCAACATAATTATCCTGAATTCACTTCATTCTGCCAGTTAATTTAGGCTTAAAGTGATAATGAGGCAAGGGAAAAATCAGACCTGTATCAATGGTGTCATTGAACTACTTTACATTCCACTGAGGGATTCAATCAGTGGGACTCAACATTGGGTTAAGGAATGAAAAACCTGTAGTTTACTACTTTCAGGAGACTTTGGGCAAAATTTGTTGTTTCTTTGTTCTTCACTCTCTGCATCTGTGAAAACTGTAAAGAGCAGCTACATAACCTGTCACCTGTGGACCAGAGTCCACCAAAGCCTCTGGGCTCATAAAGACCTGGATCTGATCATGGAGCTGTCTCCCAAGAGGGCATTAATTCTCTTTGATCCAATACCTATATCCCAGAAGAAATTTCTAAGGAAATATGAAAAAAGCTTCCATATGGTTTGCATTTGAATTTTCCCCAAAGTGTGTAATGGGGTCCGTGACTCCTACATAGGCACTCAGTGTTCATGGGTATTGGGTATAGAAGTTCTTTTATTTCCTCTGCTGCAGAAAATGTCCAAGACACAAAGGACTTGCTGGAGCCCATGAACAAATACAAAAATATGAAACACACAAATATCCCATAAGATTCCTTTAGGAAGGCACAGACATGGAGAAATAGGGAACAAATACTCAACCTTTATCCTATACCATCTGAACATCACAACATCATGGAGGCTTGGTAAAGTACAGAGCTCTTAGCTCCTCATGGCCTGGCTTTGGTTCTTCAACTGCACACCCACCTTCTGTGAAGGATTCACTTCTCTGCAAAGAATTGCATGCTGAATAAAATCTTCTCCCTGTGGGAGGCTAGTACCTGATTCTCCAATTCAAAAACTCTTGAACTTGGGATCTCTCATCAGGATTACCCATGAGGCAACGCCCAAGCTGTAAAAGTCAATCCTAGAGTTGTTAGTTTCTTACTTTTACTCAGGAAAGGGAAACAGAAAGCTAAAACGAGGAAGTCAGGAACTGGAGACTCAGAAACTCCCTTCTCAGGCTCTCCCAGGCAAGTGCATGCTGTTTACCATGGGTTTCTCCTGTAAGTCACCATTTTCTGCTCCAGGGGGAGAGAAAGACAGATGTCCCTCCCCCTCTCCTTCCTATATTCCAATCTGAAAGACCATGAACCCATGCAAAAAGGGTTGAGCAATTTCACAGCTTTTTTTTTTAATGGGGGTGGGGCATGGCTCATCCCACCAACTCTCATAAACAATTATAGTATTGCCAGTTAATAAGTAAATGACTTCCTCATGTCCTCTTAGAAAGGAGCTAAGTTAGGGTGAATGTCTATCTCTTTGGGATGTTGTTGTTGTTGTTGTTTGTCCTTCATTCTCAGAAAGGACCATGACATTGGGAGGTAATGTCATGACTTATAGTGAAATAAATGGATTTAGGTGAGGGAGGGCTCTGCAAAGTCACCAGCCTCACTCTCTCCTCCACATCCATCTGGGTCCAGTGGCAAGACATACATCAGAATGAGTGGTGATGGCCCCAGATGTTTTGAGGCAACTGGAGTTGAGTGTCTTGCCCAGGGTCACACAGCTAGTAAGTGTCAAGTGTCTGAGGCCAGATTTAAACTCAGGTCCTCCTGACTCCAGGGCTAGTGCTCTATTCATTAAGCCACCTATTTACCCTTCTTTGGGTTATCATAGGGTAGACCTGGGGATTCATTGATCAGAGGCTCCCTGCCCCCTTCCCCCACTATGATATTTATTACATACTCACTTCAATTCAACAAAGCATATACTATGTCAAGTATTGTACTAGCTGGTGAGTACAAGATAAAGAACAAGATAAAGGGGCTTACATTCTACAGGGGCAAATTCACTCACAGAAATTCCATGGGCATTAAGACAATGACTATTTGAAGGTTGTTGGTTTTTTTAAACCTCCTATGGAATGGTGAGCCTTGCTTTATCCCTGTGGTCTTTCCCTCATTTCTATTCTCTTTCTCATCTGTGCTCCCTCCCCCTTCTCTTCTCTATCTTGCCTTATAATATTTGTCATGTTCCGTGTAAGTTAGGCAGCATTACGTAGTGGAAAGAGTATCACCAGTCTTGGAGTCAGGAGCAACCCAAGGTTATCTTCTGTTTATTTAATAGAGGGACCTTGGGCCAGTCATGGGATTCTGTCAGGCTCATTATCCTCATCCATCTAATAGGGGATGCTAATAGCTTGTGCTTTTGACCCGAGCAAGGTCATCATGTGGATCAAACAAGATAACATATGTTAAAAAATGCTTTGTTAACCTTAAAATGCTATATAAATGTCAACCAGGATTACTTTTTTTTTTTCTGGTTCGCAGATTCAGTTGTCAAGAGATTTATGCAACATTCAGAAGTGCAGATGGGATATACTGCCACCAGGTGGCAGGGACTTGGTCCGGTGGTCCAAATTGTCAGACTTAAAGCCAGACAGGTTTTGAGAGAGAAATTAAAATGCTGGGGGTTTTTTTGTTTGTTTTTTTATCTTTTGCACACAAATGGTCATTTTATTAAAGCAGTTGATTTTATGTAAATTATCGAGCACTGGATTTAAAGATGATATTTAAAGATAAAAAGCTCAAAGGTGCAATTTAGTATAGTTCTCACTAATTTTTAATTATCAACCATTACTTAATAAAAATCTGGTCTTATCACCAAGACTTTTAAAACATTTTTTATAACTCATTCTGAATCCTTTCTTGGAACCAGATCCCTCTAGGGTCTCAGTTTTAGTACTTCAAGCTAGTTTTATGTTTAAAAAATTGACCTTATTAGCTCCCCCCACCAAAAAAAAAATTCTCCTCTTTTCCTAACTTCCATATTACTGTTGAGAGCACCACCATCCTCCCAGTAACTCTGGCTCAAAACCTAGGTGTCATCCTCAAATCTTTACTCTGCCACCCCTCCCCCTACACACACACACACACACACACACACACACACACCAGCCAAATCTAATCTGTTGCCTAATCCTATTGTTTTTACCTTTGTATTATCTCTCATATAAGCCCCTTCTCTCTTCTGACCCTCCCATCATCCTGATGCAGGTCCTTGGGTCCTTTCTATTCTAATAGTCTGCTAGTCAGTTTTCTTGACTCCCCACTCTCGTCCATTTTCCAGTCAGCTACAAAAAGATCTGCCTAACTTGTAGGTCTGGCCATGTCAACCGCCATTCCCCCATTCAATAAACTACAGTGGCTTCCACTAACCCTAGGATCAAGTAGAAAATCCTAGTTGGTTTCTAAACTCTTTCACAACCTGGTCTCTTCCTACCTTTCTAATATTCTTTTTTTTTTCCTTTTGTGAGGCAATTGGGGTTAAGTGACTTGCCCAGGGTCACACAGCTAGTAAGTGTTAAGTGTCTGAGGTCGGATTTGAACTCAGGTCCTCCTGAATCCAGGGCTGGTACTCTATCCACTGTGCCACCTAGCTGCCCCTCTTTCTAATATTCTTACACTTTATACCTCTTCATATATATACTATTCAGTGACACTGGAGACATACACATATGTATGTTTGTATGCATGTATATGTGTATATGTATATATGAGTGTCCACACACATACACACACGTATACATACATATATATGCCGATATATTAGTGTCTATACACATATATTTATATAAAAATTGTAGTCCTATGTGTCTCTATACATCTAAATATATGTTTAGATATATTTATTCTATACATATATTTATAAATAAAAATATATATTTATATAGAGATATTTTAATTTCTATTTGTAAATGAAAATAAATACATCTATTTTTATTTGTACAAATAGATATATTTATTTTTATTTGTAAATAAAATGCATTATTTATATAAATAGATATATTTAAGCACTACTCTGTATAGAGCATTGTGCTGAGTGATTTTAGATAAGACAGTCTCTATTCTAATGGAGCTTACAATATGATATGATGGTCTCCAATTTTTTGTCTTTGATCTGGAACCATTCTCTATTCATATAAAAATTACCATACTAATGTTACATTCATTATAAAACATATACAAGAATAGACCTTTAAAAAGATGAGATAAAAATAAAATAAGAAATATTTAAATTATGATTTTATTTTTTACAGTACCAAAAATTTTTAGCACTCACTAATCATTAATAATATTTTTAGTGAGAGTATTTTTATTAAAAGATTTCATTTTTTAAAGTCCTTGAGTATGTCCTGGAAGGTAGGGTGAATTTGTAAATAATAATTGTTAATTTGATGTTATAGTGTGGTAGGCAAGTGAATTTCAATACAATAAAAATCACTCCTTCTTACCTCAAACAGAAACATGGACAAGTGAGGCTCTTATTCTCTACCCAGGAGCACAAAGTGAGCAAAGGGACACCATAGTGAGGTGATATGGGGAGCAAGGTGTTCATAATAGGAGGGTAGGATAGGCTATTTCATGATTATAGTTTTCCAGAGTGACCACTGTCAAATACAGAAGGGAAGAAGTTGAGAGGGTTTCAGACCATTAGTAGCAGAAAAGAGAGTTGAGTACTGAGTGATAATGGGGTTGGTGAGATAGTGTTTGAGGCACAGCCCTTCCATTGGCTATCATGGTCAGGGTGGGACTCAATCTGTCTTCTGATTGGTTGGTTCCAAACTCCTATTAATTGTTTTGCATGCATCAGCATTTGGGTGCAAGGAGCCCTCTTTGGAAACCACAAATCTAGTAGACTAAAAAAAAAAAAAAAAAGTTTTCCCTAATGTCTTGTGTACATGGAGGAAGGAGGAGACTCAGGATCGAGCCCTCTTTGGTTCGGGAACAAGCTCGTGGTGGCAGAAGAAGGAGGAGGGTAGACAGGTTTCCTAACTTTTAGAACTTCACGTGTTCTCTCTTGGATAGCTAGGTGAAGGTGGCTTTCTCTCTCTCTTTGATAACCCCTAATATACTTTAATAAATGCTTAAAAGCCTAAACTGTTGCTGAATTTATCAGTAAATCTTAGCTAATCCCCTCCCCCCCAAAAAAACGGGGGGGGGGCAGGTAAGGACACACATTCGATTTTAAACTGATGTTAAGTGTCAGATGGGAGTCACAGTGCTTATGATATTTTATAAAGAAAATATCCTAGGTTCTTTATAGAGTCATAAGTAGTTTGACCCACCTCTCTCTCTCCTGCATTTCTCCTTTCCCCTTCTGCCTTCTATCTCTGGTTGACTGTGTTCTCATCAGCATTAGTTCTGAAATCCTGAAAAATGATTAAGAATAGGTAAGGGGGATGAACTGATTCTAATTAAACTTTGTTTTCTGACATTGACCATTGTTCACATTTCTTCCTCCACACCTCTGAAGCCTGTCTGAGCTTCAGGACAAATGCTTCTAGACATCTTTGCCAGGAACAGTGAGAAATGTTAGAGATACATGGGACAATAAAAATGTAATATCTTCCTTTAATGAGTTTATAACTGAGTTGAGAAAACAAAGCATTTTGAGAACAATCAAGCTTGGCAAAGACTATGCTCTCTTTCCCATGGCCTAGGCACCTCTGTCTGAAGGAGCTGATTAACAAACAGCCTTCTTCCCTTTTTTTAGGTACTTCAAGAAACAGCCCTAGGTAATTTAAATAACTAAACCTAGTTGTCCTGGGGGAGAATGGGGGATGGAAAGGTAATTGGGAAGGAAGAACAGTGGGTTCCTCTGAATCCTAAAATCCATCAGAAAATGTGGCTATGGGGGCAGCTAGGTGGCGCAGTGGATAAAACACCAGCCTTGGATTCAGGAGGACCTGAGTTCAAATCCGGCCTCAGACACTTAACACTTACTAGCTGTGTGACCCTGGGCAAGTCACTTAACCCTCATTGCCCAGCAAAAAAAAAGAAAAGAAAAGAAAATGAGGCTATCAGCAGAAAATTCACTATCTCAACATACAGATAGAGAGGAAGCAAATAGTAACGACTCACCATAAGTAAATGGTAATAAATAATAATGACTCATCATGAAAGCAGAGACTCGCCTGAGTATTGCAAGAAGGAACGGTTCCTAAAGACCCCTAGAAGTCTTTTGAGTGAGGCTTGAGATTATGGGGACTATGTACAATGAAAGCTTAAGAATTAGAGATGGGAAAGGGTGAGCTATACGAAAACTCTCCCAGAGACTTAGTCCTATACTGAGCTGGTCCCCTGGAAAAAGTGACAAGCACCATCAGCTAAAAGAAAGCAGAAGGACCAAATGATTGAATACAATTTCTGGAATGAGAACCTAGCAACACCATGCAAATGGAAAAGAGTGACATCTACTGGACAAGAGAGGAACTACAAGAATCAGAGATCAGGATGGAATGAGAAGTGAGATTAGTGACCAGGAGTACCCAAAGACAGGACCAGTGATACCTACTGAGAATGGCAAGAAATGAGACTGCTACAAACCCACAACACAGCACAGACAGAAGAGCTCTGTTGGATATTGATACTTTGGGGAAAATCAATTGTCCCTCCAAATCCAATATAGCCAAGGCAATATTATAAGTCATGGAGACTGTACAGATCTCTGGGAGAGGGCTATTCATTGGTACGCAATTTTTTTCTATGTGCTCTTTTAAAAATTAATTTAAATATTAATTTAATTAATTGGTAAATAAAACAGCATGAGTTTTTAACCTTGTTGTTGTTCAGTTGTTTCCAACTCTTTATCTATCTTAAAAAGGGAGCTCAAAGAAATAAATGTGGGCTGGAGTAATGTCTTAAGTCTTGGCAGAAGAAGAGACTTGAGTTAAGCCTTAAAAAGTCAAATGAGATAATATTTGTAAAGCCCTTAACAAAGCACCTGTCACATAGTAGGCACTTAATCAATGTTTATAAAAAACAGGCAACCTACAAAGTAGTATTTAGATAGGGTGACGGGAGAAATGAAAATGATCATGGAAAAGAAAATGGAAAATAGTGAGGAATCAGACTAACTTGGCTGGAAGATGGTAGATATCATTGAGATTTGACATTCAGTAGGTAGAATAATTTAATCACAGAAAGTAAATGCCCAGGCCCCTCATTTTATAGATGAAGAAACTGAGACTCAGTGAAGTGACATCATGTCTCATCATCTTGCTGGTAAGAACTTGTTGGTATAGTCAAGACTCCAACTCCAATCTTCTCATTTCCAAGTTCAATGTTTTTTCCAGTCTACCATGATAGGCCATGTGATCAGTAATTCTGAAAGCTCAGTGGAGGAGCTTGGACCTATTACATAATGGACTTTTACCATTAAAAGAAGAGGTGAGATTTTATGGTGATATTATTTACAGTCAGTCATATCCACTGGCAATAGTAACAAGTTTTTCTTTTCCTTAAATATCCTTTCTTTTTTTGGGGGGGGGGGCAATGGGGGTTAAGTGATTTGCCCAGGTTCACACAGCTAGTAAGTGTCAAGTGTCTGAAGCCGGATTTGAACTCAGGTACTCCTGAATCCATGGCCAGTGCTTTATCCACTGTGTCACCTAGCTGCCCCCCTCAAATATCCTTTCCCTACTCTCAAGAAGCTTGGACTCTAATGAAAGAGATAATATGCAAACAACTATGTACATAAAGTACAGTAAATTGGAGATGAGAACCGTGGATATGTAGTTAGCGGTCCTGAGTTCAAGCCCATGCCACTTATTTTTTTTAACATTAAAAACTTGAGGTGAGGGCAGCTAGGTGGTGCAGTTGATAAAACACCAGCCCTTTGTCAGCAAAGGGACCCCTGTAATCCCCTTCTGACCTGTTGTCTGACACTCATCATATGTGGGCTGAAGGCTCTAGAAGCTGCAGCCACTGCCACTGATGCAGTCCCACCCAAGTTCTACTGTTTGTTTGCTGGGGTGGGGCCTGTGCTGGTTCAGCCTGTGCTACAATGTGTTCCACTCTCACCCTGGTGCAACATACCTTTCCTACCAACCTTCTAAGTTGCCTTTGGCTAAAGAATTGTTTCACCCCATTATTTTGTGAGTTCTACTGATCCAAAATTTGTTTTAAGGCATTATTTGTAGTTAAACAAATAATAAAGGGAATTTGGGAAAACTCAGGCAAGTCTCTGACTTTTCTCCACTATCTTGGCTCTGCCCCATCCCAATTCTTGCATAATATTAGGCAATGTCAATTTCCTAATCTCTATATAGCAGGTGAAAAGGCCACAGAGACGGAGGGTTCAGTCACAATACCAAGAGAGAATGTAATTTCTGCCTTTTTGAAGAGTAACAAAATGGCTATGACTGAATGATCACTACTTCACTCTCCTATTTTCAAGAGGTGTATAGGCCTAAAATTATATCTATCTATTACACATCATAGTCCGAGACTGAAAATATGTAATCTAATGTATGATGCTTTGGGGGGATTCAGTTTAAAAGCCACATTCTCTGGTCACTTTGGATAGAAAGTATTCATTCTAGATAGGCAGAGAAATAAGTGGCTTAATCTTGACCCATTTAGGTCTTCTCACCAAACACTTACTACATAAAAGATAATCATGGATAGTGAGCAAACATTTATCAAACTAAGTCCATAGGCCACAATCATCAGTGTCCTCTGTGACATGGAAATGAGATGAAACCTCAGTTTAACCAAGGAAAGAACAGTTCACCCATGAAGTAGGGTCTTGACAATTTTGGGGAGTGTAGGTGCTGGGAATCTGGGCATTGGGATGCCAGATATCCTCCAAATTTATGGTTCTGGGACCTCCTGTCTGCAAAAGTCTGTGGCTTCTCTCTTGCTATATTTCATTGTTTTCTTGCCTCTGTTTCTCTCTTCCAGAAGTCTCTCAGCCAATCAGTAGTCATATCTCCCCCATGCACCATGGAACATTGCAGGAGACTATGCCTACAGTAGGCAGGGGTGAGACTACATTTAAAAGAGATACACCACAAATTGTGCTACTTATGATGTACTGAGAATCAAATGAGATGACATATGACATCAATTGAAGAGCAGAGTAGATAAAAGTCTTGGATCTTGGAGTCAATAAAGCCTGTTTCTGAGAGCCACATTGCATATATGCTGATTGTCACTTCAGCTTAGTCACTTAACATTTTAGTGCTTCAATAATCATTGGGCAGTCAGATAGTGCAGTGAATAGACCATAAGGCCTACAGTCAGGAAGACACATTTTCCTGATTTCAAATCTGGCTGCAGACACTTACTAGCCATGTGACCCTGGGCAAGTCACTTAACCCACTTTGTTGCAGTTCCTTATCTCTTAAGTGAGCTGGAGAAGGAAATGGCAAACCACTCCAATATCTACCATGAAAACTTCCAATGGGGTAATGAAGAGTTGGACACAACAAATTGACCAAACGATGACAATGTTTTTTGTAAGGGCAATCAGCTATATCAATGATCTTAGTCCCCTGAGCCAATTAAGTCTTTTTTTTTATGGCAATGAGGGTTAAGTGACTTGCCCAGGGTCACACAGCTAGTAAGTATCAAGTGTCTGAGGCTGGATTTGAACTCAGGTTCTACTGAATCCAGGGCTGGTGGTTTATTCACTGCGTCACCTAGCTGCCATGCCAATTAAGTCTTAAAGATAATTTAAATTACTCTTTAGAGAAAGAACTAACCCACTTCATGGGGGTTTGGAGGACTTGGGGGGAGGAACTGGTAGGTGTTTCTACCATCACAAAGGGATTCCTGAATATAGATTAGTTGAACTACATTTACTTTGAAGTGCTTTTCAACTCTGAAATTCTACATAAAACACTTTGTAAATTGTGAAGAATAACTGAATAACTGAATAGATGTTAGGTGTCACCATTATTTTTTTGTGATCATATTATTGTGGGAATGTCTAGTATGGAAACTCCTTCCACTAATACAAATCAGCAACTCTTTTTTACAATGTTGGAGAGTTGTTTGTGGCATTTGCAAATGTTTACACAGCCAGTATGTCAGAAGTAGGAATCAAAACCTTTGCATGGTTCTGGATTCCACACTACCTTTTAGCACCATAATTTTTTAGTATTACTACCACAGGAACTACCATGGGGATGGATATTCAAATGAAAACCTCACATTTGCTCACCTTACCTCTCCTTACTCTAAGACTCAGATTCTCCAGAAAAGAAAAAAAAAAAACAACTTAGGCAATTCAGAGACTTCGTATAGATGATGTTAGCAAAGATGGAAGAGCAGGCAAGAGTGGCCACCCTATGGAAGCATTCCATATGAGGTATTTGGAAAACCAAAGAGAAACTTCATTACCTTGAGATCTCTTCCAGAATGAAGAATACTTTCTTTCTTTTGTTCTTTTTTGCGGGCCAATGAGGGTTAAGTGACTTGCCCAGGGTCACATAGCTAGATGAAGAATATTTTCTTCAAGTTATTGGTATGAATTCTGAAGTGGGAAGAACTGAAAAATGAAGTCACCCATTTAACCATATATAAGATGTAGCCCGGGCACCGCGCCGCCTCTGCCGGGCACAGGGACCCGGGCCGGCCGGCGTGCGGACTTGGGCAGCCGCTCCCCCTCTGGCCATGGCGGCCAAGGTGGACCTCAACACCTCCACCGACTGGAAGGAGGCCAAAGCTTTCCTGAAGGGCCTGAGTGACAAGCAGAGGGAGGAGCATTACTTCTGCCGAGACTTTATCAAGCTGAAGAAAATACCATCCTGGAAGGACTCGGCCAAAGGGGCTGGTGGCAAGGAGGACGAGCCCGAGTACAAGAAGGACAAGACCCTGAATGAGAAAATCTCGCTCTTCCGCGGAGACATCACCAAACTGGAGGTGGACGCCGTTGTGAACGCGGCCAACAGCTCCCTGCTCGGAGGCGGCGGCGTGGACGGCTGCATCCACTGTGCTGCGGGGCACCTGCTGACCGAGGAGTGCCGCACTCTTCACAGCTGCGAGACGGGCAAAGCCAAGATAACGGGGGGCTACCGCCTGCCCTCCAAGTATGTCATCCACACCGTGGGGCCCATCGCTCAGGGAGACCCCAGCCCCAGCCAGGTCCCGGAGCTGCATAACTGCTACCTGAACAGCCTGCAGCTGGCACTGGAAAACCGCCTGAGATCAGTGGCCTTCCCTTGCATCTCCACAGGGGTCTTTGGTTACCCCAATGAAGCCGCAGCCGAAGTAGTTCTGGGCACCCTCCGACAATGGCTGGAAGAACACAAGGACAAGGTGGATCGACTGATCATCTGCGTGTTCCTGGAAAAGGATGAGTTGATCTACCACAAGCAGCTGCCTCACTTCTTCCCCGTGGCCTGATGCTGTCCCTCCCCACTCCCCAAGACTGATGCTCCCACGGGGCTGCAGTCCCAGCTCTGAGGACATGAGACTGTTCACCCCCTCCAAACTACCCTAAAACCCAGGACCTCTTTTCCCCCAAGACCCTCCCACAGGAATGAGGGTCTCCCAGTATTCAATAAAGGCTTCTGCTCAGTAAAAAAAAAAAAAAAAAAAAAGATGTAGCCCATCTCTAGAAAGATTTCAGAGATATATCTAGAACTAGATTAGGAACATGTGTATGTGTTCTATTGTTCAGAGATACATTTAAAATGGATTGGTTGGTTGTTGTTCTTTGTTCTCAAAGAAGACCAAAGTGATATCCCTATGTTAGAGTCAAGTTACAGTATGTCTAAGACTGCGGCTGATCAGATCAATATGAGATTGGAATGCTCTTCCACAGGTTGGGGGCAAATAGTCCATGAAGACATCTGGAGTAGATTCACTAAATTTGAACATCTTGAGTTTCTCTTGAGCTACTTCCATTCTGCTTTGCTGAGGGCATGCCATGCTGAGTGGTCCTATGCAAGTGTCTCTCATGCTATGCAATCAATTCCAAAGAAGGGAACACTGAGGAACAAGTATATATATTTTGTTGTTCAATCATGTCTGAATCATAATGACCTCATTTGGGGTTTTCTTGGCAAAGATACCATAGTCGTTTGCCATTTCCTTTACAAGCTCATTTTTACAGATGAGGAACTAGGGCAAACAGAGTTAAATGACTTGCCCAGGGTCACACAGCTATTGTATGAGGTCAGATATGAACTCATGTCCTCCTGACTCCAGGCCTAGAACTCTATCCACTGAGCCCCTGAAAGGGATCTTAGATAGGAACTAATCCAAACTCCTCATTTTATAGAGGAGGACCATGAATTTCTGACTTGGGCAGAAAGGTGATGCTAGTGTACATGGTATGGAATTGAATTAAAAATACTAGAAACATTCTGCCATTCCATGGAATTTACCTTCAATGTCACACTTTTATACTTGGCTAAGTGATGCAGTGGTTGGAACAATGGGTCTGGAGTCAGAAAGACCTATGAGAGAAATTAATATTATGCTATTATCTGAATAACTAATTATTAATTTGTGATCCATGCTTTTCCTCCTATTTTTGTTCAGATTCAGCTCCTGAAAGAGTCAGCCAGTCTCTGAAGGACATAGCTGATTGATGAAATTACTTCTTGCCTCCTAGGCACATGCTCCTTAACTAGGTTGGGCAGGACCCCACCCAACAGGGAAACCTAATTTCTGTTTAGAATATAAGCAAAATCCAGTCTGGGTGAGCCTTTGGGGAAAGAGGAAGGGAACCTTTGTCCTTGATCCCCTCCATTAGAGTTTTGGGCAACCCAGATCATGGAGGAGAAAACTAGCCAGAGAGGTATGGATGGAAATGGTTTCCCCTGCCCAGATGCCTTCAGGCTGTTGAGTCTCTAGATCAAACCACATTCTCAGCAAGAGGATCTGAAAACTTTTAGCCCACCTTTTCATTAAATGGGCACCATCCAGGGTTGAGTTTCGCTTGTCAGGGGTGTTCTCTTTCAAAAGGTACATATCCGATTTAAGGCCTGTCTTATTTGATGTCTTTGGTTATGGAGAGAAACCATTGATCATCAATTTATTGATTATTAGCTGGACTATCAAATTCAAAATTAATTATTAATTAATTAATTATTACTTACCCAGAAATTCTGTCTCTTGGGGGTTTTCATTTATGACACCTGAGTTCAAATTCAGCCTCAGATACTTACCTTGTGACCCTAGGTAAGTAACTTAACCTGTTTACCTCAAGTATAAAATGGGGGTGATAGCACTTTTCAGGGTTGTTGTGAAGATCAAATCAGATAATATTAGTAAAATTACTTAGCACAGTGCCTAGAACATAGTAGATGCTGAATAAATGTTTGTTCTTTTTCTTTCCCTTGCCCCAGAGAAAAGACCTACTCATAGGAGGCAGATTTCAGCTTAATATAAGAAGCAATTAGAACTCTCAGAAAATGCTTTAAGGGGTAATGAGTTTAGTTTCCCATTATTGTAAGTCTTCAAGTAGAGTCTGATGACTACTCTACTACAATTAGTAACTCTAGCTGTTTTATATTAACAGTCCCTTACAGGAACCAACCTAGATGTAAGCTATAGGAACTTGGTAAAATGTACTTTGCTCGTTCAATTTGTATCATTGTATATTTGAGGGTGAGTGTAGTCTCCAGGTCCATCAAATATGGAAGATCTGGGTGCTGACAAAAGACTGTTATTTGGGGGTGTGCCTGAAAATTGTTCATAATTAACTTTGTTGGGAGTAAGGACATTGTCCTGGGAGATGTAAGAAAAAACTATGCCTAATGGCTGGAGTGCCTCCCCACTCCCCCCAACTTGCCAAAGAGATATCCAAAACTGGAAATATGAACCAATGAATCCAAAGCACCCCAGTTTGATTTTCTAAAATAGGGGGTAAGGGGCAGCTAGATGGTACAGTAGATAGAGCACCAGCCCTGGAGTCAGGATGACCTGAATTCAAATCCGGCCTCAGACACTTAACGCGTACTAGCTGTGTGGCCCTGGGCAAGTCACTTAACCCCAATTGCCTCACCAAAAACAAAAAAACAAAAACAAAACATAAAATAGGGGGTATAGAAGAGGAGTGCTAGAGAAGTCACTGATTGATTTTGGTGAGTTCCCCAATCAGCATGGCAATATCCTAGCACTGAGAGACTGAATTTGCCCTTCCCTGTACTGTACCCAGTCATTGTGGCTTGTGGACCAGTTCCAGTCCTGGTATGCCTGACCTTTAATTAGAGAGATTAGATTCCCTGTTCTCCCACTCTTTGGCTACTTAACAAATTCAGGAGTGCCAGGGACAAACTTACTTATGGCTTACATCTAGGGTCTCCTCAAAAAGAGGAAGGGATTATCTAAATGTACACTATGAATCAAATAGAGGACATGTAGTTTTTTATCAAGGACAGCTAGGTAGCACAGTGGGTAGAATGCCAGGCCTAGAGTGATGAAAATTCATCTTTCTGAGTTCAAATCTCAGATACTTACTAGCTGCGTGACCCTGGGCAAGTCACTTAACCCTGTTTGCCTCAGTTTCCTCATCTATAAAAATAAGCTGCAGAAAGAAATGGCAAACCACTCCAGTGCCTTTACCAAGAAAACCCACAATGGGTCATGAAAAGTTGGATATGACTGAAACTACTGAATAACAAGAAGTTTTTTATTACACATAAAAATAATAAACATGGAAAGAATCACAATATTATTAACAGAATGATTGAAAGAGAGTTTAATAATTTAACCTATAGCTATATTTACAAATTTGGTAGTTAAACCTCATAAAGATGTAAAACAGCTTTCAAGACTGCTAATTAGGCATTTCATATTTCACCTCAGTTGGGCACTGTTCAATCAACTCCTGGCACAAATCTGTTGGTGAAATGGTCGCACTGGGAGTGAAACAATCACAATCTATGACTGCCCTCTTTAAAGCAGAAATTTCCCTTATTGCCAGCCTATTCCTGTCACTGCCACAACTACAATCTCAACCAACCACTTGCAGGCCTCCCAAGACCTTTGGATCTTTCTGAACCCGTAAGGTCACCACCAAACCAGGACACATCCACAATAGGATTCTCATTTGCCTTAGATCAAGAAAAAACAAATACAAAAGAAGCAGAAATGGGCATGTGTTCATGGCTCTATAAAAGCCAGGTGAGAAACAAGGTGATCAAACCTTCTTCCAACTGATGCTTTAGGCATAGCTGCACCAAGTCCATATGCTTCAAAGCCAAATAGAAAAGAAGGGCAGGGGGCAGCCAGGTGGCACAGTGGATAGAGAACCGGCCCTGGAGTCAGGAGTACCTGAGTTCAAATCTGGCCTCAGACACTTAACACTTACTAGCTGTGTGACCTTGGGCAAGTCATTTAACCTCAATTGCCTCACCAAAAAAAAAAAGAAAAGAAAAGAAAAGAAAGAAAAGAAAAGAAGGGCAGGAGACTGGTTGTAGTTCTGTGCATCCATCAAGTCCTTAGCTCTTCTGCTCCAGCAGCTATTTAAGGGTCTCTTCATCATCACCCATTACAAGCTTCTTATCAATGAATCATACATGGCCAGAAGCATTCCTTCCCCACCAAGCTTCCATCTGATTCTTAGGAACTGGAATGGGACTGGGCACATTCCATGGGAATTGGGAAGAAGGGCACCTACTCTACTCACCTGGTTAAATATATGTTATCCTTGAATATCAAAGCCAGTGACTTATTTCAACAGGACAAGTCTTATGGAAAGGGAATGACTTGTTTACCAACCCTCAAAGAATGTTTACCTTCTAAGGGAAGACTAGACCATAGTGTGGTACTTTAAGTCTTTAAGAGACTGTAGGACTCGTTGGGAAAGAGGGACCCACTAGAATATAAAAGGATTGTCCTAACTTCAAGCAGTGAAGATGACAAGCTACAAAAAAAATAGAGGAGTAGATGGATTGTAGGCCACAGTAAGGTCAAAAAGCAAAGGGGGGGGGCAGCTAGATGGCACAGTGGATAAAGCACTGGCCCTGAATTCAGTAAGACCTGAATTCAAATCCAGCCTCAGAAATGTGACACTTACTAGCTGTGTGACCCTGGGCAAGTCACTTAACCCTCATTGCCCTGCAAAATAAATAAATAAAACAAGGCAGAGGGAGAGGGAAAATGACAACAGATTATGATCAGATAAAGGAATTTTAGAATTCAGGAATCTGAAATTATAGCATGTGTGTGATTGCCATACCAAAGGTAAGAGAAGATGACACATAAAAGAAAGTTTGGCTTCAGGGCAGATGGAAAAGAGATAGAACAGAGGTGAAATGAGACAAGCAGAGGGTGACCAAATCAATTCAGTTTGAAACATTTCTTTAGCACTTGTGATGTTCTAGGTACTCTGTTAGGCCCTGGACTTATAAAGACCAAAAAAAAAAAAATAGTCCTAGCCTTTGAGGAGCTTACATTCTGCTAAGCAGAGACAACATGTACATCGATTAGCATACACAAAAGATTTGCAGGGTAAATATGGTGTAATTGTAGGCATGGGAGAGTGTATTAACAACCAGGGAGATCAGGAAAGTCCTCCTATAAGAGGCACACAAAAAGTAGCAAAGTCCGGAACGTAAGATAGACAACTTTCCCGACTAGGCTTAGGATCCACAAAAAAGCAATGTACTTGGGTTCCTGGGATTTCACCTATGTGTGCGTTAAATCTTAGCAGTGACTGTGACCTGAATCACAAGGAAAGGCACTGAGGTCTCAGCATGAGGGGTACTCCTTATACACAATGTAATAGAATATCTTTAGAGTCAAAATCCTTGGTAGCTTTGGTTGTTTGAAGGAGGGAAGTAATAAATGATCCCAGAGGAAAGACTGGGTAGAACCCCAAGTCAAAGACTATGCTTATTAGGAAAACTCCAACATGGGTCTTTAGGTCTTTATGAGCCTAGAGCTGCCTTGGACCCCAGGTTATATAACCAACAAGGCATGGAGGCAGTTGAGATATGTGTGGGTAGAGAAATCTCTTATATAGACAAAGTCAACAATCCTTAAAGTATTGAAGGATTGTCTCATGTTAGTATCTTTCTGCTCAAAGAGATGATAAGATCCTTATAAGTGTGAAATCTCACACTTCCTCTGTGTATAGCACCATGCTGACTCCATAAAATATAGTTTAAAAAAATAAACCTCATGGGATCTTATATCTGCAAGAGAGTTTTATGGTTATCTTTTCCAATCCCCTTGTTATGTAGATGAAGAAACTGAGAGCCAGAGAAGTTAAGTGAGATGATTAAAGTCACACAATGCCAGAGTTATTCCATTAAATTGAAATTAATGCTGGAAGAAATTTAGGTAAGTCCCAAGAGCTGACTCATGAAATGTACCTGGTAAAATACTACACACTTTTCTGAGAATAGTCAAAAAATGACACACCCTCTGTGTAGACTGGGTATCCTTCTGTTCATAATTCCTTTAGCAGAAGGTCCTTCTCACTTTCTGCCATGTTGCCACTTGATTTAATTCTTTAAGTCCTAGATGATGACTAATGCATCCTCTTTGAAAAAATGAAGAGTGTTCTGTGGGTGAGTCCATCTGGAGCTCTTCCTTGACTGAATTGGACTTCGGTGAGGATGAGGAGGGGGGAAATGTGGGAAATGACTAATAAGCTCTAGCTGCAATATAAAAATTGTATCTATTCAATAGTTCGTGATATCAAGTTATGACTCTCCTCCCTCATAGTACTTGTTCACAGTTGGCCCATCTGCCCTCAACATACCAAGAAATATGAGTTTTTGACCCATTTCAAAATATGGTTTTGGTATTTCCATAGCACCAAGGATCTATAAAGTTATTTACAGCTATCATGAGATTAAACCTTCCAGAAACCCATGAAGAGGTGTTTTTTCTGTACATTTTACAGATGAGGAATGGAGAGCATCAACAAATATTTGGTGAGCACTTGCTATGTTCAAGACACTGTGCTAGATACTGAGGGGTAGGAAGAATGATAAAACATGGTCCCTCTTCCTCTTTATTATGGATATTAAATGAGAGATGGGGTAGTTAAGTACCTGTGCTATTATGATCTTAAAACACAAGAGGATCTAGATTTCATATGAAAAGTCTTTGGGGGTCAGTAGGCTCTAAACTGGTCCACGGATAATCAGGAGCTTTACAACAGAGTGTTGACTTAAAGAATTGCACAGTAACAAAAGATAATTGAGATCAATGATAATGAAAGTCTAAAGACAACCTGGTTCAGGGTAGCTATGAAGGGAGAATCATGTTAACTAGATTCCACACTTCATCAGCACCAAGGACAGCTCTAAAGAGGTATTGTTACTAAGGAGGTCTCCCAGGTTCTGAAGCCTTTTATCCCCAGCAGTCAGCTCCACTTCTGGTTATGAGCTTTCTGGACTTTAAAGAGCCTTTTAAGGTGACCACTGTGAGGTTGAGAATATTCTTCATCGGTGCTGAAGTCTTCCTTTAAAATTTGTATTTGAAGTCTTAGTCTAGGAACAAAGTGACTAGAGGTTGACCTAAGCCATGTCTATGGGAATGGAGGTGAAGAAGATCCAAGATAACATTGCAGAAGATTGGTTGTTAGAACTTCCTTACAGACCATTGGATCTGTGAGTGATCATGTTTTGTTCCTTTTTTGTCCTTTAAGTATGCAAAATATTTGACTTTTTCTTTGGGAAAACATTGGTTACATTCTATTTCTATGTTTTATCTAATTTGTCAATTCTTCTTCTTCTTCTTTTTTTAAGGGAGGCAATTGGGGTTAAGTGACTTGCCCAAGGTCACACAGCTAGTAAGTGTTAAGTGTCTGAGGCCGGATTTGAACTCAGGTACTCCTGACTCCAGGGCCAGTGCTCTATCCACTGCTCCACCTAGCTGCCCCCATTGTCAATTATTCTTAAATATAATGTAGTCAAATTTTCTAGTGAGAGCCATATGAGAAAAGTAATATCATAACGGATGTAGAATCAAAATGTCAAGGTACATGTGTAAGATGTGAATTTCATACAGTGAAAGTTAAATTCACCACATAGGCAGAAACACATGGTCTTGAAAGAGATTAGAGGGGCAGCTAGATGGCACAGTAGGTAGAGCACCAGCCCTGGAGTAAGTAGTACCTGAGTTCAAATCCGGCCTCAGACACTTAACACTTACTAGCTGTGTGACCCTGGGCAAGTCACTTAACCCCAACTGCTTCACTAAAAAAAAAAAGAGAGAGATTAGAGACCAGTTTTCAGGAATCAAGAAATCTAACAAATATCTCTGGGCAAAAAACAGATTGCCCAGCAATTCAACAGCACAGAAAGAGTGATCAAGCCTATTAGAAGTACCTATTTATTGGGCATCACATATCAAACTGGGCATTGCTATTCTTAGAGGAATGGCAAGGAAGTCTTCTATGCCTCCTTCAGTCTTTAATTGATTTCTCTCTCTTCTGAATACCTATAACAGTCTGAATCACAAAACATAGATTATATATTCTCTTTTGTTGTTCGTTCTCTCTCTCTCTCTCTCTCTCTCTCTCTCTCTCTCTCTCTCTCATCTTATCTCCTTAACTAGCTTGTAATCCCTTGAGAACAGAGACAATGCTTTATAATTATTTTATGTTCCCCACAGTGCCTAACTCTATGTTAAATCTATAGTAGGCATTCTATATTTGATTATCTGTTGATATTCAGTTGTTTACTGTTGCAGATTGTGTGTACTCCTTATGGTGGTCTTATGAAATGACTTGGCCAAGAGTTACAAAGGACATGTAGTCATGAATAGATTGTGATTTCCATCAAGACAAGTCAAGTCAACAAGCATTTTTAAGTACTTACTATGTGTCAGGCACTGGGCTGTGTATATAAAGAAAGGTAAAAAAAAGTCCCTGTCTTCAAGAAACTTACAATCTAATGGGGGAGACACCATAAAAACAACTCTGAAGAAAAAAAAAGAAAAAACAGAAAAAAACCAACTCTGTACAAATCAGATATATACAGGGAAAATTGAAGATAAACATAGAAATAAGGCACTAGCATTAAGGGGGATAGGGAAATGAGATCACAGATCTGTTAGGACAATGGTTTTTAACCTAAGGCTAATGAACTTGGTTTTAAATATTTTGCTAAATTTATTTCAATATAACCAGTTTCCTTTGTAATCCTATGCATTTTATTTTATGTATTTAAACACATTATTCTGAGGAGAGATCCACAGATTTCATTAGACTTTCAAAAGGGTCCATGACAAACAAAAAAGTTAATAATCCTTTATTATAGTATTGGAGTATTGGATTCTTGCCTAGTCTATAAAAAAAAAAAAAAGACTTGCTTCCAGTCTATAACTATACAGTGGATATAGAGACCTGAAATTAGCCAGCCTAACTCTGACAAAGGGAAATTTTTCTAATTTATCTGAGATTAAGACAGAGAGTAATAACCTAAAGCAGGAAGATAGTAAAATTTTAGATGACTGTGAAATCACTAAGCTTTACAGAGGACTATTTGTTAAATCAGAGATGTACGACATATACATAGACTGTCAAGTCATTATAAAGCACAATTGACAATAATTCATGGTGAATTGAGGGGAAGATAAAGTCTATATGCCCTGATAGACTATTTCAGATGATAGGATCTAATGTTTAGATAAATATATAATATATGTGTGTATGTGTGTGTGTATTTGCCATGGGTTTTCTCATCCATGTTGGGAACAATTATATCATCTGAGAATCTGGACATTTGACTTAATCAAATGTAATCTATTTTTTCTTTATATTATCAGAAATACCCAACAGGAAGAGGAAGAAATAACTATTGAATGTATGAAAATATCTGGGAGTCCACTTACCAAGACATTTACAGGAATTGTATGAATACAACCACAAAATACTTTTTTGTAGAAATGTTGTTCAGTCATGAAATGACTGAAAGTTGTGTCTGACTCTTCATGACACATTTGGGGATTTCTTGGCAAAAATACTGGAGTAGTTTGCCATTTGCTATTCCAGTTCTTTTATAGATGAGGAAACTGAAGCAAACAAGGTTAAGTGGCTTGCCCAGGGTCATGCAGCTAGTAAGTGTCTGAAACTGGATTTGAACTCAGGACCTTCTTGACTCTAAGCCTGGCACTCTATCCATTGTGCCACTTAGGTGCCCTTTATAGAAATAGACAAATAATTAAAGAGATATTCATTGTTGGGCTATGTCAATATAATAAAACTATAATCCTATGTAAATTAATTTACAGATTCAGTGCCATGTTAATCAAACTACAAAATGGCTACTTTATAAAACTAAAAAAAATGACAAAATTCATCTGGAAGAACAAAAGCTTAAGGATCTGAAGGGAAATAATGAAAAGAAGTGGCAATGAAGGAAACTTCCAAGTATCAGATCTCAAACTATGCTACAAAGCACTAATCATCCAAAGCAATTTAGCACTAGTTTAAAAATGGAGAATTTAATTAGTTTAAAAGATCAGGTACACAAGACCTAGAAGTTATCAAACATAATAGCATAGTGTTTGATAAACCCAAGGACTCCAGCAACTGGGATAATGAGTCATTATTTGACAAAAAACTGCTGGGAAAACTGGCAGAAATTAGGTTTAGACCAACATCTCATACCACATGCTATCAATAAGCTCCAAGTGGATATACGCACTAGAGAAGAAGGCCATATCATAAGTAAATTAGAGGAAGACGGAAAGAGACACTGTTCACAGTTATGGATAGGGGAAGAGTTCTTGATCAAACAAAAAAAGACAATCACAGGAGATAAAAGGAATAATAGGATTACATAAATTAAAAATGTGTTTACACAAACAAAATGAAAGCAGTTAGAATTACAAGGAAAGCATTGTAAGGGGCTAAAATTCTAGCTAGTCTGTCTAAAATATCTAATGAGTGGTTGCCAATAAATTATAAGCTTTAGCAAGAGTTTAGACTTTTAAGCATTTATTAAGAAGAATAAGAATTTGGTGAAGAGAGAGAGAAAGAGGCCTAGATTCAGCTATCTATCTCAGGGAGCTACAGTTCTGCTCTGCTCTCCATGAGAGTCCTGGCAAAAAAAATAGAGAGCCAGCCTCGCCCCTTCTTCCTCCCACAAGCAAACATCACTTCCTGATGCCAAAGAAAAGCCACATGGCTTGCCCTCAGGTGCCTTCTCCTCATGGCAGAGCTTTCCTACAGTAGCTCTCCAGCAGGTGGCGTCATTCCAATCGTTACAGCATTTAACTGGGAAAAAAGTTTGCAACATTTCTCTGATAAAGATTTGATATATAAAGTGATATAGGGAATTGATACAAATGTATAAGAACTCCCAGTCTATAAATGGTCAAAGGATATGACTGGGCAGTTTAAAAAAAGGCAAGATAACAACAACCAATGAAAAATACCCCAAGTCATTAATAACAAGATAAACATCACCTATCTAGTCCTACATTGTCAGGGTTCAATTAAAGGAAAAGATTTCTGTACTTTGCAAGACTTTTACACCAAAATGATATAAATTTGAATTTTGAATTAGAAGGGAAGCAGAAAGCTAGGAAATAATTTTTATAAACAGTGTTTCTGATAAAGGCCTCATTTCTAAAATATATAGGGAATTAAAGCAAATTTATGAGAATTCAAGACATTCCTCAATTGAGAAATGGTCAAAGGATATGAACAGGCAGTTTTCAGATGAAGAAATCAAAGCTATCCATTGCCATATGAAAAAACGCTCTGAATCACTATTGATTAGAGAAATGCAAATTAAAACAACTCTGAGGTATCACCTCACACCCATCAGATTAGCTAATATGACAAAAAAGGAAAATAATAAATGTTGGAGAAGCTGTGGAAAAATTGGAACACTAATGCATTGTTGGTGGAGCTGTGAACTGATCCAACCATTCTGGAGAGCCCAAAGGACTATGGGACTGTACATACCCTTTGACCCAGTAATACCACTACCAGGTCTGTATTCCAAAGAGATCATAGAAAAGGGAAAAGGACCCACATGTACAAAAATATTTAATGCAGCTCTCTTTGTGGTGGCAAAGAATTGGAAATCGACGGAATGCCCATCAACTGGGGAATGGCAAAACAAGTTGTGGTATATGAATGTAATGGAATACTATTGCACTATAAGAAATGATGAGCAGGCAGATTTTAAAAAAACTGGAAAGACTTAAGTGAACTGATGCTGAGTGAAGTGAGCAGAACCAGGAGAACATTGTGCCCAGTAACAGCAACATTATGTGATGATCAACTGTGATAGACTTGGCTCTTCTCAGCAGTGCAATGACCCAAGACAATTCCAAAGAAGTCATGATAGAAAATGTTCTCTGCATCCAGAAAAAAAAAAAACCAAAACCCTGTGGATTCTGAATGCAGATTGAACCATACTGTTTCTATTTTTTTGTTGTTTTCTTTTTTCTCTTTTTCAAGGGTTTTCCCTTTTGTTCTGATTCTTCTTTCCCAACATGACTAATGGAGAAATGTGTTTAGTGTGATTGTACACATATAGCCTATATCAGATTGCTTTATGTCTTGGGGAAGGGGGGAGGGAAAGGAGGGTAGGAGAAAAATTTGGAACTAAAAATCGTATGAAAACAAATGTTGAAAACTATTTTTACATGTAACTAGAAAATAAAGAAATGCTTTTATGATTAAACAAACACAAATAAACATTTGAAAATAATAATAAATTTGAATTTTGAACCTCCAAATAAAATTTTCTTAGGAGACTCCTTTCCCCTTTATCATTACTTAATAAAAAGATGTTCAGCAGAGAAGGGTCTCTTTATTTTTAGTCTGTCCTTGCAATGGTAGTATGCATGACCATATCACAGGATATGCTGTTTCTGCTCTTGTACAAGACTTAAAACTCTAAAGTATTCTTTGGCACTTGAATACTGTGGTAATAAAGACAAGCAAAACCGAAAGACATGAATGTTACATTTTTGAAATACTATTCACTTTTAGGGCAGCTAGGTGGCACAGTGGATAGAGCATGGGCCCTGGATTCAGGAGGACCTGAGTTCAAATCCAGCCTCAGACCCTTGACACTTACTAGCTGTGTGACCCTGGGCAAGTAACTTAACCCCAATTGCCTCACCAAAAAAATAAAAAAGAAATACTATTCACTTTTTTAAAAAATGTCATTCCTTTGGCTCAAAGATCTCAATCTCATCAGAATTGGCTCAAGGAGGGAATAATGTACACACTCAATTGGGTGGAGTAATCTCTTTAACCCTGCAGGAAAATAGGAGGGGAAGGGGATAAAGAGAGAGGGGCAAAAGAAGGAAGGGCAGAATGGGGGAGGGGACAGACAGAAGCATATCCCTTTTGAAGAGTGATAGGATGAAAGAAGATAGATAATAGAATAAATATCATGGGGAAGGGAATAGGATGGAAGGGAAATAGTTAACAATAGTAATCATGAAAAAGAGAAAAGGGGGAAATTGTACAAAAAATATTTATAGCAACTCTTGGTGGAGGCTAAGAATTGAGAATCAAGGGAATATCCATCAATTCAGGAGTGATGGAAAAAGCTGTGCTATATGATTGCAGTGGAATGGTATTATGCTACAGGAAATGACAAACAGGATGATCCCCAAAAAACCTGGAAAGACTAATGAACATCGATGTATAGTGAAAGAACACTTGTGGATTGTACATATATAACCTGGTTGCGATCTTGTGGAGGGGGGAGGAAAGGGAGGGAGGGAGAAAAATTTGGAACTCTAAATCTTACGAAAATGAATGTTTAAAACTACCCTTACATGTAACTGGAAAAAATAAAATAAATGTTTGTTGCTAAAATTAAATTACATTTTTAAAAAGAAAGATTAAAAAAAGAAAAGAAAAATGTCATTCTTATCTTTCCAGTGTTCATGTAAGCTCCTTATTCCATCTTCACTTCAACCTTTACCTACTCACGATTAATAACAAGCTTAAGAAACAGCACTGAGCAGTGACAAGAACACTGGATCTGGCATTAGAGAATCTGATTTGATCCCCAGATGTGATGTCTAAAATCTGTGTGGCCTGATATAACCAATCAATCAATGGTATTTAGTAAGTGCCTACTATGTTCCAGGCATTATGGTAGGTATTGGGGATACAAATACAATAAATGCAAAAGTTTCTATTCCCAAGGAGCTTATGTTCTAATCAGGAGAGAACAGGGGTACAAACAAATGTATAAGGAATACAAGTTACTTAACCCCTTTAGGTCTCAGTTTCCTTATTTGTAAAATGAGGCATTAGACAAGAGAGACTCTGAAGAGTCTCTTCCAGCCCTAAATCTGTGATCCTTGAAGGTAGGGATTTCTTATGTAGTGATATCTTATTTACCCAGCAGTGTCATGGAGTGAGATTTTCCATGTAAGTGAATTTTCCAGATAACTAAAATGTAACCTTTGAAAAAGCCAAAAACATTTTTATTTTAAATGCTGTAGATGGATATTTATCTAAAACATATTACACAGTTCTCTATTTTTTAAAAGATAGGATACTAAATCATTTAACTTTTTCTGGATAACTTGGAGACATAATTTATAACTATCCAGTCTGCAATTTGTGTCTACTTTTTAATTTTTCTCTCTTTTCCTTCCATGTCATCTGTCACCTTTCCTGTTGTTAGCGTACCTGCTTCTAATAGAACATCTCCATAATCTTCTAATTTGATACTTGTTTTCTTCTGTGAACTGAAAAAACAGATAACAATACAGTAAGGACTGTTTGTCAAGCAATATACTCTAAGGTACTGGATGAAGGGCAGCTAGGTGGTGCAAGGGATAGAGGGACAACTAGGTGGTGCAATGGATGGAGCATCACCCCGGAATCAGGAGGACCCAAGTTCAAATCTGGCCTCAGATACTTACTAGCTGTGTGACCCTGGGAAAGTCACTTAACCCTGTTTGCCTCAGTTCCTCTTCTGTAAAAGGAACTGGAAAAGGAAGTGGCAAACCACTTTCATATCTTTGCCAAAAAAACTCCAAATGGGGTCATGAAGAGTTGGACACAATTGAAATGACTCAACAACAAGAAGATATTGGGCAGTGTCAAGAATAAAGTGTACTTTATTGAAAGATCATCAGTCTGAAAGGCCTATTTCCCTTCTGATTTAAAGTGTTATTCCAGGGGGCAGCTAGGTGGCATGGTGGATAGGGCACTGGCCCTGGATTCAGGAGGACCTGAGTTCAAGTCTGACCTCAGACACTTGACACTTACTAGCTGTGTGACCCTGGGCAAGTCACTTAACCCTCATTGCCCTGGGGGGAAAAAAGTGTTATTCCAGAACATAGAGGGTACCAGAAGACTGACTTCCTAATAAATGGGGAAAGTGGGGGGTTATGTGAGGAGGTGGGAAGTGAGTATACACTGAGAAGATCTGGGCTAGAGATACTACAATTCTAAGGGTCCTAAGGGATCAGTTCTTAAGATATCTTTGAGAGAAAGACACAAAAGGACTAGCAAATATCAAAGACATCATTAATATCTCAAAAGGTGATCAAGAGGATCTCAATAACTATTCATCCATATGTCTTTTTTCACCTCTAAAAAATATTTATAAAAATGAGCAGCATGGGGGGGCAGCTAGGTGGCGGAGTGGGTAGAGCACTGGCCCTGGAGTCAAGAGGACCTGAGTTCAAATCCAGCCTCAGACACTTGACACATACTAGCTGTGTGACCTTGGGCAAGTCACTTAACCCCCATTGCCCCACCCCAAAAAAAGAAAGAAAGAAAAAATGAGCAGCACATGTATTGTTCTTGATGGAAACATGGGAAGGCAACACGACTTTCACAAATATATTCTACAACAAAATGAATCTTTATAGTCTCACAATATACAGAAAGAGGCAGAGAACACAGAATCCCACTTGCTTATTGACTGTAAAAAACAAAACAAAACATTTGTTTTGGTAGAGCAAAATGCAGCCTGAAACACTGTCCTACAACAAAGTGTCTCCCATGCCTATATTAAGTTCATACATGATAGGTGCAATAGGACAGATAAATTTGTTCAATGGTTTGCTGATCAACAATATCAAAAAGGGCATATAAGGGGGCAGCTAGGTGGCACAGTGGATAGAGCACTGGCTCTGGATTCAGGAGGACCTGAGTTCGAATCTGGCCTCAAACACTTAACAATTACTAGCTGTGTGACCCTAGGCAAGTCACTTAAACCCCAATTGCCTCACCAAAAAAAAAAAGGGGGGGGAGGGAGGGCATATAAAAAGGGAAAATGTGATTGCTGAAGTTATTTGATGCTATTATGAAAGTGGCTGAGGGCTGACTCCAAATAGAAAAGGATTCCATGTAGATGATAAGGTTTGCCAGGTAATCCTGTTTTCAGCTTTTTTGGGGGGGAGGGGGAGGCAATTGGGGTTAAGTGACTTGCCCGGGGCCACACAGCTAGCAAGTGTCAAGTGTCTGAGGCTGGATTTGAACTCAGGTCGTCCTGACTCCAGGGCTAATGCTCTATCCACTGCGCCACCTAGCTGCCCCTCCTGTTTTCAAATAACATTTTATTACATGTACACAGCATTATGAAGCCTCCTCACTAAGATTCATTGGATTTTTGTTTTGTTTTGTTTTTTGGCAGGGCAGTGAGGGTTAAGTGACTTGCCCAGGGTCATACAGTTAGTGTCAAGTGTCTGAAGCTGGATTTGAACTCAGGTCCTCCTGAATCCAAGGCCAGTGCTTTATCCACTGCACCACCTAGCTGTGCCCCCCCCCATTCACTGGATTTTAATAGCCAGTTTAAAGAGTAATGCTTAACAATGCACACAGGAAAGCCAAGTGGATAAAGTGTTGGGGGGTTTTTAAAGTCCCATCTGGGTTATGAAGGTAGATTTGCAGCCTATTAAGCTGATCTATCTGCATGTCTATCTTAAGCAGACATTGTAGGTGGATAATGAGTTGGGCCCAGAACTAAAATTGATGAAAATAGGAGGCTGGATTGAATTTGGAAAATTGGATAGCATTTTCAATTACCCCAAATTTATCCCAAAACAAAACAATTATTTTTTCCAGTAATGCCATAAAATTGAAAATCATGGCACATTGCAACCTCCAAAGATTCAATATTGTGGGTAACCCAGAAGGCAAAGACAGGTATATTATGGTCATAAATAGGCTGCAATATGTTCCCAACAATGACTCTCATATAAAGAGTATCATAAAGTATCATAAAAGATATTATTTAAGAGATGAAGGACCATCAAGAGATGAAGAAGTAAGACAGTACAACAGATGGATGATCCACATGCCTACAGTGGTACCCACATAATGGTCAAAGACCTAGGGGAAGGCACCCAGAAAATAGAGGAAATATTCCATTGAGGATTTATAGGAATATATGGACAAGAATTATACAGAATGAGAAGGTATATATTAATTGTGATCTATACATGTGGAAGAAGTGGTTACATTGATGAGGCTTTTCATGGTCCCTTTTCCAGTTGTTAGAACCTGCTGCTTTAAGGCTACCTTCCATTTATTCTGTATGCATCATTTATGTAAAAAAATTTACATGTTGTCTCTCTGATTAGAAGCTCTGTGAGGACAGAAATTGTTTTTACCTTTCTCTGTATCCTCATTGTTTAGCACAGTGCCTGACAAGTAGTAATTCTTAATAAATGCTTGCTGACTAATGAGGTAATAAAGTCATTGAAATATTAAGTTAAGTATAGATATCCCTTTTCTCCAGGCCACTAAATCCAGCAGTTATATCCCTGACCAAGAAGGGAGAATGAAGAATTTCACATTGCCTAGGGTTCCCAGCCAATACCGAAGAGTTTGGTTCAGTCAGCAACTCCATAGAGTATTAGAGATCTCCCAGAGCATTAGAGATTCTTCTGCCCAGGAAACAAGTAAATTAAAAGAAACTTCAACTTGGCCTGCCTGACCTCAGAGAGCAGAACTAGGAATGAAGACTAGAAACTGCAGAGAGGTATGTTTGAATTCAGTGAAAGTGCATGAGCCCTCACATTTCGAGCTGTCAAGGAGTAGAATGGGTTGTTGCTTTTGGAGGTGGTAAATAAGCATCATTACTAGAAGTACTTAAAGGGAGATTAGAACACCACTTGTTGGGGGTATTGTAGAGAGGACTCTTGTTCAGGAAGAGGAGGGACTAGGTGATTTTTGAGGTCCCATCCAACTTTGAGGGTCTGTGAGTCAGCTGCCTCTTTATATTCTGAAGATGATGACTCAACCATGAAACTTCAGCCCCTGGGCACCATGCTGTGTCCCTAGAGGAGAGAAAGGGTGGCTAGTATTAAGCAAATAAAAGCTTTGGGTCTCTTGAAGAGCTTATGAAAGGCAATCATACTTAACAGCACCAGAGATGTTTGGGCAATAATCATAATTTATTTTCTTTCTGAAATGAACTAAATTTAGGAAAGTTTCATTCTGACAAGTCATAGAGCAATGAGTCCTTGTAGAGTAAGATGACTAAGTGATGGTTAAGAGAAGGATTTGGATATAATCCTTGTTCTCTGTGAAAAGTACTGGGTTTCTGCAGTCACTGTGTATCATTACCCCCACAAAGAACCCTCCAGGATTGATTATGCACACATTAAGTCATTTGATGAGCAATGCCTTAAGTACAATCACTGTGGTTAGCACACTAATACATCCTGGAGACCTTGAATGAAGTGAACTATTGTATTTGCTACCCAGTTAGATCCAATTCTCATTGTTCTGAAAGGAACATTTTATTTAAAAATAAACTTTTGGCTGAAGAGAAAAAGGAAATAGCCCATGTTTACAATCACTAGTTTGAGACATGAATTTGTATCATAAATGAAAGTTGCTAAGAACTACAGTGGGTCACAGGGGAAAACTATAGGGTCTCCTGTCTCCTATAGCTTTAAAACTTTAAAAACAGGGGTGGCTAGGTGGTGCAGTGGATAGAGCACCAGCCCTGAAGTCAGGAGGACCTGAGTTCAGATCCGGCCTCAGACACTTAACACTTACTAGCTGTGTGACCCTGGGCAAGTCACTTAACCCCAATTGCCTCACCAAAAAAAAAAATTTTAAAACAGGATAAATGAATTTTTATCATTCTGAGATAGTGTAAGAATGACCCTTCCTAAGACTGGAGACTAAGCTATGACTTCTTCAGAGCATTAAAAAGAAAAGAAATAGTATAGTGGAAAGAACACAACTAGTAATAATAATAAGAGCCAACATTTATGTGATGCTTTAAGGTTTGCAAAACAAATATCGTCTCGGGGCAGCTAGGTGGCACAGTGGATAAAGCACTGGCCCTGGATTCAGGAGGACCTGAGTGCAAATGTGACCTCAGACACTTGACACTTACTAGCTGTGTGACCCTGGGCAAGTCACTTAACCTTCATTGCCCTGAAAAAACAAAACAAAAACAAAAAACAAATATCATCTCATTTTATCTTTATAACAACCCTGGGAAGTAGATGCTATTATTATCATCCCCACTTTACAGATAAGGAAACTGAGGTAAATGAAGGTTAAGTGACTTGTCCAAGTTCACACAACTGGTAAAGCTGTTAGGCAGGATTTGAACACGTCGTTTCCTGCCTCCAGGTCCAGTGCTTTATCCATTGTGCCATCTCACTGCCAAAAAGTCAGAAGTATTCAAGTTCTAGTTTCCACACCCACTACCAGTCTAAACCGGGCAAGTTGCTAAACCTCCCTGGAGACTCAGTTTCTTAAGCTGTATCTAACAGAATTATAAGGAGAACACTTTGACACCCCTAAATTTCTTTTAAGTTGTTCTAAAAAAAACAAGGAATAAAATATTGGTTGAGAACAATGGCCCATCCATCCATATCCGCATCTGTCCTTGATCCAGCTTCATTGATTTATTTTCTCTCTTTTTTTCTTGGTTCATTTTCTTCCACATACAGGTCTTAGGCTTAGAATGTATACCCTTTAATTGATGTGGCCATCTAATTTCTGCCTCAGTAGGAAGTGTATAAGAAGCTTCTCATCTGAAATAGAGTTTACCTCAGTTTATCTCTCTATTTCATTATCTATTGTAGGCATGACTTGTTTGAATCTTCTGCAATTGCATATTTTATGATCTTTAACCACCTGTTGGTTTCTGACCCAGTCTAGTAATAACAAAAATTGGTATTTATATATTGCTTTGCATTAGTTTGCAAAATAATGCACACATTAATTTGAACTTCACAACACTGGGAAGCAGGTACTACAGGCATTATTAACTACATTTTCCAGATGGATAAATGGAGGCTCAAGAGATTCAATGACTCACCCATGGCATGTAGTAGAGACAGGATTTGAGCATAGGTCTTTCTGACTCCAAAGAAAGCATTTAGTGCATTATCATATTGTCTCTGCTTCTATGCCTAAACCTTACCTTTAGTTTAAAATCTCACCTTCTCCAAGAAACCTTTCCCAATCCTCCTTAATGGTAGTGCCTTCCCTCTGTTAATTATCTCCAATTTATCCTGTATTTATTTTATTTGTGTATAGTACTTTTATATTTGTTTTGTTTGTGCATAATTGTTTTCATGTTATTTCCTTCATTACACTGGGAGTTGGTTGAGGGCAGGGAGTTTTTCAAGCTTTTCTTTGTATCTCAAGTGCTTAGGACAATGTTCAGTACATGGTAGACACAATAAATGCTTGTTCTCTTGACTTGAATTAGTATCCATCCTCACCGTGACTCTCAGTTGTGGGTGCTGAGGCTGACTAATGTATTGCTGTCCGTGGTCCTGACATATGGGGAATGCTGCAAAGTTCACCATGCCATCCATTGGGGAAGATGAGAGAGAAACACCCTTCCCCAAACATTAGAAATTACTTAGACAGAGTCAGCTAGATAGCACAGTGGATAGAGCACTGGCCCTGGATTCAGGAGTGCCTGAGTTCAAATCCGGCCTCGGACACTTGACACTTACTAGCTGTGTGACCTTGGGCAAGTCACTTAATCCCCATTGCCCCACCAAAAAAAAAACAACAACATACACCAAGAAATTCCTTAGACATACATTATGTTTTTTTTGTTTTTTTTTGGTAGGGCAATGAGGGTTAAGTGACTTGCCCAGGGTCACACAGCTAGTAAGTATCAAGTGTCTGAGGCCGGATTTGAACTCAGGTACTCCTGAATCCAGGGCCGGTGCTTTACCACTGTGCTATCTAGCTGCCCCCTAGACATACATTATGAACTTATCATTCTATAAGTTATTGACATCCTTCTTAAACCTATTTATCTTTTTACCTTGTACCACCCACCACTGGTATAAAAACACCCCTTCTTTGGTTAATCTTAAAACTACCTCCTTCCATTTTCAATGCTTACCTCCCTAACTCTAGTGTTTTAGAATCTAATATACAAACTTTACGTTCATCTTCTCTTCCTTTCACAACTTCATAAACATTGATCATGTCCCACCCCATTGATCCTTATTAACAATATCTGAAGAGACTTGTTCTTTTAAAAAATCTGATTCTTTAAGAAGAACTTCCATCCCTAATATGATTTTATATTAGTTCCCTAGCTCTCACCAACTCCCTTATGCCTTCCTTGAAGTGTAGTAAATGGAACTGGTTATATTCCAAGTGCAGATGGCTTTATGTAAGAGACAATGCCATTTTTGGTTTGTTTCCAGCTTGCTTCCCAATTGTTCACACACATCCTACTCCAATGTCTCACCATAGTGTGGTGGTGAGTGACCCCATGTCTCAAAAAATACTTCAGATGGCTGAACAAGTTGTGGTAAATGAATGTAATGGAATACTATTGTGCTGTAAGAAATGATGAGCAGGCGGATTTCAGAGAAACCCGGAAGGACTTGCATGAACTGATGATGAGTGAAATGAGCGGAACCAGGAGAACATTGTACACAGTATCAACAACATTGTGTGTTGATCAACTGTGATAAACTTGATTTTTCTCAGCAATACAATGGTCCAGGATAGTTCCAAAGGACTCATGATGGAAAATGCTCTCCAAATCCAGAAGAAAAAAAAAGAACTGTTGAATCTGGATGCAGATTGAACCATACTATTTCTATTGCATTTGTTGTTGTTTTTCTATCTTGAGGTTTTTCCTTTTGGTTCTGATTCTTCTCTCATTAAAAGACTAAGGCAGAAATATGTTTAATGTGATTGTACATACATAACCTATATCAGATTACTTACTGTCTTGGGTGGGGAGGGAGGAGAGGGAGGGAGAAAAATTCGAAACAAGAAATCTTATAAAAACAAATATTGAAAACTATCTCTACATGTAACTGGAAAATAATAAAATATTTATATGGAAAAAAATACTTCAGTAAAGTATAATCTCTACTTGGCCCTACCAAGCTGGAAAAGCTTCAAGGATGGAACTAGGTGTATGTCTCTCGTTCAAGGGCAAGCCCAGGTAGGTTCTTTGTGTTTCACCTCTAGATGTTGTCCAAAAGATCTTTTTTCTTTTTCCTTACTTTTCCTATTTTCAGTGCAACAGTGTACTGTGTGGAGGGTGTTTTTATTTTCTTTTTTTTCAAGGTGAAAGATTGGATGGAGGGGAAGAAGTGCTTACACAGACTAAATCATGGATTCTCATAGTATTGGAGGAGTAAGCAAATAAGAAAGTCTGCTTCCTGATTCTACCCAGAATTTTGTTATTCTTTTTATTCATAGAAGTATTTTGGGCCAATGATGTTGATGGTCACCAGTATTCTCCAAACCATTTCATTCTCAAAAAAGAAAAGAGGTATATTATTCAAACTATACAGCAGTGATTCTGGCCTCTATTCCTGTCATAATTCTAGCATTTATCATTTAAGGCATGGTTTATGAACATTCTGAAAAGGAAAGTATGGCTCCATCATGGCTTCAGCAAGAAAAGGTCATGCTATTCTAATTTATTTCCTTTATTTTCAGGATTGCCAAACTGTCACAAGTGTGTACGAATATAAATATATGTATACATATAAAAATCTACACATATACGGGAGTATATCTATTTATATCTCTATCTAGAACAGCTAGGTAGTGCAGTGGATAAATTATCAGGCCTGAAGTCAGGAAGACTCATTTCCCTGAGTCCAGATCTGGCCTCAGACACTTACTAACTGCGTGACCCTGGGCAAGTCACTTAACCTTGTTTGCCTCAGTTTCTTCATCTGTAAAATGAGGTGGATAAGGAAATGACAAACAATCCAATAGCTCTGCCAAGAAACCCTCAAATGTGGTCAGAAAGAGTCAAACAACTGAAAATGACTGAACAACAACAGCTCTGTGTGTGTGTGTGTGTGTGTGTGTGTGTGTGTGTCCTATGGAAATGCATTAGACATAATATATCTGAATTTCAGAAAGACACTTGACTGTCTCCCATTTTATTCTTAGTAATTAGATAAGAGTGAGCTAGAATACAGACTGTCCCAATATTCTTAGTGCAATTTAAAGCTTTAATAGCTTAAACTTGTATAGCATGGTTAGATAAAATTAGGACTGATGAAGTGACTAAACCCAAAGAATAGTGTTGGTGGAGCTGAGAAATAGTCCAGCCATTTTGAATTGCAATTTGGAATTATACTCCAAAATAGTGACTAGGCTGTCCAGGAATCCCATTACTGGGAACATACCCCCAAAGAAGTCAAAGATGGAAGCAAAAAAACCCAATATATTTCAAAATATCCATGGCATCACTTTGTAGTAGCAAAGAACTAGAAACACGGTGTTCATTGATTGTGGAATGACTGGGAAAATGTTGGCATGTGATTATAATAGCCTACGATAGTATAGAGTAAATATAGAGTAAAAAAGGACAAATATGAGGAATTCAGGCACTCAAGGCATCTGAGTTCCAATTCTGCTTCTGACACAATCAGGGATAGGGATGAGACCTGTAATTTCATTGCTATAAAAAATTCAAAAATGAGAAAATACCCTCTATTAATGTAGATGAGTGTCTTCTCTAAAATTCATAGTCTTAGAGAGTAGCCTAAAACATTAAGAGGTCAAATGATTATACTGGGGTCAAACAACCAGTACATGTCAGGGTTGAAACTTGAACCTAGGTCTTCCTGGCTTTGAGGCCGACTCTCTATCCATTACACCACGTTGCTTCTTGACACTGTAAAACCTTGAACAAACAATGGAAACCTCTATATGCCTCCATTTCATCTCATAAAGTAGGTCAAAGTAGCCTTAAAAATGAGTGAGGGAAATGGTTACCCACAGTCACTTAGCCACATCCTGGCTCCCACACTCATAGCAACTTCCCAATCATTGTCTTTCACTTCACACCATCTCCCTCCCCTCTCACAGGAAAGAGGGTTCTGATTCCACAACTACTCTTTCCCTTCCCCTATATTATTGCTAGTGCCAGGGCACCAGGTGGAAAGATGGTCCAGACCTCCATGTTATATCTAGAAGCTTGTAAGACAAGCCTTTATAATAACTATCATGCTATTTGCTGCCCTAGATTCCAGCAGATTTTCAGGGCTGGTGAAATTTCAAAAAAAAAAATTAAACTAAGGGCAGAGTAACACATCTGATTCCTTTAAGTGAATCCCAAGAATAATTTCCTTGGGGTAGAAGGAGGAGTACAAGGTTAGGCAACTTAGCCCTAGGAATTCCCTTCAACTCTCAAAGGTCATGGCTTATCTGCCTACCTGGTATGCTATTTGAGAGCAGGTAATGACCTATTTCCAAGGGTAGATAAATGGTGAAGAAAAAGAACTATTGATCTTCTATGACTTGTCACCTAAAAACTGGATAACTACAATGAAACCATAGAGAAAATGAATGATGTCACTTTCTAATCAGTCACTTGATCTAAGGGCACACAGACTACATCTACTTTCATCCTGGTCCTTTTGTATTGACTGAACATTAATGTAGATGCAATGGAAAATTTTTATTAGATTTCTCTGATAAAGAGCCTCATTTTAAGCTAGATATAAGAAAATTATTTATAAGAAAAGAAGCCATTCCCCAATTAATTAAGTGGTCAAAGAATATGAACAGGGGGCAGCTAGGTGGCACAGTGGATAGAGTACCAGCCCTGGATTCAGGAGGACCTGAGTTCAAATCCAGCCTCGGACACTTAACACTTACTAGCTGTGTGACCCTGGGCAAGTCACTTAACCCCGATTGCCCAAAAAAAAAAAAAAGAATATGAACAGGAAGTTCAAAAGAAATTAAATATAAGTTTATCAATATCTGTGTGGAGAAAATTCTCCAAATTAATAGATAATATATATAAATAAAAATACATAATAAATGCAACTTAAAACAACTCTGGGGTTCTATTTCACTCCCATCAAATTGACAAAATTTACAGAAAAAAATGACAAAAGTTGGAGGAGCTGCAGGAAAAGGAATGGATTCTCCCATTTTTGAAAAACCACTTGGAACTATGCACAAAAAATTACTAACTTGTACATATCCTTTTACCCAGCAGTGCCATTTCTTGGCTTATTACCAGGGATGTGCTGGTAAATATTTGACAACCAGCTCTCTAAAAAAAAATGGATGCACAAAATACTTTTAAGTTGAATCTGCTTTATTAAAATTTTTCCATCTCTTTATTAAGTCTAGATAATCAATAAAACAATAATCCAAGCCCTAATTATAACATTTGTCAATTTCTGAAGTGTAAAAACTCCTCCATTAACTGTTTGAGGAAGGGACTTGTCTTTTGCCTGTGTTTATATCTCCAGTAATGTGCCTGGCACATAGTAGCTGCTTAATAAATGCTTATTGACTGCCTGACACAACTGGCTCTTGAAAGCTGGTACAAGCTGGCTACAGAACACCATAGCTTATTTATTAAATAGTTGGTTTTTTTTAAGTAGGAAATGATCCTGCCTTTTACTTCCTACCTCCTGACAGAGGTGGTGAACTAAATGTGCAGAATGAGATACTCATTTTTGGACATTATTAGTGTTTTGCCTGACAGGGTATATTTGTTATAATGTTTTGGGGTTTTCTTTTTCCAGTGGGAAAGGAGAGATGGGAGAGAGATCAAATAAATGCTTTAAAATAAATAAATGAACAACTTGTTAATTAAAAAAAATTAATGAGTGTGAACTGCTAGACCTACACCCCAAAGAGATCAAAGAAAGAGGAAAAAAGACCCATGTGTACAAAAATATTTATATCAGCTCATTTTGTGGTAGATAAGAGCCAGAAACTAATGGAGGTCCCATCAATTAAGTAACAGAGTATGGTATCTAAATGAAATAAGATTGTATTGTAAGAAATGACAAAAGGGACACTTTCAGAGGAACCTGGGAAGGCTTATATGAACTAATTCAGAGTAGAGTGAGCAGGAACATAAAAACAACTTTGGTAAAACAAACAAACAAACAAACAAAAAAAACCAGTAACACTGTAAGAACAAACCACTATGAAGAGACAAGAACCCTGATCAACACAATGACCAACACTTGCAAGGCTGATGATGAAGTAAGCTACCCACTACCCAGCTGGTTAATGATGGACCCAGGATGAGACATACATTTCTACACTTAGATAATTTAGGGATTTGTTTTGCAGGACTATGCATATTTGTTACAAGGCTTTTTTTTTCTTTTCTTTTTTTCCTAGTAGGGGGGTAGAGGAAGGAGGGAGAGAAAATCAATTGTTAACTGAAAAAAATAATGAAAAATTATTTTAGAGAACACAAGGATGGGAATTTGCACTATTGTTGGAAAAGCATCAGAATGCAACATACTAGAGAAGCAGAAGCCCAAGAATACTGTATCAACAGCTAAATCCACAACCCTGGTGACTGTTATCTAATGATTTCCCTGCCCAAGCAATCTGCTGTGCTGCTAACTTGCTGACAGACACCACCCTGTGGCTTGGAGCTGAACCAAATCTTCAGGAATCAACCAGGCCATCAGTCTCCGGGCAAGCAATCTGACTCAAAAACTGCCTTCACTGCTCTGTGCCAAACCTCATCCAAGCCATCATGCTTGGGAGATGGCCCCAAAGTGGGACAAAGCCCAGCAGGGGAGGGAAAGGCTGTTATTGTTTATGCTAGCAGATATCAAGACTCCCAAGGTGCCTAGCTGGGCAAGAAATGAATAAAAATAGAGACCAGAGCCAACTTAGGGTGATCTACAGCCCGAACCATCTTAAAGGGCCAGTGCCCTTTTAGCTCCAAAGAGGCTTGCCAAAGTCAAGGCTCGGGGCCCCTGAATGATAGAGCAAAGGAAAGTCAAGGAAGAGCACGGGGGGGGGGGGGGGGGTGGTTGCAAACCAGCATGAAGGGGAGGAAGCACCTATAAAATAAAATAAAAGCTCTTCCAGCATTTTCTTTTTTCTATTTCTTTTTTTTTAGTGAGGCAATTGGGGTTAAGTGACTTGCCCAGGGTCACACAGCTAGTAAGTGTTAAGTGTCTGAGGCCGGATTTGAACTCAGGTACTCCTGAATCCAGGGCCGGTGCTCTATCCACTGCACCATCTAGCTGCCCCCCAGCATTTTCAATATTTAACGGCCTTCACAACCTGCTCCCACCTACCTTTCCTGACTTAGTTACACATTTGACTCCCTTTCACATACTCTATGCTCCTGGCAAACTGACTTGCTTGCTTTTCCCTGTGCAGGATATTTCACCTCCCTTCTCCCCATCACCACAAATTTGGTCAGACTGAATGATCCCTGTGCTTGGAATGCATTCCTTTACCTCTGCCTCAGAATCTCTAGCATCAGCCACAACCCAATTCAGATATCACTGCCTCTAGGAAACCTCTCCTGATCTCCTCCCGTTAGTAGCTGGAATTACACTGCAAATTACTTTGGATTATATATGTACTTTATATGTGCATCTGTTTGCTTAAATGTGTATTTTTTGTTGTTCAGTTGTTTTCAGTTATGTCTGACTCTTCCTGACCCCATTTGGGGTTTTCTTGGCAGAGATACTGGAGTGATTTGCCAATTCCTTCTCCAGCTCATTTTATAGATGAGGAAACTGAGGCAAACAGACTTTCCCACTTGCCCAAGGGTCACATGGCTAGTAAGTATCTGAGGTCACATTTGAACTTAGGAAAATGAGACTTCTTGCCCAGCACTCTATCTACTGTACCACCTAGGTCCCAACAGATGGATGTAGGTATATATGTGTAAATAGGTACACATATATGCCTATATCTATGTACATCCATGTATGTGTATACATGTACATATCTGCATACACATGTATGTGTATATATAAAATATGTATGTGTCTGTGTCTATGTAAACACATAAAATGAATTATAATAAAATAGAAGTTTCTCAGGGACAGATATTATTTCCTTTTTTCCCCCTTAGTATCCTCAGAGCCTAGCACAAATTAGGGCTTTAATAAATGTTTATTAATGAATTGATTTGCTCCAGGGAAGCAAAGCAATTTCTCTGCATGTTAATCCCTTGATAAGGATCCCTAATTGCTTTTTCTTCCAAACTCAAAGAATCACAGAAACTCAGAATTGTGGTAGACTTTGGAGGCTACCTACCCCAATCTTCACATGAGCAAGAATGCCACCCTACAACCTCTTCATCAAGTGGTCGTCAGTCTCTTGCCTCAAGGCTTCCCATGAGAGAGAACCCACTGCCTCTCAAAGTTGCCCATTCCACTTATGGATAGCTGTAAGAGACAGATATTTTTCCATTCATTAAGCCTCAATTTTTCTCTTTAAAATTTTATTCTTGGGACAGCTGGGTGACAAAGTGGATAAAACACTGGCCTTGGATTCAGGAGGACCTGAGTTCAAATCTGGCCTCAGACACTTGACACTTACTAGCTGTGTGACCCTGGGCAAGTCACTTAACCCTCACTGCCCCACAAAAGTAAGTAAATAAATAAATAAAATAAACCAAGTTAATTGGACTCAGGAAAACAACACTCTAAAATGTTAATCTATCGCTCCTGATTCTGCCAAACAGAACAAGCCCAATCTCTTTTCCATAAGACAACTACTCAAATAACTGAGTAGTTCTTATGTATGCTCTCCCCGACAAAGTCCTCTCTTCTCTATGTTAAACATTCCCAATTCCTTCAGATCTTCTTATAGGCCAATCTCAAGAAGTTTCCACGTCCTTGACACTTTCCTCTAGAGACTCTTCAGCTTGAGTTCTTTCCTGTGTCTTTCCTAAAATAAAATCTAACACCCCAGGTGTGGGTTGAGTAGGACAGAGGACAGAGGGAGATCATTCCCAGCCCTCTGGCTAGGATTCCATAGCTACTCTGGACATTACATCTTTCTCGGTTCAGCCTGAGATGGCAATAGCTTTCTTCACTAACATTACATTGCGGATTCTTACATACTGAGCTTGCAGTCTATTTTTTTTTTTTTTAGTGAGGCAATTGGGGTTAAGTGACTTGCCCAGGGTCACACAGCTAGTAAGTGTTAAGTGTCTGAGGCTGGATTTGAACTCAGGTACTCCTGACTCCAGGGCCGGTGCTCTATCCACTGTGCCCCCGTCTATTTTTTTTTTAAAGACACTAAACTAAATCCAAATATCTTGAAGACTTTCAAGCAGAGGCAGAATTTACTGCTGCCACATTCCCCCTGGCTTATGGAATATCAAGGATTCTGCTTGGCATATACCTACAGTGTCAGCTTTATTCAACAATCTACTTTCCAATTGGAGAATTACACTACTTTGCATACAGAAGCAGAAGGTAGAGTTCCTCTCTGGATTTTGAACCACAAACTATGCATAACTTCTAAGCCATTCCTTTCTCATATTGTTCAAGTGCCAAACATATGTTTACCTAGAAGACTATTTTACGAAGAACTGACACAAGGCAAGCACTCACATGGAGATCAGAAAAAAACAATAAAAGGACACTCACAAGTTCTCTCTGAAGAACTTTAGTATTGATTGTGAGACCTGGGAGATGCTGGTCCAGGACAGCCCAACATGACATGCCTCCATCAAAGAAGGCACTGTGCTCTATGAGCAAAGCAGAATTTCAGTAGCTCAAAGGAAATGTGAGATGCGCACATCTAGAGACATCTCCATCCCAAATGTTCAAACTGACTATTTGTGCCCAACCGTGGTGGAGACTTCTGAGCTCATATTGGACTGATCCGCTATCATAATATCTTTGGTCTTCTTCAAGTATGAAGAACAAACAACAATAATTAGATCCCACTCCTGATTTCCCCTTCCCCCACCGTTAAGTCCCTCATACTCATACTCATACCTCCCAGGAGTCAAACTGGTCAATGACTGTCTAGTATAGGTTCTTCACCTGGGGTCCATGGTATTTTTAATTTTTTTCATGATATTTTAAAAAATATATTTTGATAACTGGATTTCAATATAATTGGTTTCCTTTGTAATCCTCAATATCTTATTTTATACATTTAAAATACCATTCATTATTTTAACATTATTATACCATTATTTTAAATGCATAAAATTCATTTAAAAATCATTATTCTCAGGAGTCCACAGGCTTCACAAGGTTGCCAGGGACATCCACAACACACAAAAATGATAAGTCTCCTGGACCTTATTGGTATGAGCAATGAATCCCCTGAAGTGGTCACATGCATTTGAATTTAAGCTATCAGAAGTTAGAATTTTGTAAAATATGGTCTTTGGTTCCAGACTGAAGGAAATATGCTGTGCAAATTTGAATAATGTGACCATTTTAGAAGATTCTTGGGAATTCCTCTTTTTTTTTTGTTTTTTTTTGTTTTTTTAGTGAGGCAATTGGGGTTAAGTGACTTGCCCAGGGTCACACAGCTAGTAAGTATTAAGTGTCTGAGGCCGGATTTGAACTCAGGTACTCCTGAATCCAGGGCCGGTGCTCTATCCACTGCGCCACCTAGCTGCCCCTAGAAGATTCTTTATTTCCTTTAATTGGAAGCTAGCTGCAATTCATTCTTCCTTCCTCTCCCAGCCCCTATCTCACCTCCTTTGTGGCTGAAATGTGGGACTGAGAATGCATTTTATGACTTGAGTTAGTTAACCGTTTGTGAGCACAGAGTAAGGCCAGGAACAGTCAATTCATATTTTTGAGAGCAACAAAATGAATGACCTTCAAGCTTATGAGCAGGCCAGTTATTTTAGATGCTTTAGGCACCTAATCAGATTAACCACTGAATTCAACCAATGTTTAGAAAGTGCATGTTGTGTATTTAGCCCATAGACGAGTTGGGGCAAACTCATAGCATAGTATTCCATTACATTCATATACCACAACTTGTCTAGCCATTCCCCAACTGATGGGCAACCCCTCGATTTCCAATTCTTTGCCACCACAAAGAGAGCTGCTATAAATATTTTTGTACATGTGTACCCACATGTACAGCCATTCCTCTGGCTGAATAACATTGTGCTGGGCACAATGAATCAGTCTCCAAAGTCTACTTAGACAAGATCCACACTCCCCCCACCAAAAATATCTCCAGCAAATTGTCATCTGGCTTTCCCTTTTTTTATGATCTCGTTGGGATATGGACCTAGTATTACTGGGTCAAAGGGTATGCACAGTCCCATAGCCCTTTGGGCATAGTTCCAAATTGCTCTCCAGAATGGTTGGAGCCTGGTGCATATTAGGTACTTAATGAATGCTTTCTCTATTTGGGGGCTCCTCAAAATGTAGGTAACAGAATCCCTTCTAGAAAAGGTATTCAAGGTAGACTATGCCTATCATGTATAGGATAGTTTTTATTTCCTCCACCACAGAAACTGCAAAAGATGAAAGACCTCAGTGCCTGAACTAATGCAGAAAACATAAAACATCTCAAATGGCCCATTGTATGCCACAGTCATCCCACCCCCCCCCACCCCAAGGTAAAGACAACTTTTTGAGGACTGCTGGATATTTCACATTCTCCTTGGAACTAAAATCTTCTGAACAATTGGACAAGGTTCCAATATACCAGCCATCCTGGACATGATGTTCTTTAATTTTTAAGGTACAGAACGATGCTGGCAGTGACCAACTTCTCCCCTGAGGAGTGTGCTATTAAGGAAGCTTCTTCTTACATCTGAATTCAGAATTCAGAAACTCTTGATCTGTGGGTTACTGTCAAGGATAGAAAAATCCATTCCTCAGGAACACCACTGCCCAAGGAAGGAGACAGAAAGAAACATTTAGCCCAGGACTCAGACTTACTTAGGAAAGCACTGTTCTCTGTGCCATGTGCTTGGCTGGCAAGTCTCCATTGCCCCTGGAAGGGGGACAGGAAGGGAGAGGAAAGAAATCAGTGATGAATCATCTTTGACTTAACCTTGCTCCCCCTTCTCCCTGCCACACTGGGAGCTAATCTGGTGATCTCTGTGTCCCTGTGTCCCTGTGTCCCTGTAAGGCAAGGTGTCTATGCTTTAGTAAAGACCCAGAATAAATATCCAACTCCATGGATCTTTGCTAAGGACACATGGCAATCAATGTGTGTGTGTGTGTGTGTGTGTGTGTGTGTGTGTGTGAAGTATTGTACCCAACTACCTAAGGCTACCCTTCCCTCAAGCCGCCTCTAAATTAGGTGTAAATATGAAAGATGTACAAATTTAGAGAATCTACCCCAAATGGTTACATGGACTATTTGTGCCTGACCTGTAGTAGAGCTTCTAAACTCATATTGGTCTGATTGGCCATAATAGGACACACTGTAACTTGGCTCTAATATAGTGAAGTCATTTTGGTCCTCTTCGAGAATGGACAACAACCAGCCAAATTAGCTGCAGTTGACTGGCTTCTGATTTGTTTTACTGTATAGAGAAATAGCTTTTTCTATGAATAGAAGTGGGGGAAATATGATGGCTGAGGCTGAAAAGTCAAAGGACCTTAGATTTAGAGCGGGAGAGGGCCACAGAGGTCATCCAGTCCCTAGCTTCTTTTTTTTTTTTTAAGTGAGGCAATTGGGGTTAAGTGACTTGCCCAGGGTCACAGAGCTAGTGAGTGTTAAGTGTCTGAGGTCAGATTTGAACTCAAGTCCTCCTGACTCCAGGGCCAGTGCTCTATCCACTGCGCCACCTAGCTGCCCCCAGCCCCTAGCTTCTTAAACTATGGGTAACCATCTTATATGGGTACAGGTAACTGAACGTGGGGGCTTGAGAAAAATTGGGCATCAGTAAAAGGTTATGTCCACCTATTTTATATGGCTATATACTTGGGGTAGCATAAAAATTTCTCAGGTGGGGAGGCTAGGTGGTACAGTGGATAAAGCACCAGCCTTGGATTCAGGAGGACCTGAGTTCAAATCTGGCCTCAGACACTTGGCACTTACTAGCTCTGTGACCCTGGGCAAGTCACTTAACCATCATTGCCCTGCAAAAAAAAACAAAAACAAAAACAAAACCCTAAACTATAGAAGAGACCTAAGAAATCATCTACAGGGGTCAGTATATTAAAAATTTCTCATGTGAAAAAAGGAATCAAGTGGGAAAAGTTTAAGAAGCCCTGGTCTAAAAAGAAAAAAAACCTTAATTAATTAATTAGTTTGTTTATTTATTTATTTTTGTGGGGGCAATGAGGGTTAAGTGACTTGCCCAGGGTCACACAGCTAGTAAGTGTCAAGTGTCTGAGGCCAGATTGAACTCAGGTCCTACTGAATCCAGGGCCGGTGCTTTATCCACTGCGCCACCCAGCTGCCCCCAACCCCTTAATTTATAGAAGAAACTGAGGTCACAGGAGTTTGTGCTGTATTTATATTCCCAGCACCTAGTATCGTGCTTGGCACTTGTCCATGGGCATAGAATCCTAGAACTTGATGTGAACCCAAAGCTCATCTAGTCCAACATCCTCATTTTGCCAATGAAAATACTGAGGCCCAGAAATATAAGTAATTTCACCCAAGACTGCACAAAGTAGTACTTCAGAGAGCCAGATCCTCGGACTCTATCCTTTCCACTGAAAGGAATATTGTCCTGCTGTGACTTTGAGAGCATGTAAGCATTGCTCTGCTTTTGCCGACAGCTGGTCAGAAACCTCAGGAAGTAAAGGTGAATTCCCTGTTTTTCCCTCCCTTCCTTGCGTGCCCCTTTCTACTCCTGCGTGGGCTCTCCCCTCAATTCTGTCCTCCCCCAGGACCTCGGCACCATAGGTGGCCCGAAGGTCCCAACCAGCCCATTCTGTACACAAGATAATTAACCAGAGCTGGCTTACATAAGAACATTATGTAATAGTACAGCAGAGTAGTAGGCGAACTCGCTGCATGAAAAGTCTCAATAGCTTAATTCTTCTTGCAAATTCCAGAGACCTCTAGTGACAGAAACTTGTATCTTCAGGGCCAGGAAGGGCTTTCCATAATAGGTTTGTTTTTAAAGTTTTATCTGTGAAATTTCTGCAGACATCCTCATTGGGAGATTTTAAGACGAATTAATCAACAAATTCCCAGCATTCTCCATTAGGATCATAGATTCAGGGCTCATTGGACGTCACTGAGACCAACCTCCTCATTATGCAGATAAGGCAGTGAAGTACAAAGAGGTTATTTTAAGATTACAGTATTCTCTTTGGCAAAAGTTACCTCAAACCTAATGCACTCCTGTTTTCTTCAAAGTCTGAAATGTGTACAGACACCCACATTATTCTAGATGAAGGAGCAATGCAGTGACTTCTGCAACGGGTCCCATTCTGGTGCCATTTAATTATTTGACTGACTTGACCCTTATAACATTTAAATTAGTTGATAGGGGTTGTATCTGTTTTAAACACTGAATTTGGAAGAAAATCAAGAGTTACATGTGTTTGCATATGCATGATACTGTGGAAAAATCAGTAGTCAGAGGAATTGGGTTCAAATCCTGACTTTGTCACTTATATATGACCAACTTGTCCGAGCCTCAGTTTCCTCCCCTGTTAATTGAGACTATTGGACTAGATGACCTCAAAGGTCCCTTCTATCTCTAAGATCTTATCTCACATACATGGCTATCAGGTAATAATAGTTGATGTTTATAGAATATATTAAGGTTTACAAAGCACTTTACCTGTATCATTTCTATTGATCCTCACAAATACTCTTGTGACATTATCCCCATTTTACAACTAAGGATCAGAGAGACTAAGAGATTGTGGGTGCCAGAGGTGAAATTCAAACCCAGATTTCACCCGACTCCAAGTTCAGCACTCTTTCAAGTAAATGGCTTAATGGATAGAGTGCTGGGACTAAAGAAGACTTGAGTTCAAATATGGTCTCAGTCCAGTTGTATAACCCTGGGCAAGACACTTAACCTGTTTGCCTCAGTTTCCCCATCTGTAAAGTAGGGATAAAGATAGTTCCTACTTCTTAGGGCTATTGTGAGGATCAATGAAATAATAATTGTTAAGCACTTAAAACAGTGACTAGAATATGGTAGATACTATATAAATGTTAGATATTATTATCATTAAATTGTCTATTTTTTTTAAGTGAGGCAATTGGGGTTAAGTGACTTGCCCAGGGTCACACAGCTAGTAAGTGTTAAGTGTCTGAGGCTGGATTTGAACTCAGGTACTCCTGACTCCAGGGCTGCTGCTCTATCCACTGCACCACCTAGCTGCCCCATAAATTGTCTATTTATGTAATAGCCTAACACAAAACTGGCAGTGTCCAAGCAGAGGGGTGTCCTCCACTTTACCAGCAGAGGGGATGCCTGTATCCATTTGGCAAATGCACCAGAAAACCTTTAAATTTCCCTTCAACTCTAAGACACCGTCTTGGTCATATAACTTTCAAAGGCTCAAGAACACTGATCGAGACAATGACAAGGCACAATTCCAGAAGACAACAGATCAAACACATCACCTACTTCCTGACAGAGAGATGATGGGCCCAAGATGCAGAATGAGACATATATTATTGGACATGACCAATTTGGGGATTTGCTTTGTTTGACTGAGCAATTTGGGGGGGCGGGGCAATGAGGGTTAAGTGACTTGCCCAGGGTCACACAGCTAGTAAGTGTCAAGTGTCTGAGGTTGGATTTGAACTCAGGTTCTCCTGAATCCAGGGCCAGTGCTTTATCCACTGCGCCACCTAGCTGTTTCCTGACTGAGCAATTTTTGTTATGAGAGTTTTTCGTTTCCTTTTTTGTATGCAAATGTGGGGAGGGGAGATAGGTGACAGGGAGGATATGAGTATTTGCTCACCAAAAAATTAAATTAGAGGGGCGGCTAGGTGGCTCAGTGGATAGAGCACCAGCCCTGGAGTCAGGAGTACCTGAGTTCAAATCCAGCCTCAGACACTTAATACTTACTAGCTGTGTGACCCTGGGCAAGTCACTTAATCCCAATTGCCTCACTAAAACAAACAAAAAATTAAATTAGAGAAATGCAAATTGAAGCATCTCTTAGTTTCCATCTCACACCCACCAGATTGACAAAGTTGATAAAAAGGAAAATGACAAATTCTGGAGGGGATATGGGAAAACAGGCACATTACTATACTGTAAATCAGTATGGCCAGTCTGAAACAATTTGGAACTAAATTGAAAAAGTTACTAAACTCTTCATACTCACTGACCCAACAATACCAGTTCTAGGTTTATTCTCCAAAAGAAAAAAAAAAGTGGAAAAGGTCCTATATGTACAAAAATACTTATAGGAGATCTTTCTTATGGTAACAAAGAACTGGAAACTAAGAAATTCCCATCAATTGGGGAATGGCTGAACTAATTATGATATATAAATATAACGGGATATTATGAGAATCAGTTTCACAAACATGTTTGTATCTCTCCTATCCTTAAAAAAACAAAACAAAACAAAAAACTCTTCATTAGAGCCAATGATCCTCCAATATGTCTTCATTACATCATGGATAGGCTCCTTGAGAAAGTCATCTGAACTTGATGCCTCCACTTCTCCTCTTAAACTCTTCCAAAGCCTTTACAATTTGATTTCTGATCTCATCATTCAATTGAAACTGCTCTCTCCAAAGTTACCTATGACTTCTTAATTGGCTTCTAAATGCCACATAAATATTATTTCTTAAAGATATTTATACACTTAAGCTATTTTATTTACAAGTCCATATAAATAATGAGAGGGAGCTCCCAAGTATATTTTCTAAAAGGCTCATATATATATATATATATATGGTAGGTGCCCCATGAGTAGCAGAGATCTCTCACTATTAAATATGGCTAGGGGTTTGACTCATAAAAGAGCTGAGATGGCTCCTAGAGTAATGAACTAAAAACTGATACATACTTCCATTATGGGAAAAAACCATACAGCAGCCACATTTCATCAGAGAATCAGCAAATAGCAACAGCAGAGACCCATCAAAAAATAGGTTAGCCTAGATGCCAGCAGATGGCAGCAGAGTAGTCAAAAATCAGTGATTCAACTAGCATTTATTAAGTGCCTACTATGTGCCAGGTAGGGCAGCTAGGTGGTAAGAGTGCCATGCCTGAACTTAGGAAGATTTATCTTCCTGAGTTCAAATTTGGCCTCAGACACTAGCTGTGTGATCCAGGGCAAGTCACTTAACCCTTTTTTCCTTCAGTTCCTCGATTGTAAAATGAGCTGGAAATGGCAAACCACTGCAGTATTTTTGCCAAGAAAACCCCAAATGGGGTCATGAAGAATTGGACATGACTGAAAAATGATTGAATAACAACATATGCCAAGCAATTTGCTAAGTGCTGATGATACAAAGAAAAACAATCCATACCCTGCTCTCAAGGTGCTCACAGTCTAATGGAATTGGGAGATTGAGTGTTACGTGTAAGGAACATCAAGGAGAGCAGTGTCATTGAATCACAAAATATGTGGAAGACATGAAGGTCTAAGAATACTGGAAAGGTAGCAAGGGGCCCAGGTGATGAAGGATTTTGAAAGCCAGAGTATTTCAGATTTGATCCTGGAGGCATTCAGAAGTCACTGGAATTTATTGAACAGAAGAGTGACAAGATCATATCTGCATTTTAGGAAGATCAATGACAGTGAGGTCACCTAGCAGATCAGTTTAATAATCCAGGTGTGAAGTGATAAGTACCTACATCAGTGAGGTAGTAGTGTCAGGGGAAAGAAAGGGGCAAATACGAGACATGTGGCAAAGGTAAAAGCATCAGGACTTGGCAATAGATTGGACATAGGGGTGAGAGATATTAGGGAGTCAAGGATGATACTTGAGAGCCTGGGTGATTGGGTGAGGGTAGTATTCTTTTTATTGTTGTTGTTAGTTGATTTATTTTATTTTAATTTAAAAAAAAAAACATTTTTATGGGGCAGCTAGATGGCACAGTGGATAGAGCACTGGCCCTGGAGTCAGGAGTACCTGAGTTCAAATCCGGCCTCAGACACTTAATACTTACTAGCTGTGTGACCCTGGGCAAGTCACTTAACCCCAATTGCCTCACTAAAAAAACCCAAAAAAACCAAAACCATTTTTATTTAATGTATTGAGTTCCAAATTCCATCCCTCCCTTCCCTATCCCCTTTCTGAGACAAGCAATCAGATATGTTATACATGTACAATTATGTAAAACATTTCCATATTAGTCATTTTATACAAAAAAACTCAAAAGAAAAAATGAAAAAAAGTGAAAAATAGCATGCTTCAGCCTGTATTCAATCAATATCAATTCTTTCTCTGGAGATGGATAGTATACTTCATCATTGGTCCTTTGGGATTATCTTGGATCATTGTATTGCTGAGAATATATGTCATTCACAATTCACCAAACAACATTGTTGTACTGTGTACAATGTTTTCCTGGTTCTGCTCACTTAACTGTGCAGCAGTTCATGTAAGTCTTTCCAGGTTTTTCTGAAATTATCCTGCTTGCCATTTCTTATAGCACAATAATATTCCATTATAATCATATACCACAGCTCGTTTAGCCATTCCCCCAACTGATGGGCATTCCTTTGATTTCCAATTCTTAGCCACCACAAAAAGAGCTGCTATAAATATTTTTATACAAATGGGTCCTTCCCCCCTTTTTGGTGGGGGGGATGTCTTTGGGATATAGACCTAGCAATGGTATTGCTGAATCAAAGGGTATGTATAGTTTTATAGCCCTTTGAGCGCAGTTCCTAACTGCTCCCCAGAATGGTTGGATCAATTCACAATTCCACCAACACTGCATTAGTGCCCCAGTTTTCCCACATCCCCTCCAACATTTGTTATTTTCCTTTTTTGTCATATTAGCCAATCTGATAGGCATGAGGTGGTACCTCAGAGTTGTTTTAATTTGCATTTCTCTGATCAATAGTGATTTAGAGCATTTTTTTCATATGACTATAGTTTTGTCTGAAAACTATTCAGATATGAACAGTTCAGAATGAACTGTGTTCATATCTTTTGACCATTTATCAATTGGAGATTGATTTATTTTTTATTTTTATAAAGTGATGCAATTCCTTATATATTTGAGAAATGAGGCCTTATCAGAGATACTTGTTGCAATCTTCCCCCTCCCCAGTTTTCTTCTTTCCTTATAATTTTGGTTGCATTGGTTTTGTTTGCACAAAAACTTTAACATTTTATATAATCAAAATTATTATTTTTTTGCAGGGCAATGAGGGTCAACTGACTTGCCCAGTGGGGTCACACAGCTAGTAAGTGTCAAGTGTCTGGGGCCGGATTTGAACTCAGGTAGCCCTGAATCCAGGGCCAGTGCTTTATCCACTGCACCATCTAGCTGCCCCCGCTCCATAGTCTTTTAATTTGCTTATGATATCACTGTATACCAAGATATGGTCAAAATGATTTATACTTAAAGAGTTTCTGCCATACTATTTTCCAGTTTTCCCAGATGGTGGTACTCTTGACAATAATTGGGAAGTTAGGAGAAGAGAAGGTTAGGGGTAAAAGATAATGAATTCCATTTTGGACATGTTTAGTTTAAATATTTATGGGACATCTGGCCTGAGATGTCTAAAAGACAAGTGGAGATATAAGACTAGAAGTTGAGAGAGAAATTAGAACTGAATAAATATATCTGAAAGTCATCTGCATAGAGATGATAATTGACCCCATGGGAACTGATGAGATCACCAAATAAAATAGTATAAATGGAAAAGTGCTTTAGAGGACACCCACTTTTAGTGGGTATGACCTAGATGAAGATCCAGCAAAGGGTACTAAAAAGAAGTAGTAAAAAAGGTAGGAAGAGACCTAGAAGACAATAGAGCCTTGAAAACTTAGAAAAGAGTTTCCAAAAAAAGAGGCTTATTAACAGTGTCAAAGGCTACATTGTTGAGGACTGAGAAAAAGGTCACTGAATTTGGCAAATAAGAGATCATGGGGGGGGGGGGGGCGGGGTGCAGCTAGGTGGTGCAGTGGATAAAGCACCAGCCCTGGATTCAGGAGGACCTGAGTTCAAATCTGGCCTCAGACACTTGACACTTACTAGCTGTGTGACCCTGGGCAAGTCACTTAACCCTCATTGCCCTGCAAAAAAAAAAAAAAAAAAGGTAAGAGATCATTGGTAGCTTTGGAAGGAGCAGTTTTGGTTGAATGATGAGGTTGGAAGACAGATTGCCAAGCATTAAGAAGTGTGTGAGAAGAAAGGAAGTGGAGGCGCCTATTGTAGACAACCTTCTCAAGGAGTTCAGTCATAAAAGAGGAACGAGATACACGATGATAGTTAGCAAGATGGATAAATCAAATGAGGTTTGTTTGTTTCTTTTGAGAACGAGAGAGACATGGATATGTTTATAGGCAGTAAGGAAGCAGCTCGTAAACAAGAAGTGATTGAGGACTGGTGAAAGAGTAGGGATGGGTGATAGAGGAGGCAATTTGCTGGAGAAGACAAGATCAAATGGGAAGGAAGGAAATAAGGAAGGAAGGGAGGGAGGGAGGGAGGCAGGGAGAGAGAGAGGAAAGAAGAAAAGGAGGGTGGGAGGGAGGAAAGAAAGGGCAGGAAGAAAAAGCATTCATTAAGCACTTGTTATTTGCAAAGAACTGTGTTAAAGGGTTCACATACTAATGGGAAAAGACAACATATATAAGAGGGATCATATGCAAGGCCACTGAAAATACCCCAGTGGTTCTCAGAGTGCAGCAGCAAAGTATCCAAATTTAGTGTCATTTTCACTGATAAAAACCATATCCATGGGGCAGCTAGATGGCGCAGTGGTTAAAGCACCGGCCCTGGATTCAGGAGTACCTGAGTTCAAATCCGGCCTCAGACACCTGACACTTACTAGCTGTGTGACCCTGGGCAAGTCACTTAACCCCCATTGCCTGCAAAAAAAAAACAAAAACAAAAACAAAAACAAAAAAAACCATATCCATATTAAAAAGGTTGCAAGATGATGCAGAGGATAAGGTACCTGACTTAGAGTCAGGAAAACCTGAATTCGAATCCTACCCTGTGGGACTTACTTAGCTGTGTGACCCTGGACGACTCATTTAACCTCTCTCAGCCTCAGTTTCCACATCATTTGTAAAACAGGGATGATCATAGCACCTACTTCCCAAAGGGTTGTGAGCTCAAATGAAACAACACATATACGGAGCTCTCTGTAAATGATAGCTATTGTTTTTATTTCCATTTCTGAACCATGTGATACCAAGGATTGGCTTTTCTGGATCTTCGGTTAGCTGTGGCTGCTAAGAAGAGGGAGACTGCAGTACCTGCAGAAGCAAGTGCCTCGTGGCACTTTAACAAGATGCTCTCCTGTACCATGGTTGTAAGAGCTAAGCTGGAAGAAGGGTGGATGGCCCGTAGGACACTACTACTCCCAGGAGTCTTGGGCACAGCGTCCCGGGCTGTCTTTGCCAAAGTCTTAGGAGAAGTGGTAGTCTATGTAATTTAGCCTTCCTGGCACATACTGCTATTCCTGTGTCTTTCACAGAGCGCATTGCTGTTTCCACTAAGACAGTGAGATTTCTTCTTAATGTCAATCCGGAACCATGGTAGGCTTTGATTTTGTGTTTAAAGGAAATTTTGATGTTTCAAAGAAAACTGTGCCTGTGAGCAGCAAAGGAGCAGAAGCATATATAACAGCTGGGTTCCTTTTAACTTTGAGAACTCTGGCTCTGAAGCTGCTGGCTACTTTTTCCTGGTTCAGTATGGGCTGTTGGAATAATCAGCTATCATGGCCCGAGTGCCCACCACTGTTACATTATTTACAAGGCATGGGAGCCACACTAAACCAAGAGCAAAAACATTTAATTAAGATGTAGAAGCAGTGTAAGGAACAAGAGAGGAATCATTTACACAAATAGGTACCATCCCATGTACCTCCCAAGGTCATGGGTAGATATGTAATCTCCAAGAAAATAAAATTAAAAAAAAAACTTAACAAGATGGTGGTCGAAGTAAGAAAAATGTCACTCATTTCCCTATCTCCTCTCAGCATCATTTCTAGGTTACCTACAACTCCCCTATTTAGTCGATCTTCCCATTCTCCAAATGCACCTGTAGCATCAGAATCAGTAGCCCACTGCCCACACCATCCATCGACAGGGATGTGTTGGTAAATATTTAACAACCAACTTGAGGGGCAGGGGTGAGGGAGGAATATGACACTTCTCAATTTCATCTGTATTTTTAACATTTTCTCCACCACCTTAAGTCTAGACAATCAACAGAACAATGAATGAAGCCTTGATTTGATGTGTTTGCCCATTTATGAGGTATAAATGCTCACATTACAAACTTAATCAGACTCTGGAGAGTCGGTTAGATCTGCCTTCCATACCCCTTTTCGACTAACCCAGTTTAACTAGAAAGCAGCTCATGACTCCCTGGGAATATCACATGACTTTTCTCTCCATTCCATTCTTCTCTCTTTTCTTCCTTTTCCAAGTTTGTACCTCCTTGTGCAAATTTCCACTGCCAGGCACAAGAAGACCTGTGAATCTAATGCCCTGGAGCTCTGTCCAATGCACAACACTCTCGGGTCTCATCACTGTGGGACCTTGAAGCTTCACAGGAGAGCTTCCAGTAAAGCAAAATAATTAATCCTTGCCCATATCTCATATGCATGCTTCCTATTGAAGGGGAAATTAAACAAGTAAATTAACAGGATGAATCATGGGACCTAAATGAGTCCCATTAATCTATGGCTTCATTTAATGTCAATAGGAAACTAGAATAAAAATACAAAATAAAGTTGTCATGGATACAGTGATTTAAAATGGGAGTTTTAAACTATTTGTCTGGGGTAGAAGTAACCTAGCATAAAGAAAGTGAGACAGGTTTGGGATTCAAGAGACCTAGATTTTAGTCCTACTTTTGTCATTAACTAGGATAATGCAGAGGGCAATTAGGTGGCACAGTGGATAGAGTGCTAGGTCTGTAGTCAAAAAGGCATCTTCCTGAGTTCCAATCCGGCCTCAGACACTTCCTAGCTGTGTGACCCTGGGCAAGTCACTTAACCCTCTTTGCCTCAGTTTCCTCATTGTAAAATGAGCGAGAAAAGGAAATGGCAAACCACTCCAGTATCTCTGACAAGAAAACCCCTAATGGGGTCACAAAGAGTTGGACACAACTGAAAAGGACTGAACAGGACAATGTAATCATAGATTTAGAGCTGGAAGAGATAAGTTAGTTCCACCTTTTTCTTTTACAGATGTGGAAACTGAGTCCCAGAGAATTTAAGTGACTTATTTGGTCACACAAGTAACTTAGAAGACTAGGATTTGAACCTGGTTCCTTTAACTTTGACTTTAGACCCAAGGTTCACTTCCTTAACTAGCCAAGGGACCTCAAGCTAGTCAATTAATTGCTTTAAGCATATTTCCTCAACTGTAAAACAGAGGTGATAAATTTGTTGATCTCTAAGGTACATTCCAGCATCACCAAATTTTAATTTTACTTGTCAGTAACAATAATAACTCATTCATATAATGTTTTAGGGTTTATGAAACATATTTTCTACTCCCCAGGGAGATGGAATATATTTCTATATTAGAAAAGGGCAGCTAGGTGGCACAGTGGATAGAGTGCCAGCCTGGAGTCAGGAAGATCTGAGTTCAAATCTGGCCTCAGACACTTATTAGCTGTGTGACCCTGGGCAAGTCACTTCACCCTGTTTGCCTCAGTTTCCTCATCTGTAAAACAATCTAGAGAAGGAAATTACAAACCACTCCAGTATCTTTGCCAAGAAAATCCCGAATGGGGTCATGGAGACTCAGACGCGACTGAAAAACGACTAAACAACCATAATGTACTAAAGAGACATTGTAGTATAGTGGAAAGAGTCCCAAGACCTGAATTCAAACCTCAAGTCAGATATTTTCTAGCACGTGACTTCATTTTCCTCCTCTTTATAATGAGTATACTAATCCTTATGTAAGGATCTGTGCATATGTGTGGATGCACATGTGTGTGGTGTGGTATGTTTTGTCCATGTAATTATTATTATTATTATTAATAAACATTGGGGCAGCTAGGTGGCGCAGTGGATAGAGCACCAGCCCTGGAGTCAGGAGTACCTGAGTTCAAATCCGGCCTCAGACACTTAACACTCACTAGCTGTGTGACCTTGGGCAAGTCACTTAACCCCAATTGCCTCACTAAAAAAAAAAGAAAAAAAAAGAATAAACATTTATATAGTGCTTGCTATGTGCCAAGCATAGTACCAAGCACTTTACAATTATTTTCTCATTTTATCCTCACTACAACTCTGGGAGGTAGGTGCTTTTATTATCCTCATTTTACCAATGAGGAAATGAGACAGAGGTTAAGTGACTTGCCCTGGGTCACACAGGTAGTAAGTATCTAAGTCAGGATTTGAACTCAGGTCTTCCTGGCTCTCTATCCTCTGTACTTGTAGTTAGCCAATCCAACCCCTTCATTTTACAGATGCAGAAACTGAGGCCAAGGGAGGTGAGATTACTTGCTGAGTTTCACAACTATGGATGACAGCACCAGAATACAAACTCAGGGTTCCTGACCCCTAATTTAGTGCTTTTCCCATGATACCACATTGCCAACTTGGTTGATTGCAGAAGAATTCAGGGCCTAGGGAAAATTGCGCTGCACATCTCCTCTCCCCATTCTTTTTTTTTTTTTTGGTGGGGCAATGGGGGTTAAGTGACTTGCCCAGGGTCACACAGCTAGTAAGTGTCAAGTGTCTGAGGCCGGATTTGAACTCAGGTACTCCTGAATCCAGGGCAGGTGCTTTATCCACTGCACCACCTAGCTGCCCCCCTCTCCCCATTTCTATAGGGGTGAAATCTAGTTTTAAGTGATCAGCAATAAAGTCGCAAAGTGATAGTGTATGATAGGTAGAGCCATACAACTAGTCCAACACATCAAGAAATCTATTTGGAATTATCTGAGAAAGGTTCACAAACTGTTAATACTCTTTGACCCAGTGATCTCACTACTGGGCATGTAAAAACAAAAAGAGAAAGAAAAGCCTCATATAGAATACACAGAACAAAATATTCATAGCAATACTTTCTTTTTTCTTTTTTTTTTTTGGTGAGGCAATTGAGGTTAAGTGACTTGCCCAGGGTCACACAGCTAGTAAGTGTGTAAAGTGTCTGTGGCCACATTTGAACTCAGGTCCTCCTGAATCCAGGGCCGGTGCTCAATCTACTGCGCCACCTAGCTGCCCCCATAGCAATACTTTTTATGATAGGAAAGAAACTGGAAATAAAAGAGGTGCCCATCAATTATGGAATGGTTGAACAAATTGGGGCACATGGTTGCAATGGAGTATTATGGTGCCATGAGGAAAAAGGCAGTATAGCAAAGTGGACAGAAAACCAGCCTTGGAGTCAGGAAAGATTGATCACACCAGTGATGTAGAATGGAATGAGGCAGAAGGGTGGTACAGTGGATAGAATGCCAAGCCTGGAGTCAGGGAAACTTGAGTTCAAATCCAGTCTCAGACTTTAGCTGTGTAATTCTCGAGATCTAGGTCGCTTAACCTCTGCCTGCCTCAGTTTCCTTATCTCTAAAATGGCAATAATAATAGAACATACCTCCCGAGGTTATTATGCAGATCAAATCAGATAATACTTATAAAATGCATTAGCACAGTGTCTATCACATAGAAAGCACTATGTAAATTCTAGTTATTATTATTGTAATAATCATCAGAATTATTGTTATTTTTCTATAAGACTATAATCTATACATAAATTGCTTATTTGTTTCCATTGAGGAACCACAAGGATGAAACCACAGATAAGGATGAAACAAATGAACAAAAAGATTATCAATAGGAGGAATCCAGAGAAAATTGGGAAAATGTGTACTAACTGATGCAAACCAAAGAAAGCTAAACCAAGAAAATAATATGCGTGATGACTTGTCATTCAATCGTTTTTATCATGGCTGACTCTTTGTAACCTCATTTGGAGCTTTCTTGGCAGACTCTTAAATCTGGCCTCAGACTACCTGTGTGAACTTGATCAAGTCACCTACCCCCGTTTACCTCAGTTTCCTCATCTATAAAATAAGCTGGAGAAAGAAATGGCAAACCACTCCAATATCTTTGCCAAGAAAACTCCAAAAGGGGTCACAAAGAGTCACATGTGACTTAACAACATAATGATTTCAATGATCTAAATTAAAAGAACACTTAAAGGCAACTAAACTCAAATCAGTGCAATAGACAGTCTTGGATTCAGGGGACAAATGATGAAACAGTCCTCACACATCTCCCTCATTTCCACAGAGGGGTGAGGAACTATAGGAGAAGTATGTTGCATGTATGATTTTAAGAAAAGGTCACTGTGTTGATTTTAACTATTTTTGTTTGATATAAAAGAAGGTTGAAGTTGGAGGGGTGAGGGTGAGGTTAAATTGGAAAATGACTGTGGTGTAAAAAAAACCAAATGCACAACTAAAGGCATCTATAAAGCTTGAAAAAATAAATTGATAACTCACAATAAATATGTAAAATGGAAATCAATAAGAGCTTTGGCTGAATGATTTGAAATTGGCGAAATTAGAAACTGTACCAAGGATGAAGGAGAAAAGAAAGCTGACAAAAAAAGGAAAGAGATGTCACAAAGAAGGCAAAATATGTGAAGGATGTAGTAAGGTAGTCAGAGTTGCCAGGAACATGTGGCTATCAGACAGCTGCCCCCAGAACCTGCCCTTTGCTGATTACTCAGGAGCACCTTAGGTCTTGGGGTTTTTTAAGTACCAACTAGAAACACCCCTTTCTTCTTCTCCTCCTCCTCCTTCTCCTCCTCCTCCTCTTCCTCCTCCTTCTCATCCCCCTCTCCCTGCCAGCTGTTCTGAAGCTTATTTGGAAACAGGAAGGTAACAATTGTGTCAGTTTGCCATTCTTGAAGGACAGTCTTACAGTCAATGTGACCCTTTACCTCTACTCTGTGACCCCACTCTTTTCTTTCCCAGGGAAGAGCTGGAAGTTAGCCTATGGCCATGAGAGCCAAAGGAAGACACTGGGCATGGGGAACAAAGGAGGAAGTGTGGCTAACATGAGGAGTGACATAAGACACTGGAAGAGTCAGCTTTTTCAGAGAGATGGAGAAAAAAATGTCCATCAGTGGAAAGGCAGTAATTCTCTTGCCTTATAGCTATTTCCCCTAATAATACATTGATGGCAAAGGGGGCTGTGCCCCTTAGCAGGAGCAGGCTCAGAGGTGAGTGACAGAATCAAGGGGCAATAAGAGGCTGAAGGTATGGCCAGAGCAATGCAGTGGGTAATAACAGGTGACACCATCCAGGTCAAGAAAGCAGCATCTGATCCAGGCAAGGGTGTGCCCCCCATCAAAAAAAAAAAAATGCCATACACACTTAAGTTAAACTGCATTATTAACATTTTCTCCATCACTTTCTTAAATCTAGAAAAGCAACAAAACAATAAATCCAACCCTGACTTGTACAATTTGCCAGATTTCCAGCGTCTAAATGCTCACACTGAAAATTTAGTTATGATTGAAGCCAGCTCTGGCACCCCCCCTGGATCCAGGCTGGTGGAAGGTTCCAAGCTTTCCCATGAGGTCTGAATCTAAGCAACTGAACTGCATCTTTGAATGCCTGTGTCTGGCTTTTTTCTTTGAGCTTATCTGCAGAAATAGGGAGGTTTGCATCTGAGAAACTGAGCTGTGCCAGTTGACATCCTAGGTCTTGGCTTGCCTGTAAAATAAAGAAGATTCAAGCTGCTTCTTCTGGGTCTGGGAGAACAAGGAGAACCATTTAATGATTGTTTATTCTTTTTCTTCTGTGGTTATGAATAAATAACTGATAGAATTGTGCCATTCTCCATTGAAAAGCATGAGGAAAGGAGGGAAAAGGACGGAATTCTACTGGGTTGGGATAATAAAAATCGTGAGTCTATTTTGTTAAATCTACACACATAAAACTCTTAGAATTTTGTGGTTGCTTACACCCACAGAAGGAGTAGCACTGAGGGTAGCGGTAGTCAGCACTCTGAGAGCCATGCTGAGTCCATGTTAGCCCAGAGTGCTCTCTCAGGTTGGGTGTTGCATAAAACCATCAACCTCTCAATGGCTAATAACAGGTCCCAACCCAAGCTTCACTAGCTCATTGTTTGGGTTTTGATGACTCAGAGTGTTAAATAGCAATTGTTCCTATTCTGGTCAGAAACTCTGAGGGTCTTCCTCTCCCATTTTGATTCTTCCCAGAAGGAAAACTAGACCATTTTTTGCCTCAATTCTTGCTTAGCCTTAACTATTGAATGGGTGTTGCTCCAAATGGACTGAGACCTGGGAAAGACTTTAGTTTTAAAAGGCTAAGGTTTCCCACTGCATCTCGGACGATCGCCAGTAGTCCTGACCTATGTCTTGCTACTGGACCCCAATGATTCTGGAGGGGAGAGTGAGGTTGATGACTTTGCACAGCTCTGCCTCACTTAAATACAATTCACTCACAAGTCAAGATACCCTCCTGATGTCATTAGTCATCTTTGAGAACAAAAGACTAACGACAACAAAGGCTGAGCTTTTGATTGGCAATATCTGAGCCTTATTAGGGGAAATGAAAGGAAAAAGATCAATAATCAATACCTTCAGTGCTTTGCTCTGTATAGCCTTGCTAATCTTTTATCAGCTACAATCATCAGGATAAGAAATTACTGTGTAATTTGTAGTAAGAGCATAGTCCCAGGTTAAAAACAAAAACAAAAACAAAAAAACAAAAACAAACCCTTAGAGTAACCAAACTACGATATAGCCCTAGGAAATTCCTGTCTTAGATAACCTTAGAAGAGTAACTAGGGGGCGGCTAGGTGGAGCAGTGGATAAAGCACCAGCCCTGGATTCAGGAGTACCTGAGTTCAAATCCGGCCTCAGACACTTGACACTTACCAGCTGTGTGACCCTGGGCAAGTCACTTAACCCCATTGCCCCGAAAAAACAAAAACAAAAAAAAACAAAAGAAAAAAAAAAGAAGAGTAACTAAATCATCATAAAATGTGTTTCTTAAGTATGTGACCACAATAATCATACCTATATATTAATCTTTATATTAAAATGATAATGGGGGCAGTTAGGTGGCTCAGTGGATAGAGTACCAGCCCTGGATTCAGGAGGACCTGAGTTCAACTCCAGCCTCAGACACTTAATACTTACTAGCTGTATGACCCTGGGCAAGTCACTTAACCCCAAGTGCCTCACTAAAAAAAAAAAAAAAAAAATTGATAATGTAAGAAAGTCCTGTCAAGGGCTGATTAAGACATCACGGAAAATACAAAGTTAGGACATCACAAAGTTAGGACATAGTGATCCATAAAATCCAATCTTACATGAATCAGTTTCTAGGGGACATTGTTGCATCATACAAGGACCAAAAAAACCATATATAACTCTGAATTCTGTATCTTGGGGTCTCAGATCATACTGGGTAAACTGTAAATCCCACCTTTGTTTCTCTTAATAATTGGTATTGTTATGGGGAAAGCACCTGGGTCCTTAGGATTCCTCTGTAAAGAATTACACTCTTCAGGCAGCTAGGTGGCACACTGGATAGAGCACTGGCCCTAGAGTCAGGAGTACCTGAGTTCAAATCTGACCTCAGACACTTAATACTTACTAGCTGTGTGACCCTGAGCAAGTCACTTAACCCCAATTGCCTCACTAAAAAAAAAAATAATTACATTCTTGTACAAGTCCTAGTTAGGAGTAAAAGAACAGATTTATTGGATACAGGAGAAACTGGCCGGGAGGAAGGTTTAAAACTCTTCCCACCCCCACCCCCACTAGACTGGGGAGTGCCCTTTTATAGGTCTAAGATGGTGTGGGTGAAATGTCCCTTATTGGGTGATGGGTTGGGGGTAGTCTGGTGGTGAGTGGTTATTCTGTCCTGGTGGGTTGCAAGCAGTCTCCTACTGGCCAGTTGCTCTGTCCCCTCCTGGTGCAGCCATACCTAACAGGATTACCTCATCAAAGGGGTGAGGAGGACTGGAATGAAGGGTGGTGGTCCTGGAGCTAGCTCAGTCCAATCCGGTGATGCTTATCTCTCTGGATATGTCTGTCCTTTGGTTTAGTTTCAAGGAGAAGATTCCTTGATCTCAAGGGAAAACTCCTGGGATTTCAAGGAAAGAATTCCTTGACCTCCCCAGACAATTTCTGGGGTAACCGGGGACCATAATACTCCCATAACAGTTTCTTCATACTATCCACCTCCAAAGAAAGAACTAATATTGATAGAACACAGACTGAAACATGCTATTTTTCAATCTTTCATTTTTTTCTTTTATTCAAGTTTTCTAATACAAAATTACTAATATGGTAATATTTTACATTTTAAAAAGCCAGAGGGGCAGCTAGGTGGCACAGTGGATAGAGCGCTGGCCCTGGATTCAGGAGGACCTGAGTTCAAATCTGGCCTCAGACACTTAACACTTACTAGCTGTGTGACCTTGGGCAAGTCACTTAACCCTCATTGCCCAGCAAAAAACAAACAAACAAACAAAAAAGCCAGAGAGGCTTCCCAGTTTCTTTTTTTACAGAAGGGAACAAGTATTAATTTAGTACCCATTATGTGCTATTCACTGTGCTAAGTGCCCTACAGATATTTTCTCATATGATCCTCACAACAACCTCATGAGGTAGATGTTATTATGATCTTCATTTTACAATTGAGGAAACTGAGGTAGACAAGTTAAGTGACTTGTCTGAGGTAACATAGCTAGGAAGTGAACCCAGGCAAGTCACTAAACAGCACCAGGCACCTGAGTAGCCATGCCCCTGGGTGGTTAAACCAATAGCCGTCAAAAAGTTAACACTGAGGAAATAAATGGAAGAATTTTTTTTTTTTGGGCAGGGCAATGGGGGTTAAGTGACTTGCCCAGGGTCACACAGCTAGTGTCAAGTGTCTGAGGCCGGATTTGAACTCAGGAACTCCTGAATCCAGGGCCGGTGCTCTATCCACTGCGCCACCTAGCTGCCCAAGAATTATTTTTAAATTGTTCTTTCTGCCTATTCATAAGTAAGTCTATAAGAGGGGAATGAAAAGAAATAAACTATGTTCACTATGTAAGAGTAGATCCTTTCCTATTATACCAGTTGCTCTTAAAAAAATAAATTGTGCTTAATATCTTTTGTTTTTACCTCACCTGCTGAATTGATCATTTATGAAATTATGAAATGGGAACAGGCACACCCCATTCTTGGGGCACTTGCCAGGAAATACCATGACTGGCAGCGGGAAGCAAGGCTGCAATCACACTTTAATAAGGCACAGAGGGCGTAGATTCAAACCACACAGAAAGTACAGAGACAAGCGGCAAAAAGCAGGGAGGAACAGAGGCAGATGGTGTGAGGACAGGGATAGGGCGATAGAGGAAGGCAGGCAGTGTCGGGGAGAGAATGGAGAGGGGGAGAGGAGCAGAGGGTCTCTCCTCACCACGGATTAGAGTTGGGAGCACTGGGCAGCATGGACCCTTAAGAGATGAAGAACACTCAAGAGGCAGGAGATTTTTTTTTTTTTTGGAGGGAAGAAGGACAGACTAACTCTTATCAAGGCCACCTTGGGGTTAGTTCAATAACACATCCAAATCATATCAAAGTTGTCGGAAAAACTTTAAGTTAACACGTCCACATCATTTCAAAGGTATCAGCTCCATTTGGTGTTCTGCTGGTCTTACTGCAGATGTCAGGAACCTGTCTGAGATTTATGATTCATAGGATCAAAAGGCCCTACCAGCAAAGCCTGGATGGCTTCCCTTGATTTAGCACATATCCCCAGTTAATTTATAATACAATTTCTAAATTATGCTTCTTTGTTCTTTGGGGGTGGTTTGTGCATGACTTCTAGTTCCCCTTTGCAATCTTACTTCCCATTATAGCCCCTTTATACCAGCTATTTATAAACTTTATATACTGACTAGAAGGCAAGGGAGGGGTGGTCAGGGGGACCAGAATAAAATAAATTTTTTTTATTTTTTTTGTTGTTGTTGGGCAATGAGGGTTAAGTGACTTGCCCAGGGTCACACAGTTACAAAGTGTCAAGTGTCTGAGGCCAGATTTAAACTCGGGTCCTCCTGAATCCAGGGCCAGTGCTTTATCCACTGCGCCACCTAGCTGCCCCAGAATAAGATAAAATTTTAAGACACCTACATTTCCTTCTGTGTTCTGCCAGCCTCTTTCAGAGTACTATCCTTTATGATTTAAAAAGAAAAAAAAAGAGGAAGAAAGCAAAGTTCACCAAAAATAACTAATCTATCAGAAAAATCTGGTGTTAATATGTAATATTCCATACCCGAGGTCTTTGGGAGTTCTTATACCTCTTCTTTGGAACCAAGTTTGGTCATTGTCATTTTACAGCATTGAGTTTTGATTGTTTATTACTATTTTTGTTCTTTCCATTTACATTGTTGTAGTCATTGGGTAAATTGATTTCTTCGTCCTGCTTTATGGCATGGCTCTTGAAAAAAGGACTGATCGGTAGAAAAAAGAAGAAGAGAAAATAAGATTGAAACTATAGCCACAAAATTCTTTAGAAAAAAACAAGGTACCCAACTACTAAAGAGGCTACGAAACTAAATTGAGAAGGCACAAAGCAAGTCGATTTAACAGAAATCTAAAAGGGGATTTGTAAGGAAAGGAATGAGAAAATTAGCGGGGCAAGGAATAAATTCAAATTAAACTCATATTTGTTCAATCATAGGATCACAGATTTAGAGCTGAAAGGGATCTTAAAGGCTCTTTTTATAGATGAGGAAACTGAGGTCAACTGAGGTGAAGTAATTTGCCTAGGGTCACACACACTATGCATCTAAGGCAGAATTCAAACCAAGGTATTCTTTCAGGGGAGGCAATAAAGGTTAAATGACTTGCACAGGGTCATACAGCTAATAAGTATCTGAGGTTGGATTTAAACTCAGGTCCTCTTGACTCTAGGGTAGGTGCTCTATCCACTGCCCTTCATACCTGCCCCTAACTAAGGTATTCTTGACTTTCGAAGCCCAGCATTCCATCCATTGCCCCACCTAGTTACTCTGGACAGAAAACCTCGCTAAGTGATGAAATGGATGCAAAGTCTAGGTTAAATGGGGTACTTGCCCTCATAACACTTATAATGTGGAAATGAAAAAAGACATAACAAACATCTAATTATAAAATGAAATGACCTTATGTTGTAAATATCTTAGAGAGGTACAAAAGTCAACTCCCAGACATGTGGACCTTTGAGGAGAGAAGTGACCTTGGAGATAATTTCATCTAATCCTTTTATTTTATAGATGAAGAAAACATGGTTCAGACTGGTTCTCAAAATGGACTAACAGCACAGGCATCCCTATATAACATGGCTCCAACCAGTCTCTCTTCAAATTAATATCACTAATGTTGTTTGTTCTTTGTTTCAAAGAGGACCAATGACATCGCTGGGTGATAGTTTGACTTGCACATGAATTGGGTTTAAATGAGGCAGAGATGTACAAAGTTGTCAGCCCCACTTTCTCTTTCAGTCATCAAAGTCCAGTGACAGGACAAAAGTCAAGATGACTGATGATGTCCTACATATTTGATGTTTGCCCAAGCTCTAAGCACCCCACAGCCCCTGCTTCAGCCACCTTTGTGGCCATTGGAATGAATTGTTCTCATTTGCCCATTCCGCTGGGGCAAGTCTTGGGGTAGACGTCCCCCTAACTCACTGATGACCTACTGGTTACTCTCAACCTGGTTTAGCCCACCTTCAGACAGTTTAACTATGTGGCCACTGTACCTGCTACAGTTTCTTGGTGCCAGAGCTATGAGTTGGGTGAAAGGAGGACACCAAAAGTGGATGGGCAGTCCTGAAAAGGGCTCAGCAAGTACTGGTCTCCCTGAACACTCCATACATCCCTAGTACATTATATATCCCTAATATAAACAACTCACTATAGCAGTCTAAAACACCAATTGGGGTAATTGCCAAGTACAAGTCAGCTGGATAGCTACTAGCTGAGCAGTGTTCACTCTCTCAACCTATTTCCTCATCTATAAATGAAATGATTGGACTGGATGACCTGTAAGGTTCCTTCTAGTTCTAAGTTCTAGTTCTGTGATCCTATGATCACTTTCTCTAAACCCCCTGGAACATTATTTCACCTAACTAGGTGGGGAAGTGAATAGAGCCCTAGACTTGGAGTCAGGAAGACTTGAGTTCAAATCTAACTTCAAACACTTAACAGCTATGTGACCTCAGGAAGTCCCTTGCCCTCTGCTTCAGTCTCCCCATCTGTAAAATGGGAATAATAGGGTCAACCTTTCAGTGCTGGCATGAGGATAAAATGAAAAAATATTATTAAAGCACTACTTAAATGCTAGCCACTATTACTAACTTCCTATTTTCACAAAACCAGTGAATGTAGGCATATGAACATCACCTTATACTACGATTTTCAAAATGTTATTTAATGAGGGGGCAGCTAGGTGGCACAGTGGATAAAGCACTGGCCTTGAATTCAGGAGAACCTGAGTTCAAATCTGGCCTCAGACACTAGACACTAGCTGTGTGACCCTGGGCAAGTCACTTAACCCTCATTGCCCCACCCCCCAAAAAATGTTATTTAATGAAAAAAGATCCAGAAAATGCCATATTAGCCTACCTATATTACTGTTGGGGGAAGAGAAAAAAGGACAAATGACAAAGTATTTCTATTGTAACTAAAAACTCAAGCCCATTTGTTCTCCTCACCAATAACTCCCTGTTGGTGGAAACTGAATACTTAATATTCCATGCCTAAGTGAGGGGTAGAGTTGGTAAGAGCTTGGGAGAGGAGAGAAGCCTTCTGGCTTCCAACTTTGAGAAACAAGATACAAAGTACTTGATCCTCTTTAAGGAGAAGTCACTGGAAGAAGAGAAAAAACTCCACAAAGAAGCTCAGTCATGTCCCTATCACCAGTTTACCAACACTAGGGACTTCTGGAAATTTCCCCTGTGTTGAAACCTGGGACTCTATTTCTTGGCTAAGCTGAGCTATCTTTCTCTCAGCCAGAGAGCTCAATTGCTCTATCTATTATCTGATATATTCTCCTTGGCATAACTTCTCTCATTTCTGTTTGCTAGCAGTCTGGATAAATGAGCTTATTTGTTCCTCATTATATGTCGTCTTTATGTAACTGGCATTTTAGTGGGAAAGGAGTCAAGCCTTGGTTATATTGCTTGGGGCAGTTTCCCATTAAGGGAAAGGGATTAGGAGCAGAGCTTGAACCTAAAAATAATTTTCCCAAACAATATTTATGGGGACAAAGAGCTATAATTCTAAGCTCATGCCCTCTTCTCTAAGGAAAGGAGAATGACTACTCATGTGACTCCAACCTCTTCCTCCTCTCTCCACAGGAATCAAAGTCTCCCTTGAAGAAGGGTGAAGGAGGAGAAGATGCTAGTGATATCATTTCACATCTCCTTTGGGGCCACATCTAGACATACCCATGTGGACACAAATAAACTTAATGGGCAACACACACTCACATACCTTACGTGGTAACAGTAATAAGAGCATTAAACATAGTTGACAGTTATAAAGAATTAATTTTTAATATTTCCCTTCTCAGCTGAAGGAAAGGACACTAAAATACTAAGCAAGATGATTGTGTCCAGATCATTATTTGTTTTGTGGTTTGTTATGGTGTGTGTGTGTGTGTGTGTGTGTGTGTGTGTGTGTGTGCATGCACACATATGCATATAAGTGTGGTAGAGGGACTGGGGGGAGAATGTTCTCTTTTTTTCAGGTCAGAACAAGTTCATGCTTAAAAGAGAGAATAATATTATCATCTGAGTTCAGATGCAGTTCAAATTAAGATATTCGTGTTCTACCTTGAGTTCAGCTCAGCATCCTGCTGAGCACTAAGAGTCATGTAACAGAAGAAGAAGACATCTGCATGGAGATTTTTTGGAGCTCCCCAATGGGCCTCATGCCATATATTGTGTGGTAAAAAATTATGCTCGTATATCCAATTTTGAATCTCACAATTGCAATATCTCTGACCTCCATAAAAAATCTTCCAAATTTAGGACCTGAATTCACTACCAACCACTAGAAATCTTGGAATATTACAGAAACCCTTGACTTCCTTCAGTTCCTGGTGCCCCCAGCATGCATCAGGGGAATGGGGCAAATAAACTATCAGAGACCTTGGGTAAATAATGAAAAATGATCATCTGACCACAGAGACAGATGTAACAGTACAGGGAAGAAAATGAGAATAATTCTGAGCAGGGCTTTCTGATTTATGGGCTTCTGCGACTTTCTATATGTGAGTGTGCTTGGAAATAGAGATTGAAGTTGCTGAGCTGACCCTTAGTAGCAGAGCAGACCAGAAATGTGGAGTGTAATTCTGATGAAGAGTGGGGAGAGAGGACTCAAGGGGAGAATCAATGATCTCTGTTCTCAGCCTTGAATCCAGTTGGAGCTTGGGAGCCATTTACAATTAAACTTCAGTGATTAGGAAATAAAACAAGTTGTGGTATGGAGAAAGTATAGAAAGATAGTGTACGGGGGCAGCTAGGTGGCACAATGGATAAAGCACTGGCCCTGGATTCAGGAGTACCTGAGTTCAAATCCGGCCTCTGACACTTGACACTTACTAGCCGTGTGACCCTGGGCAAATCACTTAACCCCCATTGCCCCACAAAAAAAAACAAAAACAAAAACAAAAAATAAACAAAAAAAAAGAAAGATAGTATACTTAAACTCTAGCCAGGATGAGATGATTCGGCCCATAGGGCCCCAATTTAGATGGCACTGACATCATGTATACCTTCAGCAGATAGAAGCTATGACCTATTCAACAAGAAGAATTAAATAAAATAGGAAGCTACCAGATGCTATATCTCATAGTTTCCATAGGGTATCTCTCTCCATTGGGTTTTGTGAACTGAGATCCAAGGCTTCTCCCCTCCTTCAAATGAATTTGTCTTAAAATGTTGTTCCAGGTGTGTGGTTTTTTTATACATGATATAATGGACCAAAAGCTGCCCTCGGAAGGAAGATATGGGCTTAAGTCCTGGTTCTGACCCTGAGCAAGTCACTTAATTTCTATTGCTTTAGGTAACTGTACGACTACAAGTTGTAGAGACGGTACTAACCTGTACTGGTAGATGAAGTGTCATTGTCTGAGTGTTCTCCATACTAATGAAACCACAGGTTCAGTCCCCACTCCTATCCTTTTATGGGAACCAAAATCTCCTGTTATGACTGCAATAGAAATTCCCCATCATGAACACCATCTTCTGTTTCTTTTCTTCTTGTTCTTGTTCTTCCTTTTCTTCTTCTAGTTCTTTTCCTTCTTGTTCTTTCTCCTCCTCCTCTTCCTCCTCCCCCGCCTCTTCCTTCTCCTCTTCCTCCTTCTCATTCTTCGTCCTCTTCCTGTCACTGTTGTTGTTGTTCTTCTTCTTCTTCCTCTTCTTCCTGTTGTTGTTATTGTTGTTCTTCTTCCTCCTCTTACTCTTGTATTTGTTTTTCTTATTCTGTTCTTGTTTTTCTTGTTCTTTTTCCTCTTCTTTTTCTCCTCCTCCTTTTCTGTCTTCCTCTGTGTCTGTCTCTATCTCTTTGTCACTTTCTCTTATGAGAGCAAGAACTAGAAGGGACCTCAGAGGCCATTTGGCCCAGTGACCTCATTTAACAGATCAGGGAAATGGGGACCCAAGACCATGGGATTGGAAGTAGGAAGTATCAGGTCAGATGTGAGCCTCAGTGCTATGATGTTAGAGCCAATGATCTTTCCACCAAGTTAAGAAAGTGACCGAAGGGTGAAAGGAAGTAATACTTCCCAAAGAGTGACTCCTCTGGGGGCAGCTAGGTGGTGCAGCGGATAAAGCACTAGCCCTGGATTCAGGAGGACCTGAGTTCAAATCCAGCCTCTGACACTTGACATTTATTAGCTGTGTGACCCTGGGCAAGTCACTTAACCCTCATTGCCCCGCAAAAATAAGTTAAAATACATTTTTTTTAAAAAAGAGTGACTCCTCTGGCAAGGAGAGAGCTAGAAGATGGCTGTGATTGAAATCACTGAAGGGAGTACCCATCCCAGTGAAATCACAAATGAGTTGAGTATTGTATAGTGGGTAACATACTGAATTTGGGGGCAGATAATCTGAATTTAATCCTGGATCTTTCACTTAGTACCCATGTGACTTTAGGCAAGTAACTTACCTGAACCTCTGTTTCCTCTTTGGCAAAATGTATGTTTCAGGGTTGGGAGTGGGAGAAGGGAAGGTTTGGACTAGATTAGCCCCAAGGTCCCTTCTAATTCTGAATCTATCATCTTATGTATGAACACAGAACTTGCTAACCCTTTGGTTAGCTGTTCTCTCCTGATACAAAGTGCATGGATGTATGGGATGTTCAGGAAAAACTACCACCTCTGGTATGAGGGCTGCTCATCTACCTTGGGTGTCTACCTGTCACCCAACTCTCACCTGTGGCTCCATGAAGCTAGAATGCACAGCAGCAGCACCCAGTGAAACTGTTTCTCTAGATGGGCTAAACTAGGTTGAGGGTAACCAACAGGCCTCAAAAACCCTCAGTGGGTTAGGCATGTAAAGATTTCTCCGATGGGATGGGCAGATGACGATTTGTTCCAACAGCCATAAAGACAGCTGAAGCAGACTCTCTGGGTCACTTAGAGCTTGGTCAGACCTTTGCCCTGCCATGGACTTGGATGATTGGGAGAGAATGTGAGGCTGACACCGCCTCACTTAAATCCGATTCTCCCATGAGTCAAGATACCATCCACGATGTCATTGGTCCTCTTGGACAAACAGCAACAAACAAGAACAGCACGGATATGCTTTGGGAGACCAGGGCTGGTAGGTGTTTATTTGTCTTAAATATTTTGTTGATGGCTTTTTTCTTTGTCACAGTTATTTGAACAATACCACACTCCAGAATGAACTGTCCCTCGTGACAAAGACACCTGATACAGTGACTGAATCCGACTGTTCGGACCTATTTGCCTTCCACCTCCCTACCATGAAGGAGGAAATATGCTTCACTTAACTGTTCTCTAAGACCTCCAGGGGGTTTTCAATTATTCTGAGAATAGCTTCCTTTTAGTAATCTATTCATTTTTCTTGTTGAAGTCATTGTAAATGCAGCACCCAGTCCTCATTTGCTCAATTTAGAACTCAGGTGTCAGATTGGAGCCCTAAGATTCAAGGTACTCTATGGGTTCACACTCCTAAAGGTATATAGCTAATGAGTTCCCACCAATGTATTTTCCTTTAATAGTCAGTAGACACAATTAGCTCAAAGCAAAGGCATCACAAGAGTAACAACAGAAGCATTCTCCCCAGAAACCTGGTGCATACTATCCTCATATCAACACACTGAGAGAAGAGTGAGAACATACTTGGAATATGTTTGGGGGGGGTTTTTTGTTTGTTTGTTTGTTTAGGCAATCGGGGTTAAGTGACTTACCCAGGGTCACACAGCTAGTAAGCGTCAAGTGTCTGAGGCTGGATTTGAACTCAGGTCCTCCTGACTCTAGGGCCGGTGCTCTATCCATTGTGCCACCTAGCTGACCGATGTATTTGGAGTATGCTGGCTGACAGGTGCGTGTGTCAGGAGCACAGGTTGCCAAGACAACGCTCTGACACTCTAGGACCTGATACCCTTTCTCTTCTCTTGATGTCTTTGTGCTGCTTCCCCTGAAGTCAGTGTCTCTGCTAGTCACTTCATTCATATGGGTTTCCTAGGCCCATTCCTCTTCACAGCTCAATTCTTGAGGGCCAGTATTGCCTTCCTTCTCAATTCATAGACAAAACATTTCTCAGAAATATCTCCTGCCTCATTTCTTTACACCCACTGTCTTCTGGGTGTTATGTCTCCTACTGGGTACATAGCTCCATAACAAGATATAATGAGAAACAGAGGTGGACAGTGAGGTGGAGAGACATTCTTTCTCCCTGCTAAGAAATAAGGAAGAAATTTCAAGAGCTTGGTTCTTCTTCTATAGCTGGCTCTCTGTTATCAGGGGTTACACTCCTGGGAACATTTTCCTTCCTTCTACCTTCTTGGAGAGTATGTCACACCTTTTAAAATGTAACCAGAAGGGGGCAGCTAGGTGGGGCAGTGGATAGAGCACCAGCCCTGGAGTCAGGAGTACCTGAGTTCAAATACAGCCTCAGACACTTAACACTAGCTGTGTGATCCTGGGCAAGTCACTTAACCCCAATTGCCTCACTAAAAATAAATAAATAAATTTTTTTTTTTAAATGTAACCAGAGGGGTAGATAGGTGGCTCAGTGGATAGATCACTGGCCCTGGAGTCAGGTGTACCTGAGTTCAAATCCGGCCTCAGACACTTAACATTTACTAGCTGTGTGACCCTGGGCAAGTCACTTAACCCCAATTGCCTCACCAAAAAAAAAAAAAAGTAACCAGGGTCATAGCCAATCCTTGGTCAGCCAATGGCTAGCTGCCCTTTCATTCCATCAATTCTAATCTTAGAATGTCTTCAAATTTTGTAAAGGGGTAAGAAAGTATAAATCCTTTTTTTTTTTGCATATCTATATTTCATTTCAGAGGTTCCTTGAAAATCTCAACCCTATGGGAAATGCATCAGAGAAAGAATTTACAGATTATTTATTTAATAAATTACAAGAAATTGAACCCTGAAACTATAAATGACCACCATGTAAATCCTTGTTTAAATTGCATTTAAGACCATGACACCTCAATGTCTGTTACCAACTCATTATCTTGTATAATATCATCTACTGGACTTGGAAGATATAGGAGGATAGAATCAGTTATCAGGGTTATCCTTTTTGTTTTTGTTTTTTTGCAGGGCAATGAGGGTTAAGTGACTTGCCCAGGGTCACACAGCTAGTAGGTGTCAAGTGTCTGAGGTCAGATTTGAACTCAGGTCCTCCTGAATCCAGGGCTGGTGCTTTATCCACTGTGCCACCTAGCTGCCCCCTCAGGGATATCCTTGATCACCTCCTTCCTCACCACCACCACCACCACCACTACTTTGAGTTTATATCAATCAATATTTTATCTGTTGTATTGTGGATAATGCTGGTCTTGTTCTGATAGAGAGTACTGGTTGAGTTCTCCAGGATAGTCTAAGTTTTATATCTGTTTGGTAGGTATTTATTGTCTTCTTATATATAATGCTACATATAATCCTACCACTGGGCTTCAATGATTCTGGAAGAGAGAGTGATTTTTGGTAACTCTGCCTCACTTAAACCCAATTCATGTACAAGTCAAGATATCACCCATGATGTCATTAATTCTCTTCATAAATGAAGAACAAACAACAACAAACATATATAATTCTAACTATCAGATTGCCTAATATTGTTAGGTGGACAGTCTGCAGTGATGTGCTACACTGTTTACATTATTTCCTTGCATAATCTACATTGATCATCAAATCTGGACTCTTTTCAATAATTTATGGTGAAAATGTCCTGATCCTGATTAGCCATCATAAACCTTTCTCTTTCCACAAAGATATCCTCATGACTCAGCTATTTATTCAATGCTTCTTTGTTGACATACTGCTGGGGGAGATCATGCAGATGTTCATGGGCACATAAAGGGCCCTTTGATTCCCCACTTGGACCTTAGCTGTTTCATAGGCACCAGCTAGAAATGAGCCAATTTCACTTACATTTGACATTTGATAGCAGCATGAAGCTGCTATCATCCATTACTATTGTCTGGTGAAGCCATCAATCTCTTCTCATTCCAAAAGTAATTCTGTAGGTTTTTGACCTACATGTGCTCTAAAATGCTAAAATGCTCTATCATGCGCTCTAAAAATGTTTAACAATTTTCTTCCTCCTTTTCAGAGAGGAAATGCTAATTTTCTATAACTGCCTTATGGTCATAGACCATTGGGTTTCATGAATATTATATGGTTTTTTTATAATTCTTTCCAAATCTAATGTGGTCAATTTTACAATTTCAAGAGTGTATATCAAAACTAGTATTACACAAGTGTTGGTTGTTTTAGATGTGTTGTTCTCATTCAGTTTTGATTTCAGGATGCCAATCAGTCTCTTAACAAATTCAGCTATAGCCTTCTTCTCCCTGATACCTTTATACTCAATGTGTCCTACCTGGAGGAGACCAATGTACTTGTAAGTACTCCCTTCATCCACTAGTTTAGTGATGCTTCAAGGTTAAGGATCAAAACCTTCAGTCTCTATTTTTGGAATATGTTAAAAAATTTACACTTATTAGATCTAAATGATATTTTCATTTTATTGGAATAAGATAACATGAGGTAATGTGGCTTTTTAATGTTTTTCCAGTGGAGTTATAAGCAATTAATAAGATGATTTAGTAAGCCTCCCTCTTAAGTTTGGAAGCCTTGGTTAGTTATTTTTAGGTGAAACAATAATGGATTTAAGCTAGACAGAACTCTAATGAACTTAAGCTCTCCCTCTGAAAAATATCACATTTTTAAAGTCAATTATTTTTGACATTGTGCTGGTGGGGGCAGCTAGGTGGTGCAGTGGATAGAGCACCAGCCCTGGATTCAGAAGGACCTGAGTTCAAGTCTGGCCTCAGATGCTTGACACTTACTAGCTGTGTGACCCTGGGCAAGTCACTTAACCCTAATTGCCTCACCAAAAAAAAAAAAAAAAAGACATTGTGCTGGTGGTATTTTTTAAGTGGATAACAGTTTTATTATTTTTTAATGGAGCCTAAAGTTCCATGAGAGCAGGTAACAGAGAAATCTCATGCTAATATTAGTATTAATAGTATTTTTAAAACAGGACTAGATCAAAGATATGGCAAATGCAAAAATGAGTGTTAAAGTGAATTTTAGAAGCTATTTTCTAGAGCAGATTTTAGCTGCTATCTAGCCTATAATCTTATCCCTGACAAATGGTCATCTAGTTTTTACTAAAAGACCTCCAATGAGGGGAAGCCTATTGCTTCCTGAGGGGTCCTATTCCACTTTGGGTTAACTAGAATGCTTAGAAAGTCTCTCCTCACCCCATGCCTAAATTTGCAAGCCTAAATTAGCAGTTTTCACTCATTGCCCCTTGTTTGGTTCTCTGTAACTAAACAGGATAATTCAAATCTTTCTTCCAAGGGACAGGTGTATTGAAATATATATGTGTGGGGCAGCTAGATGGCGCAGTGGATAGAGCACCGGCCCTGGATTCAGGAGTACCTGAGTTCAAATCCGGCCTCAGACACTTAACACTTACTAGCTGTGTGACCCTGGGCAAGTCACTTAACCCCAATTGCCCCGCAAAAAAAAAAAAAAGAAAGAAATATATGTGTGTGTGTATGTATATATATACATATATACATATATACATATATATACATATATATACATACACATATACATACACATACACATACACATACACATACACATACACATACACATACACATACACATACACATACACATACACATACACATACACATACACATATACATATACATATACACACATTGTACTCTGATTTCTAGGCAGAAGCCTGCCTGGAACAATTTTATTCAGTTTATCATTATTCTAGGGCAGCTAGGTGGTACAGTGGATAGAGCACCAGCCCTGGATTAAGGATGACCTGAGTTCAAATCTGGCCTCAGACACTTGACACTTATCAGCTGTGTGACCCTGGGCAAGTCACTTAACCCCAATTGCCTCACCAAATAAAATAAAAGAAAAACAGTAAGACTATATCATTATTCTATATTCAAGACATTTCTAACCTAGAGAAAAAGACAGCTAAACTACCATGATTTCTGTATATCTGCTGACTTGTCTCTCTGTCCCAAGATAACTTAGGTGACATTTATAGGAATCTTAAAGAAGAAAAACATCAAAAGTTAAAATATAGCTTGAGGTTAATATTACAAAATGATCATCACTCCATTGGTTGTATAAATAAAACTATAGAATGACACTTTGGATTGAAGTTAGTGTGGTTTTCATAACTGTACACTACAACCAAGTTGTGACCAGTCATTAATAACTTAGAATATAATCCCAGGAAAATTAGGCAAGTAGCCCACAGTACTATATTTGAAATAATGAATAAGGAGACAATTTCTGTATTCCAAGACTTGGGGGGTTGGGGGTGGAGTTTAAGAATGGGTTTATATGATTCATTGTTTTTATAGCTTTTTTATTTATTCTATCAGTCTTTAACAAATGTTTGTTGCTGTATTTTTTTCAGTGTATCATTGCTTTACTGCCCTTTTAGTATTGGAATTTAGTTGGAAAAATAAAATGTTTACTTCTAAAAAAAAAAATAAAATAGTTAGACACTGGAACATGAGGCTGCTACAGAAGTTTTCTCAGTTCATCATCAATTGTGCTCCTGAAGTAAACAAAGGGACCTTCTCCCTATGATCAATATCTTAATCATTTCTCATGAGGGAAAGGTACCAAAGGGCCAATTGATTCTGGTAATGGTCAAAGAGGAAAATACTCCAAGATGCATCAATACCCTGATCATTTCCTATGTGGGGAAGGCAATGATCTAAATAAGACAAGAATTATTCTATACTATACTAGATTGTGAGGTAGCTGGATGGCCCAGTGGTTAGAACACTGAGCCTGGAGTCAGGAAGACCTGAGTTCAAATTGGGCCTCAGACACTTACTAGCTGTGTGACCTTGGGCAAAGTCACTTAACCAGTTTACCTTAATCCACTAGAAAAGGAAATGGCAAACCACTCTAGTATCTTTGCCAAGAAAACCCCATGGACTGTATGGTCCACTGGGTCACAAAGAGTTGGATAGGACTCAACTACAACAATATGCCATGCTGTGTTATGGAGATTTTTCCAGTTACACTGTGTACTATGCTATACCATGCTGTTCGAGGATATGCTGTAAATGAAGACTTTAATATGTTTTCATGCCTGTAAATACTGGAAGATGACCATTGTATCCCCTCCTAAATCTTTTCTTCACCAAGCTAAAAGTCTCCAGGTTCTTTAGCTTCTTTCAGCATGATCTCAAGGACCTTCACCATCCTGAACTCCCCTCTTGACATTTTCTAATATATCAGTGTCCTTTCTAAAATGTAACACATAGTGTACAACATGGTACTCTACATCATCAGACCAGATAAAAGTGCAGTAGCGCAGGGATGTCCCTAGTCATAGACATCTTTAAGTCTCTTCAATGCAACTTAAAATTGTATTAACATTTTCAATTGGCATATCACCCTGCTGACTCACACTGGGCTTATAGTCCATTAAACCACCCCCCCCATATCTTTTTCTTTTCAGTTGACTTGTTAGTCACAGCTGCCTTACTGTGCAATTGTGAAGGTTTGAACTCAAGTATATGACTTTGTATCTGTAGCATCCCTAGCCCAAGGCAGCTTAGGACCATTTTCTGAAGAACAACCCAATGGCACAGCTTGGACAATGGAAAATATGATTTTTTAAAAAAAGTATCATTTTCAATTATATGTAAAAACAACTTTTTAACATTCTCTTTTAAAATTTTGAGTTCCGTTGCTGAAATAAAATTTTGAGTTCCAAACCTTTTCCTGCTCTCGTTCCCCTTCCCCTTCCCTCAGAAAGCAAGTAATTTAATATAGATTATACATGTGTGATCATGCAAAACATATTTCCATATGAGTCATGTTGTAAAAGAAAACACAGACACTTCTCCTCCTTAAAATGAAGAAAAATAAAGTTTTTGAAAGCATACTTCAGACTTATGGAAACTGCAATACATTTACAAGGAAAGAACTGATAGTATCTGAAAACAGATTGAGGCATATTTTTTTTGATAGTTCCTTAATCTGAAGTTTTGTTTTAGTCTGTTTTCTTTCACAACCTGGCTAATGATGTGGAGATGTTTTGCATGACTACTCATGTATAACTTATATTGAATTGCTTGAGTTCTTGGTGGGGGGAGGGGGGAGGAAGAGAAGTTGGAACACAAAATTTTTAAAAGTTGATGTCAAAATTTGTTTTTTTGCTGGGCGATGAGGGTTAAGTGACTTGCCCAGGGTCACACAGCTAGTAAGTGTCAAGTGTCTGAGGCTGGATTTGACCTCAGGTCCTTCTGAATCCAGGGCCAGTGCTTTATCCACTGTGCCACCTAGCTGACCCTATAAATATTTTTTATACAATTCTTTTTCCCTTTTCTCTTTTTCACAGTTACTATTGTTAATTGTTTCCCTCCATCATATTCTCTTCCCCATGATATTTAGTCTATTATCTACCTTCTTTCACCCTATCCCTCCTCAAAGGGGATTTGCTTCTGACTGCCCCTCCCCCAATCTGTCCTCCCTTTTTTTACCCCTCCCTCCTTATCCCCTCCTATTTTCCTGAAAAGTTAAATAGATTACTCCACCCAATTGAGTGTGTATGCTATTCCCTCATTGAGCCAATTCTGATGAGTGTAAGGCTCATTTACTGCCCTGCTCCTCTCCCATCTCTCCCCCCCACTCCATAAGCCCTTTCCTGTTTCTTTCATGTGGGTTTCACCCCATTCTACCTTTCCCCTTCCCCCTCCCCCAGTGCATTCCTCTCACCCCTCAGTTTTACCCTAAAGATGTCATCATGGGGCAGCTAGGTGACACAGTGAACAAAGCACCCACAGTAGACCCAGGAGGACCTGAGCCCAAATCCATCCTTAGACACAAGGCACTCACCTACTGCATGACTCCAGGCATGTCACCCAACTCCAACCACCCCACAAAAAAAAATAGACAAAACATACTTTACAGATATCATCCTTTCATAATCAATTCCCACCTGTGCCCTCTGTCTAAATTTATTTCTATCATCTGCCCTAATACTGAGAAAGTTCTTATGAGTTAGATGTATCATCTTCCCATGTAGGAATGTAAGCAGTTTGACCTTTTACTATCCCTCTTAATTTTTTTTCCTGTTTACCTTTTTATGCTTCTCTAGGGTCTTATATTTGAAAGTCAAATTTGCCATTCAGTTCAGGTCTTTTCATCATGAATACCTGAATGTCCTCTTTTTCTTTAAAATCCCATTTTTTCCTCTGAAAGATTATACTTGGTTTTGCTGGATATGTAATTCTTGGTTGTAATCCCAATTCCTTTGCCCTCTGGAATATCATATTCCATGTCCTCCAGTCCTTTAATGTAGAAGCTGCTAGATCTTGTGCTATCCTGACTGGGGCTCCACAGTCTTCCTAGCTCCACTAGGGCTTCACATTCTTTCTTTTTGGCAGCTTGCAATATTTTCTCCTTGAACTGGGAGCTCTGGAATTTGGCTATGATATTCCTGGGAGTTTTCCTTTTTGGATCTCTTTCAGGAGGTGATCAGTGGATTCTTTCCATTTTTATTTTACCTTCTGCTTCTAAAATACCAAGGCAATTTTCCCTGACAATTTCCTGGAAAATGATGTCTAAGCTCTTTCCTTGATCATGGTTTTCAGGTATTCCAATAATTTTCAAATTATCTCTCCTGGATCTATTTTCCAGGTCAGCTGTTTTTCCAAGGAAATATTTCACGTTGTCATTTGGATTTGTTTTATTGTGTCTTGATTTCTCATAAAGTCATTTGCTTCTATTTGCTCAATCCTAATTTTTAAGCAAGGCTTTTCTTCAGAGAGCTTTTGTACCTCCTTTTCCATTTGGCCAATTTGGCTTTTCAAGCTGTTGACTTTTTCATGACCCTCCTGCATCATTCTCATTTATCTTTCCATTTTTTTCCCTCTACCTTTCTTACTTTATCTTCAAAGTCCTTTTTGAGCACCTCTATGGCCTGAAACCAATGCATATTTTTCTTGGAAGCTTTGGATGTAGGAGCCCTGACATTGCTATCCTCTTCTGAGGGTGCACCTTAATCTTCCTTGTCACTAAAGAAACTTTCTATGGTCCTCACCTTTCTCTGTCTATTCATCTTGCCTGTCTTTTACTTGACTTTTAGCTCCTTAAAGTGGGGCACTTCTTCCAGGCTGCACTTTCCCAAGCTTCCGGGGGTCCCAAGTGGTATGATTTAAGGAGGGGCAGGTTCTTCACTTGCCTGGCCTGTTTCCTGGTCCACAGATAGCCCCAGGCCAACTTGCTAATTAACCAGACAGCAAAACTTTGTTTGCTGTGCTTGTTAGTGCCAACGGAATCTGTGCCCTCCCCAACCTGGGCCACTGCTACTCAAGCCTATTTCCTGGTTCCCAGCAGGGGTGAAACACCCAAGTTCCACCTCAGCACCAGCAGAGACCCCTGTAATCTCCCCCCTGCCAACCGCTCAGCCCTCTCACCAGTCTGTGAGCTTAGTTCCAGATGACATTGGCACTACAGCTGATCCAGAGGCACTGGGGGTCTCTTTGCCTGGCTCAGCCTGCCAGACTGGATCTGTGTCAGCATGACTGTGGGGTTGAGCTCCACTCCTGCTTCATCACAGCAGTCCCTTCCTGCCACTGCCCCTGTGGTTTTTCTTTTTAATTGTTCCACAATAATGTCTTATTTTTAATGCAATTTTAAGAACTAGAATGTCCTACATCCATGAATTTCCCCCCCAAAAAATTTATTCTTACCACTTTAAGAGCCTTCTTTTTAAACCATTCTTGATGTTTATTTAGAGGCAGGATGTTGTAGTAGAACAATCACTGGACTTGGACTCCAGAAAGCTCTGGGTTTGAATTCTGCCTCTAGTACCTACTAACTAGGCAGCCTTGGACAAGCAAATCCCTATGTTTCATTTTCTTCATCCATATACTGGGGAAAATACCAACAATCTCTACTCACAGGGCTGTTGTGAAGATCAAATGAGATAATATGTGTATGGGGTATGCTGGTGCCAGCCTGAGCCAGTAAGAGCTGATTGTTAAATTTTCAGTATGAAAATTCATACTCATGCTGCAGAAAGAAGCTAACTACAAATCAAGGTTTCATTTATTGTTTTGTTGATTTCTAGACTTAAGAAAGTAATGGAGAAAAGTGTTAATAATAAGGATTAATTTTGGGGGGCAGCTAGGTGGCACAGTGGATAGAGCACCGGCCCTGGAGTCAGTAGTACCTGAGTTCACATCTGACCTCAGACACTTAACACTTACTAGCTGTGTGACCCTGGGCAAGTCACTTAACCCCAATTGCCTCACTAAAAAACAAAAAACAATAATAAGGATTAATTTTTAAAGTGTGTCTTAAGTACAAATTTCTGGGGAGCTGGCTGTTAATCATTTACTAACATGCTACTGGGTGTAAAGCACTTTGCAAATATTGTTATACAAATGTCTGTGTGACCAGGAGTCTCAGGTAAATCTCTAAGACTTGCCTGTTATGGATCTGTTACAAACCCATCCAGTTCTTAGTATGTGCCTAGCACTCAGTAGGCACCTAATAAATGTTTATTGACTGAGGAACTAATTGACTGACTAAATTGTCTCATGGAAGGCACTCTCATTCATGGAATCCTCACAATGAGAGTTTCCACATCTATGAAATAATAAGTCCTTGACATATTGATATACAGGATATGCTGAGGATCTTAGCAGTTTTAAGTTTTAATAGCTATTAAGTGCCAGTTATTACAATTATTATAATTGTTGATGGAAATTTTACCAGAGTGTATTATAAATTTCCTTGCCTGCTTAAACAAAGAATACTGAACTTTAATGAAACAATGCCATAATTATGATTTATTATGTGGTATTTTAAGACAGTGAGAGGCAGTGTGGCATGAGAGAGACAGAGACCCAGAGTCAGAGACAGAGAGACAGAAAGACACAAAGGGGGAGTGGTTCTTGGAGTCAAGAAGATATGGATTCAAGTTTCTCCTCTTAAGCATCCTGGCTATGTGACCCTTGGCAACCCTCCTAACTTTTCAGAGTCCCAAGCAACTCTCTAAAACAATTAAGTTGCAGAGATATTCTGTATGTAGCCTACTTTGTACATACTTGTTTGCTGTCTCCACTATTAGATTGTAAGCTCCTTGAGGGCAGGGACTGTCTGTCTCTTGTCCCTTTTTGTATCCCCAGCACTAAATCTAGTGCCTGATAGATAGTAGATGCTTAATAAATGTTGATTGATTGAGATGCTGCTAGTCTACATGGGTAGAAGTTCCTCATCTATGCTGATTAAAATTAAGTTCTAGTCCAACCCCCTCCCCCCAAAAAAAATACTAACAGATTTTTTTATCTCTTTACTTGCTATCCCTCCTACCCTCCATTTCCTTGCCTGTCCCTTGCATTCTGGAATATCATCTCACCCATTAGAATGTGAGTTGAAGGCAGGGACTATTTTTAACCTTTCTTTGTGTTTCTTGAACTTAGGTACAAAGTAAATACTTAATGTTTGTTGACTGACTTTCATATTGTTGGCCCACATTTCTGTAGTTACTTTACCATACCTCTGTCAGCCCTTCCTCCTCTAATTTACTAGGAAGGTAAAGGACCCAATCCTAGGTTATTAGAATGGTTGACAGAGTAAGATTCAATAAGCTCTGCATAATAGGAGGCAATCCAAGCCTCTTCTTTGTGTTTTGTTTTGGTTTTTTGATGAGGCAATTGGGGTTAAGTGACTTGCCCAGGGTCACACAGCTAGTAAGTGTTAAGTGTCTGAGGCTGGATTTGAACTCAGGTACTCCTGACTCTAGGGCCGGTGCTCTATCCACTGAGCCACCTAGCTGCCCCCTCCAAGCCTCTTCTTAATAGTAAAGTCCAGTCTGGGTTTTGTGACAAATATTTCATCTGCTCAAAATGTATTTTTGTGATGTGGTTCACAGTGCGCTCATCTCTAGAGACATGAGCTGTCACTGCATTTGTTTGGAAATATGACTTCTCTGGTTTGTACCAAGCCATGTTCTCTCTCACATACCTAACCCCCTGGGCTGCCGGAGAAAGTGTTTAAAGATGGAGATTTGTAGAGAGATTTGTAGAGAGCAGCAGGTGTTGTTAACTAATGTTATCAAGAGGCCCCTGGTCCTGGCTTAACTCAATTCATCTTCTGGGTGGTGGACAGCCTGCCCATGCTCAGGCACCTCCCTCCTTCCTCTGCAGAGACAGAGCACTGCATTTAATGAAGGACTGAGTAGCTTTTTTAGTGAGTATTGAGGAACTTTTTCTTTCTTTTTTCTATTCTTTGTTATTAGGATTGGCTCTTTGGGAGGGGGGAGGGAGAGGGATCAACTGGGAAATAAAGGGAATATAAAACCAAAGGATATCAATGCATTTCTTTTAAATGAAAGAAGTTTCTGAAATTGAAATCCTAGATTTCCTCAGCTTCTCCCCCAGCTCTAAGGGAAATCTCTCTCTCCAAAAGCTTCTTTCTGCACCACAGTGGAAGGATCTTACCTTTGCCCTCCTGAGGCTTGGGTGGGGGAGGGGGGAGTAGAGATCCAGCAATTGCTGCTTGGACTAGCAGCTATGCTCATTAAGAAATTTAGTGGGATGTATGTGTATAAGTATATCTACAAGTGTGTACATGCATACACATACATGGGGTATACAAATGTGAATGGCTTATAGATATATGCATATAATGTGCCATGTACAAATAGGCATGGTGTAAACACATGCTCTTACAATGCATACACACATGGGTAAATGTGTACATATACATGCATGTATGCTGTGCAAACATGCATATTGTGTGTATATGTGTTTGCATGTTACATATATGCACATGCATAGGTATGTGCAGTTTCGCAATACAATGAAGATGTGTGTACATAATATACAAGATACATACATGTGCACACAAACACAATGCACATGTACATTCATATATACCTAAATGTGTGTATACACCATACATTCAATATACGCACATGTATTTGCATTTGCGTTCACACATACCTGCATATACATTTACACATGTACAAAACATATGCACATATACAGACATATGCAAACACATACATATACACCTAAATGCATGCATACATGCATATGTGTACATATGCTCATAGACATGTATATATACATATCTAGACATAGACATGTCTATCTAGGCTATTCCCAAAGTTTTAGTGTGGTTTTAAGCTTTGGCTTTAAAAAAGCATCAGATGCACCAGCCCTGGATTCAGGAGGACCTGGGTTCAAATCCAACCTCAGACACTTGACACTTACTAGTTGTGTGACCCTGAGCAAGTCACTTAACCCTCATTGCCTCAAAAAAAAAAAACCATCAGGAGAGCACGAAGTTTTAGCTTCCAACTGCACCAAGACTTTTGGGACACCCTGTATAATACCCATCATGCACAGAAAAAAAAGTTGAAAACTAAACAAATCAAATTGCCCCACCAGGAAATGTTGTCCTTAAGGTGCTGTTTTAATTACAAACCTTAAATTCTGATCTTAAGGCACTATATTCTTTTCCTGGTAGGATGACATGTGAAAAGCCAGCATCAGACATCAGTGAGTCCATGGGCCACCCAATAAACAAAAGGAAAATAAGCCATGCCTTCATAGGAAACCTGGATCCTGGTGGCTGAATCACAGAGCAAGAGGGAGGTGGGACCCTGGATCCTTGCCCAGCTCCACTACTGACTCACCGAGTGACTACGCATGGACAGCCAGCTAATGTGGCTTCTCTGCCTCAGCTTCTCCATCTGTAATTGGAGGAAAATGAGGGTGCTTATTTGATAAAAGTGCCATGAGATGCTTTGATGAAAGGTTTTCCATTAAGTTATGCTATTATAATTACACCCTTCAGCTGTTCTTTATATGATCCTATAAAGGGAAGTATGTGTGCAGGAAATAGGCCCCAATGCCAAACATCTGTTTAGTAATAGCCACAGCATCTGGTCCATCCAACGGCCATTCCCTTCAGCACTTCCAAATACTGCCTAGTTGTGTTAGTGCCTAGGGACCACTGGAACCCTGGATCTCTGTAGGTCAACCTTGGGGTCATACTGGCCCAAATGATGACTCATTTGCCTGCTGGCCAAGGGAATAGGGTGACTTGCTGCATTTATAGAAGATGAAGGGCTCAACAATAGGGTCGCGATACCACAGACATTTGCCTTGCCTGTTGGGAAGCACTCAGTATATGTTTGTTGAATTGAATTTTATTAAACAGGTCCTATTGATTTAAATCATTGAGGTAATCACTCATTACACTTTCATTTTCATTAGGAAGCTTTTTCCTTTGGGGAATTTTGCCCCGTGCTGAGATGGGACCACAACAAGTCAAAAATGCCGCAAGACCTTCATGAACACAAAAGGAGACGCTTCTTCCTTCTTCTCTGCCTCTGTTCTCCCTTTATGGTCACACTGTGTTGTTCCCTATGCTGCCAAAGTCTAACTTGGGGATATAAGTTTGGGTTTCCTTCCTTCCTTCCCTCCCTCCCTTCTTCCTTCCTTTCACCAGGTAATTAAGGAGTTTGTCATCAACTGCTTGGGCCACCTCCAAGATCACGTGGTAAGCTCTGAAGTGTTGTCATGCCTGCTAGAGAATGAGAGAAGCTCTCCTGTACGTCAGGGAATACTTAGAGGGATCCTGCACAGTCGTTCAAAGGGAAGACAGGCATGCTAGGAAATACGCATCAGAGACAACCATTCTAAGACAGTGATGGCAGGTGTGAGTTCAGCTGCCACAGGTTCCACATGACTGCCCTCTTCGGAAATGAAGAACAATTCCATCATGCGGCATGACCATCTGATGACTGAGGTCCTTGAGGAAAACATTTGCAAGTGCTTATCCCATCCATAATATGGGCTCTTCTCTTCATCCCTTCTCTTGTCTTAGAGAAGGTGCTGATTAAAGATCAAGTGGGACTCTGACTCACTGATGAACTTCCCCCAGCGTGGCACAAACATTTGGAAGCAAAGTTAGAGGCAAAAATGGAAGAAAAAAAAAAAAGGCAGGGGGGGGAAACAGGGTCAGGGTGGAATTAGTTGAAATGAAGATGCTGTTACCCGTTTCTGTGTGCATCACTTTGTGGGGGCCAAATTTAATATATAAAGAGTTAATTGGGGGGCAGCTAGATGGCACAGTGGTAAAGCACCGGCCCTGGATTCAAGAGTACCTGAGTTCAAATCCGGCCTCAGACACTTGACCCTTACTAGCTGTGTGACCTTGGGCAAGTCACTTAACCCTCATTGCCCTGAAAAAAACAAAACAAAAAAACAACAAACCAACAAGAGTTAATTTGGTGGCTTACCTACATATTGGGGTCCTGGAGGTAATGAGGGACCTCTAGGTTTAAAGCTCCCTCCCCTCTGAAACTGCCTTTTTGGATATTTCTCCCAGGTCAATAAGAAAGGAGCCTTCACCCCCCCCCCAAAAAAAATTTAAAAGGTGGCAGCTAGGTGGCACAGTGGACAAAGCACCGGCCCTGGATTCAGGAGGACCCGAGTTCAAATCTGGCCTCAAGACACTTGATGCTTACTAGCTGTGTGACCCTGGACAAGTCACCTAACCCTCATTGCCCCACCAAAAAAAAAAAATCAGAAAGGAGCCTTACAGCCTCAGTTCCACAGATGAATCAGATTTTATTAAGGAGAATAAAGTAAATAGCAAAGATGAAATTAATAAAATCAAAGACAAGGAAATAGGGGAGAATACGGATAATCCTCCTAGCTCTAACCTAAGTCTATTCAAAAGAGCAGAGTAACTTACCACCTGTTTGACCCTAGGTAAGTCACTTAACTGCTTGTAGCTTCAATGGAAAGCACAGCTTACAACCAGGCTTGAATGACTAGGCTGCTGCTGCTCCTGCTCAAGCCACTGGAAGGGTAGAAGAGAGAGAGCTCTGGAAGAGCAGTGAGCTTCCCTCAGCAAGCATTGAATCCTCCTCCCCAAAAAGGGGAGGTCCTTCAAAAACTGCCTATGGAGAGAGGTTTCTCCTTCTGACCTCATAGCATGTGTAACTTCAGGGAGGGCCAGGTGAGACCCCTCCCAAATGACTCAGCCAAATTCCAATAATTTTACCACATTCCCCCTTTGTTTCTTTGAGGAACACGAGGTGTTTCCTTGACGAAACAGTCAAAAATAACAGAATATAATAACCTAAGCTAACAAACAATATGTTAATAACAATATAGAAAAAAGAAATTTTGTCCAGAGGGGTGGTCCCTCATGAACCGACACTTTGACACTGCCTGCTAAGGGAGGGCCTCTGCAGAGAATACATGTTACAAATGGTGTATATAATAATAGAAAGAAAAAAGAAAAACAACAAAACAAAACTGTTCATTTAAAGTCTTTGAGACCTTGTCCTCTTGGAGTGGTGAGATGTCATCAGGAAAACTGGACTCTGGTCTGGACTCTGGTTGTCTCTGGATTCACTTCTTTAGCTGTTGAACTGCTGGATTTTCACTAATCCTTAGCATAGCATTGTCAATGATCAAATTAAACAGTGAGAGTAATGTAATAACAGATACTTAAAATGATAATCAATTTATCAAAAATAAATAAAACTTCAATCAGCAATCAGCAAGACTCAATATTCAATATGTTCATTGATCGATCAAGCAATAGGTTTCAATAACCCTTTAAAAAAAAAAACAATCCCATAAACAAACTCATGGTTAAACCCATGTTTTTTTTAAACAAAAATTGTGATAGCTTTTGAGGCCCAATGGCCCCACAGCAGATACTTAAAATGTCTTTGAAAATTCATTCAGTGTACAAAATTGAGTTTAAAAGAAAGCAAAAGACAGGGCAACCAGGTGGCACAGTGGATAAAGCACCAGCCCTGGATTCAGGAGGACCTGAGTTCAAATCCAGCCTCAGACACTTGACACTTACTAGCTGTGTGACCCTGGGAAAGTTGCTTAACCCTCATCGCCTTGCCAAAAAAAAAAAAAAAAAGAATTATACCCTTTCACACACAAATCCAATTAGAATAAAATAATCTTAAAAAAAAAAAAGAAAGATGGCTTAAAGGAACAAGGGTTAAGTAGGGAAAAGGGAAAGGGGTGGGGGAGGTTGAAGTATGCCAGAAAACAAGGCTGTGTACTCTCAGTGGTTTACCTGTAGAAGGAAAAGCCTGTTAAAGGTAAGTTATTATATTGCTAGAGTTTAGGGTACACCATTGTTTTAACCGGCTCCCCAATTCTCTGCATGCCAAAGTGGCAGGGTTTTCTGAATTATCATTGATTCTTCTAATGCTGTCATGATGTTCTTTATGGTAGAAAATGTGGAATTCTTTAACATTGGCTTTGTACCACGAATTTGCCATAGGGGTTTATTCAAATGATGAATGATTACATTCAGTTGGTTATATTTTGTAAAGGCTACAATTGCATTGTTCCCAACAAAAGTACGAGCTTTTTTTCAGTATAACTTTCAAGCACCCTGGTTTAATTTCAGAGAACCTGAAGTTGTGGCTTGTGAGGTATTTAATGACTGCTGGTTTGATTCTAGCAACTCCTCCCGGACTATGCTTTCCTCTTCCTGTAATCACAGAGAGATACGGTTTACCACCATTCTGCTTATGCTCTTCAGTTTTTTGTTGCAATACAGTTATTAAATGATTTATGGCTTCATCTACGTGGAGTCCATGGAGGTCCAAAACATTCTTTGGTAGTAGGGAAGCATTGACTTTCTCAAATATCTGCACAGCAGCAAGATGGTTGGCTTCTCTCATCTTCTCCTCGTGGAGACTACCCTGCTGTGCATAAAATGTGGCAACATTTTCTTTCCCCATGCAATAAGCTTCTTTTGCCTTGCTATAGCATTCCAATCTCTTTTGCTGGTGAAGGACAGCCTCTGCCCTATAGTCTTCATACTTAGGGATTTTGTGCTGACCTTTAGCTGCCTGACCAGAAAGAGCTGGTGCCAGAATGCTCTGTTTAGGCTTATTCTCCTCATTTGACTCAAAGACATAGGTGGCAACTTCCTTAAGCCTATCTATATTCATATTTCTCCAGTCTGGACATTGTGTCAGAAAAAATTCACGGATTTCTGGCAACGAATTGCAAACGAATGTGTGAACAACAAAATAGGAGTCTTTTAAATCTAATGGGTCCAGCCTGGTGTATTGCCTACCAGCTTCACAAAGTCTATCGTAAAACCTATTGGGTCGTTCATTAGTCTCCTGATGTAGGTTTAAGAATTTCTGCCAGTTTTCGGATTTTCTAGAGCAAGATTCCATTCCCTTCAGAAGAGTTTCTCTAGCATCTTTTAATTCTTGGAATTGTGAATCATCATTATAATTCCACTTTGGGTCCCGGAGAGGCCATGCCATAATAGCCTGGCCTTTTGTTACCAGGGCATTTCCTGCTAAGATAATATCTGTAATCTCACTCGGGGATAGTAAAGTTTCCATAAGACAAGTAACATCTGCCCAAGTGGGTTGATATGTATTAAATATAATCCTTAACTGTGAAATTACAGTCTTTGGATTTTGTTCAAAACTAGGGATGATTAGTTTCCATGCTCTCAAGTCACTTGGTCTAAAGGGACTATATTTTCTAACTTGAATTGGCGCTCCTTTTTTGGTACATTCTATAGCCTCCTGCAGGGGGAGCAGTTTCTGCTGATCTGATTCTAAGGATTGGTCAAGATCTATTTTTGAACTCCGGTCATCTCCAGCAGAGGGAGCTGTCCTAGCATCTCTCTCACCACGTAGCACAACCCTAACATCTCCATTCCTCTTTGAACACCATATTATAATAATACCAAGATGGAGAATAAAATATATAAACACTAGAGCTATGGTTATATTTTCATGGTAAAATTCAAATTTAGCTATAATACTCTCAGTAATATTAAACATATGCCCAGTGGGGGGGACAGATTCTCCCACTCCATTATGCCAAAGGTTTCCTCCTACATAGATGAGGAAAAAGCCTGTAAAACCATGAGAAAATACTGAGTAGGCCGTCTGATTGAATATGGGAGTTAAGTAGCCCCAAAATGCTCCAATGAGGAAAGCCATGAGGAAGAAAAAATATTCAAACATGTCGCCCTTTGAAATGGACTGGCTTTTCTCTTGAAGCGAGGCTTAGTGCAAAGCAAGGGAGATTAGTTAAATGAGGGAGGCAGTGGGGGAGGGTTAAAAGAAAGTCCACCAGATTAGCTGGCTCGTGGCTAAGATAGGGGTGAGTAGGTGGATTCCTTAGCTCCTGGCTTGGCTCACTCCCCCCACCCTGAAACTGCCCTTTTGGATATTTCTCCCAGGCCAATAAGAAAGGAGCCTTACAGCCTCAGTGAAATTAATAAAATCAAAGACAAGGAAATAGGGAAGAAATACGGATAATCCTCCTAGCTCTAACCTAAATCTATTCCAAAGAGCAGAGTAATTTACCACCTGTTTGACCCTAGGTAAGTCACTTAACTAACTGCTTGTAGCCTCAATGGAAAGCACAGCTTACAACCAGGGTTGAATGACTAGGCTGCTGCTGCTGTTGCTGCTGCTGCTGCTGCTGCTGCTCCTGCTCCTGTTCCTGCTGCTGCTGCTGCTGCTGCTGCTCCTGCTCCTGCTCCTGCTCCTGCTCCTGCTCCTGCTCCTGCTCCTGCTCAAGCCACTGGAAGGGCAGAAGAGAGAGAGCTCTGGAAGAAGAGCAGCGAGCTTCCCTCAGCAAGCATCGAATCTTCCTCCCCCAAAAGGGGAGGTCCTTCAAAAACTCCCTATGGAGAGAGGTTTCTCCTTCTGACCTCAGTAGCATGCGTTACTTCAGGGCGGGCCAGGTGAGACCCCTCCCAAATGACTCAGCCAAATTCTAATAATTTTACCACAACCCCGCCCCCACCCCTCCCTCAGACCATGAGGAGGGATGTTGGGGACCTCGAAGGCCAGGTCTGAGCCGCTGACCACTTCCCCACAAGGTCCCGAGGGCCCATCTCCCCCAGCTCTGGCCCTCTCTCCTGGGCCCTGCGGGGAGGCCGAGTCGGGCACTGCCAGGCCTCCCTCCCTGGCCCTGGCCCTGCCCCGCACAGCACACAGCACACCATCGGGGCCTCCTAAATGGTGGTTGACGGACGAATCAATATTTTTTTTTTTTGGTGAGGCGATTGGGGTTAAGTGACTTTCCCAGGGTCACACAGCCAGTAAGTGTTAAGTGTCTGAGGCCAGATTTGAACTCAGGTACTCCTGACTCCAGGGCTGGTGCTCTATCCGACCCATCAATAATGATGCAACTTCCCCTGTTGCACCTCCTCTCAACTTCTCACCTGGGACACAGTCTGGACTTCAGCACCACCAGGCTCTGCTTCACCTCTATGATTATGATTGTAAATAATAAAAATTTTAATAAATTTTAATTTTAATAAAAAAGAGGAGGCCATATCAAAGTACGTGGGTCCTTAGGATTCCTCTGTAAAGAATTACACTCTTGTACAAGTCCTAGTTAGGAATAAAATAACAGGTTTATTGGGGTACAGGAGAAACTGGCCAGGAGGAAGGTTTTGGAGAAACAAAACGCTTTCCTCCCTGACTAGCTTGGGGAGCACCTTTCTATAGAGTTCAGATGGCGTAGGTAAGAATGTCCCTTATTGGATGATGGGCTGGGGGGGGGGGGTCCTGTGGTGATGGGCTGGGGTAGGTGATGATCTGTTGTGAGCAATCTGGTGATGGGCTTTGAGAACTGCAAAATTTACTGAGAACTGATTCCCCACCCAGTCCTCTTTTCCCCAGACAAATGAATTGCCTTGGGCTGACCAGTCTTTCAGTTCCAGACTCTTGACAGCTTATGGATCTCCCCCAAGCAAACTACCCCCTCCCAAAGATTCCCAAGCTTACTTCCTGGATTTTAGTTTATTATGTAAAAAGATTCATTTACATTAAATAGTTTCTGTCTGTGAGAAAATTACCTTTCCCAAGGGTAGTTTCATAGCTCCCTCTGTTCTGTTACCTCATAAAAACCCTGTCCTTGTTTCCCATCTTTGGGTATTCCTAGCTTCCTAGCTTTGTGATACCATGAGCTATAGTTCCTCTGCCCCGATTAAAGACCTTATTTCTCCTATATTGATTGTTTCCTTAATTTCCAGGTTAACAGCATTAACTCCATCTTGGTGGGTCCAAGCAGTCTGGTGGTGGGCCGTTCCGAGTGGTCTTGTCCTGTTGTAGTTACTCTCAACAAGATTACCTCATCCAGGTGCTCAGGAGGTCTGGAATGTGGGGTGGTGGTCCTGGAGCTTGTTCAGTTCTATCTGGTGCTGCTTATCTCTTTTGGGTGTGTATGTCCTTGATTGAGCTCAAGGAGAGGCCTACTTGATTTCAAGAGAAAACTCCTGAGGTTTCAAGGAAAAAGTTCCTTAACCTCCCCAGACAACTTTTGGGGTAACCGGGGCCCATAATCCTCCCATAACACCATATTAGTCATTTTGTACAAGAAAATTTTAATAAAAGAAAAAATGAAGTAAAAAATAGCATGCTTCAGTCTGTGTTCAACCAATATCAGTTCTTTCTCTGAAGATAGATAGATAGTATGCTTCATCATTAGTCCTTTGGGATTGTGTTGGATCATTGTATTGTTGAGAATAGCTAAATCATTCACAGTTCTTCATCTATAGTGCTATCTCTGTGCACAAAGTTCTCTTGGTTCTGCTCTCTTCCCTATACGTCAGTTCATATAAGTCTTTCCAGGCCTTTCTGAAATCATCCTGCTTGTCATTTCTTAAAGCACAATAATATTCCATCACCATCATATACCACAGCTTGTTTAGCCATTCCCCAATTAATGGGCACTCCTTTGATTTCCAATTCTTAGCCACCACAAAAAGAGCTGCCAGAAATATAGTTTTGTACAAATAGATCTTTTTCTCTTTTGGGGGATGTAAGAAACCTTTTCAGTCCCATCAGTTGTTAGAATACATGTTACAACTATTTGGATATGGGGTGTGAGGGAAAGGGAAGAGTTGGAGATGACTCTAAGGTTGTGAACCCAGGTGACTAGAGGATGATGGTGCCCAGCACAAAAACAGGGATGTTAGGGAGAGGGATGGAGCAGGGCAAAAGAGGGACAAACTGTTCCCTAAGAGCAACATTGCCACACAACGATGGCAGCCATGGGAAGAGCATAGGTTGGTATCATTCACTGTTACCAGCCCCATGGGCAGGTCAGTGGTTCAGGAATGTAGCAGGTTGAGACCCAAAAGCCATTAAGGGATTAAATTTATATAGAATTTTGAACAAAGAGCTGTCATGGCCCTAATAGGAGACTGCCCCATCACCTATGTGAAACAAGGCAGTTGGGTAATCCAAACCACTGAAATCAAGGTATTTTGTGAATTTCCAGATGAGGAATGAAAGGTAAAGACCCACGGAACTAAACCCTCACAATGTCACAGAAAGCAAACCTTCTCTGTTACTATGAACTCTCCTGTTATTGTCTTTGTTTCAGCATCTGAATCCTTCCTCCTTGAAGAGATATTGAGTTTGAACATCAGTTTCTGTGTCAGTTAAACTTTAGCATAGGTGCATGCTGGGGGCTGAGGCCCTATGGATCAAATTGATTTTCATTGCCTTACACATGGCTTTGAGAGGACATATGACAAGAGTAACAATGATAATAGCTAACTCCTACGACACATCAGGTACTGTTCTAAGTGCTTTACAGATATTATCTCATTGTGATATATCATAATGACTTTTGTTTTGGACATCCTGAATTTGAAATGTCTATGGGACATCCAATTGGAAATGTCAAATAGGCAGCTGGTGACATGGAACTGACGTTCAGGAGAGATGGGAGTCATATGCATAGAAATGGGGCAGCTAGGTGGTCCAGTGGATAGAGCACTGGCCCTGAAGTCAGGAGGACCTGAGTTCAAATCCAACCTCAGACTCTTAACACTTACTAGCTGTGTGACCCTAGGCAAGTCACTTAACCCCAATTGCCTCACCAAAAAAAAAAAGAGAGAGAGATAGAGAGCAATGATCACTAAACCCAAAGGAGCTGATGAGACCAACAAGGGAGACAATAGAGAGAGAGCAAGAAAGAATAAAACTGGGGCAGCTAGGTGGCACAGTGGATAGAGCACTGGCCCAGGATTCAGGAGGACCTGAGTTCAGATCTGACCTCAGACACTTGACACTTACTAGCTGTGTGACCCTGGGCAAGTCACTTAACCCCAATTGCCTCACCAAAAAAAAAAAAAGAATAAACCCACTCTTGGGGAGCAGTGCAGGGATGGTGATCCAACAAAGAAGATGGAGGAGCCCCACACTGAGCCCACATTTCCTCACCTGTAAAATGAAAAGAACCTGCACCACTTAACTCACCACCACCGGAAAGCTTGGAAAATGCTTGATGCAACACCCCACATCCCTGTGGGGTGAGCATGACAGGAATATAAAGGCAAAGGGGAAGGAAAGAGAAAATGAAGATGCTGAAGGAGTAGTGTAAGAGCGAGGATTTTCAGAAGGCTTCCATCTACTCTGTAAGAATCTTGCATGACTCCATTTACATGCTGCTTCCTCCAATAGAATATGAGCTCCTACAGGACCTTTTCCTTTTTCTTTGCATCCCCAGCACTCAGTTTAGCAGTCCCAGGTACAAGGTAGGCCCGTGATGAATTTTAGTTGACTGAAGTCTGTAAGGGATGAGATATTATAGGGGCATATTGTAATGATCTCTGTAGCATTCTTTACAAAAAACTGGAAATTTGAATATCAACTGGTCCCCCCCCTTCTCCCTCTAGAATCTCCCAACCTCCTTCCAACCCCTTACACACAGAGCACTGGAGTGAGCACACACACACACACACACACACACACACACACACACACCAAGAATTAGCATCAGTCCCAAGTCCAGTCTCTTTTGCTCCCTCCTCCTCCTGTTCCCCTATATCCCACAAATCCCTGGTCCTGCTTAACACACATAAGAACCCCATAAAAACCTTCCAGTTGTTACTGGTTTTGATGCCCAGTTCCACCCAGGACTCCGGTAAGGTGCTGAATCCCATCTGGGGCACCATTGTGTCATGGGGAAAATGGGTAGGGGGTTTGGGGGTCCTTAGGAATAACTCTTTAAAGAATTACACCCTCTTGCACACAAAAGCAGTTAGAATAAGATGGTAGTTTATTTTGGGGCTGAGGAAGGCAAGGCAAGGCAAACCATGAAAGAAATCTTTGGATTTCTCATGGGGAGAAAGGCACAGAGCATGGCTCTGAGATACCAGTCTCCTCAAGCAGGAGACAGGCAGGTACTTTTATAGAGGACTGATGAGGGTGACCATCTGACTATGGAAAGTTCCCTTAGTGAGGGAGGACCATCCCCCACTGGTGTTGGCTGGAGGAATTGGGTGAGAGATGACTGCAGATCTCTCAAGCCATCTCCTCAGGATACAAAGGAAGCAGCCACACCCAAACTTATCTCCCCAGAGTTGTGGGAGACTAGAATGAAGGGTGGAGGTCCCAGAGCTAGCTCAGTCTTGTTCCACTTATCTCTCTAGGCGTGTCTGTCCTCTGGTTTAGTTTCTCAAAAAGAAGGTTCTTTGATGTGCCCCAGAGAACTTCTGGGGTGCTATGGGCCCATAACAATTGGATCTGACCTATTTCCATCATCCTTTCTGAAACTCCCCCCCTTATTTTTAAATTTTAAGCATACTTCCTAAATAAAACAAACTTGCTAGACTCTCTGTTGTGTTCCATATTTCCTGGACAATTGGTCAAAACTTAGCAACTTGATTGAGATGCATTTTGCAGTGTGAAATGTATTTCGTATTCCTTACTCCCTCCTACATTCTTTGTTTTTCAGAGGCATAGGACTCCTTACTGTTCCTAGCACAAGACACTTTGTCTCCTGTTTCTGGGCATTTTCACTGTTTATTTCCCATGCCTGGAATTCTCTTCCTTCCTCATTTCCACCTCCTGGTTTCCCTGGCTTCCTTTGAGACCCATCTAAAATCCTACCTTCAACAGGAAACCTTTCCTGAGCCCTCTTAATGCTGATACCTTCCCTGTTGATTATCTCCAATTTATCTCGTGTTTACTTAAAATGTATCTTGAGTGGGGCAGCTAGGTGGAGCAGTAGTTAGAGCACCAGCCCTGGATTCAGGAGTACCTGAGTTCAAATCCGGCCTCAGACACTTGACACTTACTAGCTGTGTGACCCTGGGCAAGTCACTTAACCCCCATTGCCCCACAAAAAAAAAAAAATTTTTTTTAAATGTATCTTGAAAGACTTCTAGTATTATAGAGATGGAATTAGTATTATATAGATTATAGAAAGGAGGAAAGACAAGGAATTTTTAAATTTCATTTTAAAGTGTTTTTTTTTAATTAAAATAAATCTATTTTCTCTTTCTCCTCCCCACTCATACTCCAGTGGAAAAAAATATAGGAAAAAAACCCAAATTTCTTGAAACAAATATGCATAGTTTGTTTGTACCTAATCTTTTGCATAATGTCTCCCCCATTAGACTGTGAGCTCATTGGAAAAAGAGAGACACTTTAGCCTTTCTTTGTATCCCTGGTGTTTAGTAGGTACTTAATAAATACTTATTGACTGATTAAATGCCTTGGAGTGTAGAGACCAAGCTACTTGAAGGACCACAGTACAGATAATTCTGTGAATCAGTCCCCACCCTTTCCTTACCCCTAAGGACTACCATCTGGAATGTGGCTGTTAGGTTGGTTTGTTTGAAAGCATCAAACTAAGATTCCATCAATGGGTGGTAGGTTCCTTCCCTGAGCCTGATCTGACAGCTAACTCTTCTGTAATGTTGAGAACTGCCTGGCATCAAGAAATTAAGTGATTCAACTACTGGGTTGGACACAGGATTTTAACCCGTGTCTTGCTGACTCCCGGGTTGGCAGATTATTCCTACACTGCTGTTCTTAAGTAGGTTCAGTCTTTCTGACTCTTGGTGACCCCATTTGGAGTCTTCTTAGCAAAGATACTAGAGAGGTTTGCCACTTCCTTCTCCAGCTCCTTTTACAGATGAGAAAATTGAGGCAAACAGGGTGGAAGTGACTTGCCCAGGGTCACATAGCTAGTAAGTGTCTGAGGGTGGATTTGAATTCAAGATGAGACTTCCTAATTCTCAGCCTATTAGCTGCCCATGCCTACACCACAATACCTATAATAATAGGTTCTAAGAAGGCCCTCTAGAGACCTTGCTCCCTAAAAAGCTTCCATGAAAAATAGTTCCTTTTGTATGGTCCTAGTCTCTGGCCTCCACCCTAACCCCATATAGCAACATAAGACTTTAATACTTCAGTTTTGAAATGACTTACCGTCCTTAAAGAATCCTAATTCCATACCTATGCAAGTGAGTGGAAGAGTCAGGCTTAGTCTGAAGCTCCAGCTTTGGACTGCCATGCTTGTCCTACAAGGTCCTTGCCAGCTAAGTGAGAAATCAGCATGATGCCATACCATGCATGGTCTCTTGTACAATAAATGCCAGATCCAAATAGCAGTGAAAAAATGAAGATTCTTCTTAAAATCAACCCCCTTGATGCCCATCAATTGGGGAATGGCTGAACAAGTTGTGGTATATGAATGTAATGTGATACTATTGTGCTGTAAGCAATGATAAAGCAGGTGAATTGATCCAACCATTCTGGAGAGCAACTTGGAACCATGCCCAAAAGGCTTTAAAACTGTGCATACTGTTAACCTGGACATTAAGGAAATAATCAATATAGGAGAAATAAGGTCTTTAATGGGGCAGAGGAACTATAGCTCATGGTATTGCAAAGCTACCCAAAGATGGGAACAGAGGACGGGGGTTTTTATGGGGTGACAGAACAAAAAGGGAACCAAAAGATTGCTCCAGAGTCACATACAACTATTTAATGTAAATGAACCTTTAACAAAAGAAACAATAGAACTGCTCCTAAATAGACACTGCTAACTCTGAATAGAAACTACTTAATGTAGATGGACTCTTTCACATAATAATCATAAAGTCCAGGGAGTAAGGTGGGGAAACATTGGGAGGGGATAAGTTGCCTGGGGGAAGGTGGGGGAGGTCCATAAGTCCATTGAGAGTCTGGAAATGACCATGAGAGTCAGTCCCAAGCAATTCATCTGCCTGGGTAGGGGGACTGGATGGGGAATCAGTCAGTTCACAGTAAATTTGTAGTTATCATTCCCTCCTCTTGGTCAAGACAAATTCTGGAATTCGTTGATGACCAAAAATCGTGTTGGGGCATGGAACAGGAGTCTACACTGATGTCCTCTGCTTCTTTTTCCTGGTCAGGCTAAACTTGGTGTCCGTGTCGTTGGTAGTGTGTCTGGCCATTCATTCAGGGGTCGGAGTCTTCTTCAGATGTGATAAGTAGATCCAGCTGTCAATTCCTTTCAGCCAAGGGGTTGGTCAGCAGCACTAGGTAGGGAATCCTTTTCCAATAGACCCAGTCTCCAGGTTCCAACTATAGGTTAGTCTGAATTAAGGTTGAGCCTCTAGAAAATGACTGAGAGACAAAATGATTAAGGTGATGAAGAATTTGGGTGAGTCCTTTACAATAGGACAGAAGGGAGGCCTTAATGGAGAGGGAGTCACTTGAGGAGAAAAGAGAGGCATAGATAGCACTACTAACTCTGTATCCCAAAGTGATCATAAAAAAGGGGAAAGGACCTATGTGTACAACAATATTTGTTATGGGGAAATTGGTGGGGGTTTGGGATAGGGGTTCTTAGGAATTCCTCTTTAAAGAATTACACCCTTGGGGGGCAGCTAGGTGGGGCAGTGGATAAAGCACCATCCCTGGATTCAGGAAGACCTGAGTTCAAATCCAGCTTCAGACACTTGACACTTAATAGCTGTGTGACCCTGGGCAAGTCACTTAACCCCTGTTGCCCCACAAAAAAAAAAAAGAATTACACCCTCTTGCACACAAATCAAATTAGAATAAAATAATAGTTTATTCAGGGGCTAGGCAAAAGAAACCAAGAAAGAAATCCTTGGATTTCTCATGGGGAGAAAGCATGGCACAGAGGGATGGCTCTGAGATACCTATCTCCCTGAGCAGAGAAGACAGGCAGATACTTTTATAGAGGACTGATGGGGTGATCATCTGACTGGAAAGTTCCTTTATTGGGGGAAAACCATCCCCCACTGGTGGTAGCTGGGGGAAGTTGGGTGAGGGGCAACTCCAGATCTCTCAAGCCATCTCGGTCATCCTCACTCCACAAAGGCAGCAGCCACATCTAATCTTATCTCCCTGAGGGGTGGGGGAGACTGGAATGAAGAAGGGTGGGGGTCCTGGAGCTAACTCAGTCCCAATTCAGTGCTGCTTATCTCTTTAGGAGTGTAGATCCTTTGGTTTAGTTTCTCTAGGAGAAGGTTCTTTTGATTTAACCCACAAAACTTCTGGGGAAACCAGGGCCATTCAAATGAGGTACCCAGGCCCATAACAATATTTATAGCTGCTCTTTTTGTGGTAGCAAAAATTGGAAATTGAGGGAATTCCTATCAATTTGGGAATGGCTGAACAAGTTGTGGTATATGAATGTAATGTGATATTATTGTGCTGTAAGAAATGATAAGCAGATGGATTTCAGAAAAACCTGGAAAGACTTATATGAGCTGATGCTGAGTGAAATGAGCAGAACCAAGAGAACATTGTACACAGTATCAACAACATTTTGTGAGGATCAACTGTGATAGACTTAACTCTTCTCAGCAATATAATGATCCAAGACAATGCCAAAAGACTTATGGTGGAAGATGCCCTTCACATTCAGAATGCAGACTGAAGCATACCATTTTCACTTTTGTTGTAACTTTTTTGTTCTTGTTCTTGCTGATTCTTTCTTGCAGTTTTTTCCTTTTGTTCTGATTAATGTGGAAATATTAAACATGATTGTAATGTATAACCTATATCAAATTGCTTTCTGACCTCAGGAGAGGGGAGGGAAGGGAAGATGGGAGAAAAATTTGGAACTCAAAAAATATCTTTACATGTGATTGAGAAATATTATTTTTTTTTTTTTGGTGAGGCAATTGGGGTTATGTGACTTGCCTAGGGTCACACAGCTAGTGTTAAATGTCTGAGGCTGGATTTGAATTCAGGTACTCCTGAATCCAGGGCCAGTGCTCTATCCATTGCGCCACCTAGCTGTCCCAAAATTAATTTAAAAAAAAAAATAAATGATGAGCAGGCAGATTTCAGAAAAACCCAGAAAGAATTAAGTAGACTAATGCTGAGTGAAGTGAACAGAACAAGGAGAACATTCTACACAGTAACAGCAACATGGTGACATGATCAGCTGTGATAGACTTAGCTTTTCTCAGCAATACAATGTTCCAAGATAATTACAAAGGACTCATGATGGAAAATGCTTTTCACGTTTAGAAAAAAAACTGGAATCTGAATGCAGGTTGAACCATACTATTTCTATTTTGGGTTTTTTTTCTCTTTTGAGGTTTTTCTCTTTATTCTTATTCTTTTACAACACGACTGTTATAGGGCCTAGCACCCCAGAAGTTCTCTGGGGTACATCAAAGAACCTTCTCCTTGAGAAACTAAACCAAAGACAGACACACTTAAAGAGATAAGTGGAACCAGATTGAGACTGAGTTAGCTCTAGGACCACCACCTTTCATTCCAGTCTTCCTCACCCCTGGGGAGATAAGATTAGATATGGCTGCTGCCTTTGTGGCCTGAGGAGCAGAGAGATGGCTTGATATATCTGAAGCCACCCCTCACCCAACTCCTCTAGCCACCAACAGTGGGGGATGGTCCTCCCTCAATAAGGGAACTTTCCACAGTCAAATGATCGCCTCCATCAGTCCTTTATAAAAGTATCTGCCTGTCTCCTGCTCAGGGAGATTGGTATTTCAGAGCCATGCTCTGTGCCATGCCTTCTCCCCATGAGAAGTCCAAGGATTTCTCTCTTGGTTTCCCTTCCCCAGTCCGTAAATAAACTATTATCTTATTCTATTGGTTTTGTGTGCAAGAGGGTGTAATTCTTTTTTTGTGTGTGTGGGGCAACAGGGGTTAAGTGACTTGCCCAGGGTCACACAGCTAGTGTCAAGTGTCTGAAGCTGGATTTGAATTCAGGTCTTCCTGAATCCAGGGCCAGTGCTCTATCCACTGCGTCACCTAGCTGCCCCCTAAAGGTGTAATTCTTTAAAGAGCAATTCCTAAGAATCCCAACCCCTACCCCTATCCCAAACCCCTCTACCCTATTTTCCCTATAACATGACTAATATAGAAATATGTTTAATGTGATTGTACATATAGAACCTATATCAGATTGCTTTCTGTCTTGGGGAGGGGAGAAGGAAGGGAGGGAGGGAGAAAAATTTGGAACTCAAAATCTTATAAAAACAAATGTTGAAAACTATCTTTACATGTAACTGGAAAAAAATAAAATACTATTAAGATAAAAAAAAACCCACCCAGCTGCCTTTTTTTTTTTTTTGGGTGGCACAGTGGATAAAGCACTGGCCCTGGATTCAGAAGTGCCTGAGTTCAAATCTGGCCTCAGACACTTAACACTTACTAGCTGTGTGACCCTGGGCAAGTCACTTAACCTCCATTTCCCCCCCCCACACACACACACACACGATTTTAAAAAAAAACTAAAATCAACCCCACTCTAACCTGGATGGTGTTTCTTCTGTCTGCAATTGTTCAGAAATTTACATCCTTTATCCTGAGAGTAAAGAAAACTCTTAACTCTGTGAGATACTCCTTGCTTTGTTCTTATTGGACTATGCGAATGTATTCTCCCAGGGATTAGCACAGGTCTGGTGGTGGCCTGGAATAGAAACCCAGGAAGTTTTTGTTGTTTTTTTAAAGTCCTATTTGATTTTTTGTTCTTGTCTAGTCCTTAAGTATTACAAATACAGACAAAAACCCATGCATAGGTTACATTCAACGCTCTCATTAAAACTACCAGCTCTTATTCAGTGTAATCAGAGGTGGACTGGTAAATGTTTAACAATCATTTCTCAGAAAGAAAGAAAAAATACCCATACCACTCTTTTCAGCAATATGCAATTATTAACACTCTCTCCATTACTTCTTTTTTTTTGGGGGGGGGGTAGGGCAATGAGGGTTAAGTGACTTGCCCAGGGTCACACAGCTAGTAAGTGTTAAGTGTCTGCTGCTGGATTTGAACTCAGGTCCTCCTGAATCCAGGGCCAATGCTTTATCCACTGCGCCACCTAGCTTCTCTCTCCATCACTTCTTAAGTCTAGACAATCAATAAACAACAAATCAAGCCCTGATAGGTAGTCTTTACTGATTTCTGCGGTGTAAATGCTCACACTGAAAATTTAAGAGTCAGCTTTGAGGCAGGGGGAGCCGGCTCCTGTTCACCCTGGTTGCAACTCATAAGCCCAGATTTCTGTAGCTTTGCAGTGACTTTTATTCATTTAGAAGATGGCTTGGCACAGTCAGGAACACCGTCATATTGACAGGCAGTCCTTAAATTCAGGTGTTAATGCTTTTAATGCCTCTGAGGTGAAGTTTTCTTATCTTGAAATGAGGGATGGAGAAATGTGCACTAGATGATCTCTACCATTCATTCTAGCTCTAAAATTCATGATTCTATTTCCAGGAGTTCTAGATCTTTTTTTTTCCAGGAGGCATATAGTAGATTCTGGGCAGCTAGGTGGCACAGGAAATAGAGCACTGACCCTGGAGTCAGGAAGACTTGAGTTCAAATTTGACCTGAGTCACCTACTAGCTGTGTGACCCTAAGCAAGTCACTTAACCCTATTTGCCTCGGTTTTCTCATCTGTAAAATGAGCTAGAGAAGGAAATAGCAAACCACTCCCGTATGTTTGGGGGAAAAAAATTAGCGTCACGATGGATCAGACACTGAAACGACTAAAGAACAAGAATAGTAGATTCTACTCTCATCTCTCATAAAACTATCAGTATCTCGTTCTGGAAATTTCTAACAATAGGCTACTGATTTTCCCACTGCAAATTTTCTTACTTGTGACTCCCTCAAAACTCCAAAGATTCCATTTTTAAAATACCAAATAATGTTATTTACATTCCATCTGCTCAAATTTCAGCATATTTATTTTGGCTTCATTCATTTATTCAATAAGCATTCATTAAGTACTATGGGGCATGTGGGGTGTTCAGGGAGGACTATCATTTCTGGTCTGAGAACTTGCTGAGCCCTTTTCAGGGCTGCTCATTCACCTTTGGTGTCCACTTTCAAACAACTCTCACCCGTGTCTCCAAGAAGCTGTAGCATGCACAGTGGCAGTACTCTGGTTTAAAAAACAAAAAAACAAAAAACTGGCAGACCGGCTTAACCAGGTTGAGGGTAACCAACAAGCCTCAAGCCCATTGGTGAGATAGGGATATAGCTACTCCAAGTATGTGAAGATTTTCCCTGGAGGAATGGTGGATGTGTTACAACAGCCATGCTCAGACCTTGGTCAGACATTTAAGAAGCTAAGGTCATCTCCTAAATCCTGGACTAATACCAGTTATCTTTTCTTTTGTCCTGACACTAGACTTTGATGACTCTGGAAGAGAGAATGAGGCTGATAACTTTGTGAAACTGCCTTATTTAAATCCAATTCACATACAAGTCAAAACATCACCCTGTGATGTCATTGGTCCTCTTTGAAAATGGAGGAACAACAACAACATTAAGTACTTATACTACAAGCTAGAAACTGCCTTGGGTGCTGCAGATACAAAGTCAGAAATTAAATAGTCCCTGCCCCCAAGGAACTTACATTCTTCTAGAAAGAAACAAGGACACAGTTAAGTAAATACAAAATACTTTAAAAGTAAATATTTTTTCAGAAGAGGAAATATGCTAGCAATTAGGGAGGGGAGAGAGAAGGGGAAGGTTGGAATCATGCAGGATTGGTCTCTGGAATATAGCATTTGAGCCAAGACTTAAAGGAAGCTGGGGAGTCTTTTTTTTAAGTATATTTTTATTTATTTTATTAGATATTTCCCAATTTACATGTAAAATATTTGTAACATTCACCTTTTCCCGATTTTAAGACATTTTTATTTAAAGTTTTGAGTTCCAAATTCTATCACTCTCTCCCTCCTCTGTCCCCTCCCTAAGACAGTAAGCAATTAGATATAGGTTATATATGTTCAATTATGTAAAACGTTTCCATGATAGTCATTATGTACAAGAAGACTCAAATGAAAGAAAAAAAAAGAGAGTGAATCAATATCAGTTCAAAAGCTGGGGATTGTAAGAGACAGAGGTGACAAGGGAGTATCTTTCATGCCCAGGGAGGACATCCAACCTGGGAGAAGGAATGTCATGTACTTGAAACGACAATTAGACCAGTTAGTCTAAAATATGAGAGTATATTATAGGGAAAGAAAGTGCAACAAGCCTGGCAGCATAATCTGGCTTCTCTCTCTCTACTTGGGAGACTGTGAAGTCTAATGGCAAAAATGCAATACTTGGGGTCAGAAGAACTGGGTTCTGGGCCTGTCTCTGCCCCTTATTGATCTGTGGAACATAATCTCTTTGAGTTTTAATTTTTTCTTCTATAAAATAGGGGGGAAATATTTGCACTACCTAACTCACTGCTGTCCAGAAAAGTACTTTGTAAACCTTTATAGGCTACATAGACATATGGGCCAGGCCTGTGATTTCGCTGAAATAAGGAAATCCCAGATGAGGAACCTGCCTTTACCAGTTCATAGCTTCAGCAACTTCTCAATTCTTTTTTTTTTTTTTTGGTGGGGCAATGAGGGTTAAGTGACTTGCCCAGGGTCACACAGTTAGTGTCAAGTGTCTGACTGAGGTCAAATTTGAACTCAGGTCCTTCTGAATCCAGGGCCAGTGCTCTATTTACTGCACCACCTAACTTCCCACCTTCTCAATTCTAATATTGGTTGCTCCAGAAGGAGAAAAGACCAGGGAATTTTTTTATTTTCTTTTATTTTTAAAGTGTTTTTAATCAAAAATCTATTTTTGGGGCAGCTAGTTGGCACAGTGGATAGAGAACTGGCCTTGGATTCAGGAGGACCTGAGTTCAAATCTGGCCTCAGATACTTGACACTAGCTGTGTGACCCTGGGCAAGTCACTTAACCCTCACTGCCCTGCAAAAAACCAAAAACAAAAACAAAAACCCAACAAAAATTGATTTTTTCTTTCTCATTCAATTGGGGAAAAAATAGAAAGAAAAACAAATTCCTTATAACAAATGTGAAGAGTCAAGCAAAATAAATTCCCTCATTGGCTGTGTTCAAAACACATGCTTCATTCTACACCCTAACTCCATCCGTTTTCTGTGAAGAAGTGGATAGCATGCTTTCACATCTGCCTTTTGGAATCATGGATGATCACTGTGTGGATCATAGTTCTTCTTACAATTTTTAAAGTTATTGGTCTATACAGTGTTGCTGTTCTTATATAAATTGTTCTCTTGCTTCTACTCATTTCTTTTGTCAGTCAATAAGCATATATTAAGTGCCTACTATATGCCAGGCACTTTTCTAAGCCCTGGGGATAGGGGGGAAAAAAAGCAAAAGATAGTCCTGTCACTTTTCTCTTCAGTTGTCTGTAAGGTGTTCGGTTCTTCTTCTGAAGCTGAGGCCAAGTTGGAGTGAATCCTCATTTCAGCCAAGCAACGAGCAGCACTACAGACAAGTATCTCCTCATCCATCTCCTGGAATGGCCATTTCTGAGCTCACTTGTATCTACTCTGCCCTCATCCTTCACGACGATGAGGTTACAGTCACGGCCACGGAGGATAAAATGAATGCCCTCATTAAAGCAGCAGGTGTAAATGTTGAACCATTCTGGCCTGGATTATTTGCAAAGGCCCTGTACAATGTAAACATTGCAAGTCTCATCTGCAATGTAGGAGTTGGTGTGCTGCCCCTGCTGGAGGTGCTGCTCCTGCTAGCACAGTTGCCCCAGCTGAGGAGAAGAAGAAAGAGGAAGCAAAAAAAGAAGAATCCAAGGAGTCTGATGATGACATGGGCTTTGGTCTGTTTGACTCTTTTTTTTTTTTTGAAACATTAAATAAAAATCTTAACTAAAAAATAAAAGATAGTCCCTGTCCTTGAGGAGCTCGAAGTCTAACAGAAGAGACAACAAACAAATATGTACTAGCAGGCTATATGCAGGATAAAAAGGAAATAATTAACCAAAGTCAGGCAACAGAAATAAGAAGAATGGGGAAACACTTCCTGTAGAAATCGAGATATAAGCTGCACCTTGAAGGAAACCAGTGAAGCCAGCAGGCTGAGATGAAGAGGGGTAACGATAGTATCAGAGGAGAGAACGTTGTATTCAAGAAATGTTGCAAAGGTGAAATCTATAGGCCTTGGCAACAGACTGGATATGGGTTGGGGTGGAGGTGGGAGGGTTGAAGACATAGTAAGAAGTAGAGAATGACATCTAGATTGTGAACTTGAGGGACCAGGAAGATGATGCTGTCCTATATAGTAATAGGGAAGATTGGGGGGGGGTGTGGAAAGGAGGGGGGCTCAGGGTAAGACAATGAATTCAGTTTTGGACCTAAACAGAAGAGACTATAAAGGAAAAGAGAACGATTGATAGAGTCAAAAGCTATAGAGAGGTCAAAAAGGATGAAAATAGAGAAAAGGCTGTCGGATTTGGCAATTAAGAGTCTGCTGGTAACTTTGAAAAAAAAAGCAGTTCTGGTTGAAAGATGAGGTTGGAAGCCAGACTGCAGAATTAAGAAGAGAATGAGAGGAAAGGAAGTGGAGGTTTCTACTGTATGAATCTAATCTAAAGTAGTCAATTAAAGGAGTTTAACCTCTTAGTCACAAGAAGTAAAGTAACAAGAATCACCCCCACCCCCAAATCTGAAATAGTTTTAGAAAGAAATGTATTGCATTGTTTGGTAGAGAAGTGCAAGCTGGAAAGAAGGTGTGGATTCCTCTTATCTAATCTTCGAGAGGTTTACATTGTGCCAAGTAAAACTAAATCACCTTACCTGCCCCCCAGTGTGGAGGGGAAACTAGCTAGGATTTACTTATAATTAGAAGCTTCAGCAACAGTTTAGGCATTAAGCATTTATTAAAATATATTAGAAGATAGTAAAGAGAGAACACATGTCTCTGAAAGAATGGAAAAACCTAGCTCAGATCTAAGACAGAGAGAGAGAGAGAGAGAGAGAGAGAGAGAGAGAGAGAAAGCTGCCTTCACCTACCTGATCACAGTTCCAAAGAGCAAGAGCCTGACTCAGTTTGACTAGAAGCTCCCTGTGGGACCAAGCTAATTGGCTGGTAGCACTCAAGTGCATTGATTGACATGACTTAAAGGCGGTCCACAAATTGTGAGGCAACTTCCAGGATACCAATTCAACCTCAGAAAGGTTGAATGCTTTCTAGGCAGGGAACCCTGAAGAGTCATATTCTCACAACATTTAGAAAAGGGTACCTGCACATGAACCACTTGTACACAGTTAAGCAAAGTTGCTGAAAGGGCAACTTGAAAGCAAGGTAAATTGAGGTGAATATCAATAAATATAAACATTCAATAAAATTTGGGTAAAGCCAAAACACAATGGGAACCCAAAACACAGGCTTGGATGGACTCAAATTAAGACTTAGGTGAGAAGACCTAAAACACAAATGTTTTGGATGGATCCAAGACCTGGGGGAACCCAGAGTTCCTAGTAGCCATCTCTGATATTCCTGGAGTTCAAGCAATCTCTAGTTCTGGGTTCAAGCAATCTCTAGTCATGTAAAGTTAGATTTAAACAGTATGATAAATATTGAGTTTTCTGAACAATATAATAAAGCATTCTCCACAAGTCATAGAAGGGAAAAGAGCTATAGGATATTAGCTAGTGAGAACAAATAAATCAAGTGATTTTTTTTTTTGAAGATGAGGAAGACATAGGCATGTTTGTAAGCAGTAAGGAAGCAGCTAGGGAGAGATTAGTATAATTGAGAAAGTGAGGATGACAGAATGAGGAGACGAGGTGGCATGGGGTCACTTATGCAGGTAGAAGAACCTCTTCATGTGAGATGGGATAAAGAAGTATATGGTGGCAGAAGGCATTTGGGTGATGTGAGATGAGGAAGATAGAAGAAGGAGCTCTCTGTAAAAGCCTGAATAGGATAGTGAGTTAATAAGGGAGGTGTAGAAGTATTGCCTAGTAATAGCAAGGGCCTAGTTGAGGTAATGTAACATAAATTTGTGGGCAGTTAGGTGATGCAGTAGCTAGAGTGATAGTCCTGAAGTCAGGAAGACTCATCTTTGAAAGTTCAAATCTGGCCTCAGACCCTTACTAACTATGTGATCCTGGACAAGTCACTTAAACCTATTTGCTTCAGTTTTCTCATCTGTAATATGAGCTGGAGAAGGAAATAGCAAACCACTTCAGTATCTCTGAAAACTCCAATTGGGGTCATGAAGAGTTGGATACAACTGAAATGACTGAACAACATAAATTTGCAGTGGACTCAGTCAGAATGGTTACATTATTTTCTACGCTTTCATTCAGCAGCATACATATAGAAGCAAAGGCAGAGAATGGTGGGAATGATCCAAGGTTGAAACACAGCAGGGCACAATGGTGATGTGATAAAGGGGCAAGGGACTGGAAAGAGGAAGACAATTTAAAGCTAAGCTGATTCAACAAGAGGTTAAGATGGGGAAAGGAGGAGAGTATTAGCCAGTGCATGGATGATGGCCTCATTGCCCTGCAAAAAAAGAAAAAAAAAAAAGATAATTTAACAATCAGCTCTTGAGCTGGTAGAAGCTGGCTCCATCACAACCTTTGCTCTATCCACCGAGCCACCTAGCTGCCCCACTGCAACACCTAGCTGCCCCTAGGGGTATGCTTATAAATGTTTAACATTTGGCTCTGAAAACACAAGACACACTTTTGTGTTTACTCTTCATTATTAACATTTTCCTATCACTTTCTAAAATCCAAAAAATCAACAAAACAACAAATCACACCCTGATCTGTAGTATTTGCTGATTTGCAAGGTATAAATGCTCATATTGGAAGCAGCTAGGTGGCACAGTGGATAAAGCACTGGCCCTGGATTCAGGAGGACCTGAATTCAAATCTGGCCTCAGACACTTGACACTTACCAGCTGTGTGACCCTGGGCAAGTCACTTAACCCCCATCGCCCCAAAAAAGAAAAGGAAAAAAAAAAAACAAAAGAAATGCTCACATTGAAATTTAACAAGGGGCAGCTACGCGGCACAGTGGATAAAGCACTGGCCCTGGATTCAGGAGGACCTGAGTTCAAATTTGGCCTCAGACACTTGACACTTACTAGCTGTGTGATTCTGGGCAAGTCACCTAACCCTCATTGCCCTGCAAAAAAATTTAAAAAAGATAATTTAACGATCAGCTCTTGAGCTGGTAGAAGCTGGCTCCATCACAACCTTTTGTGGGTTACAGTTTATTTGTTTGAGGTTTTTTTGCATGTGTTTTTTAAAAAATTTCCTTAACCAGTGTCCAAGGACAGAGATGAGCCTGTTTTATTTAGAAGGATCAACACAGGACTGGCAATTTCCTGCCTTTGGCTTGTCCCTGAATAAACTTGTTGAATCCAAAATTCTAGACTTAACTAAGATCTGAACAAAAGCACTGGCAGACACTCTTACTTGCTTATGTCATTCACTTCAGGCTAACATGACATTTGGACAGAAGGAGTTTATCTGTGACAATACCTTCAAACTACTCCCGGTTCTTTAGAGAAACCAGAACTCAAAAAGACAACACTAGTAAGGAAAGAAAACACATGAAATAACATTTCTTCTGGCTTGAGCACAGCACTCATGCTCATCTCCTAAGGAGACCAGCCATTTCTGTGTGGCACCCTCTTCTCATCATCCTGTCAGTCTAACCTCGGGTTCATGTAAAAAGGACTTGATACTGAGAGTTTCTAGATAATTCTTTAATGTCCTGTCTCCCTGTCACTCCAACCCCATTCCCAGAGTTTCTCCAGAGAACATTAAAATTTAGCTCATGTCTAGGTCTACATTTAAAAAAAAAAAAAAAGGAAAAGGTCCCTCAGCTCCCATTCAATCACTCAGGCTAACCAGGCACTGAAAACAGCACACACTTTTTTAACCTGATCCCCAAAATGCAAAGTATTTGTAACTAAGCCCATAGAGAATCAAGAAAATTCTCCTTCCCTCTCCAGTGAGCCCCAAAGGCTATATGTGTGTGTGTACATGTGTGTATATGTCTATGTGTCTGTGTATATGTACATGTATATGTACACATACACACAACTCTTCAGACTTGGAGTACTATTCTGGGTGTTGCACACCTTTGTGGTTAAAGAAGCTAAAGAATCCAACAACCCTCCTCTCTAATTATTCCCATCACCAAGGGGCCCTATATAGCCCACCAGATATATGGTACTACACTTCAGCCCTTCACAAGGGAAAACCACTTGGGTTGTGTGTTGTTTAAAATCTAAATGTGGGGGGCAGCTAGGTGGCGCAGTGGATAGAGCACCGGCCCTGGAGTCAGGAGTACCTGAGTTCAGATCCGGCCTCAGACGCTTAACACTTACTAGCTGTGTGACCCTGGGCAAGTCACTTAACCCCAATTGCCTCACTTTCAAAAAAAAAAAAAGGTTAAAAAAAATCTAAATGTGGGTTCTAATCTGCCCCCCTCAGTTTTGGGGGGAAACTGCCTAAAATCACTGAAAATTCAGCAAGAGTTTAGGCTTTTAAGGATTTATTAAAAGATATAAGATACCGAAGAGTGAGAAAGATTGAGAACAGATTCCTTATAGCACTAGCCTTCCTAGCTGCCCACATGAAGTTCTGCCACCAAGGCGATGTCTCGAACCAAAAAAGGAAGCTCAGGTTCCTACTTCCTGTTCTCCTCCCCAAAATGGGAGGTTCTTCAAGTTGAGTGGTCGAGAGTGGTCTCAATTTAATCAACCTTAACTAGGTTCAACTTCTGAGAACAACACCCTACTCAGGGCCAGCCAGATGTGGTCCTGATTTAATCATCATTAAGTGGGTTCTCAGTCTCTCGGTCTCACCCAATTCAATCAATTCCAAATCAGTCTTCAGGTGGGGCTCCTGGGCGTCTGCCAAGTCCCATTATTTTATCACAGTTGACAGAAGGCCTACCCTATCTCAGACCTTCATGGTCTATCAATCAAACAAGCATTTCTTAAGTGCCTACTTTAAATGCAAGCAATGAAGATGCTGGAGATTACTAGGACACAAAAATGAAATAGCCTTTACCTTTGAGGACTTTACATTCTATCAGGGAAAATAGTATGTACATAAATAAGTCCTTTAATAAATAAATAAGACTTTAAATAGACCAGACAAAAAGGGTGGTGTAGAAGGAGGCAGTGTTGCCTAGCTCCCTGTCAAAACATGAAAGCCTCCTATCATCTGCACAGGGTCCAGGTCTGTCACTCACAGTAGCTCCAATCTCCTAATTTCCTAAGACTAACCCCCAAGCAAGAGATGGGGCCTTGTGGCATGATGGGACTGATTCTATCCTCCTTGGGACAATTTAATGCCAATTCTGATCTAAGGGCTTGGAGGAGGGAAGAGCAACAATTCATCCCCAGGAAAGAAAAAAGGCCAGGCCTACAGCACTCTGATAACTATCCCTAAAGGAGGAGATAGAACTCATGCCCAAGGGAGAAGCAGGACCTCTACAGTGAGGTAACTCCAAGCAAGGTCCACAAAGGAGGGAAGATTAAGATTCCATTCAATAAGATGTGGGACTAAATCCCCAAGCAAGGAGCAACCTTGGCTCCAATCACAATCCCCAGAGTAGAGGATATATGACTTCTATCAGGTAGGGGGCAGGGCCTCAATGTGTCCATTCTGATCTTAGTCCTGGGAAGAGAGGAGATCTGGGACTTACTCTGATCCCAATCCCTGGAGGACAGGAGATCTTAGACTCATCCTCTAAACATGGATTGGTTGGATTACCAAAAATGAATAAACAAAAAAGATGATAAGTTAGTATGATGCCAAAGATCTCAAAGACATAAAACTAGGAGAATAATCCCCAAACTCCTAAGAGCAGAGCTTCAAAGAAAAACACAGCTTTGCTACAAGATCAATTAGAATTCCTAGAAGAAATAATACAGGGGCAGCTAGCTGGCGCAGTGGATAAAGCACCGGCCCTGGATTCAGGAGTACCTGAGTTCAAATCTGGCCTCAGACACTTGACACTTACTAGCTGTGTGACCCTGGGCAAGTCACTTAACCCCCATTGCCCCACAAAAAAAAAAAAGGAAATAATACAAAGCTCTAAAAAGAGTTTAAAATGGGGTAGCTAGGTGGTGTAGTGGATAAAGCACTGGCCCTGGATTCAGAAGGACCTGAGTTCAAATCTGGCCTCAGACACTTGACACCTACTAGCTAGCTGTGTGACCCTAGGCAAGTCACTTAACCCTCATTGCCCCACAAAAAAACTTTAAAAAGAGTTTAAAATGACATTATTATTTTTGTTTCTCTTTCTGTTTTGCTTTGTTGTTTTTTTGAGATGGATCACCCTATATTTGCTAGGCTGGAAATGCAATAGCCATTAACAGCCCAACTCTGCAGCACAGAAGTTTTGACCTATCTCATGTCTGATCTGGTATGGTTCCCCTCTCCTTAGGCAGCTTGGTGGGTCAAATTCCTGAGGCTTAACACATTTTTGCTAGACTTAGTTTAGAAAGTCAATTGGCTTTAGCCCTACTACAGTTCAGAACTACCAACCTTAAGCAATCCAAAATTAGGTATACTATACCTTCAACAAATATGACAATAGAAATGAGAGTAATAGAAAAAAAGAGTTGGAAAGTAAATGAGAGTTATGGAGGAGAGACTGGGAAAGAAAATTAACTGCTTAGCATAAGCAGCACAAAACCTTACCCAAAGTAAAGACTCTGAAAATCAAAATGGAGCAAATAAAAGTTATTGATTCCATAAAACAATAAAAATACTAAAACAAAATTTTTTATCTTTTACTTTATTTTATTTGCTGGTCAATGAGGGTTAAGTGACTTGCCCAGGGTTATATAGCTAGTAAGTGTCAAGTGTCTGAGGTCAAATTTGAATTCAGGTCCTCCTGAATCTAGAGCCAGTGCTTTATCTACTGCACCACCTAGCTGCCCTCAGCAAAAATTTTTTAAACTGAAAAAAATAGAAGAAAATCTAAGGTACTTCATATCATAGACAACTGACCTTGATAGCACAGATGGAGAGATAAATTAAATATCATTGAGCTACTTGAAAGCTACAACCAAAAACAACAACAACAAAAAAGAGCCTGAAGAATTTCATTTTTCAGGGTGGAGTCAAGATGGAGGAGTAACAGGAAGAAGTACAGCAAGTTCCATCACCACTCCCTTGCCCCACCAAAAAACAATGCACTGATGGGTAAATACAGGAAAATTCATTGTTGTTGTTCAGTCATTCAGTCAAGTCCAACTCTAAATGACCCCATGGACTTTGTCCATGGTGTTTTCTTAGCAAAGATACTACAGAGGTTTGCCATTTCCTTCTTTAGTATGTTCCCATTTTATAGATGAGAAACTGAGGCAAATAGGGGTTAAGTGGTTTGCCCAGGGTCACATAGCTAGTGTCTAAGGGCAAATATGAACTCAGATCTTCCTGACTCTAGACCTGAGTGCTCTAGCTACTATACCAGCTAACTGCTCCCAAAAAAGTCATAGTGAATCATTTTTCCATCTTAGGTCAACATAGGGAAAGTCAGTGGACCCTAGGGAAAGTGTTTGGCCAAGAAAACTGTGCATCAGTACTAAAGGAGGTCCTGGGTACAGGGCCCTGCAAAGGGAACAAACAGGTGCTAGCAGGTGCTAAGGAAACTTTGTTACCCACTCTCCAGCAGTTCCAGGTCACAGATCTAAGTCAGACTGACCTTGTAAACAGAGGTGGCATACTGGGATTGGGAGCTGTCCAAGGCCCTAGGTAAGTTCAGACACAAACATCATAAGGGTGGCTCAGAACCCAGAAATGGAACCGATTCTCAGTTTCAGCTTCCAGTATAGTGTGAAGCCTGTAGAGGAATAATCAGGGCAGAAATCTTAGACCAAAGGAGAGCCTGCCCTCTGGCACTCTTGATCAGGAGAGCTTTCCTACTGGCTAACTGTGGGGAAATCCAGCAGCCGTCCACAGACCTAAACCTAGTTCAGGAATTTGCTCAGACAGAAGGATTGCAATTAGACTTTGCCCTGGATTGGAATACTTTGAGAGCACTGAATGTTTGCAGATCCCCCACTTGAGCTGTCCCTGGGGTCCTGGATTAACAGAAAACTCAACAACCCAAGAAAGCAGCAACAGAATCACCCCAGACCTTCCTTCCACAAGTGTGTAGGGCCCAACTATCATATCAAGTTTGATGTGAGGAAGTAGGGTTGAAGAATGAGCAAACAAAAAAAGAATCTCACCATAAAAACTATTATGGTAACAAGGATGCTTAAGGCACAACCCCAGAAGAGAGTAACTCCAAAATATCTACAAGCAAAGTATCAAAGAAAACATAACTTGAAAACAAATCCCACCAGAATTCCTGCCCCACACTAAAAAAACCCCACAAAAACAAAAAAAGAATATTTACCCAGAAAAACTGAGCATAATCCTGTAGTGTGTAGGCTGCAAAAATCCATTTTGCAACAAAAGGCAACTGAGGCAGAGCTTTGAGCATGGTCAGTTTAAGGAGACCAGTGATCCCTCAGAAATTGTATCCAAGACCTTCCCAACAGCCAAGGATGCCCCTTGCTCATTTTCAAAGGGGTTTTCAAAGGTAACTAATATAACTAAATCAAACTTGATTCTATCCTACCTAACTCACTAATATAATCACTGATACCCATTAAATCACAATGAACTTGATGGAGGAGGCTAAAAGGGTTAACAGATAGCAAGACCTGAGCTCTAATTAAGACTTGAGCTCCTATCAACTGTAGCTAAAAGGGATTAATAGATAACCTAAGATTTGATCAATAGTACCTAAAAGGGTTAACTGATAAACTAAAAATTGTGTTCTTACAGTAACTACGGGGTTCCAGTCCCTATCAACCAATAATATCAACAGAAGCCTAAGGAGACAGTAACCAGGGACCATAAACCATTAATAGCCATTAGTATTCTCAAATGACAGGATACCTAGAAACCAGATCTTAAAGTAAAGAGATATCATAAACAGAGACACCCTCTAGCTTTGACAAGTTTGAATGTGTCTTTAGGAACATGTGCAGAAGGATCAAAATGTGTCCTTAGCTTTTCCTTATGACATTTAAACCCCCAAAACATACCCCTAGGGGAAAAGATACCCACTGTGTAATTTAAGATTCTAAATGTGGATTCTAATCTGTTCCCCCAGTTTGTGGGGAAACTGACTAAAATCACTGATAAAACAAGTTTAGGTTTTTAAGGGTTTATTGGAAAATAGAAAGAAAAAGATTGAGAACAGAATCCCAACAGCCTGGCATTCCTATCTTTCCTCAAATTTTCTGTGAAGTCTTCTGCCGCCACCACCACCAAGTCAGGAACCCAAAAGCGCCAGCGCTCTCCGAGCAGGCTTCCTCTCCTCCTTCCTGACTCCTCCCAGAAAATAGGAGGCTCCTCAAGTTGATTGGCTGGTAGCCTTGATAGACCGCACCCATAAGCAAATGTCATTTCCTGACTCCAAGGAAAAGCCACAATGCCTCTGAGGCATTTTCCTCATGGTGGAGCTTTCCCACAGCAAGTCTCCAGTAGGTGGCATCATTCCAATCATTACACCACCTTGGAGGATGTCTTAGGATCCCAGGAAGTCCAAAATAGGATATGAACCTCCCTAAGGAGGGGATTAGGATAATGAGGAAATAACCTACTTTTCTCACTATAATTATAACCATTTCTCTTCTCCCTATTCAAGACACCTATTTCCTTTGAGTGATTCTCCCTGTGGACTTACAGTCTGATAATAAAACCTGGGAAACTGAGTCACTGAGTTTTATAATTCTTTGGGATGCCTCACGATCAATTTGATCAATTAAACCCATCCCCCACTTCAAACTGAGTAAATACTGATTAAATTGAGTATAAGGGGATCACAATTATTCTCACAAGGGGGGAAATAGGCCTTCATTGAAACAGGACTTTCAAGCATTTCTCATGAAAAGACCAGAGACTTTGAAATATAAACATGAGGGGGTACAGCTAGGTGGCGCAGTGAATAGAGCACCAGCCCTGGAGTGGGGAGGACCTGAGTTCAAATCCAGCCTCAGACACTAGACACTTACTAGCTGTGTGACCCTGGGCAAGTCACTTAACCCCAATTGCCTCACCAAAAAAAAAAAAGAAAGAAAGAAAGAAAGAAAAATGTAAACATAAGATTATAGAGAAACATTTAAAAGTGAATAATAAAAAGAAGTTTTATAAGGATGAATTCTTTATGTTCTAATGGGAGGGAATGAAATAAGAACCCAATTAGGGATGGATAAAGCACCAGCCCTGGATTCAGGAGGAACTGAGTTCAAATTTGGCCTCAGACACTTGACACTTACTAGCTGTGTGACCCTGGGCAAGTCACTTAAACCCAATTGCCTCACTTAAAAAAAAAAAGTAGAACAGTGTTGGCATATGGTAAGTACTAAACAAGTGCTTGTCCATGAACCATAATCAAACCATCTCTGCCATTGTTCCTGGAGGAGAGTATATCAATCTAAGCCCTTATGACCTACTCACCATCTCCTTAATATAGGGGAAGGTGCTTGGCCACAATTCCTCCATGTGCATTGTCTCCCCAATTGTAATGTAAGCTCTGTGAGGGCAGGGTCTGTCTCTGCATTGGTATTTGTATTTGTTTTCCTAGCATTTAACTCTGCACTTAGCAAGTAGCAAATGCTTAAGGAATGTTTTTTCTTTCATTAATTCAAACTACCCTTGGAACACTAATATAACTAATATAAAAAATACCAAGAAATGTTTTTTTTCTCATCACAACCCTTTGGTCTCCGTGCTTGTTCTGGCTCTAGGTGAAGTCATACTTGTAGGCACTTTCTGGAGATGGGTTGTAAATGTGGAGTTTGGGGGCAGCTAGGTGGTGCAGTGGATAGAGCACCGGCCCTGGAGTCAGGAGTACCTGAGTTTAAATCCGACCTCAGACACTTAACACTTACTAGCTGTGTGACCCTGGGCAAGTCACTTAACCCCAATTGCCTCACTAAAAAAAAAAAACAAAAAAAAATGTGGAGTTTTATATTGAGGTAGACAAAGGGAAGTAGATTCAGTGCTGAAAACCCAGCCTAGGGTAAAGAAACTCCCACACTCAAGAACATACTAATTACATTCAAGTTGGGGGTGGTAGAGTTGGGAGGGGGCGAGTGAAGCAATGAATGAATATTAAGGTTGGTACTGTCTCTTTGATACTAGAATTCACCATCCACAACTAGCTACCAAAACTCTTCCTTCCCCCAACATAGTGGGGAGGCCTAGGCCTAACTTCTCTGTATTATTGATCCACTAGGAATTTTTAAACATAAATTGTACTTCTCTGACATAGAATGCATTCTATTTTGTATTGTACTTACATATGTCAGACCAAATAATTTGTTATATATAAAAAAACTGTGTTTTTTTTAATTAAGCTAAAACTTTGTTTAATTGCTATTGTACCAGTTTTGGCAGTAAGCATTTATTATTCATTTTTATATATATTCACACACACACACACATATATATATACCAATAAAGGATTGATTGCATGTCTCCCTAACTTCTCATGGTCTCAGGTCAAGTGGTAGAGGAAGCAAGGAGAAAGCTTCAGCATAGCAATTATCACAGGCATGAGAAAAGCCTCCAAGGATCTATGTTCTCTCCAGCATGTGGTCTCAGGGAAACCTAAGAGAGTTCAGAAGACCTACAAGCCAGAAAGCCAAGAGCTCACACAAGCAAGAGCTCCTGGCCTCTTCTAAGAGTTTTTATCCTCTTTTGATAGAGCCTAATTGATTAGCATCACTCAATTCCATTGGTTGACATGGTCTACATTAAAATGAACTCTACAGATGACATCTGGGAGAAGAATGTAAAAGACCCTCACTCAAGTCGGGGGTGGGGAATGATCTCTGGGTTCCCCAAGAAATCCATTAGTATTATTTTTTTTTTGGTGAGGCAATTGGGGTTAAGTGACTTGCCTAGGTTCACACAGCTAGTACATGTTAAGTGTCTGAGGCCGGACTTGAACTCAGGTCCTCCTGACTCCAGGGCTGGTACTCTACCCACTGCACCACCTAGCTGCCCCAAGAAATCCATTATTAATAATTATTTTCTTACAAAATCTAGGGTAGATCTAGTGGTGACCATCTGTAAACCCTACTACTGGAGAGGCTGAGGCTGATGGATCTCTTGAGTTTGTAGGGCTAAAGTCAATCAGATAGATATCTGTACTAAGTTCAACACCATTACATAATGAGTGGTTGGGAGTAGGGAATTATCAGGCTACTGTTATGGGCCTGGGTACCTCATTTGAATGGCCCTGGGTATCCCAGAAGTTTTCTGGGGTAAATCAAAAGAACCTTCTCCTTGAGAAACTAAACCAAAGGACCTACACTCCTAAAGAGATAAGCAGCACTGGATAGGGACTGAGTTAACTCCAGGACCACAATCCTTCATTCTAGTCTCCCCCACCCTTGGGGAGATAAGATTAGGTGTGGCTGCTGTCTTTGAGGCATGAGGAGTCTTGAGTCTTGAGAGATCTGGAGCTGCCCTCACTCAGCCACCACCACTGGGGGATGGTCCTCCCCCAATAAGAGAACTTTCCACAGTCAGATGATCACCCCATTGGACCACCACCATCGGTCCTCTATAAAAGTATCTGCCTGTCTCCTGCTCAGGGAGAGAGGTATCTCAGAGACACACCTCTGTGCCATGCCTTCTCCCCATGAGAAGTCCTCAGACTTCTCTCTTGGTTTCCTTTCCCTAGCACCTAATTAAACTATTAACTTTACTCTAATTGGCTTTGTGTGCAAAAGGGTGTAATTCTTTAAAAAGGAATTCCTAAGAACCCCTATCTCAAACCCACCCAATTTCCCCACAACACTACCTAAAGAGAAGTGATTCAAACCAGGTCAAAAATAGAACAGGTCACAGTAATACCACTGCTAGGTCTGTATCCCAAAGAGATCATAGAAAAGGGAAAAAAGAACCACATATACAAAAATATTTAAAGCAGCTCTTTTTATGGTGGCAAAGAATTGAAAATCAAGGGAATGCCCATCAATTGGAGAATGGTTAAACAAGTTTTGGTTTGTGAATGGAATGGAATACTATTGTTCTGTAAGAAACAATGAGCAAGCGAATTTCAGAGAAAGCTGGAAGGACTTAAATGAACTGATGCTGAGTGAGAGGAGCAGAACCAGGAGAACATTGTACACAGTATCAACAACATTGTGTGATGATCAACTGTGATAGACTTTGCTCTTCTCAGTAGTGCAATGGTCTGTTAACCTGTAATTTAAGGACACAATCAATATAGAAATAAGGTCTTTAACCAGGGCAGAGGAACTATAGCTTTGTAATACTTTGTATTACTTTGTAATACTTTTGCCAGTATTACAAAGCAAGAGGGAATACTCAAAGCTGGGAACCAAGGACAGGGTTTTTATGGGGTAATGGAAACAAAAGGGAACCAAAGACTCTCACCAGAGTCAAAATAAAACTACTTAATGTAAATGAACTTTTGACAAAAGAAACTATAGAAGTGCTCTGGAGTTAAGTATTGACACTTCTAAATAGAAACTACTTAATGTAGGTGGATCCTTTTACATAATAACATAAAGTCCAAGGAATAAGGTGGGGAATCATTGGGAGGGGATAGTTTTCTTGGGGGAGATCCATAAGTCAAACAAGCATCTGGAACTGACAAAGACTGGTTAGCCCCAGGCAATTCATTGGCCTGGGAATGGAGAGTAGGTGGGATCAGTCAGTTCTCAGTAAATTTATAGTTATCAGGTCCAAAACAATTTCAAAGAACTCATGATAGAAAATGTTCTCCACATCCAGAAAAAATAACTGTGGATTCTGAATGCAGATTGAATCATACTGTTTCTACTTTTTGGCTGTTTTTTTCTTTTTTGAGGTTTTTCCCTTGTGTTCTGATTCTTTCACAATATGACTAATGCAGAAATATGTTTAATGTGATTGTACATATATAACCTATATCAGATTGCTTTCCATCTTGGGGAGGGGAGACGGAAGGGAGGGTGGAGAAAAACTTGGAAGTAGAAATCCTACGAAAACAAATGTTGGAAACTATCTTTACATGTAACTGGAAAATAATAAAATACTTTTATGATAAACAAATGAATGAATGAACAAAAACCAAATATGTAAGTAGATAAATAAATTAAGCCATCACTTAGCAACAAACATACACTCTCTGTGCTACAAAATTCAATAGAGTCAATTAAACTAATATTTAACTTGCTGTCAAAACTACAATCTTGTTATAGTACTGCTATGTTAAAATGGGCATAATTTTTTAATCTTCTGGGTATACTGTGAACATACTATATCTTCTTTCCAAAAGAACTCTACTAAAAAAGAATTAGATATATTTATGACCATAAACAATAATCTCAATAATAATAATCTTCTTTTCCATAGGCAAACAGTAGATTATGTATACTTATAATTAAATATAATTCTTACTTATATGTATTTGTTATTAGAAAATAAAAACCGCTTTTGGACATGAAAAAAGAAAAGTAATAGAAAAGGTCAGAGCTTTCACACTGATGAGCAGGGGTAAGGCCCAAGAGTGCCTGCTGCACTTTGAGCCTGGGTGAGTTAGGAAGACATGGTCTTAATGAACACAATTGATGGAGGAGGCAAAAAGGGTTTAACAGATAAATTTATGTTTGTGGTGTTACAGTAACCAAAAGGGTTTGTCCCTATCAACCCTAACCATCAACAGAGACAGTAACTAGGGACCATTAACCATTAATAGCTATTAATATTCCTAGATGACAGGATACCTAGAAACTAGATTTTAAGTAAAGAAATATCATAAACACAGAGACCCTCTGGGTCTGACAAGTTTAAGCAGGTCTTTAGGAACACTCGCAGAAAGGATCAAGTGTGTCCTTAGGTTTAAACCCCAAAAACACAACTCCAAGGAAAAAGGTACCTGCCTTGGAGTATGTCTTAGGACTCCAGGAAGTCCAAATTAGGATAAGACCTCCTAGGGGCAGTTAGATGAAGTAGTGGCTAAAGCACCAGCCCTGGATTCAGGTGGACCTGAGTTCAAATCCGACCTCAGACACTTAACACTTACTAGCTATGTGGGCAAGTCACTTACCCCTCATTGCCCTGTAAAACATAATTGAGGATAAGACCTCGAATGAACCTCCCACAAGGAGGACACTAAGATAATGAGGAGGTAACTTACTTTTTCTCACTATAAATATAACTATCCATCCAGAAAGAAATCCCCAAAGGAAAACTCCTAGGAATATTCTAGCCAAATTCCAGAGCTCTGAGGTCAAGGAGAAAATATTGCAAACTGGGAAAAAGAAAGAATTCAAGTACTGTGGAGCCCCCCAGTCAGGATAGCACAAGATCTAGCACCTTCTACATTAAAGGACCAGAGGGCATGGAATATGATATTCCAGAGGGCAAAGGAATTGGGATTACAACCAAGAATCACCTACCCAGCAAAACTCATCATAATCTTTCAGCAGAAAAAATGGGACTTTAATGAAAAAGAGGACTTTCAGGTATTCATGATAAAAAGACCTGAAATGAATGGCAAATTTGACTTTCAAATACAAGACCCTAGAGAACCATAAAAAATTGGAGTTGGGGGACATACCTGGGGTTGTGCAGTGGGTGACTATCTTGTGTCTAAAGGCTGGGTTTGGGCTGGGATCTCCCTGGGTCCAGGGTGGATGCTTTGTCCACTGTGTCACCTAGCTGCCCCATGATGACATCTTTAGGGTTAAATTGAGGAATGAGGGGAATGCACTGGGGGAGGGGGAAGGGCAGAAGTGAAATCCTACATAAAAGAAACAGGAAAAGGCTTATGGAGTGGGGGAATAGGTAGGGGAGGAGCAGGGCAGTAAATGAATTTTACACTCATCAGAAAAAGCTCAAAGACCTTTAATCTGGGCAGTAAATGAGCCTAACATTCATCAGAATTGGCTCGAAGACCTCAATCTCATCAGTATTGGTTCAAGAAGGGAATAACATTCACTCAATTGGGTGGAGTAATCTCTCTAGCTCTTCAGGAAAATAGGAGGGGAAGGGGATAAAGAGAGAGGGGCAAGTGGATAGAGCACCGGCCCTGGAGTCAGGAGGACCTGAGTTCAAATCCGGCCTTAGACACTTAACACTAGCTGTGTGACCCTGGGCAAGTCACTTGACTCCAATTGCCTTACCAAATAAATAAATAAATAAACAAACAAATTAATTAATAAAAGAAAGAGGGGCAAAAGAAGGAAGGGCAAATTGGGGGAGGGGACAAACAGAAGCAAATCCCTTTCGAAGAGGGATAGGATGAAAGAAGATGGATAATAGAATAAATACCATGGACAAGGGAATAGGATGGAAGGGAAACAGTTAACAATAGTAATCATAAAAAAGAGAAAAGGGGAAAATTGCACAAAAAATATTTATAGCAATTCTTTGTGGTGGCTAAGAATTGAGAATCAAGGGAATGTCCATCAATTGAGGAATGATGGAAGAAGCTGTGGTATATGATTGTGGTGGAATGGTCTTGTGCTATAGGAAATGACAAACAGGATGATACCAGAAAAACCTGGAAAGACTCATGAACTGATGTATAGTGAAGTGAGCAGAGCTGGGAGGACATTGTGCATAATGATAGCAGTATTATTCAATGAGCAATTGTGAATGACTTAACTACTCTCAGCAATGCAATGATCCAAGACAATCCCAAGGGACTAATGAGGAAGCTTACTATCCACCCCCAGAGAAAGAACTGATAAAAAGAGCACTTGTGGATTGTACATATATAACCTGGTTGCTGTCTTGTGGAGGGGGGGAGGAAAGGGAGGGAGGGAGGGAGGGAGAAAATTTTAGAACTCTAAATCTTATGAAAATGTTTTGGTTTTTGTTTGTTTGTTTTTTTAGTGAGGCAATTGGGGTTAAGTGACTTGCCCAGGGTCACACAGCTAGTAAGTGTTAAGTGTCTGAGGCTGGATTTGAACCCAGGTACTCCTGACTCCAGGGCCAGTGCTCTATCCACTGTGCCACCTAGCTGCCCCTAAATCTTATGAAAATGAATGTTGAAAACTACCTTTATTTGTAACTGGAAAAATAAAATAAATATTTGTTGTATAAATATAACTATTCTTATTTCCCCTATTTGAGACACCTCTCTCCATGGTGGTCTCCCTGTGGTCACTCACAATATTGCAATAAAATTTGGGAAACTGAGTCACTGAGTTTTGTAATTCTTTGGGATGCCTCATGATCAGTTTGATCACAATGATACTGCATACTATTTGTTTTAATTGTTGGAGGACAAAAAAATGCTAAACAAAAGGAGAGTCACATGAGTTAAGTTTATGATTAGATATTAAAAATGGGAGCCAGTCAAACTCCTTTAATGCTCATTCTCAAACACCCAGTAACCTCATTGGGCTCCCTGGCTACCTAGAGTCAGTCAGTCAATAAGCATTTATTAATTGTAATTATTATGTGCTAGGGACTGTACTAAGTAATGGAGATACAAAGAAAGACAAATGGAGTCCTCTGGAACTATGCCACTTCCAAAAAGGAAGAGTGTTAACAACATGAAAGCCTTGGGCAAGAAATGAGTTTCATGAGCTCTCTAAAGACAGCTGATAGCTGGCAAGTTAGGTAAGAGAAACACCTTCATTTCTCAGTTCCCTATGCTTAGATCCTGCCTGAATCCCCTTCAAATTTCCCCATCAAACCATCTCTCTTTTGTGCCTCATTCTCTCTGGATAGTACTTTATAGATAAGCAATTCTTTAACCCAAGAGAATGAAGCTATTGTTGGGAAATCCAAGCATTACCTCAGACTAATAGAGGAGACATTTGGGAGACAGGAAGGTACTTTAGTCACTGCAGTGATGCAAGTAAGTGACTCCTTATCTGACTTCAGTCAGTGATTACTAATGATGACCTATTAGTAGAGAATGAATACCAAGGGAACCACAAGTCATCTGGAATCAAGTTAAGCCTCCTTGTTACTCCAGTAACAAGATTTCACTTGAGTAGAGAGAGCAGGTTCAAACAAAACTTTTAATGTTCCAGAATTCAATTACTGGTCTTGCACACATATAGGCTATCAGGAAGTAATTATTCCAGACTGCACTGTCTTCAGGCCCAGTCTCTGGGAAATTCTGACTGATGTGGTTCAATAAAATATGGAAGGGACAGTCAACTGTCATTCATTGTCATTCCATTTGGTTAAGGACCTGTCCATTCAAGACAACCAGAACTGCAAGAGTAGGCAAGAAATGTATCTTGAGTCATTTGTTGCATCTTGTCCTCTCATGACCAGCTTACCCATCTGCCCTGAGTTGGCCTGGAGATTTTAATGACCAAGGAACTTTGGGGGGACTATGGTGAGGCACATCGGGAAAATTTTTATAGAAGGGGGAAAGGATGGAAATTAGTGAGTCAACAAGCATTTATTAAGTACCTACTATGTGCTTAGGTACTGTGCTAAGCCTTGGGGATATAAAGAAATGTAAAAAACAATTCCTGCTCTCAAGAAGCTCATAGTCTAATGGGGGAGGCAACATGCAAATGACTGTGCATAAACAAGATAGATATAGAATAAACTGGTGGTGATCAACAGAGGAAAGATATTAGAGTTAAGGTGGCTTAAGAAAAGCTTCCTGTACAAAGATGGAATTTTAGCTGGGACTTGGAAGAAAGCCAGGAGGCAAAAATGAGGAGGGAGAGAATTCCAGACATAGGGGACAGCCAGGGAAAATGCCTGGAGCAGAAAGATGCAGTGTTTTGTGCCAGGAATCGCAAGGAGGCCTGTCTGGCTGGATTGTAGAATACAGAGAAGGAAGCAAGGAATAAGACCAGAAAAGTAGGAAAAGTCCAGGTTATGAAGGGCTTTTAATATTAAACAGAAGATTGATTGATTTATTTTTAAATCTTTCTTTCCTACTTTTTTTTTGTGAGGCAATTGGGGTTAAGTGACTTGCCAAGGGTCACACAGCTAGTAAGTGTTAAGTGTCTGGGGCTGGATTTGAACTCAGGTCCTCCTGAATCCAGGGCTGCTGCTCTATCCATTGCACCACCTATCTGCCCTGGAAGATTTATTTTTGATACTGAAGATAATAGGGAGTCACTGGAGTTTATTGAATGGGAAATGACATGGTGAGACCTATGCTTTAGGAAGATCAATTTGACAGGTGAGTCAAATTGGAAATCTAATCAAAAACATGTTTTGAGAAAGAGTCAGCCTTCTATTATAGGAAGAGTAAGCAGATGCCTATGGCATGATGTAGCCAGAATGGCTTCCCTGATCCTCAAAGCACCTAACCTACTGGCTTCCTGATGCCTTAAATTCCATAATGCAATTTGGCTGCTATTTCTTGAGGGACTACTGTTTGTACAACACAGTGCTAGGCTCTTTGGGACTATAAAAGAAAACAAGATGTACTTTCCTTCAAAGAACTCACAGTCTAAGGTAGATATTTGCTAGAGAGATTCATATGTCTGACTGGGCAGCTAGGTGACACAGTAAATAAAACACCTAGCCTGGAGTCAGAAAGACTCATTTTCATGAATTCAAATCTGGCCTCCAACACTTTCTAGCTGTATGACCCTGGCAAGTCACTTAACACTGTTTGCCTCAGTTTCCTCATCTGTCAAATGAGCTGGAGAAGGAAATAGCAAACCACTCCAGCTGGTAAACCATCTCTGCTGAGAAAACCCCAAACGAGGTCATGAAGAGTCAGACACAACTGAACAAACATCAAAAATATCTGACCAAGGATTCTTAGCAAAGTATCACTTGGCATGATATTTTAAGCCTTATGAGTTCAATTCAGCCAGGAGAACACAAACAATGGTTACTCATTTTTAACACTCGTTACTGACTACTGATCCAGATGGAATTCCCTGTTCCCTCCACCCAGAATCTATACTTCCAATTCTCCTGTGTAAGGAATAAAGCAGCTATCATAGCTGATACCACCCCTCCTACACCAAGGCTACTCAAAATTCACAGGATTGCAGAGGGAAGGTCCTGAATCAGCTGGCTTCTCCCCCTCTAACAAAGTTACAGCTGGATTTGGAATCAAAGAATATAGATTTTCAAATCCTGGCTACAGCAGGCCACCTGTGTTACCTTGGGCAAGTCACTTAAAATCTCTGGGACTAAGTTTTCTTATGTGAAAAATGAAAGGATTGAATTGGATGACTTCTAAGGGCTTTTCAAATTCTAATGTATTTGTTGTCTCCTCATAGAAATAATAGCTCCTTGAGAGCAGAGACTGTTTTATTTTTTTGTCTTTTTAATCCCAGCACCTAGTGCAGTCCCTGGTGATAATAGATGTTTAATAAATGTTTACTGATTGACTAATAAGTAGTTAGTTGAACTCACACCTCGGATGTGGCCTTTAAAAGGGAGCTAGACAAACAAAAGGTCAGAGTAGACAAACTCAGAGAAATGGTCACAGAGACATCTGGTATCTGAGAGGCTGTGCTACTGAGGGACTGCTGTTAATTTAATTAAACAAGACATTGGCACCTACTATGCGCAAGTCATTGTTCAAAGTTCTAGGGCTACAAAGATTAAAAAAAAAATCAAACAATCTTTGTCTTCAAGGAAGCTAAACTGTATTGAATAAACAGAAGACTGGGGATTGGAAGACAAACTTTTTCTCCTGAATAATTTTGTTCAGGTCTGGCTCTGTTTAAAAATGCTCCTAACATCCTAGTCAGTCTTTGCCATTTTTCTTTCCACTGCCAAGTGACAATCTCATATTATCTCAAGTCCTGTTCTTTTTTTTTTTTAAGGTTTCTTTATGAAAGTGGCATCAAAATAGGGAAGGAATTTATTTTCCCTTTGGTCACAAGTGCTTTCAATGTGTTTACTTTATGTTCTTACAACTATTTTGTGGTTGGCACTAACCCAGGAATAATCTACTACAGAAAACAGTATCTGAAGCAAGCAGGCACTATTATCTTGCAAGGGAATGGTTTAAAGTAGCATTCCCTTTGAAAATCACATGTTCTTTCCTTATCTCTTTGTCACAGATCCTTGGTCTTTTGGGTTCTTGTGTTATTTAAGCAAAGAGTATTGGATTCCTAAGAGCTGGGGAGAAAAATCTATAACCAGGCAAGAACTTACCTTTAAGGAAACTGCCTTGTACATTTTGTCTCCTCAATCAAATACTTCCAGAGGCTCTATATAACATTTGTTAATATTTTGTACATATAAAAAAAAGTTTTTTGAGTCAACTGTATTTCAAGGGTGGAAGGCAGTGCTACAGACAAGAAGACCCTATTTAACTTTTTCAAGGACAAAATGGCATCCATGTTGTTTTGGTAGGCTAAACGTTGAAGCTACTAAATCAGAGGGGAGCATATGATCCACAGAAAGAGCTATGGAACAACTGCTATCCAACTTTAAGATATTGATCATTTTAATTAGTACATATTTAAGCCCTATTTAACATTTTATAGTTAATTTTACATATTTAATAAAATTGAACCCACCTCCCACCACAAGCTTTTCAAAGTTACAAATGCTGAATTGAATCCTTTGTCTTTGCATGCTAAGGATTTTCTTAGCATGTGGGAATCTCTGTTTATTTAATAGTAACTAATATTTATAGCAGTAATACAGTGCACTTCACATGCATTATTAAATTTGAGACTTGAAACATGCTTCAGTAGATACTCTTTATACCACTGTCCCCATTTTACAGATGAGAAAATCCAGGCTCAGAAAGGAAAGGTGACTTGCCCCTACTTACAGAAATAGTAAGTATAGGAAGTAGAATTTGAACCCAGGTTTATCCTGACTCTGATCCAGTGCTCTTTCCACCACACTATACTGCCTTCAAGGGGATATTTGTAGGCAGAGAAATGAGAGTCTGACCTACTACCTGCTCATTAAGAAAGTCTATTCAAATTAATATTTTTCCTAAAAATAACATGGATGTTTGTCTTTCAAATTTTGTATTCAATTCAAAGAAGTAGTTTGTATTTATCAATACTCCTGAAATTTCTGAAACAAAAATTTTATATGTAATAATGCAAGAAAATTCTTTTCAATCTTACTTAAATAGGAAGGCAAGAGTTTGCTTAGCTATCTGACCAGTTTTTTCCTCCATATGCAGAGTACTAAGTAAATGCCACAATATTTTCTTCTCTTTTTTAAACGTATTTTTTTAAACACCAAAGGAAATGAATATTTCTATATACAATCTAGTGTAGAAAACAAGGATTGTACATGAAACCACAGATATCACTTACATACAGCTTGGTGGGTTTTTTTTCTTTTAAGTATATAATAAATTCAACATATAATTTTCAAAGCTGCTCAGCTTGTCTGTTTGCTTCTGCACATTTAAGAAATGCTTCAATGACCCTCTTTTCTTTCTTATCTTTTTTCCAATCCTACCCAACTCCCCCTTCCCTGTTGAAAAAAAGAAACAAAACAAAAAATTCCCCAAATCCCTTGTAAGAAATATGCATAGTCAAGCAAAACAGGTTTCTGAATTGTTCATATCTGAAAAATATACATCCCATTCTGCGCTCTAAATCCATCATCTCTCTGTCAGGAGGTAGGTAGCATGTATCATCTTCCATCCTCTGGAAATATGGTTGGTCATTTTACTGTTCTGAATTCTTAAGTCTCTCAAAGTTGTTTTTCTTCACAATGTTGTTGCTATTGCTCATATTTTTTTTTCTGGTTTTACTCATTTCACTCTGCTTCATTTCATATAAATCTTCCTAGGTTTCTCTAAAACCTTCCCCTTTCATCATTTCTTACACACGATAATATTACATTTCATTAGTGACTTTGACAATCTGAAGGGCATGAAGTAGAACCTCAGAGTTGTTCTCATTTACATTTTCCTAAGTATTAGCCAATTGGAGAATTTTTTTTCATATGACTGATTATATTTTGTATTACTTTTTATGAAAACTGCTGACTTATTTATCCCTGGACCCTAAGGGAAGAAATGGTCATAATGAATCTGGGATCTTAACCTGCAAGTCTAGGGCAAGTTTGAAATATCTTGATATATGGTATGAGAAAAACAACGCCATACGAAAATGCCTGGAGCAGTTGATATACGGTATGAGTTGTTTGCCTGAAAGTAATTTCCACCAACCTGCTTTCCAATTTTCCCAAGTGTTTTAATCAAACACTCTAGTAGTTGGGGTGTTTGGGCTTACTAAATAATGTGCTATTATATTTGTATGCTTCTCTATGTTTATATTATAAATGTAATTTGTTTCATTGATTGGCTTTTCTGTTTTTTAACCAATACTAAATGGTTTTGAGGATCACTGTTCTGTAATATATTTTGAGATCTGAAGGTAGGTTCCTTCCTTCTCACTTTTACAGTATTTCAAAAATGCCAACATCACCATAAAACATCATGAGGAACCTCAAATTGACCAGTGCCTTGGCATCTCATTGTGGACAAAATTTTGGCTAGAATTATTCTGGGTTGGTTATTGGGCAACACTGTCAATCACTGAAATTACAATGGTATAATAATACATGGTACAATGAACATGATCTTTACATAAGAACAGATACAATGATAATTTTTTAAAAAGCTCTGTCAGCAACATCAAAAACAGCATCGACTGACCCTAAAAGCACTTGGTAAGATCCATAGGCTTGAGTTCTTGGTGGTTATTTAGCCAGTGAGCTTCCTATTTGACAGTCATTAATGACTCTAGTAAAAAATGTTATGACAATGCATGCTGTCCCTTTGGTACAGGTGATAAGTGTGCCATTCCTATGCAGAAAGCTATATTTCATAATCAGTCTAATTTTATTCAATTGATTTTATGCAACCATTATAAAGTAAGAAAAAAAAGCCATCAAACTGGCATTATGATATATTTCTGGTTACCAAGGAATCTTTAATTTCAACAGTTAGGAAGAGCTGGGTTTATTTCTTCCATTTTACCAAGGGGACAGTTGAGGCCCAGAGAGGTTAAATGATTTGCTGAATGTCATATGAGTAAAAGAGACTGATCTGAGATGGACAGATGAAGTTGAAACAAGCCAGACTCTTCACATACTACATAAAAAGCAACAATGAGAAACACCAAAGAGAAAGAAAAGAAAAACAGCTAATAAGGGCACACAGAAAAAAATAAAAGTAAACTAAAATTTAAAATTTTCTGAGAAAGCACACACAATACAGTGGATACTCTACCAGAGTAAAGAAGACTTCGGTTTGAATTCCCCAAAGACTTGCTGTGTTCCTCTGGCCAGGCAGATCACTGACCTCTCTGGGCCTCAGTTTTCTCATCTGCAAAATAAGGGGATTACATGACCTTTAAGGTTTCTTTCAAGCTCTAAATCTCTGATCTTGTGATACTATGAGCAGAGCAGAATAATACAGTAAAAAAAAAAAAAATCCTATATAGTGGCTGAGTCAACTAAAGTACCAGAAGCAATGCAGATGCACAACTTGTTCAGTCATTCCCCAATTGATGGGCATCCCTTCAATTTCCAATTCCTTGCCACCACAAAAAGAGCAGCTATAAGTATTTTTGTATATGTGGGTCCTTTTCCCTTTTTTATGATCTCTTTGGGGAAAAGACCTAATAGTGGTATTGCTGGGTCAAAGGGTATGCACAGCTTTATAGACCTTTGGGCATAGTTCCAAATTGCTCTCCAGAATGGGTGGATCAGTTCACAGCTCCATCAACAATGCATTAGTGTTCCAATTTTTCCACAGCTTCTCCAACATTTATTATTTTCCTTTTTTGTCATATTAGCCAATCTGATAGGTGTCAGGTGGTACCTTAGAGTTGTTTTAATTTGCATTTCTCTAATCATTGGTGATTTAGAGCATTTTTTCACATGGCAATAGATAGCTTTGATTTCTTCATCAGAAAACTGCCTGTTCATATCCTTTGACCATTTCTCAATTGGGGAATGACTTGCATTCTTAGAAATTTGATTTAGTTCCCAATATATTTTAGAAATGAGGCCTTTAGAGGCAGCTAGGTGGTGCAGTGGATAGAGCACCAGCCCTGGATTCAGGAGGACCTGAGTTCAAATCTGGCCTCAGACATTTGACACTTACTAGCTGTGTGACCCTGGGCAAGTCACTTAACCCCAATTGCCTCACCAAAAAAAAAAAAAAAAAGAAAAAGAAAGAAATGAGGCCTTTATCATAAATACTGGCTATAAAATTTTTTCCCCAGTTTTCTGCCTCCCTTCTAATTTTGGATACATTGCTTCTGTTTGTAAAAAATCTTTTTAATGTAATCAAAATAATCCATTTTGCATTTCATAATATTCTCTATCTCCTGTTTGGTCATTAAACTGTTCTCTTTTCCACAAATCTGAGAAGTAAACTATTCCTTCCTCTCCTAATTTACCTATGGTATCACCTTTTATGTCTAAATCATGTACTCATTTTGACCTTATTTTAGTATAAGGTGTAAGATACTGGCCTATACCTAGTTTCTGCCATACCATCTTCCAGTTCTCCCAGCAGTTTTTGTCAAATACTGAGTTCCTATCCCAGAAGCTGGAGTCTTTGGGTTTATCAAACAGTATATTACTAAAGTCATTTACTACTGTCTCTCCTATTCCATTGATCCACAACAATATTTCTTAGATAGTACCAAATAGTTTTGATGACTGCTGCTTTATAGTAAAGCTTCAGATTTGGTACATTCTTATGGGAGAGATGACTACATAAATAGGTATATATTTACAGCATTGATGAAAAGTAACATACAGGAGAGTACACTGGCAGCTAGGGGTATGTGGAAGAGTTTTCCATAGAACATAACATTTGAGCTAAATCTTAAAGGAAGCCAAGGTTTCTGAGAGGCAGAAATGTGAAAGGAGAATATTCTAGGCAGGAGGGACAGACACCAAAGCAAAGACATAGAGATTGGGCATCATGTGTAGAAAAAGCAAATAAGGTCAGTATGACTGGACCCCTAAATGGTAATGTGTAAGAATGAAAAGGCAGAAAAGGGCCAGATAGTGAATAACTTTAAACACCAAATAAAAAAGTTTATTCCTGAATCTAGATGTAATGGGAAACCACTGGAGTTTACAAAGTAGTGGAGTAAGATAATTAGACTTGAACATTAAAAAAATCATTTTGGTAGTTGTGTAGAAGATGGATTAATGTGGGTAGAGACTTGAGGCAGAGAGGTCAACTAGAAGGCTACTGTAGTAATTTAGGCAAGAGGTGATAAGGACTTTAACTAGGGTAGTAACTGTAGGAGTAGAGAGAAGAAGATCTGTAGAAGAGATGTTGAGGAAATAGAAATGACAAAATTTGGTAAGTGATTAGGGTAAGTGAAAGTGAGGACAAAAATAAATCCATCTAGGTTGTAAACTGAGGTGACTGGAAGGATAGTGGCCCCTGGACAGAGAAAGAGTTTAAAAGAGTAGTGTATCGAGGGGAAATATAATGAGTTCTGTTTTGGACTTGTTGAATTTGAGATGCCTATAGGGCATACAACTGGACATATCCAATGTGCAACTGAGATGCCCAACAGAGAAACATTTATTTCTGTCAGTTGTATAAAATACAACCAATACACAAAACTCAAATACAACTATAATTTTAAAATAAATTAAATTATTTCCCTGTACTTTTTTTGTTTTGTTTTGTTTGGTGAGGCAATTGGGGTTAAGTGACTTTCCCAGGGTCGCACAATTATTAAGTGTCAAGTGTCTGAGGCCGGATTTGAACTCAGGTCCTCCTGACTCCAGGACCAGTGCTCTATGCACTGCACCACCTAGCTGCCCCTATTTCCCTGTACTTTCAACTATCATGGAAATAAACTATTGGAGAAATTAAGTTAAAAGGACATATTGTTCAATCAATCAATCTAAAAGCAATCTAAAACCTTGAGGACATGACACTGTGCTCACAAATTGCATTTACTTAATTACTAGGCCAAATGACCATATTGTAAAATATTATTTCTTAGCTCCTTTTGGCTGATTAAAATTTGGATCCTCCAAAGAGATGGCTCAGAGACAGAGACAAAAGGAAAATATTGCATGGTAGATTATTAAAAACTTTCAATTCATTGCACCCTGAAGACCAACTTAATTCTAGCTAGAGTCTTTAGGTTCAGATAAGAATTGGTTCAACCCAGAGATCCCCTTTGGAGGTTGTCTCCTATTTGTGACTCTAATTACTCAAACTATCCATATGTGGTAATAAATAATAGTAATAATAGCCAATTTATATACTACTTTACAAAGGGTTTTCCTTACTACACTTCCTCAAGGTAGATTATAATCCCAAGGGCTCCAAGTAGACTTCCCAAATCTTCAAGAATACCCCCAAATCATTTAAATTTCCCTTATTTCCTTATGTCTTATAGTGGTTTGGGATTAGTCCAGTTTTCTCAAGACTACTTTGATGGAAACAAATTCCCTGGGGGACCCCCATATGGACTAATTCCAAATATCTATCTACCTATCTACCTATCTATTTTCTATATATTTATATTTAGAAGGAAGACATCTAGTCCAACCACCCACTCAATGAAAGAACCTCTTCTTTATGACTCCTGATATATCTAGTTTCTGTTTGAATACTTCCAAATGACAGAGAGCTTGCTACCTTAAAGGTAGGCCATTCTGTTGTTGGACAGCTCTAATTGTTAGGAAATGTTTTTTCTTATTGTGAGTCAAAATCTACTTCCTTACAATTCTCACCCATCCATTAGTCTTAATTTTCCTCCAGGGAGCAACCTAGAACCCATCTATTTTCTCTTTTATAAGAATAAAGTCTGAGTAAACTAGGAATTTAAAAGTCTGACACTCCAGAATTGCCACATCTAATTCACAATGTACATGATTAACTGAAGATATCTGACCATGGTACTGAGAAAGATGTGCATTAGTGAACCAGAAACATATCTGTGTTATCATAGACTCTCACCTCAGAATGTGCAGACCTAGTCATTGGGTAAATCATTCAGAAAACTGATCTGATCACAGAAATCTGTTACTTGGCTACTACTCACAAAAAGGTATTGTCTTCACTAAAAGGTAGCCCAACCAGTCTGAGTAGAGAACAATCAGAACAACAGAAAACAATGTTCTGTGGTTCAGTTTACCATAAATTATAGGATATTTCTCAAAAATGCTATTCCGAGGGGCAGCTAGGTGGCACAGTGGATAAAGCATTGGCCTTGGATTCAGGAGGATCTGAGTTCAAATCTGACCTCAGACACTTGACACTTACTAGCTGTGTGACCCTGGGCAAGTCACTTAACCCCAATTGCCTCACCAAAAAAAAAATTTAAATTAAAAATGCTATTCCTCACAACCAGTTGTAAATAGTTATTTTTTTTTTAAATATAAACTTCTTACCCAGGCTCTTTCTTTTTCTAAACCCTAAATAAAGGCATGGAGCAGCTAGGTAACACAGTGGGTAAAGTGCTGGCCCTGGAGTCAGGAAGACTCATCTTGCTGAGTTTAAATCTGGCCTCAGACACTTACAAGCTATGTGACCCTGAGCAAGTCTCTTAACCCTGTTTGCCTCAATTTCCTTATCTGTAAAATGAATTGGAAAAGTTAATGGCAAGCCACTCTATCTTTGCCAAGAAAATCCCAAATGGGGCAGCTAGGTGGTGCAGTGGATAAAGCACTGGCCCTGGATTCAGGAGAACCTGAGTTCAAATCCAGCTTTAGACACTTGACACTTACTAGCTGTGTGACCCTGGGCACGTCACTTAACCCTCATTGTCCCACAAAAAAAAAAAAAGAAAGAAAGAAAGAAAAGAAAATCCCAAATGGAGTCACAAACAGTTGGACATGACAATAGCAACAAAATAAGGGCATTCTTCAAGGCTGTTTATAGCTCTCTACTCTTCTTTCCCTATGCAGTCTCTTTTAAAGGCATCCTCCTCTCCTGTGGCTGCATTCTCTATAAACTTTCCTAAGGTTCAAGTTACCATCACTTTGTGAGTGGCTTTTAAGGTCTCTGTCTCCAGCCCTGACTTCTAATTCCCTATTCCTATCAACTATATTACCATTCTCCTAGAACAATCGTATCTCCCTCATTGGAATGGAAACTCCAATAGCAACAACAACAACAACAAAGTTATATAGTCTAAAAACTTTGGCATCATCTTTGAAGTACTCCCACATACATTCAATCGGTTACTAAATTCCATGATTCTTCTTTCACAATTTTTTTCAGATTTTGCTTACTTTTCACTGCCAACATATTAGGCCCTTATTACTCTCTTTCCTGAACTATTATAATAGCCTCATAACAGGTCTCCATAAATCTGGTCTCTTCCAACATTAATAAACCTTGCTCTAGCTTATTCTTCTTCAAATGGGGTTTTTATTATGCCATTTCCCTCTTCAGTATACTTTTATAACTTCCCATTGCCTGCCAAATAAGCTCCAAACACATAAACATGGTATTGAAGGCCTTCCATGATAGGACCTAAATCTATCTTAAACAAATTAGCCTAATTTACTAATCATTTCTTTCACATCTTATGCTTATATCCATGTTTTTGCACATGCTTCTCCCTCTAGCAGTATTATTTTCTCTAGGCCCTATCTTCCTGTGCAAAAATCCTAAGTGACGTTCTTCAAGGTCAAATTCAAATAAGGTCTGATCTGTAATAATTTCCTTAATTATATTAGCTAGACTCAATTTATCCCTCACTGAATACCTATTGCAATTGTTCTCTGTTGTGAGAAAATAATGGGTTTTGGAGGGGATTGATTGGACTGAATGACTGCTGATTGACTCACTTGAAGTTGACTTGATTGAAACCACACCTACCTGAGATGCTGGCTCTCAGGGGTTGTAGATGCTGACCTCAACACAGGATCACCATCAAGTTCAGGGAACCAATGGATTTGGGGGATGCTAGCCAATTAGCTTGAAGCAGACTGCCTCTCCTCCAGATGCAGAGGAACCTTTCATTCAGAGTTTTCTCTCTTGAAGAGGCTCATGGTGGAGGACTTGAGGAAGAACCAGACCAGGCTGATCTTTAGGCTAGATAGGCCTTTTCTTAACTTTCTGACCCAGGTGTTCTTTTTACTAATACTTGGTATACTTTAATAAATGCTTAATGTCCCAAAACTGGTGCTAAAGCTTCTAATTTATAAGTAGCAAATGTATTAGAAACCCCAGCTAATTTTCCCTAAACTTGGGACAGAAATAAGGTGACCACACATTTAATTTTAAATGTCACACTGTATAATTTATATGGCTTGTATCAGTATTTCACTCTGTGATTATTAACATAAGTCTTGTCATACTTACTAGATAATTAACTCATTTAAGTTAGACAATATAACAATACAGAATAAATATTTATTTAGCATCTACTATATGCACAGAGCTCCATTCTAGGTACTAAAGAAAACAAATCCCAAATTGAGATAAAGCCCAGGCCCTGCCCACAATAAACCTATAATTTGGTAGAGAGATAAGAGGCCAACATAATGCTTGAATACTTTGATGGATTCTTGATCTTATTTGTGTGAGCAGGCTCTCCAGGTGTGCAGATCCTAGCTTATCTATACCTTTTGTCCCTGTGAGATTCTTGCTCCTGTCCTTCCATAAATCTTTTACAGAAGAATTACCCAGTGCTATGTTTGAGATAGCTATGTTAAGTTAGACCTCCCCATCATCCTTGGTGTTACTTGCAATTTTGATGATTTGGAAATTTTGGTATTCAATTCCCAATCCATTTAGCTTAACTAGAAGAATAACAGTATTTATCTCAATTGGAATGGAAACTTCTTGTGAATAAAGATAGCTTCTTTCTTCAATACTTGGATCCCCATCACCTAGCACAGAACCTGGCACTTAGGAGCTTAATGAATAATTGATTAAAAAGATGGATTTTGGGAAAGACTTCTATGAACTGATACAAAGTGAAGTGAGCAGAACCAGGAGAACATTACAGTAACAACAACACTGTACAATGATCAGCTGTGAATAACTTAGCTATTTTCAGCAATACAAAGATCCAAGACAATCCTGAAGGACCTTGGTTTCTTCAACACCATGGAACAAGATATCCCTGGCTCCTCCCCTACCCCCCCCTTCCTGCCTCCTTTCCTGTATTGTCTCCTCCTCCCATTAGATTGTAAATTCCTTGAGGGCAGGGACTGTCTTTCTTTTTATTAATTATATCCCCAGATTTTAGCACATATGGAAATCCTTTTTTTATCTTTGTATCCTGTGACTGATTGCTTCACAAAGTTGTTAAGTCAATTAACAGCCATTATCAAATCCCAATTATGTTTTGTTTTGTTTTTGGTGGGGCAATGAGGGTTAAGTGACTTGCCCAGGGTCACACAGCTAGTAAGTGTCAAATGTCTGAGGCCACATTTGAACTCAGGTCCTCCTGAATCCAGGGTCAGTGCTTTAACCACTGAGCCACCTAGCTGCCCCTAAATCCCTATTATGTGCCAGGAACTGTGCTAGGACTTGGGATACAAATACAAAGAAAAGCAGTTCTTGTCCTCTAGGTGCCTCCATTCTGTTTGTTAAATTAATGGATGCTAGATTATGTACTATTCACTTTGGGGTTGAGGGTGTTTGGGCATGGGCATTGGTGAGAAAAGAGAAGGAAATATTTAGGAAAGATTCTTGGGAGATGAGCTAAGAAAAAGATAGTAGTAGAGCAGAATTGTTAAAGAGTAGCAAGGACCTAGCTGAAGCTGTATTGAAGGAAATCTGCTTGATATATTTTTGTATGTTCCATTGAGTCCTTTTTTTTCAGGGCAATGAGGGTTAAGTGACTTGCCCAGGGTCACATAGCTAGTAAGTGTCTGAGGCCAGATTTGAACTCAGGAAAATGACTTCAGGCCTGGCATCCGCCTAGCTACCCTGCTGCCAAGAATGTAACCCATTAAATGATCATTCCCCAATTAATATAATAAGCCACATGGTATAGTGGAAAACCTGTTAAGACTTAGCCCTCTGAGCCATTTCCAAATCATGCCACTAGCACTTTGGCCCTTCTCTTTCTCCCACCAAAATTTGGACCCTGCACCTGCACCCTCAGTTCTAAAAGATGAGCCTTCACCTTAAATTGCCTGGAACTGAGCTACCACACTACTTCCTGGCCATGGCCAAACTACATAAGCTGCCATGCATGTCCTTGCCCCTCTCCCTCCTTTCCAATTCAAGTTCTCCTCTATGAGTTGTTTCCTAAAGGCCAGGACTATCTTGCTTACTTGTATTTGTATCCCCAACACTTAGTAAAGTGATTGCACATAGTAGGTACTTAATAAATCTTTTAAATTCAGTCAGTCAATCTGTCAGCTGACACCTGGTTTCAAACCCTGACTCACACTAGTTGTGTGACTATGAGCAAGTCACTCGCCCTCTCTAAGCTTCAGCTTCTTCTTCTATAAAATGAGGAGAATACATACCTATTATAAAGGGTTGTCATGAGACAAGAACACTCAGGATTGTTATATATGAAAACATCTTGCAAACCTTAGAACATTTATAAATGTCAACTATTATTATTTTTGCATTAGTAAAGAGCACATCCAAGCAGGAATGGGATGCCATAAAGGTAAATGTTGAGAGGAAGATGAAGGTTAAGGGTTCAGAATAGAAGACTCACCTACTTAATCCAGGCCTGGTTTAGAAACTGCAGTGGGGGGCAGGGAGAGGGGAAGAGGCATGCAGGCAAATGTTCACCAACTGGCTCTCTGTAGGGAAAACTGTACACATGACACATTTTAAGCTTAACATTTCAGTTTAACATAGTATTAACATTTTTCCATCACTTCCTTAGTCTAGACAATCAACAAAACAATAAATCATGTCCTGATTTGCAGCATTTGCTAATTTCCAAGACGTAAATGCTCACGCTAAAAAATTTTAAATTGGCTATATAGAGCTGACTCTAGCTGCGCCCCCCCCACCCCCCACCACAATGAGGGAATCAGCACAGCCAAAACAGTGAGAGATCACGACTTCTAGGAATGGAGAAAGGACAGAATTTAACGTCCTTTACAATCTGGCTCCCACTTATCTGTGGGGCTTTATTTCTTATTATTCCCCTTCATGAACCTATTACATTCCAGCCAAGCTAGGCTACTAACTGTTCCTCAGACTCGGTGATTCATCTCTCATCTCCATGTATTTTCACAACATATTCCCCATTGCTGGGGTGCACCCCCTTCCCACCCCTGTCTCTCAGAATCCTTGTCTTCCAGCTCAGTACAGGTGCAATCTTGTCCAAGAATTCTTTCCTGATTCCTCCTTCTCCTTCCCTTCCCCCTAGCTGAGAGTGATCTCTTCTCAATTGTCCTCATACTATACTTATTGGTTGTAACTCCCTAGTAACTGAGTGTAGGTTCCTTGTTTGTTTTTTGTTTGTTTGTTTGTTTTGTGCCTGGCACATAATAGGGGCTTAATAGATGTTGAATTGCACTAAAAAGTGAGGTGGGAAATTTCAACAGATAAAATCCACCCAAATCATAAAAATTGCCTAGGTATTATCCTACTTAAATAAAGAAAGCCTGCACTTGTTTCATGAGAGGAGTGAACAGAAGATAGCATTCAAGATCCTAAACACCTAAAAGTCTCCAAAACGGCACCAAACTTTTTCTCATACTCAAGTTATGTAGTATAAGAGGACACAGTATAATCAATAGAAAGCTAGTCTCATAAACCAAGGAAACTTGGATCCAAGTCCTGCCTGTAAAACACACCAGCTGTATGATCCTGGGCAAGCGCTTCACCTCTCAGTGCTATTGCCAACTCTCTGAGGCTCTGAGTTACAGAGAAAGCATTAACCAACATTGGCAGAGGGTGTTCCCTCTAGTTTCTGTCCAATTATGTCATATTTCATTTGTCCTAAGCTAGACTATGGAAAAGTGTAAACAGTGTGGTCAATTCCAGGGATCAATTCTGAAGCAAGTGTTAAGGCATTAAAAAACTGGTTTACAAAAGGAAGTGAAGAGTGACAACTCCAAATTTATCAACTGATGATAAGCTTTTATGAGTAATGAAATGTCAAAACAATGAGAAAAAAACTGAAAAAAGATCATTTGAGGCTTTGTGAGTAGGCTGTAAAAGTTGCAGAACACTAAATTAGAGGGTTGGGAAAGGGATGAATCTAAATAAAATACTACAACTCTTGACTTTACACTCTTTTACCAGACCCTTTTCTCTGGGTGTGTACCTGGTCTCCACTTTGATGTCCCACCAGGATGATATCCAAAATTTTATCCTGAATATTTGGCTGATAATCTATTCACTCCTCCCCCAAACATGTGACATATCCAATTTATCCCCAGCTGCCAATAGAATCACAATCCTCCCAGCCCAGTCTAATCCACAGGATAGAAACATTATAAGTACTTCTTACTCATCTCTTTGTTTGCCCTCACAGATTAAAATTAGGTCTTGATGATTCTTTTTTCTGCAAATCTTTGCTAACTAGCTAACTGCCTGTCTCAAGTTTCTCCCCATTCTAATCCATCCTGCATTCAGCCACTAAAGTGATTTCCCTAAAACCGAAGGTCTTTTCATGTCATATCCCACCTAACAAGCTCCAGCAGCTTCCTATTATCTCCGGAATCAAATACAAAATTCTCTATTTGGTACTCAAATCCCTTCATAACTCAGCCTCCTCCTACCTTTCCATTCCTCCTAGACTTTACTGCAATACTTTTTGATCCAGTGATGCTGACCTCCTTGCTGTTCCGCAAACAAAATACACCATCTCTTGGCTCTAGGCATTTTATCTGGCTGTCCCCTACCATGCTCTCCCTCCTCTGCTCCAACTACTTCCCTTCCTGGCTTCCTTTAAATCTCAACTAAAATCTCACCTTCCTAATCCTTCTTAATTCTGGTGCTTTCCCTCTGTTAATTATTTCCTGCATATCCTGTATATGACTTGCTTTGTGTCTCTTTGTTCACATGTTGTCTCTCTCATTAGATTGTAAGCTTCTTGAGGACAGGGTCTATCTTTTGCTTCTTTTTGTATCTCCAGTGTTTAGAATAGTGCCTGGCACATAGTAAGCACTTAATGTTTACTGATTGTCATTTCCACGATAGACATACTAGTAAACGATCTCTATATGTATTAGAATATAAGTTCCTTGAGAGCAAGGAAGAACTGTTTCATTTTGTCTACATATTTCTTGTATCAGACATTGTCTGGCACATTGTAGCTGCTTAATAAAAGGCTTATTGATTGATTAATTAGTTACTATCACTTCACACCTAAACCAATACAATAGTTCCCTAGTTGGTCTCTTTACCTCAAATCTCCCTGAGTAATAGTCTCTCCTATATACAGTTGCTAAAAATTTTATCAAACATTATTTTCATCATTTTGCACTCTGCTCAAAAATTTATGCTCACTCTTGTAAAATGAAATCCAAACTCCTCAGATTGACATTCAAGGTTCTCCATCACCTAACCTTTCTCTATATCTAACAAACCTCATTTCTCATTACTGCCATAGATAGACTTTATATTTTGCCACAATATTCATTTATCCTGGTTAGTCCACTAGAACTACATTTATCCCTTCTACATCCTGGGGGTTAGGGGAACAGCACCCCCTCAATCTGGAAAATCATAAAGTTTTTTGGACCTCTCTTCAAAGCAAAGAAGTAGTCTGAATTTTTTTTTCTTTTATAGGGTATTTACAGTCTCTTAATGTAAAATCTGGGGGTTGGTATTATACAATACTATACATCTATTATGCATTTCTGAGTTTCTAAACGTTTTCCTGTGTTGTCTGCTAGCCTTCCTGTGTCATCTGTGGCTTCCACAAAACTCCCCCCAAATTCCCATTTAATTCCTTCTGATTCACTATATATTTAAACTATGATGGAGAAAGTTGCAGTGTGGAAGAGATAACTGTAACATCATAATGGAAATTCTTCCTGTCCTCATTCTTTTGCACATGACACTTGTTCTTCATGGCCTCTGTTGTCATATTTTTCTACTCCTTTTACTTTACAAAGTATATTATTTGATTGGCAAGGCATTTCTCATTTGCTTATTCATTTGGTCATTAAATAAAATTTTTTTGAGTAGCTCTGTGAAGTCCCCCAAACCAATGAAAAAATCATAGATCGGACTTAAAAAAGAAAAATCCTTCAGTGACTGAAGCTTAACTAAGTTTATGGAGGCTCAGAAGCCTTTAGTTAGTCTTTTAGGAACATGAGAGACAATTCAAGAATTGTGGAAAGAGCGCTGGATTTTGAGTCAGAGGACTGGAAATTATAGCATGAGGAAACTAAGGTTAAATGGCTTACTTAAGATCATATAGGTACTAATAAGTGGCAGAGCTAGGATTTGAACCTGACTCCTCCAGCTTCCAAATCCAGTGCTTAACTGGATATTAAACTGTCATTTGGAACTACTACTTACTACCTCTGGGATCTAGGACAAAACATTTAATTGATCCAGGTCTTAATTACCTTATTTGTACAATAAAGGGATTAGATAAATGGAACCTACATGGTTCCTTCCATCTCTAAATTCTATGATCTTATACCATCCATTAGATGCCGAAGTCACTCACCAAATTGTGGTTCCTAAATTTCATTAAGAAGACAGCATTGTTCATTCCTCCAAAAAGAATTGGTCAACGGCTATGAAAGAAAAGCTCTTAAAAGAAAAACTGCTATTAATGTGAAAAAGTACTCCAAAACACTAATAATAAAAGAATTACAAATCAAAACAACCTTGAGGCTTCACTTCATGCCCAGCAAATTGGCAAAGATGACAAAAGACAGAAATAGTCAATGTTGGAGAGATTGTTGAAAGACTGGCACAATTTTCAAATTCCTCAACTTTATCACTGAGATATAGGAGCTATAGTCTCAGCTGAAAGGCATTTAGTTGCGAGAATGTTGAGTAGTTTCTTCCCAATGTGTAGCCTAAAACTGTGTGACAGAGGTTACAGCCATAAGGATCATAATAATATCTGTGGGTATGGTGGTTCACGTGGGAAGTTATACGATTTTAGTAACCTCTTGTTTTTAACTTTTTTCTAAAAAATAAATTAAAGAACACATAACACTGTCTAGGCATAGAAAGTTTGACACTTCAGTTTTTGATAGGTTGAAATGAGGATCCTCACCTATCAAAGACAGACTGCAAAATTACTTAAGAGTTTGGGCTCAAGGGATGGTCATGCTGCATAGGTGTGAATCGTAACTTCTTGTTTTTCTTCCTTTAAAAACCAAAATCTTCCCAGCTTCCAACTTGGGAGTTTAGGTAAAGAGAATTTGTTTAGAAACAAAAATAATTGATTGCTAAATGAGTCAGATTATCTCCTAAACTTTTTTTTTTTTTAGTGAGGCAATTGGGGTTAAGTGACTTGCCCAGGGTCACACAGCTAGTAAGTGTCAAGTGTCTGAGGCCGGATTTGAACTCAGGTCCTCCTGACTCTAGGGCTGGTGCTCTATCCACTGCACCACCTAGCTGCCCCTCTCCTCCTCCTAAACTTTTAGGATATGTTCATGACATTTTTTTGTATATTATTTGTCATATGTTTAATTGTTGCATTTTGTACATACTTTTAAAATTTTATTTCCATGTACCTTTATAGGTCAGGAAATGAGAAAATATAATTGTATAATGCTCTGAAATGTATAAATGTACAAAAAAAGTAAATAAATAATCTGAAAAAGAGACATTAATGCATTGTTGATAGAGTTAAGAACTGATACAACCATTCTAGAAAATAATTTGGAATTATTCAGATAAAGTGACACTTAGCCACTGACAAGAAGAAAGGATCTATATATACTAAATACTTATATCAGTACTTTTGATAGCAAGAAAGAACTGCAAATGTCTGGGGGCAGCTAGGTAGCTCAGTGGATAAAGCACCAGTCCTGGATTCAGGAGGACCCGAGTTCAAATCCAACCTCAGATACTTGACACTTACTAGCTTTGTGACCCTGGGCAAGTCACTTAATCCTCATTGTCCCAGAAAAAAAAAAGCAGGTATCTATAACTTGGGGAGTGAAATGATTTAACAACTTGTGGTACATGAAGGTAATGAGTGATGAGATAATAATTGTAAAGTGTTTAACATAGTATCTGGCACATGGTAAGGGCTATATAAACATTAGCTATTTAAGAACTGACAAACATGGTAAATACAGAGAATCAAGAAAAGATTTTTGTAAACTAATAACAAATAAGCAGAGCCAGTAAAACAAGATACACAATAACTGCAACAATGTAAATGGAAAAAACAAGCACAAAACAACTGAAACTGAAAGTTGTAAAAGTATAAAAGACAAGCTTGGCTCCAGTAAAGGAATATGACAAGATACATCCCTTCTCCCTCCCTTCCCCTCCCTTACAGAGGTGGGGGATAAATGGGTGTGGAACATTACATATAATTTTGGGTTTTTTTTGGATCTGTTAATCAGTTTTTGCTAATTGTTTTCCTCTTCTTTTTTCCTTTTAATTTTCTGATATAGGGGGTTTGCTCTCTGGGAGACGAAGAGAAGAAAATGAGGAAACCTAGGCCATGGAAAAGCAAAAGCAATCTATTACTACATTTTTAAAAATGGCAATGCAGGGGTAGCTAGGTGGCAAAGTGGATAGAGCACCAGCCCTGGAGTCAGGAGGACCTGAGTTCAAGTCCGGCCTCAGACACTTGCCAACTTACTAGCTGTGTGACCCTGGGCAAGTCACTTAACCCCAATTGCCTCACCAAGAAAAAAAAAATGGCAATTCAATTAGAGTATAGTCTGACTAATACAACAAGAGTCTAATGGAGAGGGCTAACCTTGGAGACAGGAACACCTGAGTTGTATTTCTGACAAGTGTTACCAGGAAGGAAGGAAGGAAGGCAGGCAGCAAGTACTTTTTAAGATGCTTACTATGGGGCAAGTCACTTAATTTTTCATTCATCTATATACTAAGTTATAGGAGTACTGATCTGAATGGAGAAACGTCTTGACACCCAGGAGTTCCTCACACTGAAGAAAGGAGTCCTATAATAAATTTACAACCTACACTAGATCCAGGAACAAAACATACACACACACACACACACACACACACACACAAAGTCTTATACCCTTTGAGTCTAGAAAAAGGAGAACCAGAGCATAAGATTTTTGTCAATATGTCCAGCACAGACCAAAATAGTGGCTACTCAGACTCTAATAATATTAATTGTCTAGACAAGAAATATCCCTAGAGTGGAGAAGGGCCATTCACCCCAAAGCCACAGCTTTATAGAAATACAAAAAGACTAGAGATAGTATTAGGGACTAAATTACCTTTCATCTACTCAGTATAAATGTTGTGTATATTTCGTTATTTATATGTTGTCTCCCCCTTATAGAATGTAAGCTCCTTGGATGCAGGAATTGTGCCTTTCTTTGTATCTCCTCAATTTAGCATGTTGTTAGATGCATAGAGCCAAATAAATGCTGCTTGATTTATTTATTGTTGATTGATATCCCTTAAAAATCTCTAATCCCCTTTGTTCTAATTCAGTTCTCATTAAATTACCTTTTGATGCAATTTTGTCTAGAAGGCAGGGTTATGCAAATGATTTCCAGCTAATAGTAATCTTGCCCAATAAGTTGCTCATTTAAAACAAACAGGATTAGCCTTTAAAAAAATAAATAAAACAGCTTTTTATGAACTTGGCTAATGTGACTTGTTTTCTCAGATCCTGGTTACCATTCAGTAAACTAATAAAACAACCTGTATCTGTGAACATCACTACAGGGTACAAACATTCTATGAGGCATTCATTTATTCATTAATTAAACCTTCATTATTACATGCCTACTTTATATACCACAATGTGTGGAAGGTTGGGCTAGATGCAAAGACAAATAACAAATTGTTCCTGTCTACAAGAAGCTTCACTCTAGTAGAGAAGATACAAGATACAGATTACAATTACTAATAATTTCTGAAGATTTTTGATTTCATCAGTGTAAATATTTTTCCACAATGAATAACCAGAAATAGGACTTTAGTGGAGTGTTACAAGATAAATATAATACAAATTAGAATATGATGACTGCACAGAGGAATATAAAATTCTATGAAATCTGATAAATAAGAAAAAACTTCCAGCTGGGAAATGACAGAAGTCTTCCTGAATGAGGTAACATTTGACCTGGGTCTTGAAACTATGAATAGATGAACACCATCTTAACTGCATCAAAAGATGACAAGAGCCCTTTCCTCCACAAAATAGTGGGCAAGCATAGAACCTAATGAAACAGTTTGATTGTATCAATTGGAATAAACTTTCTACCAATTAGCTCCTCTATGCCTTAGGAAATGGTTTCATGAGCTCATAAGGTCATAGTTTTAGAGCTAAAAGGGATCTTAGAGACCAATACTATCCCTCAATTTACAGATACAGAAAATGAGGTGAAGTAATTTACCCAAGGTCACACAAGTGACAGAGACAGGATTTTAAAGAAATTCGGTCAACCTGTTGTGCATGATAAAAATTAATTACCAGAGGTCCAATCATCTGTGCTTCTCCATACTTAGAAAAGTTGATCCTCAAATAACAGAGAACAGTCTTCCAAACATTACAGAACTTGACAGAGCTTTAGAAGTCATTTTATAAGTGACTTGTCTAAGGCCACATGGATCTTAAGTGACAGACTTATTTTGTTGGCTTAACCAGTAGCAGGGGATAAATCCTAGTCCAGATTTAAGACTTTGACAAGGGAACATTTCTACCTTCATATAACATCTATTGTTTATGTTCTCTTCTCTCCTCCAACACTGCCACCAGTTGCAGGCCCTCATCATCTCACAACTGGAGTACAGAAAAAGCTTGATAGTTGATCTCCCTGGGAAAGTAAAGGGAATAAGCATTAATTAAGCACCTTCTTTGAGCCAGACACTGTGCTAAATACTTACCTCATTTGATCCTCACCACAACCTTGGGAGGTAAGTGCTATTATTATCCTCTTTTTACATTTGAGGAAACTGAGGTAAGCAGATTTTTAAAAGTGACTTGTCCAGGATAACACAGCTTGTGTCCGAGGCTGGATTTGAACTCAGATCCTCCTGACTACAGGCCCAATGCTCTACTTACTGCACCACTTAGCTGCCTCTTTGCTTTCTGTCTCTCCTGTTCCAGTTTTTCTTCCAGTAGCTGTCAAATTCATTTTCCTAAAGCTCAAGTATGACCGTGTCACACACCTTCCATTTCTCCACATATACACCCAAACAAGCACATTCAGTCACTTCCAGTGGTTTCCTATTGCCTCCAGAAACAAATATAAAGCATCTATTTGGTGTTTAAAGCCCTCCATAATCAGTCCTTCCTATCTACATAGACTTCTTACACCTTGCCCTATCTACACCCCACCACACATTCCAATTCTGTGTACCAGGGACACTGGCCACCCTGCTTTTCCTCACATTAGACATTTAAAAATTAATAACATTTTTTACTTAATGGTTTTTTGTTTTGTTTTGTTTTTTTAGTGAGGCAATTGGGGTTAAGTGATTTGCCCAGGGTCACACAGCTAGTAAGTGTTAAGTGTCCGAGGCCGGATTTGAACTCAGGTCCTCCTGAATCCAGGGCCGGTGCTCTATCCACTGCGCCACCTAGCTGCCCCCTTCCCATGCCTTTTAACTGGATGTGCCCCATGCCCAGAATGCTCTCCTTCCATATTTCAGCCTTCTGGCTTCTCTCCATTCTTTCAGTCTCAGATTAAGTTTCACTTTCTGCAAGAAACCTTTACCCAATCTCTTTCATTCTAATGTCTTCCCTGTTAACTTCTTGACAATTTAGCCTGTATATAGTTTGTTTGTACGTGGTTGCCTGCTGTCTTCTGTGAGCTCCTTAAGAGCAGGGACTGTGTTTTACCATCTTTAGCACAATGCCTGACACATATTAGGAGCTTAATAAGTGCTCTTTGACTGCTGATAGATCAGGTAAACAACTGTTTCTGGGCAGGCTTGTCATTGTACTCCTCCATACCTTCACTGCTCCGTAATTTTCCAAACCAGAATACCCTCCCTGGCCACCAGTGTGGTTTCCCACTATTGGAATGTAGGTTCCTTCAGGGCAGGAACTCTCTTGGTCTTTGTATTCTTAGCACTTAGCAGTCAAATTAGTGTTTATTCTTCTTTCTCCTTGACATCTAGTGAGTACTTAATAAATACTTACTCATTCATTCATCAGTCATCGGGAGGGAACCATGCAATGGAAAGACTGATGGATTTAGAGTTTGAGAATCTGGATTTCCAAGTTTCCTCATCTGTAAAATAAGAGGGCTGACTGATAGAAATCCTTCTAAGGTCCTTTTTAGTTTTATATTTATGACCTGATGATCCTACTCATCAGAATGAATGTGTTTTGGGCTATTAGATGCAAAAAATACAGAATACTTTTTGAATGCCTAGGAGTTTGGTTCTTAAAAATTTCAAGGTAATTGTGAGGATCAAAAGAGGTGAATGCAAATCCCAAAGCATCCCATATCACATCATTGTCATCATCACCACCACCATCATCATTTACAGGTAGAGTATATCATTTCATTACCAGAAGGAATATGTTAATAATATCTCCCTCCAATGGATTGGCTCTCCTGAAATCTCATTTAAGTCATATAGAGTGGGCCTTTCACTGTTAGTTACAGACATCGTTAAAGCAGTCAACCACCACGTCTCTTATATTATATAGAATCTTATAGAGTATTTTTAGTGTCTTCTAAATACCAGTGGCATGAAAATTATCTATAAAAATCTAAGAAAGTTTAAATGATGAAAGTTCTCTAGAAAACCCTGCAGTCTATTCATTGAGCTGAAAACTGAATGGTGATGATGTCATTATACATTCTTAAACACCCCCAGGGTAATGCTGTACACACATAGAGAAATTATTCTGTCCCACAGCTTGCAATCTAAAATTAGATAAACACTGCCAAACCAGATAAACAGAGACAGCACTTTGATTTTTCAAGAGGGAACTGAAAATGAAAAGGAGACCAAAAAAGGAGTTGATGGGAAAAGAAATAGAATACAGAGAATGAAAAGAGGTACAGACAAATAATTGATTTACTCTCCTTTATGCCAATCATCTTTATCAGATTGTAAAATATAAGTGCTATTAGGGACTAACCACACCAATTGTATCTGTCATTAGATTAGTTCTGTGAAGCTTATAAAACATTCATTGAAAATAAATTAATAGGGGGCAGCTAGGTGGTGCAGTGGATAAAGCACTGGCCCTGGATTCAGGAGTACCTGAGTTCAAATCCATACTCAGACACTTGACACTTACTAGCTGTGTGACCCTGGGCAAGTCACTTACCCCCACTGCCCAGCAAAAAAAAAAGAAAAAAAAGAAAAAGAAAATAAATTAATAAGAGTAGTAACACTAGAGTCTTCCACTAATGCTTCCCTGAAGAATGGGGGAGATCCCAGTATCTCAAACATTATGCTAATGGAGTCCAAACTTGGTTCTACCACTCTGGGAAAGACTTCAAGAATGGAGATGACAGACTGTTATGACTGTCATCCAAGAAGCATCCTAAGCTAAATTCAAAGAGGTTTGAACCAGCTTGGCCACAGGGTAGTGAAATTTTTTGGCCTCAGTTCTACAAGACAGTCTATAGTTCAATCTAACAGCTACAAAGCTGGAGGGTGATCCTTACTGATGAAATTACAATACTGAAGTAGAGTCATAAAACAAAGTATTTTCTTTTTTAAGCTATGAATTATGGGATTTGAACTATTTTTATTTTAATAAGAAATGCTATAACCTAATATAAATTATCTCAATGGGGAATATTTTAAATTCTTTGGTTTCTAATGCTTTTTCCTTTTGGAAAAAGAAAGAATTTGAGCAAACTTTTGTCTTATATTTTTGTTTTCTGTCCTTTCTGGAAGAGAACCATGACGTTGGGAGATGTCATGACTTGAATTGGATTTAAATGAGGGAGGGCTGTGCAAAGTCATCAACCTCACTCTCTCCAGAGTCATCTGGGTCCAGTAGCAAGATAAGTATCAGTACCACTGGAGATTTCCCTGGACCTTTGAATCAATTGGGGTTAAGTGATTTGCCCAGGGTCATGCAGTTAGTGTTAAGTATCTGAGGCCAGAAGAGAGGGCCAATGCTCTATCCACTGTGCCACCTAGCTGCCCCCTTTTATTTTTTATGATTATAATGGCAATACAGTATTAATCTCATAATTATAAAACATCTTTTTAAAGGAACCTATAATAAACTACCTGAGGGCAGGAAATGGGTCTGGTTTTTGTTTCTTTGTTTTTGTAGTTCCATATGTCACCTCATATATTTTCTACTCATCAGAATATATTGATGATACTGATTTTCATACAAAAGTCTAATGATGGCCCATCATACAGGGAAAAGAACACAGGCCTGGAGATTCCAAAGAGCTGGGTTCCCAGTAGATTTGTCATTTAAGAGGTGATGATAGGGAACTTCTGAGTCTCCTTTTCTTTATAAAAACTGGATAGTAATTTTGAATGACTATCTCAAAAGATTGTTGTAAAGAAAGTGCTTTGTAAGCGTAGATCTTTACAAATTCAATTTGTTTCTTTCAAAGCAGAAACCTAAGTTGTGCCTCATTGTTTGCTTAATGAAGTACACAAATCAACCATCAATTTTATAATATACTATAAACTCAACATTTATAGGAAATACCAAATAAGCCAACAAACAAGCATAAGATCAGAAGCTTAAATCTGAAATGGATGTCAGAGATTATTTAGTTGACCATCCTAAAAATAAAATTATAAAAATGAGGAAACTGATGCCCAGAGAAAGTTGAAGGTTACTCAAGTGACTGAATCAAGACCTGGTTTTCTGATTTAAAATCGAGTGCTCTTTCATCTGTTTAAAGTTCCCTTGCCTTTTGGCTACCAACCATCAATATTCAAGTTATTATAACATCTTGTTCCCCAAAAGCCATTTTACTCCTATCTCAAAATGAGAGTGAACCAGCTGTGAAATTCACATGACAAACCCTGGACTAAGCTTCTGGGCATGGAGTTAGTTTGCTTCAGGAAAGCTAAAGGAACCCCTTTTCCCGACGGAGTTGGCAGTTCAGGGGCTTATTAGTTTGGTTTTTTGTTACTGGTTTTGTATTTTTTTTTTTTGCATTATAAGGACACCTATCTTTGTAATAACGAAGCCATCGTTATAATGAGTCCGCCAGTATTTGGTCTTCTGGCATTGCTAAAAGGGAAGCCTTAATGGCACTTACAGAAAGTATTTTTAAAGCTTTACCATATGGCATTTCCGTTTTTCCTAGGTGACAGTTCTCAATAGCCTGAGTTCTTGGGGTTGGACGGGGAAAACGCCATTCACTTTTCGCATGTTCTTGGTCTATAAAAGACTGTGAAAAACGTGTCAGATACCTTATTAGGAATAGAAAATCAAGCCAGCGCGGAGCCTTGCGCGCACACAGAAGGCGCTTCAACGTGGGCTGAACGGAATTGAAATACGCCTGCAAGGCGGTACAGGAAGGTAGCAGTAATCCTCAGGACTTCGGGCAGAGCGTATTAACCTCGGGTCCGTAAACTTTAAAAAGAAAGGTTTAAGTTCAATGCCAATACAATCGGCTTCCTATGTGTTTTATTTTTCTGCATTTAAAAACATTATTCTGTGAAGGGGTCCAAAGGTTTCAGACTGGTAAAGGGGTTCATGAGCCCCTCCCCCCCCAAAAAAAGGTTAGGGACTCCTAAAGCAACCCCCGGTATAAAATGCTAAATCCATACGAGTAAAGAAAAGATGTGCAAGATCTTTCCCCGATTAGAACCATGTGACTAATGGCAAGTTTCTTATGGCTGTGTGGGAACTGAGGTTATCATATCAGTCTGGGAGACGAAGGAAAAAGGGGGTTCTGAAAGACTCAGTTTATCGCTCGGAAACATGACCTTTAACGAGCCCGGGATGGGCACATGCAGGCTGTCACGCGCCCTCCGCCCCCATCCCGAGCCCCCGTGGGAAGGGGGTCCCCATCGGGGCGGCGGGCGAGAGCGACCGTTTAACCGAAGACGGAAGTCCGGACGCGGGAGGTGGCGGTGGGGGTGGGGGGGCGGTGAGTCGGGAGCCCGAGGTCCGCACGGCCCGAGGCAGCGGACGGCTCCCTCACACCCCGGACGTTCGCCGCTCGCCCGCTTTGGGGAGGGCGGGAGATGTGGCCGTTGGACTACGGATCCCGGCCGGCGCCGCGCCGCGCCGCCTCCTGGGGTCGCCAAAGCGGGGGAAGCGCTGCAGGCTGGGACTCGTAGTCTGGCTGGCCTGGGGTAACCGGGAGCCGCTCGCTGCTCCGTCTCATGCACATTTCAGGGCTGGGGGTTGGCGTCAGGGTGCTCTCCACCCCCGGGGAAGTGCTGGCCGGAGTTTGCGGGAAGGAGGCGGGGACGTCCCCGGGTGGGGTGCACCCGGAGAAGGGGGGAAGGGGGGGGCTCTGAGTAGGGTACTGGAGGCCGCAGCACGTGGGGGGGTGGTTAGAGCGAGGGAACCAGGAAGCCCCCACGCGCCGCCCACTGCCGCTGTGACGGGTTAACGCTTCCCCTAGTGGAGGGCGGGTTGGGGACCACCTCCGTGAGGGAGTCGCCCCTCCCCCAGCCTCGCGTCGACGCTCGCTCCGCCCCATCCTCTGACGCATGCGCGGCGACCCCACCCCCTTGTCCTCTCCACCCCACCCCTCCCCACACCCGCAGCGGCCGCCACCGCCTCTCCCTCTCCTTTCTGCTCTTTCCTCCTCCTCTTTTTCTCTCCCCTCCTCCCCTTCATCTTCCTTCTCGTCCTCCCCCTCCTTTTGGACTGACGCTCGCGCCGGGCGCCGGCGTCAGACGCGCAGGGGCGGGGCGAGTACGACGCCGGGTATAAATAGAGGGTGCGGGAGGCGGTGCGTCCCCTTCTCCCCGGCGGTTAGTGCTGTGAGTGCGGAGTGTGTGCTCCGGGCCCGGAACACACATTTATTATTAAAAAAATACAAAAAAATACAAAAAAATCTTTTAAAAAACCCACAAAAAAAATCATAAAAAATCCGCGTCTCCCCCGCCGGAGACTTTTATTTTTTTTCCTCTTTTATAAAATAACCCGGTGAAGCAGCCGAGACCGACCCGCCGCCCGCGGCCCCGCAGCAGCTCCGAGAGGGAACGAAGAGACAGGCCTTCCCCGCCGCCAGGACCACAGCCACCTCCCGAGCCAGCCCCTGAGCAAGCAGCACCGGTAGCCGGCGGCGGATCGTACCCGTTCCGTGGCCGTTGAGTAGTTTTCGATTCCGGTTGATTTTTGTCCCTTTGCGCTTGCCCTCTCTCCCCTCCCCCCCAGCCCCCCGGCTCCAGACTCCGGCCCCCCACACTCCCTTACCTCTTCCCACGGAAAGTTCGCGGCTTGTGACCCTTCGGGCGGCGGCGCCGAGATGAACCCCAGCGCCCCCAGCTACCCTATGGCCTCGCTCTACGTGGGGGATCTGCACCCCGATGTGACCGAGGCGATGCTCTACGAGAAGTTCAGCCCGGCCGGGCCCATCCTCTCCATCCGGGTCTGCAGGGACATGATCACCCGCCGCTCCCTGGGCTACGCCTATGTCAACTTCCAGCAGCCGGCGGACGGTGAGAGCCCGGTGCTGGGAGGGAAGGGGTCAGGGGCGGAGAGGCCACGAGGGAGCTGGCTGAGGTCCGGATGGGGGTGGGTCCGAGGAGACAGTTTGGGAGTGAAGGTCTTTTAGGGGTGGGAGAAGAACCGCGGGCGGGCCATGGTTTGGGGTCCAAGTTGGGGGAAAAGATGCGTCCGGGCTGGGCTGTCCCTGGAGCCATGTTCACACACACGCGGCACCCACACGCCCCTCGCCCCGAGCACTTCCTCCTTTGCGACCATTTTCTCGGCCGCAAAGCCACTTCCAAACTTTGATGACGCGTAGGTTTGGGGGTTGGGATCCTGTATTTCCCAAGCCCTCCCTCTCTTAAGGCGTGGGATTTGCTGGTTTGGGGCGTTGGGCGCCGGCCCGTTCCACAGCTGCCAGTGATGTGATTCCTCAGGTATGGGGGGGGGGGGGCCTCAACTCTCGGAAGCCGGGAGAGATGTTCATGCCAAAGAAATCAGGTGCCCCCACATACCACGTGTTGAACTCTAACCCTTAGGCCCGAAGCCTGTGTCTGCTGAAATCCACCAAGCCAAGAGCTCTGGGCCTTGAAATAAAATTAGACTCGTTTGGCTAAATATAAAATGGAGACGAGGGGTAGTTGAGAAATGGGACTGCCTCTCGGTGGCACCTATTCTCCCTCCCCCTTCCCCCCTTTTGGCCTCTTAAAGAGGGGCTGGCCATCATTTTATTTAAATGCCAAAGTTCAAAACGGTTTACTTGAAACAGAACTTGTATGGTTGGCTTTAAGCTGTTGAGAAATTTACTCAATATTTTCTTTGCTTTCTGTTTCACCTGATATGATTTTGAGGTTTCTTCTATGTTACAAAGTTTCATCCTTGCTTAGTTTGAAGCTTCAGAGTATAGTGGAATTTTATTTTGATGTGAAATCGATACTTAAAGTGATGGTATCCATCTGGAATCGAGATTGTGAATTCATGATTTCTAGAATTATAACATTAGAAGTATTATGAATTCAACTTTTAAAATTTAGCCAAGTTAAACCAGATTTATGGCTTGGCATTTGAATAATTTTCAAAATTAGCTTAATTTTATTTAATAATGTTTACAGCTTTTATATGTTGTAAAGGAGACTATAATTCTAAAACGTGAAAGCTTTAAATCTAAGTTTTCCAGATCTACAAATTCCTTTGAAAAGAGAATTTTAGTAGTTGACCAACATTTTTAGTCTTGTCAAATTGATCACCATAATTTTTCTAAAATTTTAGTTTGAACCTGCTCTTGCTTCACTTTTGTGCTATTAAAACTAACTGTAAACAGTACTAAATGATTTTGCCCAAAATATTTTATTTACCTGATGTGTTATTAAATTGACTTGTTTACTTTTGACAGCTAATTGGTTAAACATATTACAGTAATTTGACCATCACTAATAACCAGAAAATGGCTAAATGGAGGTGATTCACTGGATCATACCTAGATCCAGAGCTGGGACAAACTTTAAGAGTTTCAAAGAAAAATAAAAATTACTTTACTTGGAAAAGTTGATCTTTGGTTGCCATGGATACAGGGTTCTGTTTACATTACTGGTCCTTTCTGGTAGTTAAAGAGCAGTACAGCAACCAATCAACAGAAATCGTTTCTCCTTTGGGATTATAATTCTATAATTTGTAGGCATTAGGGTCAATTTTAAGCATGTATTATTCAGAACTCACTTTTTTGCTTACATATACTACCTGATAGGATGGGCTTATCCACTCACTAATCTTTGAAAGTGACCAGCTAGCTTCAAATAAATAGGAAGAGGTGACTCATTCAAAAGAAGTTCAAGCAAAGTCAGCTAAAACCAGGAGAAACTGAATATGTGTGGTCAATTGATAATGGGCTGGCTAGCTGATTTCTAAAATGTAGGAACTGGAACTTTCATTTGCAGAAAAGTGCCTCAGGCATCATAAAAGTGGTTTTTCATATCTAAATTATGGGAAAAGGTGCTACTACTTGAGGAAATGATGGTCCTTTGGCCCAAAGGGTATATTTTTCTAACATCTGAAGGGCCCTATAGACAAAAGAGCAAATGTTTGCTTTTTTTTTTTAACCTATTCAAGATACAGAATTGATGGTTGATTTTTGTTGCTACTTGTCTCTGTAGTAAGGATTTGGGCCAAATCATAATGTGTAAAGCATAACTTAAAAGAGTAGTATTTATATTGAAGGAAGGAAGTTGTGGAATATAAGAATTACCATAAAATTAGCTTGATTATCTGAATACTTGGAAAAAATTAGGGAAATAGTGGCTCTTTGGTAAAAGAAAATATTTTTGATTTAGGAAGATGTCAGTAATTTAAAAATAATTCTCTTGTATATTACCTTAGTTCATGGGAAATAGTTGGTTTCTGTTGCTTATCTTACCCCACTTTAACAAATTAAAGATATTGGCAACTTCTCCCTTGCTTGCTAGTCACAAAGGTTACATGGAAGGAACATTAATCTGAGATCATTAAGGGCATTTTTTCCCTCAGAATACACAATCTTGAAAGCACTTTAGAGCATGTAGATAGTCTGATTTTCTTTCTCCCCACAGCTGAACGGGCATTAGATACAATGAATTTTGATGTCATTAAGGGCAAGCCAGTGCGTATCATGTGGTCTCAACGTGATCCATCACTACGTAAAAGTGGTGTGGGCAATATATTCATCAAAAATTTGGATAAATCCATTGATAATAAAGCATTATATGATACATTTTCTGCTTTTGGAAACATCCTTTCTTGTAAGGTAAGTTAAAGTTCCAGTTGATATATTATTTGGCTATGTTTAGTCATGCTTGGATGAGGTGAATTGCAAGAGATCAGAATATAATACTTAGAAACTGAGTAAATTACAGCTTTAGTAACAAATGATAAAATTTTTTTAGGTGGTATGTGATGAAAATGGGTCAAAGGGCTATGGATTTGTACACTTTGAGACACAAGAAGCTGCTGAAAGAGCTATTGAAAAAATGAATGGAATGCTTCTTAATGATCGAAAAGTGTAAGTATATGGTCATTTTAGTAAATTTCTCTAACCTTGTTGGTATGAGCTGGTTGGTGGTACAGGAACAAGCTAGGCCTGAGGGGAGAGCTCTGGGTGACTTCTGGATATCGCCTAATCTCTGGAATTCGAAATGGGAATAACTCAAGTTGGCCTGCTGTGCACAAGGAACTGTGATATGACTGGGGATACAAAGACAACCCAAGAAAGGTTCCTGACAACAAGGAGTTTACATTCTACTGCTAGGATATACTTTAACTTGAATATCACAAGTAACCAACTGGTAAATAGCAATAGAGAAAATAATATGAACAGCCAGGGAAAATCATGGAAGACTTTTAAAATCAAATGCAGAATTTGGAACTGGTGATCAAAAATGAAATCCAGGAGGAGGTATGTATATAAAACCAGAATATTTGAAATTTGAAAGTTGGTTATAAGGTAGTAATTGCTGATTATATCATTATAATTAATTTTCCTAAATGATTTTTAAAAATGACCAAGTAGATAAACATTTTGAAGCAAGAAAAACTAGTAAAAATGGTTTAAATGAAAAAAATTCCATCACAGTTTTTCATAATTTGTTAATGAAATCTTTGAAGTTGTAAATCTTAAATGCCAAAAGACTCCGGTTTTATTCTGATAGGTAATTGTATCATTCATCTAACATGACCTGAAGACAACCTTGATCTAAAGACCAAAGTCAATATCTTGACTTAGATACAAAAGAAAAACCAACATAGATTTATTTAGAGGCACTCAAAAATCTGCTTCAAAGTAACAGGTCTACATGTTTCAAAGGGTTTTACATTGGAAGCCCAGTTCTAGGATTAAGAAAATTACTCAGATGAAAATGAGAGTAAAAACTAAATACCTTGAATACCATAACTTTGGTAAAAAGTCTCATTGGATCAAGCATTTTTTATGGCTCTGGATAAATGAAGTAAAATCCTGCTACAAGTGGCCAGAAATTGCCAACTTGATTACTGCTACAATTCTCCCCTCCCTCCCCCCCCATGAAGTTTCCCAGTATTTTTATTTGGGCTATGAGTTGAATAGCTAAAATTAGTAGCTTCATTCACTGATTTTTATTTGAAGAAGCGACAGACAGAACCCTTTGGGCCCTAGGTGATAAGAGAGCTAGACATGGGAGCTCTGCAATAAGATAAGACAGCTAGATGGCATAGTGGATAGAACATTGATCTTGGAGTCAAGAAGACCCAAGTTCAAAACTAACCTTAAACAATCACTACCTATTGTGACTCTGGGCGAGTCTCAAGCTTAACTGAGGAAATTGGGATAACAACACCTACTACCCAGGGTGGTTATATCAACTGATATGTTTATAAAAGTGTTTCCACAGTGCTGGAAATATAGTAGGCACTTTATAAATGTTTCAAGCATTTCTTAAGCATGCCAGGCACTGTCCCTTAGGGATACAAGGAGGCAAAACATAGTCTATGTTTTAAAGGAACTTGGTCTAGTGGACAGCTACTAAAAGCCTTAAGAAAAGTGGTTTTGGGGCAGCTAGATGGCATAGTGGATAAAGCACTGGCCTGCCTTTGCACTAGTTTACACCCCATTTGGAGTTTTCTTAGCAGGGATAGAGGAGTGGTTTGCCATTTACTTCTCCAGCTCATTTTACCGATGAGGCAAACCAGGGTTAAGTGACTTGCCCAGAGTCACATGGCTAGTAAGTGTCTGAGGCTAGATTTGAATTCAGGAAAGATGGATCTAACTGACTCCAGGCCTGGGGCTCAATCCACTCTAGTACCTAGCTGCCTCTATATGTACTTACAGTTTTTTTAAAAAAATTGTCAATAAATAACCATTATTAAATCAAGCAAGCTTTCTTCTGGAATTTAAAAAAAACCTAATTGATCTTTTGCATTTCTATAACTAGCTTTGTCGGTCGATTTAAATCCCGTAAAGAAAGAGAAGCAGAACTTGGAGCTAGAGCAAAAGAGTTCACCAATGTTTACATCAAAAATTTTGGTGAGGACATGGATGATGAAAGACTTAAGGAGCTCTTTGGCAAGTTTGGTAATGTCTGTTACATTTCTTTACAATTGTAGTTATAAGCTATAACTTTGATTTTTATTTTTGTAAAAAACTGCATGGTGTGTTATAATATCGCTCTTAAATTATAATTTATACTATAATAAGTTCTTAGTTTAAACTAATTTCAGTCTACTGAAAAACCTATGTGTGAGTGATTAATTTTCAAGGTGATTGGAACCAGCCTGCTCACTTGGGAGTTATTGATGATGATTTTGTGGTTGCATTAAGTGTTTAAGTACTGTGTGAAAGCATTCGTTTTAAAGTTGAAAGTCATTGTGTTTACATATTTATTGTCCTTAATTTACAAAAGCAGTGTTACTGATTTTAGAGGGTGCATACTGTGAATTTTGCACTTGGCATAGTAAATTTGGTCACATTTTGAGTGTTGATGGCAAATTGTCTCATGCAGATAGATGATCTCTTCTGCCGTGCACATAACTTTCTACTAGTCCTTAAAAACACAGACCATCTTGACTTTTTAAACTTGTGAAAATGTAGTTCCTTATCTACCCTTTGTCTTCTCTTACTCTAAGAAGCCATACAGGTTGTGATGGGTTAGGTTTTTTGTTTTTTTTTAACCTGGGTATACATAGTATTCTACAGTAGGGTTGAGTGAATAAAAACTGACCTTGGAGTCAGAAATAGCTGGTTTCAAGTCCCTGCCACATGCTGGCTTTTTGTATTATGAGGCATGTAACCTCTGAGAACTTGGGACAACTCTCTAAGGCTTTTAAGTGGCTGGGGGGTAGGGGTTCCCTATACTTAAGAAATTTCAGGTTCAGACAAAAAAGGGTATAATATCAAAAAATCATTTGGTTGGGATGAAGACAGATAACTGTTAAGGGAATGGTGATAATTGGTTTTTTAAAATACCTACGTATACCAGTCGCATGAAACTTCTACACACTCAAATAGCTTAAGGATACATCATATGTATTGAGTTGGGCCAAGACTTAACTAGTAGGGGTGGTATTTCAATTTCATGTGTTCACATTTGCTCAAGTAGTGTTCTAATACCATTAAGAAATTTTTCTCCTGATGTGAGTTGAAAATCAATTACCATCTTCTGAGTAGTTTTGCAATAAATACTGTGTTAAATTTTTCTCTTAAAGGACCTGCTTTAAGTGTAAAAGTAATGACTGATGAAAGTGGAAAATCCAAAGGTTTTGGCTTTGTGAGCTTTGAAAGACATGAAGATGCACAAAAAGTAAGGCTTTAAGTAATTTTCCGAAATTATGACTATCTTGTATGGAAATAAAACACAAATAGTATCTGGAAGAAAAAAAGGGTATTGCTATTTTAATCATCATACCTGTGAAGACTCCTTGTTACAATTTTGTGTGCATATAGCTTATATACTAGTATATTTTGAGGAGTTTGTGATGTCCGTATACATCTGAAAAATATTTTTAGTGACAACAAGTTTTGTCCACTGTTATTCAAAGTAGACCAGTTGGTTGGTCATTCTCAGTTATAGTTTACTGGACTATCATAGGGATCTAAATAGCATTATCTTTATGATCTTTAAGGCTGTAGATGAGATGAATGGAAAAGAACTGAATGGGAAGCAAATTTATGTTGGCCGAGCTCAGAAAAAAGTGGAGCGACAGACAGAACTCAAGCGCAAATTTGAACAAATGAAGCAGGATAGGATCACCAGATACCAGGTTTGAGGGTTTTTTGTTTTCTAGTTGACAGCAACTAAGGCCAGGGTGGGGAATAGGAAACGTGGTTTTTGTTGGGTTTTTTTTCTTTCTTTTGAGCTGAGGGGGGGGAAATGAAATTGAAAGCCACTGTGGTAAAAATAAAACTGTTCAGGTTTGATTTAGTATATTTTAATAATTTTAATATATTACTATTTGATTATTTTAAAACTAAGAAAGGAAGCTAAAATTAGTTTTGGGTGGGTGGAGGGAGGGGGGAATAAAGCGAGAAATAACCAGTGAAATAACTAAAAGAACAAAATGAATAGACTTTGGAGAGATCTCAAAATTTCCCCAATAAAGGTATCTTAGACTACTGGCTTCATTAAATTAAGCATGGATATTCACTTTATACTTTTCCTTAAATACTATTTATACTTAACCGCTTTTTAGGGTGTTAACCTGTATGTGAAAAATCTTGATGATGGTATTGATGATGAGCGTCTGCGAAAAGAGTTCTCACCATTTGGTACAATTACTAGTGCAAAGGTAAAGCTTTGATTATTAAGAGTTTTTTCCTTATGAAAAGTGGCATCTCTTACATGTCCATGTGTATGTGTGTAGATGGGTGGATACAATTGAATTATCTAAGCACCCATCACAATAGGAAATATGTAGTCAAACTAAATACTCTCCAAGAAATACTTTTCAAAAACAAGTGGCATTAACCACATGGGGGTACCAAAAAAATCCCGCCAAAATATTCCTTGCTCACAAGGAGCTCAGTCTATGTACAAATAACTTACACATGAAATAAATTGAGGATAAGCAAGAAAACAGCTCTAGCTTTTAAAAGGGGGTGTTGAGAAAGTAGGATTTTAGCTAGGACTTGAAGTAAGCCGGGAGAAAAAGAGGGGAGAGCATTTCAGGCACAAGGGACAGGCAAAAATGCCCAGTCAGGAAGCCGGTGTCATTGGACTGCTCAGTACATGGGTTGAGTAAGATGGAAAGGCTAAAAGGAAAGGGGGCCAGGTTATATACAAAGGGCTTTGATAAACAGGATAATATGTTTGATCCTAGAGGTGATTTGAAGCCACTGGAGTTGATTTGATTGAGGGGAGAGAATTGATAAGACTTGAAGCAGGGACACTCAACCAGCAGGCTATCCAGGCATGGGATATCATGGTGGTATCAGAAGAGAGGAAGGGAACATAGACTAAAAATGCACCCACACCTCATTGGCAATCTGGTGTGAAGCCTGTGGATCCTTTCCAGAATATTTTAAACTACATTAGAGGGAGCCATGGTGGTATTGTGAATAGAATGCTGGACCTGCATTCAAGGATACCTGAATTAATCCATTCTCAGATTCTTACTAGCTATGTGATTCTGGTCAAGTCTACCCAATATTTCCTTCTTTAAAAAATAGGGATAGTAATTGCATCAGTCTCTCAGGGTTGTTATGAAAATAAAATGAGGTATTTGCAGAGCACTTTGCAAACTTTAAAGGATATAGATATATATGTTTATAGTATTACAAAGGATTTTCATTTATTGAAATATTTAGTAATTTCTTTAACATTCTTAGACCCTAGGTTAAGAACCTCTGATAAATGTCAGTTCTTAAGAAATGATTTAAGAGAAGTCTGGTCCTGATAAGTTTCTTCGAGGTTTGCCCTTGGGGCAATGTACCACATAGTTTTGAGTTTTTAGCTGTCAAACATAAATGAGCTAACAATAAAAATTTTGTTAAGCACAGAATGTATTAAATAGGTAGTACAGGAAGGAGTCATGAGTTCTATAATGAAGGCTGGGATATCAGAAAGGAGAAAGGATGATAGCCTACTCTAATTTGTGATTCCATTTAAGGTATAGTTTTTGATTCTTTTTTCATGAAGTAGAGTAATGTGCATACTAGAGCTCGACACTTTCTAGTCTTCATTCTACAATGAAAAAATACACAAGTTTCTGTTTTCATTTGAGGCTTGTATGTAAGTATAACTGCATCTCAAGCATTTTTTCTTGGTCCAGTACTGGGTGTCTTGGTGTATGTAAGGGTGTGTCCATTGAAGGTTGAATAAATTTGTGAACCAAATTAGCATAAAAGGAAGCCTGCAATGACAACTTCCTAACTTAGATAGGAATCTAAATGTCATAACTAGTCTTCTACTCTTCACCTCAGGGCCTTACTTAGCCAGTGGTATGGAGGGTATTTTTAATAGAATGTTCAAATCTTTGTAACTACTACAAAAAAGCAATTTGTTCTTCATAAACTAACATTGACAGTTCCACCTGAACTTTGGAGAGTTGAAATTAATTGGAGGTGTCTAAATTTGGACAAATTTCATTGGAACTGAGTGTGGAAGTTCAATGAACAAAATCCAGTTCTATTTTAAAAATATTTGGTCAGATCATTATCCTATTCCCCTCTTGTTTTAACATATTGTTTATTACTAATTCATAATTACTAATTGACAAGGTACAGATCAAATTGGGCTTTTCCCGGTTAAGTGGGGAAAACTATAACCTATAAAAATTGGATGTTACAGAATACAAGTGACTTTGAACATGTTTTCAATAAACGCCAGTGTGCAGTATCCAGGAACAATATGACATATCATTAGTGGTTCCTGTGTATGGTGGAATGAGCATTAGACAAGGTCTCCTACAGGTATTCATCTTTGTGATCATGGGTGCAAGCATTCCTCCTTATTCAACTATTTATTACTAATTGATGGAGGAAGCAGTTCATCTTTGGCTTTCCCTATCTTAATGCATTTAGTGAAGAATAAAACTCAACCCCAGATTTTAGAAACTCCCAGGAGTTTGGAACACACCTGCAGTAAACCCCACTATGCAGATCATCCAGGAATAATAAATAACATGTCATTAGTGGTTCTTTGTATGATGTAATGAGCATGTGACTTGAGGTTCCCACAACTTGTTAGCTCAGTGACCAACTTGAGCAACTTGGTCCTGAGCCCCAAATTTGTGATTATGAAAACAAGGCTAAATACTTGGAATAATGAAGAAATAAGGCATTTGTATAGCTCTTTGTGCATGCTTGTTATTGCCTCTCTGGACTTTAGTGTAATTTCAGCATTTTTGTTTTCCCCCTCTTTCAACAAGGTGATGATGGAAGGTGGCCGCAGCAAAGGGTTTGGGTTTGTATGTTTCTCTTCGCCAGAGGAAGCTACCAAAGCAGTCACGGAAATGAATGGCAGGATTGTTGCCACTAAGCCATTGTATGTAGCTTTAGCCCAGCGCAAAGAGGAGCGGCAGGCTCACCTCACAAACCAGTATATGCAGAGAATGGCGAGCGTCAGAGCCGTGCCCAACCCTGTGATCAACCCCTATCAGCCTCCTTCAGGTTACTTCATGGCAGCTATTCCTCAGGTATGTACTAAGAAAAGAACAACCACTTTGTTTTTAAAATTAGTTTGGTATGTAACATTTGGCATGGACATGAGTTAAAGCCATAAATATTGATGGTGGTGTGTATTTTACCAGTATATTTCAGTGAGGATTTAGTTGACCTGCCTGGTTAGTAGGGGCATAGTATCTGGGAGATAATTGGAGATGATATAAATGATTGGTTTGTTTAATTTTGTTCTGCAGACTCAGAACCGTGCTGCATACTATCCTGCTAGCCAAATTGCTCAACTCAGACCAAGTCCTCGCTGGACTGCTCAGGGTGCCAGACCTCATCGTAAGCCCCTTTTTGGTTTTTATAAAATGTATGTTTAGCATTGACAGCTCTTCAAAGTAAATTATGATCAAGGTACCCTTGAAGCTCTTTTTCACAATTGCCATGTTTTAAGAATCTATGAGGTAGTTCTCCTAAGGGGGTTTTATTTTCATGAAAATTGCATCAGAGTTATAACTTGCATTTACTTGCTCTTTAAACCTGGTCTTTCAGATGAAGTGTTAGGAAGGTGTTGCTTGCTAATACATCATTTGTTTTTGTAGTCCTCTTAAGGCTGTTCAAATGTATGATAAATGAGACTGAGTTTTAAAGTATGTAAATATGCATTCTTCTGATAATGAGTAATACATGGCTGCATTTTTAAATTAAGCATTCCAGAACATGCCCGGTGCTATCCGCCCAGCAGCTCCTAGGCCACCATTTAGTACAATGAGACCAGCTTCTTCACAGGTTCCACGAGTCATGTCAACACAGCGTGTTGGTAAGTGTTCTTTAATCTTTGGGGTATGATGAATAGCAAAAAAAAATGTTAAGACTTAATATTCCCTCCTTATTCCCTCCCCACTCAGCAAACACATCAACTCAGACAATGGGTCCACGTCCTGCAGCAGCTGCTGCAGCAGCTACTCCTGCTGTCCGCACAGTTCCACAGTATAAGTATGCTGCAGGTGTTCGCAATCCTCAACAGCATCTTAATGCACAACCACAGGTTACCATGCAGCAGGTATGGATTTAATTATGATTATAAAAAGTGGCCATCCCAACAGGAACTGAAGGCAGCAGCATAATAAAATAGTTTGGGTGATTTTAAAAGTTTATTAGCATCTGTCTCCATTTTTCAGTAGCATGTAAAGTGTAAGGATTTTTCATAATAGATAATAACATGGATTACCTTGTGATAGAATTTTTTAAAATGTTAAATGTTTTAATGTTGATAATCATTTCTTAGCTACAGATCTTAGAGGTAAAAACAGTTGCTGCTTAACAACCAGTTGCTTTGTTCTATTGTGTACAGTTTAGCAAAATTATTGGTGGAAACATTTACAGGAAAGGAAGTTCAGGGATTACTTTGGAATAGGCTGGGGTCCTTGGAAATTTTGCATTACCAGTCAATTTCATATTCATATATCCAGATTTACAGTCTTCATTATGCCTTCATCTGTACATAAAGATACTCAGGTGCTATAAATTTATGCATGTTAACATTTTATTTCTAGCCTGCTGTTCATGTGCAAGGTCAAGAACCTTTAACTGCTTCCATGTTGGCATCCGCCCCTCCTCAAGAGCAAAAGCAGATGCTGGGTAAGTATTTATTTGATCTTAACCAAGCCTGAATTTATTTGTTTCTTTAATTTTTTTATGGTATTCATTTGTATTTAACAACAAAATCAAGGCATTGCAGGCTAGAAATACAAGTAATATACTTTTCAGGCAGAAATGAGATTTTTTTGCTTATCTTGGTAGCATCCAAGCAGGCAGGTGGTATTTTTAGCTGATTTGGAGTGACTTGCTCTTTTGAAATAGAGGATCTTTATTCCTTTTCTTAGACCAGGGAATTAGGGTTATCATATCCAGTTTCCTGAAAGGGCAATTTGAACCAAAATTTGAGATGGGAAAACTTGACTGCTGAGTTTTTGTTCAAGATTTTAGTTTTTCATTTAATATTATACAGTCTTTTCATGGGAAAAACTGATGTACCCTGGAGTGACTAGATGAATGGATAAAATCTGACTTTTCAGATGTTTCTATTTCCACAAAAGAAACAATAGTCCTTTTACTAAGGCATTCATATATTCATATATAGAATACAAATATTAATGTCATAGTTCTGATTTATAGTTTTGAAAGGTACTAACATAAAATGTGGATTTGAAATCTTTTTATTCACCCCACCCCCAGGTGAACGGCTGTTTCCACTCATTCAGGCCATGCACCCCACCCTGGCTGGTAAAATCACTGGCATGTTGCTAGAAATTGACAACTCTGAGCTTCTTCATATGCTTGAGTCTCCTGAGTCTCTCCGCTCTAAGGTAATTTTAATTTCTGACCTAGACTCCTGCTTGAATGATTTTTTAAAAGATCTTTACCTTAAATAAACAAGTAATACAAGGTAATATGCTTAAGGGTTAGACTTCACAAGCAAGGCCTGTAGGCTCCCTTCTGATTCTGTGGTTTATATATAGCTATTGAAATATCATGGGATTCAAAACTTGTTTTTTTCCTGGCTCTCTCCCCATTCTCTCCCTATATCATACTTTGAGTAGAAATTTGCCCACCTATTTATTAAGGTCTATAATCAATCATAAGTGATTGGGGGCGCATCTAGGTGGTGCAGTGGATAAAGGTCCAGCCCTGGATTTAGGAGGACCTGAGCTCAAGTCCATGAGTTCAGGTGTCAGATACTTGATAATTACTAGCTGTGTGACTCTGGGCAAATCATTGCCCCACAAAATAAGTGATTAGTGTCTTCTATTGCTTCATAGTGTTTTTTTCTGGCAGGTTTGGAGAATTTTATACTACCAACTAGAGCCCCTTTGCTCTAATTCCATTAATTTATTCTCCTTAGGTTGATGAAGCTGTAGCCGTACTACAAGCTCACCAAGCTAAAGAAGCTGCCCAGAAAGCAGTTAACAGTGCCACTGGCGTTCCAACTGTTTAAGAGTAAGTACTCTACAAGTTGCTTTTCCTACTTTATCCTTTAAAAGTTTTGTACCAGATGAAAACATTTTTTAAATTCATTATGTAGCAAAATATTTCTGGCCACTTTACTTAATATATGTTCGAATTACAAATGGCAGTGAAGAAAGAAGAGCAAAATGCTTGAGATAAGGCACTGTACTACTCCTGTCCCACATTCACTTATTTGGATATGTTGATAAGTCAGCCAGAAGAAACAGACTTACAGAAAAATCATACCAAATTGCCACAGCCAAGGACAGCAAATGAATGCTTTTCCTTAGGGAAAAGGTACCATTCTCTACAAGACTATTTGCCCTATGGTAAGGGTGGGTGGAAATTAACGACCACCTAGGATAAAGATGGCATACTTATTATTCTTTACTGTTGTGGGTGTAGGTACCAGCCACACTACTTTTGGGTATGCATTCCATAAGTTAGTGACCCCTGATTTAGTCTTGCCTGTTGCAAAAAATTTAAAAAAAAAAAGGGGGAGAGATAAACTTTTTTTTCTCTTAACTTACAGAAAGATCAGGGACCACGAAATGGAACCTGCTTCACCGAAGAAAAATATCTAAACATCGAAAAACTTAAATATTGTGAAAAAAACATTGCAAAATATAAAATAAATAAAAAAAGGAAAGGAAACTTTGAACCTGATGTACCGAGCAAATGCCAGGTCTAGCAAACTTAATGCTAGTCCTAGATTACTTATTGATTTAAAAACAAAAAACAAGAAAAAACAAAAAACCCAAAAAAAAATAGTAAAATATATAAAAACAAATTAATGTTTTATAGACCCGGGGGGAAAAGAATTTTCAGCACAGTACAAAAATTTAAAGCATTCCTTTCTTTAATTTTGTAATTCTTTACTGTGGAAAAGCTCAGAATATCACCACTGTTTTAGATAACAGAATTGATAGCTGAGCAAGGAAACGTAATTTGGATTATAAAATAATTGCTTTAATAAAAATTCCTTAAACAGTGGACAATGACTTTTTATACTCTTTTCAGTCTCTTTATATTGGCATGCTTTAAAGTAGCTAGCCTAGCGTCTTTAGTACTGAGCTGGAATTTAGCCGACAACACCAAGTGTCTCCAGTTGGAAAGCCTACGACTTAGCTGTTGCTTGTGAACCTTTAGGTGTTAATGGAAACAGAGGTGAATATCTAATCCTTTTTAAAGTTCCTTCAAAACAGGAGTAGATTAGAATTGCCTTAGATTTTTAAAAAAATGCTTAAAAATAGATAAAGTTTGGGAAAATATATCAAAGAAATTTCAACTCAGTCTGACGTGATCTTTTTACGGAAAGTTATTCTTTCCACTGTTTTAAAGATAGGATTGAAATAAGCTGTTTTCACAGAGCTTTAGAGCTAGAAATGACATTAAGATAATCTAATCCAGAGAATGAAGACTTGACTTTCAACATGCTTACCTCACTTTAGCAGAAAAGACTCAAGTAGCCAAAATAATGTTATAAAGTGCATGCACTTTAGTCTATTTTACCTTTAAGCCTTAACTTTATCCTGTAGATCTTTGAGATACCATGGAGTAAGAGAAAATTCTATTCTGACCTTAGATATTTTAAAACTTTTTGCCCTCTTATTTTTTTATCAACTTTTTTGTTTTATGGACTTATTCCTTGAAAGGAGCATTAGTGAACAGGATTTTCCAAAGCCAATTTGGTGTGGCATGTGGCATATTTGAGCTAACTTCTAAGGACAATTGAGAAAGGCCCATAACTGCCTCTGTGACCCTGAGCAAGATGTACACTTAGTGTATATCTATCTCAGTGCCTCCAGGTGCAGCTGATTACAAATTGCAGAGCAAGCAGGTGGTAAGAGTCTCCATTAGAGGGCATTTCTTACATCACTGAAATGGCAGATCCGGATAAAGAGCACCAACAAAACATTTCCTCCAGGTACCATCCCCCATTTTACTGATAAGGAAACAGGCTCAGGTTGTGACTTCCTGCTTAATCTTAGTGATTTGGTGATGGACCACATACATTCAGAGGATTAATAGACCATAAAGATCCACTAAGCCAGCAGATAGTGAAGTACAAATGTAGTCTAATGGAGGGAGAGGCACTGAAACCTACGGGTCCCTGGAGCTTTATCCACTTCGCCACCTAGCTGCCCCACTCCCAATTACATTTTAATCTGGTTCGAACAGTAATTTGGTTTGAGACCTAAACTATGCCACAGGAGAATCAACAAAGTGTTGTTATATAAGATTGGAGCAAAGAGTTAACAGCAGCCTTCATGAGAGGTGTTCTCTGAACTGAATTATTGGCATATGGAGGACTTTAGAGCTTCAGGCAGCAATATATTCTGTCTTTGATTACATAGCTTTCATTATTTGCTCCCCCACCCCTCCATAGATTCCTTACAATACCATTTGATGTCTTATTAATACAATCTAAATTTTACTTAAGACTTTATCTTGGCAGCTAGGTGGCGTAGTGGATAAAGCACTGGCCCTGGATTCAGGAAGGCCTGAGTTCAAATGCAGCCTGATACTTGACACTTACTAGCTGAGTGACCCTGGGCAAGTTACTTAACCTAACCCTCATTGCTGAAGTGGGGGGGGGTGGTAATTTATTTTAAAGTTCAAGAGAAAGCCATAAATAGGGCATTTAAATCCCTATTTATCTGAATCCTATATACTTTTTTTTTTTGGCTGGGCAATGGGGGTTAAGTGACTTGCTCAGGGTCACACAGCTAGTAAGTGTCAAGTGTCTGAGGTCGGATTTGAACTCAGGTCCTCCTGACTCCAGGGCTGGTGCTTTAACCACTGCACCATCTAGCTGTCCCTGAATCCTATATACTTTTAAAGAAAGCAAAAACAATTTGTACATGTGAAAATTTTGATTTTTGCTGTTCATTTTCTTTTCCAATTAACTGAGAAAAGTCTAGATTAGTCTTTGAAAAATAGCCAGACTTTCATTGAGATCAAGATGCTTTGGAGATTAGAAATGAAAATAACCAGACCTGAAAGACCAAAAGTCATTCATTGGGAACTAGGTTAAAAAAGATAGCCATGTCAAGTCTCTAAACAGAGACTGAAGAATTTTCATTGCAAAAGTTTTATATATGAGCTTTGACATAACTTTTTTTTTAAAGTGAGGCAATTGGGGTTAAGTGACTTGCCCAGGGTCACACAGCTAGTAAGTGTTAAGTGTCTGAGGCCAGATTTGAACTCAGGTACCTCCTGACTCCAGGGCTGGGGCTCTATCCACTGCGTCACCTAGCTGCCCCGACATAACTTTTCTTAACAATTCCCAGTGAGTGATGTGTTTCCCTAAACATTAAATTATACCTTCATGTTGTGTGATCTTTATACATAACTAAAATCCCTAAGGTCATTGGATTCTTGAAGATTGACAATGGGATATAAGCCCTGGCCAGTAAAGAGTTGGAAAGGTCTTGAGAAGCCACTTAATCCAAATACCACTCATTGCTGACTAGGAATAGACCAAGTGTGGTTTTTTTTTCCCCCTAAGGCAATGCAGTAAGTCGCAGGCAAGGCTCACTCCAGTCCTTCCAAGTGGTCGTGGTGAATAGACTCAGACATGATTTAGGTTTAGCAGAAAAGTGATGTGGTCAAACTTATCCTTTGGAAATATGTCAGTTTGGAGAGGATAGATTAGTGAAACTGGAGGCCAATTAGGTTATTTAATAATCCTAGCAAGAGGTGATAAGGACCAAACCTAAGGTGAAGTAAGGAGATGGATAGGAGGGATGTTTAAGGTAGAATTCATAAGACTTAGCCACTGATTAAAGTTCTAAATGTGGGTGGCTAAAAGTGGTGGTTCAACAGAAATGCAGAAATTAGAAAGAGATGGGAAGATGAGTTTGATTTTCAGTATGTTGCATTTAAAGATACCTATAGGAAATGTATGATGGGCAATTGTTAAGGTATGGGAACTCAGGAGGAATCAGCTGTATATATAGATATGAAATTCATCTGCCTTAGAGGTGCTAACAGACTCCATGGGAGTTGGTGAAATTGGTAAGAGAAAATAATTCAGGACAGAGCCTTGGGATGCTTCCACACATGAGGAGGGAAACAGGAACAATTGGGAGAACAGAAGACCAGTGGTAACCTTGGAGAACACTTTTGTGAAGTCAGAAACTAGACTGCAAAGAATTCATAAGTGAGTCGATTTTATAGGTTTGGTTGTTGGGTTTTGTTTTTTGTTTGGTTTTTTTTGGTGAGGCAGTTGGGGTTAGGTGACTTGCCCAGGGTCACACAGCTAGTAAGTGTTAAGTGTCTGAGGCCGGATTTGAACTCAGGTCCTCCTGACTCCAGGGCCAGTGCTCTATCCACTGCACCATCTAGCTGCCACGGTTTGGTTGTTTCTTAATAAGTGCACACCAGAATATCTGGTGCTTGTAACCTTCACTTATAATTTAAAGGTTATACAGTGATTTGGGATTTAGTACCTGTGTTTCCTTGGGTAAGTTCAGCTTCATCTGTAAAAGACTAGATAACCTCAAAGGCCCCTTTCAACCCTACACTTATTATAGTAGCTTCATATGTAAAGAACTTTAAATAACTTGTATATTTTGTAAATCTTAATTTCCATAATAATCTTTGACAGGCTAGTATTGTCCACATTTCACAGCTGAGAGAGAATACAAGGATCCTAGGAAGATCCATAGATAACATCCAGCTTTAGTTCTTAAATCTGTTTTTGGTATTATGGACCCCTTTGGCAACCTGCTTGGCAAGACCTATAGATCCCTTCTCAGAACAGTGTTTTTTTCGTTTGTTTTTTAGTGAGGCAATTGGGGTTAAGTGACTTGCCCAGGGTCACACAGCTAGTAAGTGTCTGAGGCCCTATTTGAACTCATGTACTCCTGACTCCAAGGCCAGTGCTCTATCCACTGGGCCACCTAAGCTGCCCAGAACAGTTTTTTAAATACACAAAATGTATGATTACAAAGGAACACCATTATCAAAAATAGTTTTTGAAATTCATGGACCCCAGGTTAAGTAGGGAGAAAAAAACATTAAGTGTTCACTAAGTATGTCAAACATTGCACTTAACAATATCTACTTTAATCCTCATAGCCGTAGGCAAGAGATTCTTATCCCCATTTTTTAAAATGAGAAAACTGGGGCAGATTAAATGATTTGCCCAGGATCACACAACTACTAAGTGTCTGAGGCCAGATTTTAACTGCTTTACCTGAGTTCAGACCCAGTATTCATTCCATCCACTCTGCCATGTAGTTGCATTCTAGAACCTTTTTGGCTCTTGCTCAATTCCTTCATATGAGGCCAGGAGGGAGTTACCATAAGTAACAGGGTAAAATAGAAAGGTCTCCTTCCTCCTAGTTGAGGGTCTTAGAGACCAGCTTGGGTAAGTTCATTACAAGACTGAACAAAAAAAATATCTCAATATTCAATAGGCCATCCTAGCCTTACACTCAGTCATTGAAGCTTCTCCAATGGAGTAGGCTTTAGGTTACATTTAGCCTAACAGACTAGTACTACAATCCCTCCATGCCTAAAAAATGGCTGAGAGGGAAGCAAAATGTATCAAAATCAATCTTTAAAAGAGTTGCACATAGAAGGCCCTAGGGTTGGTCCAATCATGAAAATATCTTCACAGCAGTGTTCAGCTGTTTTTCATGAGAGGTGGGTGATAATTGGGCAACCAACATTTTTTATCAAGTCATATAACCTGACAACTTCCATAGAATCAAGGTTTAAATTAAGTAGGAGACTTATAAGTGAATGGAATTCAAACCCATGAAATACCTGCCCACAGTTCAGCGAGTAGTCTGATTCTAGTTCAACAGCTTCTGATATTGTCTGTGTGAGACACTGAGATACAAGAAAGTGAAGCAATATCTCCCTACCTCCATTCTAGGTTCCATTTTAGCATGAAGACTATAAAGGAAATGTAGAGACTTGGCTTGGATTCAGAAAGATACTCTTCTGGTGGTTTGGTTTTTGTAACATACCCTTGGCTGATGAGACTTTAAATCATTGAGATTTTATTTGATGTGTGAGAGAGGAGTAACATTCACACAGTCGTTCACACAGTAACTTCTTGCAAATGTCCTCAGAGCCTAAGCATTGATGGGATTTCCCATGAAAGAAAATTAATAATCACCCCCACCCCACTTTTGGCACGAGTTGTTAATTGGCTGAGTATAAGCCTACAATTCGAACAGCACTCAAGAGTACAAGGACCAGCTTGGCTAACATCTGTCCAAACAGTTTGTTTCAAAATTTAAAATGAGCTGCCATGAACTCCCATGCTCTACATTTTAGGCACAAGTCTGCTAAAACCATTTTTACCTATTGTAAATTAAACCATTGTTCTAGTTGGAAAGAAATGTCCAGACCAGTCCTTATGACTTTGGACATTTTGATAACAGAAGATAAAAGTTACATAGTAATTTTAAAAGAAAAGTTCACCCTATGACAAAATACAGCTTGGGGTTAACATTCTACTCCATTTAATTGAAAGAATTTGCTAATTATTCCATTCCTCCTTTAATCACACCACTCAAAGCCTTTCCCAGGTGTAACCAAAGGAAATTCTTCCTGGTGATTAATGCTTTAATTCCTTCAGGAAATGGACAAGGAAGGTACTGTCCCCAAATGAGTCATAACTTCAAGTTAGGTTAAGGGGGAAGACTGATTTTAACTAGATCATGGGTACCTGTGTTTTTGTTCTAAGTTTGGTTACCGCCATTGGTCCATTCTCCCATCGTCCTTAGCTCTTTGTGTATTTGGTCTTTTATCCACATTTTTAGAGGGAAAAGTTTGGAAAGGATTTTAGAGAAATGTTTTTCTTAAATGTTTTCAGTTGAACTAAAGAAAGGTTTTTGGGGGTTTTGTTTTGTTTTTAGAAAGGTTTTTAAGCACTGGCTTAGAAACAAGTTTTATGGACAGTTTCTGATCTGCATCTTCCAGTCAGAGATACGGAATACACATACATGACTGCAAATACAAGTTTAAAAGTGTCATGTGAGATCCAGATCAGTGAAATCAAGAGTGTTTAACAATTGTTTGATATCAACATGGCTGGGGATATTCAGTGGAATACTCCGGAAATCTCTGCTTGGTCCTGTGGGTGATTTGACATTTTTTTCAATGATTTGGATAAAGCTTAGAATGCTAATCAAAAATACAGATGACACCAAGCCAGAAGAGATAACCACCATAGAGTTAGGATCCCAAAAGATCTTTATAGTTTAGAGCACCTAATAAAATTAAATGCAATATTGATAAATGTGAAGTCTTATTTTGGGTGTGAGTTAATGTGATAGGTAGAGAGCAGGCCCTGAAGCAGACCGGAAAGACTGGGGTTCAGGTTCCCCTCTGAACAAAGAAAGGCATGTGAGTCACTTATCTGCTCTGCCCCAGGCAATTCCTAAAATTAATTTGCAGAGATGGTGCCAAACTACTTTGGTAGTTTTCTCATCTGGGTGTTCTCTTGCAGTGAAATAAGATTCAGTCCTTATTCCTACACTTACATATAAAAGTCAACTTTATAAAAAGATCTGAGGCTTTAGAAGTTCAACAGTTGTAGGGTGGCCAAAACCCTAATGTAATCTTGGGCTGCAGTAAGAGACAAAAGAAGAGAGCAGTGATGGTCACACTTTGTTCTATCCTCCCTGGAACTTAGCTGGAGTATGCCATTTTGGACACTGATGCTGCAAAAAAGTCAAAGGAGAAGCACCCAAGGTGCCCTTGTTTCTGTCGTCTCTGATTGTTTATCCTGCGGAAAACAAGATGCAGGGGTCACAGGAGAACTGTCTTCTGTTATTTGAAGGTTATGATGTGTTGTTTGTCTCCAGAGGGCAGAACCAGGAGCCAGGGCTAAAATTGCAAAGAGGTAAATCGAGGGTGTCAGGAGAGACCTCTTAACAATTCATGCTGATGGGTTGCTGTCTCCAAGAGGGGAGGCTTCCTCCTCCTTGAAAGTCTTTAAGTAAAAGGGTCACCTGGTATGTTACAATAGGGATTCCTCTTGTTTAGGGCTTGGACTAGAGGTCTACTAATGCTCCCTATGACTGATAAACATTCTGTGATTCTGGAATCCAAGGTGGGGAAAGGTCATTACCACCTGGAAGACCTAGCATTTAGATTTTATATTAATGGATGGGTAGCAATTAAGTAAGTGGGCTAAGGAATTTAGGGAATAGCATAAGCTAAGGCCCAGGACAGGTGGGTTAGCTATCCTGGGACTGGCCACAGTAGAGAGAGCTATGTCAACTCCAGCATGGACGCCTCTATTTGACTACCTTGGATGTCCCACTAAAAGAGATAGCAACACATCTGTGACTTAGTAGCTAAGTCTTAGGGAATTGCTTAAATCATTGATTTATTAACTGCCTGTTATGTGTCTGCTCCACACCTAGGTCTCAGAATGCAAATATAAAAGTGAACTGGTTCTAAGGACTTCATATTCTACTATGGGAATTCCCCATGTTCACGGATAAGTAAGATATAGAGGTTTATACAAAATAAGTGCACAGTGGTTTGAAAGGGAAGGTAACCATCGACTGGGAGAATCAGGAAAGGCCCTTGAGGAGAGGTAGGATGAGGAAGGAAAATGTGCCAGGCATGGGAGACAACCTGTGTGAATGAACAAGTGTGACCTAACTTGGCTAGACCAGAGAGTGCATGAGGGATAATAATTTTGAAGGGCTTTTAAATACTAAGTTCAAGAGTTTGTTTTTTCCTTAGGTCAATAGAGAACCATTGAGGTTTTTTGAGCAGGATAGCAATTTGATCAGACCCATGCTTCAGGAATCACTGTCACTTTATCAGCTACGTGGAAGAAAGATTGGAGAGGGGTTAGAAGATGATTGCAGTAGTTCAGAAGAGAAGTAATTAGGGCTTAGGCTAGTACGGCTGTCGTGTAAGTGGAAAAAAAAGACCATATGTGAGAGCTGTTGAGAAAGGGGGAACCACAAGGCTTGCAACTGATTGTACATGAGCAAGTGAGTGAGACAGGGGTCCAAATTCTGATATTTTGCTCAGATTTCAGAAGTGAAAGAAATGACCAAATTCCCTCAATTCTGAGTATTTTCATTCTTCCCCTCTCTTTTTTGTGTGTTCAGTTTCCCTTATTTACTTTTCAAAGATTATTATTATTGTTTTTGGTTCAGATGTGTGACTTGACCAACATACAGATCTTCCATTGTGTATATCAGCAATTCCTTGATGTAGATTAGAAGTCAAGCAACTTGCCCACGGTCTTGCAGCTACCATATGTTCGAGGCAGGGCCTTGATTTCTATAGTTCTAAAGCTATAGTGATGACAGTCCCTCTCCCAATACAAACTGGCACATGTTCTTTTTTTTTTTTTTTGGTGAGGCAATTGGGGTTAAGTGACTTGCCCAGGGTCACACAGCTAGTAATTGTTAAGTGTCTGAGGTCGGATTTGAATCCAGGGCCGGTGCTCTATCTACTGCGCCACCTAGCTGCTCCTAGCACATATTCTTTCATTTAGAGTCTTAGAAATAAATACCGGGGCAGCTAGGTGGCGCAGTGGATAGAGCACTGGCCCTGGAGTCAGGAGTACCTGAGTTCAAATCTAGCCTCAGACACTTAACACTTACTGGCTGTGTGACCCTGGGCAAGTCACTTAACCCCAATTGCCTCACTAAAAAATAAAAAAAATAAAAATAAAAAAAAAAGAAATAAATACCGAGGGTGCTGAGAAGTTCAGTGACTTGCCCAGGGTCATACAGTGAGTATGAATCAAAGGTGGAACTTGAACCCAGGTTATCCTGACTCTAAGGCTGGCTCTATCCAATATACCTCACTGCCTTTCTACTGAATAGTGTTGTCCCCACTACCTCAATAACCCTCACCCAGCACTGTCTCCATGAAACCACATTGGTCATTCTGCTAGTTTAGAATAACTATCCAGCGATGGTTTTTTAAAAGATATATTATCCTCAGCTCATGAAATTTGATCAACCTTAATTGAGGTTTTCATGTTTTGTTTTCAGTCTGTGTATAAACTTTTCTTTTAATAGATCTGGTTCTCCCTTCCCTGTCAGCTAGGGATCTGTTTTCTATCCTCTTCCCAAATCCCTCCAAAATGCCCAAACCTACAAAAGGTAGCAACACGTACAATTTAGACCCCATGTGTATCCTCTGCCAATATGCCAAACTCACCCCATGGCAGGTTTACTCCTTTAACACAAACGTCACCAGATCCTGGTCCTGTCTCATCTCTTCCATTGGATTCCAGGAAAGAGACATTTATCATTTTCTTTAAACTCCCAAGCAGTTTGACTTCTCTTTTCCTTGGCCATTTATAGAACCGGTTCTACCGAGGACCTTAGGGAACCCTGAAAGACCAGTTCTTGTTGATTTAACCTCCTCACTGGTTTATCGTTAGAGTTTATAATTCTTACACATTTACCAAATGCTAACAGATACAGTGGAAATAAAGAACTGACATAAACAGGACATTTTCTTCCCAGGTCTTGTGTCTGCATGACATCATTTGACAGGGTTGGAAGCATGCCAAAGACAGGGGTGTGTGTATGTGTTAGGGAATGTAGGACTGGGGTTCAGGATTCCTTTGCCAAGACTATTGAGTGAACAGCAGGGTGCACTGGAGAGTGTTGAATCTGGAGTGAGAGGACTTGGTTCAAATCTTAACTTTTCTGCTTACTACCTGGGTTACCTTTAGGCAATGAACTTAACATCTCTGAGACTCAGATTCTTCATCTTTTTTTTTTTTTAAAGAGATTGAACATGGTCCCCATCCACTCTAGATCAGTAATCCAATAATCCAAGCTGGCTGAAGCTTCTACCATATACATCTCCCATTATGTTTCCTCTGGTGGGGAGAGACAACCCCACTTAAAGCCATATGTCCCTGAGTCAAGGGGTGTGGATGAGAGCCAGTGGCACAAACCCTGATCATCAGACCTTTCCCCAAACCCCACGTTCCTACTTTTGGAGACAACAGGACCATGTGTCAGTGATGCTCAAATGTTTTTGCGATGATGGGTGATACATATAAACTGAGTGCTTGTTAAAATCTATTTTCCATTCAATGTAGGGTACTGGAGCCTTTCCATTTGCCCTTTGATTGATCTTACCTTTAATTTCCTTAAGATCATGGTATGGCATGACTCATTTATGCAGGTTCCAGTTTATTAAAGGGGTCTTAAGTGGACTTAAATGATACAGAGGCCCTATTTTTTATCCCCATAAAGGATTTAGGGAAATTATAGAATCTAACATGGTCTCTGAGATACCTTGGAGGCAGGTAGGTGGTGCAAAGGATAGAGACCTGGGTTCAAATCCAGATTTAGACCTCGAGCAAGTCTTTGAACTTCTCTCTGCCTCTAGTTCCTCATCTGTAAAATGGGGTTAATAATAGCACCTAGCTCCCAGGGTTATGAGGATAAAAATGAGATATTTATAAGGTATTTTGCAAACCTCAAAGCAGTATAGAAACACTAGGTTGTATTATTATGGGTAATATTAATTATTATTGCCTAGAACTGGAAAGAAACTGGGACAAGGTTTAAAGAAATGAGGGGGGGCAGTGCTTGAATAGAAATTTTAAATTCCACCTGTTGTGGGATTTAACAGAATCCTGCTAAGTTCTGTTAAATCTTTTTAAAATCCCTTTTTAAAAACAGGGCCCCATTTTGTAGTATCACTATGGCAGGGAATAGTATGAAAAGGCTGAGAATTTGACGTGGTATGGAGATTTTTTTTTTTTAAATTGTGTACATATTCACTGCCTTCAGAAAGCAATCATGTCAGGGTACCTAGCTATCCATCCACGTAGTCACTGACCTGTTAGATTTGAGATTCAATAGGAAACATTCCCTCCCCTTTTGCCTCCCCTAGTTTTTCCCCAGGTTGTTCTATCATAGTGCCATTAGTCCTTTGAGTTCAGGCCTTGTTTACAGAAAGTACCTGTTAAAATGCAATTACTATTACTCAGTAGAGCTAAAACATTGGCATTTGACTAAGAATGAATTAAGTATTCTTCAATAGCTATCCTATAATAATTAGGGAAATATGCGGTAAAGCAACTTAAGGTTCCATCTCGCTCCCACCATATTGGCAAATAAAACAAAAGAAAATTACAACTGTTGGAGGGACTACAGGAAAACAGGCACATTGTGACATTGTTGGTGGAGGTGTGAATTGGTTCAGCCATTCAAAACTATGCCTCCAAAGTCTCTAAAACTAATCTATCAATACCACCCCCTAGGCATTATATTCCAAAGAAATCAAAGAAAAAGGGAAAGGACCTATATCAATAAAAATGTAGAGCTATTCTTTTTTGTAGTAGCAAAAATAATAATTAGAAACTAAGAGGGAGAAAGAGCTGCACACATTTTGGGAAATGGCTAAATAAATTGTTATATGAATGTAATGAAATATTGTGACAAAATAGTGTTTCCAAGGAAACCGGGAAGATCTCAGTGAACTGATTCAAAGTGAAGTGAGCAGAACTAAAAGAAATTTGTATGGGGACAACAACATTATAAAGAAAAACAACTTTAAAAGACTTTAGAACTCTGATCAATGTAATGACAACCCAGGATTCCAAAGGACCAAAGATGAAGCTGCTGCCTGCATTCCAACCAAGAGGCAATTACACTTAGTATGCAAAATGAGACTTACATTTTTGGACATGGCCAATGTGGGGATTTGTTTTGTTTGAGTGTGCATATTTCTTATGAGGGTTTTCTTTTTCCTTTAAAAAAATGTTCAATTGGGGGCAGGGATTGGGTGGGAGAGAAAATATTTGTTAATTGAAAAAATAATAAAACTAAATTATTTTCAAACAGCTATCATTAAATGATATGTGCAAAGGTAGCTTGTCTGGTGCTGTAATCAGGAAGATATGTTCAAAACTCTACTCTGACACTAGCTACGTGACAGAGGCCAAGTCAACCTCACTGAGCCTCAGTTTCCTTATTTGTGAGGTGGGGATGATGATTTACATAGGACATACCTTGCAGGGTTCTTATTTATGTTAAACTCTTTGTAGCTTTGAAAGCACAATGTAAAAGTTTCAGGTGGAGTAGGGGTTAACCAGGTTAACAAAAAAAAAGAGAACCTTGGAGTATGTGGAGGGGGCAGGATTCAGGGCTACATGGAAGTTTGAGGGTGAAAGAGGGTACATTGAAGGAAGTGAGAGAACACCAAATTTTACTTCACAGTTTTGTCCAGGGCCTAGGATCCATTATAGTAAATTATAAATATGCATTTACTAGATTTGTAGTTAGTTCCTCTAGGGTCACTAAGCAGGCTGAGGAAAGAAACAAAGAAACAAGGAGTGGGCGGGTTCATTTTACTGGCATTTGCAAGGATACAGAAAACAGAAGTTAACCAGGGAAAGATCAGTGGGTTTAGAATCAAGGACCCCTAGTTCAGTTCCCAGCTCTCCCTGTTATTCCTGTGTAGCCTTAGGCAAGTCACTGCATCTCTGGGGCTCAGTTTCCTCATTTGTAAAATGCAAGCATTGGACTAGACGGTCTTTGAGGTCCTTTCCAGCTCTAAATTTATGATCTTACTCCCCTTCTGAATATCTGGGCCTCTGCCTTGGGCCCTGAGCCATCCCCTCTATGAATGTGGCCTTGTGAAGCATGTTTCTCACGTTACACTTTTCCTGGACCTAAAATGGGCACAGTATCAGGAAAAATGCTAAAGAAAACATGCAATTTGTAGCTTGTAGCAACTGGTTTGAAAACAGGACAAAGGTGGGCTGTGTGCAGGTCCTCCAGGCTGCTTGCTATCACAGCCCATGGGAGGTCATCCCCTGGAAATTCATCATCTTTGTAAGCCTCTGGTCCCTGCCAAAGCACCCAAGAAATGGAGAGAATACACACTTAGAAACCTTACCCATCATACATGACCTGGGTCTCAGTTGTCAAATGAGGGGCTTAGACAAAATGATCTCTAAAGTTCTTTCCAGCTCATAAGTTCTATGATTTGCAAGTGTTTTTTCCTTTTTATCTTTTGTTAATTCCAATTTGGGATAGGCCTGAGAGGCAAGGCATTATCTAAAAAATTCTGCCCTAGAGCACAATTGCTGCAAACCTCAGAACTTGGAATGAACACTGAGGTTCAGCTGGAGTTTAAGAAGGCATCTGGCTTTAGAATGTCAGGAAATATGGAAAGGGTTTTTAATAGTTCCTATAAGACCAAAGGAGGCTGGGAAAGAAAGTGAAGAAAAAGGAGTGGGCTGGTTCTTTATTTGCAAGGCTGCATGAAAATTGAGAAGTTAACCAAGGAAAGAGCAATGGGTTCAGAGAAACTGAAGAAATCATATATGGTTTTGTTGTTGTTGTTGTTTTTTGGTTTTTTGGTGAGGCAATTGGGGTTAAGTGACTTGCCCAGGGTCACACAGCTAGTAAGTGTTAAGTGTCTGAGGCTGCATTTGAACTCGGGTCCTCCTGACTCCAGGGCTGGTACTCTATCCACTTCGCCGCCTAGCTGCCCCGACACTGAAGAAAGAACAGAACCAAGAAAAGGGCCTGCACAAGCTCTCTTGTCTATGGAGTTATAGCACAGATCCAGAGCTGATGGGAATCTTAAAAGCAGTCATCCATTTCTTTCAAAGATGTATTCCTGGCACTTATTGTAGAACTTAGGACATAAACAACATTGGTTAATGCTTTTTTTTTTTTTAAGTGAGGCAGTTGGGGTTAGGTGACTTGCCTGGGGTCACACAGCTAGTAAGTGTTAAGTGTCTGAGGCTGGATTTGAACTCAGGTCCTCCTGACTCCAGGGCTGGTGCTCTAACCACTGTGCCACCTAGCTGCCCCCCCCTTTTTTTTTAAGTTAATGCTTTTTTTATTCATTAGTTTTGTAACCCAGGCTTGTGTGGGCATTCTCACTTCTTGGTTATTTTTGTGTTTGTTTGTTTTTGCGGGGCAATGAGGGTTAAGTGACTTGCCCAAGGTCACACAGCTAGTAAGTGTCAAGTGTCTGAGGCCAAATTTGAAGTCAGGTCCTCCTGAATCCAGGGCTGGTGCTTTATCCACTGCGCCACCTAGCTGCCTGGCATTCTCACTTCTGGCAACGTGGAGATGCCCTTGAAGGGGGCCTTTGGGATGCATCCAGATTGCCTGCTGTGGAGACCTCCCTGTACATACCCTCTGGGGGTACTTAGCTTCTTTTGATTGGTTGCCAGTATCTTTAAAATGATCAAGACTGAGCCAATCAATCACGCTTTTCCACCATCTTTTTCTGCTGGATTCTTTTTGGCCACCCTTAGCTATCAAGTCCAGAGAGTGAAGATACAGTTCACTCACAGCATGGGTGCCATGACCTGAACCAGTATGTGGGAAAGGACATTCTTTTCCCAGCTCCCTCTCTTTTACCCAGATTCTGGGACCAGGATCAATCAAAGGAGGCTGCTCCACCCATGGAGGAGGCCTCCATCTTAGGCAGTATGGGTATGCTCCAAAGACCCCTAGGGGTGCCTCCCTTTTATATAAACTGGGCATGACCAGATAAGCATGGATTACAATTAATTCTCACTAAGTGTGACTGAAGGCATAGGGACTGGACTTGAGATTTCATTGGTATTAAGAAGCTCTCTGGGCAACTAGGTGGTGCAACCTAATTACAAATCAAGAGAATGTTTGATAAGTTAGTTCCATGTGAATGAAAGGATGAGGGGGCAGAGGGGAGAAATTAGGGAAGGCTTCCTGGAGGAGGCACAAAAATCTGAGGAGTGGGAGGGGAGGGGCATAGACTAAAGAAGAGCCTGAGCAAGGCATTTCTCAGTGCTCATCCTTCTGGATCTCCCTGCAGTGTCAGCACTGTTGACCTCACATTCTCCCTGAACACTCTCTCACTCTGACTCCTACCCCAGTTTTCATGACATTGGTCCTTCCTGATTTTCTTCCCACCCACCTGGTTGCTGTTTTGGGGTTTCTTTGTTCAGAGCATAGTTCATGTTCCATCCCCAGTTGTAGGTATATCCCCAAGATTCTGTCCTGGGCCCTTTTCTTTTTTCTCTAGATGGTCTCAGCAGCTCTCTTGGGGTTTACAGGATCTTAGCATCATACACATTGAGAGCGGAGCTCTAGGCAGAGGACTCCCAGATCCAGAGACAGATGACAACTGAGACACAAAAAGACTGACAGAGAGAAAATATTTATTCTACAATTAGTCACTCCTACTCTCTCTCCTGAGCTTGAACCCTATGTCACCAATGACTTGCTGGACATTTCCACCAGAATGTCCTATAAGCATTTCTTTCTTTTTTTTTTGGCAGGGCATTGAGGGTTAAATGACTTGCCCAGGGTCACACAGCTAGTAAGTGTCAAGGTCGGATTTGAACTCAGGTCCTCCTGAATCCAGGGCCAGTGCCTTTTCCACTGTGCCACCTAGCTGCCCCCTTGTCCTATAAGCATTTCAAACTCAATGTGTTGAAAAAGCAATTCATTTTATTCTCCCTTCACCTCAACCCCACTCTTATTCCAGACTTCCCTATTTCTGGTAAGGATACCACCATACTTCCTTTATTCTAAGTTTGCTAACTCCTAGTCAGCTAGGTGGCACAGTGGATAGGAATTCTAGACCTGAAGTCAGAAGGTCTCATCTTTGTGAATTCAAATTTGGCCTCAGACACTTACTGAGTGACCCTGGGCAACTCACTTAACCCTGCTTGCCTCAGTTTCCTCATCTATAAAATTAGCTGGAGAAGGAAATGGCAAACCACTCCAGTATTTTTGCCAAGAAAACCCCAAAAGATCACAAAGAGGCAGACGGGACTGAAAAATGACTAAAATAAGTCAGTCTTAATTCTGTTTTCCCTTATTACATGCTCTGCATCTAATCAACTGCCAAATTTTACCAATTTTAGTTTTAGAATATCTCTCCCATCTCCTTTTCTCTCCAGTCACTAACCACCCAAGTTCCAGCTCTCATTAGCTCTTTTTCCACATATATATTTTTAAAATACTATTTTGGGGAGGAGGGTAGGGCAATGAGGATTAAGTGACTTGCCCAAGGTCACACAGCTAGTAAGTATAAAGTGCCTTAGGCTGGATTTGAACTCCTGTCCTCCTGAATCAAAGGCCGGTGCTTTATCCACTGTGCCACCTAGCTGCCCCCTTTCCCATTAGCTCTTTTAACAGCCTCCTAAGTGGACTCCCAGCTTCCAATCTCTCCTTCCTAATCCATCCTCTACACAGCTGACAAAAGAAGTTTTCCAATGTTGAGTCTCACCATGTCACTTTCCTACTCAAGAAACTTTTTAATGGCTCATCATATCTTCTAAGGTAAAATGCAAACTCTTTAACTTTGTCAATTAAAGCCCTTTGCCATTTGGCTTAAGGCTTCCCTTTCCGGCCTCATTGCATATTATTCCTTTTCACGTGTGCTATGTTCCAACCAAATTGCCCTACTTGCTGTTTCCCATACTCAAATACTCTATGGCCTTGCAAAGGCTGTGCCCAGGCAGTAGACTGTACTTCACAACTATGTCTTGGAATTCCTAGATTCCTTCAAGGTTTGACCACCTCGTATGTATTGGAAACCTTTCTTTCTCCTTAGTTGTTAGTCTTTGTCCCTCTTCCTCAGATGATCATATATTTTGTTTACATGGTGAACCTCCCCCATAGAATGTAAGTTTACTGAAGGCAGATGCTATTTTTCTTTTGTCTTTGTATCCCCAGTGTCTAGCATATATTAGGCATTTTAAAATTGTTTGGTGAATTGGATTAGGATGGATAATTTTGGGGCAGTTAGATGATGTAGTAGATAGAGCACCAGCTCTGGAATCAAGAGGACTTGAGTTTAAATCCCATCTCAGATACTTAATTGCTGTGTGATCCTGGCAAGTCACTTGACTTGACCATTGCCCTTCCTCTCCTCCCCCCAAAAAAGAATTAATAATTTTCCAAGGTTATAACATAATCAATCAAAAAGCATTTTTTAAAGTACCCACTTTGTATCAGGCACTGAAATTGAATGGTATACAGTAGGTGTTTAAAAAATAATTATTATCCACTCACTGACTATTTATCTTGGCTTTCTACTCCCTACTAGCCATTTTTTCCTGTCCTTTTGAGTACAAATGTAGTTCTTCTTTGCAGAGATAGCTGAGACAACCTGAGTTGAGTAGCCCAAGCTATACAAAAGCCAGAATTGTCCCTCCCTCAAAGAATTTAAATTCCAAGGGAGAGAATAGCAAGGACAATAGGAAGATACAGAAAAGAGAATCAAGAATTCATAAGAGTTCATCCAAAAATAAAACCCACGGGTTGTACAAATGCTAGGTTTGGACCTGGAGTCTGGGGAAAATCTGAGTTTGAAGCAAGCCTTAGACAATTACTAGATATGTGACCAACATCAAGTCACTTAATCTCTCACAGCCTCACTTTCCTCATGGGATGATAATAGCACTTACTTCTCTGGGCTATTGTGAATAGATGTGATAACATATATAAAGTACTTCATAAACCTTAAAGTGCTATATAAGTGCTAGCTCTTATTGTTGTTAGATTACTAAGTGTGGAGAACAAGCAGGATGAACTAGAGATGTCAAGGAGGCAAATATGACCTTATGGGTACAACTGATATTTGGTGAGATGGGACTCTTGGCTAGAATATGGCTTTGGCTGTAGCATGACCAACTTTAAAAGACATGTATGGGGCAGCTAGGTGGCACAGTGGAAAGAGCACTGACCCTAGATTCAGAAGGACCTCAGTTCAAATCTGGCCTCAGACACTTGATACTTACTAGCTGTGTGACCCTGGGCAAGTCACTTAACCCCAATTGCCTCACCAAAAAAAAAAAAAAAAGTGTACAGAAGATGGAAGCACACAGGAAGGACATGGAGTATGAATAGAGAAGCAGAGCCTGGTCCTATAAGAATAATTTGAAGAGAGAGAAAGCTTAGAATTCCTTAGGCTAGCAAGGAATACTAAGGAAAATAAAAAGTGGTTATTTTTTAAACTAGACTGGAGAAAAGGGGCAGATCAAAGAAAGGACAAAATCACTGCTCAAGGGGGAATGGGTTCAATGATGGGGAAATGATAACTGGAGGGATAGAAGTCTTAGTTACTTGATTCATAGCTTGCTTCAGTTATCCCTGCAAAGAAGAACTACCTCTGTATGCAAAAGGACAGAGCAAAAATGGCTAGCAGGGTGTTGAAGTCCAAGAAAGTAGTCAGTCAGATGGTCAATAATTATCACTATGTGCCTACTATGTGCCAGGCACCATGCCAAGGACTGGGGATTATAAGAAAAGCCAAAAGCAGCTCTTGCCCTTAAGGAGTTTATAATATAATGGAGGGGTCAATATGCAAGCAAATATGTGCAAAACCAGCTATATACAGGGTAAATAGGAAGCAATCAACAAAGTCTAGCACCTTTAAGAAGGAAGATTGGGAAAACTTCTGGCAGAAGGTAGAATTTTAGCTGGAACTTGAAGGAAACCAGGAAATCCAGGAAGTGGAGATGAGGAAGGAGATCATTCCAGGCATGGGAAGGGGAGGGTGGAGGGAGAGAGGGAGGAAGGAAGGAAGGAAGGGAGGGAGGGAGGGAGGGAGGAAGGAAGGAAGGAAGGAAGGAAGGAAGGAAGGAAGGAAGGAAGGAAGGAAGGAAGGAAGGAAGGAAGGAAGGAAGGAAGGAAGGAAGGAAGGAAGGAAGGAAGGAAGAGAGAGGAAGAGAGAGAGAGAAGTAGAGACTGTTTTGTTCTCTATGCTAAGTGTTATCCACCCACATCATCCCCTCTTCTCCCCCAGTGGAAGGTAAGTTCTTTGAGCATGGGCTGTTTTTGTTTTTGTCAGGTATTCCCTGTTTCTAGCACAGTGTATTGAACATAGTAGGCACTCAATAAAAGATTATCGGGTACTAATTCAATTAGTGAGAAAGTACTTGGTTGTTCTTGATAAGTTCAAGTCATCAGGTCGAGGAAACTGTGTTAGAGGTTACTGAAAGTTGGCTGATGAAATTGCTGAATCACTGTCAGTGATCTAAGTACTTTGTAGAACAGGAAATGTGCTGTCCCAATGAGGAAGAGCAGATATTCATTCAAATTAGGGAAGAGAATGGAGTCTGCAAACTAGAGGCTAGTGAGCTTGACCATGATTCAAGGCAAAATTTTAGAACACATTAATGGAGAGACGGTTATTGAATGTGTAGAAAAGGAAACCCATCATAAAGAGCCAGCATGACTTCAGCAAGAGCAGACCAATGCCAAATGAATTTTCTTTTCTTTTCTTGCCAGGATTACGAGACTGGTGGGAGGCTTGGTGCTGCAGTATCCAGCACTCATCTTCCTGAGTTCAAATCTGGCCTCAGACACTTTACTAGCTGTGTGACCCTGGGCAAGTCACTTATCCCTGTTTGCCTCAGTTTCTTCATTTATAAAATGAGCTGGAGAAGGAAATTGTAAACCACTCTAGGATCTTTGCCAAGAAAACCCCAAACAGGATCATGAAGAGTTGCATATGACTGAAAACAACTGAACAACAGCTAGGCTGGTAGATCAACAGAAAGCTGTACTTTTGGTTTATTTATCCCTATGGATAACATTGAGAGCTAAGGACCATATAATTGTATGGTTACAGGTAGATTTGAACCTGTTAAATCACTTAGATCCAATAAGTAATCATTAAAAGGTCAATGTCAAGTTGGGAGGGGTTTTTTTGGTTTTTGGTTTTTGGTTTTTTTGCGGGGCAATGGGGTTTAAGTGACTTGCCCAGGGTCACACAGTTAGTAAGTGTCAAGTGTCTGAGGCTGGATTTGAACTCAGATCCTTCTGAATCCAGGGCCAGTGCTCTATCCACTACACCACCTAGCTACCCTGGGAGGAGATCTTTAATGGAGTACTCCAGGGATGCATGCTTGGCCCTATGCTGTTTAGTACTTTTACCAATGAATTGATAAAGGTCTGTAATGATTGGGATGACGCCACCTGCTGAAGACTTACTGTAGGAAAGCTCCAAGGAGAAGGTGCCTGAGGGCAAGACATGTGGCTTTTCTTTGGCATCAGGAAGTGATGTTTGCTTGTGGGAGGAAGAAGGGGTGAGGCTGGCTCTCGCTCTTGAGTCTGGTGGAGAGCAGAGCAAAAGATACGCTCAAAATCCCCCTAAACTTCCAGACCATAAAAATTGGTTTAATCAAATAAAATGAAATATAATAGGGATAAATATAAAATTCTATACTTGTGTTAAAAAAATTCAACTTCACAAGTATAGGATGGGGAAGCTGTGGCTAGACAACAGTCTCTAATAAAAACAGATTCTGGAAGTTTTCATTGGCTTGCACACTCAATATGAGTCAATAGTCTGATATCACCAAGATTATAAGGAAAGCAGAAAACTGGGAAAGGCCTCATTTCTCAAATGTGTAGAGAACTGAATCAAAGTTAGAAGACTAGTCATTCCCCCGTTAAGAAATGGTCAAAAGATAAAAACAGTTTTCAGACAAAGAAATCAAAGCTATCTATAGTCATATGAAAAAATGCTCTAAATCACTATTGATTAGAGAAATGCAAATTCAAACAACCTCATACCTATCAAAGTGGATAATATGACAAAAAAAGGAAAATATTGGATGTTGGAGGGGATATGGGAAACTGGAACACTAATCCACTGTTGGTGTTGTAAACTAATACAATCATTCTGGAGGGCAATTTGGAACTATGCCCAAAGGGCTATAAAACTGTGCATACCCTTTGACCCAGCAATACCACTGCTATGTTTATATCCCCCCAAAAGAGAAAAGGACCTATTTGTACAAAAATATTTATAGCAGCTCTCTTTGTGGTAGCAAAGAATTGGAAATCGAGAGAATGCCCATCAATAGGGGAATGGCTAAGCAAGTTGTGGTGTATGACTGTAATGGAATACTATTGTGCTGTAAGAAACAATGTGCGGGAGGAGTTCAGAGAAATCTGGAAGGACTTACATGAACTGATGCTGACTGAGGAGCAGAACCAGGAGAACATTGTACCCAGTAACAGCAACATTATGTGATGAACAATGGTGAAGGACTTGGCTCTTCTCAGTAGTGCAACAATCCAAAACAGTTTCAAAGAACTCATGATAGGAAATGTTCTCAACATCCAGAAAAAAGAACTGTGAATCATGAATGCAGATTGAACCATACTCTTTCTACTTTGGGACTGGGTTTTTCCCCCTTCTTTTTTGAGGTTTTTCCCTTGTGCTCTGATTTCTTCTTTCACAAGATGACTAATGGAGAAATATGTTTAATGTGATTGTACATATACAACCTACATCAGACTGCTTTCCATCTTGGGGAGGAGGGAGGGAAGGAGGGTGGGAGAAAAAAATGTGGAACTAAAAATCCTGTGAAAACAAATGTTGAAAACTATCCTTATATGTAACTGGAAAATAATAAAATGGGGGAATGGCTAAGCAAGCTGTGGTATATAATGGTGATGGAATATTATTGTGCTATAAGAAATGACAAGCAGAATGATTTCAGAAAGGCTTGGAAAGACTTATATGAACTGATGTATAGTAAAGTGAACAGAACCAGGAGAATGCTGTATATGGTAAAAGCAATATTTGTTATGAAGAATTGTGAATGACTTAGCTCTTCTCAGCAATACAATGATCCAAGATAATCCCAAAAAACTAATGATGAAGCATACTATCTGTCTCCAGACAAAAAACTGATATTCATTGAACACAGACTGAAGCATGCTGTTTTTCACTTTCTTTCAATTTTTTTTCTTTTATCCAAGTATCCCTCTACAAAATGACAAATATAGAAATGTCTTACATAATTGTACATGTATAACCTATATCTGATTGTTTGATGCCTCAGGGAGAGGGGAAGGGAGAGAAGAAAAAGAGGGATAGAATTTGGAACTCAAAACTTTAAATAAAAATGTTAATTTTTTTAAAGTGTGATATGGTAGCCAAAAAATACACAAACAACCCACCCCCAAATTATCTTCAGCTATTGAAAGATGTATAGTGTCAAGAACAAAGGAGACAAGAATTCTGCTGTACCCATCCCCAATCAGGCTACATCTAGAGTTTTGTGTTTAGTTCTGGGCCTTCCACTTTAAGAGGTAGATATGCAACCCTTTGACCCAGCAATACCACTTTTGGGTCTTTTTCCCAAAGAAATCATGGAAAGGGGAAAGGGACCCAGATGTACAAAAATATTTATGGAAGGAATTGGAAGTTGAGGGGATGCCCATCAATTGGGGAATGGCTGGACAAGTTGTGGTGTATGAACACAATGGAATACTATTGTGCTGTAAGAAATGATGAGCAGGAGTAGTTCAGAGAAACCTGGAGGGTCTTGCATGGGCTGATGATGAGTGAGATGAGCAGAACCAGAACATTGTACACAGTATCATCAACATTGAGTGTTGATCTACTGTGATGGACTATATTCTTCTTACCAATGCAATGGTACAGAAGAGTTCCAGGGAACTCATGATAGAAGAGGATCTCCAAATCCAGGGGGAAAAAAAAGAACTGTGGAGTATAGATGCTGAATGAACCATACTATTTCTTTTGTTTTTTGGTGCTGATGTTTTTCTATTTTGAGGTTTTTTGTCATTGTTCTGATTTTTCTCTTATAACATGACTAATGCAGAAATATGTTTAATGTTATTATGTGTATGTATATATATATATATAAAACCCATATCAGATTACCTGCTGTCTAGGGGAGGGGAGAGGGAGGGGAGGGAGGGAGAAAAATTGGAAAGCTTGTTTAAACAAAAGTTGAGAACTATCTTTACATGTAACGAGAAAAAAAATAAAATACTTTATTAATTAAAAAAAAGAGGTAGGGGTGGCTAGGTGGCGCAGTGGATAGAGCACCGGCCCTGGAGTCAGGAGTACCTGAGTTCAAATCCGGCCTCGGACACTTAACACTTACTAGCTGTGTGACCCTGGGCAAGTCACTTAACCTCAATTGCCTCACTAAAAAAAAAAAAAAAGAGGTAGATATGCAGTCTGGAGTGTATCCAAGAAAGATGGAAATTATGCCATATGAGCATCAATTAAAGAAGCTCCCTGGAGATATTTAGCCTGAAGAAGAGAATATATAAGATGACTCTGTGGTCAGTGCAGTATAGTAGAAATACTGAATTTGGAGTCTAAAAACCTGAGTTTGAATCCTGGCTTTGCTAGTGTTACCTGGGTGACTTTAGACAAACCATTTAAGATCTTTAGGGCTCAGTTTCTTCATCTTCGAAATGAGACATTTGGACTGGATGGCAAAGTTCCTTTTAGCTCCATCTACACCTATGATCCTTAGTATTTATGGGGCTACCACATAGGAGAGAGGTCACAGAAAACCAAAATGTAGAAGCTTCAGAAAGAAAGACTTCCTAATAAGTGGAGCTGTCCAAAAGGGAATGGACCATCTCAGGAGATATTGGGTCCCTTATTCATTGGAAGTCTTCCAACACTGGTTGAATGACCATGTAGTAGTGTTATAAAGAGAATCCTTAGTTACATTTGGATTGAACCAGGTAGCTTCTGCGGCCCCTGCCAATTTTTAGATTCAGTCGCTTTATGATTCTGTGACAATGTGAAATCCAAACACAAATGCCAGTTGAGAAGAGGGTTAGAGATTTAGGAGTCAACTCAATTCAGCAAGCATTTGTTAAACACCTTCTGCATGGCAGATGCGGAGTAGGTGCAGGAGATACAAAGACAAATATGAATCTGTACCTGCCCTCAAGGAACATAGAAAATTAAATTTAAAAATATGCAAAGTAATTTCTAGGGGTATGGGGGGGGGGACACTTGCAAGTGGAAGGTCAGAGAATCAGGCTTCATGTAGGAGGTGCTCCTTGAACTGAGTTTTGAAAGAAACCAAGGAGTTTATGAGGCAGAAGTGAAAAGATTGTGCATTCCAGGCATGGAGAACAATCTGTGCAATGGAAGGTTATGCATAGGGAATGACAAATAGGCCAGTTTGGCTGCAATGTAGAGTGTGTGAAGGAAAGTCATGTGTGATAAGCCTGGAAGGGGAGTCAGATCCTGAAGGTCTTTAAATGCCAAATAAAAGTCTGCATTGTATCTTTTTTTTTTTTTTGCAGGCAATGGGGGTTAAGTGACTTGCCCAGGGTCACACAGCTAGTAAGTATCAAGTGTCTGAGGCCGGATTTGAACTCAGGTACTCCTGAATCCAGGGCCGGTGCTTTAACCACTGCACCATCTAGCTGCCCCCCTCTGCATTGTATCTTAGAGGAAGAGGGAGCCACTGGATTTTCCTGAGCAGAGGAGTGATATGATCTCTGGTCAACTTTCTCATTTCTGCCCCATAGACAATTTGGCTTCATATATATATATATAAATAACTATATGTACATATATTAAAATATTAAACTATATTAAGACATTAAAACAAATACATATATTTGTACATATATTAAAACAAAACCACAGACCCCAGGTTAAGAACCCCTAATGCTAATGGAGAACTTTGTTCTAAGATGGTAATATTGGGAATAAAGAGTTGGGGATGAATTCTACTAAGGCAAAATCCACAAGACTTGTTACCTGCTGAGATATGGGAGGGGAAGCTAAAGGAATAGTCAAACATAGCACCAAGGTTAGGATCACATAGGGTAGCTAGATGGTACTACAGATTTAAATAGTAATGCTGGAAGGAAAAGTAAATTTAGAGAAGAAATGATGAAATTGAGTTTAGACATGTTGAGTTTATGATGCCAGTGGGACATTAAAGAGATGCCTAATAGACAATCAGAAATTTCGGTCTAGGGCTCATAAGAGAGGTCAGGGTTGGAGATTGAGTTTTCAGTGTCATTTGCTTAGAGGTAGTAGTTGAAGCCATTTTCTTTCTTTTTTTTTTTTTTTTTGGTGGGGCAATGAGGGTTAAGTGACTTGCCCAGGGTCACACAGCTAGTAAGTGTCAAGTGTCTGAGGTCGAATTTGCACTCAGGTCTTCCTGAATCCAGGACCAGTGCTTTATCCACTGCACCACCTAGCTGCCCCCAGAAGCCTTTTTTTTTTTTTTTTTTTTTTTTAGTGAGGCAATTGGGGTTAAGTGACTTGCCCAGGGTCACACAGCTAGTAAGTGTTAAGTGTCTGAGGCTGGATTTGAATTCAGGTACTCCTGACTCCAGGGCCAGTGCTTTATCCACTGCGCCACCTAGCTGCCTCTAGCCATTTTCTTTTAAAAGATACACATGTAGGGGCAGCTAGGTGATGCAGTAGATAGAGCACCGGCCCTGGAGTCAGGAGGACCTGAGTGCAAATCCGACCTCAGACACTTGACACTTACTAGCTGTGTGACCCTGGGCAAGTCACTTAACCCCAATTGTCTCACCCCGCAAAAAAAAAAATGTGTATATGTACATATATATGTACATATATATGTATAGATTATATGCATCATTTACATCTATATCACATACACAAATACATACATATATTTAATTGATATCTTTTGTTTTAAATTGCCTAAATTCTTCCCTATATCCCTTTCCCTACAGCCTACTCTTCATTATCTATAGCATCAAGGAAGAAATAGTATAGATAATAATTCATTCAAAAGTAATTTATTGTCATATTTAGATTGTAATACCTGCACAGATATAGGTAACTACTTCCCAACCAACCCCAGAAATATTTGAGGGCCCCAAAATAAAATGAGAAACATGCTACTACTTTGAGAGAGCAATGGTCATTATTTGGGGATGAGCTAGAGTACTTCTGAGCTGAGGCTCCAGACTTTTTTCTTTTTTTTTTGGTGAGGCAATTGGGGTTAAGTGACTTGCCCAGGGTCACACAGCTAGTAAGTGGTAAGTGTCTGAGGCTGGATTTGAACTCAGGTACTCCTGACTCCAGGGCCGGTGCTATATCCACTGAACCAACTAGCTGCCCCTCCAGACTTATTTCTAAGGCAAACAGCACATATGGTGCTAGGGATAGGTGATATGAAAGGCACCCTCAGTTGGCAGGAAGACAGAGACAACATACATATTAGCTCTTATGGGTAGACATGTTGGGAGAGAAAGTCACTCCTGGGAAGGTCACACCCCTGAGAAGAAGAAGCAGGCTATTTGGCAACTTCCTACTTCAACTAATTTTTCTTCAAAACTGGGTGCTCAGGTCAATAGTTTCTTCACATTTGAGAGCCAGCAAACCTGACTGCTGGGAGCTGGTCGTGGTGGAGGGGTACCCTTGGCAGCAAAGAGATAGATGCTTTGGGGAAAGGGGTTTGAACCCATCTCCTTCCCTCCCTCAAATCAGCAAAACTTTCAAAGAGTTAGCTCTAGAAGGGACTCTGGGAATCATTTGGTCCAACACCTTCATTTTGCAAAGAAGTAACCAGAGCGAGGAAGTAACTTGTCCAGAGTCTCGGTAGATGACTGACTGACCTCTTCCTGAGGATGAGCTGAGGTGAAGTAAAATGGAGTCCAAATTTCAAAGACTGAAGAGTCAGAGCTGGAAGAGACCTTGGTAATCTTGTACAACTCTCTCATTTTATAGAGGAGAAAAGGAAGATCCAGAGGTGATGTTGGAGCAGGGGCTAGAACCCAGGGCTCCTGATATAAGTTAGTAAATATCTGAGGCCAGATTTGAACTCAGGTCAGTTAGGTGGCACAGTAGATACAGTGCCAGGCCTGAAGTCAGGATGACCTAAGTTAAAATCTGGCCTCAGACCCCAGCTATGTAGTCCTGGGCAAGTCACTTACCCTCTCTCAGCCTCAGTTTCCTCATCTATAAAATGAACTGGAGAAGCAAATGGCAAACCACTGTAGTTTTTTTTAATCTATTTTTTATTTTTGCAGGGCAGTGAGGGTTAAGTGACTTGCCCAGGGTCACACAACTAGTAAGTGTCAAGTGTCTGAGGCCGGATTTGAACTCAGGTCCTCCCGAATCCAGGGTCGGTGCTTTATCCACTGCACCACCTAACTGCCCTCCCACTGTAGTATTTTTGCCCCAAAACCCCCCAAAACCACCAAATGGGGTCATGAAGAGTAAGACATGACTGAACATTTCTCTCTGTATATGTGTGTATGTATGTGTGTGTGTATGTGGGACACACATACATATACACATATAAATATATGTACATATATACCTACTCTATACATACACACAATATGTTCCTGATTCCAGGTCCCATACTCTATCTACTGTGCTACCAGCAGCCTTGCTAATAATGCTCAAGTACAATTTATTTAAGATCTTTTAGAGCCCATAATTGTAGTACGGGGTTCTGATGTCTGTCAGTTTATGAAAGATGTTGATGTCTATCATATAATTCTGGTCACCTGATGGTATCTTTCTAAATATTCGTGAGGTGATGAATGTTTGCAATCTGCAGTGTGATATGTTGCAGTTTTGACTGTCTTGCAAAATCTTCATTCTTCTTCTTATCATTATTCTTGAATTTATCAAAAGGGAATTTCCCCTTTCACCTACTATAGCCACATTGAGCTCCCGTATTCTTAGGTCCTAGAACCCCCACCCTCCATTCCCAGATCCAAAAGCTTAGTCAGGTGAGTTATCAATGTCACATCAAGGTGACTGGTAATCTATAGCTTCCAAAGGCTCTCTATTTATCATTCCAGGGCACACCTTTGATTGTTATGGGGCTGATCACACAACTGATAGATTATTTAGGCCTCTGACTTTTCCCCCTTTGCCTAGTCCATCTTCTGGTCATTTCATTGTTCACTGGGGGTCAGACAATGTCACAAAGACAAATCGGTTAAGTATTTCACTTTTTAGCAACTGGTAGAAAGATAGGGGAGGTAGCTGAAAGGAATTAAAACATTTGAACTACAGGGTGCTTAAAAATATATATATATATATGTGCATGTATTTGCATACATAGGTGTATATGTTATACATGCATTACATGATACCATATACATATATTTGATATCTTTTGTTAAAACAAAAATTTGTGAATTTAAAAATTGCCTGAAATTTCCCTATATCTCTTTCCCCACAGTCCACTCTTCATCATCTATATCATCAAGGAAGAAATGGCATAGATAATGTTATTCAAATGTAATCCATTGTCATCTTTAGAATGAAATGCCCATATAGGCATAGGTAACTACTACCCAACCATCCCCATTTGAGGACTCACAAATAAATAGAGAAACATGCAATTACTTTGAGAATACAGAGAAGGGTCATTTCTTGGGGCAGTGAGCTAGGAATTTTTTTTGTTCAGTTGTTTTTAGTAGGATCTGACTCTGTGACCCCACTTGGGGTTTTCTTAGCAGAGATACTAGAGTGCTTTGCCATTTCCTTCTCCAGCTTATGTTACAGATAAGGAAACTGAGGCAAACAGGGTTAAATGACTTGTCCAGGGTCACACAGCTTTAAGTGTCTTGAGGCCAGATTTGAACTCAGGAAAATAAGCCTTCTGGACTTCAGGTCAAGCACTCTATTCATTGTGCCACCTAGCTGCTCTAACTAGGAGTACTCCTGAACAAGATGTAACTGAGGTTCCAGAATTTGAGTTTATGCTTGCATTAGGATCTTTTCAACTAGTTTACTTTTATAATTATAAGGTACGGGGCAGCTAGGTGACACAGTGGATAGAGCACCAGCCCCGGAGTCAGAAGGACCTGAGTTCAAATCCGGCCTCAGACCCTTAACACTTACTAGCTGTGTGATCCTAGGCAAGTCACTTAACCCCAATTGCCTCACCAAAACCAAACAAACAAACAAACAAAAAAACAAAATAATAATTATAAGGTAGACCAGAAGTAAGATTGGTAAATAGAAGCTAACTGTGGGATTAAAAATTCACAGTGGCTAAATGTATGAAGTGCCTAAGTCATACATACCCAATGGAAAGCTGTATGAATTGAGTCTATTTGACCTAGAATCATCATCCCTGCTCTTAAAGACTATACCAATGGAGCACAAGGCCTGGCAGGGCCTAATAAATTAGAAAGGCTTCAAGTACAGGCCTAGCAATGGACTGGCCTTTGGTCCACAACATCAGCCCATGGAGACTGTGTTCATCACAATCCATCTGTCATCTATTATTATTATTATTTTTTTTTTTTTTGGTGAGGCAATTGGGGTTAAGTGACCTGCCCAGGGTCACACAGCTAGTAAGTGTCAAGTGTCTGAGGCCGGATTTGAACTCAGGTGTTCCTGAATCCAGGGCTGGTGCTCTATCCACTACACCACCTAGCTGCCCCTGCCATCTATTATTACTCTAATGACTATAAAACCCTACCACCTATTACTACCCCTATTCCTGTATTACACAATTTTTTACTACCTAGGAGTAAATTAGACCAAATCCCCACATTCCATTGCTTCATCTCTATCCTGCCCCAATAGTAGTAGTAGGAGTAATAGTAGCAGCAGCAGCAGCAACTAATATTTATATAGCACCTTTTATATACCAAGGACTATGGTAAATGCTTTACAAATATTATCATTTGATCTTTACAACAACCATGAGAGATTAAGTTCTATTAAAATCCATATTTTGCAGTTGAAGAAATTGAGGGAAACAGTAGGTTAAGTGACTTACCCAAAGTCACACAGCTAGTAAGTATCTGAGGCTGGATTGGAACTCAAGTCTTCCTTACTCCAGGTTCTATGTGACCAATGTCCAACCAACACCAATTGCTGACCAGCTATCACTGATGTCCATGTAAACCTAAGAGCCTGGGAATGGTGGCATGTCCCACACTACTGGTCCTGCTTCCAGTCCAGCTCCAGTAGTTATCATCCTAAGAAGTTACCTACACCAGTAGAGATGCAATCTGGCAACTGTGCCTGGGGACTGCTGGACCCTCTGTTGCCTCATCAGCCATACCTACTGAAGACCCAAGAGGATGTTCTCTACCAAAGGCCTTGACACTGTCAAGTGGTTCACCATCAAGAAAATGAGATGATTTTATTAGTAGAAATGACATTTAGGAAGAAGCATTCCCATCTGCTTTGCAGCTGTTCCTTAAGAACCAGGGGATCATTCCATCTGGCTTTTTATATGTGTCTTCCCCTTATTAGAATGGGAACTCCCTGAAAGCTTTTTCTATTTGTATCCTGAGCATTTAACATGGTGGCTTTGTACTTTTTGTTGTTCAGTCTTTCTTCAGTCATGTCCTGCTCTTTGGGATGCCATTTGGGATTTTCTTGGCAAAGACACTGGAGTGGTTTGCCATTTCCTTCTCTAGCTCATTTTACAGATGAGGAATTGAGGCAAATAAAGACTTGCCTAGGATCACACAGCTAGTAAGTGTCTGAGGCCAGATTTGTTGTTTTTGTTTTTGTTTTTGTTTTTTTGTGGGGCAATGGGGGTTAAGTGACTTGCTCAGGGTCACACAGCTAGTAAGTGTCAAGTGTCTGAGCCCGGATTTGAACTCAGGTACTCCTTACTCCAGGGTCAGTGCTCTATCCACTGTGCCACCTAGCTGCCCCTCTGAGGCCAGATTTGAACTCAGGAAGGATGAGTCTTTCTGATCCTAGGCCCAGTTCTCTATCCACTGTGACACCCGGCTGCCCTTGTACAGATAAAGCACTGAATAAACAAATAAATAAATAACCAAACAGATGAATGAATGAATGAATGAATGAATGAATGTATAAACAAGCAAATAAATAAACACATGGATGAATGAATAAATAAATTTTAAAATGGTTTTTAAACAGACATTCATTCCTTGCTCAAAAACCCTAACATTCAGTCCTCTATCTGATCATAATCCCCTATCATTTCATGTCTTACTCATTGCAATTTTCAATTTCATGCTCCCTCTGCATTTTATCAGGTCATTAAATTCTGATTTCACTCACTTTTCTCAGTGCTGACCCTATAGTTAAGGATTTCAACCTCACATTGTTCTCTCCTTTTGAATCCTATTTCTATCAGCATTTATCCTTTGCCTAATGTTACACCACTGACCTCATTTGTTCCTTCTCTAGAGCTACTGAAAGGAACTAGAGGAATTCACACAATTGTTCTGCCTAAGTATGGTACAAATTTATGTTATCTAAAAAATATATATATATTTAATTTTTAAAAAGGGAGGGCAGCTAGGTGGTGCAGTGGATAAAGCACCGGCCCTAGATTTAGGAGGACCTGAGTTCAAATCCAGCCTCAGACACTTGACACTAGCTGTGGGCAAGTCACTTAACCCTCATTGCCCTGCAAAAAAAATATTTAATTTAATTTCATTCAAATTTATGTTATCTATCCTCAACCTGGGGGAGCTAGGTGGCCCAGTGGATAGAGTGCCAGGCTTGGAGTCAAGAAAATTCATCTTCCTGGGTTCAAATTTGGCCTCAAATACTATCTGTGTAACCCTTTGCAAGTCACTTACCCCTGTTTGCCTTGGTTTCCTCATCTGTATAATGAGCTAGAGAAAGGAATGGCAGACCACTCTAGTATCTTTGCCAAGAAAACCCCAATGGGGTCACAAAGGGTTGGACAGGACTGAAGTGACTAAATAACAACAAACCTAAATTGAGCATTCCCTGCAGAAAAGCAATCTTTTTCTCCCTCTGTAATGGATTCATTCTCTTGTTCCTCTCCAAAAGCTATTTCAAATCTTCTCTATTTCCTCAAGTCTCCCTCACGATGAGAAAATTGAGACCATTCACTGTGAACTCCTTATTGTCTTCATCTCCAATCTCATCCTCATCGTTCCCTCCACTTTCTGATTATGAGGTAACCAGTCTCTTTATTAGGGCCATTTGCTCCACATATGCCTTAATTCTATTCCTTCCCATCTTTTCCAACAGATTGCAACCCTCAATCATCCCCCCTTTGTCTAATATCAGAAACAAATAAAAGAAAATAGAAAACAAATTTTAAGATTCTAGAACTTCTCAAATAAGCTAGATTATAAACTTCCTAAGGGCAAGCATTGTGTTGTTTTCAAACCTAGCACAAGGCCCTACATACATTAGATACTTAATAAATGCTTGTCAAATTCTTTAAAGACTTAAAAATAAAGATGCAAAGTAATGACTGCCTAATAATCATATTGAAGGCACTGAGAGGTGACAGGAAGAGTATCTGGGAACAAGGATTCCTCATACTGTACATGTAAATTCCATCTATTTTAAAAGACTATCTCCAGAGGGAGGTTTATTTAGATTTTTTTAAGTCCTAAAAAAGTCTATTTAAACTGCTTGTTCATTGGGTTGTATCTCTATGGGGGGGGTGGCACAATAGATAAAGCACTGGCCCTGAAGTTGAGAGGACCTGAGTTCAAATTTCACCTTAGATACTTACTAGTTATGTGATCCTGGGCATGTCACTTAACCCCAATTGCCTTAAGAAAAAAAAAAAAGGTTCATCTCCAGTCATCCTGATGTATATCTTACCACTTGTGGGGGCCAAATTTAATATGTAAAGAATTAATTGGGTGGCTTGACATAATATTGGGGTTCAGAAAATAATGAGGGACCTCTAGGTCCCAAACTCCCTCCCCTCCAAACTGCCTTTTTAGATATTTCTTCCAGGCCAATAAGAAAGGAGCTTTACAGCCTCTTTTCCACAAACGAATCAGGTTTTATTAATGGGAATAAAATATACAGCAAAGTTGAAATTAATAAAGTCAAAGACAAGGGAAGAGAGAAAAAGAAAAATGGATATTCCCCCTAGCTGTAACAAAAAGCCTATACAATCCCCAAACTCGCTTCCAGCTCAGCTAATTCAAAAGAGCTGGGCTTGACTCGATTGGCTGAGCCTGAGCCAAGATGGCCGCTCCCATGAAATGGTCTCCTCCTGCAGGCAGCCCGAGCCTATGCAGACCAGAAAGCAGCAACTCAGTCTAGCCAGATGGATGACCTGCCCTCCTCCATGCTGCTGAAAGATTATCAGAACGTCCCAGGAATTGACAGGGTTGATGATGTTGTGAAAAGACTCTTGTCCCTGGAAATGGCCAACCAGAAGGAGAAAATGAAGATAAAGACTGAGCAGCTGCTAAACAAGATCACAGAAAACCCAGAAGATACCACATCTTTAGAAGCTCGAGTTATACAATTGACGGTCAAGATCAGAAACTATGAAGAACACATGCAGAAGCATCACAAGGACAAGGCTCACAAGCGATTCCTCCTTATGACCATTGACCAGAGAAAGAAGGTACTCAAAAAGCTTTGGCAGACCAACTTTGAGGTGTTTGAGAAGACGTGTAAAGAGCTGGGTATCGAGTACACATTTCCCCCTCTGTACTACCGGGCCAAGCACCGACGGTGGATGGCTAAGAAGGCTTTTTGTATTAAAGTTTTCCAGGAGGCACAGAAGCTGAAGAAGCAAACAGCAGCACTGAAACGTGAAGGAACAAAGAGGCCAGAAAGTCAGGGAACTTCAGTTTGATGGCCAGGCTCCAACAATCCTGTGGCACTTTATCCAGTCCAAAAAATAAATTAAGTTAAAACCCCCCCCCCAAAAAAAAAAAAGAGCTGGGCTTGTTTATTAACTCACCACATGGGTTCCATAGCTTCAATGGGAAACAGCTATGCAGCCAGGGCCCACAGGAGAAACTGCCAGGAAAAAACCTTCTCTCATCTGCACCCGCCAGCTCACCCAACCGGAAAAGAGACTGTGACCAGAAAAAGACTGAGCTCCCCTCAGCAAGCATTTACTCTCCCTCCCCAAAAGGGGAGGTCCTTCAAACTGCCTGTAGAGAGTGGTTTCTCCTGCTGACATCAGCAGCATACGTCACTCAGGACAGGACAGGTGTGGCCCATCCCAATCAGTCTGCCAAATTCCATTATTTTACCACATTCCCTGCCTTTGTTTCTTTGAGGAGCACGGAGTGTCTTCTTGATGAAACAGTAAAAAATAACAGCATATAATAACCTATGCTAACAAACACTATGTTAATAACAATATAGAAAAGGGATAAAGGAGAAATTTTGTCCAGAGGGGTGGTCCCTCATGAACCCGCACTTTGACATTGTCTACAGAGGGAAGGCCTCTGCAGACTTTTCTTTTAAAGCAAGAAGCTTAGGCTTCTTTAGGGCTTTTGTGCTGGCCTTTAGATGCCTGACCAGAAATTGCTGGTGCCAGAATGCTCTGTTTAGGCTTATTCTCATCATTTGCCTCAAAGACATAGGTGGCAACTTCTTTAAGCCTTTCTATAGTCATATTTTTCCAGTCTGGACATTGTGTCAGAAAATATTTGTGTATTTCTGGCAATGATTGGTAAATGAATGTGTTAAGCACAACCCAGGAACCTTTTGAATCTAACGGGTCCAGCCAGGTGAATTGCCTAGCAGCTTCACAAAGTCTATCATAAAACCTATTAGGTCGTTCATTAGGCTCTTGAGTGAGTTTTAAGAAGTTCTGCCAGTTTGGGGATTTTTTAGAGCAAGATTCCTTTCCCTTCAGAAGTGTTTCTCTAGCGTCTTTTAAATCTTGGAATTATTGTGCATCATTATAATTCCAATTTGAGTCCTAGAGAGGCCATTCTGTAGTAGCCTAGCCTGAAGTTACCAAAGAATTTCCTGCTGTGATAATATCTGTAATCTCACTTGGGGATAGTATAGTTTCCATAAGACAAGTAACATCGGCCCAAGTGGGTGTGTTCTATGGCTAGTAAGAGGGCCTCCACTTCATGAGGACATTGTATTGTCAGAGGATTACCTAGGACCAAATCATATACTTTTTCCACTATGATAGCTGTTGTGGCCACTACTGAGTCCAGAGATGACTGGATCCAGGTGGTTCTGGAGGACAGAGTAAGGTTGGTGAATTTAAAATTAATCACTTAAAATTCAATTCACTGCAAGTCATGACATCACCCTGATGTCATGGTCCTTTTTGAGAATAAAGGACCAGCAACAACAATCTCTACAAAAGGAGCTCTTAACCTTTTGAGGTATGTCCTGGGAACCCCTGTAGCAGATTAGCAAATAGCATGGACCTCTTCTCAGAATAATGTTTTTTAAATGCATAAAATAAAATATGATTACAAAGAAAGCCAATTATCTTTAACTACAGTCATCAAAATATTAATTTAAAAAACACATGTTTGGGGCAGCTAGGTGGCACAGTAGATAAAACACTGGCCCTGGAGTCAGGAGGACCTGAGTTCAAATCTGGCCTCAGACACTTGATACTTACTAGCTGTGTGACCCTGGGCAAGTCACTTAACCCCCATTGCCCTGCAAAACAAAAACAAAAACAAAACAAAAACCCCAAAAAGCAAAAACACACGTTCACAGATCCTAGGTGAAGAATCCCTGCTCTAAAGTGATGCAAAAAAACTTGAAGTAAAGAAAATCTTAATGATTAGAGTGGTCTAAAAATAGCATGGACTTCCTTAAGAAGTAGCTGGCTCAGGGGCAGTTAGATGGCACCAATCAGGAGTACCTGAGTTCAAATCTGGCTTCAGATACTTGACACTTACTAGCTCTGTGACCCTGGGCAAGTCACTTAACCCCAATTGCCTCACAAAAAAAAAAAGTAGCTAACTCCTTTGGGCAGCTAGATGGTACAGTGGTTAGAGTGCTGGTCCTGGAGTCAGGAGGACCTGAGTTCAAATCTCACCTCAGACACTTATTATCTGTGTGACTCTGGGCAAGTCACTTAACTCCAATTGCCCTAAACATCTAGGACCATGTCCAGTGATCCTGATGTATATATTGCCACTGGACCCAGATGGGCTCTGGAGGAGGGAATGAGGTTGGTGACCTTCCATAGCCCTCCCTCTATTAAATCCAATTCACTGAAAGTCATAACATCACCCCAATTTCATGGTCTTCTTTGAGAATGAAGGACAAACAAGAAGTGGGCTTCTTCCCACTGGAAGTTTTGTTCCAGTTCTGTTAAATGGTCTTTGCAGTCCCTTACAACTCTGAGGTTCCATTTCACTCTATACCTATGTGTTCAATAATAGGCTTACATCAGTCTAGTGGGAATGTGAAGCCTCCCAGAGTTGGATAGGGCCCATGCAGCTTCCAGCAGCATTTTTCTCCAACTTGTCTGACCAGCTCACCACTGGAGCAACCAGCTCAACTTTGGCCTTACAGCTCAGTAAGAAGAGATGTAGAAAAGCTAGTTAGAGTGTCAAGTTCTTATTTTTTTAAATTGATATTAAGCCCCAATTGCATGTACAGTAAAACAGGCTCACCTGGCCAGTCCCTTCCCCCTCTTCACCCCCACTGGTTTATTATCTAGAGTCAATCCTGGCCTATGACAAGGTCTGCCTCTGGTTTTATTCCCAGTAATTAAGTGGGATCAAGTTTCTGCCGAAGGAACAAAATATTCTCTTAAAGAAGATTAAACAATAGGGATTCAAGTGGCAATAAAAGCCCAAAGTTGACTATTTCTAAGCTTAAACAATAGGGATTCAAGTGGCAATAAAAGCCCAAAGTTGACTATTTCTAAGCTTAGAGGAATCATTGTAATTGACATTGTATTCTTGTTACTGCAGAGGAGGAATATGAGCCAAGAAGAACAAAAGAACAAACAAAAGAACATCCCAAAAAGGCATTCCCAGAAAGCTCTGTGGATTCAGAAAAAGGGAATGAGTCAGCTTAGTGGCAATCTGAGTGCCTAGAAAGTAATTCTTGTTTTTAAAGTATCAAATGTAAGGAGAGAAATAAGGGCCAATGTCACCATAAATAATTATTCCAAGGCCTTACTTTCAAAATAACAACAACAACAACAACAATAACAACAGTTAACAGCTCCTTTGTCTTGTGGAATCATTCTCCAATGTTATTAAAATTTCCTTTGAATTGGATAAGTATAAATGTGCCCAGGGTCACACAGCTAGCAAGTATCAAGTGTCTGAGGCTGGATTTGAACTCAGGTCCTCCTGAATACAGGGCTGGTGCTTTATCCACTGTACCACCTAGCTGCCCCCTAAGTGTAAATTCTTAATTTATACCAAGCAATAATATAGACTGAAGAGTTCAAATCTGAACCCTGAGGTCACATTGGATGAAGACTATTGTAGAAATCTTTCAAGAACTACTTCTCCAAGTTCCACTCAAATTTGTGAGTTGTGTCCCTAGAGAGGGGCTGATATAGTCTCAGGGTTCTAGCTATAACCTTAAGGGTATGGGTTTCTAGAACTGTTGTTTGTGAGCCCCTACCAGTGCACCTCCCATTTATATCTCAGCTAGATTTCAATTTAGAAAGGGTATTTATTAACATAGGGCAGCTAAGTAGCATAGTAGATAGAGTGCTGGGTCTGAAGTCAGGAAGACTCATCTTCATGAATTCAAATCCAGCCTCAGACACTTAGTAGCTCTGTGAATTGGGTAACCCTATTTGCCTCAGTTCCTCATCTGCAAAATGAGCTGGAGAAGGAAATGATAAACTGCTCTAGTATCTTTGTCAAGAAAACCCCAAATGGAGTCATGAAGAGTCACATGACTGAAATGACTGAACAACAACAAATTTACTAACGTAAGAAATAGGTATATAATACTAGGAACAACTGATATAAAACATCCTTCCAATAGTCTGGGGCACACTCTCCCACAAATACACATAGGTTTATGAGAAAAGTGGGCTCAAATTTAGAATACAATGTCATGAAATCACATGTGTAGGGAAGTCATGTAGTTAATGGGTAAATTCATAAGTCCTGCCTACTAGAATGCCTTTTTTGAGTCTATAATTGACATCAATATTGGTATTCTCTGGTCAAACTCCTTGAAGCTTCCTCCCTTGGATATTTCTATATCTATCTGTGTTTGACCTCTGAATGAATTGTCTGTTATTGATCTAGTCTCTAAGGCATTTGATTCCAAGAGATGAAGGCATTTGATCTAGTCTCTGATAACATAGTCAATAGTGGATTGGGAAACATAGGAGAGAGGAAGGGGCAGAGGAGACAGAGACAGAGAGAGAGAGACAGAGACAGAGAGACAGAGAAAGAGACAGAGAGACACAGAGAGAGAGATATTGATTGATTTTCCTCTTCCCTAAAGTGAACTTGCTTTGGAGTCATTTGTAAAGTATCTCCTTCCTTAAGTTAGTGATATAAAAATAGAAATTTTAACTGGTTCATATACTAGCCAATGTATAAAGGATATAGTAAGTCCCTATAAAAATAATCCCTCAGCTTTTCATACCAAGAATAATATCAATAGTTGATAAATTACTCTATTTCCAGGTCTTTTGTGTGGCTGCATCCTTTCAGTTATAGCTTTTGGCTAAAATCCATGATCATCAGTAACAGCAGCAGCATACCAATGTTATGCCCAAAGGATTTTAAACCTGCATTGGGAAGAACTAGTTGCTGTTTTATTATTATTATTATTACTCTCTGATCAATCTGTAATTATTTAGTCATTATCAAGTGGTAATGTTACCAAGGAAAATTCACTTGGTTTTTATCCAGATCACTAAGAATGATCCCTCTATCTTTAAGAGAAGAACTATTTTTTTTTCTATTAGCAGGCCAAGGAATTGCTCCAAGCATCAGACTATTATGGAAGAATGGAAATTATATGTGCCACATAAAAAAGCAATTGCTCTTCCATAGTCCTATGTAGAGAAGCCAACAGAAACAGTGCTGGATTCCTTCACATGCACCAAAATCATTTTGAAAAATTACAAAGTGAAACATAGTCTAATGACTTTTTTTTTCATCTACTCATTATGAACTTGGTTCCAGCATTGTTATTTTCAGCTTCAATTGGTCTTGAAATGAGCATCTGGCAACTGTGATCAGAGGCACGTTTGGGTTTAAGTCATATGTAAAAATGTTGATTCACAGTAGGGAGGACTCTGATACTGAATGAGACTTGCTTTAAACACTGGGGCAGTGTAACTGCCTTACAACCACTCCTGTGGTGGGGAAGAAAAAATAGAGGCTGTTCCCTAAATCTGGAAAATCACAGTCACAGAATCTCACAATTAGAAACCTGACTTCTGTGGCTATCTAGTCCAACCTATAACTGAACAAGAATCTTCTCTGTGTCACCTTTGACCCATGCTTATTCAGCCTTTGCTGAACGTCAACTTTATCATTTGCCAATGGCTTTATCCAAGTGATTGATTAAAAAAATTATAACTAGCATTTAAATAGGGCTAGAGCTGAGTTGTGGAGAAAACTAGGGATTCTAAGAGGCAGAAGAGAGAAGGGAATACATTCTATACATCTGAGAAAATAGGACCTAATAATAATAGGTGGTAATAATAATGAAGAAGGAGGAGAAGAAAAAGGAAAAGGAGGAGGAGAAGAAGGAGGAGGAGGGGAAGAAAGAGAAGGAGGAGAAAAAGAGAAGGAGAAGGAGAAAAAGGAGGAGGAGGAAGAGAAGAAAAAGGAGAAGGAGAAGAAGGAGAAGGAGAAGAAAGAGGAGAAGGAGAAGAGGAAGGAGGAGAAGGAGGAAAGGAGGAGGAGGAGGAGAAGGAGAAGGAGGAAAGGAGGAGGAGGAGAAGGAGAAGAAAGAGGAGGAAAAGAAGAGAAGAAGGAGGAGAAGGAGAAGAAGGAGGAGGAGAAGGAGAAGAAAAAAGAGAAGGAGCAGGAGGAGGAAAGGGAGGAGGAGGAGGAGAAGGAGAAGAAGAAAATTTAAGGTTTGCAAAGCACTTAACAAATATGATCACATTTCATCCTTACAATTCTAGAAAGTAAATGCTAATATTATCCCTATTTTACAGATGAGGAAACTGAGGCAGAAAGAGGTTAAGTGACTTCCCAAGGGTCACAGAACTAGTAAGCTATATCTGAATTCAGTTCTTCCTGAGTGTAGTCCTACAGCTGCCTAAAATATTAAGCCAAGTACCTATGCCTCTGGAGTCAGAAATGCCTTAATTCAAATCCGGCCTCAGACATTTACTGGCTGTGTGCCCTGGGCAAGTAATTTAATCTCTTCCTCAGTTTCTTCCATTGTAAAATGAGCATAGTAATAACACTTACTTTGCTGGGTTGCTGTGAGGATCAGATGAGATAATATTTGTAAATACTTAGCCCATTTCCTAGCACATAGTAGGTGCTGAATAAATGCTTATTCTCTTCTCTCTTTTCTTCCTCTCTCCCACTGGAGCCTTCTCCCAAGCAGACACTGAGCCATTAAAGATGACTCGTGTCTGGTCATTCAACCCTCCCTTGAGATTTCTAGAAAAGGCTAGGTGACCATTTGCTGGGGGATGCTGCAGGGGGCTGTTGGCCATTGAGGTCTCTTCTAGTTCTAAAATTATGAGATTCTATGAATCTACCTGATTAAACTGTTGTCTAGCCCACACCTCTTCCACAAAAAACAGCGTGAGAGACATTGTCAAATACTTTGATAAAATCTAGGGAAACCATATCTATGGCATTTTCTTGATCTACTAGTCCAGTAGCCCTATAAATCATTTCTATTAAATAAGGAAATAAGACCAGTCTAGCATGTTCTGTTTTTGATGGATCCAGATGACCCCACTTCCTTCTGCAGGTATGCTCTACTCATCCCTTTACTAATGTATTCTAGAATCTTGCTAATAATCAGAATCAAACTCACTAGCCTAGAGTTTGCAAATTTCATTCTCTTCTTTAAAAAAAAAATGGGACATTTGCCCTTCTCTGATCCTGTAGTACCCTTCCCTTTCTCTGTGAGCATTCAAAGATCATTGGTAATGGACTAGGGATAAACTGTTTCTAGGCTCTAAGATATAGTTTATCTGGGCCAGCTAAGTGATTTGAATTCATCAATGCCAGTTAGCTCTTCTCCCACAATCACCCCACCTAACCTTGATATTAACTCACTATTGGTCATTTTATTTTGCTGTTCCCATCCTAGAGACACTCCCATTCTTCTTGGTAAAGAGAAATATACTAAGAGTTGAACAACTATGCCTTTTCTCCATCACCTGTTATCATCATCTGTTATCACATGACTGAATAGCAGTCATATCCCTTCTTGAATATTCCTCTTTTCCCCTTCCCATATATATTTTGGTGTTCATGTGAGGCAGTTGGGGTTAAGTGACTTGCCTAGGGTCACACAGCTAGTAAGTGTCAAGTGTCTGAGGCTGGATTTAAACTCAGGTCCTCCTGAATCCAGGGCCAGTGCTCTATCCACTGCACCACCTAGCTGCCCCTCCATATAGTTTTTTAAGAGGCTTTTTTTCCCCTAATGGTTACTTTCTCTCACCAACCTCAACTCATCTTGAACTTTGTTAATCCTGACACAATTCTTCTCTTTAATTTTTTTTGGGGGGCAATGAGGGTTAAGTAACTTGCCCAGGGTCACACAGCTAGTAAGGGTCAAGTGTCTGAGGCTGAACCTGAACTCAGGTCCTCCTAAATCCAGGGCCAGTGCTTTATCCACTGCTGACACAATTCTTATATGCCTTGCTATGCTTTTGAATTCTTCCTCTATTACCTGTCCTCATTCTCATCTAATTTTCACAAATCTAAATTCATTGGTTGGTTCCTTTTTTTTTTTTTTGATTGGTTCCTTTTGCATGTACATGGGAACCTGTAACAGAATAGTTTCTCTTTGTGTCTTCAGAATTTTGTTCTTAAGAACTTGCTTTTTCTCCTGGCCAGACATGACTGATTGAATTTTAGTCCATGGGATCCTATCTACCCTTTCTCTAAATCTTTTGAAATCTGCTCTTCCCAAATCTAGGAGGTATCAGGTCATGTTTGGCTTTTTTTTTTTCTCCTTCCCTGTAACAAATTCTAACACAGAATGAATGAGTGAATGAATGATAATTTAGTGGGTGCTTATAATTTATTGAGCGCCAGGTTCTGCACTAAGTACTGGGGAGTCAGCAACACAAAGAGGAACCAGAAAGCTGGGTTAGAGATGGTGGGGGAGTGATGTAGAGGCTTGGTTTTCATTAGGAAAAGCTCACATATCTGAGCCCAGAGTCCGAGGGGCAGAGTCAAGCTTCCAGAAGGAGAGGGATGAGAAGGATGACAGGATAGGGGCAGCATAGTTTAGAAAGAGGAGAGGTACATTATTTGACAAAAACTGCTGGGAAAACTAGAAAACAGTATGGCAGAAACTAGGTATAGACCAACATCTCACACCATATACTAAAATAAGGTCAAAATGAGCATATGATTTATACATAAAAGGTGATACCATAAGCAAATTAAGAGAGCATGGAATACTTTATCTGTCAGATTTATGGACAGAGGAAGAATTTAAGAATTTAGAAGATGTAGAGAGCAATATAAAATGCCCATCACTTGGAGAATGGCTAAACAAGCTGTGGTATATGATGGTGATGGAATATTATTGTGCTATAAGAAATGATAAGCAGAATGATTTCAGAAAGGCCTGGAAAGACTTATATGAACTGACATATAGTGAAGTGAGCAGAACCAAGAGAACTTTGTGCACAGAGACAGCACTATTGTTTGATGGAGAACTGTGAATGACAATTATTCTCAGCAATACAACGATCTAAGACAATCCCAAAGGACTAATGATGGAACATACTATCTGCCTCCAAAGAAAGAACTGATATTGATTGAACACAGACTGAAGCATGCTATTTTTTGCTTTCTTTCATTTTTTCTTTTATTCAAGTTTTCATGTACAAAATTACTAATATGGTAATATTTTACATAATTGCAGATGTATAACCTATATCTGATTGCTTACTGCCCTAGGGAGGGATAGAAGGAGGGATAAAATTTGGAACTTAAAACCATAAATAAAAATGTTTATTTTTTTAAAATGCTCTAAATAATTATTGATTAGAGAAATGCAAATTTAAAGAATTTTGAGATATCATTGTACACCTATTAGATTGGCTAAAATGATAAAGGGAAATTGACAGATGTTGGAGGGGATGTAGAAAAACTAGGATACTAATTCACTGTTGATGACACTGTGAATTGATACAATAATTTTGGGGAGCAATCTGGAGTTATGCCTAAAAAGTTATAAAACTGTGTATACACTTCGACCCAGCAATACCACTGTTAGGTATGTTTCTCAACATGATCAGGGAAAAAGGGAAAGAATCCATGTGCTCTAAAATATTTATAGCCACTCTCTTTGTGGTGGCATAGACCTGGAAATTGAAGGGATGCCTATCATTTGGGGAATGGCTAAATAAGTTGTAGTATGTGATTGTGATGGGATAAAACTGTGCTGTAAGAAATTATGAGCTGATTGATTTTAGACAAAAAATCATGGAAAGACTTGCATGAAATAATGAAGTGTAAAATGAGCAGAACCAAGAGAATGTTGTATACAGTAACAGCAAGATTGCTTGAAGAATAACTGTGAATGACTAAGCTATTCTGAGTACTATAAATACTCAAATGAATTACAAAGGACCTATGAAGGAATATGTTACCCACCTCCAGATAAAGAATTGATAAATAGAAGTAGGCATGTCATAGTTTTACAAATATTTATAAATCTATATGAAATGGTGGCTTTCTGTTATGTGGGGTGGGGAGGGAAGGAGTGAGACAGTTTGGAACTTAAAATGTAACCCCCCCAAAAAAAAATTTTAAAAAGAAAATATAGGCCTTTACTATTATAGGAAGCTTGGGATTAATAAAGTGCTTTGCAGTTTCATGAAAGCAAACCAACCCACTCTCCTTCTCCTTTTTAATTCGGGGTCTAGTTCATTGTTCATCTGTATTGGCAGTGCCAGATAGGTAGATCGTTGGACAAGCTCTCCAAGGTGTTCATTCAATTATACTTTGAAATATGAGCAATAATTATTCATCAATTTGGTCTTCCCTGTTTGGATGAACAGGCCAAATTTCTTTCAGGGTCCTCTCCTAATATTCTTATTGAGGATGCGTTCAATTTCATGTAGATGGGCTAGTTGGTATATAGGTTTATAGTTGCCAATGTTCTTTTGGTAACATTTTGTTTTGAGCCAATAAGATCTGAGATTTTTTTATATCCCTTGGGTATCTTCCCCTCCTTTTAATTATGGTTGAAATTAAGGTAAACTGAGGCACAAAGTTCTGAGCACATTCGATTTATTGGTAAGGTTAGCAATTACCAATAAAATTGTTCTTTTGGCTCCCCAGTCAGTTCAAAGACCATATGGTAGGGCTTACTTCACATAGTTTTGGTAAATATGAGAGAACAAAGAACAGGAAGCATCACAGATGAAAAACAACATAATTGGTTACAAGGTCTAAATTAGCATAGATGAGGGAAAACAATATGATTGAATGGAAGTCTGGAATGTGAGGCTAGCAACAACCCCTCCTTCCATTTTGTTGTTATGGAAAGCTCATTGGCGGTGTTCACCTGCATGGCTAGTTAGTGTCACAGTGGCAACAGATCAGACTTTTTTGAAGGATAGCCTGCATTGTAGAGATAACAGACCAGACTCCCTGGCATCCACCTGCATCCCTCAAGGACAACCAATTTCTTCCAATTGTGCAAGGGCAGCTAGTGGTACAGAGATAACAGTTTTCTTTCAATTAAAGTGACTTATAGAGAAATTTAACTTTTAAACATAACAGAGAGGGAAAGATGAACTTCTGAACTTAATTCAGAGACAAAAAGAAAAACCATGGCTCAGGCAGTTACAGGATCGAATCAATTACAGAATGGAATAAAATAATATCAAATCAATATCTGATTTTCTCATAATGCCTTATGAATCAGTCCTTTGATGCCTCTACAATTGCACAAATCGCATATATGTGTATACATACATATACACATATGCATATACATGTGTGCATGTATATATACACATATACATATAAGTTCATATATACATACACACACACACACACACATATATATATATATATATATATATATATATATAATATATATTTCATCCTAGTTGGCCAAAGAAAAACTTTTATTTTCCTCTCTTTAATGTCATTTCTATTTCCATTGTAAGCACCTCTGGGACAGTGAGGGTCAGGGTCCAAATGTGGTAGTTCTACTATCCTCAATGGGACAAAATGGTTTCCTTTTCTTATTTTATCATAAGCATTTTTGCAAACTGTTTCCATTTTCCATTTTTTCTTCTCTTTTTAGTCTTCTCTCCATTTTCATCCTTGAATGCCCTTGGGATAGCTTGGCTTAGTTGAATGTCTTGCCAAGTTTTCTTAATTTTTTTCCTGCAGATGGTAGTTTGACATTTTATTTAACACAAATAAAATTTTGCAAAAACAGTTTACTCATTTTCTTCACTCCTCAGTCAAACATTTGGATTGGTGGTCTTGATGGTTAGCTGAGCAGAGCTAGAGGAATTCCTATTTCAATTCCTGGAGGAAACATTGAAAGAAATATAAAATTAGTTGCACATTAAGAGTACTTCTAACTCTTTTGACATTGCTTACCAAAATTTTCTTGGAATCTACTGGGTAGCATGTGTTTTATCTCCTTATTACTTCCTTAATGAATGTTGGAAGTGCATGAAGATCTGGCCCTTGAATTGTCTTCACTATTTTGGTACTTCTTCCTCCAGTTTCACTTGATCTTACATACTTATTTGACTGGCATGAGATGAACTTTAAAAAATTTTTGACTTATTTTAGGCTTTATGAGGGGTTTACATTAAGTAAGAAAAAAAGGGGGGGCAAGTTTTCTTTTTTTTTCCCCCCAAGTTTTCTTTAGACTGGTTTTATTCTTCACTGCTTTTCTCTGCTTGATGAGACAATCTTGCTTACAGCTATCCAACAGTCTTCTTTTTAAGATTTTACATACAAATTTGTATCCTAAGCCAGTGTTGCCTTTGGCAGACATCTTTCCTGGTTTGGCAAGTCAGTCAGATGTTTGTTGACTAAGCTTAGCTTTTGGGGAGCTTCTTTTTTTTCCTTTAAATTTCTTTGCTATAGCAATCAATTAATACTTTGGATGAAACTATGGTCAGTATCAATATGATTTCTCTCTCTCTCTCTCTCTCTCTCTCTCTTTTGGTGGTGCAACTGGGATTAAGTGATTTGCCCAGGATTACATAGCTAGTAAGTGTTAAGTGTCTGAGGCCTGATTTGAATTCAGGTCCTCCTGAATCCAGGGCTGGTGCTTTATCTACTGTACTACCTAGCTGCCCCATCAATATAATTTCTGTTGTCCATTTCCCACATTTGATAATTTGTTTAAATAGAAGAAGGATGAGTCCCCAGAATTAGAGGTCAGCCCTGTTCCAGTTCTGTATTTTGGGGCGGGGGATAGCACAGTAAAATATGGCTTTAGTCATTGTCCACTCTGAAATGGTACAGAAGCAGAACCTCTGGGTTCTCTTTGTTTTCCAGCCCAAGACTGGTCAAGAAGTGATTCTCCTTTTAGACAAATAAGCAGAACCATCTCCACTATTTCCTGTGGTTTTCTTGACTGATTGAAGGAATTCATTGCTAGTATTATTCTCTAATTCCACAATTCATTTAAGACTGGGTTGATGTATTATATATGTTTTTTCAAACTTCCAGCTAAAATTCACACAAATGGGCTCCCCCTACCCCTCAATCAGAGGCAGCATGGTATGGTGGATAGAGATCTGGGGTCAAGTGCTCCCCCCACCTTGATATGTAGTGACTATATAACCCTAGACAAGTCACTTTAACAATCAGTGTTCTAGGCCTAGGCAATTATGGAGACTCTAAGTTCCAAAGAAGGTATTCACCCACCTGCAGTGGAGAATGAACTTTTTCATTGAGGATTTTTCTCTCTATCAATGACCACAATTATGGTCCCTCCAACCCACCCCTCCTCCCTCCCCCAACATTTGTTAACTGACCATCATAGAATTGTAAAATATTACAGAGGAGAGAATCTTAGAGGGATGCCCCTTATTTGAGGTTTCCAAACAAAGTCTAGATGACCATTTGTCAGGGAGGTCATAGAAGAGACCCCTATTTAGGAACTAATGAGACTAGATTGTCTCAGGGGTTCCTTTCAGTTCTGAGATTGTGTCATCTGGTCTAACTACATGAAGATTCTGAATCTAGAGAGGTTAAGTGACCCAGGTCATTGGTGCAAAGAATCTTCTTCCGATTTCCATTCTAGAATTGGAACACTAATGCATTGGTGGTGGAGTTGTGAACTGATCCAACCATTCTGGAGAGCACTTTGGAACTATGTCCAAAGGGCTATGGGGTTGTGCATACCTTTTGATCGGGTAATACCACTATTAGTTCTATATCCTGAAAAGATCATAAGAAAGGGAAAAGGACTAGAATGTACAAAAATATTTATAGCAGCTCTCTCTGTGGTGGCAAAGAATTGGAAATCAAGGGGATGCCCATCAAATGGGGAATGGGTGAACAAGTTGTGGTATATGAATGTAATGGAATACTATTGTGCTATAAGAAGTGATGATTAGGAGGAGTTCAGAGAAACCTGGAAGGACTTACATGGACTGATGCTGACTGAGAGGAGCAGAACCAGGAAAACATTGTACATAGTAACAGCAACATCGTGTCATGATCCATGATCAACTGTGATAGACTTAGCTCTTCTCAGCAGTACAATGATCCAAGACAATTCCAAAGGAGTCATGATGGAAAATGCTCTCCACATCCAGAAAAAAAGAACTGTGGAATATGAATGCAGATTGAACCTTGCTGTTTCTACTTTTTTTTCCCTTTTTTGAAGTTTTTCTCTTTTGTTCTGATTCTTCTTTCACAACAAAACTAATACAGAAATGTGTTTAATGTGATTGTACATACATAACATATATCAGATTGCTTTCTGTTTTCAGGGATGGGGGAGGGAGGGAGAAAAATTTGGAACTCAAAATCTTACAAAAACAAGTGTTGAAAACTATCTTTACATGTAACTGGAAAATAATTTTTAAAAAATAATTTTTTTAAAACCCTATTTCCATTCTAGGACCTCAGCCTGGATTCTGGAGTTGAAGGACCGTTCAATCATGCAGAATGCAATTTTGAAATATACAGTTTTAATAATTCCCCCCACCCCAATCCCCATTGTATTTCAGTTAAATTCAGAAAGCATTGTAAGGCACTGTAGTAAGCTTTAACACTGGAAAGATACAAAAAGCAAAACAAAATCTGAATAAATCACTCCCTCAAGGAGATTAAATTCTTTAAGAGTACACTGGCTCTATACAAAAATAAGAAAATAGTAACTACAAATGAAACTATCTGACAATATGTTCCACAACTAATCCGATTCTTCTAGACACCCTCAATGGGCACGGGGGGGGGGGGGGTAAGTGGAACTACACCCAGCCCTGAAGACTTCAGAAGAATGCAAGTTCCCTGAGGGCAGGACGTAATTGCTATGATTTTGTTTTGTTTTTTATAATCTTCCCTGCACCCACAACTAGTTGGTTGCGGTCATCGTAGGCACTTAATAAATGCTTGTTGGATCGGATCAGACTGGACTGGGCTTGGGTTCAGGGGCCGTGTCTTCTCAGCAGCCCGACACCAGGAGTGGGAGATGGGTGAGGATGAAAATCATCCTGCCCTCCACTTCTTTGCCCTGAACAGCTCTCCAACCTGGTCCCCAGAGTTTTGATTTTGCAGGGGGTAGATGCAACAACCGTGCCATCCTCAGATTCGGACTCCCTCCCTCCCACCCCCGCCCCTTTCCCCCATCCTTTCCTTCCAAACGCCTCATGGAGCTGGGGAAAAGAGGCGGTGCTCCAGCCCGGTTCTGCCCGCATCACCTGGGGGCGGCCCCCCTTCTCTCAGGGGAGGAGAAGAGAGGCTGCCCCGCCCTCCCGTGGGCAAGCAAAGACTGTTGCTGGCGCCCAGGCGCACGGTGCAGCACAGGGTCCGCGGGTAGAGAAGGAACGCGATCCCCAGCCCCGCCACCCCGGCCGGCCAAGTCCGCCAAGCACCATGAAAATGCACTTCAGCATCCCCGTGTCCCAGCAGCGGCTGGACACACTGGGGGGGCGCTACGTGGTGCGTGGATCCTGGGGCTAGGCTGAGACCCAAGCAATTCGGACCGGGTTGCCTGACTTCTTCCCCCCTCCCCGGGCTAACGTGTCTCTGTCTCTGTGTGTGATTTCAGCTCTACTCGGTGTACCTGGAAGGGTTCCTCTTCTGTAAGGTGCGCTACAGCCAGCTGCATCGCTGGAACGAGCAGGTGAGCACTCTTGGGAGGGGCGGGGAATGCCCAAGGGCGTCACGAACTAAAGGCGTCCCCCAAGGGTTCACATCTGATGGCCCAGAACACCTTCCTATAGTCCAGGGACCTTCCAGCAGTTTTGGACTGGGGGACTTCCCTTTCCGCCTTGGTGTGAGCTGTGGGTAGGGGGAGATAGGGAGAGATGATACCAAAGGGTCTCAGAAACTAGGGTGGGTCACCAAAGGCTGGCTTCCTATGGGTCAGGGCAGCATTTCCTGGGCCAGGAACTTTTCGGTAGTTTGGGACTAGGACTAGACCCAATCACTAAAATAAAGGACACCTGCCTTCCGCCTGGGGGAGGCACGAGGTGGGTGGGGAAGGAGAAGCTTGGGGCAGGGAATGTTTTATTCCGCCTGACCGGCACAGCTGATTTACATTTGCTGATAAAGATCCTTCCACCTAACATTTGCTCTCCTTACTGCCTACTTGATCCGTGGGACCTGAGGAAAATCATAACTTCCCCCAGGTCTCACTTTCCTCATCTGTAAAAAGAGGAGTATGATCATAGATCTAGAGGAGGAAAAGACCTCAGAAGCCATTAATCCAATCTGGCTATTTCGCAGATGAAGAAACAGAGGCAGGAGGAGGTTGTGGCTTGTCCAAGGTCACATTTGTAGTGAGTAACAGAGGGAGATTTCAACTTAGGTCTTCTAATACTAGCCGACACTTATGTAACTCTTTTAAGATGTAAGAATCACTCATGTATCCTTTTCCTCACCTGGGTTTATCCTGGCCATCTTCTCCGGTCCAGTAAGTGAGTGTAATGGCTTTTAAAAGTACTAAGCAGGGGCAGCTAGGTGGCACAGTGGATAGAGCACCGGCCCTGGAGTCAGGAGGACCTGAGTTCAAATCCGGCCTCAGACACTTAACACTTACTAGCTGTGTGACCCTGGGAAAGTCACTTAACCCCAATTGCCTCACTAAAAAAAAAAAACCTAAAACCCCCCAAAAGTACTAAGCAGCCAGATGTGTATAGGGTTGCTCTATCTGGATTAGTGAGAAAGTGTTTGCATTAGGAAGAGAACCCAAGATTTCTGACTCCCAGGCCTATGACTCCTGGGACACACCTAATTTTAAAGGCTTACATTTCCCATCCCTCCCTCATCACCCCTGGGAGATGTGCCCCTTCTTTAAATGAGCAAACTGTCGGCACCTGATTCTCTCCACCCCGATAATATAACCCAAAGCAGGCACCTTGAATATACTGCTGTGTTTATTTTTCTCCCTCTAAAGAACAGGTGTGTCCTTATTTTTTGTTTTCCGGTGGTCATATTCATAGTATTCAAGTACTGGCAAGTATGAAAGCCCAAGCCAAAAAGAATGACTGATCAGGATGACATTTAGGCTCTTGGCAATCACTTTACTTTGTTGTAGAGGATGTTTGTTTCTAGGTTCAGAATTGCCCATCTGTCATTTGGTTTTCCTAAGCTGGTAGGGTTAAAAAAAAAAAACCTTAATAAATTGAGGTAATTGATTAAAGGAAGCATTTATTTTATTCTTGTATTTTGGAAGTCAACTTAAAATATATTACTTTGAAATGTATTTGGTGATAAGAACAGAGGTACCCTCCTTCATAGTAGGTGATTTGTAAACTGTAGAGTCAGAGACTTGAAATACTATTAGGTGCTTTTGACCAAGATGTGTGCGACTGGTTCTGGGAATGTTTTGATCCCAATAATGTGAAAACCATATAGTCACTGGGAATGTGGGAGTCAAGAGGTTGGATCAGTGCTCTACACGTAGTAGGTTGAACATTTAGGGATTTGGGTCATATAGTGAGCAATATCCAAGTGTATATCTGTAACAAGTTAGTAGGATAACATGATGAGATAGGCTACCCTCAAGGCAGCTGATAGGAAGCATCTTGAAGAATTTCTAGATAGGTCTCTAATAAAAATTACTGGGGGGTGGGGGGCTGGGGAGGGAGCAGTGGTGAGGTTCCTTTTACCCCATCTGGAGACAAAAGAAAAGAGAGATGTGGGTGAACCTTTGTCCCACAATCTTTTCTAGCTCTTTCTGCTTTAGAAGCTCCAAGTTAGGGATCTTTACAATATTTAAGTGGCATTTAATAAATGTCATTGGCCATGCTCCCTGTGGATACTAAATGGATATTAAGAGATACCTAAGAGTGGGGCCCAATTTTTCCAAGTCCTAGAGTGACAATATTCTTTGCAACGTCCATATTCCCTATGTCTTGCTGGTGTAAATTTCTCCTCTTTCGATTCCTCCAGGATACATAATCCTCAAGTGGCTTTTCAGAGTTGGCAAAATTGTCAGCACAAGAAGTAAAGATTCAAATGATTCTTCTCTTAAAATGAGATTTTAAAATGCCTTTCATTTTTACACTGCAGTCATTTCTGAATGTACTGACAAGTGCTGGATGTGGAATCAGTAAAATCTGAAAATTCTGTCTGAGACATCTATTGGCTGTGTGACCCCGAGCAAGTCACTGAACCTTCCAGTCTCAGATTCTTCACCTGTAAAATGGGAATAATAATAGCTCCTACTTCACACGATTGTTGTGAGAATCAACTAAAAATGTTCTGTAAACCTAAAAGTGCTATACAACCCTTTTGAAGTGACCATAGTGTTTAGGTACCTAACTAAATTGTTCTGAATTTATTTACTTGAGCCTGGGGAGTTCTATGCCTTTTCTTGAAATAGAGTTTTCTTAAGTAAATTTGGGGGGGGGGTAAACAATAGCTTCCCTTTTAATATTCAACCCTAGCAGTGGTTTCCTACTTGAGAATTAATGTACATGCTGACTTCATGTCAATCATGCAGTTTTTAAAAGCTGGGGTGGCTTTTCCATAGTATAATGGAAAAAATCCTGAACTGGCTAGCAACTAGCTGTGTGACCCTGGGCAAGTAACTTAACCTCTCCGAACTTCAGTTTCTTTTCTCATTTCCCTTCTCTTTTTTTTTTTTTTTTTTTTTTTTAGCGAGGCAATTGGGGTTAAGTGACTTGCCCAGGCTCACACAGCTAGTAAGTGTGTGTTAAGTGTCTGAGGCCGGATTTGAACTCAGGTACTCCTGACTCCAGGGCTGGTGCTCTATCCATTGTGCCACCAAGTTGCCCCTCCCTTCTTTTCTAAAAAGGATGATATAGTAGGTATTATTGTTGTTGTTGAGTTATTTTTCAGTTGTGTCTAACTCGTCATGACCCCATTTGAGGTTTTCTTGGCATAGATAGTTTGCCATTTCCTTCTAGAGCTCATTAGTAGATATTATATGAGATCTCTTCTAGCACTAAAATCCAAAGAAAATGGCAAAATTATTTGGCTTCAAAAATTACATGTAGAGAAATAAGTACTATGCAAAAAGATCTAGTTAATTGTGGACCATGAATTCAAGATAAACATCTAATACTGTGATTGGTGTGTGTGTGTGTGTGTGTGTGTGTGTGTGTGTGTTTTAAGAGCAAGCATAAGATTGGCTTATAGAAACAGGAATGTAACTCATGGGACATTTGAGGGATCCTCTCTAAATTTAGTTTTAGTTCTGTCTTTTTGTGAGTAATAGGTCCAATGTTAGATCCAGCATTTAAGATGTTTTTGGTTTTTGGTTTTTGGTTGTTTTTTTTGGCCAGGCAGTGAGGGTTAAGTGACTTGCCCAGGGTCACACAGCTAGTAAGTGTCAAGTGTCTGAGACCAGATTTGAACTCAGGTCCTCCTGAATCCAGGGCCGGTGCTTTATCCACTGTGCCACTTAGCTGCCCCGCCCCAGCATTTAAGATGTTTACACTTCCAGCAGATGTTGTATTTTTTTTCTCCAGCGTATGATCCTAATTGATACCAGAGTCATAATCCTCATACAGGATAGTTGGTTTGGCAGTTGGACGCTACCTTCTCCCCTACATAGGTAGATCCTCTACTTCATCCAAACCCGCCCACTCCTTTTTCTCTGAACAAGTCAAGAGAATTCCTATTCCTCTACCTTTGCTCAAGCTCTTTCCCCTTCCAGAAAAAAAAAAAAATCCCTCTCCCAATATTTGTGCTTTTCTAAATCCTGCTCCTCCTTATGCAATCACCTACTCTCTGAGACCTCCCTCAATACTGCCCCAACTCTTGGTAATTGATTCTCGTTCTCTGCACCACTTAATGTCTGGAGTACTCATTCTGTATACACTATTTGTAATGTTATTTACCCCTTTTTATCTACATTCTATCTCAACTAATTCTGCAAGTCTCTTTAGGATCTGAACTTGTGCTTCCTTGTGTTCTCAGCCCATTGTCCTGTTATATGAGAGGTCATTGTGACATAGATAGAGACCCTAGAGGGGGCCTCACCGACTATCTACTTTAATCCCCTCATTGTACAAAAGAGGAAACTGAGGCCCAGGGCCATTAAGTGACTTACCTGAGGTCCCATAGGTAGGAAGAATCAGAGGCAGAATTTGAGCATAAGTTCTCTGTTTCCACTGTACTGTGCTGCCTCTCCAATAAACTCAATAAATATTTGTTGATAATGACAATTAAAAAAACCTATTTTCTGATGACCTGCTTGTCTTTGGTTAGCTGTTTCACAAAAATGTGCTTCTGGTTACAAGGGGTATGAGGTGAGCCAGTGTGGATGGCTCAGGAGTTAGAAGATATAGAAAGTAGGTTTTACATAGTCCCAATCCTTAATGACTTAACAATCGTGCTGGGGAGGGAAAATGAGACATAGCACAAGCCATCTCTGCTGCCAAATGGATGGTCAAATAGGACACTCAACGGCACATGTCCTATCGATGGTGGGTCAATAGTATTATCTTCACACAAACGTGCAGCATAGCATTACAGTTATTGAGCAGTGATCTTGAGGTATTAGAATGAGATTTCAATATGCACATGTCTTTGTTCTTGAAAACCTTGCAGTACAGATTGAGTTTTATTCAATATATGGAACAAAAGTGATTTTCGAATAGTGAAAGAGCAAGTATTCTCAGGGATTTTCTCAAGTAGTTTCAAAAGTGATCAACTGAATCAAGTTCCAGAACTAGCTGATTATTGAGGGCAAAACCAAAGACTTTTTGAAACCCCTGAGAAATTCTCTGGTTTTGAAAACTTGAAGAACCTGTGAAGTTAATGATTGACTTTTGGCAAAGTGAACTGCCCAGATATTTATAGCATGTTTGCCTTCCCACTCAGACCAATATACAGTATTGGGAGTGGAGGGTGGTTCTTGGGAATCCTTTGAACAGCTAGCCTAAGCTGTAAGATTGGCTAGAAGGGATTTCAGCTTGATATCAGTATCGGATTCCAATGATCTTGGACTTAGCATCTAACCTCTCTGTCCCTGGTGATGTTCGGCTGCCTTGTTCTGTCCCAGCCTGACAACAAGGCTGAATTTGCTGATGCGTGCTCGATACTCTGCTCATTAGATTAGAGTCAATTTGGGAAACATCTGTGACTTTTATGGACAGATGCTAAGGCAGACAATTACCTTTTAAATAATGGAAATAATGGAATGCAAATAAGACAAGGATTTAAAAAAAATTTCTATTTGAATCATATCAGAAGAGTTCTTAATCCAGAAATCTCAAATTATTTCCCCGGATGACCCTCACCTCAAGTGTGGGACTTTTGTCAGTTTCACTCTTTTCCCTTTTCATTTCCTTGAGTTTTCCTATAAAATGTGTTTTATTTTTATTTGTTTAACAGAAACAAAACCAACTACATGAAATCTATATTTTGTTTTGTGTATTTAAGCCTAGAAGAAGTTGCAGGAGCCCTGCAGATAGGTTTAACAAAAGTCATTCAAAATATCAGACATACTGAAAGAGGGGATTGAGAGGGCAGGTGACTTCTCCAATGTCACCTAGAAACAGGATTTGAATCCAGGTCTTCATGACTCCAATGACATGGTGCTATCTGTCATGCCAGGCTGTCTTGCTCGCTTTTTTTTTTTTAATTAATAAAGTATTTTATTTTTTTTTCCGTTACATGTAAAGATAGTTCTCAACTTTTGTTTAAACAAAGTTTACAATTTCAGATTTTTCTCCCTCCCTCCCCTCCCTCTCCCCTCCCCTAGACAGCAGGTAATCTGATATAGGTTATATATATATATATATATATATATACATAATAACATTAAACATATTTCTGCATTAGTCATAAGAGAAAAATTCAGAGCAATGATGAAAAACTTCAAAATAGAAAAAAACAACAGCATCAAAAACAAAAGAAATAGTATGGTTCATTCAGCATCTATACTCCGCCATTCTTTTTTGTTTTTCCCCTTGGATTTGAAGATCCTCTTCCATCACAAGTTCCCTGGAACTCTTTTGTGCCATTGCATTGGTGAGAAGAATATAGTCCATCACAGTAGATCAACACTCAATGTTGACGATACTGTGTACAATGTTCTTCTGGTTCTGCTCATCTCACTCATCATCAGCTCATGCAAGACCCTCCAGGTTTCTCTGAACTCCTGCTCATCATTTCTTACTTGCTTTTTTTTTAAAATGCCATAGTCATGTTTGATGACAGAGAGCATTGGGGCATTGTACTCATATTTTCCCATTTTAGTTAAAATTCTTGCTTGTTACTTCATATCTGGGTAAAATTTTGCTCAATGAGACAAAAATAGAAAAGATTTGAACAGGGGCAATTTGCCACTTATTACCAGTGTGATCTCAGGGCATGTTACTTAATTTTTCTGGGCCTCAGTTTCCTTATCTGTAAAATAAGAAGTTGAGACTAGATGACCTTTGGTGCTCCAGACTTATGCTCTTATGATTTTTCCAGATCTAAGTCTATGATTCTGTTATCCTACTCCAAGTTTGGTGTTCATATCTCAGAGGTGACAGGCTGAGACCCTCCTCCACCTCCTTCTCCTGCCTAGGGACCCTAGAGATTTTGTGCATTTTTGTCCTTCAGCAAAAAATACAGATGCATCTTGTATCTAAGCTTTTCTCAATAAATAAGCGAATGAAAGAATATACAATTTCAATTATTCTTTTTTTTTGTTTTTAGTGAGGCAATTGGGGTTAAGTGACTTGCCCAGGGTCACACAGCTAGTGTCAAGTGTCTGAGGCCAGATTTGAACTCAGGTACTCCTGACTCCAGGGCCGGTGCTCTATCCACTGTGCCACCTGGCTGCCCCTCAATTATTCTTATTATTTTGTGGGATCCTGGTCCCTGCATGATGCCATGGAGCTTTGTCATTGAGGGCCCGCCAAGAAAAGCATTGATTGAATCTTGTTGTTCAGTTGTTTCTAACTTTTTTGTGACCCCATTTGGGGTTTTCTTTCTTTTTGGGGGGTGGGGTGGGGCAGTGAGGGTTAAGTGACTTGTCCAGGGTCACACAGCTAGTAAGTGTCAACGGTCTGAGGCCAGATTTGAACCAGGGTACTTCTGAATCCAAGGCTGGTGCTTTATCCACTGCGCCACCTTGCTGCCCCTAGCTAGTAAGTGTCAAGTGTCTGCATTTGGGATTTTCTTGACAAAGATACTGGAGTGATTTGCCATTTCCTTCTCTAGCTTATTTTACTGATGAGGAAACTGAGACAAACAGGGTTAAGTGACTTGCCCAGGGTCACACAGCTAGCTAGTAACTCATAAACATGAGTCTTCCTGATTCAGAACTCTGTGCTCTTATCCTCTGTGCGTGCCACTTAGCTGTCCTGTTGATTTGGTTTAGCAAAAATTATATCAGAGCATTTATGCTTCTTTAGCTGTCCTCTAAGTGTTCTATTAGGCTGGGATGGGGGGTTGGAATTAAACTATTGACCCCAGGTTTACTTATGTGAACTTACGATCTTAAAAAAAAAAAAAAAGAATGAGGAGGCAGCTAGATTCAGGAGGACCTGAATTTAAATCTGCACTCAGACACTTGATACTTACTAGCTGTGTGACCCTGGGCAAGTCACCTAACCCTCATTGCCCTGCCCCCCAAAAAATGAATTTGAGGAAGGCCAAAAACCATCACTTTAACTTTTTCACTTATTATTATATTGTATATAAGGAGCTTGCTGAGAAATAAGAGTGAGACAATGGTGTGTTGACTCAGGGCACTGAAATTTAGAAAACGTTGACTGCTTTTCTTGGTCATATTCCAGCCTATGGCCCACCTGCCGCTTTGCTCCCTAAGAAGCAGCTTCTCCTTCAGCACTGTAGAAACCATGCAGTAACTAACCTAGGGCACTCTTATCTGGTAACTGCAAATGATGTCTTCCTTTCTTCCTGCCCCAGGCACGAGAATTACATTATGACTCAGTGCTTGGATGAATTTTGCCCTGAGTTTGTGTGTAGTATTTTGTGTTTCCTTGAACCTGGCTCAGAAGTGTACTAAATTTGAAGTCTTGTCTCACCTTCTAGCTGAGACGGGTCTTTGGGAATTGCCTGCCGCCTTTTCCACCAAAGTATTATCTTGCAATGACTGCATCTATGGCTGATGAGAGGAGGGATCAGCTGGAACAGTATCTACAAAGTGGTATGTGTATGGATTTTTAAAAAGTTTCCCTTTGTGGCATTAAAATTCTTGCAATGATGTTTCTTCATATGTGACCCGTTTGTCTATTAGAACAGGAGCTTGTTGATAGCACAGACTGTTTTATTCTTCCCTTTGCTTCCCTAGCATTTAGCAAAGTGTTTGACACATAACTGCTTAAAAAGTGCTCCCTCCTTTCCTTCCTTCCTCCCTTCCTGCCTTCCTTCTTCCCTCCCTCCCTCCTTCCATTTTTCTTTCCCTTCCTTCCTCTCTCCCTTTTTTCCTCCCTTCCTTTTTCCTTCCTTCATTACTTCCTTTCCTCTTTCCCTTCCTTTTTCCTTCCTTCTCTTTTTTCTTCCCTCCCACCTTCCTTCCTTCCCTTCACCTTTCTATCTCCCTTCTCTCCTTCCTTCCTTCCTTCCTTCCTTCCTTCCTTCCTTCCTTCCTTCCTTCCTTCCTTCCTTCCTTCCTTCCTTCCTTCCTTCCTTCCTTCCTTCCTTCCTTCCTTCCTTCCTTCCTTCCTTCCTTCCTTCCTTTCTTTCTTTCTTTCTTTCTTTCTTTCTTTCTTTCTTTCTTTCTTTCTTTCTTTCTTTCTTTCTTTCTTTCTTTCTTTCTTTCTGGTGAGGCAATTGGAGTTAAGTGACTTGCCCAGGGTCACACAGCTAGTAAGTGTTAAGTGTCTGATGTCAGATTTGAACTTGGGTCCTTCTGAATCTAGGGCTGGTGCTCTATCCATTGTGTCACCTAGCTGCCCCCCTTCTTTCCCTGCTTCTTTCCCTTCTTCCTTCCTTCCTTCCTTCCTTCCTTCCTTCCTTCCTTCCTTCCTTCCTTCCTTCCTTCCTTCCTTCCTTCCTTCCTTCCTTCCTTCCTTCCTTCCTTCCTTCTTTCCTTCTTTCCTCTTTTCAGGTAAGGGTCAGAGCAGTGGAATTCACTGTAAATTTGAATGAGGAAAAAAAAGGCAGCTTTATACTTGCTTGTATTAAATTTGGATTGATTGTACATAATGCCCCTGGAAGGTGATAGAGAAGTTGGTTGGAGACACAAGGAGCAACAACTTGAGCTTCTCATTATCTTCAGTAAAAATTTCTAAAGCACCTTCTGTGTGCAAGAAGCACCTACTGTGTACTAGAAGCTATGCTAGGCACTTGGGAGGGATTCACTGAACTATGAAATACAATCTCTCCTCTTAAAGTAGATAACAGTGGCTCTGGGGAGACAGGGCATAGCCACAGAAAGATAACTAATACCACAAGATAGTATATCTTAAATTCAGGATATGTAGTGCAGATGGCAAGAGTAGTGTGGATCGTTATTCTTCAGTCATGCCTGACTTTTCACAACCCCATTTGGGGTTTTCTTGGCAAAGATGCTAGAGTGCTTTGCTATTTCCTTCTCCAGCTCCTTTTTCAGATGAGGAAACTGAGGCAAATAGGGTTAAGTGAGTTGCTCAGTGTCACACAGCTACTACATGTCTGTAGTGGGATTTGAACTCGGGTCTTCCTGTTACTAAGGCCGGTGCTCATCCACTGCACCATCTGGCTGCCTCTGGTATAGAATAGAGGAGAAGCCATCACTGAGAGTGACAGGGGGACCTGAGCTGGACCTTGAATAAAGGAGAGACACCAGCCAAGTAGAGAGCAGTGTGGAGACCATTTTGGGGTGGACATGGCAATGGGGTAGCATGTTTGGCAGTTCAATTCAAGTCAACAATGATCATGTCAGGCACTAAACGAGGTGCTGGGAGTCCAAAAGTAAAAATGAAACAGTCCCTACCCTCAAGGAGCTCATATTTTATTGAAGCAAAAAGAAACAGGAGGCAAAATTTGTTTGTCTGGACTGAAGATTTCCAAATAGGAGTAGTGGGAGAGGACATGGAACAACTCAGTAAGGGCTGCTTCCAGCTTATTTTACAGATGAGGAAACTAAGGCAAGCAGGGTTAAGTGACTTGCCCAAGGTCACACTGCTAATAAGTGTCTGAGGATGGATTTAAACTCAGGTCTTCCTGACTCCAGGGCTGACTCTCTATCCACTGTGCCACTTCGTAGACTCATGGTCATAACTCGTGTATAGTGCCTTGCATGTAGTAGACCTTGAAGTTGAATTGAATAGAGCATTGGAAGGTTCACAAAGGAACCAGGATGGGGTAGCTAGGTGGTGTAGTGGATAAAGCACTGGCCCTGGATTCAGGAGGACCTGAGTTCAAATGTGGCCTCAGACACTTGACACTTACTAGCTGGGTGATCCTGGGCAAATCACTTAATGCTCATTGCCCCACCCCCCAAAAACAAAAAACAAAACCCCACCAACAACAAAGGAACCAGGGTGGTTCAGTAGAAATACCCCTGGCTCTGGATTCAGAGCCATTCAGTAAGCTGTGCTTATTACCAGTATGTCTGGAGATTGTAGTTGACTTAGAGGCCAAACTTTCTTTGCTGGTAGAATGAACAGATTGGACTAGATGACTTCTGGAGTCCTTGTCAGGTTTAGATTTATGGTTTTACCTTCGCCTCCCAACACTCCCCAGGTAGGTAATGCAAACGTTCTATTCCCCATTTTACAGATGGGGAAGCTGATGCCTAGAAGACTGAATTGGCTTGTCCTAGTAAGTGGTATAGATAGTGTGTGATTCCTCAGGTTTACCACTCAGGGACACCTTTCTGAAGTAGGAGGGCCTTGTTCTTAGTACATCAAACAAAGGGGATTGGGCTTAGCTAGCTGCTGACCCCATGCTTGCTTCAAGGCTTACAATAGAGTGAGGTGAGATACCTGGGCTAGGATACAGTGTGAAATGAGAGCATTGTGGATGGGCAGGGACGGGCTTCTCCCATCTTCCCATGCTAACCCTGATTGATGTCCATTATCTTCCAGTCCCTATGGATCCGAACATCTTGAGAAGTGACGTCTTCATCCGCTTTTTTAAATTGCTACAGCAAGTAAGTTTGACCTACCTTAGGGAAGTTGCCCATTGCCTACAGATATTGCCAATGATCTGCTAGATCAGAGCTCCTTAAACTTTTTCTACCCAGGACCCCTTTTCACCCGAGAAATTTTTATGTGACCCTAGGTATATAGGTATACATAAACTTTTACTGTTGCCAAATTTTTCACCACCCCCACATTCAGTTACCTGACCCCATGTGGGTTTGTGACCCACAGTTTAAGGAGCTTTGTGCCAGACTAGTGAGAGAGCTGGTTGTTAAATTTTCGGTTTGAACATTTTGGAAATTAGGAAATACTATCAATCAGAGCTTGATTTATTGTTTTATTGATTATCTAAACTTGATCAATCAATCAATCAATATTGATTAAGCATCTCTTCTCGGTCAGGCACTGTGCTGGGGATACAAAAAGAGGCAAAAGACAATCCTTGTCTTTAAGGAACTTACAATCTAAAACCAGAGACAATATTCAAACAAATAAATACAAAGCAATCTATATATAGAATAAATGAGAAATGATTAATGCGGGGAAGAAGTTAAGAGGGGTTGTAAAAGGTAGAACTTAAGAAAATGGTGAAGAAAAAAAATAATAAGAAGAAGAAGAGTGATGATGATAGCTTATATTTATATAGTGTTTATTTGTCTGGCGTACTAAGCTCTTTACAATTTTTATTTTATTTGATTCTCACAACAACCTTGGGAAGTAGGTGCTATTATTACCTCAATTTTACAGATGAAGAAAATGAGGCAAACAGGAGTTAAGTGACTTGCCCAGGGTCACACAAGTAACACTAGTGACATTCAAGTGACACTAGTAAGTTTCAGAGGTCACATTTTAACTCATTTCTTCCTAACTCTAGGCTTAGGCCACTATCTACTGTACCACCTAGCTGTTTATAATGTAGATTAAACTTGAATGTATTGCAAATATTTTTTTTGAAACTATTTTTTTTAGAGCCATTTGTTAAACATTTACCAGCAGATTGTTGCACTGAACCCTTTTCTTTTAGCTGCTGGCCCTCTGTCTTCCTGGCCTGAAAAACCTAAACCCTTGGATGTAATTTATTTAGACTGGAAGAGAATTGAGTTTTTCTCATCTTTTGCCTCTTTGGAACTAGAGGTGATTGATAGAAATAAAGAAATTTCATGTAATAGGAAGAGTGCTAGGCTAGGAGTTCAGAAACCTGGCTTTGAGTACTGGCTCTGCTCCAATAAGCTATGTGATCACAGACAGTTCACTTTATCTTTCTGGGCCTCAGCTTTCTCATCTGTAAATTGAGGGGGTTCAACTGAATGACCTCTAACATCCCTTCCCAACTCTAACACTCCCTAAATCCTCTGATTCTGAGAAGGGAAGGGATTCTATTTGGCTGTTTTCTTTTTCCGTCGGCAGAGACCTTGTTCTGCCATCTAAATCTCTGCCATATCAGATCTGTAGTGTGATGGGAGCAGGCCTAATAGTGTGGAGGCAGTGTGGTTTAGGGGAAGGAGCTCTGGGGTTGAGGCAGAGGATCTGGGTTCAAATCTAACTCTGCAACCTACCACCTGGGCCACCATTTAACTTTTCTGGGCTTCTGGTGATAAAAATTTGGGGGTGAGAAGATTAGATTTGTTGTTTAGTCATTTCAGTCGTGTCTGACTCTCTGTGACCCCATTTTGGGGAATTTTCTTGGTAAAGATACTGGAGTCGTTTGCCATTTCCTTCTTCATCTCACTTTACAGATGAGGAAACTGAGGCAAACGGGGTTAAGTGACTTGCCCAGGGTCACACAGCTAGTGTCAAGTGTCTGAGGCCAGATTTGAACTCGGGTCTTCCTAACTCCAGGACTAGCACTCTAACTACTGCACCATATTGAATGAAATGACCTCTAAATTACTCTATGGCTCTGTCTATAATTTTACGTGAGATTTGTTGTTTAGTCATTTCAGTCACGTCTGACTCAGTGTGACCCCATTTTAGGGAATTTTCTTGGTAAAGATACTAGAGTCGTTTGCCATTTCCTTCTTCATTTCACTTTACAGACGAGGAAACTGAGGCAAACGGGGTTAAGTGACTTGCCCAGGGTCACACAGCAGAGTTGGTGGAGCCCAGACCTACTGAGAAAGCCAGAAGCCAGGGATGAAAAGAGAATGACATTGTCTGCTGCCCAAGCCCAAGCTAGTGTCAAGTGTCTGAGGCCAGATTTGAACTCAGGTCTTCCTAACTCCAGGACTAGCACGCTAACTACTGCACTATATTGAATGAAATGACCTCTAAATTACCCTGTGGCTCTGTCTATAATTTTACGGGAGAGTTTCTGATTTAAATGACTTATAGCAATTAATATAGCCTTAGGGCTGTGTTTGAGGCCTTTCCCTCTCCCTCACAGCTCTTCTGGCCCTCCTTTTGAAATTATCTATGATTTACACTGTATTATCCCTTGTACGTATGTACTTTTTGACATGTTGTCTCCATCATTAGTATATTAGCTCCTAGAAACAGGGACTGTGGATTTATCTTTTTTTGTATCCCTAAAGAACTTAGTTCAGAGCTTGGCAAGATACTAAGTGCTCAGTAAATGCTGATTGGGTGAGTGAGTGAGTGAGTGAGTGAGTGAGTGAGTGAGTGAGTATACCCCAACTCAGATGTGTCAATGCTGAATGTTTTGAGGGGTGAGGTCTTCGTGGGCTCTTTTCCTTGGCTATTGCTTGACCACATACTGGGCAGCCTTAGCTTCATCAGACAGAAGGCGAGTTCCAGATTGAAAGGCATTTCATTTCATCTCTGGGCTTGGGCAGCAGACAATGTCATTCTCTTTTCATCCCTGGCTTCTGGCTTTCTCAGTAGGTCTGGGCTCCACCAACTCTGCTGGCTGAACACATTAGTCATTCAGATGGTATGTAAGGGAGTGTTTGTCTGCCGGCCTCCATGTGCTTGTCTGAATAGCAAAGAACCAACCTGACTCTAGCTTAGTCACAAAAAGCAGTTTTTCAGTGAGTTTGAGGCTCACACAGGGAGGGACAGGAGAAGAGGCAAGAGACACTATGTGAGGACAAGTGGGAGCCATAGACGGCCTGCTTTCAGGACCAGTGCTTCACTCCTGTCATTGCTCAAATGAGTTAGTAAGCTGGGCCATGGATGGATCTAGCTTTGGTTCTCTTAATTAGCTTCTTAACCAATAGCAGCCCATCTGAGACCAGGGAAGGCTTATAGGGTTAGGGAGCTGCTTTTGGTGAGGATTTCAAAGGGGATAAAGATACAGTGGAGGGTGAAGGAGAAGGAAAGCATCGTCTGAGTACTTTGTTCCTATGGGGTGATCGGTTTCACAAGAGAAACCCTCCATGTTTGTTTTCATCACTAGGAAAAAAATAAAAGGAGATAACAGCTGAGGTTATAGAAAGCTGTGGGGAAGGCAGGGCTAAAGCTAGGCTGGAATGGAATGGGGTGGTCGCTTAAGGATGTGGTTGGGAGCTGGGAGTGACTGCTGAAACTTGTCTTTGTGTATCACCAGCTCCTAGTACCAGACAGGACATTGTTCTTAGTTCTAAACTCTGGGGGTGGGGGTGGGGGTGAATGATTAGACATAGGAGGTGCTTAATGGGCTCATAGATGGACAGCTGGGAGGGAACTCAGAGACCTTCCTCATTTTACAAGGGAGGAAACTGAGACCCAAATGCTTATTGGATTGGATGGAGCTGGCTGTCAGTCTTGAGCAGCCAACTGTTGGGTTCAGGGGTAGGTTAGGTAATATGATCAATACCACCACCACCACCACCACCATCAACAACAACTATGACAACATTTAAGTAGCATTTATGTAGCCAGGCACTGTGCTAAGCACTTTAGAAATATTATCTCATCTGATCCTCACAACAGCCCTGTGAGGTATGTGCTACAATTATCCCCATTTTACAGATGAGGAAACTGAAGCAAAAAGAGGTTGTCACTCACCCAAAGACACACAGCGAGTGTCACCAGCATAGGATCCACTGGATCACCTACATACCTAGGTGCTTAGCTGTCTATCACCCCATGGCAGTGGCTGTTAGAGAGGACAAAATTCCTGAAAAGCAATGGTTGAGAGGGATGCCATGTTGATTGGTATCAGAGCAATAGTAGACGGTGGGACTTGCATAGCAGTATGATGGTAAAATTTTAACAATTGGCTCTCTGGAGGGAAAAGTGCACTATACTGTTTTGTCTTCATTATTAACATTTTCTCCTTCATTTTCTTAGTTTTAGATAGTCAACAAAATAATAAATCAAGCCTCAATGTGCAGTATTTCCCAAGTGCCAAGATATAAATGCTCACACTGAAAATTTAACAGTCTGCTCTCACAAGCTAGTTCAAGCTAGGTCCAGCATACTGCTGGATCCATGACACATAAAGGAGTCTATTGAAGAGGGAGTTACCAGTCTCCTTCCACTGGCACTACATTTATATTTTTGCCATATTTGGTGCACGTAAATGTGTTTTCTTGCCAAATAATTATAGATGTAGGGTGGGGAGCAATTTTGGGGGGGGGTATGTCTGGGGCCCTTTGGAGGTCTGGTGAAGTTAATGAGCCCTTTCTCCAAATAATATTCTATTTTGAAAAATTGATTAATTTTTTGGGGGGGGACAATAAGGATTAAGTAACTTCCCCAGGGTTACACAGCTAGTAAGTGTCAAGTGTCTGAGGCTGGATTTGAACTCAGGTCCTCCTGAATCCTGGTCCGGTACTTTATCCACTACAACACCCAGCTGCTCCCTCCAAATAATATTCTTAAACAATTGAAGAAAATGCTAAGTTTTCAGATGGACCAAAGTAAAATTAAACCAAGTTAACATGCATTAATTATGTACTAGGCCCTGTGTTCTGTGCTGAGAACATAAATTCTAACAAAAAGAAAGCTAGGGGCAGCTAGATGGCACAGGGGATAGAGCACCAGCCCTGGATTCAGGAGGACCAGAGTTCAAATCCGGCCTCAGACACTTAACACTTACTAGCTGTGCACAAAAAAAGAAAGAAAGCTAGACCTTGCCCTCAGGGAGCTTATATTCTAAGGGGGCAAGATAACACACAAAAAGGAGCTGCCCCAGGGCATGGTGGTGAAATCCAGAAAATGAAGGATGGGAGGGATAGTTAGCAAGCACAGAAAGGCCTTGACTAGCTAGGACCTGGAGCCTAATTGAGTAAGATGAAACTTGATAAGATAAATGTTGTCAAGTTTAAACTTGAGTTCAAAAAATCAACTTCGGGCTTCCCTGTTAAAGAGTAAGCAGGCCCATGGTTAATTACAGACCAGAGCACAGGCCAGGCGAGCTGAAAATGTGCCTCTCCTTAAATCTTACAACCCAGGACCCCCTGAAGCTTGGGAGAGTGCGTTCTGGAAGCTGTGCCCTACTTTAAGAAGGAGTTAAAAGCCAAGAAATAGGGAGGCAAGATAAGCAAGCAGAAAAAGAAACAAACCATCAAAAATTTCTTTGTTGACAAGGTAGATCAAAATACACCCTCAGAAGAAGATAACAAAGTCAAAGCTCCTACATCCAAAGTTTCCAAGAAAAATATGAATTGGTCTCAGGCCATAGAGGTGCTCAAAAAGGACTTTAAAGATAAAGCAAGAGAGGTAGAGGAAGAAATGGAAAGAGAAATGAGAGTGATGCAGGAGGATCATGAAAAAAGTCAACAGCTTGAAAAAAATCAACTTCATAAATGGAAAAGGAATGACTACAGAAATATTCATTGGAAAAAGTTAGAGGTCTTAGTGGATTGCAAAATTAATATATAGAGTCAGTAGAATGAGGCAGCTAGATGACAAAGTGGATAGAGTGCAGTGGGAATCAAATAACTTATGTAAAGTGCTTTGCAAACCTTAAGGCAAATATAAATGTTAGTGACAAGATGTTGATAAAAAAATTCTTCTTGCTTTGGAGTAAGAATAATCCTATACATAGTTATTGAATGTCTAGGTTTTTCTGCACCTTGAAAAACTAAATGATCAACATGTATCCTTTAGTTCTTATACATGAGATACATGACAGAAAAGAAATCCCTGAGTTGCCAAGTTGGTCAACAAGTGAGTAACTTTGCTAGGCACTGTGTTAAGTGTTGGGGATGCAAAGAAAAGCCAAAACTAAAAACAAACAAAAACCAGTTCCTGCCCTCAGGGAGCTCACAATCTAATAGAGGAGATAGCCTGCAACCAGTTCTGTGATAGCAAGACAAGACAGGATAAATTGGGACTTGTCTCAGAGGGAAGGCACGAAGATAAAGGACCTGGGAAAGTTATTTTTGTCAGATATGGGACTTTAGCTGAGACCTGAAGGAAGCCAGGAGGTAGAAATGAGGAGGAGGAGGAGTAAGAGCATTCCAGGCTTACGGGACAGTCATTTTTTTAAAAAGCACAAATTAGGGAGATAGAGTATTATGTGGGCTAAGTGCAGGGAGGCCAATGTTGTGGCACTGAAGTCTGCAAGGGATGATTAGCACACTGAGTGACAGAGTCTGAATCCAGAAAAGACCTTGACAAGCCAGCCATAGGGCTAAAACAGAATTTTTAAAAGCACAGGGCCAAACTGAATTAGATGGAAAGGGAGTAAGGTACAGTTCAGAAGAAACCAGGTTATTTGTTGTTGTTAAAAGTCAAGTCCATGAGACGTGTTGAAACTGGATTTATTATAAGAGAAATGAACTTCTGCGTGGAACTCCTATACCAAGTATGAAGGTTTCAGGGCAACCGAAGGAAATGGCAAACCACTTCAGTCTCTTTGCCAAGAAAACCCCAAATGGGGCCATGAAGTCAGACATGACTGAACAACAGCAAACAACAAATTACTTTGACTTTTTCGTTGGAGGCTTTCAGCACCATATGTGAAATGTGGGTTTGAGGAATGAAAAGCCAGAACACGTGTGTGTGTGTGTGTGTGTGTGTGTGTGTGTGTGTGTGTGTGTGTTGGGAAGAGAGTTGAAAGGAGGGGGAGAGTTGGAGTCTCTGAGACTTTTTTTTTGAGGTGATGGGGTTAAGTGATTGGCAAGGTGACACAGCTAGTAAAGTATATGATGGTCGGATATGAATGCAGGTCCTCCTGACTCCAGGGCCAGTGCTCTATCCACTGTGCCACCTAGCTGCCCTTCTGAACCTATTAATTAAGCCATGTCTTTTTTTTATTTAATTTTTTTGGGGGTGGGGCAATGAGGGTTAAGTGACTTGCCCAGGGTCACACAGCTAGTAAGTGTCAAGGGTCTGAGGCCGGATTTGAACTCGGGTCCTCCTGAATCCAGGGCCGGTGCTTTATCCACTGCACCACCTAGCTGTCCCCAATTAAGCCATGTCTACTGTGAATTTTCTTTTGGGTCTTGAGTCATATGGGCCAGGCACTGTACTAAGCACTGGGCATCCAAAGAAAGGCGGAAACATTTTTCTTGAACTCAAGGAGCTTATATTGGAATGGGAGTGGACAGCAGATAAATAACTAGATACATACAAAATATATACAGAATGGATGGAAAGTAATCTGAGAGGGGAAGGTGCTAAAAGCTGGGGTGGTCAGGAAAGACCTTCTGTATAAGGGAGAATTTTAGCTGAGTCTTGAATGAAGCCACAGAACTGAGAGGTAGAAGCCGGAGGGAGAGCATTGCAGGCATCAGTCAGGAAGTAGTGGACTGGTGCAGCTTCGTGGAAGGGAGTAAAGCACAAGAAGATTGGAAAGGCAGGAAGGTGCCAGGTTGTGAAGGGCTTCAAAAGCCAAAAGAATTTTTTATCTGATGATGGAGGTAATTGGTGCCACTGTAGTTTATTGGGTAGGGGAAGTGATATGATAGAAAAATCACAATGGCAGCTAAGTGGGGGATGGATTGGAGAAGAGAGAAATTGAAGGCTATTGTAATATTCCAGATGAGAGGTAAAAAGGACCTATACTATTAAGAAAGTACCTTTTTTAACATAGAGCAATGTTGTTGAGTCATTTCTGTCATGTTCAACTCTTTATGACCCCATCTGGGGTTTTCTTAGCAAATACACTGGAGTAGTAGTCTGCCATTTCCTTCTCCAGCTCATTTTGCAAATGAGGAACTGAGGTAAACAGGGCTAAGTGACTTGCCCAGATTCACGAAGTAAGTCTGTGAGGCTGGATTTGAATTCAGGTCTTCCTCACCCTATGCCCAGTGCTCTTTGCACCAAGCCAACTAGCTGCCCAAATAGAGAAATACTTGCATCCAAATTATAGCTCCACCACTGGTTTAAAAATGTTCCTGTCTTTTCACAGCCCCATCAACATTGAAGAGTCCCCCTTCTTTTCACTTGGCTGGGTATGAGGTGAAACCTCAGAGTTGTTTTGATTTACATTCTCTGGTTATTAACGAGCTGGAACTTTATTTCATGTGGTTGTTAATAGCAATTCCTTTGATTTTGATTTGCATTTCTTTTATAATTAGTGAGTTGTTGTTCAGTCATTTTTCATTTGTGTCTGATTCTTCATGACCCCATTTGGGGTTTTCTTGGCAAAGATACTGGCATGGTTTGCTATTTCCTTCTCCTACTCATTTTACAGATGAGAAAACTGAGGCAAACATAGACCCAGGGTCTCATAGCTAGTAAGAGTCTGAGGCCAGATTTGAACTCATGAAGATGAGTCTTCCTGACTCCAGGCCTAGCACTCTATCCACTGCCTCATGTAGCTGCCCTTTTGATTAGTGAGCTGTAGCATTACTTCTTATGGTTGTTAATAATTTTTAATTTTTTGAGAACTGTTTATTCATGTCATTTAGCTATTTATCTGTTAGGGAATGGCTCTTGGCCATATATAGTTCTGTTGCCTCCATATCTTGGATATCAGATCCTTATTAGAGATAGTTAATGTAAGTGTTTTTCCCAATGAGGCCAATTTTCTTCTTATCCTAGTTACATTAATTTTGTTTCTGCAGAAACTTTTCAATTCATGTAACTGAAGTGATCTGTTCTATTTTTTATAGTCATCTTTCTCCCCTGTTTAGTTAAGAATTCACCCTCTAGCCATTACTGTGAAAGGCATCTAATCTTGTTTTCTTCTATTTTTTAAATGATTGGCAATATTCAGGTAATATTTATGTTTTGAATTTATTGTGGCATGTGTTGTAAGCTATTAACCTAAACCTAATTTTTGCCTGACCAATTTCCAGTTTTCGCAGCAGTTCTTATTAATTGGGGAGTTCTTTCTAAGGTAATTTATATTTTGGGGCTTAATGAATATGAGGTTATATTGAGTTCAGTTATTTCTGATTCTTCCTTGCCTAGACTGTTCTATTGATCTTTTCTATTTTTTTTTTAACCATCAAATAATTTTGGTGGTTACTATTCCATAATATAATTTGAGGTCTAGAGGTTCTCTTCTCCCCTTCATTCCTACTTTCTTCCCTTTTATTTCACTTAATAACCTATTTGTTTTGTTTCTCCAAATGAATTTTATTATGATTTTGTCTAGCTCTGTAAAATATCCTCTTGGTAGTTAAATTGGTGTACCACTAAATCTCTAAACCTGCAAATTAATTTAGGTAGTGTTGTCATTTTTATTATATCAGTGTGGCCCAGCCATCAGCCCTGAATATCTCTCCAGTTGTTTGAATTCTTTCTTTAATTATTATTTTGTAATTATAGCTATATAGGTATTGAGTAATTGACTTCCATATATTTTATATATTTTGTAGTTATTCTGAAAGGGACTTCCTTTTCAGTTATTCCCTCTTTGATTTTGTTGTTGTTATAAATAAATACTATTGATTTATGTAGGCTTATTTTGGAAGCTATTATCTAACTGAAGTTATCACATTTACAAAAAAATTTTAGTAATTGATTGCTTGATACGTATGTATTCCCCCCCTCCACACACACACATTGGTTTCTTTCTGTGTCCTTTGAATATCATTCTTAAGTATTTTCTACTCCTCCTGGGCTGACTTCCCCTGTAGAACCTTAATTCATGGGATTCTATCTATCTTGTGTTCTTAAGCTTTGAAATCTTCTCTATGAAAATCCAGATTGCATGTTGAATTATGTCCAGCTTTCTCCTTTTTCTCCCCTAACAGAAATTCTAAGGTAAAATAGTCACTTCTCCCCAAAGTTCCTATTTTATATTTCAAAGACCCCTTACATATAGGCCTGGTTCTAGTCCTGTTTTGCTTCACTCTTCAGGCCCTATCTCTACACCACCCTCCCTTTCCAGCTCTGGAACCATAATCAAGGTAGCTCTGTCATGATCCCTGGGGGAAGTGGAAGGGAAGACACATTTATTAAGCACCTACTATATGCCAGGAACTGTGCTTAATGCTTACAAATATTTTCTCATTTGATCCTTGGAGGTAGATGCTATTGTGATTCTCATTTTATAGTTGAGGAAACTGAGGCAGACAGGTTAAGTGATTTGCCAAGGGTCACACAGCTAGTAAGTGTCTGAGGTCACATCTGAATTCAGGTCTTCCTGTTTCCAGAGACCTCTGTACCACCTATCAATTAATAAAGACTTTTTCTTTCTTTCATTCAAAGGGTATTTATGTAACATCTAGTATGTTAGAATACGACAGTGTTTCCCAAATCAAAATATACTGTGGACCAATCAAATATCTGCTTTTTCTACTTTAGACCTCTTTGCCTTGACTAGGTTCTCTGTGCTCAAGGAACAGGGAGGGAGGAGTGACAGGAGGTAGAGCTGCTTCAGGAAGAGTGGAGCATAGGGAACAGTCTGTTTTTAAAGTTTATGGGTTTTTGACATAACACAAATTTTGTTGAACAGTAAAAATCAATGGTCTGGAGCCAGGAATTTGGAAAGTATTTTAGAGATGATGATGATAAAGGACACTATGTTTACAGTATGTATATGTTTGTGTTTATGTAATATAGGCCTCCGTGTGTGTGTGTGTGTGTGTGTGTGTGTGTGTGTGTGTGTGTGTGTGTATGAATGTTTGCATATAGAATGTTTTTGGTTTTGGCTAATCCTTTAGGTTAGAAGTCAGGAGATTCTGGCCCTGATAGTAGGAATATGACCCTGGACAGGCTGCTTCAACTCCTTGAAGCCTCAGGTTCCTCATCTCTAAAATTTATATAATAGTATTTGTAAGGGTGAGCTCAAAAACCTCTTCAGGCATTGCCGCTTTCTCTATATTTAGGAAGCTAAGAATGCGGCCAGCTAAATAGAAAAGGCAATGACCTTGCCTCCTGGGCTTAGCTCTGCCTCGGTCTACAATGGACAAAGGAAGAGGTTTGGAGTTTAAAAATTGGAGAACCCTAGAGCTCTTGGGTTGTTATTTGTTCTTCAGTCTTGAAGAGGACCATGACATTGATGTTATGACTTGTAGTGAATTGGATTTAAGTGAGGGAGGGCTGTGCAAAGTCACCAACCTCACGCTCTCCTCTAGAGCCATCTGGGTCCAGTGGCAAGATAGATATCAGGACAACTGGAGATGGCACCGGATGTTTGAGAAGTGACTTGCCCAGGGTCACACAGCAAGTGTCTGAAGCAAGATTTGAACTCGGGTCCTTACAACTTCAGTGCCAGTGCTCTATTAACCGTGGCACCTAGCTGCTCAGAGCTCTTGGGTAGTTATTAGGTGAAGAGCCCCCTTCTACTTCAGAGATTAAAATAAGGAAGCATTAAAAAATGCTTACCATAAGTTAGGGGCTTTTTGATATATCCCTGTCTATTGGCTACTTTTCCTACTGCCTATCAACGTCTTCTCTAGCCTGAAAAATACCCTCTCTTGATCCTTCTATTCTTGCTAAATATTGTCCTAAATCTCTTTCCTTTCATGGCTAAAATCTTTGAGAAGTCTATCCGTAATCAGTGCTTCTACTTCCTTTTCCCTAACCCTCTTCTTAATTCTCTGTAGTCTGGCTTCTGACCTCTTCATTCAACTAAAACTGTTCTCTCCAAAGTTACTAGTGATCTCTTAATTGCCAAATTCAATGGCTTTCTCTCAATCCTCATCCTTCTTGACCTCTCTGAAGCCTTGGACACTATTGATCACCCTCTCCTTCTCACTTCATTTTTTTGTTTTTGGTGGGGCAGTGAGGGTTAAGTGACTTGCCCAGGGTCACACAGCTAGTAAGTGTCAAGTGTCTGAGGCCGAATTTGAACTCGGGTCTTCCTGTATCCATTGCACCACCTAGCTACTCCCTCCATGGATATCTTAAACTCAACTTATCTAAAACTGACCTAATTTCTTCCCAAATCCTCCCCTCTTCCTAACTTCCCTATTATTTTTTTCTGATTTTAAATAAACAATTCAATAAATGGATAATCTTATTCATGAACAAATTTTTAAATTTTAAACAAATTTCAAATGAACAAATTTAAGAAATGGGTACTTTTATTCATACATTTAAGCAAAGAAATATATTCACTTTTTTTCTTAAAGAAATGCATTTCTCTATTGTTTTGACAGACTATTTCAAAAGGACACACCCCTGCCTTCCCAGCTCCATCGAGTATAAAACTTAAAAATACCCCCAAATACCCTTACCAAACAAAAAGCCAAAGCCATGTTATAAACAATTCTAGGTGAGGGAAAAACCCTTTGCCACATTGACCATACCTGAAAGGGATGCATTTTAACATCAGTCCCTCCTTAGTAGCAAGACACTTCTCTATTATTTTTTAATTTTTTTGGTGAGGCAATTGGGGTTAAGTGACTTGCCCAGGGTCACACAGCTAGTAAGTGTCAAGGGTCTGAGGCCGGATTTTAACTCAGGTCCTCCTGAATCCCGGACCAGTGCTCTACCCACTGTGCCACCTAGCTGCCCCACTTTTCTATTATTATTGAGCAGGCTCATAACCTAGGTTTCACTCTATTCACTCTCACCATCCATATCCAATCTGTTGCCAAGGCCTGTTGATTTTACCTCCACAGCATCTCTCACATCTGCCCCCTTCTGTCTTCTGACGTTGTCACCACCTTTGTACAGGCCCTTATCACCTCATACCTGGACTACTGAAATAGCCTGCTGGTTGGTCAGCCTGCCTTAGATCTCTCCTCCCAGTCCATCCTCCCCATAGCTGTCAAACAGATCTTCCTAAAGTGAGGTCTGACTATGTCACCCTCCCATTCAGTAAACTCCAGTGACTCTCCAGGGTCACATACAAATGACCTCTAGAGTCAAATATTTATTCTTCTTTTTTTGTTTTTGTTTTTTGTTTTCTTGCGGGTCAGTGGGGGTTAAGTGACTTGCCCAGGGTCATACAGCTAGTAAGTGTCAAGTGTCTGAGGCCAGATTTGAACTCAGGTCCTCCTGAATCCAGGGCCAGTGCTCTATCTACTGTGCCACCTAGCTGCCCCCATGATAGCCCCTTCTTTCCATTTTAGTCTTCTACCATGCAGTGACTCAGGCCTCCTTGCTGTTTCTTGTACAAGACACTCTGTCTCCCTACACTAGACATTTTCATTGGCTATTCCCCAGGCTGACAGTTCTCTTTCTGTGTCCTGGCTTCCTTCCAAGACCAGATAAAATTCCAGCTTCTATAAGAAGCCTTTTCCTGATCTCCCTTCATGGTAATGCTTTCCTTCATTATTTCTCATTTGTTCTGTATATATTTTGTTTGTACATTGTCATTTACATGCTGCTCTATCCAATGCAACCAATATTAGAAGGAAAGCAGAAAACTGGAAAGCATTTTTACAGCCAGTGTTTCTGATAAAGGCCTCATTTCTCAAAGATATAGAGCACTGAATCAAATTTATAAGAATACAAGTCATTCCCCAATTGGGAAATGGTCAAAGGATATGAACAGGCAGTTTGCAGATGAAGAGTTTAAAGCTATTTACGGCCAGATTCTTATCCGCAGTTTAGCTGTGTCTAATCCAGTGTCTGTTCCACAGTAGGCACTTAAAAAGCTTGTTGACTTACTGATAATTTGACTCAACAAAAGGCTTAAGCCTGAGGACACTATATAAATGTGACTTATTTTTTTAATGTCATTATTTTATGATGGCAGGAAGGAAACAAGTATTTATTCAATGCCAACTATCATCTCATTTGATCCACACGACAACCCTGGGAAGCAGGTGGTGGTGTTAGCCCTGTTTTACAGTTGAGGAAACTTAAGTAGAAGTGACTTGCCCAGGATCACACAGTTAAGTCTCTGAGGTGGAATTTGAACTTGGGTCTTGCTGACTTCAGGGCTCTGTTTCTTTATTGCTATAGGGCATCCCCTCCCTGCCCCCACAGCTATTAGTAGTGATTAACTAAATAAAATCTAAAGACATTCTGTCTGGGATGCTCTAAAAGAGATTCGTGTTTCACTTAGGAGTTACACTAGATCTTTTCTCTTGTCAAGATTTTCTCTGTTGTATGGGAAGAGTCTGTGTGTGTGTGTGTGTGTGTGTGTGTGTGTGTGTGTGTGTGTGTGTGTGTGTGTGTGTGTGTGTGTGTGTGTGTGTGTGTAGGAGGGGTTATCCACATGTTTATGGGAGGGGAAGGTACAGTGGTGTGATGAAATAATGAGATCTAGCAGATACTCAAAGACCCACCTGAAGATTACTCTAGATTGATTGACTCAAGTGAGAGTGATTAACTGCTGATTAGCCTACTTCAAGTTAACTGGATTGTAATCACACCTTGAGAACACCTTCAGAACCAATGGATTTGGATGATGCCAACCAATCAGCTTGAAGCAGTGTGTAAGGACCGCCTCTGTTCCAGACCTATAAAAAGCTTCCACAATCAGTTTGCTGGAGAGAGTTTGTGATTGAAGCAGGCTTGTGGCAGAGGACTTGAGGAAGAACCAGACCAGGCTGGAACTCTAGGCTAAATAGGCTTTTTTCTTAACTTTCTGAACTCCATGGGAATATCTATATGCTTTAATAAATGTTTAATGCCCAAGGACTGATGCTAAAGCTTCTAATTTAAGGCGACCACAATTTAGATTTTAAACATCACAGTGGGAAATAATTGGTGTGGAAAAAAAGGACAATGATAAAACTTCGATTTAAAAAATCAACAATGTAGAGGCAGCTAGGTGGCTCAGTGGATAGAGTACTGGCCCTGGATTCAGGAGGACTTGAGTTCAAATGTGGCCTCAGACACTTAACACTTACTAGCTGTGTGACCCTGGGCAAATCACTTAACCCCAATTGCCTCAACAACAACAAAAAATCAACAATGTAGCCCTTTTAAGAAATCCATGATCTTTGTGTAATTTTCTGAATTTTTTCCTTCTTGGTTGGTAAAGATATTTTTATTTTAGATTTATAAGTCTTCAGAAGGGAGAGTTTTCTGAACATCCCTTTGGTCTCTTCAGCACTCATTTGAAAATGTCATATACAGGCAGCCACTTAATAAAAACTGATGACAAAGACAAAAAAAAGACTTTTATGTAAAACACAAAATCCAGTCAACCAAAGGGAGTTAGAAGGGAAAAAAAAACCCCAAAAAACCAAACAAACCCAGAATCATCTATATTCCCATCATCCCTTACCCCCATCACATAGAGTAAAAACACTGCCACCAGCCAGGCACTGAGCTTGCTTGCTTCCCACATGCCTACAGATGTGCCTGAGTCTGTGAAAGATGAGGGTAGGGGTAGTGTGTGCACACAAAAATGAGGGAAAGACTGTGAAGCTTATTTTAATTTCCTTTTGATTACAGGACACATTTAAGATCACCACCAAGAAAGTCTTTTTGGATGTATTTCTGCCTGATGGAAGGAGTATCAGAATTGAAATTCTAACCTCTGACACGGCTGAAAGAATCACAGAGGTAAGCTGCAGCACCCAGGTGCCACCTATGAAATTCATAATTCTGTAGAGAAAATCGAGTTGAGAAATAATTTGGTTGAGGTGGTGAATTCAGGTGCAATTTATTCACGGACCTATTGTTTTTCCCCTCAATGAGGTATTTATTCTAATGTCTGGATTTTCTGAGAGATTCACTAGGGAAACTTTTCAGGTTCATCATTTGTGTTGAGCTCAGTTTTGGGGTCTTTTCCTTGATCCTCCCTCAAGCTGTTGTTGTTAGCCTGAAACTGGACCACCCTATAAAGTGCCCTGAAAATAGCTAAAAGGATCAGGAAGAAGGAAGACTAGCTACTGTATGTGCATAAGAATGATGTAATACTTGAAATTGACGTGGGAAGGACTTGAGAAGATTATGACCAGTAGGCCTCCAAACTATAGAAATAATAATATCTCCCATTTGTATAATGCTTTAAGGTTTGTAAAGTACATTTACATATGTTACCTCATTTGATCCTCACAACTCTGAAAGACAGGTTCTATTATTATTATCCCCATTATACAGTTTGAGGAAACTGAAGCCAGGAAAGGATTAAGTAATTTGCCAGGGGTCACATAACTTCCCCAGTTACCTTGGACAAACTGGTAATTTTTATGAACCTCAGTTTCCTCATTTCTAAAATGGGAGGGTTGAACTAAATGATTTCTGGGTTCCCACCATTGGTGAGACTGGGGTGTTCCCACTTACTCATTCATTCATTCAAAAAATATTTATCAAGTATTTACTATATTCATAACATTGTGATAGGAGCCTGGGAAATGAAAAAGACCTGGACAGTATCCTCAAGGAATTTTTATCTTGAGGAAATAAGAAATATACACATGGAAAGTTAAACAATAGTATGTTTCTTTTTCTTAGTTGTTTCTTTCTCTAAGTGCCTATCCTCCCATGTATATACAAATAAGATATATTCAGGATAAATTGGGAGTGGTGTGGCAGGGGTAGTAGACCCTGATAAGATAGTTTGATTTTGATTCTCTCTCTCTCTCTCATTTGTACTGCTTGCTTTATAGGGCTGTTAAGAGGCTCAAATGAGATAATAAAATTATTATTTTATCTCTTTAATTCTTTTAGTCATCCTTAAAACACCATATAAAACTCCCCCTTCTCCGGTTACCATAGAGGACAACACCATCCGATCATTTCCTCCCACTCACAACCTAGGAGTCATCCTGGACTCCTCACTCTCTCTCAGCTCCTGTAGTCAAGCTATTGCTAAGGCCTATTGATTTCACCTTTGTAGCATCTCTCCAATGTCTTCCTCTCTCCTCTGACACTGCTACCACTCTAGTGCAGGATGTCATCAATCACCTCATTCTTGGATTATTATTATTATTATTTTTTTTTTTAGTGAGGCAATTGGAGTTAAGTGACTTGCCCAGGGTCACACAGTTAGTAAGTATTAAGTGTCTGAGGCTGGATTTGAACTCAGGTACTCCTGACTCCAGGGCCAGTGCTCTATCCACTGCGCCACCTAGCTGCCCCTCATTCTTGGATTATTGAAAGAACCTGCTTTTGTGGGTCCACCTGCCTCAACTCCATGGCTATTCTAATCCATTCTCCATTCAGCCACTAAAGGGATTTTCCTAAAACACAGGTCTGATCACGTCAGTCCCCCTTCCCTTTGAACTCCAGTAGCTTCCTATTGCCTTCAGGATCAAATACATAATTCTTTGGCATTCAAAGCCCTTCATAACCTAGCCCCCTCCTATCTTCCCAGTTCTTTTTTTCCCTACTTAAGAATTTTTAAAATTTATTAAATACTTCCCAACTACATGTAAAACTAATTTAATATTTATTTTTTAAAAATTTTGAGTTCCAAATTCTCTCTCTCCTGTCCTTCCCCATCCCTCTGAGACGACAAACATTATGATACTGATAATAGATATGAAGTCATGCAAAAAATATTTCCATATTAGTCATGTTGCAAAAAAAAACACAGACCAAGAAAAATAAAGCAAAAAAAAAAAAGCATGCTTCAACCTGCATTCAGAGTTTATCAATTCTCTCACTGGAGGTGGATAGCATTTTTCATCATGGGTCCTTTGGAATTGTCTTGGATCATTGTATTGATCAGACTAGCTAAATCTTTCACAGTTGATCATCATTACAATATTGTTGTTACTGTGTACAATATTCTCCTGGTTCTGTTTACTTCACTTTGCATCAGGTCATGTAAGTTTTCCCAGATTTTTCTGAAACTAACCCGACCATCATTTCTTCTAGCACAATAGTATTCCATCACAATCATATACCATTACTTGTTCAACCAATTGATCTTCCCAGTCTTCTTAAACCTTACTCCCCAAAATGTACTCTTTGAGTCAGTGACACTGGCCTCCTGACTGTTCTACAAACAAGACAATCCATCTCTTAGCTCCAGGCAGCCTCTCTGGCTGTCCACTCATGCCTAGAATGCCTGGATCTTATTTCTGAAATATTTTTTTTTCCTTTTTAAAGAATATTTTTAGACCATTCAATAAGCAAGCATATATTATATTTATTAAGCATCTATTATGTGCCAGGAAGTTGGCCATATGGAGCTAAAAAGGAAATAGTTCTTGCCCATGAGAAGCCCATAGTCTGTCATGGGGGATAATATGCAAATAAAAAAGTATATACACAATAAATAGAAGGTAATTTGAGAGAGGGCAGAGCAGAGACACAAGGAGCTTGGGAGAGATACAGTGAGGCTTCATGGAGAAAGTGATGCTGAAGTTTGAGCTTTAAAGGAAACTTGGAATTTTACAAGGCAGAGGTAAGGAAGTGATGTATTACAGGCCCAGAGAAAGCCAGTGACAGAAGTAAAGAGTGTGTGTGTGTGTGTGTGTGTGTGTGTGTGTGTGTGTGTGTGTGTGTGTGAACTGCAAGGATAGAGTGCATAATGGGAAGAAATGTCATAATTAGGCTGGAAAGGTAGGCTGGGGTAGGCTAGGTTTTTAAGGACTTCAGTACCAGAGAAAGGAGTCTCTTAGCACCACACCAGCAGGCCAGGTCAGTTTATTTGTTTTGTTTTTGTTTTTCGGTGAGGCAATTGGGGTTAAGTGACTTTCCCAGGGTCACACAGCTAGTAAGTGTTAAGTGTCTGAGGCCAGATTTGAACTCAGGTCCTCCTGAATCCAGGGCCAGTGCTATATACACTGTGCCACCTAGCTGCCCCAGGCCAGGTCATTTTAAATGGACAAAGCAGTCTTCACCCTTGTGGGAACTTCTAGTCTATATTAATAGAGACAGACAGGAAGGACACATAGGAAGGAATGATGCCACATGACATTAACTTTCTGTATGAGCAAAGAAGGATGTATGAGCATCTTGGGGTGGGGGTGGGAAGGGAAGCTGAGTCAGGACTGCTCTAGAAGGAGGCCATGTCATCTGTGAACCCCTATGGGATCTTGGACTGTCCTCTCTTCTTATTTGTTCTCAAGGAAAGAGAGAAATCACAACTTCTATTGAAAATTCAGCCCCTACATTGACATTTGAAATTGAAATCTGAAATCTGCATCCCAGAAAATACACTCATACTGATGTGGGATGAAATTAAGGTGATCATCCCAAAGAATTACAAGACTCAGTGACCCAGTTTCCCAAGTTTTATTGCAATACTGTGAGTGACCACTGGGAGAACACCATGGAAGTGTCTCAAATAGGGGGAAGAAAGATGATTATATTTATAGCATAAAAGAAATTAATGATTTCCTTATTATCTTAATCTCTTCCTTGTGGGAGGTTCATGGGAGGCCTTTTCCTAATTTGGAGTTCCTGGGGGCTTAAGCCAACCCCTGAGGTGGGTACCTTTTTCACTGGAGGTGTGTTTTATGGGTTTACCCATCATAAGGTGAACTTAGGACAAATTTGGCCTTTTCTGCGCATGCGCCTAAAGACATGCTTAAACTTGTCAAAGCTAAAGAGGGTCTCTGTGTTGATGGTATCTCTTTACTTAAGATCTGGTTTCTAGGTGTCCTGTCATCTAGGAATATTAATGGCTATTAATGGTTAATGGTCCCTAGTCACTGTCTCTGTTGATGGTGAGGATTGATAGGGGCAAACCCTCTTGGTTACTATAAGAACACAAACCTAGGGTTAGCTAGGTGGTGCAGTGGATAAAACACCTGCCCTGGATTCAGGAGGACCTGAGTTCAAATCCAGACTAAGACACTTGACACTTACTAGCTATGTGACCCTGGGCAAGTCACTTAACCCTTCTTGCCCTGTGTGCAAAAAAAAAAAAGAGCACAAACCTAAGTTTCTCTGTTAACCCTTTTAGGTACTATTGATAGCCACTATTGATAGGTTATCTGTTAACCCTTTTAGCCTCCTTCATCAATACCAAGACAAGTACTTTAACAATGAACAGCCATGGGTGTTCTAACATTGAAAACAACTCTTACTACTGCAGATGGAAAAAGGATTAGATTGTTTCTGTTCTGCTCCAACACCATGGCCAGACCTTCTTTAGAGCAGAGCCATAACTAGGGAGGGATGACTGGGACAGAAATTTAGAATCACTCACAGTTGGGGCAGCTAGGTGGCACATTGGATAAAGCACTGCCTCTGGATTCTGGAGGACCTGAGTTCAAATCCGGCCTCAGACACTTGACACTAGCTGTGTGATCCTGGGCAAGTCACTTAACCCTCATTGTCCAGCCAACAAAAAAGAAAGATAGAAAGAATCACTCACAGCATTTATGCTCCTTTAGTAGCATAGGAATAATTGAATGTATCTCCAAGTTAGCAGGAATAATTAGTTGAAACAGCCCAAAGATGGACTATACTTTCTGCTGGCTGCCACACCCAACCTGGATTCTTTCCTTCACCTTACCCCTACTCTATGCTGCACATGATGTAATGGGCTCAGGTGTCTCTACTCTTGAGGGTTGGTGCCTTTAGGGTCTCTTTTTCCCAACTGTACCAACTAAATTGGTCTTAAAAAGTAGATTTTTAGATGCTTTTTGCTACCTGTCACAGGCCATATTTTATAAAACTTGCCTTAGGTATGAAAAATACTAGCTACAGCTCTAAGTGAGGCAACAGTTGTTGATTAAATACCAACAGCAGAACCAAAATGTTCCATTTAGGTATTTTTACTTTGGGGTACCTTTCTTTTTTTTAATTAAAAAAATTTTGTCATAAAATTATTTTATTATTTTCCAGTTACATGTAAAGATAGTTTTCAACTTTTGTTTTCATAAGATTTTTAATTCCAAATTTTTTTTCCCTCCCCTTTCCCCAAGACAGAAAGCACCAGCACCTTACCAGAAACCAGGGAGACTAACCATTGTGCCAAAATATGCCAAATAGGTTAGTGACAAAGACATTGGAGGGAAAGAAATAACCAAAGAATCTACCATAGAAAAGGGAGAAATCAATGGGGGAATATTTTGTGGCGGCACGAATAGTAACTGCTGAGAGGAGGCATCCAGTGTCCATTCTGAGTCCTACTGACATCATCATTCAGGTTCTTTGTGTTGGTTTTAGAATAATTGAACACAAAGGACAAACTGTGGTTTAGGCTGAGGGCCACCCATTTTCCTGGCGTCAGGGGTTTTAAGTGAGGAAATAGAATTGATCAGAGTACAATGCCCTGTTACTGAGAGCGAGGAGCAGCAGCTCTCAAGACTGCCAAAAACTGGCCAACAGCAAATTTACTTAAAATGGCAGCCACTGGGGGGGGGGAGAATGGGGGAGAGGAGGAGCACCACAGAATTTAGAACTAGGAGGGAGTTTATGGATTAGTGGTACAGGGGGTTTTATCTTGGGGTCCATGGATTAAATGAAAGCACCTGCCTTTTGCCTTGTCATGTAATAGCATTGCCTGAGGCACTCACACTAAGTATCTTGTTCTTTGTTACAAAGTCACTATGTGTAGAAGGAAGGCAGGCCTTGAACTCTGAGGCCAGCTCTCTGTCCACTACAACATTCTACTACTTACCTTTCTCTCTCTCTCTCTCTCTCTCTCTCTCTCTCTCTCTCTCTCTCTCTCTCTCTCTCTCTTTCTTTCTTTCTTTCTTTCTTGGCAATGAGGGTTAAGTGACTTGCCCAGGGTCACACAGCTAGTAAGCGTCAAGTGTCTGAGGTAAGATTTGAACTAAAGTCCTCCTGAATCCAGGGCCAGTGCTTTATCCACTGCACCACCTAGCTGCTCCCCTTCACCAGTCTTTCTAAGGTAGATTTTCATGGGGAATGAGCGCTGTTCTATACTGGAAAGTCTGGATGATATGTGAGCAATAAAGTGGATGAGGTGTGGTATTTGTCTATTGAATTTATCAGTAGTTGAAACTATGTATTTTAGTCAATTAAGTACGTTTATTGGCAAGAAACTCCCAAATGCATAGTTTCCCAGCAGATACACAGACTTGACATTCCTCTTTTTCAGATTGTGTCATACAAGATAGGACTGTCTCGGGAGCTTATTGGGTACTTCAGCTTGTTCCTGATCCAGTTGGATAGTCATGGTGCCTTCTCTGGTAAGACATATAGACAGAGATGGGATACAATGCTGTTTAGGAAAGTGCGGGCATTCAAACTACTCAGTTCATTCAAATATAAGCTCTTTGTGAGTAGGGATTGTTTCACTAAGTGTTATCCTTACTGTGTAGTATAATGCCTGGTACATAATAAATATTTGTTGTGGGTGATTGCTGTCCTGACACCCTCTCCAAACTCTTTTCTCAGCCCTTAGAATTCAAAGAAGCTAAGAGTGAGATGGGAACTTCCAATATGGATTAGTCAGGACTTAGGATACTGGATCATCCCCATGGTTACAGGTCTATTCAAACCTTAACCACTGACCCCGAAGATCAATCAGCTAATAAACATTTATTTTGCACCTTCTGTGTGATAGGTTCTAGAGATACAAAGACAAAAAATGGAACAGTCTTTGACTGGGAGAACTACAAACACTTTTTTCTCTGTCCATAGCAGATGTCCATTGGTTCTACTCTGATATGGGAAAATATAATGTGTTTTTCTCCCTTAGTAAGGCCCCTATCACCATATGTAGTAGTGCACTAGGCCTGATACAAACTTATCTCTATTCTCTTCAGTTTATTTCACAGGATCTGAATTGGGTAGGACCTCAGGGGTAATCTAGTCCTCCCAAAGCAGGCTCTTCAGCATCCCCAACAAGTTGCCATCCAACCTCTGCTTTGTGGAAAGGAATTGGGTGGTGATCAATGAATATACAGGGAAGACTCCTCCCAAGGCAATCCATTCTACTTTTGAGTAGCACTAATTGTTAGGAAGTTTCCCCTTACATGAAGTCTATATCTGTCTCTACAATATCTACTTATTCTTGGCTTGGGAATACCTTGGAAGGAAGTCTTCCCCACCCCACCCCACCCCCGATAAAAACATCAGAGACAGAGACAGAGAGAGCGTGCATTTATTAAGTATTTTCTATGTGCCAGGTACCAAGCTAATTGCTGGGCACACATATTTGAGTGAGAGAGACAGAGATAGAGACACAGAAACACAGACAGAGAATGGATGGATGGATGGATGGATGGATGAATGAATGAGAGTGAGATACTTCTCATTCTCAAGGAGCTTACATTCCAATGGAGAAAGACTACACATAAAAGAGAATTAGAAAGCAAGGGGAAGTGTGGAAAAATAGAAGGGTACCCACAAAGGGCCATGGTAGAAAAAGCCAGAATATCAGGAGTAGAGTGGGGAAGTGAGAATGGGCTTTTTTCATAGTGGTCCCTAACAAGAACTCAGCAGAGGAGGAACCATAGTGGTAGAGGCATGTTGGGAGGGGGCATGGGGGAGGCTGTTGGCATGGTTGTAGAAGAGGCTGGAGAAACAGTCAGGAGTGGTTCTAGAGCTTTCCATCCCACTAGAGCTAACTACCCAGGTGGAATTCTGAGCCATAAAATCCTACCTATTGTCTTTTATCTGACCTCCTTGAAATCTGCTTTCCTCAGAACTGGGATGCATATCCGTTGATGACTGGCTTACCACTCCTCTATTAAAAATTCTAAGATAATGTAGTCACATCCTTCCATGAATTCCAATAATTTTTCCCTCAGCAACAAATTCTTACTTATTAGTTAGAATCAAGTTCAGAATAGCAGTTACCTTCATCACTCTCTACATGATTTGTTTTTGTTTTTGTTTTTGTTTTTGCTGGGCAATTGGGGTTAAGTGACTTGCCCACGGTCACACAGCTAGTAAGTGTTAAGTGTCTGAGGTTGGACTTGAACTCAGGTCCTCCTGAATCCAGGACTGGTGCTCTATCTACTGCACCACCTAGCTGCCCCACTCTCTACATGATTTTGAAGAATGAAATTAGCCTTAAGGCAATTCCAGAATTTATTAATTGTTCTGCCTTTAGGGAGGGAAGGAAAGGGAGAAGGAGGTGTGTGTGTGTGTGTGTGTGTGTGTGTGTGTGTGTGTGTGTGTGTGTGTGTGTGTGTGTGTGAGAGAGAGAGAGAGAGAGAGAGAGAGAGAGAGAGAGAGAGAGAGAGAGAGAGAGATTGATCCAACAATACATTTCCCATCACAAAAAAATCATATCTCCATGTCATGTTTGTAATTTCTTTCCTAACACACTTATCTATTTTCTTCTATCCAGGTAGTTTGTATTATACTCCTGTAACAATATCAATTCAGAGTCTTCCTTCATCTTCCCTTATCTGTCTTTTCTTTCCATTTCTACACATCTTTTAAAACTCTAAGTTGGTAAAAAAAAAAAAAAGTCCCTGTCCATCAATCTAGTTTCTCTCCACAATATTTTCCCCCTGCCAGTTCATGGGTTTCCTCCCAAGAGTATATTTTATTTGTGGGGGCAGGAAGGTGGTGGATAAAGCACTGACCCTGGATTCAGGAGGACCTAAGTTCAAATCCAGCCTCAGACACTTGACACTTACTAGCTGTGTGACCCTGGCTAAGTCACTTAACCCTCATTGCCTCACCAAAAAAAAAAAAAAAGGTATATTTTATTTGTATAAAATACTGTTCCATCACTCCTTTGATCTTTTTTTGTTCCTTTGGAATAAGTATAGCCTTTCAGAACCATACTTCGTTCATCATAGGAAGTATCAGTGATACTTATCCTTTACTTCTTGACAGCGCACCTTGTTCATTATCAGTACCTTGGACAGGGGATATAGACATTATGAGACCATGGCTTTTATTGTTGGCTTTCCTCTTGGGCACTCTATTCTATGGCTTATTGGTTTTCTTTCTTGATTTTAAACTTTGGGGGAGGGGCAGGGCAGTGAGGGTTAAGTGACTTGTCCAGGGTCACACAGCTAGTAAGTGTCAAGTGTCTGAGGCCAGATTTGAACTCAGGTCCTCCTGAATCCAGGGCAGATGCTTTATCCACTGTACCACCTAGCTGCCCCCTCTTTTTTTTTTTTTTGCCCCCTCTTGATTTTACACTTGTATCTGGTTTGGGAGATATACCTTGATAATGTCTCATTATCTTTCTACTTCGAATTAAAGTCATTTTGATTAGATTCACATCTCCAGGAAAAATCTTTGTAACTATCTCTGGTTAGGCTCACTCCATTCTGAGCCGAGAACCTATCATTCCTCTATCTATTTATGAAGAAAACTTGGTTCTGTCATTGAATTACACCATGTTATAGTTTCTGCTTGTTTGTAAACAGATGATGAGAAGTAGTGTGGCACAGGTGGTAAAGACATGAGCTTGAGCCTTTACTTGGACACAACCTGGTTGTGTGACTGACCATAGGCAAGACTCCCAACCTCTTAAAGCCACTGGCAACTCTCTAAGACTAGAAGGTGCTGATCTGGGGCAATGAGTAGTGAGCAGGCATGAGTTTGAGTTATTATCATCTTGCAGGAGCATGAGTTTCTGGACACCATGAAGTCCAGGAGAACAGCTGGGAAGGAAATAAACTTTTTATTTTCTTTTGGACATTTAAGGTTTTTTGTTTTGTTTTGTTTTTTAGTGAGGCAATTGGGGTTAAGTGACTTGCCCAGGGTCACACAGCTAGTAAGTGTTAAGTGTCTGAGGCCAGATTTGAACTCAGGGCCTCCTGACTCCAGGGCTGGTGCTCTATCCACTGTGCCACCTAGCTGCTCCAACATTTAAGTTTTAAAAAATTGGTATGGAGGGAATTTTCTTACCAGAAGTTTCCCAATCATTAACATCATGGATCTGGACCAAAAAAAAAGTGTTTGGGAGGGAGGAGAAGAAGGGTTAGTGGAAATAATACTTTCCCAGCCTTTTTTTGGGGGGGGGCAGGGCAACGGGGTTTAAGTGACTTGCCCAGGGTCACACAGTGTCAAGCGTCTGAGGCCAGATTTGAACTCAGGTCCTCCTGAATCCAGGCCCGGTGCTGTATCCACTGCGCCATCTAGCTGCTCCCCCCAGCCTTTTGAATGATGGTGAGATATCCTGTATTGAGAGCTTTATGAAAGGATACCCAATAAGAAAGAATAATTAATGGAGTGATGTTAATAGTATTATAATAAATGCAGTCTCCTGATTTTTGTTCAGCTGTGTCTTTGGAAACTGTATCACAAAGCAGAAACTTCAAAGAGCAAATTAACATCCCCATGTACCGTTTTGGTTGCCTCAAAGCTTACAGCTTCATCTTTGTTGTAAGAGTTAATTAATGCCAAGCTGGAAGGAAGTCTGCTGTGAAGTGACACAGAGATGTCCCCATTTAGCTATGTTCAGTTCTCTCTCTCTCCATACATATATATGTATGTATGTACATATGTAGGTATATACATATGTGTATGCATATGTATGTGTGTGCACATCTATATATCTATCTATCTATCTATCTATCTATCTATCTATCTATCTATCTATCTATCTATCTATCTGGGCAATGAGGGTTAAGTGACTTGCCCAGGGTCACACAGCTAGTAAATGTCAAGTGTCTGAGGCTGGATTTGAACTCAGGTCCTCCTGAATCCAGGGCCGGTGCTCTATCCACTGTACCACCTAGCTGCCCCGGTTCAGTATTTTTATCATTTTCACAAGTACGAGTTCGAAGAGGCACAGCTAAGCATCTACATGGACACTGGTTTATAAATGAGATCCAGATGTTATTATCTGTGTTGCTAACAGTGTATGTCTCTGTGATCTGGCTAAAGTCATTTAGCTATGCTTGGCCTTAGCTTCATTTATAAAGTAGAGAAGACACTATTTCACCTACACAAATTAGAGGGCTTTGTTGATGATCAAGGGATTAGAGGTCATGATTTGGGGTTTGAGGTTTCAAAGAAGGAGAGGTAAAAGAATAGCAAGAGATTGTGATCAGTTAAGGGAATGCAGCATTCACAAACATGAAAATGGTACATTTGTGGGTCATGGCAAGATTGAGGGTATGAGAGCAGCTAGGTGGCTCAGTGGATAAAGCACTGGTCCTGGATTCAGGAAGACCAGAGTTCAAATCTGGCCTCAGACACGTGACACTTTTTTTTTTTTTTTGCGGGGCAACAGGGGTTAAGTGACTTGCCCAGGGTCACACAGCTAGTAAGTGTCAAGTGTCTGAGGTCGGATTTGAACTCAGGTCTTCCTGAATCCAGGGCCAAGACACGTGATACTTAGTAGCTGTGTGACCCTGGGCAAGTCACTTAACCCTCATTCCCTGCCAAAATTAAAAAAAAAGTTTGAGGGTATGATGTGCTTTATGTGTCTGAGAAGGAGTGCAGGAATAGTTATGTGAAATGAGTTAGTTGAACTGTGAGGGAAAAGTGTTTGAGAAAGTATCAATATATATAGTCAGTCCTCAACATTTGCCAATTTAACTTTTGAGACTTGCAAACATTTGTATGATTTTATTAGTAACCTCCTTTTCACTCTCCTTTTGGCAACCATGCACATTTGGGGCTATTCACTATAGAGAAAAAAATGAAAGGTGCAATGTGTGCAAGTTTGTGGAGCCATTGGTATACTACTAGGTGATTCACTGGTCTTGTTCACCTACAGAAGTAGAGTAGAGAGCTCTCTGCCCATTCTTTGTAGATTTTCAGTGTTTGCCTTTAAAACTCAAATTTTATGTTGCAATTATGCCCTCAAAGTATAGTGAAAGTCCTTTTGACTCTAAGGTGATGTCAAGACCTCAGCAGTCTTGATGTTTTTTTTTTTTTTTTTTTTTTGCAGGGCAATGAGGGTTAAGTGACTTGCCCAGGGTCACACAGCTAGGAAGTATCAAGTGTCTGAATCCGGATTTGAACTCGGGTCCTCCCAAATCCACGGCTGGTGCTTTATCCACTGTGCCACCTAGCTGCCCCTTCTTGATGTCTTTTGATAGCAGTGACTAAAGTCCCAGCAACCTCTCCTTCGGTTTTCAGAGGATGGCTAATGGAGAGAGGTTTACAGCAGTACAGTACAGTGGCCTCACACTGCCATTTGACACAGTGAAAGGTAACAGGTGAAAAGATGTTATTTTTAAGAATTTTATTTGCTCTACAATATTTATGGTACTAGGGACAGCTAGATGGCACAGTGGATAGGCTGCTGGACCTGGAGTCAGGAAGACCTGAGTTCAAAACTGGCCTTAGACACTGACTAGCTGTATGACCCTAAGCAAGTCACTTAAACCTGTTTGCCTCAGTTTCCTCATCTGTAAAAATGAGCTGGACAACAATACAATGATCCAAGACAATCCCAAAGGACTATTGATGAAACATACTATCTACCTCCAAGGAAAGAACTGATATTGATGGAACAGACTAAAGCTGCTATTTTTCATTTTCTTTCACTTTTTTCTTTTAATTAAGTTTTCTTGTACAAAATGACAAATATGGTAATATTTTACATAATCATACATGTATAACCCATATCTGATTGTTTGTTGCCTCAGGGAGGAGGGAGGGGAGAGAGGGAAAGAGAGATAAAACATTGGAACCCAAGACTATAAATAAAAATGTTTATTATTTTTAAAAAAATGAGCTGGAGAAAGAAATGGCAAATCACTCCAGTATCTCTGGCAAGAAAATCTCAAAAGGGGTCACAAAGGGTTGGACAGGCTTGAAACGACTGAAAAACAACAACAAATTTATGATACTGTAGATTTCATGTGTTGTGAAAAGCGAATATTGTCTGAAATCAGTGTTTGTTTTTTAATTGAGATGTCAGCACAAAAGGTCACGGAATTCTAGGAAATTACTAACAAGAAAAATGATTTGCATGTTACCGATTTTATTTTGTGTACTGCATTTTATGGGTTATTTCATGGTTACTGTGTTAGGAAAAGTGCATATTATCAGAATTAATGTTTTATTGTAAAGAATTGTATGCACATAAGTGTATTTTCAGCAATCTCTAGCAAAAGATTACAGGTTTTGGTGGTCAGGGAACCTAACCCCGTATTTCCCATAGATTCACACCATTTTCTAGGAACATTACCCCTGTGAAAGTTGAGGATTGGCTGTACATGTTCACATATGCTGGCATGAGGGCAGGAGTGGAGGAGGAGAGAAAACTATGATGGCCAAATCCAGTGACCTTTTCTCCTCCTCCTTAAGCTCTCTGCAGACGTTGACATTCTCCGTCTCCCTCTCTTCCTTTATACTCTTCTCTCTAGGTTTTCAGGATATTACTTTCTCCTAGTTCTCCTTCTCCCTATCCGATTACTCCTTCCCTGTCCCCTTTGCTGGATCTTTCTCCATGTTATACCTGCTAACCACGAGTATTGAGTATCGTACCGTGGACCTTCTCTTCTATTCTGTTTCACTTGGTGATCTCATCTGCTCCCATAGATTTAATTATCATCTCTATACTAATGATTCTCAGACTTACTTATCCAACCCTAACCTCTGGTCTTTCATCTCCAGTTGCCTATGAGACATTTCAAACTGTTGTGTACTGTAGACATCTTAAATGCAACCTGTTCAAACTAAACTCATTATTTTTGCCCCAAACTATCCCCCATTCCTAACCTCCTGATTACTGTTGAGGTTATCATTATCTTCGCAGTAACCCAGGCTTACAACCCAGGTATGATACCCAGATATCATCCTCGATTCCTCACTCTCTCACCCCCTAAATCCAATCTGTTGCCAAATTCTGTTGATTGTACCTTTGCAACATCTCTCATGTATCCCTCCTTATCTCTTCTGACACTCCTACCATCCTACCTCACACCTCATACCTCGTGCTTGTACTACTGCAATAGCCTGCTGTTGGTCTGCCTGCTACAAGCCTCTCCCCATTCCAATTTATCCTCCTCTCAACTGTCAAAGTGATCTTTCTAAAGTATGTCTGACCATCTCACACCACTCCTCCAGTGGCTCCTTATTGTCTGTAGGATAAAATATGAAATCCTTTGTTTAACTATCAAAGCACTTCATAACCTGAAACCCCCTTCCCCACCTCCACCCCCTTCTCCTTGGATGTTACACCTCTCCTTTCCCAAAATGCTGTGTAAGTTAGTGATTCAATGACACTGGCCTCCTTACTGTTCTCCAGATGAAATACTCCATCTCCAGAATCCAGGCATTTTCATTGTCTGTCCTCCATGCTTACTTACAGTATTCTCTCTCATCATCTCTGCCCCCCCTTTTATTTTCTTCCAGTCCTAACTAAAATCCTGCCTTCTACAAAGCCTTCTCTCTCTTGATTGTCTCCAATTTATACCATATATAACTTGTTTGTACATCATTGTCTACATGTAGTGTCCCTCATTAAACTGTGAGCTCCATGAAGCAAGGAAATAGCATTTATTAAGCACCTAGGTGACTCACTTGTTAGAGTGCTGGGCCTGGAGTCAAGAAGAACTGTGTTCAAATCAGCCTCAGATACTAACTAGCTCTGTGACCCCGGGCAAGTCACTTAACCTCTGTTTGTCTTAATCCTCTGAAGAAGGAAATAGCAAACTGCTTCAGTGTCTTTGCCAATAAAATCCCATGAACAATATGGCACATGGGGTCATGATGTGTCAGACATGACTGAACAACAACATGTACTAGACACTGTTTATAAATGATCTCTTTTGATCATCAGAACAATCCTTGGAGGATGGTGCTATTATTATCCCCATTTTACTGTCAAGGAAACAAACAAAGGCAAACAGAGATTAAGTGACTTGCCCAGGGTCACACAGTTAGTAAATGTGTGAGATCAGATTTGAACTCAGAACTTCTGGCTCCAGAACCACTCTCTACTGTGCCACAGAGCTACTTCTCCCTTGTGAGCAGGAACTATCTTTTGCCTTTCTCTGTATCCCCAGAACTTATGCAGTGCCTGGTACATACTAGGTGCTTTAAAATGTTTCATTTGGGGGCAGCTAGATGGCGCAGTGGTTAAAGCACCGGCTCTGGAGTCAGGAGTACCTGAGTTCAAATCCGGCCTCAGACACTTGACACTTACTAACTGTGTGACCTTGGGCAAGTCACTTAACCCCCATTGCCTGCTCCCCCCCACAAAAAAAAAAGAAAAAGAAAAAAAAATGTTTCATTTGACTGATGAAGTAGCATAAAATCACAGAGTTGGAAGGAATCTCTGAGGTTATCCAGTCCAATCTATAACAAAGAATGATTCCCATCTATAACTTCTCCAGTGGTCATCAAGCCTCTGCTTAATGACTTCCAGGGATGTAGAATTTAGAAAGGCAGCTCATTCTATTTTGGATAACTATTTTGGGGGAAAGTTTTCCTTCTATTGAAACCTGCCTTCTACTTTGTTGTTGTTGTAGTGTTTCAGTCCTGTCTGACTCATTATGATCCCATTTGGGGTTATCTTGGCAAAGACACTGGAGGGGTTTGCCATTTCCTTCTCTGGCTCATTTTACAGATGAGGAAACTGAGGCAGAGTTGAGTGACTTGCCCAGGGTCACACAGCTACTAAGTATCCGAAGCCACATCTGAACTCGGGAAGACTCCAGTGTCAGGTGCTCTATCTATTACACCACCCAACTTCTGGGCAAAAGCAGTACAGGTCAAATCCCTGTTCCCCATATTGAGCCTTCAAATATTAGAAGACAAATACATGTTCCCCTTCCCTCAAGCTTTTTGGGGAACCCACTTCTCTTTTTAATTTTGAACATGTGTACTTCTTCCAACTGATCTTCCTATGGCACGATTCTCACTCCTTTCCTGATTATGGTTACCCTCCTCTGAATAGTCCCTAGTTTGTTAAGGCACCTAGGAAGCTAGGTGCACCTGGAGTCAGAGAGACCTGAATTCAAATTCAGTCTTGGCTGATTTCTGTGTGACCCTGGGTAAGTCACTTAACCTCTGTCTGCCTCAGTTATCTCATTTGTGCAATGGGGCTAATAATAGCAATACCCTTCCAGGGTGGTTGTGAAGAAAAAATGAGATATTTGACAAACCTTAGAGGACTATAAAATGCTAGTTATAATGATAATTGTTGTTATTAAAATGGGATAGCAAGATTTTGAGCACAGCGCTACAGAGACAGTCTGACTCAGTGTGGCTGCACCAAGACTATCACTTGCCTGGTTCTGGATACAAGTGTCTCTAAGGCACCTGAAATCACATTAACTTTTTTGGCAGTCATGTCACATTGTTGACTCATGTCTAACTAAAACCCTTAGGTCTTTTGAAAACACACAGAATACTTTATAGCTTCATCTCTTATACTTGAACAGTCTTTTTTTTTTTAACCCAAGCTCAGGAATCTATATTTATCCCTATTCGATTTCACCTTGTTAGCTTTAGCCTATTAAGATTTTTTGGCTCTTAATTTTGTCATCTAGTGTATTATTATTTCCCCCAGCTGTGTGTCCAAACTTTATTGCAAATAGGGGAGAAACGATGAAGAAATAACTTATTTTCCTTTGTGGCTGAGCTGACTCGGCTAAGAAATGGGGGGGTATTGAAATACACCTCATTTCCTTATATCTAGACACTCAATTAGTCAAGAAGCATTTCTTACATTTCTTATGCACTTACTATGTGCCAGGCATTGTGCTGATTGCTGGGGATACAAAGAAAGGTAAAAACGCAGTTTCTGCCCTCAAGGAGCTTGAAGTCTAATGGGGGAGAAGGGATAAAAATAACTGTACATATAAATTATATACTGCAAATGGTAATCTCAGAGCAGCTGAGGAGTGGGGGAAGAAGACCAGGAAAGTATTCTTGCAGAAATGGGACTGGGGACAAGACTTAAAGAAAGCTGGGGAATTCAAGAGGCAGATGTGAGTAGGCAGAACATTCCAGGCATGGGGGACATCCAGTGAAAAGACATATACAAGGAAAGGCAATTGTCTCTGATTGTACTGTGTGGAGGGGGTAAAGTATAAGAAAATTGCAAAGGTAGGAAGGGACCAGGTTGTGAAGAATTTTAAAAGCCAATCAACCCGGAGTCAGGGAAGACTTGAGTTCAAATCCGGCTTCAGACACTTACCAGTTGTGTGACTCTGGACAAGTCACTTAACTCTAATTGCCTCTGAATTTTTTTAAAAATCGGCTAATCAAAGAATGTTACATTTGATCCTAGAGTTGATAGAGAATCAGAAGATAATGTGGTCAGACCTAAGCTTTAGGAAAATCACTGTGGAAACTGAATGAAGGTTAAATTGGAGCAGAGTACGGAGAGACTTGAGGCTGGGAGGCTAACCAGAAAAGCTATTGTAATGGTCCAAGAGTGAGAAGAAAAGGGCCTGAATCATGGTGGCAGTTGTGGAAGTTAGAGAGCCTAAGATTTATGAGAAATATTAGGAAAATAGAAATGATAATCTTGACTATTAATTGGCTATGTGCAAGAGAGAAGTCAAAGATAACAATGAAATTGTGAACCTGGGAGGATGGAGAAGCCCTTGATAGTAATAAAGAAGTTTGGAAGAAGAAAAAGTTGAGGGGAAAGATAATGAGTTCTCTTTTGGATGTGTTGAGTTTAAGATACGTGAGAAACATCCAGTTTGAATAGCTTGCATTTATATAGCACTTTAAGGTTTGCAAAATGCTTTAAAAATAGTCATTCATTTTATCTTCACCACAACTTGGCAGATAGATGTTATTATTATCTCCATTTTACAGATGAGGAAACTGAGGCAGACAAAAATTAAGTGACTTACACAGGGTCACGCCTCTGGCAAGTGTCTGAGGCCAAATTTCTGACTCTAGGTCTAGCATTCTAACCACTTGGCATCACCTAGCTGCTTTTTAAGATGTTGGAAAGGTCAAAGTTATTGGTAAATTAAAACAGGAGCTCAGAAGAGAGGTTAGGATTAGATACATATATCCAAGCATAGAGATGATAATGGAACCCATGGGAACTGAGGAGATCATTAAACCAAGCCCTAGGACTCTGGCCAACTACTTCCTTGACCATTGGGCAGGCTCAGGAACTCACCACCTTCCTACTTTGTCTTCCCTACCCTTCTCCCCAGTTTTCCACCTCTTGCTTAGGAATTGATAATCCAAGTCAACATTGCCATTGCCACTGTTAAGAGTGTGACAATATCTTGCCCTATATCTGCACCTACAATCCTAGAAATTATTTTGTGTATGTTCAATTTTCTATGCTCATATTGCTTCTTCTCAGTAGAATGTGAGTCCTTTGAGTGCCAAGACTGTCTCATTTATTTTTCTGTTTAGCCACATTGCCGAGCACAGTATCTAGTACTTAATAAATTCTTGTTAAACTAAATTGAACTGCAAATTTAATAAATATGCCACCTGTACTTTCATCAAAGTCATTGACTTAAAAAATAAAAGTTTGGGGCAGCTAGATGGCATAGGGGATAAAGCACCAGCCCTGGATTCAGGAGGATCTGAGTTCAAATCCAGCCTCAGACACTTGATACTTACTAGCTGTGTGACTCTGGGCAAGTCACTTAACCCTTATTGTCCTGCAAAAAAGGAAGGAAGGAAGGAAAGAAAGAACAGACATGAATAGTATGGGACCAAGGACAGAACTTTGACAGCCTCCTAGAGATTTCAGAATACCCTGACTTTAATCCTTTAGCATTCTGTATCCAGGTGGTCACCCGCTTCCAAGTCCATTCAACTTGACTGTCACCCAGTTCATATCTTCCCATGTTGCCCTCAAAGACATAATAAGAATTTGACAAATGCTTTGCTGAAACCTATATTTTTATTCAAATTCACAAATATTTATTAAATTTTTAGGTGCTAGGGATACAAGAAGAAATTACTTAGTCCTTGTCCTCAAAGTGCTTAAAATGTGGTTGGTCTATAGCAGTCTATAGACAGTCTAATAAACAAAGGTTGATTAGTCTAGTAATGCTTGTAAAGGAAAAAAGGTAAAAAAGCATTGTATTGTAACGATTGGAGTGACGCCACCGGCTGGAGGGTGACTGTAGGAAAGCTCCGCCATGAGGAGAAGGTGTCTGAGGGCAAGCCATGCGGTCAGGTCCTTGGCATCAGAAAGTGACGTTTGCTCATGGGTGCTATCTATCAAAGCTGCCAGCCAATTAGCTTGGAGCTGTATGTGCATGTGAGGGGGGGACGTTCCTAGCTTCACAGGAGGCATTGGGTCCTTGTTGTTCCTGACCTCACCATGGTGGGTCAGATGATGGGGTCTCTTAGAAATACTTAGAATTTTACCTTTCTCAGGGTCACACAGGTCTTAAGTGCTAAGTGTCTGAGGCCAGATTTGAACTCAGGTCCTCCTGAATCCAGGGCTGGTGCTCTATCCACTGTACCACCTAGCTGCCCCTTTTTTAAATTCTTTTTTTTGGGGGGGGGTGAGGCAATAGGGGTTAAGTGACTTGCCCAGGGTCACACAGCTAGTAAGTTGTCAAGTGTCTGAGGCCGGATTTGAACTCAGGTCCTCCTGACTCCAGGGCGGGTGCTCTATCTACTGTGCCATGTAGCTGCCCTCCTAATGCTCTTTAATAAATACTTAAACACTTAAATACTCTTGCTAAAGCTTATAATTTATTGGCGACCACTCATTAGATTTTAGATAGTATAGCTAGAATTTTAGCCCTTACAATATGAACAAGGTTATACCAGTGTTGCTTATTGATATAGTACTAATGCTATTTTATTTTGTTATTTTAAAAGTGTAGGGGAAGTTAAGAAAAATGTAGGATGTTTTAACCAATTATTTTCCTCCCCTGCCTTTCTCTTTAGTAATGAAAAAAATGGCAGAATTTGAACTCCCATATGTGAGTCTTCAAAGTACAGAAGTGGAAAACTGTAAGGTTGGACTTAGAAAGTGGTGAGTACAATAATATAATTATGCACTACTCTACAGCATGGAGATAGCTGAGGAAATCTTTATATAATTGTGATAGAATTGACCTTAGAAAACATCTCGTCCAACTTCTTCGTTTTAAAGATGAGGAAACTGAGGCTTACGGAGATGTAAGTGACGTATCCAAGGTCACACTAGTAGTAGGTTAGTGTAGCTGGGTTGTAAAGTATATAGAGAGGAGTAAAGGATGAGAAAACTGTAAAGGTAGGAAGGGACCAGGTTTTGAAGGATAAACACAAACTGAGGACTTTATATTGGATCTTGGAGATAATACAGACCCACTGGCATTTATTGAGGAAGGGGACACTCAAAAAAAGGAAAGAAGGGAAATTGACATGGTCAGATAATTAAAGGGTGATTTTTTTTGAGGCAATTGATCTTAAGTGACTTGCCCAGGGTCACACAGCTAGTAAGTGTCTGAGACCAGATTTGAATATAGGTCTTCCTGACCTCAGGGTTGGTGATTCACCACTTAACTGTCCCAGGGGTGATAAGAGGTCATTGGTGTCTTTGGAAAGAGTAGTTTCACTTGAATGATGAGGTCAGAAGTCAGATTGCAGAGAGTTAAAAGCAAATGAGAGCAAAGGAATTTCATAGACAATTAAAAAAAAAACAGTTTAGCCAAGAAGATAAGGAGAGCTATAGGATGATGGTGGGCATGATCAGATCAAGTGACACTAATTTAGGAATTTTGAAGGCATCAGGGAAAGAGCCAGTAATAGGAAGAGATTGAAGATTAGAGATAGAAACTAGGGATGGTAGTGGGGAATATATGCTTGGGAAGATCAGAGAGGATGAGACCAATGGTGCATGTAGGTTTTGGAAGGAGAAGGGCTACTTCTTCAGGTGAATTAGAAATGAAGGAAGAGATAGTAGGGGAAGATACCTGAAGGATGTGAGATGAGAAAGAGAGATGAAAAGGGAGCTCTCAGCAAATGTCCTCCATTTTTTTCAATGGGATATGAAATGAGGTCAATATACCCATGTTTTATTGCTTTCTTCTGTTGTGTTTTTAATTGTCTGGTCTTTATGAATGGTTGTTCCTCTAAAGAAGCATGCAAATGTTATAGCCCTTAATGAGCATACTTCAAAGAACTGGGGGAGGGCTGCATGTCTTTCCTCTGAGAACCAGGTAACCGAAGTGCAAAGAAGTTCATTACCAGAGGTCTGGCCATCATCAGGTGTTATGACATCTGGGATATTGTTAGCAAGTGAAACCTAGCTAATGAAACAGTTTACTAACGTAAAGGGACTATTGCTACCTGCACCCATAGAAGAGGCATCCTCATCTGGAAATGGTAGATTCTTGAAGAACTGAAATAATTTGGTTTTCAATGAACTCCTGTTACTGCTTGGCAGGGTGAAAGGGTTAGACCTGTGATTTGATTGGTCTACAAGTAGTAGTTCTCAAACTTTTTGGTCTCATACCCACCTTACACTTTTAAAAGTTCTTGAGGCAAGGGGCAGCTAGGTGGTGCAGTGGATAGAGCCAAAACAAACAAACAAACAATGTTATTGGGGCCTTCAAACAGCTTTTGGTTTTGTGGGTTACAAGCAAATATTTACTATATTAGAAATTAAAATATCTTTTTTTTTTTTTTTGGTGAGTCAATTTGGGGTTAAGTGACTTGCCCAGGGTCACACAGCTAGTAAGTGTCAAGTGTCTGAGGCCGGATTTGAACTCAGGTCCTCCTGACTCCAGGGTCAGTGCTTTATCCACTGCGCCACCTAGCTGCCCCAAAATATCTTAGTATTATTGTGAAAATAGTTTTGACTTTATGGATCTCCCAAAAAGGGACTCTGGCACCACACTTTGAGACCCTTTGGTCTAGGGAATATCCCAGGAAGAAATCTCCAATGCAGACCAGCAATTGCCTTGCCATTTGTAAAATTAGCATCACCTGGGGAACAGACAAGGGACTTTCCCAGGACCACAAGGTCAGTACATACTATGAAGGCTGACTCTCTATCCACTATAGCACACCGCCTCTCCTTACTGAATATCAACATCAATAAAAAACCACTTTTGGAGTTATGTCTCTCGAAAGGGAAAGGGGAAATAAATGTATTTGGATAGGGAGGACCTGGATACAAATTTAGGCTCAGACACTTAGTATTTTTTTTTTCTTAGTGAGGCAATTGGGGTTAAGTGACTTGTCCAGGGTCACACAGCTAGTAAGTGTTAAGTGTCTGAGGCTGGATTTGAACTCAGGTACTCCTGACTCCAGGGCCAGTGCTCTATCCGCTGCACCACCTAGCTGCCCCAGACACTTACTATTTATATGTTCACTTCACCTGTCTGGGTTGTAACTTTCTTTAGCTGTAAAATGAGGGCATTGGACTAGATTGTTATCACCATCATCGCCATTGTCATCGATGATAATAGTAGCTAGCATTTATATAGTATTTTAAGGTTTTCAAAGTGCTTCCAAATATTATCTCACTTTATCTTCACAATTGTGTTGGGAGGTAGGTGGTATCATTAACCTCATTTTACAGAGGAAGAAACTTGGGGAGACAGTGGTTAAGTGACTTACCCAGGGTCACACAGCTAGTAAGCCTATAAGGTCAGATTTGAATTCAGGTCTATCATGACTTGAGGTCTGTTACTCTAACTACTGTACTACCTAACTACCTATAAGGTTCCCTGTAGTTCTAAATGAATGATCCTTTAAGCCTAACCCTTATTTCCAGTCATTACCTTTCTTATTTTTGCAACTTTAAATTGTATTTGGATGAACAAGATGGAAATATTGCTTCATTTTTCAAAAGTCTAGATTATCTCTTCAGGAAGACTGTCTGGGAGGTCATAGCTTCTCTCCAATCTCCCTTTTTTCCCCCCCTCACTACCATCCCCCAATCCCTATCCACCTATTCCTCAATTTGATTTTTGATTTAGGAAGCAATTATTCCACTGTATTCTTAGATTGACTGTTGCTCTCCAATAGCCAAGTTTTAGAAATTAATTTATTGCTTTTGAATTATTCAGGTATATGGATCCATCCCTTGACTCCATGCTCATGGACTGCCGAACTGCGGTCAATTTGCTGTATGGACAGGTAAAAGGACATCGTCAGTCTGGGTTTCTGGATACTATAAGGGCTACTTTAACACACACTAGTCAGTCATTAAGCACTTATTAGTGCCTACTATGTGCCAGACACTATGATAAATGCTGGGGGCACAAAGCAAGGCAAAATCCCAACAATCCTTACCCTCAAGGAACTTACAGTCTAATGGAAGAAAACAACATGCAAACAACAATGTACAAAGAAAATAGATGCAGCACAAATTGGGGGTGGTCTCAGAGGGAAGGCACTGAAATGGAGGACAACAGGAGAGGCTTCCTAAGGAAGGAAGGGCTTTAGCTGAGATGTGAAAGAAGTGAGGGAAGCCAAGAGGCAAAGATGAGGAGGAGGAAGAGTACTGAGTGACAGCCAGTGAAAACACTAAGTTTTCAGGAGATGGAGGGTTTCCTGAGAACAACCCACTGGGTGGTAGAGTATGTGGAATGATGTGTGAGAAGAACTGAATAAGGAGGAAGGGACCAGGTTATGAAGGGCTTTGCAAGCTAAACAGAATTTTAGTTCAGAATATTATTATTAGATAATATTTATTTGAGAATATTCTTTAGTAAAGAATACTATTAGATAATATTTATTAGAGAATATTTAGTTTGTAATCAATAAAAGAAAAGATAAACTCAGAAGAAATTGCATAGTTCATTCTTCCCATGCTTTAATAAGAACCTTTATTAAATTTACAATCAGTTCCTCATCACCAAGGCTAGTGGGAGATGAGAGTAAGAGTATAGAAGATGTTGGAAGTGTTATTCCTCAAGCATCATTTGAGCCTTCAAACATCACCTTCTTCCCACTCCCCACACCAAGCAATAATTATCCAACTAAAAGAAAAACTAAAAAAGGCTAAAAGATTACTTGCTTCCAACGCTTCTCTCTTTATCCATCAGCACTTGGTGAAAGTTCTAATAAGCAAAGAAATCACCCAGCAGATGAACTGGGCAATGGAAGGAAGCAAAATCTCTGTGCAATCCACGTTATTAGACCCTAAATAATTAAGGGTTGATTTTAGAGCATGTTCCTTTCTTCCTAATGAATCTTTATTATTGGCAGTCCACTGCTTTGCCCTGTTTTCTATTTTGCTGCCTTCCCTAGTGCCTCCCTTGCACCTGTCCGTCAGATCTCGAGAGGTAGCCATTCATTTTTCCATTGATGCCTAAACCTCGAAGGAAAGTCATGATACCATCTTTGTGGATCTGTGAGAAATGTTTCCCAGTTTTTTGTTGGTTTTTTTTGGTGAGGCAATTGGGATTAAGTGACTTGCCCAGGATCACACAGCTAGTAAGTTGTCAAGTGTCTGAGGCCGAATTTGAACTCAGGTACTCCTGACTCCAGGGCTGGTGTTCTACCCACTGCGCCACCTAGCTGCCCCTATTCCAGTCTTTTTTTAAAAGCCCATATTAATGACAAGATAGCTCTTTTCATGACTTTCAAATAACTGAATGCTCTCTGCTGGCTGTCAACAGTGTCAGCCCACTTTTGTGGCTTGATAGCACAAGAGAAACACTAATAGCACTTGTTTCCTGGTGACTTTTATTTGGTCTGATACTCAATACTTAGTCATACTTGTAGCTTTGAATAAATTAAGGAGGTAGGAGAAGCTGAAGAGCTCAACTGTTGTATCAGTCCTTTAAAAAAAAAAGTTTTCTATTGGAGAATGTATCATAGCAATTAATATTTACAGGGTGCTTTAAAGTTTGCAAAGCTTTTTACAGGTTATCTTTTTTTGATACTCACAAAGGCCCTGGGAGGTAATTGCTAAGAGCATTATTATTCCCATTTTACAGAGGAGAAAACTGAAGCTAAGAGTTGGTCAAGTTAGTCTCATGATTATGCAGGTATTAAATGTCCGAGGTAGGATTTTATTTTTGTTTTTTTTGTTTTTTGTTTTGTTTTGGCGGGGCAATGGGGGTTAAATGACTTGCCCAGGGTCACACAGCTAGTAAGTGTCAAGTGTCTGAGGCCACATTTGAACTCAGATACTCCTGAATCCAGGACCGGTGCTTTATCCACTGCACCACCTAGCCACCCCCCTCCGAGGTAGGATTTTGAGTTAGTTCTTCCTGAGGTTAATGACAGTACTCTGATCTCTAGGTTATACTTCCTCTGATCATCAGCTCTCAATGATCGTTTCCAAAACAACAATCTATTACAAGCAGTAGGGTGGGCTAATGGATGGAGAACTAGACTGTTTATTTACAGATGAAGAAATGGAGGCACAGAAAGATTTAACTGACTGGCTCAAGGTATTGGAACACAAGGTCAAATCTCAGCTTTGCCAAGAGTAAATAAACTCCTGGGCATGTGACTACCTCTCTGGACCTCAGTTTTCTCACCTGAGGGGTCATTTTTGAGTCTTGGACTAGATGAACTCCAAGGGCTTTTCCAGGTCTGAGTTTCTATAGCCAGGAAGTGCTGCTCTGCATGTAGCTCTAGGGTCAATGGGAAGACTTTGAATTCTCCTGCTCATTTCAGGGGAAAGTTACCAAGAGAAAAAGAAGGGATCAGGGCTAGCACAGGGCTTTATCCATAGCAAGCACTAATAAATATTTATTGGGTTGAATCTTAGATGTTAAAACCTGGGACCTGGGCCATCAAATTATCTCTTCAAAGCCCCCCTCAAATATAAGTTAGAATGTCAATTAGGGGGCGGCTAGGTGGCACAGTGGATAAAGCATCGGCCCTGGATTCAGGAGTACCTGAGTTCGAATCTGGCTTCAGACACTTGACACTTACTAGCTGTGTGACCCTGGGCAAGTCACTTAACCCCCATTGCCCCACAAAAAAAAAGTCAATTAAAAGTTTATTTTTTTATTGTTAGCCTATTAGTTTTAAGTTAAATTTATGTAAGACTAGAGATCTTTATAATCAACCTGGAGAGTTTATTTGTGTCCATATGATAGGAAGTAGAACATAATCAAAATTGGAATACCTTTTAAAAGATTGTAGAGGTTTGTAGTTGTTGCATTTAGAAATTTTTTTTAACACATTGTTGGTCATTATTGTGACTTATTTAAATGAGTTCTTAGGAGCGTCCTGCCCTCTCATTAGTCCCCTCTATTTATCGAATTATTCCTATGGGATTTAGAGTTGGCTTTGTGACATGATTGCCACATATAGAATTAAAATATAAAATACTAGTATTTTTTTGTTCAGATGTGTCCAACTCCTCAGGAACCCATGAACCACAGCATGCCAACACTGTCTATGGGATTTTCTTAGTAAAGATACTGGTTTGCCATTTCTTTCCCCAGTGGGTTAAGGCAAACAGAGGTTAAGTGACTTGTTTAGAGGTCATACAGCTAGTAAGTGTCTGAAGCTGAATTTGAATTCATGTCTTCCCGACTCCAGGCCCAGAGCTTTATCCACTGAGTCACCTAGCTGCCTCCCAGTTGTATTATGAATTATTTCTATTTTTCTTCTTTGTAAACTGTGTGTATGAAGCAGAATGAGTAATTATGGTGAATTTTCATTTTATTGTCTCAGAGTCAAAAAGACCTATAGGTTTAAGTTCTATTTCTGACACACACTGGATGTGTGACCCTGGGCAAGTTATTTAATCTGTTAGACATCTCTGATACTGAAGTGATGAAACAGTTGCTGATCTGCATTGGTTGAGGGGGTTTCCTCATTGGCAGTTCTGTACAGCAATGACATTACAGGTCTGGACCAACACACACACACACACACACACACACACACACACACACACACACACACACATTCCTGCCTTTGAAGTTGGAAGACCTGGATTAGATTCCCAGTTCTGCTATATTAACCTGTGTAGCTTCAAACAAATCACTTTCCCTACCTGGGCCTCATCTTCCTCTCCTCTGAAATGAGGGGATTGATCTAAATGGTCTGTGAGGTTCTTTCCAACCCTAAATCTATGGTCCTGAGCAGAGCAGGGTGGGACTGTTGTTATTTTGTTGTTGTTTAGTCATTTCCAAATCTTCATGACCCCATACGAGGTTTTCTTTGGCAGTGTTACTGGAGTGGTTTGTCATTTACTTCTCCAGCTCATTTTACAGATGAGGAAACTGAGGCAAACAGGGTGAAGTGACTTGCCCAGGGTCACACAGCTTGTAAGTGTCTGAGGCCAGATTTTAACTCAGCAAGATGACTCTTCCAAGCCCAGTGCTTTATCCACTGCACCACCCAGCTGCCCTTGTTTACAGATGAAGAAATGGAGACACAGAAAGATTTAACTGACTGGCCCAAGGTTTCACTATAAATGATAAGGAGAGCTGGGCCTAGAATGTTATTGACAGGATGAACTGCGTAAGTAGTAAGGAAAAGAAATGATCTTTTTGGGAAGCAGATAGAAACTGTGTTTATCTTACCTAATGACCTAGTGAGTGAGTGATTCCTCTTAGTAGAAGTGTGTGTTGGCTGTCCAAGCTTTTTCTGGTAAAGCCAACACTTATTTATGAAATGGCTTTGTCATTTTGATGTGCCCAGATAAAAACTGAGGCGATTGAATGGAATTATTAGCCCTTATAGAGGAGTTGACTTAATTTTGTACATGAAATGATATCTGAGCACCAAACAACTAACCTCCACAGAGAAACATGAATAACTAGAAATATTTTGCCTCAAAATCACTGCCTTTCCACCAAGATTATCCTCCGGTCCTAATAATTTGTAATATGTAATATATATATGTATATATGTATACATATATATATAATTATTATAACTAGCACTTATATAGTGATTTAAAATTTGTTGTTCACTTATTTTAGTTATGTTTGATTCTTTGTGACCCCGTTTCTGGTTTTGTTGTTTTTTTTTTTTTAGTGAAGCAATTGGGGTTAAGTGACTTGCCCAGGGTCACACAGCTAGTAAGTGTTAAGTGTCTGAGGCCGGATTTGAACTCAGGTACTCCTGACTCCAGGGCTGGTGCTCTATTCACTGTGCCACCTAGCTGCCCAGTTTCTGGTTTTCTTAGCAAAGATACTGGAGAGGTTTGCTATTTCTTTTTTCAGCTCATTTTACAGTGGAGGAAACTGAGGCAAACAGGGTTAAGTGACTTGCCCAGAGTCACACAGCCAGTAGGTAGCTAAGGCCAAATTTGAACTTGGGTCTTCCTGTCTCTAGGCCTATCATGCTATCCCCTGCACCATGTGAGTTCCTCAGTACCTATATTTTCATCACAAACACCATCTTTTGTCCAGGCTCTCTCTGTTCTGAGAGGTTCATCATTAGAGTTGGCTGTCAGGTGATGAATTTCCCTCCAAGAAAGCTCTCTCTAACAAAGATTGCCAACTGTTCTACAACTTACAGAGTTAGAGAGAACATCTCCAACATGCTTCCCTCAAATGCTTACCAATGTCTGACTTTAGAATGGTGCAAAGTTGTACGTAACACAATGACTTGAATTCTCACTTGAGTATAAATGACTGTTAGAAGCCTCAATCAACATCTGTTGCAGTCTGCAAGGATAGGACACAGGGTCTACAGGGGATAGAGGAAGGTATGACACAGTGGGGCTTACCTTCTATTGGGGGATGATAAAACATATGTGTAAAAGACAAACCATAACAGAAGATAATCACGTATACTGAGTGCCAAGCATGTTATAGAATTTTATAGAGAGATATTATATTCTAATATGGGGTGTCCCAAAAGTCTTAGTTCAATTGTAAGTCGTGACAACTTCCATTCTGTGAGCAGGATTCACTAACATGCTTCTAGGGGAAGCAGTCTTTTATATAAATCTATCCACAGGGGCTGCATATTGGGAATTTGGAAATGAATTATAAAAAGTATTCATTAAACACTGTGTGCCAAGGGCTGTGCTAAATGTTGTAGATACAAATAGAAAACTGAAGGCAGTCCCTGCCCCCAAGTCCTTTGCATTCAAAGGGAATGTTGGCCAGGAATGGGGTATAAATGGTTTGGATGGTTATGGGGATGGGGATGGTGCTTTCTAGGAGGACCATTGTGACAATAATGATTTGATTGGAAGGGGGGCTGTGTTTGATACCATTGCCAAAGGAACATAACAAGGTAACAGGCAAGAGGGTAGCCCGGAAGTAAAGAGGACCACATAAGGGATTTACAAGGTTTGGGGGTAGGGGTACAAACTGGCCAGAGAAGGTGTTCCAAAGCTGAAGGGGAAGACATCTGGCAAGAACAGGCCAGGAGTGGTGGCCCTCACCTGCAATCCTGGCGAGGCTGGGGCTGGAGGATTTTTTTTTTCCCTCTAGTTGGTGGCCCGACTAGAGTCAGCATTTATATATAGGGTGAGGCCATGGTGAGTTTTTGTGGGATGGGGAGCTCCTAGGTTGCCTAAGGAGGGCAAACGCCCATCTCAGAGCAGGTCGAAGCTCCTCTGATGATCAGAATGGAATTGAATCTATGAGTGACCATTGAGCCTCCAACCTGGGAGATTGTCTTTAAAAAAAAAAAAAGAATATGGTAGGGCCTTTTGATGGAGGATATGTAGCAAAGAGGGGCAACTAACATCACCATTTCTCAGCATTGCATCCTTTGAAAGACTTTGCTTTTAGGAAAATTGTTCATTTTTACAATTTAAATTGTTTTCAGGCATTTCAGGAAATTGAAAAAAACTGGGCCAAACCAACACTGGAGCAAAGGAAGGACTTAGAGGCCCTGAGGAAAGCAGGAAACCAGACAAAGGTAAAAACCAACAACAACAACCCTATTTGAATAAGCTTTAGGCAGTTTACCACAATTGAGGCTCTTTCTGGATTTTAATGTATGCAGTATTAAAGAGGGCATTTAAAAAAATTTTTTTTTCTGGGGCAATGGGGGTTAAGTGACTTGTCAAGGGTCACACCGCTAGTAAGTGTCAAGTGTCTGAGGCCACATTTGAACTCAGGTCCTCCTGAATCCAGGGCCGGTGCTTTATACACTGTGCCACCTAGCTGCCCCCTAAAGAGGGCATTTTTAAAAGATGGCAAAAGACCTCTCTTTCACTGACTTTTAGTGTCCTATTATACTGTATTTTTCCACTATTTAAAGCATCAAGGGGCAGCTAGGTGGCACAGTGGATAAAGCGCCGGCCCTAGATTCAGGAGGATCTGAATTCAAATCCAGACTCAGACACTTGATACTTAATAGCTGTGTGACCCTGGGCAAGTCACTTAGCCGTCATTGCCCCACCCCCAAAGCATCAAAAAGTATGAGTGGAACTAGTTTTATGTAATAGACCATAGATTTAGAGTAAGAAAGAACCTTAGAGGTGATCCAAACCAATCCCCTCAATTTACAGTTGAAGAAACTGAGGTACAGGGAAGTTAAATGACTTACCCTAGATCACACAGTGTCTGTCTGAGACAGGATTTGAATCCATGGCTTCCTGATTCCAAGTCTGGTGCTCTATCCATTATGCCACACTGATATCATCTGGGAAGCTTGTGTGTAAATCTGATCACCTTTTAAATCAAAGATGGGACCTCATTCTTTATAGGAATCTTATGTGAATCCTGGTGTATACAGAATTCTTTTACCATTCAAGTTAATTACCCCTTGCTTGACCTGTTTTATGGGTTATGATTTTTGTATATGCGTGTGCTTTAAGAAATCCCAATAGAAAAAATGTGCTCATGAAATGGTAACGTATTTTCCAGCCAAGGCTTACTTAATACTGCACAGAGACAGACTTTTCTCTGGGAAGCCTCCAAAGCAAAGCCCTCCAAAATAGGTCAGATTCAGAGAAGGCCTATGTACAGTCCTCTTTCCTTTAGTAACTACAGTTAACTGTTGGGAAACTCCGCAGGTAGCCAGATGGAGAGTCACAAGGAAAAGTCAAAATTCAGGATTCTCTTGAGAGTCTGTAACTGAAATGAGCATATTTTTAACTGCTTTATAAGGATCAATTGAAGAACAATTTGGTGACTAAATGAATTCTGTTCTCCCAGCCTGCTCTGTAAAAGTGATCAACCCTTCCCTCTTTTTAAAAAAAAGTTTGTTTTTATTTATTTTCAAAAGTTTCTTTTATTTCAGATTAATTTCCTTTTAAATTTTTTCAAAAATTTTTATTTTGAATTTAAATAGCAAAATAAAAATCAGTATTTCACATATATAGCAGAACCAAAAAAAAAAAAAGGAATTGTTTTTGGAACAGTGAAATTCCATTTCATGTGGCTTACTTTTTTTTAAGTTTATAATAAATTCAATGCTATTTTTAAAATTGTCTTGCTTGTCTGCGCTTCCTTCAGACTTCCTTCACTTCTTTTCTGTGCATTTTAAAAAATATTCTAATGGCCCTCTTTTTTTTTTTGGTATCACTTTTAGCTCTCCATCTCTTCCCCAGCCCTCTTGACTTAAAACAGAGAAGGAAAAAAAAAACCCAACCCAAACCCTTGCAACAAATAAGCCAAGCCAAGTCAAATAAATCCACATAGTGACCATGTCCAAAAATGTAAGTTTCAGATTCACTTCCAAATCTCTTCTTCCCTACTCAGCAAAACTTTCCTTGTAAAAGATAATTTTAAAAATTAGTTCTGTAAAACCATCCAACACACTGACTGTGTCTGACAATATATCCAACATTCTACACCCATAGTTTCCCACTGCTTCAATTAAAAGAAGAAAATGTCTTTTCTTATCTCTTTGGGTCTACTAAGTTAATCATTTTAATTATGCAATGTTCAGCTTCATTTGTTCTTCCCACGGACATTGTTGTGTTGTTCTTCAGTCATTTTTTCAGTTGTGTCTTACTCTTTGTGACCCCATTTGCGGTTTTCTTGCCATTCCCTTCTCCGGTTCATTTTACAACCATTGTTGTAGTCATTGTGTATATTGTTGCTCTGGTTCTGCTTATTCCACTCTGCATCAGTTTATATGTCTTCCTGTGTTTTCCTGAATTCTTCATCTTCATGTTTCTTACTAAGGACCCTCTTTCTAAAATCATTCTGGATCTGATTAGCTCCAGGTCTCTTTTGGGGGGTTGGGTCATTTTCAGCAGCCTGTGCCAAATAGCAGCCCTGATCCTTGGAGGAGACCTTGAGTACCCATGCCCACACACCTGATGTGGTATCCCCACAGGGAAAGTGGGAGATATCCTGAATATTGAATAAGTTTGAGAAACCCAAACTCATCAAGTCCTAGCCTTCTCTGATTTCAGTTTTCATGCCTCCTGGAAGTGAGGTGAGGGAGAGAAGCTTGAAGAAGAGAAGCCTATGCAAAGCAAAATGCCTGTGGGGACAAGTGGTCACATAGAGAGTATGTAAACCAGCATTTAACAAGCCTCTGGTTTTTCAGCATACCTCATTGCCTCCAACTACCTAAGAGGTATAGGAAAGGCTTACTTCTTTTCTCTCTCTTTCATATACATAAAGGCAGGTACATTCGATTTTTTGAGAGGGAGGAAAGTGGAGATACAAGATAGGGTTCCAAAAGGCTGAACTCACTGGTGATTGAAGGGGGAAGAAAGAAGGGGTTACTAAGAAGAAGGGCAAGAGGGAGAATTCGTGGTTTTTTTTAAATAGGAAAAATATGACATCAGAAAAACAAGGGAGAGAACACTTTTAGCCAATGGGGAAGAAGTATATCTTGAGAGAGATTCCCTGAAAACTATAGATTTTGTAAAGATGTATCCTGAGCAAGGTATATGCTAGGGCCCATCAGTGTAGAAAAAGCAAAGTTTTCTGTTTTGAAATAAAAGTACCATTTGTGTGTGTGTGTGTGTGTGTGTGTGCGTGCGCGCGCACGCGCACACGTGCTTGGGCAGGCTGGGGATACATAATTTATTCATCTTTAATTTAAATTAAATATTTAAATTTACTTTAATTGTCATATTTGCACAGACATGTTAAAGAATATCAGACTTAAACAATTATTAAGTATCTAATGTATACAAAACATTGTTTGCTTGGGGTATCAAGATGAAATAAGATGTGGTCCTTACAACTTAATAGATCCTTCAAAAGCTGAACTTTTCAAATACTATTGTTGTGGGGAAAATAGGGTAGGGGGTTTGGGGTAGGGGTTAGGGGTTCTTAGGAGTTCCTCTTTAAAGAATTATACCCTCTTGCACACAAAACCATTAGAATAAGATAGTTTATTTAGGGGCATGGGAAGGGAAGGGAAACCATGAAAGAAATCCTTGGACTTCTTATGGGGAGAAGGCATGGCACAGAACGTGGCTCTGAGATACCAATCTCCTAGAGCAGGAGACAGGCAGGTACTTTTATAGAGGACTGATAGGGGTGACCATCTGACTGTGGAAAGTTCCCTTAGTGAGGGAGGACCATCTCCCACTGGTGGTGGCTGGAGGAGTTGGGTGAGGGGTGGCTGCAGATCTCTCAAGCCATCTCCTCAGGACACAAAGGCAGCAGCCACACCTAATTTTATCTCTCCAGGGGTGAGGGAGACTATAATGAAGGGTGGGGGTCCCGGAGCTAGCTCCTCTTCGATCTGGTTCCACTTATCTCTTTAGGTGTGTCTGTCCTTTGGATTAGTTTCTCAAGGAGAAGGTTCTTTGATGTGCCCCAGAGAACTCCTGGGGTGCTCTGGGCCCATAACAGTATGACCCAGTGTGCTTTCCACATCTAGACTGTTGTGATCTCTCTCTCTCTCTCTGTCTCTCTCCCCCTCCTTCCCTCCCCCCTTCTCTCTCCAGCACCCCCTTTCTACCTCTGTCTCTCCCGCCCCCTTACCCCCTTATTTACTCCTGCTAAAATTCCATTTCCAAAACTCTGCTTCTTTGTCAAATGATACCACCATCATCTAAAGCACTCCCTCCCTCCCTCCCTCCCCCCTCTCTCCCTCTCTCCCTCTCTCTATGTGTGTAGAATACACAGAAGAAAAACCATGAGTTTAATCTGCATTATTTGCATTTTCTCTGTCACTTTCTTAAATTTGGATAGTCAACAAAACAAAGCATCAAGCCCTGTTTCGAAGCTGATTCTTGAGGTGTAAATACTCCCACTGAAAATTTAACAGTCCAGCTCTTTCAAGCCAGCATGAACCGGGTCCAGCAAATCCCTGCCATGCAGGTATGGGAAAATAAATTAAAATATTCTATTAGCCTAAAGAAATCAAACACTTTCCTCAGTGTAAAACTTCTCCCTCGATTCTCTCAAAAGGCGGAATTTCAATTTAAAAAATGTTTTTCTCCTAAGTTATCCTTGTTTCAAGGGATCTCTATCCATGCCACGGACCTATACCCGTCAGAACTCAAGAAAACAACAATGTTTTTATAAAAACTTGGCAAATGGGCATCTGAGAACTCGTTGGTCCAGCCTGACTCACCTTTATTTGCCTATAAACTTGTCCTCTCGTGTGGTGAAAAATAAGAGGAAGGTGTCAGTTATGAACATATTTTTAAAAATCTATGTTGTTCAGAAGAATAAGGCACTATTACTACAAAATTGCCCAGTGGTACTATTACTTTTTTTTTTTTAGTGAGACAATTGGGGTTAAGTGACTTGCCCAGGGTCACACAGCTAGTAAGTGTTAAGTGTCTGAGGCCGGATTTGAACTCAGGTACTCCTGACTCCAGGGCCGGTGCTCTATCCACTGCGCCACCTAGCTGCCCCTATTACTTCTTATCATTCAAATACATCCATCAACATCACTTACCCTCCATTTTAAATGGTCTCTTATTTATTTTTCCTCCTCTCCTAATAGACAGAGTGCCAAAATCACAGACCTGATTTTGAATCCTACCTCTGAAAGTCACAAACTCTTCTACTTTCTGATCCTCAGTTTCCTCATCTGTAAAATGGGAATAATATCTGTGGTACCCATCTTGCAGGATTGTGGCAAGGCACAAATGAGGTGCTATACAACAAACTTTTTTTTTTTTTAATACACAGCCCTTAAAATAAATAACAGTCATTGTTACTGTTATTCTCATTCTCCTTCGATGCAGTATCTGGAGCTAGTCCAGCAGGTGCAGCACTATGGATACATGCAGCTCGATACTTGTACCTGTGATTACCCAGAACCTGGCTGTGTGGCTACTATGGCAGTGGGCAATGACGAGATCAGCTGTTATATAAAGCTGCCAGGCAATCAGACGCAAGAGGTTAACTTCAAGATGAGCAGAATAAAGTCCTGGCAGGTCACCTTCCTTGTAAGTATCTTCTAGGCAATTTAACTTCAAGCTAAGTGGAAGTTTCCTACTTGTGATTTAAAATCTAGTGCCCTGCCCCCCACTTCCCTACCGAGGCAGATCAGAATAGTGACTTTGGTGTTTCAGAGACGCATCACAGGACTGTGGATTTGAGGGCTGGAAGGGACCTTAGAGGTTGTTTTGACCATTTTACAGTTGTGTAAACCAAGACCTAGAGATGTTCAAGGACTTACTCTCCCTCAAAGCAGACAACAGACTCCCCTGCTACTTTGGGAGGTAGTGAAGCTTCTATGTTGGGTCATCTGAGAAATCTCTCAGTACCCTTCCAGGTACCAACATTGTCTGCTCTCTTCTTGAGGAAGCCTTGTCAGGTTGCATGGCTGACATCTGAAAAAGTAGTTCTCCGAACAGGGTGATGCACAATGTCATCTTTTGTCTTTATTAGGGAACTCTGCTGGAGGAAGAGGATGGTCCCCGGCGAACCCTCAACCAGAACTTGGAGCTCAGGTTTCAGTACAGTGATGGCAACAACAGTTGGCAATGGTTCACCATTTATACCAGACAGGTGAGGATGCAATAGAAGGTGATGGAAATGTCACTTGCTTCACCAGGGTGAATCAAAGAATAACGATTGATTAATAGCTTAAATTTGGTGCCTTAAATGTTTACAAAGAGCTCTATGAACACTACCAACCATACAGAATTATTGAGGAAGGGGGATGGGCAGATTGGACAAGACAATGTTGGTAGAAGAAATCGTTGGTAGGCACAATGGAAAGGAGGCTGGATTTGGGGTCAGAGAAACTGGGGTTTGAATTTTGACTCATCCACATGATACCTATTTGACCTTGGACAAGTCGTTTCATTTATCTGAGCCTCCAGTTCCTCTTTTATAAAACAAGAGGGTTGGATTAGATGATCTTTGAGATGCCTTCTAGGTCTAAATCTATGCTCCTAGAAGTGATATTATTATTCATGATTGCAAATTAAGACACTGAGGCCCAGAGAGTTTGTCAATTGCCCGATGTCACAGAGCCAGGATCGAAACTAAGCATGACTTTCAAACTGAGTTTGTTCATGGCACCATAAGGAGAAGGTGAAGATCCACCTGTTGGTGCCGGTAGTAAGGCTGTGTTTCTGATTTCTAGAGCCTCTTAATTCCCTATAAGCCAGGGAATGAGTTCACTTAATAAAATTTAAGTGATAGAACCAATGTAGTTTCCCTATAAGCCACTGGAATCTTAGACAAACGATATCAAGGGTCAAGTTCGCATTGAATGAAGCAGGACCTTATGGAAGGTTTGATTAGGGGTACATACTGTATTTTGGGCAAATCTTGAAGAGTGTAGGTGTTCACAGGTTACTTGTGGTGGTTGGGCCTAATTTAGGCCCTATGTTGTTGATTTGGTGCTAGAAGGAAATGAGACACTTGTAGGTCTTTCAGCAGTTAACAAAAGGATGCTTCCTTGGTCATAGCATAGAAAAGATATTCAACAAGACCCTAAAGCACTTGGCTCGGGTAGACATGGCCCCCTTGCCTCTATATGGACAGCAGGCCAGGCTGTGGTGATTCTTAAAATGCTGGGAAATCTGCCAAGTTTAAGGGGTCTTGACTCCTTTTTATACCTTCAGAGGACCAGAAAGCTATATCAATATGGCTCAAAGACCACCAGGATGCTCCTCTAAAAGAGGTGTAGCTTGGGCCTAAGCCCACTAGGCTACTCTACACCCTGGGAACAGCTTTGTCGCTTTTCAGGGGGAAAAAACTAACTTCAGAGAGGGGGAAGGGAGATCCTAGACCCTATCCCAGGATTTATACCTAATTTTGGGTCCTTACCTTTTCTTTTCTTTTCCTGAATTTTTTTTTTTTTCAAGGGGGAGAGGGTTATTCTTTCAGGAGAGATTTGAACGAAAACCTGAACAAAACCCTGAATTTGCTGCACTCATTTGCAAAACTTCATGGGAGTTTCCAAAGTTTTGAAAGGCTGTCATGTGGAAGAAGGATTATGCTTGTTATCCTTGGCCCCAGAAGATGAAACTAGGAGCAGTGGAGTGAAAGTAACAGTGAGGTGGCTAGAGGGGGAAATTTCCTAATAATTAATGCTATCCAAAAATCCATTCACTCATCCAACAAACATTTGTGGAATGGACTTTCTTGGAGGTAGTTAATTCCCTGTCATTGGAGGTCTTCTATCAGAGACTGGGTGAGCATTTGGCTGGAATGTCATAGGAGGGTGTTAATGCTTCAGATAGCACTCGGGCCAGATAACCTTCAAAACCTCATCTAAATAAGATTCTACAATCAGGTCAAACTGAAATACTTATTTTAAACCAAGCTTTGAATAAAATATTTTCTAAAAGTAGTGAATCTGATGGAGCTAACACCAAGCCTATATGTTTTCTAAAGCTCTTGAAATAGAACATTAAAAAAATCTTTGGATTGATTTCTACTTGGCTTGTGCCCCTGGTTTTCATACCTCAGTAAGGAGGAATGTCTTTGCCTCCCATGGGACCCAAGCTCTCCTTCTTTCCACTGTTAGCACTGGTCATGGGAGTGAGAAAATATATGCAGAAATGCTTCAAAAAGCATAAAACCCTAGACAAAAATGGATTAAAAAAAAGAAAAAAGGGGATGGGGCTTACCAAAAAGGTGAAATGCTCTCAGGGAATGTGTATGAGGGTCTGCGATGTCCAAATTTGTAGTGCCTTGGAGAGAGATAAAGAGGGACTTTGTAATGAAACCAGTACACTGGAATGCTACAACAGTGGTTACATTTTATTATGATCTTTTAATCCATGGGCAAATGAATTTAGCCACAAAGAAGATTATAACATGTTTTTTCCTTCAAGGATTTAAAATCAGAACCTATTTCCTTTGAAGTGGTGGGGATACTGACACACACTCAAAATTTTATGACTTCAGAAAACTGGCAAGGAACCCCATGATCCTCTGAGCTACCTAAGGGTTGGGACTGTTACTGTCTTTCTTTGTATTCTCAGTGTTTAAGCACGATACCTGGTGAACAATAGGCACTTAATAAATGCTTGGTGACTTGACTCGACCTTAGAAGATCATCTAGGCCAGCCCCATCACTTACTGGAAGAGAAACCTTATATATGCAGAAATCCTCCAAAAAGCATAAAATGCTAGACAAAAATGGAGAGTGTTAAAAACAACAACAAAACCCAAGTAAATGGGTTTACCTAAAAGATGGAATACTCCCAGGGAAAAACCTAGAAAGAAGAGATTTGCCCAAGGTCATGAACTAGTTAGTAACCGAGCTGGGGGTCAAGTCCAGGCAATTCTGATGCCTAGTTCGAGCACTCCTCCCATCATGCTTGTCTGTTTTAGAAGTAGTAGAAACATGGGCATGTGTACTGCCATTACAAATGAAGAGTTGGGCCCTAAATCTTTCCTCAGTCCCTGGGAAGAAATCTTGTTTTAAAATTTCTCCCCTGTAGACATTTGTAATGATTTAGCCCATGGAGTTAGGAACTGGATGTCGTTGAGATTATTGTTATGATAGAGTCCTTATGTCTTTTGAACTCTTCATCACATCTCTTCTTCCAGGTGTGGATCCAAATCTTACGTTAAATGGAAAGTGTTGGGAGGGTTGGGAAGCTGGGGGGGGGAGAGAGTGTTTTCATGTATTATATTCTCATGAAATTAAGGGTGATATTTGAAAAGTAGAGGAAAAAAAAGATTGTCGTGTAGGTGGGTTCAACCTTAATACCTGCAAAGATGTTAAGACAAACAATTTATTTGTAAAACCATGAAAAACTTTAAAAAAGTTTCTATATTTTAGTAAAGGCATTTGGGGCAATGGAGAGCAGGTGGGGAAAATGCTTTGGGGGTAATGGAGGCCTTTTCCTTGTCTTTGAAGTCTAGCACCAGTGATAAAGTTATTTTAGTGTCCAAGGGGTGGCCATATAGGAGGGGGAAGGCAGGTAGGACTGTGTTAGAAAGGATAGTAGAATACTTGAACTGTCCCACTTTTCCTCCCTCCTCTATTCCCTAAAACTGAAAGATTTGTAGCATCCAAACTGTTTTCCCTTGTTCCTGCAATTCCTTTCCTATTTTCTCCCTTTCTCTGTCACTAGGAAGTAGTTCATAATGATAAGGCCAAGAATTACAGTTGTTTTGAGCAAAACAGTAGCGTGTACCTGTGTATACTGTGTATAAGGATAGGGGTATTGGAGTGATACTGAAGAGGTTTGGGTGATGAGAGTGAGAAGGCAGAATGAGGAAACCCCAGGTGTTTTGGAATAAGACCCAGCCTGTACGTGCACCTATGACCAGAAAAGGCTTCTCATGTAACCAGGAAAAATGGATGGATAGCCCATGTGTTACATTGGTATCCATGTAAAGTCACATCTTGAGGAAAGACTCCAAGACCCCCTATGGAGGATTTATGGAAGGAAATGGCCCAGATCCTCAACTCTTTGAATTTTTTTTTTTGGTCGGGGCAATGAAGGTTAAGTGACTTGCCCAGGGTCACACAGCTAGTAAGTGTCAAGTGTCTGAGGTCAGATTTGAACTCAGGTCCTCCTGAATCCAGGGCTGGTGCTTTATCCACTGTGCCACCTAGCTGCCCCCCCACCCCCCGAGTCCCAACTCTTGTGGGTTGTGAGAGAAGAGTATGGCCATTTAATCTAAACCCTTCATCTTATATAAAGAAAGGACATTGGGGCTCAGAGGTAAAGTGATTTGCATAAGGTCACATAGCTATTCTATAGTGGTGGTGATTGAATAGTAGATGGTATGAAGAAAAGTTATGGACACTGACACTATGTATAGCCACTGAGAACTAACAAAAGAAGAAAACAAAAGCTGAAAAATAAATTTCAGTTGGGTAAAAGTAATACCAGTATATTAATATGAAGTGCAATGACTTACCAATAATGCACAATAGGTATTATCTGTGTTGTTAAATAGGTGTCAGATTTAACTTCAAGGGAAGTTTGATTTAATAACAATAGTAAACTAGACGAGATGTGCTGTTTGTTCTTGGTTTTTGGTTCATGTAATGTGGTTGCCTACTCTCACAGCACACTCATCTACATTGTTATAGCTTAAAAAATAAGAAATATTCTTAGGTAGATGGCAGGGAAGTCAGGGGAATTTAAGAAGAAGGGACTCAGCAATGTAAGGTTGGCTGCCTTTTGGTTTGTTGTTGAATTTTTTACTTTATGTATGTGTTTGTAGTTAAGCAAATTTTGGCATGTTTGATATTAAATCAAAGTATTTCTGGAAATTTTAAAAAAGAAAAAATCCCTTCTGGGAAAAATAATATTCAAATTGAGACCAACATCTGTATTGTGGTTCAGAGAGAGGGAGAGAACTCATGGTTTAGTCATTTTATTGAAAGAAAGATTTTATTTATGGGCTTTTTAAATAGGCTTTTTTGCTGAGTTGCTGCTTGAAAAAGATGATATCAGAGAAACTGATGAAACTAGCTGCAGAAAATCCAGAAATGGTAAGTATTTTTCCTCAGGATATTTTTATTTTCATTTGCAAATGATACCACTAGGCTGAACTAGAGTTCAAGGACCAAGGAATCTAGTGAACCAGAAGAGAGGCCCAAGGTACATGGGCCATACACAGATGAGATCTTTCTCCTCCCTCTTTGGAGCTTGTTGGGTACAGCCTTACCAAATGATAAAAAGTCAAAAAAAACTATTTTTAAGATTAACTATGCATTATCTTAAGAGAAAAGTAGGGTTACTTGGTTAGCCTTCCAACATTGTTGTTTAGCCAATTAGTTGTGTTTGACTTTGTGACCCCATTTGGGGTTTTCTTGGCAAAGATACCCAAGTGGTTTGTCATTTCCTTCTTCAGCTCATTTTACAGATGAGGAAACTGAGGCAGACAGGGTTAAATGACTTGCCCAGGATTATATAGCTAGCTAGTGTCTGAGGCCAAATTTGAACTCAAGTCTTCCTGACTCTAGGTCATGTACTCCATCCACTGCACCATCTAGCTGCCCTCCAAATTACATGCTATTTTTTGTGTATAATCATAAACCTAGGTACAAGTTTGTTGTTTTGGTTTTTTTTTACATGGCATGTATGTATAAGGGTCATGTGTCTCCCAAAAGGCTTAAAGGTAGGTCTTTATCTGGAGAGGCAAACTTGCTTCTTAGACTATCTAGGCTTCTGGGGGACCAATATAGATTTCTTTAAAGAGCCCAATTAAAGATAGGTAATAGATGATAGATAATAATAATGATGATAGATAGATAGCTTTTTTTTTTTTTTTTAGTGAGGCAATTGGGGTTAAGTGACTTGCCCAGGGTCACACAGCTAGTAAGTGTTAAGTGTCTGAGGCCGGATTTGAACTCAGGTACTCCTGACTCCAGGGCCGGTGCTCTATCCACTGCGCCACCTAGCTGCCCCAATAGATAGCATTTCTATAGCTCTTACTACAGGCCAGACACTGTGCCAAGTGCTTTAAAAATATTATGTTATTTGATCCTCACAAAAATCCTGGGAAATAGGTGCTATCATTATTCTCATTTTACACATGAGGAAATGAAACAAACAGAGGCTAAGTGCCTTTCCCAAAGTCACATGGAGAGTAAATGTCTGAGGCTTTATTTGAACTCAGGTATCCTTGACTTCAGGCCCAGTGCTCTAACCACTGTACCACATAGATTAGATAGACAGATACATAGATGGATGGGTGGGTGGATGGATGGATGGATGGATGGATGGATAGAAGGGATGAAGGGAAAGAAGGAAGGGAGGGAGGGAGAAAGAGGAAAAAGAAAGAAAGAAATAGAAACATTTTTAAAAGTGTTTATGATGTTCCAGGCACTGTGCATCACTGGAAAGGTTTAAGATCATAAGTACCCTGGAAAGTGCTATAGGAAGGGACAGAGACTTTTGGGCCCCCAAAGTAGAAATGGAAGTGAGTTAGGGGTCCTGTCTTGAGGAAGATCCCACCCCATAGGAATTCGCAGCCACTTGATGTAACTATTGCGCTAAATCAAAAAGCTATTGACTGGATGAAACCTATATGATAAATGCTATTCTCTTTATGTAAAATTAAACTTCAATTTCCTGGCATATACCTCTTATAAAAAGTGTATTAACTCTTACCAAAAGAGATGATACCCAGCTAGGAATAGATCCGTTTAATACAATTTCTTATTTCAATTACTTTGGAATCGATTATTCTGGCATCCATATAATTCTGAACAAAAACATAGTTCAATTTTTTAAAATTTCCTCATTAAGGAGGATTAAGATAAACCATGGCCAAAGTTGTAGCCAAATTATCTTTGTGGAGCTTCACACTGATTTTTCCTAAATATGCTACATTAGCCATAAACTTTTCCTCCTGATTTAATTTAATGACTTCTAAAAGGATGCACACCTTTAACTTAGCATTGATTTCAAACATACAAACAAAAAAACCAGGACTGTTCACTATGTTCCTAAAGGAATTGCTCTTTTATTGGTGCTTATTCTCTTTCTTCTAGTATTTCTCTTTCTTGAGGAAAACAATTGAAGTTCATGGGTTCAGGTCAAAAAAGATGGGAAGCTTCAAGTGCTGTAAGGTCAGAAATAGTAAGGTAGCTGTGTAAGAAAGAAGCCAATTAAACTAACAAAAGGATCAAGGAAGCTTATTTTAAAAGAGTAATAAAACCCAACCTTTCAAGAAGGCTGGGAGCACTTAGGTTCCAAACATTATTTTTTTGAAAGCCATTAACTGAAGTAGGCTCATTAAAAGGAAGAATACTTTCACCTCTGAATGACTGTAGGTTCCTGGATGATGCTGGAAATGCTCCTATACTAAATCACTAAAAAGCATGGTAAACAGAATGGAAATGGTAATGATGTATTTCCTTTATTTCTTTGAGAATTCTGGCTACAGAGAGCCAGTGGGGTTGCTGCTTTCCTTATATTGACATGTGAAATGAAAGTACTTGTGGAGTGTGGAGATTAATTCAATAGTCAAGACTTTTGTATTGGAGAACAGGAACAGTGCCTGGCACACAGTATGAGCTGAATCCATGTTTATTGAGTTGAAATAAATTAGTCTAGTTTCAAGGGGCAGCTAGGTGGCGCAGTGGATAAAACACTGGGCCTGGATTCAGGAGCACCTGAGTTCAAATCCTGCCTCAGACTCTTAGCACTTACTAGCTATGTGACCCTGGGAAAGTCACTTAACCCTCATTGCCCTGCCCCCTCCCCCCCCCAAAAAAAAATTTAGTCTAGTTTGGAATATGTAGGGTATAAGAGGCACTATGAGTAACTCAGTGCTTAGGGCACTGTATTTGGAAATGAGAGGACCTAGGTTCTTATTCTAGTCCTGCTGCTTATTACTAGTGTGACCTTGAGCAAGGCATTTGGCTTCAGTTTCTTCATTTGGGAGGAGTGTGTGTGTGTGTGTGTGTGTGTGTGTGTGTGTGTGTGTGTGTGTGTGTTTTGAATAGTGTACTAATAGTAAAACAGGATTCAAATCCCACTTAACTGTGTGACCATGGGCAAGTACATTAACCTCTCTGAGGCTGTTTTCTAGTCAGTAAAACAAAGATGATAACATCCAGAGTTAGCTACTTGTAGGGTAGATGAGAGGCTTAAAGGAGATACTGTATGTAAAGTGCTTTGCAAGCCTTGAAACACTACACATAGATGGTATATGTGTATGCATGTAATTTCTTACATATACACGCACATACATCAGTAATTGCTTTGCTTTTTCTTAGTTGTAAACATTTAATCTATGGAAGTCTTCATTTTCAAAAGCCTTTGAAAGATTAGACAGTTATAATCTCTCTCTCTCTCTCTCTTTTTTTTTTTCAGGGCAATGAGGGTTAAGTGACTTGCCCAGGGTCACACAGCTAGTAAGTGTCAAGTGTCTGAGACCAGATTTGAACTCAGGTATTCCAGAATCCAGGGCCGGTGCTTTACCACTGCACCATCTAGCTGCCCCCTTTTTTTTGTGAGGCAATTGGGGTTAAGTGACTTGCCCAGGGTCACACAGCTAGTGAGTGTTAAGTGTCTGAGGTTGGATTTGAACTCAGGTACTCCTGACTCCAGGGCCGGTGCTCTATCCACTGCGCCATCTAGCTGTCCCCCTATAATCTCTTAAAAAGTGTTTTTCAAGGCTTTTGACTTTGTGGGGCCTTTCTGCACGGGACCTGGGCTTGTCTATAAGTACTTGAAGAGTACGAGAGGCCTGTCAGGGATGGAGCAGCTGACTCAGCAGAAATGCTTCTGTCGTTATTGATAACCCTAATTCCCCAGCCTCCATTATTTCTTCCAAAAAAACCCTTTAAATACTCTCATGGAACTCTAGGGCTTCATCACAGACCAGAATTGGAGGGACCAAGTAGTTTAATGGAGTTTAATGCACAATTGGTACCTAAGAATCAATCCTAATATCAATATTCACCCTGAATCCTCTTTGAAAGTCTAGCTATTTGTAGGTCAGGTTTACCTAAAGTGGGATATGCTTTTTTAAATTTTAAAATTCCATTCTCCTGTGCTCCCCTTTTACATTTTACATTCCCAACTTTCTTTTCCTCTTTAGGCAAGGTCAGACTACTGAGACAGAGGTCTAGGAGCCTTTTTCCATTTTTCTAGGCCAAGGTGAAATGGGTCAACACCCATGAAAATTCTTCCTGGAAATATGAGAAGGCAGCCTTCTTTATGGGATTAACCCAATCCAGAAATGGAAATAACACAGTTCTATTGTGCTAGTAATTAAAGCTCTGTGCATGAAACCAAAGGAGCAACTTCTAGATGGCCAAGAGAAATGGCCAAAATAATAACAATAATAATAATAGCTAGCATTTTATAGCACTTTAAGGTTTGCTGTGTGACCCTGGGCAAGTCACTTAACCTTGTTTGCCTCAGTTTTCTTATCTGTAAAATGAGCTGAAGAAGGAAATGACAAACCCCTCCAGTATCTTTGCCAAGAAAATGCTAAACAGGGTCATGAAGGGTTGGACATGACTGAATGGGACTCAACAACAACAACAACAACAACAACAACAACAAAGGTTTGAGAAGTGCTTTACAAATATTACCTCATTTGATATCACAGTAACCCTGAGAGACAGGTGCCTCTTATTACCCTCAGTTTTTGTTGTTGTTGTTGTTTGGGGGTTTTTTTTGTTGTTTTTGGCAGGGCAATCAGGGTTAAGTGACTTGCCCAGGGTCACACAGCTAGTTAAGTGTCAAGTGTCTGAGGCTGGATTTGAACTCAGGTCCTCCTGAATCCAAGGCCAGTGCTTTATCCACTGCGCCACCTAGCTGCCCCCTACCCTCAGTTTTATAGAAGAGGAAACTGAAGCCAACAGAGGTTAAGTGACTTGCCCAGCTGGCAAGGAGTGTCTAAGGCTGGATTTGAACTCGGGTCTTCCTGACTCCAGCCCCAGCATTCTATCCACTCTACTAACTAGCTGTATGTAAAGCCCTAATTTAAAGCCCTCTTGCCCCATATAAGTTGGTTTTTAATAGCCAAGTAAGAGCACATTTTTATTTCACTTCCAGGTTAGCAAAGCAGTTTTCTCACCACAGCCCTGTGAAGTGATTAATACAAATTCTAATTTTAAAGAGCACAGGTTCTGAGTGGTTATGTGACTTTCCTGTGACCACACAGTATCTGTCAGCCAGTGTCTGAGCTCAGATTTGAGCTCAGGTCTTTAGTCTCTTTGTCTATCATGTAACATATCAGTTATGTCCTTCTCCAGCTCATTTTACAGATGAAGAAACTGAGGTAAACAGGGATAAGTGATTTGCCTAGGGTCACACAGATAATAAGAATAAGGCTGGATTTGAACTCAGGTCCTCCTGACTTCAGTCTTGGCACTCTATCCACTACACCACCTAGCTACTCAGATACTGATAATTTGAAACTTACTGAATGTCAAAAGAATTGAATATCAAAAATTTTTCAGTGGCTATGGTGTTTATTTATTTATTTTTGGTGGGGCAATGAGGGTTAAATGACTTGCCCAGGGTCACACAGCTAGTAAGTGTCAAATGTCTGAGGCCCAGATTTGAACTTAGGTCCTCCTGAATCCAGGGCTGGTGCTTTATTCACTGTGCCACCTAGCTGCCCCCGATGTTTATTTTTTAAACAAGGGGTAATCTAGGTTATTTTGAAATGCCTTTTCATGTGTGTAAAAAAACAATAAATAGAATATATCTTTCCTCAAAAAAGGGGAAAATATGAGGATCCTTATTTTTGTCCTGGCATTCTTTAAAAGCCTTTAATAAGATAAATGTGGGGGTGGGGAAGGTTTCATTTTACCTGTGATATCCCTGGAAGAGAGAGGACGCAATGAGAACATCCCTCTATCAATGAGCATCCACACCTTTTCCCTTAGGGTCTTACAGTTCCCAGGGACTTGGAGAGGGTAAGTGACAGCCAGTGTTATGTCAGAGTCAGGATTTGAACCCAGATCATGTTGACTCTTGAGACCATTTCTCTGTGTATCATATCACACTGCTCCCCTCAACCCCTCCCCCCCCCCAGTTAAAGTTTTCCTAATTTATATAAAATGCACAGGTCTACGTGGCTGGTCAATTTAAGTTTCTTTAGCTTGGTTGGTAGTCACTTCATTCCAATAAATGGATTTCTTAAGCATTGTCTGGCTTTTATTCAACACAGGCTGGAACTCAGTGGATTTCTTTAGGATTTCTAGAATTCAGAGGAATTGTGATTCATATAAAGTCTCTTTCTTTCTTTTCTTCCTTTCTTCCTTCCCTATTTCCTTCTCTCTTCCCCTTCCTTCCATTTTCCTCCTTCCCTCTCTTCCCTTCCCCCCATCTTTTTCTTTCTTTCATCCCACAGAATGCAGAGTTTAGGAAATCAATCTAGCATGGACTTGGATCTTGCTTCACTTCTTTTTAGGAATTTCCAAATTAGGGGTAACAGTACATGTCATATTCAGGTGCTACTGCTACTTAGGGGCAATGACAACTATTTTAAAAGATTACTGTGGAAGAGGAAATGTGTCCATTAATTAAATGGATTACTTGTGTGCTAGTTTGCTCTGAGAGATACTGACTAATATTTTACTAATCTATTTAGCAGATTGAAGTGCCCCTGGAACAAGGCAAAAGTAAGAAATCCTACCATCAACAAAGCCAGGTCTGTGAGTGAAATTATGTAACCAATAACCATTAGGATTTGGATTAATCTGCCCTTTTTAATAGCATTCAACCTCCAAAAATACTCCATGAGTTCTCTTTCACAAAACAGGCTTTATATTGGTTAGACAGTCCTGGAGAGATATATACCACAGTATGGAGATAGGGAATTTATTATTGTACACTCTGCAGGCAGAAAATGAAGAGGACAGCTAGTAGTTAGTTATTGCATTCAAAAAGTTTTAGTCATTTGGTGTTTCAGCCACATAGCTCCTCACTCTGTCTCTGAAATCTCCTTTTGTGGGCTCTGGCCAGCACCTACACAGTTCCTGAACATATAATACATACTTTATAAATGTTTGTTAGATGGACCGAATGAATAAATAGCTTGCATTGTACAATATAATATTATTACTCTTGTGAATACCATCATTGTAAAGAATTCTCAGCATGGGAGTGGCTAGATTGCATAGTGAATAGATCACTGGGCCTGGGGTCAGGAAGACTCATCTTCCCAAAGTTCAAATCTGACCTCAGACACAAGTTGGATGACCCTGGACAAGTCACTTAATCCTGTTTGCTTCAGTTTTCTCATCTGTCAAATGAGCTGGAAAAGGAAATGGCAAACCACTCCAGTATCTTTTCCAAGAAAACCCCAAATGGGGTCATAGAGAGTCAAACAAGACTGAAACAGTTGAACAAGAACATGGGAATTTCTTCCAACAACTCAGATCTTTGACAAGTAGATGAGTCCTTGGGAGATTGAGTGACTTGCCCACCTAACAATTGTAAAGAGCTGGGAACTAAACTAAGGTCTTCCTGAGTTACATCTTTGGATGATAGATTTAATTGGAAGGGACCTTGGGTCATCTAGTCCAATTCCTTCATTTTGTAAATGAAGAAACTAAGAACCAGGGAGAACCATTTTGCCCAAGGTCCCTTGGGTAGTTAACCATTAGAGGTAACATTTGAATCCAGGTCCTCTGGTCCCAGAGCTAGTGCATTTCATCTCATGGGGCCTCCAAGCCCAGCAGTCCTCTATCTTAGGTTGTAAAACACATTCTTGAGCATGTTAGGTCTGTGTTGGTTTTCACAATTAATCTACAAGCCCCTACTACCCCTCCCCAAGGTTCCCCTACTAAGTTCTCATAAGCTCTACTCTGTAAATAAGGGGAAAAAATATTCCAGCAAAAGTTATTACTGCTGTATTGCCTAGCATATAGGTGCTCACTAGATAAATGAAATCAATGAATAGTTTCAGAATGATGAGCCAGATAAGCCCCTTTATACTATAAAATGTGTTTTGCTTTGTGATTTTTATGAGCAAGAGGAACACTTCAAGTGATTAAACTCTGCTTCCATTTAGATTAATCTTTAACCTCTGCCCCACAGAGAGTTCCCATTATATGGGTTTTGTTGATACAATCAATTCAACCCTACATTGACTTGCTGGTAACTGTTTTGTCTGGGTTTAAAAATTTTTAATCTCACGTTGTTTTCCTCTGATAAGTATTTCTACAATTACTATAGTGTGGAATTGGCCCTCCTCCCTACCTTCCATGATCCCATCTTCTCCCTCAGTACACAGACATATATCTTGAAGGGCATGGATTAGAAAAGGACAAGAGACACCTGCTCCAAATCACAAGTGATGGAGACAATTTCTTGAGGGATAACATTTAATACAACACACCTGACTCCGTGTGTTTTGAGATAAATATTCACACAATAATTCATTGGGATTTCAGATAACTAAAAAAAGGAGGCACCCTTTGGCTCCATGGGATTAGATTTGTGTAAACCAAGATGAGCTTTTTAGTGTATGGCATATAATGCTGGTCAATAACCTTTGACGATGTGGGTTAAATGGTAGATGTGTGTTTGTGCACATGTGTGCCTATATGCCTAGGGAAAAGATAGAGTCATAGAAGAAGGTAAAGAAAAGAGCCTGCTAGCCACTGGAGGGAATAGAATGCCCTAAGAGAAGCAGAAGGGCTGGCAAAGCCTCATTTTTCATAGTTCTTTCAGACTCTCACACTTGGTAATACGGCACCATTTAAAGCATGAGTTAGAGTGAAAGGATCCCTGCTTCCATAAAAGTAATTTTTCTTTGCCCCTTTTTGTGTCGTTTTGAAATCCAGAAGATTTGCTGTAGTTAATGCCTTCTTAGTGAGTCCTTTTTCTGACATAAATAACGTGTTCAAGTCTTTGTTCACAGATAAACTGTTTTGATTTTCCCACAAGAAAAAGCAAGATTTCAGTTAAGTCAAGTGAAGAGGATTGTGTATTTGAGACTATAAGGGAAGAGGATCTTTGAAGAACAACAAAAAAGAAACCCACCATTTCTACTTTCTTCCTTTAAAGTAAATCACTCAAAACAGCAGACTGTGTAATAACCAAAGGTTGGCTTTACATCACCAGTGGAAGAAATTGGACACTTTCAACATTTAAATTAAAGGTTTTACTGTTCAAGGTGTGGGTTATAACTCAGTGTAAATCAGAGGATGAGAAAGAAATGGGAGCAAAATTTGTCTAGATTTCAAGGTAAAGCAGCAAACCTCTGTTTGGAAATAAATGTACAATCCATCCCTCCCCACCCCCCAACCCCAAACAAATATTTACCTGCCTTTCCAAAGTCTCTACTTTGACTGCTGATAGTGTGGAAATTCGTACATGTAACACCATAAGTGAACAGCTGCAGCTGGTAAAATTATCAGTCTAAGGAGGGTCCCTGATAGAGTTGAGAACATTACCAAGATGCCTGTACCGTAGTACCATAAGCATGGAGGATATAGAAGGTGTCCAGGTTTGACGGTTTAGGGATGAGAGAAATATTGTGACTTTTAAAATGGCTGGATTATGAACAGGTTGGGAAATAGGTGGAAAGGCTCAAACTGCTATCTTAACACAACTGTTGTTGTGTTAGGGCTTGTTAGCTTGTACACCTAGGGGAGAGTTTGAATGCATGATTTACCCCCAGTGAAGAGCATGGGAAGGCCCTTCTCTTAGGGAATGGGAAACATGGGAGGGAAGGCTGGACTTCTCTAATCTGCCAACAGAATTAGGAAGAGGAATGATTTAAGTTATTTTGATCAAATACCTTTTTTTTTTTTTTTGCTTTAATACCATTCTGAAGCCTACTGATATTATTGTGGGGCATTCTGAAACAAATACATGGGCCCTCTTAGCAGCATGTTCCTTTGCTATTGTAATGGTATTCTTTAGTTCAGGCTAGGTATTTAAGAACTCAATAGAAAATTGATCTTTTTGTTTTGTTTTGTTTTGTTTAATTTTTTAATTTTTAGTAAGGCAATTGGGGTTAAGTGACTTGCCCAGGGTCACACAGCTAGTAAGTGTTAAGTGTCTGAGGCCGGATTTGAACTCAGGTACTCCTGACTCCAGGGCCGGTGCTTTATCCACTGTGCCACCTAGCTGCCCCTTAGAAAATTGATCTTAATGTTGGAAATGAATGGTTTAAAAATCAAGAGAGGCCTCATGTTTGTGTCAGCTTGAAAATCAAGTCCCTCACCCCCCAAAACAGGTACAGTACACTGTGGGTCTTTTTGTGGATCCATTTCTAGTAAATTAAAAGACACACACAATTACTAACATAATTGCATCATATCGAATTAGGATCACAATAAGGGGAAGAGCTAGATATACAGAGAAATTCTGGTTTGGGTTTCCTATGTGCATAAAATATTGCAGTGTGTCTTTGGGGTTATCTAACTGGAATATTGCTAAAAATGTAAAATGAATAACATGGAGTTTTGAAGTTGTTGGTAAAAATTCTACTAATTTGCTTTTGTTGAAGTATGAAAGCTCTTAAAGTATTTTAAAGCTCATGAATAAATGTCTACAGCAATGGTTTCTAGTGTCTTAAAACAGTAAGTTTACATTTTTGGCTGTAGTATTTACAAAGTGTGTGTGTGTGTGTGTGTGTGTGTATACACAAGGATACATATAAATAGTCTATATAGGTTATAGTCTATACAAAGTATATGGATATATACATGTATATACATCTGACACTCCAGTAGAGAAATAGAGACTTCTCTTATTTTGCCAATTTAGTAATATCTAGGCAATATTTTTGGCCTGCTATCATTTGGGTATCAAGCTTCATGTAATGGTTAAATTAAAAAACTTTGAGATTCCATAATTGTGACAAATGTTGTACTTTCAATGTGCGTTGTGTTAATTATCAAGAATACCAAAATCTATAAGATATAATTTGGAGTCAAAAGGCTGGCAATGAAGTTGAGAAGTGTGGTGAATAAAAACTTATGGGATTGCCCTATTATTGTCCCAAGTTTAGGGAAGGTAGCTGGGGTTTATCATATATTTGTTACAAATTAGAGGCTACTGCACCAGTTTTGAGGCATTAAGAATTTATTTTATTTTTTAATAAAGTATTTTATTTATTTTTTCCCATTACATGTAAAGATAGTTCTCGCAGTAAGCATTAATTAAAGCATATTAAGTATTAGTAAAGATAGAGCACATGGCCCTGAAAGTTAGGCAAGCCTAGCTAGGATCTAGGGGAGAGAATCACCTGCATCCTGCCTCCTTGAGTGTTCCAAGTCAAGAGGGCAATTGGCAAGCATAAGGTCCGTGAGGAAAGGAGAAGAGACCACCCTTACACATTGCTCAAAGCTAATTGGCTAGCATCCTTCAAATCTATTGGTTTACAGGATTTGAGGGTGGTACAACGCAGTGCAAACTGATATCAGAATAAGGAAAAAACCTTCAGGTAGGTGTGGGGGGGGGTTTTTTGTTTGTTTTTTTGGTGAGGCAGTTGGGGTTAAGTGACTTGCCCAGGGTCACACAGCTAGTAAGTGTCAAGTATCTGATGCCAGATTTGAACTGGGGTCCTCCTGAATCCAGGGCTGGTGCTCTATCCACTGCTCCACCTAGCTGCCCCAGGTAGGTGTGGTTTTTAATCCCTATTCACAGTCCCAGGTCCCACTTGGCTGACTCTGGGCCAGTCTTAAAAGGTCGGGCAGTTAGGCCCTTGGATAAAGGGGGTCTCTGGGAGTTCCAAAACCCCATTATTTTCTCACAGAAGACAAAACATACAGAATCTTCTCTCTCCTCCCTGTCCCTCCTATCAATTTATCTATCTATATGTCTGTTTATCTACCTGTCTCTGTCTCTCTGTCTCCCAATACCTACCTTTCTATCTACCTATATGTCTATCAGTTTACTTGTCTATATGTCTCTCTCTCTCTCTCTCTCTCTCTCTCTCTCTCTCTCTCTCTCACACACACACACACACACACACACACACACACACAACCATAAGATAGTACGTGTTAAGTACCAAATGAGCATATGGGTAATAAATATTAGAGTAGTTCAGAGGAGAGGACCATTCCTGAAAGTGGGTTTGTCAGAGAGGGTTCCAAAGAAGAAGAGAAAGAATTGTGTTAGGGCTTGAAAAAATGGATAGGACTTAAATAAGAGGAGATTGCAAGGAAAAATGATTATAAGCTAGGGAAAACACATTTTTTTTCTGCCCAACAAAGAAAACTCCCCAAATCATTAAGTTCAAGAAATCAGGATATCTAGGAACTCTGTCGTGTATATGTGTGTATGTATATATGTATTGTGTGTGTGTAAAAAATACACTATATATGTTTTTGGATAGAGAACCTTTTGTATACTTAAAACTTTAAAGGACTTTGGACATAAAGCTTTATTGTTCAGTCATTTTTCAGCCACGTCCAACTCTTTGTCACCCCATTTGGGGTTTTCTTGGCAACGATACTGAAGTTGTCATTTCCTTCTCTAGTTCAATTTTACAGATGAGAAAACTGAGGCAAACGGTGACTTGCTGTGAGAAAATGGGTATATAATAAGGATATAACAGTCAATCATACTTCTCCTGACCTGTTTGTAGGACAAAGGTCTCAGATCCCCTCCTCCCTCTCTGGCTAACAAAATCACATGGTTCAAGGAGCCCTGGTCTCAATAAGGTCCACTCCTGAGTTGTGTCCATATAAGGAAGAATAAGGTCCCCTCCTAAATTATGCCCATATAAGGAAGAGGGATGGAAATACTGAGTTCTGATTAGTTAGTTTTTGCACATAGATTGTAACCCTTGAGTAATCAAACCAATGATGAAAAAGGGGAGGGTCCATTCATGTTAGGGACTAGGGTATAAAATGGGGCCTGGGAGCTTCCTTTCTTTGCATCCACTAGCTTCACACTAGGGTGTATCCTTCTCATGAGAAGGAAATAAAAGAGCCTTTGTCACATCTCTGCTGAGTTCCTGAGAATTACTGAGAAGAGGATTGTTTTCCCTCACACTTGCCCAGAGTCTCACAGCTAAAGTGTTCAGGCCAGATTTGAACTCAGGAAGATAAGTCTTCCTGCATCCAGGCCCAGCGTCTAGTTGCCAGGAGTTGTGTTCAATAAATAATAATGCCTTGCATTTAAATGTCATTTTCACATTAAAAACATGCAACAATGCTGTGACAAAGGTGGGGAGGTTTATTTCCCAATTTGCAGATGGGGAAACTGAGGTATAGAAGAGTCAAGTGACTTTGTCCAAAATTATTCTTGTCAACATTTATTTACTTAGACCAAGTAATGTTTTTAGACATAAATTTTCAAGATACTAAGACTAGTCATGAATACCAGAATATACAGGGAAAGAAAATATTTTAAAGGTGAAATATGCTTCTTAGTGTAAATAAAGTAGATGGTACTGAAGAAAAAAATAAGTCATGGAAAAGGAAGCTGGGAAAAAAAAAAGGTAGAAAAGTTCAACCAGTTTTTAAAATGCCAGATAAATTGGCATTCATGTGGGAAAGGAACTCCTATGAAAACAGCCCCTGTGGGATTAAAGACGAGATTTCATTAGAAAGGATATTTTTCATGAGAATTTTTTCTGGATTAAAGACTTTAGTATTTGGGATAGAAAATCTTATCCTGCAGCTGTGGGAAGCATACTTCTTTGCCATAAATCTTGGGTGAAAATGGAAATACAACTGTTGAAGGGAACAACAGCCATTGTGCCAGTGCAGTGGTAAAAGTGTGACACAGTCAGCCCTGAAGAACATGCCAGCTGAAATCTTGAGACTTTTTTTTAAAGGTAGGCTAAAGTTTTATAAGGGCAGCTAAGTGGCAAAATGGATAGAGTGCTAGGCCTGGACTCAGGAAGATTTTGTGTATTCAAATTTGGCCTCAGACACTTTGTAGCTGTATGCCCCTGGGTTAGTGACTTAACCCTGTTTGCTTCAGTTTCCTCATCTGTAAAATGAGCTGGAGAAGGAAATGGCAAACCATTCCAGTATCTTTGCCAAAAAACAAAACCCAGTGGCAGCTAGGTGTTGCAGTGGATAGAGCACTGGCCCTGGATTCAAGAGGACCTGAGTTCAAATCTGACCTCAGACACTTACTAGCTGTGTGACCCCGGGCAAGTCACTTAACCCCAATTGCCTCACCAAAAAAACCCAAAAACCAAACAAAAAAAACCAAATGGGGTCACAGAGAGTTGGACGCTACTGAAAATGACAGAACAACAAAGTTGTTTGATGTCCTTTAAAAGTCTTAAGTGTATAAAAGGTCATGTCTGTTGTCTGTCTGTCCATCCATCCATCCACACAAACGTATATGATATATACAAACATATACACATCTCTGTATTTACACACACATATGTATACACATATACATACACACATGAAAGTAGGTAAGCATTGTAGATTTAGTATATAACCAAGCTCAGTGAATAAACAGTACACAGTTACTACAGTCAGCATAATCATTGGAAAGTCTAGCAAAGGTGGTTAACCAGATCCATCCCCTTGCCAAAAAAGCATTTATGTATGAGTGTGTATGTGTAGCTAAGAGGGTCACGTGTATACAAATAGATGAACATGAAAATTTCTATGGATTTGCTACATATGTAGATATAGTATATAATAATGATGATAATAATAGCTAGCATTTACATGGCACGTAAAGGTTTGTGAAGTATTCTACATATATTATTTCATTCGAACCTTACAACAACCCTGGGAGGTAGGTATTCTTATCCCCATTCTACAGGTGAGGAAAAAGATGAAGCAAGCAGAGGGTAAATGTCTTGCTCAGGGTCACATAGCTAGTGAGTATCTGAGGCTAGATTTGAACTCTAACTCCAATACTATATCCACTGTACCACCTAACTGCCTCCTCATCTTTTTTGGGTGCCCTGCCCATCTTTTTTGATCATACATTGTTTTTGATGGCAACCCCTACTCTAGTTCTTTTTTTTATAGTTCCTAATTTGTTCTCTGTGCTGTAGTTTACTCCTGACCACCATGTTCTTCAGAGTTGAGAGGGATGGGAAATACACCCACCGACCTGATAATCGAGACTCAAGGAGAAAGGAGGTCAAAGCACAGATTTTATTTCTTTTGAAAGAAAGATGCACCATACTCCCTGGGGCAGCCAGGAGGTGTGACACACAGAGATAAAGAATCAAGCAGGGGCAGCTAGGTGGTGCAGTGGATAGAGCACTGGCCCTGGAGTCAGGAGGACCTGAGTTCAAATCCGGCCTCAGACACTTAACACTTACTAGCTGTGTGACCCTGGGCAAGTCACTTAACCCCAATTGCCTCACTAAAAAAAAAAAAAAAGAATCAAGCAGTTTTTATAGCCCTTATAGACATCTATTTTAAGCAGGATGCAGTAGTTAGGTTGAAACTATATGTTCAGCGATAAATCTTTCTCCTAGGTCAGAGTGCTCCGACCTTAGGGGTCCAGCCATAGGTTATTTTGCAACTTATCCTAAATTTCCTTTTTCAGCAAACATTCTGTCGTGTCTGCATCATGTCTTTGTGCAGACCCTAGTATGAGGCAACTTTCAAGCTGATATACCTATATTTAGCAGGGAGATAGTAGCTTCCTGGTTTGTTTGTTTGGTTTTTTTCCCCAGAGGGAGAGAAAGAAGGGGAGGGGAGGGAGGGAGAGGGGGGCCTCTAAGGCCTTGAGATCTGATCACTGGGCTGAGAGGGGCATATCCCTCTCAGAGTGATATTAATTTTTAATTCTTCATAGACTGCAGCATTCTCTGCCTCACAGCTATACAACACTAGTAGACTATTAGTATTAAAACAATGGGTTTTTGTTTCTTGGAGGATGTGGGGATTATTAAAGTAATTTTGTAATTTCCCAAAGGCAATTCGGTCTGCTGGCCTCTAATTTAATTCTGGGTACAGCTCTTCCATTTGCAGTACTTTAGCTCTACAGATGTACGCACACTGATAAATGCACTCTATAAATTGTCCATCTAACAGGATGTTCTAATCTGGGCAATAGGCATTCTTCACCCACTTGTGTTTTTTTCTGTGTAGATTTTAAGGCCAAACTCTTGAGACTGCAATATTACAGAACTTAATGCAGCCAATACAACGTCATCCATAGACAAGAGAATCTGAAGGTTTCTACCCTCCATTGAGAATCTTTCCCCAACTTGGCCTCCTTAAAAGAGGCAACACCTTTGGTGAGCATGCATTTTCCCATTCTATTTCTCAGCCAGGATTAATGATGAGTGAGTCAACCACCAAGATTATTATTTCTGCTCTATCTTTCAAAGAATCTTGAATAATTTTACTGTATGAATGGGAGACATCTTGAAAGAAGAGAGTGTTCAGGGTGACATTTTGTTCTACAAAAATTAAATTCTTTTTTTGCTCATTAACAAGCAAGTAAATTAGGATCTTGTGGTTTCTATATCTTTCCATCATTTGTCTGAGGATAAAGATGGGGTCTACTGTGAAATATTGCTGGGGAAAGCCTGCCTCCTAATACTTTCATCCAGGATAACCTTGACAAGGCAGAGCCAAGATGTTGAAGGAAAGTCAGTGACTTGCCTGAGCTCTCCCCAAGACCTCTCCAAATAATGCCACAAGCCAATTCCTGGAGCAGCAGAATCCATAAAAGGACAGGGTGAAATGACTTTCCAGCCAAAGACGACTTAGAAGGTTCACAGGAAAGGTTCACACTTGGGTGAGTCATGGTCTAGCACAGGCCACACCAGTACAGACCCAGCAAACCAGGGGCAGGCCTTGGGAGCCACTGAATCATCATAATCAGTAGCAACAGCAGCAACAGCAGCAACTGCTTCTGGAACTCAGCCCACAGAGGGTAAGGGGGTCAAACAATTGGCCAGAAGGAGATTACAGGGGTCTTTTTGCTAACACTGAGGCAGGACTCTGTTGTTTTGCCCATACTTGGATCCATGTCACAGTCTTGGGTGGTGGTCCCAGGCCAGTTTGGAGCACTAGTACACCAGAGCTTGAAGCCACAGTGGAATTGGATGCTCCTTATAGTTCCAGGGCAGAAAAGCAGGCTTGTGTTTTTTTGCAAACCAGAGCACAGGCTAGGAAAGTAGTAAACATACCTCTCCTTAAATCATACCACCTTGGAAGAACTGAAAACTTACAGGATAACTTTGATTCATAATTCTCTTAAAAATCTTATACAGATGAGATATTAGGTATATAGGTCATATAAGTTCACCTCAAGGCCTGGTCACAGTAAGTTATGAGAGTTCCTTAGGTTGCTTTTTTGGGGGGCTGGGGGGAGTGTTGGGAGGTAGTTGGTTAAATAACTTGCCTAGGCTTACACAGCTAGTAAGAGTCTGAAGTTGGATTTGAACTCAGGTCCTCCTGACTCTAGGGCTGGTGCTTTATTCATTGCACCACCTACCTGCTCTGAGTTCCTTAGTATTTAAGAAAAAAAATAGTTTGGGTTTTTTTTTTAAATAAAAAGCTGTATGTATGAGAAACAATACCATAGCCCTGAAAGCAAGCTTCTATACATAATTAAACCTCTCAACTGTACTTTGTTTTCAACCCACTTTACTGTAATTAAGCATTTCTCTCCATATTGACAAGCTTTGTAATCATTTTCCAGATAAAGAAACAGAGAGGACTGAGGCAAAGCAGTTTGGGTTAGGATTAGGCCATGAAGTCAAAGGATAAACCTGATCCATTCACCTCTGATGCTTTTTGGAAGGGCAATGGTTCTAGTTAACCACCTTTGCTTTCCTTGGAGGAGGCTAGACCTTCCAATGATTTTAAGATGCTGACGATAGTGATTTTATACTGTTTGTTCACTGGGTTTGGTTTTCTGGAGTGTGGGAATATAAAGTTGGCCGGCTTCATAATGGATTTTCCATCTGTCCATGGGATTTCATATGGTAATTGATTCTGTGTTATGGCCAGCAAAGCTGGCCAGGGTGAGAGGTGTCTGAGGAATAGCAAGTTAATACTGAGGAAAAGGAGCTGACCTGGGTTGGAGTTGAGGTGTTTTTCCTCCTGCTGGAAAATTAACACCTGTGACATGTTCACAAGCAGCTCTATTCTGTAATCTTCTCTATTTGATACAGAGAGAAGGTTCCAAATCTGCATTATCTGTGTCCCATGCAAAGACATTTCATAATTCTATTTTCAACAGAAGAAAAGCAGTGAAGAGAAAACTGTAACTGATAAGCATCTCATACCTATTTTTTAAAAAACAGCCACTTTGGGGGACTATAGCTATTGAAAAAAGCAATTAAATATTGAATTGTTTCAAAAATATTGCACCGTAGTTGGTGGAGCAGTGCCCCTTCTTTTTTTTTTTCCAACAAATATTTATTTTATTTTTCCAGTTACATGTAAGGGTAGTTTTCAACATTCATTTTCATAAGATTTGGAGTTCCAAATTTTTCTCCCTCCCTCCCTTTCCTCCCCGCTCCACAAGGCATCAACCAGGTTATATATGTACAATCCACAAGTGCTCTTTTTAATCAGTTCTTTCTATGGCAGTGGGGGGGGGTGGATAGTGAGCTTCATCATCAGTCCCTTGGGATTGTCTTGGATCATTGCACTGCTGAGAGTCATTCACAATTGCTCATTGAACAATACTGCTGTTCACTATGCACAATGTCCTCCCAGTTCTGCTCACTTCACTATACATCAGTTCATGAGTCTTTTCAGGTTTTTCTGGGATCATCCTGTTTGTCATTTCCTATAGCACAATACCATTCCACTACAATCATACACCACAGCTTCTTCAGTCATTCCTCAATTGATGGACATTCCCTTGGTTCCCAATTCTTAGCCACCACAAAGAGTTGCTATAAATATTTTTTGTACAATTTTCCCCCTTTAAACAGTGCCCCTTCTGATGTTGTGCATGCCCTCCAACAATTATTCCTCCTTACACACAAAGGCAAACTAATTCATCCACTCACCACTTGTACATTATTGCTCTGAACTGAACAAAATCAAGATGATTAAACCCTTTATTCATTTTAAGGGACAGCATGGTAGTGTAGACAGAGCACTGATCTTATAATAAGATAAGAATTCAAATCCCACCTTTGACATTCACTAGCTGTGTTACTATGGCTAAGTCACTGATTCTCTCTGAACCAGTTTACTCACCTGTACAGTAGAGATAAGGCAGGTAGGTGGCACAGAATATGGAGTGCTGGCCCTGGAATTAGGAGGTTCTGAGTTCAAATCTAGCCTAAGATTCTTACTAGCTATGTGATCCTAGGCAATTCACTTAACCCCATTTGTTCATTTCCTCATCTGTAAAATGAGTTGGAGAAGAAAATGGCAGACCACTCCAATATTTTTTGCCAAGAAAACCCCAAATGGGGTCCTGGAGAGCTGGACACAACTGAAATGACTGAACAACAACAACAATAACAAAGTGGGGATAACAATACTTGCATTACTTTTCTCATAAGGGTGATGATGGTGATGATGATGATAATAAAAATCCTGCATTTATATAGTACTTACTATGTGCCAGGAACTCTGCTTAGCTCTACAAATATCTCATTTGATCTTTTTTTTGTTTTTTTGTTTTGTTTTGTTTTTAAGTGAGGCAATTGGGCTTAAGTGACTTGCCTAGGGTCACACAGCTAGTAAGTGTTAAGTGTCTGAGGCCGGATTTTAACTCAGGTACCCCTGACTCCAGGGCCGGTGCTCTATCCACTGCGCCATCTAGCTGCCCCTCATTTGATCTTAATAGCAACCCCGAGATGTAGATACTATTATTATTTCCATTTTATAGTTGAAGAAACTGAGGCCAACATAGGTTAAATGTCTTGCTTAGGGTCACACAGCTAGTAAATATATGAGGCTGGATTTGAACTTGTCTCCTGACTCCAGTCCAGTATTCTATCTACTGTATCACCTAACTGCTTCCACTATGTTTTATAGCTTAAATGAGATAAACTATGTATACGTATCACATTTCCGGGGCTAGGGGTATGGCACCCTTGCAATCTGGAAAAATCCAAATAAAATTTTTTGAGTCTCCTTTCATAGCAGAAAATAAGTCTGAATTATTATGGTACTAAAAGATAAAATATATTGACATTATATAATATCACACAAATATTTTATGTATTTCTGAGTTTCTAATCTTTTTCTGTATCATTTGCTGGCCTTCAAGTGTCATCTGCAGCTTCTACAAAACTCCCTCAAAATTCCCATTTAATTTCTTTTGCTGTCACACGATATATTGAAACCACGATAGGGAAAGTTGTAATGTGGAAGGGATAACTGTAAAGTTCTTAGTAGTATTCTTTGTTGACTGAATGCATGCCAAATTTCATCAAACTGGAGTTTCAGTTAAAGTGATTGAATTTCCATCAACTAGAAAAATCAGCTCCTTTTTTTAATAATTGATATTTGTACTTGATATTTGATAATATGATATTTGTACTTTCCCCATCTCTCTTCCATTTCTTCAACTTCTACTCCTGTCTTTCCCCACCTCTACTCTTCTCCCTCTTCAGTGAATACAGGTACCCGTGGGTCTGGAGAGGTAGAGGGTGAGCATAGATTGAAGCTTACTATGACTTCAATGCAAGATGTAGTATAAAAGAGATCATCTAGGAAACACCAGTGGGCAGTCAGGTGATGGAATAGATAGAGTTCCAGGTCTGGAATCAAAAAGACATCTTCATGAGTTCAAATCTGGCCTCAGACACTTCCTAGCTGTGTGACCCTGGGCAAGTCACTTCATCCTGCTTGCCTCAAGTTTCCTCACCTGTAAAATGAGCTAGAATAGGAAATGGCAAGCCACTCCAGTATCTCTGTCAAGAAAACCCCAAATGGGGTCACAAAGAGTCACACATGACTGTAATGAGGAAACATCAAAGTAAAATCTTCTAGAAGAGGTGATTGGCCAGAACATGTTGGGATAGATGGCAAATGAGCTGAGTGCAGTACCCACATAGAAAGTAAATGTAATGCAGTGGAAAGAACACTTAATTTGGAGTTTGGAGACTTGGATTCAAGTAACATTAACAGTATTAAGCTAGCATTTACATAGTGCCTTAAGTTTTACAAAGTACTTTACAGAGATTCTCTCATTTTATCTTTACAATAATTCTGAGAGGTAGATGTCATTATTACCCCCATTTAACTATTAAGGAAACTGAAGCAGACAGAGATTAAGTCACTTTTCTAGGGGCACATGGCTAAGGCAGTATCTGAGTCTGTATTTGAACTCAGGTCTTCCAGTCTCCAGATTGAGTGCTCTATTTAGCTCTAAATCTATTATTCTATGACTTAGGATAAGGCACCAAGTATATTGGGTAGGAGCAATTGGCATCCTCCAGTATTTCGGGTGCATCCCCTAGGGAAAACAAATAAGGAAGAATAGTACAGGATGAGAGAGTATGGATCGGGTGTGATCTACACTGTTGCAGGGACCACTCACCTCAGCGAAATCACAGAAAATAGAGGAGCCTGAGGTCAGTCTTTGCCTAATGAGATATGTTGATGAGGAGACCCCAGGGACTAACCACACTGTAAAAAATCCTGGATCCCTGCTGGTTTGGCCACCATTTGGACCAGACCACAAAGCAGCCTTTTAAATAGCTGTCACCTACATGTACAAGCCTAGTAACAATGGATTCTGGGTAACAAGTAAAGAATGCTGGTCAAAGGCTGGGCTAGTAAAAGTGTGTCTGTGTTGCTGTTATTATTTGTTTGTTTATTTTGATTTTGCCAGCTGGTAAACTTCTTTGAACTTATCTGCTAAATAACTTATTGTCAAGACATTTTTTTCTTGTTCTCTAGCTTAAATTCATCTGCTAAATTACTTAGTTTCGAAGTCATTTGTATCATTTACCCCATCTCCTCCTCCCTCTCTCCCTGCACCAGAGCCAAAAACAACAATTTCCATTTTTACTAGCCAGGAAAAGTGGTAGAAAAAGACTATTAGTCAAGTTGTTGGGAAAAACAGCTGTCAAAGGGTATGGCCTCATTCTTTAGAACCAGGCAAGGGGAATGATTCCACATCCCACCCTAAGCTACTGCTACCATGATCTGTAAGAGGTCACAATAAAAATACAGGGGGGAAAATGCCAGGAGGGGGAAGGTGGGGAAAGAGGATAAACTTGGCTTTGACTTTCTTGACCTTTCATGAGGAGTTTGTTGCTTCTCTGGAAGCAATGCATCTAGCAGCTTTTCCTTGTATATTGAGAGCATAATGTGGTGACAATTATTTTATTACCTTCTAGGATAGGGCAGATGGATGACACAGTGGATAGAGCACTGGGCTTGGAATCAGGAAGACCCCTCTTTAAGAGTTCAAATCTGGCCTCAGACACTTCCTAGCTGTGTGACCCTAGGCAAGTTACTTCACCCTGTTTGCCTCAGTTCTTCATCTATAAAATGAGCTGGAGAAGGAAATAGCAGACCATTCCAGTATCTGCCAAGGAAATCCTAAGTGGGGTTACAAAGAGTCGGACATTATTCGAAAATGACTGAACCAAAAGATAGAACTATAACTAGGCCAAAGGGTGATCAGGGTCTGACAAGTATGCTACTATTTAGGGAGTATTGACATCATTGTACCAGGGCATGCTGGTGGCTGCCTTCTGACCCCTCCTCCCCAACAGTGGTCAGTCCTTCTGGTTGAAAGTGTACACTTCTTCCCCCTGGTGGTCATACTTCAGATGAGCTCTCCCCAGTCCTACTACCCAATACTTAGCCCTAGGCACAAAAATCATAGTTATAGCTTTATTATTGGATGAAACTTTTCAGTAGTCATAGAAATAAAGAAAAATACTTTTCTATGAAATTCACTCTCTCAAAGATATTGGGAATTCAGATGTTTCAGTTTTACCTTTGTTTTAAATTGTTTCAATAGAATTTTCAATAATATTTTTCAAAATTTATTAAATTTTCAAAAATACTTCAATAAAATACTTGGGAACATTCCCCTTCCCCCAATCTCACTTCTGCATAGTCAATTACTTTGAGGTTCAGCAATCATTCATTCACTCATTCAACATTTACAGAGAATTCACTATATGCAAGGCAATGTTATGCCTCTATGAGAATAACTCCTAGTTAAGCAGCCCTTTATTCAAACAAAATTTACCAAATGCTTTTTCAAAGCTGTATCAGGAGCAGGGTCATCAGAGCTTTTTCCCATGGCCAAAAAAAAAAAAAAAAGATTTAGAAGATAATTATAGCACCATCTGGGAGTGACCTCTTCCGCTCTCATTTCCTCCCTTGTATAAGTCTACTCCTGGCAAGAACCTCAACATGACGCCTACCTCCTCTTCATGGGGGCATCTTTCCTCCCTTTGGTGACCTTAAAGTTTATAGGATATAGATAAAAAATTATCCTCGAGTTTCCTATCCACCCTCCAGTGACTTCCCTTGCCAAGGCCAGTCCCTCACACTGTGGGTGCTGGCTTTATCCCCACATCTTTATTTCCCCTAGTTGCCATCACCCCATTTTCCCATATAGCAGCAGCTGGTCCTTCAACCTTCATAATATTCTGAGACATACATTCCCCCCTTCTAGGAGGTGTATATCAAGTGATACACCCTGACCAAGTGACGGCATCTATTGTCTGGGGATAATTCTCCTCAACTGCTTCCTCCCAGCCCCATTTCCAAAAATTACAACCTAACTGGCCAAAACCAATGGTTGTCACTGTTTTTTAGACAAGATCAATATTCAAAAGCAAGAAAGGTAAATAAACTCCATCCACCCTATCCCCCATCCCCATGAGGAAAAGGCTTCAGGATCCCACGAAGGAGCTAACTGGGAGAAAGGAAATGCAGGATTCTTGCCTTGGGGTCTATAGTGTGTGTCCGGTGGGAGGATGTTCAAGAACACATCTTCTCTTTCTCTGCTCCTTGCACCTGAGCAACCTAAGCAGCCTCATTCCCATAGTCAGTTGCCTCGGACTGTTTCTGCCTTCTCAGCTCCACAAGTCTTAGAATTTCCTTCCCCAGCTCCAGGTTTTTGCTCATCCCAGTATGGAGTTAGGCTTCTCTTGGAACATGTCTGTTGACTTCAGTGAAATGACTTTTAATGGTCATCCCGAGGCATAACCTATACATCCTATCATGTTCTTTGTTTTCTGATACATCTAAGGGACTAATTTGAGACTTGTAAAGAGCTCTCTTCTCTGGTTCTTTTTCTGTGATTAGGTCCTGGGCTTTCTTTTTTTCTTTTTTTTTTCTTTTGGAAAACCCCAAATTATATTTTATTTATTTTGTTTAGCACTTCCTAATTACATTTTTTATACAGTTCGAGATGCAGTCTGTTTTTTTAATTATATATTTTTCCAATTACATGTAAAAACAATTTTTCACATTTGTTTTTTAGGTCCAGGGCTTTCAAAGACCACTTTTTACATATGCTCCTTTATACTGATATATAGAGACAACATGGTATACTGGATAGGGTTGACCATGGAGCCAAGAAGACTTAGGTTCAAGTCCCACCCACATGTATTAAGTAAGCCGTGTAACTCTGGGCATGTCACTCAACCACTCAGTCAGTGCCCAGGAGTATTTCTAAGACTTTAAGTTGCAGAAAAGGTGCTGGCCTGCCTGTGGGAAAAGGGGTTCACTAGATCGGTAAAATAACATTCTCCCTTATATGACATGGGAGAGTCTGTGTGGTTTATTGGATAGAGAGCTGTCTTTGAGCTGGGTTCAAGTCCCTCCCTCTGACTCATCCCGGCTCTGTGACTCTGGGCAAATGACCTGTTGTATCAGTGCCATAAATAATTCTCTGAGATTAAGTTGGAGAGCAGGTGTCAGCTTTCATTTTTGGAGGGAGTTTCCTCATTTGGAACTTCTGATACCAATGAAATCACAAGTCCACAAAACGTGTGTGTGTGTGTGTGTGTGTGTGTGTGTGTCTGTGTCTGTGTCTGTGTCTGTGTACACACACACATATATATCTGTGTGAATATATATAAATACTGTTGTTGTCCTTCATTCTCAAAGAGGATCAAAATGACATCACTACGTTAGAGTCTAGTTACAGTGTGTCCGACTGTGGCTGATCAGACCAATATGATCTTGGAAGGCTCTACCACAGGTCGGACTCAAGTAATTCATGTGAACATTTGGGGTAGATTCTCTAAATTTGAGTATCTTGAGTTTCTCTTGAGCTCCTCCAATTCTGCTTTGCTCATAGAGCACAGCACCTTCTCTGATGAGGGCACGCCATGCTGGACAGTCCTGTGCCAGTGTCTCCCATGTCATCTGATCAATTCCAAATTTCTTCAGAGAGCCCTTGAGAGTGTCCTTGTATTGCTTCGTCTGACCACCATGTAATCACTTGCCTTGTGTTAGTTGTCCATAAAAGTCTTTTAGGCAAGCATAGGTTTGACATTCAAACAATACAGCCACCCCATGGGGATTACACTCTCTGCAGTAGAGTTTGAATGCTTGGCAGTTTAGTTCGAGAAAGGACCTCAGTACTTTATCCTGCCAGGTGATCTTCAGAATCTTCCTAAGACAATTTAAACCAGGTAATTCAATTTCCTGGCATGGTGCTGGTAGACTGTCCAGGTTTCACAGGGATATAACAATGCAGTCAGCACAACAGCTCTGTAGACCTTCAGTTTGGTAGTCAGTCTAATACTTCTCTTTCACTTTTCTTTGGAGCCTCACAAACACTGAGCTAGCTCTGGTAATGCATGGTCAACCTCATTATCAATGTGTACATCCCTAAAAAGTATACTGCCAAAATGAGTGGACTTATCCACAGTATTAAAAACTTCTCCATTTGCTATAACTGATGATGCCATATATGGATGGTGTCGTGCTGACTGGTGGAACCACTCTGTTTTTTTGGAGTCAGTTTTTAAGCCAAAAATTAGCACAAGCAGCAGAAAATCGATCCGTACTTTGTTGAGTCTCAGCTTCAGAGGCTGCAATGAGTGCAAAATCATCTGCAAACAAAAAATCATGCACTAACTCTCCCTTTACTTTAGTCTTGTCTTGTAGCCTTTTCAAGTTAAGTAATTTACCATCAGTGTGGTAGCTGACTTTGATGCCATGTTCACCCTCATTGAAGGTGTCTGACTACATTGCTGAAAACATCCTGCTGAAAAGCATGGGAACAAGCACGCAGTCTTGTTTCACTCCATTAGTGACTTGGAAAACACAAGAGCATCATCCAATATTCAGAACCCAGGTAAGCATGGTGTCATGAAATTGATGTACAACACCAATGAACTTCTCTGGGCAACCAAATTTTTGTTGTTGTTGTTGTTCTGGGTCAGCAGCCAATTAAAAGTGTCATCATGATTGATAGGGAAAAAATCAGAGGATATCTCCACTTCAAAGTAAAGTAGAAAGAAGGAAAAGTCCCTCCATCTTGCATCCCCAAGGGATACACTCTGATGCTACTCTTTTTAAAAACATTTTAGTTTATTATTTATTTTTAATATCCTTTTCTTTTTAAATTTTGAGTTACAAATTCTCTTGTGCCCTCCCTTCACTGTTGTCACCTACTGAGAAGGCAAGCAATATGATATCAATTATATATGTGAAATCATATAAGATATATTGCCATATTTGTCATATTTTCCAAAAACTACAAGAAAAATAAAGTGAAAAAATATATTTTGCACTTAATCAGTTCTCTCTATGGAGGTGGATGGCATTTTTTCAACATCAGTACTTTGGAATTGTTTTTGGATCACTTTTGTATTGAACAGAGTAGCCAAATCTTTCATAGTTATCTGATACTACTCTTTTGGAGGGGGGGGAGGCAGGGCTTGCCCAGGGTCACACAGATAGTAAGTGTCCTGTCTGAGGCCAGATTTAAACTCAGGTCCTCCTGAATCCAGGGCCAGTGCTTTATCCACTCTGCCACCTAGCTGTCCCCCGATATTACTCAACATCTCATCTAGGGGGCAGCTAGGTGGCGCAGTGGATAGAGCACTGGCCCTGGAGTCAGGAATACCTGAGTTCAAATCTGGCCTCAGACACTTAACACTTACTAGCTGTGTGACCCTGGGCAAGTCACTTAACCCCAATTGCCTCACTAAAAAATAAAATTAAAAACAAAACATCTCATCTAGATGTGAAGGTGATCCTGGTTCTCAAAAGCCCTGATAGATTCTTTTTCTTTTGATGCCAATCCCAATCCCTCAGTAACAGCAATGGAGGACGGTCTTCATCCCTCCTCTCTGGCTATCCCTTCACTCCCCACTCAATAGCCCACACCAGAGACCATGTCCTAGAATTCTGTTCTCTAGTTGATGACTGCTTTACTTGGACCAGTATTTTAGGAAAGTCCCAGCCAAGTTCCACGTTCTTTCCCCTCCAGCCAACTCCTCCACAGCTTCTTCCTTCTCTCACTGCCTCCATGAACCTCAGCCATTGATCCTATATGGGTGTATCAATCTGTCTATCTACTCCCCTGTGGTCCCACTCACTATCCCTATAATTTTCCAAAGTGTCCTTTTGTGTGTCGTCTCCCCACATTAGAAAATAAGCTACTTGAGAGAAGTCACTGTATTTTCAGTGCTTAGCAAAGTGTTTTGCATATTTCAAGGGCAATGAGGGTTAAGTGACTTGCCCAGGGTCACACAGCTAGTAAGTGTCAAGTGTCTGAGGCCATATTTACGCTCTTTTTTTTTTTTTGGTGGGGCAATGAGGGTTAAGTGACTCTCCCAGGATCACACAGTTAGTAAGTGTCCAGTGTCTGAGGCTAAATTTGAACTCAGGTCCTCCTGAATACAGGGCTGGTGCTTTATCCACTGCGCCACCTAGCTGCACCCCCCATTCATTCTTTTTTTAATAAACTTTTTTATTTAAAGTTTTGAGTTTCAAATTCTATCCCACCCTCTCCTCCATCCCTCCCTGAGGCAATAAGCAATTAGATATGTTATATATGTTCAGTTAAGCAAAACATTTCCATATTAGTCATTTTGTACAAGAAAACTTGAATAAAAGAAAAAAAGATGAAAGAAAGTGAAAAATCACATGCTTCAGTCTGTGTTCCATCAATATCAGTTCTTTCTTTGGAGATGGATGATGTGCTTCATCATTAGTCCTTTGGGATTGTCTTGGATCATTGTATTGCTGAGAATAGTTAAGTCATTCACAGTTCTTCATCAAAATATATTGCTGTTCTGTGTACAGTGTTCTCTTGGTTCTGCTTACTTCACTATACATCAGTTCATGTAAGTCCAGATTTTTCTGAAATCGTCCTATTTGTTCTTTCTTATAGCACAATAATATTCCATAACAATCATATACCACAGCTTGTTTATCCGTTCCCCAACTGATGGGCATCCTTTGATTTCTAATTCTTAGCCACTACAAAGAGCTTCTATAAATATTTTGTACAAATAGGTCCTTTTCTCTTTTTTGGATGTCTTTGAGATATAAACCTAGTAGCGGTATTGTTGGATCAAAGGGTATGCCATTTGTTTTATAGCCCTTTGGGCATAGTTCCAGATTGTTCTCCAGAGTGGCTGGATCAGCTCATAACTCCACCAACAGTGGATTAGTGTCCCAGTTTTCCCACATCTCCTCCAACATCTAACATTTTCCTTTTTCATCATATTAGCCACTCTAATATGTGTGAGGTGGTACCTCAGAGTTCTTTTAATGTGCATTTCTCTTCATTCATTCTCCAAATGTTGTGTTTGAACAATTCATCATCCTCTAGCCTACTTGGCAAGGAGCTCTCTCAGTCTTAACTAGAGTAGTCCTTGGACAATAGCATAGGCCATCATTGTGCTCATTGTTGAAGCCTTCTAGCCAAAGGAATTGTAATCATTGATTTTTAAATGTTGATGACCAAGTCAATAGTATTACCTTCCATTTATGTTTACAACATATTAATTGTACATTATCTCCTCAGAACCTAGCAACAAACCTATGAGGGAGTACCATTATACACAATTAGGAAACTGAAATTCACCAAGATAAAGAGACCTACCAAAGGACACAGAGCCAGCTGTGATTCCATAGGTGGGTGGGTTATGCCCCATGTGTTAGGGAATATGTTTGTATATTTATTATTATACCCGTGTAGTTAATATTCCTTTGTAAAAGCTAATGCCACTTTTAGTGGTTAAATGGAACTGGGGAAGACAGAACTCTCCTAAAACTGGGGGAACATCATCAGTGGGGGCTGGAGCCAATGGTAGAGAGTCTAGATACCTTCAGACCCCCTTAGAGTACTGGAGAACCCTGGGTGAGAGGCAAAATCCAACATATCTGACCTTTAGGCAGTAGGGGTGAGTTAGTCATTGTTACAGAGATAATGTGTATAAAGTACTTTGCAAGTCTTAACCTGCCATATTTTTCTCCTCCACTGTGAATTTTTTTTTTTTTTTTTGGCGGGGCAATGAGGGTTAAGTGACTTGCCCAGGGTCACATAGCTAGTAAGTGTCAAGTGTCTGAGTCCGGATTTGAACTCAGGACCTCCTGAATCTAGGGCCAGTGCTTTATCCACTGTGCCACCTAGCTGCCCTTTCACTGTGATTCTTATCCATTTTTCTATAGTACCTTACCAACTTTCTGGATGGGTTCCTTTGATTCTTTAATATCCTGTAGTTACTAGTGTAGCACCAAGGCTAATATATACTTTTCCTTGCTATATAACCGGACCACTCCCTTTCCCCATTCTCAAATCTTTTAGACTTTCTCTTTCAAGCAAGATGTCATTGCCAATTTGTTACAGCTTGCTTATACCCACTGTTCTTTGTATCACCTAAAGTTTTTATTCTTCTTGTATCCTGACCTTCCATAATTCAAAGCCCAGTAGCATCACCAGGGGAATATTGAGGCTAACAAGAAGAACTTTTGTAGCAGATGGGGGACTGTTAAGAAACTGACCATATACTTATCTTTAAGTCCATTTACAGGTTCAAGGATGGTGTACTTCCAGACCCCAATCTGACTGAGTAGGATGGTTTGACATGAGAGGGAGCTGCTGCCTGCTGAAAACATCTGCCCAGCACCAGCCTGAGATGAGGAATGATGGGCATGTGAGAATCCTTGCCAGGAATATATCTCCCTCTAGTGGCCATTTAGACAATATTCAAAACTCTAGAATGTGATCAGACCTCTAATCCAACAGATTTCTTTCAAGTTCAAGACATGGAGAGTTTGGAAAGACACTGAATTCTGTCTCTTCTACCACATCTGCTTCCTGCAGAGAGAAAACCATTCTATTCGAATAGATGCTGTGATGCTAATGCTCCTGCTCCCGCTCTTCTGAATCTTGACTCTTCTCCATGGAATCTGGTCTGATAGAAAAAGTCTTTGCATTGTTTTTCAGGGATCGAGGAGAAATGGTGCCAGAGGGGCCCTCTTCTGTAAAAAATGGAGAGTTCCAGACCCTAATGAATGGTGATTCAGACTGTAGCAAGTTTAGCCAAGAGAAAAAGCTTGCTTGGGGCAGTGTTTCCTTTTCCTAAAAGCTAGTTTAGTATAAGTCAACACTTTTATGTCCATGGCTGAGCTTTTTTTTTTTAAAGGCTGCATTCACCCAAAGCTTCCTTAACATCCTTCATCACCTTAGAATTATAAATTACATGTTTCTCATTTTCTGGTCTGTTCTGGATGTGTGTGTAAAAAATTGAAGTTAGGGATCAACAGTCTTGGTTTTTCTTTGAGAACTATTTGTTTGGTTTTTAATTTTTCTAAAAAAATCAGACCTGTTATGTCATTGAAATAGGTGATGCCCAGTGAAGAAATTTCTATCAGTACAGATCAACAGCTCACCAATTTAGTTTTAGGGAGACACCCAGATCACTGAGTAATTAAGTGAATTGGCCAGTCCATGTTAGGTACTTAACTTGTACTCAGGTCTTCTTTACTTCATTCAAGGCCAGCTCTCTATCTATTGCACCATAGTGCCTCTTGTTTTTGTTTTTCATTTTGGGCATTTTCTTTTCATTAACTATAGCACTAGAACATTAGTTGTGTGACAGTGGGTAAGTCATATGACCTCTGTGAGATTCAGTTCCTCATCTGTAAAATGGGGGGAAATGATATTTGCACTAACTACCTTATATATAGAGTTGTTGTGAGGCAAGTGATTTTAAACCCTCAACACATTATATAAACATGAATTGTTATTATTATTACTTTTTTTTTTTGTGGGGCAATGAGGGTTAAGTGATTTGCCCAGGGTCACACAGCTAGTAAGTGTCAAGTGTCTGAGGCTGGACTTGAACTCAGGTCCTCCTGAATCCAGGGCCAGTGCTTTATCCACGGCACCACCTAGTTGCCCCATTTATTATTACTTTTTTAAGTTAAACATTTCTTTTTTTTTTTTTTTGGTGAGGCAATTGGGGTTAAGTGACTTGCCCAGGGTCACACAGCTAGTAAGTGTTAAGTGTCTGAGGCCAGATTTGAACTCAGGTACTCCTGAATCCAGGGCTGGTGCTTTATCCACTGCGCCATCTAGCTGCCCCAAGTTAAACATTTCTAATGTCATTTCCGAACAGTATATTTTTAGTTTTTACTTCTGTCTTAAAAAGTTCCTATGTAAAAAGGGCATCCCAAGTGTGTAAAAAAGTCAACAACAAGCATTTTTAAAATGCCCACTTCATCCCAGGCACTGTGCTAGATTCTTCCCTTCTTGATTTCTATAACATTTATCTTTACTATAGTTTTAAATTGTAAATGGATTGCCAATCTCTACCAGTGCAGTGAATTTATGCAATAGGAGTTCCCTACACCAAGGAAATCACAAATATGGATTCCTCTACTGCCACACAAAACATACTGCTACTACCACCACTACCACTGCTACCAAAAAAACCACCCTCAAAATTAGCTCTCACTTATATATTCTTCTTCTTTTTTCAATATTTTTAACATATATTAGTCTTTTTTTTTTACCTAGATGATCATTTCCTTCATGACAAGGATCATGTTCTTTATTTTTGCTCATCCCCAGAACTCAGTGAGGTACTTGTCACAGTCAGTACTCAAATGGTATTTCTTAGTTGATTGGAACAAATGACATTTCTGGTATCTTGTCCTTTTGGTTTGGGGTTGCCCATCTGGCTCTATGTCCTGCCAGGACACTAGTATGGTGTGACTCCATTTGAAAGGTTGCCTCTAGTTTGCTCATGTTTAGAGTTAAACCAGACACAGGATTTTCATTAGTACAATAGGCAATTCAGCCATCTGTAACAACTGATTAGACGGACAAAATTTATTGAGTGACTGTTATGTTAAACTCGGTGTGTAAGCACAATACAAGCTACAGTTGCGGTTTTTAAGCTTCTTACAAACCAGTAAAATAAGATGAGTAGGTAGCATATAACTTTCTCTCCTTAAAAATCAAAACAAATCTCCAGTTTTATTGAAAGTTGCTAATCCGCATGCTTGTTTTGTTGTTAAGTTGTTTTTCAGTGGTGTCTGACTCTGTTACCCCCATGTGGTGTTTTCTTGGCAGAAATACTGGAGCAATTTGCCATTTCCTTCTCCAGCTCATATTACAGATGAGGAAACTGAGGCACATAGAGTTAGGTGACTTGCCTAGGGACACACAGCTGGTAAGTGTCTATGGGTGGATTTCAACTCATGAAGAAGAATCTTCTTGATTCCAAGCCCAGTGCTCTATACACTGCATTGCCTTTCCTCATGCTTCCTCTAATATAAATCAAGCTCTTGGTATCTGGATTACACAGTGAGAGGCATTATTATGGTTATACTCTCCATTTTCAATAGTTCGATTTAACATTTATTAAGAGCTTATTGCATTCAATAAGCTAGGAGCTAGGGCTGATATTAGCTGTATAGATGCTGTAAAGATGTAAAGAGCTGTACAGATATTAGCTCATTTGATCCTGACAACAATCCTGGGAGGCAAGTGCTATTATCACCCCCATTTTAAAGATGAGAAAACTGAGGCAAGCAAAGGTTAATTGACTTGCCCAGGGTGACACAGCTAGGAAGTATCTGAGTGTTTGGTCTTCCAGACTCCAGATCTACCACTCTATTTACTTTACCACCTACCTACAAGAGAAAAAGGAGATAGAAGGAGAAAAATGGAGATAGTGAGAGAAAAGTTCCTACCTTCAAGAAATTTACATTCAAATGGAGGGAAAACAATATGTTCATTAGTAAATAAATACAAAGTAGATGCAAAGTAACTTTAAGTGCTAATAACTGGCCTCAGCAGGAGGTGGGACCTAAGCTCTGACTTTATAGATGTAGTGGTTCATAAAAGCTTACTTTTTTTTTTTTTGTGGGGCAATGGAGGTTAAGTGACTTGCTCAGGGTCACACAGCTAGTAAGTGTCAAGTTTCTGAGGCTGGATTTGAACTCAGATACTCCTGAATCCAGGGCCAGCACTTTAACCACTGTGCCATCTAGCTGCCCCATAAAAGCTTACTTAATTGAATCATATCTCAGGGTCTTAAATTTGTAAAATATGTCATTACCTCAAAGGAATAGATCAAGAACTGCTGAGGTGAATATTTTGGATGACAAGATCCTTGTATTTGTAACTTGAAAGGACTATAGAGTTTATCTTGTCCAACCCTTTTCATTTTAACATTTAAACAAGAACTAGAAAATATAATAGAAAACAGGCATGACCAAGAAATGTTATGAGGTACCATTGCTATATTCAGGAAGAAACATGAAAAATGACTGAACAACTTTAACATAATCATAACTGACATAATATATACACAAATAGAATGTATTCAAAGTCTTAATGTAGTTTTAACCTTTTGTTGTGTAAGGGCCAAATTTAGTATGGGAAGAGTTAATCAGACAGCTCGCCTTAATATTGGGTAAGAAAAGAAAGAGCAGAGGCAGCTAGGTGGTGCAGTGGATAAAGCACTGGTCCTGGATTCAGGAGGACCTGAGTTCAAATCTGACTTCAGACACTTGACATTTACTAGCTGTGTGACCTTGAGCAAGTCACTTAACCCTCATTGCCTGGCAAAATAAATAAATAATATAAAAACACTAGTTTGGGGTAAGCAAACCTAACCCTGGGCAAGTCACTTAACCCCCATTGCCCCACAAAAAAAAGAAAAGAAAAGAAACAGCTTCTTTCTAAAACAAAACAGGTTTATCAATGGCAACAAGTTTAAAACAATATCTGAATCACACAAGTGAGATTATTAGAACTAGAAACAATGTATAAATCTCTGGGGTAAAAAGGCCCCAGGCACCCAGACCTGCCTCCAGCCCAAAAGAGCTAGCTTTGCCTCAAAGAAAATACAAAACTCACCACACCTGAAATCTGTAGCTCTCAGGAAAATTAGCTGTGTAGCCTCTTCTGTTTTTGTCTAAAAGTCAAACACCAGCAGCTCCTCTAAATGTCTGCCTTCCTTCCCTGTTTCCCTCAGAACCCTCTCTAACTGCTTTTTTTCTAACTCCCTTAACTCCTCTAACTGAATCTCAACTGTCTCTCTAACCAACTTTTCCACAGGAAGGGGAGGGGCGGGTCTTAGCCATGCTGAGTCTCCGATTGGCTCAGCACACCCACATGGGCTGTCCCCATTATAATCTAGCCAGACCCACATGAGTGTGGGAAAGCTGAAGGAGGAACTATTAGTTACTTAGTTTCAATAAATGTTCCCTGTGGTCAGAGTTCCTCTTGTTTGTTCAATTATCTCCCAAAGTACACACCCATCTCTCTTAAGCCTTTCAAGCTTACATTTTTTTTCAGTCTGACCATAATGAAGCAAAGATAGGGCTATGAAAACCCCAAATCACAACCAATTCCTTACATTTCCCCCTTTGTTTTATTAAGAAACACAGGGTGATTCCTTGATGAAGCACTAAAAAATAACAGAATATCATAACCTATGCTAACAAACAATATGCTAATAACAATATAGGAGAGAGAAAAAAGGAAAATTTTGTCCAGAAGGGCAGTCCCTTATGGACTCATACTTTGACAATTTCTATAGAAGGAAAACCTCTGCAGAAGATACATATTACACATGGTGTATATAGTAACAGAAAGAAAAAACAAAAACATCCATTTGAAGTCCTTGAAATCTCTTCGTTGAGTGTTAAGATGCCATCAGGGAGACTGGATTCTGGATTCTGGTTGTCTCTGGATACTTTTACTTCTTTAGCTGTTGAACTGCTGGATTTCCACTAATTTTTAGTATAGCATTGTCAATGATCAAATTAAACAGTGAGAGTTCTTCAAAATATAACTCATATAGAACAAATTTAAACTTAATACACATAACATATTACAGTTGCTTATCTTTTATTTATTTATCTATTTGCTTGTTTGTTCATTTATTTATTTTTTTTGCAGGGCAATGAGGGTTAAGTAACTTTCCCAGGGTCATACAGCTAGTAAGTATCAAGTGTCTGAAGTCAAATTTGAACTCAGGTTCTCCTGAATCCAGAGTCAATGCTTTATCCACTGTGCCACCTAGCTGCCCCATGTAGCTTATAATTTTTTTTTTTTTTTGGTGAGGCAATTGGGGTTAAGCAACTTGCCTAGCATCACACAGCTAGTAAGTGTTAAGTGTCTGAGGCCAGATTTGAACTCAGGTCCTCCTGACTCCAGGGCCAGTGCTGTATCCACTGTACCACCTAGCTACCCCATGTAGCTTATAATTTAATAATAGCTTATAGTTTAATGACTAATAGTTTTAAACTTTAGTGGCTTAAAACATCACTAAGACTTTAGGGTATCATATATATGCAAATTAGTATGTAAAATATAGACATATCTACAAATATATTCACACATCATTTTATAGGGGTTCTTAACTGGGGTCTGTGAAATTTGGCTTTTAAATATTTTGATAACTTTATTTCAGTTTAATTGGTTTCCCTTTTCATCATTTTCTGCAAGTTCTTTTATGTATTTTTTTAAAAAAAGAACTATTCTGAGAAGGGGTCCATAGGTCTCCAGAAAAGTCTATGACACAATAAATAATTACAAAGATCTTTATGACAAAGCTCTCAATTGAACTTTACCACACTCTTGTGAGGCAGGTACCACATGATATTATTATAATGTCCTCTCTGGCAAGATGAAGACCAAAGTTATGGATTTAAAAAAAAAATTGGTTTAATATAACTCTAAAGTCAAGCAATAGAGCTTCAGACCACCATGTGAAAAGGTAGCTATGATCTTTGCTTGCGTGGCCAACACAATTGAAGCATAAGTAATCTCACAATTATGATCATGAAAAGACAATTTTCCAAATTATTGCCAAGGTTTAGATTGGAGAAAGGGAAGGGGGGGTGTGTACAAAGAGCTATGAAGGTCAAGAGACTTATGACAAACAATATTCAGATTTCCATTACATAGAAAAACATTTGTATGTTTTCTTTATGAAGGGTATGATAGTATAATACAGTGAAATGAGGACTGGTCTGTCCTTTCTTAATCTTTACCAAATCTCCAATGAGGATTTACAAGAAATTTTAGGATCTCTTTCTCCCTTCTGCTAACACTACATACCTTGCCTTTGGTAGTTACTTAATAAATGGCTGCTGAATTTATTTGAATTGAATCATGTCATTATCAGTCTACAATTATTGTGCAAGGAACTTTTTTAAGGGTTGAAGATACAAAGCCATGGTTTCTGTCCTCTGGGATTTTACAATCAAGTTAGGGAGGGAGGACATATACATGAAAAAGACATAAACTAATGCTAAGCAGCAGTTAAGTGCCAGATAATTCCATTGGATCGGAAATTACTATAGGAATTCAGAGGCAGGAGAGCTCCCTGGGGGCTGGGGAAAAGATGAGACTTGACATGGTAAACTACCCTTATGAAAACCATTCTATATCATGAGCAATATTTGGTCTTACTGAATACATTTTTCTCTGAGACCAATTTTTAGGTTGCTATCCCAGGAGTTAGAGACAGAAAGGGCTTTGGAAGTTATCTAGGTCAACCCCGTCATTTTACAGATGAGGAAACTGAGGCCAAAGAGGTTTAAATGACTTGCCCTAGGTTACACAAGTGTTTACTATTTGTCTTTCCTTCTTGAAGAGGACCATGACCTCAGAAGGGTTATTTCATGACTTGCAGTGAATTGGATTTAAGTGAGACAGGGCTGTGCAAGATCACCAGCTCCACTCTCTCCTCTGGAGCCATCTGGGTCTAGTGGCAAAATATATCAGAACAACTGGAGATGGCCCTGGATGTTTAAGGCAATTGGTGTTAAGTGACTTGCCCAGGGTCACACAGCTAGTGTCTGAGGTGAGATTTGAACTAAGGTTTGCCCAACTTCACGGCCAGTGCTCCATTCACTGCACCACCTAGCTGCCAATTAACTGCCCCCCACCCCCTCCTCTCCAGGATGCAGTGGGACACCTTGGACCTTTTTAGCTAAAGTCTTTCACAGGTGGCAGAACTTCTACATAGAGAGGATCTCCACACAGGGATGAATCCCTTTCATTTGAATTGTCTTAGGAAGATTCTGAAGATCACCTAGCAAGATAAGGTACTGGACACTGAGGTCCTTTCGTGAGCTGACCGCTAAGCATTCAAACTCTACTGCAAAGAGCGAAGCTCCAATGGGCAGAGCACATTGTTTGAATGCCAAAAGTGTTTACGTAAACAACGTTATTTTGCAGAGAACTCATACAAGGCAAGTGCTGGGGTGTAGGTCAGAATCCATACAAGGACAGTCTCAAGGTCTCTCTGAAGAACTTTGGAATCATTGTAAGGCATGCCCACATCAAAGAAGGCACTGTGCTCTTTGAGCCAAGAAGAATTGCAGTAGCTAAAAGGAAACACGAGAGGCAGAAATTTAAAGACATCTTCACTCCAAATGTTCATATGGACTATCTGTGTCCAAGATTATAGCAAGCAAAAAACAGGCCAGGTAGCCTCAGAGTGAAGGCACTAAGATTAAGCAGGGCTGGATAAGGATGAGCGCTTGGCACGCAGTAAAGGCGCTTAAATGCTAGTTGACGGCCCTCCTTCCCCAAGCCGCATTTAGAAGCAGTGGGGGCGGGGCCTAGGAGAGGTGCCTCGGGAGCAGCGCAATGAGAGCCGCCGGTCTCTAGGGGGCAGCAGACTGTCGCCAGCAGCGCCACTTCGGGAGCTGCTTCCCCTCCCCTCCTCCCTGAGCGCAGTGGGGCCTGCGCCTGCGCGCTCTGCCTTCTTCCGTGCCTGCCTCTCTCCCTCCCTCCCTCCGCCTGTCAGTCGCTGTGCAGCTGCCGCTGAGAGATGGGCCTGGCTCGGGGAAGCGGGGACGCTGCTGCCGCTGCTCGGCGGAGTTAAAGGTACCAGCCAGGTCCGGGCCGGGATCACGGTCTCTGCCTTTTCCTTCCCGTGGGAGCGGGATGGCCTGGCCGAGAGCACGGAGGGGGCGCAATGGCCGGCGCCGGCCCATCCCCTCATTCCCTCTTCGGTCTGTCTATCAGTCGGTGTGCCCCCCGCCCCCCTATCCCCAGAGTGGCCACCGCCCAGCCCGACCTCGGCCCCAGCGGATCCCCATGGGGGGTGTCTTGGGCACCCTCACTCCAGACCCGCCCCCCCTCTCCCGAGTGTGGGGGGAACCTATTATTCTGGGCCTGAGGGGGGGGGTCTCGGCCTCCTGAACGTGGCCTCTTGGGGGTGAGGATCATTTCCCCCTCCTCCTCATCGCCCCCACCTCCCCCAGCCAGGGCTAGGACTCCCCTTATTCCCTTCCCCCCACCCTCTCCACCCTCACCTCCCCTAGGAGATGTGAGCACCTCAAATTAAGTGCAGAGTGGGAAGAGGGTGAAGCCCAGAGCAAGACACCAAGTGATCCTTAAACATAGCGCAGGTAGGGTGAATTAATAAATTCTGAGGTAGCTACAAGTCTAGAAATAAATGACAATTATGACAATTTTCACGGAATATCTAAACTGGAAAAGTGAACTTGTGGATCACTGGTTGTTTTTTTTTTTAAGTAATTTCCATAGGCTTTCCAGTTATAGGAACAAATGTTCCATAACTTCCCAGGAAGGGAAGTTTGTATCTGGTTTTGTTTTTGCTGAAAAACAGGTAAATTCTTCATTGTGTCTCATGCTGTGTAATTACACTCAGTGCCTCCTTATATACTTACTTATATCCTTATATTCACCGCCTTCTTCTGAAGGCTTGCTGTCTTCCTCCACCACCCTGCTGAAGCTGTTGTCTGGAACGTTACCAACGGTCTTAATTCCGAAATCTTAATTCCTAAATTTTCTCAGTGCTCATCCTTCTTGACTTTTCTGCAACTTCTGACTCTTTTTTATCATTCTCTACTCCTGGATACTTTTCCCTACCTTGTCTTTCAGAGTACTAGTCTTTCCTTGTTCTCCTACCTTTATAATTGTTCATTTTCATTTCTGGATTGTTTTCCATCGTTTATCTCCTAGGGATGCATATCCCTAAGGCTCTCTCCTGGGGCCTCTTCTCTTTCTACATTTTCTTTTTTGGTAATGTCATCTACTCCCATGTGTTCAAGTATTTTCTCTGTCCATATAACTTCAAAAACAAATCATCACAACTCCAGCCTTGCATTATCTACCTTCTTGGATGTCCTGTCAGCATTCCAAACTTTTTTGTTTTTTGGTTTTGTTCAGTTGTGTCTGACTCTTTATGACCCCAATGGGGTTTTCTTGGCAAAGATACTGGAGTGGTTTGCCATTTCCTTCTCCAGATGAGGAAATGAGGCAAACAGGGTTAAGTGACTTGCCCAGGGTCACACTGCTAGCAAGTGTATGAGCTTGGCACTCTAAGAACTGTACCACCTAACTGCCCTATTCCAGATTGAGCATGGCCCAAACCAGATTTGTCATCTTCTGTCTTAAACATTATCCTCCTTCAGACTTCCATATTTATATTCAGGGTACTACTGTCCTCATAATCAACTAGGTTTAGAGTCCATAGTCATTGATTTTTCCCTCTCCCTTTCCTCCCATATCTAATTTGTTGATAAGTCGATTGCTCTTGCCTTCACAATATCTCCATTCTCTCTCCTGATCATTCATGTGGCCATTACCCCAATTCAGGCCCTCATCTCATCTTCCCAGGATTGTTGTCATAGCCTTGTAATTAGTTTCTCCATTTCCAATCTTGGTCTTCTCTAATTGCTTCTCCACGAAACTACTGAAATCTTCCCAAGGTCCTGCTCTGACTATGATACACTCCTGCTCGAAGATCCCTTTTGTTTCAATAATAAAATGTGAATGATTAAATCTAGCATTTCATACTTTCTACAGTGTTTCCAACCTACTTTTTCAGCCTCATTTCCCATTATTTCCCATTACTCTGTGTTCTAGCCAAATTGTCCTGCTTTCTGTTCTCAGAACTTAGTGTTCCACCTCCCACATCCATACATTCACAGATGTTTCTCATGTCTCAAATATGCTTCCTCCTTATCTGTGCCTTGGCCTTTTGGAATCCACATCTTTTTTCAAGGCTCAGCTCAGGTGCTATCTCCATGAAGCCGTCCTTGATAACCCCTCAGTTATTGAGATTGTTGTTCACTTGTGTCCTTACCCCGCAAAACCACTCACCCCTCTTCCATACAAAGGCACCAGCATTCTTCTAGTATCCTCAATGTCTTCCCACTTCCCATTCACCCCACATATTCATTCAGTTGGCACATCTTACCATTTCTGTCTCCAGAATGTTTCTCACATCAGGATCTCTTGTCTCTCTTTGCACAGTCATGACCACCTTAGTCCAAGCCCTCTTTGCTTCCAGCCTAAACAACTGTTTCTCTGCCTCATGTTTTACTCCCCTACAATCCATCTTCCACATGGCTGCCAGGATGACCGGGGAGTCTAAACCTTTTTTTGTGTTATGGGCACCTTTTCAGTCAAGTAAAACCCAGATTTCTTCTGAGAATAATGTTTTGGAATGTATAAAATACATAAGAATACAAAGGAAGCCAATTATATTAAAATCCGGTTGTCAAAATAAATTTTAAAAGTTCACAGACCTATCCTGTTTGAAGATAAACACATAGCCTCTCCTCTTTAGCTATCTTCAGTTTCATTGCACACCACTGACCACTCAAAGTATGTTGGCCATATACTCTGCAATACAGCCAGATTGGCCTGTTCTGTTTCTCAGACATCTCTCTTTCTCCATCTCCCTTCTCCATGCCATTGCACAGGCAGTTCATCAGGCCTGATATTCACTTCATCATCATCTCCCCACAGAATTCTCTCAAGATTCAGCTAAAGTGCTACTTTCTACATGAAGCCTTTCCTGATCGCTGTAACTGCTGGTGCTGCCCCTGTCAAACTACATTGTGTTTAACTTCTTTGTATTTATTCTGTATATAGTTATATATGTAATTATTCTCTTCCCTAATAGAAGTTAGGTTCTTTGAGAGTAGGAATTTTCATTTTTTGTATTTGCATCCCTAATACCTAGAACAATGCTTGGCAGATAATACTCTCTTGTTGAATGATTGAATGTGAAGGTGTTGAGCACCTGTGTGATAAAAAGAGTGGGAGTCAGGGAAATTAAAGCTAAACAAGGCAAAAATGAAGCCTATTTTCATTCTGAAGATTGCTTCATATAGCAGGTGTTTTTACATGTAATTTAAATTCAGTATTTATATTGCTTGCATCAGAGGAAAACCCCATTCGTTTCAGGTGGAACTCAATTTGAGAAATGTTGATTTATGTGATATCTGTAGTCTTTTAAAGTTCTAAAATTCTGTGACACTTATGTAACATTTCAAGCTCCTCAGGAGCACAGATAACTAAATAAGGTAAGTTTGGGTCAATAGGAGCTCTGGCCACCTGAATACTGTTGTTAATCTCAGCCTCAAACCTGTAATGATCTTTCCTCCAGAAGTGATTTTGGACATATTAACAACTCCTCTCTTTGTCATTCAATAAATTAAACACTGATTATATCTCTAGCAAATTATTGACATTTGGATCTTATCCTAAATAGTTTCATGGTCAGGTTTTTGATACTATCTATTTGTCAAGATCTACCTTTAACTCAGCCCCATGCATCTTACAACAGCCAGGTTCCTCCAAGTTCCTCTGCCCTGAAATCCTTTGGCTACCCATGACTTGAAAATGGCAGAGAGTATATAAGTATGTGTAAAAAACAACCGAAGTTACCTTGGTTTTAAGATTTCTTTGTGTCTAATAATGCCACAAATCTGTTTTCTGACTTCACCTTCCTTGCTTCAGGTGTTTCTTGACTACCTGCCTGGTTTGGGGTTTTTTGGTTTTGTTTTTTTGGTGAGGCATTTGGTGTTAAGTGACTTGCCCAGGGTCACACAGCTAGTAAGTGTCAAGTGTTTGAGACTGGATTTGAACCCAGGTCCTCCTGAATCCAAGGCCAGTGCTCTATCCACTGTGCCACCTAGCTGTCCCTCTGCCTGGTTTTTTTTTTTTTTAATTAGTAAGGCAGTTGGGGTTAAGTGACTTGCCCAGGGTCACACAGCTAGTAAGTGTTAAGTGTCTGAGGCCGGATTTGAACTCAGGTACTCCTGAATCCAGGGCCAGTGCTCTATCCACTGCGCCATCTAGCTGCCCCTCTCTGCCTGGTTTTTGATGACAGACAAGTCTTGACTTCTTTGTAGGGAAGTAGAGTGACTTCAGATAACCTGCCTAATTGACCCCACACTTTATGATAAATTTCTGTGAATTCAGATCCATATTTTAATCTAATAATAAAATATGTTAAATAGTGCTTTACAGTTTATGAAGTACTTTTTGCATAATTTTCCTTTACAATATATGTAGTATAAGAATTATCTCTATTTTACAGATGAAGAAACTGAGGCTTTAAGAGGTTAAATAATTGACCCAGAATGTCACAACTAGAATGTTAAAGCTGAGACTCAATCCAAAGACTTTTGATATCCAAGAGTATCCTGACTTTTTATTTCTGCCATATAAAATCACTATTTTTTTAAAAGCCAAGTTCCACCTCCTACAGGAAACCTGTTCTTCCTAGCTGCTAATGCCTGACTCTGGGAAATTAATTTGTGTATATTTTGTATTTAATTTTCTATCTACAAGTTGTTTGCTCTCTATTGAGTATAAACTCTTTGAGGGCAGGGACTGTTTCATGTTGTGTAGTATTCCCTAATACCTAGCACAGTGCCTGGAATATAGTTGATACTTAATAAACTCTTATTGAATTGAAATTGCCCTCCTCCAGTCCTTCTATACCTCTTCCATTTTCCAAGATCTTTCAGAGAACCAGCAACCAGTGGTATATGGGCTGATTTTCACACAGACCTGTCACTGCAGGGACAGCTAGGTGGCACAGTAGATAAAGCATGGGCCCTGGATTCGGGAGGACCTGAGTTCAAATGTGGCCTCAGACACTTGACACTAGCTGTGTGACTCTGGACAAGTCACTTAACTCTCTCTCATTGCCCAGCAAAAAGAATCATTATGTTCTTTGCTCCTCTCTCATAGTGTGTGTCAATGAATAACCACCACCATCACTCCATCCCCTGCCCTTGTGCCAGAAGTATAAAGATTGCCCATTTGGCACCACTTTTAAGAGGTTGCCAGCCTTTGGCATATACTCTTCTAATTATGTTTGTTTGTTTTTGTTTTCATTTTGGCTGGGCATTGAGGGTTAAGTGACTTGCCCAGGGTCACACAGCTAGTAAGTATCAAGTGTCTGAGGCCAGATTTGAACTCAGGTCCTCCTGACTCCAGGGCCAGTGCTCTATCCACTGCACTACCTAGCTGCCCCCTACTCTTCTAATTATGAAGTGAAGAAATGCATCATAACTCATTTTTATATTTTAAAGGCTTATTCCTTTCAAAAGAATTAGTTCTTTTTGGAATCTTTTGAGATAGAAAAATATCTGAAATCATGTATTCTGTCATGCTCTTATTTTTCCAATTATAGAGCCATTGTTATGAAATGTATTAAAATGATTTTTATAGGTGCCGTATAGTGTGTTCAGTTGTCTTCAGTTACTTTTGGTAATACTAAGCATGTATATTTGGAAGGCTGATAAAGAGACTATTTGACCTTAAATTCTTTTTTTGTTTGTTTGGTTTTATTTTTGTTTCTGCAGGGCAATGAGGGTTAAGTGACTTGCCATGGGTCACACAGCTAATTAAGTGTCAAGTGTCTGAGACTGGATTTGAACTCAGGTCCTCCTGACTCCAGGGCCAGTGCTCTATCCACTGTACCACCAACTGCCCCTTGACCTTAAATTCTTTAAAAAACAAAAACAAAAATATTCCTAGATCCTGAGAATAGTCCCTTAAGATGCATATCTTGAGCTAAGAGATCATAGAAAATGTTCATTCTTGCTTTTGTTTCCTGTGAACGGGAATCAGGTTTGCATAAATATTTGAGATTCCTAGGGAACATATTTATACAGCAGATAGAGGCTATCTCCTCTTATAGGTACCATTTTATAAATCCACAGGAGGCATAGGTAAGGAGTTGAGTAGAACAGCACTTCCCAAGGCATTTTTCTTAGTGTACTTTGCAGCTTCTCAATACTCTTTGGCAACTATAAGTTAAGTGTTTCTGAATCATCCCTGTTGCTAATCCAGTAGATGGAGACAGAATTTAGCATTTGAGTCTATAAAAACAGGTTGAAACACATTTGGAAGAATGGAATATCTAAGGTTTTCTGCTGCCATTTCTACTTCTCCACTGTCAAGGATTTTAAATCCAGTTTCCTTGTTGAAGTATTAAACAACTTTTTAAGAACTAAAGCAACTACAAAAGAAAAATTACTTTTTTAGATAATTCCAGGTAATTTGTATTTTCGTTTTTTTTTTTAAGTGAGGCAATTGGGGTTAAGTGACTTGCCCAGGGTCACACAGCTAGTAAGTGTCTGAGGCCGGATTTGAACTCAGGTCCTCCTGAATCCAGGGCCGGTGCTCTATCTACTGCGCCACCTAGCTGCCCCATATTTGTTTTTTAAGAATGTTTTTATTTGTTCTCAGTTACATATAAGAACAATTTTTATAATTTTTTTGAGTTCCAAATTCCCTCTCCTTTCCTCTTTTCTCTCTTTGAGAAGGCAAGCACTTTGGTATAGATTATACATGTGCAGTCAGTCATGGAAAACGTTTCTATATTAGCCATGTTACAAAAGAGAACACAGAAGCAAACAAGAAAAATCATTTTTAAAAAGTGTGCTTCAGTCTATATTCAGACTCCATCAGTTCTTTCTTTCTCTGGAAGTAGAACTCGTATTTTCTAATGGATTGATTCCACTAGATTCTTTCCTTCCTTCCTCTCTCTAACCTCAGGAGGTCAGGAAAACCTGAGTTCAGGTCTCACTTCTGATACTGATTATGTGACCCTGAGCAAGCCTTGACTTCTATTCTGATGAGCTCTGTGACAGCCTCATTCAGTCCAGCAACTAAAGGTGAAGCACTGTGCTAGGCACAGTTATTAGAAGTATAAAGACAAAAAAAGTGAAACAGTACCTATTCTCAAGGAGCTTACATTTTATCAGCAGAGACAACATATATATGTATACACACACATACAGAATAAATATAAAGAGAATACAGGACCGTTAAATATAAGATAGGAAATAATAGGGCATTAATGATTTGGGGGGAGTGGGTAATCAAGAAAGGCTTTGTTTAAAAGATGGTGCTTGAGCTGCATCTTGAAGGTAGAAGTCGATTCTCTGAAATGGAAACGAGAAAGGAGTACATTCCAGTCATATGTGACAGATACAGAGTACATTCAGATAGTCAACCTGAGACCTTAACTTCCTGTGCTCTGGAGTAGGCTGGGAGTTGTTTGCAATAAAATGTAAAATAATGCCCTTTTCTGACTTACGCTGCTTCCTTTTTGTTGCCCATTCTCCCTTCCCACTCCCAGCTGACTACTCTTTTTTTTTTTTTTTTGCAGGGCTATGGGGGTTAAGTGATTTACCCAGGGTCACATAGCTAGTAAGTGTCAAGTGTCTAAAGCCGGCCAGCTGACTACTCTTGTAGGAGCTGATCATGAGGGAAGCCTCAGTTACTCCTGATCATATGTTGCAGTGGTGATTGACCACTCCTATTCCTGAGCTATGCACTTCCATGCTAATTTCATATTAGGCCCATGTCAGGCACACAATAATCCCATGGTCATTGAGGATAGGCTTCTTCTCTCCTTTGTTCTGTATAGCCTGATGGACATAGAAATCAACTCATTTTTCGTTACTAATTAACACACTGAGCTCTATATAAGAGATGCATTGTATATTACACCAATATATCACTAAAGGTTCACTGACCTCTTCATAGCTGGGCAAGAGTCCCTGTAAATATATCTGCTGCCTAAGTATGTGATTTATCTCCTTAGGCCTCTTGAGAAAGGGTTTAAAGGTATTCCTGAGAGAGAGTGATAGGGCAGGAAATGTGGGGAAGAGATACATACGTGAAAACTTGTCTCAGAGAGTTTTACGCAGGAACTAGAGGAAGCAGGTTCACATTATTTCAGAGCTAGAAGGGATTAATACTGATCTAGTCCAACTCCTGCCCCAAAAGAATCCCCACTAAAACATACATGAAAAGTAGCTATCCAGCCTTTGTGCTTGCCAAGTTCCTCCCAGGGCCTCCCATTTAAGAAGGGAGCCAGGCAGGCTATCTTTTATTCCCCTCCTGGCTCTGTTTCTGACTCCAGACTGAGCAGCTAGGTGGTGCAATAATAGAACAATGGGTCTGGAGTTAGGAAGACCTGAATTCAAATACAGCCTCTGGGCAAGTCATTTAACCACGGTTTTCCTCAGTTTCCTCAGCTGCCAAATTAGGAGGAACTGGAAGAATTGGGAGGAATCTACCTCCCAAGGTTGCGAGGATCAGCTGAAATAATAATTGTAAAATGCTTAGGACAGTACCTGGCATATAGTAGGCACAAATGCATATTTTCTTCCACTTCTTTTACCTCTCCCCCCTTCCAGACTTCACCACCCCTTTACCCCATGTTCCCTCCCTTGTCCTTTTCATCTTCCTTTTGTGTCTTCCTCCATTAGAATGTTTTTGTTTTGTTTTGTTTTAGTGAGGCAGTTGGGGTTAAGTGACTTGCCCAGGGTCACACAGCTAGTAAGTGGTAAGTGTTTGAGACCGGATTTGAACTCAGGTACTCCGGACTCCAGGGCTGGTGCTCTATCCACTGCGCTAGCTAGCTGCCCCCCTCCATTAGAATGTAAACTCGTTGAGAGCAAGGACTGCCTTTCTTTTGGTTTGAATTTTCTCAGTAAGCACTTTATCAATGCTTATTGCCTACCTGCTTAAAGCCTTCTGAAGGCATTTCATTCCATTTTGGGATATCTCTGGTAGGTTTTCTCCTACATCAAGCCTAAATTTGCAACTTTTATCCATCACTTTTAATTCTGCCCTTTGATGACAAACAGAACACAGGATTCCTTTCAGATACTTAAAGACGGTTATCATATGTCACCTTGAACTTTTTCTTCTCCAGGCCAAGCAGTCCTTTATCTTTCTAGTTGCTTTCTTCTGGATTTTTGATCGTATCAATGTCCATCATAAAATATGGTGCCCAGAAGGAAGTACAGTACATCTTAAGTGGTATTGTGTTCAGTTCTGGGAAACACATTTTAAGAAGGATATTGAAGAGTCTAGAGCTCATTGGAAGCAGGAACTTAGTCAGAAAAGCAAAACTCAAGGCTTGGTAGAACTGAAAGGGAGCTTTAAGGTAATAAAATCCAAACCTCTCATTTTACAGATGAGGAAACTAAAATAAAAATAGAGAGGTTATGCCACTTCCCCAAAGTCATATGAGTAGTAAGTAGCAAATCTGGAGATTTGAAGTGAAGTCTTCTGACTTCAAATTCAGAGCGTTTTCCATAATAGAACTATCATGTAGGTACTCCATGGAGTAATAACCACTTTTTACCTCAGGTTCTAATTAATTTTGTTTTGTTTTGTTTTTTGGTGAGGCAATTGGAGTTAAGTGACTTGCCCAGGGTCACACAGCTAGTAAGTGTTACGTGACTGAGGCCAGATTTGAACTCAGGTCCTCCTGAATCCAGGGCCGGTGTTCTATCCACTATGCCACCTAGCTGCCCCAATTAATTTTTATACTAATTACTATATAACTTTGGAAGAATGCTCAGTAAATTGGAATGAGAATCTTAGATGTTTATGAAAATGTCCAAGGATGGCTGGGGACTAGGACCCTAGTAGATGCTCAAATAGTTTCCCTCTCATTCTCTGCTTTATAGTAAAAAAAAAAATATCATGGTATGAAAGGAGGGGATAGTTGTTAGAGAAAATAAAGTTCATTATTAGTAGCTATAGTAAACAGTGGCTAGTCTTTCATAATCATAACTGTTAACCTGGTTGAATAAATTGCTTTAATCATCCTAGAAAAGGAATAGAATGATTGCTATAATACAGAGTATGAGAAAATGAGCAAATAATACTCTGCAACTGTTGCATGTCAAAATTTATTTTATTTTGTAGATTCCCTTTAGGTAGATAGGACAAGTATTGTTTGCATTTTACAGATGAGAGAGCCCCAAAAGATTATGTGCTAAATCATTCAGGTTAGTGGCAGGCTGGGACTTAGAGCTCAAGTCTTCTAGCTCCTCAAACAGAAGGCTGTTTGAGTGCCTTCTATAAGCAGAGTGCAGTACTGTTAAAATTAGATCTATAAAATATGGATTAAAAGAGGGGGATAACAGAGGAACAGAGACCAAGTAAAAGTCAGGAAGTCCCACCATGAGATATTAAGAGCTAAAGCAAATGAAAAAGAATGCATGGCTCAAGGACAAATGAATAAAATTTAGTCTCAGTTTTTAGTTTTCTGGGGTTTTTTATGATGCCATATTTCAGTAGTATTGTTTATCTAATAAAATCATCTGAACCATAGGCCACTTTTCTAATCCAAATCTGAAACAAATTTAGTTTTGTTCAACTATTACTATTGCAAATTAAGTATAACAGCCACTGAAGCCAGTAGGGCTTTAGAGATTTTGAGAAATTAATGGTAAATGAAATTTTATTTCTTCAAATACTTCCAAACAATGATAGGTGACAATGCAAAGCTGTACCTATTCACTGGGAAGATTTTATGGAAGATAATGAATGAGGGTTAAACAGACACAGTCATTAAAACTTGGATGCAGATCCTCTCCATGTGATACTCCCACTAGCCATTCTTTTCCTGTGGTAATCTAGTGCCAGTGGAAGGTCATTGGTCAACCCCCTACAATAGCACCAATGTAGAAAAAGCACAGGAGCTCACTGATTCATAGCTCAGAAGAGTTCAGTGTGATTTGGTGGAAAGAACATTGGGTTTGGAGTAAGATGGATTTGGCTTCAAATTTTTTCTCTGCTTCTTATGACCTCTGTCATAAAACAATTCCCTTGGGCTCCCTGGGCCGCTCAAAGAGAAACAGCCTTTGTTCTTAAGGAGCTCACATTCTACTGGGACACACAGATAGTGCACAGATACACAAAGCAGAGATGGAGTGTGACCCTTTTTAGAGAATCCCTTACTTCCTCCAAGATACAGCCAAACCCCAGCTTTTACATGAAGCCTTTCCTGATCCCCATTGCAAATGCCCTTCCTCCTCAACTACCCTATATTTATTTTGTATTCATTTTTATATTTGTTAAAGAAAAAATATTAATACTGCACTCAACATTGTAGAAAAAAGCCTTCCTAAAACCATTTTTATTAGTTTAGCAATTTTCTAAATCAAAGCATTCATCTACTTGAGGAAAAAAAATGCCCAGACTGTCAGAGTTCTTCCATCATGCCTTTGGACAGCTTTATGACATATAACTTTTTTTTTCTTCTCCTTTTTTTTTTTTTTTAAGATTAGCTCTCCTTATGTCACTTGGGATGGAAGGGCGGTGGCCACTCAGGGCCAGTTCCTACCACTGATCGGAAAAGGGGTTTTAACTTGCTTCATTTTTTATCTGACCAGTTCACTCCTCTTTAGGCAGCCCCCCAGTCTCACCGTATTGTTGCTGAACTTAGTACTGCTGCATGATTAGCTTATACAGCAAGGACAACTAAGTACTCCTGGGCTCAAGGCTACAGCCTCCCTGGTATTAGGGAATGTGCTACTCCACCTGGCTGGCCTACAAGATGTTTTGGGTTTTTGTTTTGTTTGTTTGTTTGTTTTTTTAGCGAGGCAATTGGGGTTAAGTTTGGGCTGCCCCAAAGATGTTTTTGAAGTAAAATTTATAGGAATCTTCAACAAGTAAAATTTCACGGTAAGGTAAAACATAATTATACAACTCAAGTTAAGGTAAAAGTTAACATTTGTCTATTCTGTTAAGAACAGGACAGCAGGTTTATTTTAAAATATAACTGGGAATTTATGAATCATTATTTCTGAAACAGACTTAGTTGAGATTATTCAAATGAAAATGTAGGTGGGCTGCATCATTATTTTTTCAAATCCACTTTTGCATTCAGATTTTGTACTATAAAATCTACTATAGATCTTGTAAAAAAACAAGCAAATCAACAAAATTTTAATTAAAGAAGTTATTTAGGGGCAGCTAAGTGGCGTAGTGGATAAAGCACTGGCCTTGGATTCAGGAGTACCTGAGTTCAAATCTGGCCTCAGACACTTGACACTTACTAGCTGTGTGACCCTAGGCAAGTCACTTAATCCCAATTGCCCTAAAAAACAAAAACAAAAAAACAAACAAAAAAGAAGTTATTTAGATGATCCAGGAATAGAATTAAAAAAAATGTTTTGTAATCTATAAGCATAAAGAAAGGTTTTATGAAAAGAGAATGCTAAATGAAGAAAAATGTATTTTTTGCACGTTTCCTGCAAAAGTTAACTTTAATATTAGAGAAGATTATGGAAAAAAACAGTTTTACCTTTGTCAGCTGTTTTAAACTACTGGTTGAGCTGATTATTTGTGAAGTGAAACAATCAGGATAGAAGAAGGACATTTATACAATTTCCTATTTATTTTTAATTTTGAAGACCTAGAGAAAGCCCTTTAGCACATTGGGTGGATCTTTTACAGATAATTTATAGAATTATATGGATAAAAATCACTCCAAAGGAAAAGGTTGAACTGGTTGTGATCTGTTTTGGGTGGAGTGAGTACCCATACTGATAAAATCTCACATCTACAATTTAGCAAAGTACTATTTGCTGCAGTTGTGCTTGAAGACTGGAAGACCACACGGTGGCATCATTAAACCACACAAATCCACTCTTAGTGTTGAAAACATTTAGTTTATTAAAGGACTAAGATAAGTCAGTAGCTTAGAGGCAGTTATTCTGTTAAAAAAAAAAAAGTTTCCCGAGAAGGAAGATGAGAAAAATTCAGTCTCCAATTGGTTTATCCCCATTATTTAAACAATTTCAGTGACCTTCATAATTCCTTACTTTGCAGATATTGCTAAAAAATCTTTGTTTAGTATTTCTGGATTTCCTGATAGAAGAAGGAAAATACCAGTAAGTACTGACTAAAAATAATTTATATAGTGAGATACACTTGGAATTATTAAAAGAAAAACAAACCAAAAAATCCCAGGAATGTAGTCACTTCCTGTAAAATTAAAAAATACCAATATTTGTGAGTTTTTAAATGTCCACATTGTATAAATCAATTGCAATAAGTAAAATCTGAAAAATACTGAAGGGATTTTTCTCAGTATCATAAAATCTCAATACTTAAGACCTTTACTAGCCTGGGTCTTTCTACTTTCTATAATATAAGGGTTTAGTAAGAAAAGAATTATGTCAATGAAATTGCTGAAGAAACTTTAAAAATAATTATGAGATGAAACTTTTAAAAGTATTTTAAGATGCTTTAAAAACATTTACATAATAGCATCTTACATCGATTTAGGACATTTTAGATTACAAGGAGTTGTGCACATATCTTGTGGAAGCCTTAGAACAACATGGTAGAGTAGAAAGAATGTTAGACATGGAGTCAAGACACCTGAGTTCAGATCAAATTTTTGAAAACTGATAGTTTGTGACCTTGGACAAATTATTTAAACTTTAAGACCCTCAGTTTCATTACAAATAAAACCAATTATATTTAAATAAAGTTTAAAAAATTTTTAAAGTACACAGACCCTCGGTTAAGAACATCTGGTTTAGAGTTTTATTTCCCAAGTCCTTTTAACCACAAACAAAACAAGGCAATAAACATTTATTAAGTGTACTATGTGCCAGTCAAATGTGCTAAACACTTGTAATACAAAAAGAAGCAAAAGACAGTCCCTCCTCTCAAGGAGCTTACAATCTAAGGGGGTCTGGGGGGAGACAACATGCAAACATATATAAAGCAAAGTATGTATAGGATAAATACGAAACATTTAAAAGAAGAAAGGCACTAGAATCAAGAGGGGTTGGGGAAGACTTCTAGTAAAAGGTGGGATTTTAGGCGGGACTTGAAGGAATCCAAGAAGGTCAGTAGTCTACAAATATAAAAAGTAAAACAGCCCCTATCCTCAAAGAGCTTACATTCCAGTGAGGGGAAGACTACATAAAAGAGAGCTGGAAAGTGTAGGAGATGTATATGTATGTTTATATGTGTGTGCGTGCATGTGTATGTATATGTGAACACACACACATGCACATATACTCACACATGCATGTATAGTTATATATTCACATAATATATGCATATACATATATATTGATTTTGAAAGCTACATATTAACATTATCAGTATCCTATTGTATTTTTATTTATTTTGTTGAATATTTCCCAATTATATTTTTAATCTGGTTCAGTCTAGCGTTTTTCTGTGTTTGACACCTCTGACTTAAATGCTTCATGCCTTATTTTCCTCATCTGTAAAGTGGAGATACTTGTCTTACCCAGAAAATTGCTTTCTAAACTTTAAAATGCTATGTAAATGTGAATTATTTGTTTTTGTGGTCATTTAAGCATGTAGGTGCATTTTTCTGATAATATTGGTCAGGATGTTTGAGTTAAAGAGATGTGTAGGGTATAATGGTTATCCATGCCTGATGGCAAAACAAAATGAGCTCTTATTGAATCTAATTATTCCTTGTTAGAAATTCATTAATAATGGTCAGATTAAATAAAAGCACCATTGTTATGAGCTACCTTTGATAATATGTTAACTTAATTATACATGGTATCTAATGGCATTTTGCCATTAGATTGTAGTATTGTTATCTCACCAATTAAAATCATATGAAATACACACTCAATTGGGTGGAGTAATCTCTCTAACCTTGCAGGAAAATAGATGGGGAAGGGGATAAAGAGAGAGGGGCAGGGACAGCTAGGTGGCGCAGTGGATAGAGCACCGGCCCTGGAGTCAGAAGGACCTGAGTTCAAATGTGACCTTAGACACTTAACACTTACTAGCTGTGTGACCCTAGGCAAGTCACTTAACCCCAATTGCCTCACCCCCCCCAAAAAAAGAGGGGGGGGCAAAAGAAGGAAGGGCTGATTGGGGGAGGGGACAGACAGAAGCAAATCCCTTTCGAAGAGTGATAGGATGAAAGAAGATGGGTAATAGAATAAATATCATGGGGAAGGGAATAGGATGGAAGGGAAATAGTTAATAGTAATCATGAAAAAGAAAAGGGGAGAAAATTGTACAAAAAATATTTATAGCAACTCTTTGTGGTGGCTAAGAATTGAGAATCAAGGGAATGTCCATCAATTGAAGAATGACTGAAGAAGCTGTGGTGTATGATTGTAGTGGAATGGTATTGTGCTATAGGAAATGACAAACAGGATGATCCCAGAAAAACCTGAAAAGACTCATGAACTGATGTATAGTGAAGTGAGCAGAACTGGGAGGACATTGTGCATAGTGATAGCAGTATTGTTCAGTGAGCAATTGTGAATGACTTAACTACTCTCAGCAGTGCAATGATCCAAGACAATCCCAAGGGACTGATGATGAAGCTTACTATCCCCCCCCCTCACCCCCATAGAAAGAACTGATGAAAAGAGCACTTGTGGATTGTACATATATAACCTGGTTGCTGTCTTGTGGAGGGGAGAGGAAAGGGAGGGAGAAAAATTTGGAACTCTAAATCTTATGAAAATGAATGTTGAAAACCACCTTTACATGTAACTGGAAAAAATAAAATAAATGTTGTAAAAAAAAATCATATGAAAGTGTAAATCTGTATTATTCTGTACATGCACTAGGTTTATCAAGAACTTTAAAGGCATACGAATCACCATAAATCTGATTATTAGCTATAAGAATGCATTCTATTCTTTCAACAGCCCTGTGACTCATCACATTATACTGTATAATATACTGTATCTCATTATACCGTATAATTCTCTGTCTATGGGTATATACGGTACAATGAGCCAAAAGCCCTGGTTTTTCTGTGCTAGAAATAAGATGACTACTTTCTGGAACGTATATTTCATCCTCCCTTCTGTAGCAATCTTCTTAAAGCTAATTCTTTTATTTTGTGACCCTGTTCTATCCTGGTCCTATTTCCCACTTCCTTTCCATTGACTTCTTAGTCTCTTAGTATTTGCTCTATTCCCATCAAACTTGCGGGGGGGGGGGGGGGGGGCATTGTTTATGGCTATCTTCTCCTGGACTTTCCCCATCTTATCTGATTTTGGAAACTAAGCTGATTTGGACCTGGTTGGTACTTGAAGAGAGACAACCCCAAAATACCAGGTACTTGGCTTCTTCTTAAGGGAAACAGGGAGGTACAGGGAAAGAAAGCACTGGCTTTATTATTTTTTTTCCTCAGTAAATACTCCTTTATATAATGTTTTGAGTTCCAAATTTCGTCCCTCCTTCCTTTCCTCCACCCCCGCCCCAGGCGGTAAGCAATCAAATGTAGGTTATAGATGAAGCACTAGCTTTAGAATTAGAGGACCTGGCTTCAAAACAGGGTCTGCTGCTAAATACTTATGTGACCTGAGGGAAGTCATTTGACTTTTCTGGGCCTCAGTTTCCTCATCTACAAAATGAAGAGATTGGGCTAGATGTTATGCAATAGCCTCTTCAGTTCTCTGTCATGGTTCTGTTATTTCTGACTATGGGGAATTAATTCTTTTTTAAAAAATTTTTAAAAAATTATCAAGCATTAATTTTTACTCTTTCTCTAAAAAGAAAAAAAAACCAAACCCTTACAACAAATAAGATTAGTCAAGCAAGGGGGCAGCTAGATGGAGCAGTGCATAAAGCACCGGCCCTGGATTCAGGAGGACCTGTGTTTAAATCTGGCCTCAGACACTTGACACTTACTAGCTGTGTGACCCTGGGCCAGTCACTTAATCCTCGTTGCCCCGCCAAAAAAAAAAAAAAGATTAGTCAAGCAAAAAAAATTCCCATTTGGCTAGATCAAAAAAAAGTGTCTCATTCTACATATTCTATCACCTTTCAGTCAGGAGGTGGATAACATTCTTCATCATCGGTCCTTTGGAATCATGATTAATTAGAATTCTTAAATCTTCAAAAATTTTTTGTTTTTATGATGCTGCTATTATATAATGTAAATTGTTCTCCTGATTCTATTCACTTAATTCTGCATCATTCCATACAAGTCTTCCCAGGTTTCTTTGAAACCAAGTCTCTTCATTTCTTAGGACAGTTAAGTGGTAGAATAGATATCTATTTTTTCATTTCTTATAGCACAGTAGTCCATTACATTCATTTACCATCATTTTCAGTCATTGATAAGGATCCCCTTTTCTTTCCCATTTCATTGCCACCACAAAAAGAGCTGTTATACATTTTTTGTATTTTCTTTAATCTCCTTGGAATATAGGCCTAGTAATAGTAGTATCAGAAGTCAAATGTTATGCAATTTAGTAACTTATTTGGTATCATTTTAAATTACTTTCCAAAATGGCTGTACCAATTCACAGTTCTACGAACAGGGTATCAATGTGCCTGTTTTCTAACTGTGGGCATTTCTTAAAATTTTACTCTTCTCTCTCTCTCTTCTCCCTGTTACTCACATACTCACATACTTATCTACTATCAGGGCTCAGTAATATAGCAGTATGATCATAGACTTGGAGTCAGGAGAACCTGGGTTCATAATACACCTCTAATAGTAGTTACGTGATCCTGGGTAAGTCATTTAGTCGCTTTGAGCCTTAGTTTCCTAACATTAGTAATAATAGCATATCTCTCTCAAGATTCTTATTAGTAAAAATATAAAAGATAATGTATGTAAAATACTTTGAAAATTTTAGATCCAGTGTTTGATAATGATGATAATAACTAATTATACTGTCACAGAATTTAAGAGTTGGAAGGCACTTCAGCCATCTAGTCCAACCCATATACCAAAAAGTTCCTACTGTAATTTACCAGACAAGAGATCATCCAGCCTCTGTTGAGGACCCCCAAGGAGGGGGAATCTATCACTTGTAGAGGAAACCCATTCAGCTTTTTGATAGCTTGAGTTATTAGGAAATTTTTCCTGATATCAACTCTAAATTTGCCTCTTTGCAACTCTCATTCATTGCTCCTGGTTCTGCCCTTTGGAGACAAACAGAATGCCTCTTCCACATGACACCTCTGGAAGACAGTTATAACTCCCTTCCACCCTCTCCAAATTTTCTCTTCTCCAGGTTAAGTAGCCCCATTTCTTTTAAGTGATTTTCTTATGATTTGGACTCGCGGCTTTTTGCTATCCTGGTTCTCTGAATACTTTTTTGCTTATCGCTGTCTTTCTTAAACTGTGGTGCATAGAACTGAACACAGTATGCCAGATGTAGTTGACAAGGACAGAGTCACATGGTAACATCATGTCCCCATTTCTAGGAGCTATATGTCTCAGTACAGCCCCAAGATCTCATTAGCTTTTTTGGCTGCCACATCACAACTTCTAAGTCATATTGTGCTTGCAACCCAACAATAATCCCATATCTTTTTTTTTCCAGGGTGCATATTGTCTAATTTTGTCTCCCCTTTCTTGTTCTTGTGAGATTAATTTTTATTTATTCACGTATAAGGCTTTACTTCTTGAATTTCACATTTACTACATTTAGCCCAATACCCTAGCACGTAATTACAAAATTTATTTGCAGAAACAAAACATCCAAAATATCAAGGAAAATAATGGAAAAGTAAGAACGAAGGGGGAACACAACTTTCAGACCTCAGGCTCTATATTATAAATACTCAATTATCAAATCTAATTAGTAGTGGTTAAAAAGTAAAAAAGGCATTCAATGTAAATTTCAAGCCATTTTAAAAATCCTAACTTATCAAGTGTGTTAGCTATACTTCACAGCTTTGTGTGAGCAAATTTGATGAGCATGCTTTCATTCTTTATCCAGGTCATTGGCAAAAATGACAAATAACCCAGGGCTAGATACAAATCTATGAGGTACTCAACTGGTCATATCCTGCCACATTGAAATTGAGCCATCAACAACTACTCTTAGAGTTTGACTATCCAGGCATTTCTAAATCTATCTAATTATGTTATCACCTAGTCCACACCTCTTCGTCTTCATCACAATAGTATAAATTACATCATCAAAAGTCTTGCCTTCTTATTCAACCAAAAAAGGAATAGGATAAGTAAAAGGGGGGTGTGTGTGTGTGTGTGTGTGTGTGTGTGTGTGTGTGTGTGTGTGTGTGTGTGTGTGTGATGTCATTATATATATATATATGAGGAAACACAGTAACCAGTGGGGACGCATAACAAAGAGTATCTGAATGAAGATCAAATGATAAATGGAAGTGATTTTGTCCCTGGAATATACTGTAGACCATCCAGACAGAAGAAGGAAATGAGGAGTTTGGCATAGAGGAAGGATATAATTTGTAATGAAGGACTTTGATTATGTAGACATCTGCTAGAATTCTGTCTGTCAAAAGAAGAGTGCCCCAAAACTTCTTGACCTGCTTTACTAATGATAAGAACCATATACATATGAATAAATTCAACTCCAGTCACATATTTTCAACTTCCTATAGGACATCTCTGGTTATACAAATCAATTCTATCTCAGTATGTCCAAAAATGAAACTGTAGTGGAATAAACCACTTAGGGGAAGGAAGTTGCTTTATTCAGGCTTTGATTAGTAATTAATATTGTAGAAAGGCATCTGTGTTAGTCTACCCACAGGTCTTGTAGCTGCACATGCTTAATTTTACCTTTGAGAAAAGGGAACAAGATCAAAAAGCAAACCGAGATCAGGGAACTGAACATAATTTTTTTTTAAAGTTTCAAGGCAATTGCTGGGGCCAGTACATGTCCAGCCTTATATCCTATTGTGAGATTTAAAATTGGATATTAGATCATAAATCTACCCTACTTAACCTTTCCCTTAATTTATCTCCCAGACTAGTAAATGGAAGAAGCTTCTGGTTTTCTAGATAGACCATTTATTGTATGGTAGTCACAAGGTGATGTTGATTAGAAGGATAGGAAAGTAGAAACACAATACAAATCGTCTTAAGTCTAAGCTTAGTCTATATTCCGTATAAAACTCACCAAAAGAGAAGGCCACCTTTGGGGAGAGAGAGAAAAAACCCCCACTTCCGTTCTCTCCTTGCCTTTTAAGCTCACACCCCGGAAGTGGAGTGCTAGCAGGCAGTCTGACGTGCGCAGCAGGCGGACTGGCATGCGTAGCTCATGCCGTTGGTCTCCTCCCTGAAAGGGTGGTCCTTAAAGAAAAACTGGCGTCTTTCAGTTATCCTAACCGACTGTTAAAAAACTTTCATATTTTTTTACCACACTATACAATCTACACCTACATCTATAGGTATTTAGGATAATAGAATCATAGAATTAGAAATGGAAAGGATCTTTATAAGCCATCTAGTCTAGTCCCCTCCTTTTATGAAACCGAGGTGCCAGGAAGTTGACTTGTGTAAAGTCATCAAGATGACTTAATAATACTAAGAAGCATTTGAGCCCCAAACCTCTCAATGTTGATCCAGTGTTCTTTCCATTGATCCTAAATCTTCATTTTATATAGAGACTGAAACTCAGAAGTGACTTTCCCAAGGTTCCATAGCTGATGAGCATCACATATGAAATTTGAATAGAAGTTTATCTCCTGATTTCAAATCTAGACTCTTTCCAGTATACCATGTTGATGAGGATGCAGCCACCCATTCAGTGATTGATAGAGCAGTGTTGAAAATAGATTCAAAATTTGTTTGCAGAAAAAATTTACCAATCTATAAGTTTATTAGTCTTTTCCATACACACTCAGGTTACAACAGTGATACTTTAGCAAACTAAATATAAAAGTATATTTCAAATGCTCTAGGAAATATTTTATCTTGCATCTTTGGAACTGAATCCACAATAATGGACATTCAACTCTAGAGACTAGGGTAGTGGGGGGAGAAAGTACAAGGAAAAAATCTCTGGGGGCAAGTTTGGTCTTTATATATAATTTTGTAACATTCAGTTAACAGTTGTTTCGTGGTGGTTCTTTCTATTTACATTGTTGTAGTCACATATCTTGTTTCTCTGACTTTATTTTGCATCAGTTCATATAAGGCTCCACAGGCTTCTCTTGAATTCATTAGATTCATTATTTCTTACATTCTATTATTGCATTTATATATCACAAATTTATAGCCATTCCCAAATTGATGAGCATCTTCTTTGTTTCCAGTTCTTTGCTATTGCAAAAACTACTGCTATAAATAATTTGTTTGTATACAGCATTTCTTTCTGCCATTGGCCATATTATATTTGCCTCGCTGTGGAAGGGCATAAATATTTTATCACTTAATTTGCATAATCACAAATTACTTTCCAGAACAGTTGGAGGAGTTCATAGCTTCACTAATAATGCACAACCTTTCCAACATTGACTATTCCTATCTTTTGTCGCTTTTAGCAGTTTGCTGGGTGTGAGGTGAAACATCAGGGTTGTTTTGATTTTCATTTATATTTAATAGTGATGGTCTTTCTTTCATATGGTAGTTAATAGTTTACAATTCTTCTTTTGAGGACCTTTGACTGCCTATCTATTGGGGGCCTTAGTCTTCCTAATCCTTATGAACTACTCCTTCATAGGCACAAACAGGGACAGTCACACCCCTGATCTCACTACCACCCATAAGTATTACTATTCCATGATGAAGAATTATGAAATTTCTTTAACTGATCTTAACCTCTTTCTGTCTCTTCCTATGCCTCACTCTTCCTAAACCTATTCTTTGTCCTCCCCATGACCTCTAATTCCTTTACTCCTCAGTATTCTCCCAGGCTATCACTTCTGCTCTGGCTTCATTTTCCTCATTCTCAGGCTTCACAAGGTTTACCACTGAAATATCACACAGTCCTCCACTTTCAAATCCCTTGTCCCCTTATTCCTCTCACTTCTCATGCTTTGCCAAACTCTAGTCCTGCATTACTCCCATCATCTACCTTCATTGCAGCTACTTACTTACTGCTGAACAGAGCTAGAGTCATGACTCCTGACAGAATCCATTACAGATTTATACAATCTAATCTCAAGTGTACCTTCACTATAGTTAGTCTTTTACTTCTCCCTAATTGATTCTCTTTTCCACTCAAAGATTCTCTTTTCTGCTCAAAGAACATACAGTTCTATAGGTGGAGGTAACATATGAATTTATATAAAATATTTTCAAAAGAAATAAAAGGTAATAAAAGAGGAAGCACCATATGTATGAAATGTAATCTTCCTCATCTCTGCCTCTGAGAGTCCCTGGTTTCCTTCCAAGCTTAGCAATGCAAAGCAGTGTTTCCCACAATTACCTTTTTTAAATTTTGCATCTATTTTGTATATACCTATACATGTATGTGTTATCTCTCACTATAGAATGTAAGTTCTTGAGGCTAGCTACTGTTTCATTTTATCTTTGTCTTGCCATCACCTAGCACAGTGCCTGGAATGCTGGAGTTGCTTAACAAATTCTTTTAGGTTGATCGAAGGCCTATGTTTGCACATAAAACTTCATAAAATAACATTAATCCATTCACTACATAATTTGAAGGTAGTTATAACAAGAAGTCTTATAGAATACATTTATCAAGGGTTAATTTATTTTTTGTTTGTTTGTTTTGCAAGGCAATGAGGGTTAAGTGACTTGCCCAGGGTCACACAGCTAGCAAGTGTCATGTGTCTGAGGCAGGATTTGAACTCAGGTACTCCTGAATCCAGGGCTGGTGCTCTATATACTGGGCCACCTAGCTGCTCCCAAGGGTTAATTTGTAACCAAAGCTTCATAGTTGTTTCCCTTCATAGACAAGGTTAAAGCATCCATTTTGCCTACCAGCATCCAGGCATCTGGAACATTGTCTTTCTCTTACATTCCTACGTTCTTTGTGGATGACCTCCTTGCCTTAACATTCCATTCTTCTATCCAGCACTAAATTTGCCCACCTCCACCAGAGCAATTAAGACTAGTCAGAAACCTGTACTCTAGACTAACTATTTTGTCCCACTAATTTCTGATTTTGCTATGTTCAATGCAGTCTTCCACTCTTCTAATCTACCCTTCTTCACCTTCCTGAGCCCCAGAAGAAAAAAAAAAGTTAACTGAGATACCTTCCCTTCCACAGTTTCCCCCAATCACTGGAGCGAACAGAGGAATGCAGCAGTCCAAGCCTACATTCTAACAAGCATAGGGTTACAGAATGGTTTGGAGTAGAGGTTCCAAGCAAGAGTTAACTGTGTGGTTGGAGAAACCAGCAAACACATATCTGGTGTTAGATGGTTAAAAGTGAGCCTTGATTTTCATGTATTCTCCTTTTTTTTTTTTTTTTTTTGGCAGGGCAATGAGGGTTAAGTGACTTGCCCAGGGTCACACAGCTAGTAAGTGTCAAGTGTCTGAGGCTGGATTTGAACTCAGGTCCTCCTGAATCCAAGGCTGGTGTTTTATCCACTGTGCCACCTAGCTGTCCCACTTTTTAAAATGTTCTTTTCTTGATTTTCATGTATTCTCAAGCACTAGCTTGACTTGAAGCACTTGACTAGATTAAAAGATTTATTTAAATGAATTTTCTTGTTTTCTGGCATCTAATTATTAGTATTGCAAGTATTTTGGTTATATTATGGGTTAAATAGGCTTTTGTGGGACAATCTGGGAACTTAACCACCATTTATGACATCGTTTCTATGGGAAAATGCAGTTGGAGATCCAAACAACTGACTTAACAGATGATCTTTTGGAACATGTACATTGGGGACTGCTTGTACTTTCCTAATAGTCCATATTTTTGGTTCATCTTTTAGTCAACATTTTTCCATTTGTGCATAACATAATAATAGTTTATTGAACCCTCTTTCCAATTCCTGTCCCCTTTTTTCAGTGCTTTTTCTGCATGTCAGTTACCTATGTACTGACTTAATATCATGTTTCACTCATAGACTTTCTGGAAAACTCCTATAGGCCTCACCAAATTGCCTGGACTTAATAGAATATCATAATCATTTTCAGGCCACACCTTTCTTCTAAATGAGTTGTCTGTTTATTGTAGATCTGGACTGGCACACTACGGGACGTTTTGTTAATAACAATATTAACAATTCAGACAGGCTACACAGTGACCACTGAAAGACTTAATTTTCTTAAGTACAAGTGAGTATTTTATATTGTTGACTTCCTTCTAATACTTGAAACTTCAAATAAATTGTGACTTTACTTTAGGAATTATTCAGTTCCACAGTTGAGATGAAAAATGTTACCTATCTTTGGGTCTATTAGACTTGGGAGTAAAATTAGAAGTATCTCAAGTGCAAAAAGAAACACATAAGATATGTTTTAAATACACTTATTCTGGATGCAAAACAGACCCAAAAAAGGCTTTTTCTTTCAAGTGAGCCAACAGCCAGCAGGCTCCCAGTCTGTAAACCACAAGAATTCTTATTGCATTTCAAATAGAAATGCCAATTGTTTTTCCTTCTCTACACTTGGTATGCTTTTACCCAAGCACATATTGCCTCACTAAGACACACCTGACAGTGCTCTATATTTTATTTCTTATTTTTTTAAAGAACAGTTTGGGGTCTGTCTTATGCTCCAGTTTAGTTTCTGTTGGAGTGGGGAAGGAAGTTGGGAAAATAAGGACAGCTTAGCATTTAAAACCCTTTACAGTCTGACAATAACCCACCTTAGGCTTACTTCACATTATTTCCCTTCACACATACTACATTCTAGCTACATTGTTCTACTTGCCATTCCCAAAACTTTGCATTCCATCTCCACCCACTGTGCCTTTGTTTAGACTCCCCTATTCCCAGAATGTCTTCCCTCCTGGTTACTTCATCTCAGAATCCCTAGTCTCCTTCAAGACTTAATTCAGGAACCACCTCCCACGGTGAGCCTTTTCTGATCCCCCCTATATAGATGTTAGTTCTCCCTTGCTCCTCATATCATCATGTACACACTTATCTGTTATCTGTTTACATGTGATAACCCCGCTTTAGAAGGTTAACACTTCAGGGCAGGGCAGCTTTTTGGTTGTTTTATTTATGTATTACCTTGCATGTAGATGCTCAATAAACACCGGTCAAATTGCATTAGGTTGGGATAAGGAGTAGAGGGTTGTCCTCATATAAGTTCACAAAAAAAAAAAATACAGAACAGTAAATTCTTGAGTATTTTACTTTCAGTAGGTAGGAAATTGTTTTAAAAAACAAGCAGGATATCAAATTAAAGCCCTAGTACCTGAGCTTTATCTTTTCCCCTTTGGTATAAACATGGTATAGTGGAAAGAGCACTAAAATAGGAATCAAGGTCCACCACTGCCACTGTACCTCTTTGGGCTTCTGTTCTAATTCTTAGGAGCAACTTGTTCCTTTTGGTTGTAGCCCTGGTCTTTTAAATAAACCCAGTATAGTATAAAAGATATCGTTCAAATCACTGCCTTATAAACAGATCAGCATGACTTGCATTTACTTCACACTCTAAGTAAATGACATTAGGTATTGCTTGTACAAAAGGTTAAAATGGAGAAAATAACCAAAGACATAAAAATAGCATTGAATTTAGTAAAAAGTAGAAGAGGTCGTACTGAGAAGCAGTGTGATCTAATGATGTCATTCAGAATCATATTTGCAAAGTACCAGAAATGTAATCTCAGCTGAAAGCACTTAATGTTCATCAGAAGTGGTTAGCAAGAAGGCATTCCCCCACAAGGTTACTGATGTATCTCATAAAAAAATTACAATTAAGAATTGTGGAATTGGAGAGAACTTCAAGAATTCTCTTCCATGCCCCACCTCCTATGGGCAAAACTGTACCCAAACAATTCTAGATGGATGGATCTTTTTTTTTTCTTCCTTAAAATAGCTAAAGACTGACATCCTATACTTTTATCTTACTAACTTGTTAAATTATTCATCGACATGTACAACTAGAAAATGTGCATTTTAAAAAACCTTAACCTAATTCTTTCACTGTATTTTAAAATAATTCCCTGGAAATTCTCTTCAGAGAGAGAATCTGCTTTTTTTTTTTGAATCTGCTTTCTTTTTGCAGTGGTGTAGTAGAAGTCATATTGGATCCAGGTTTGAACTCTAACTCTGCTATTTATGATCCTTGTGGCTGAGAAGAGCCACAATTTCCTTAGCTGTAAAAATGAAGGTGTTGGACTAGGTTTTCTCCAAGGTCCCATGCAGCTCAAAATCTTATGCCCCTTTTTTATATTTGAAGACAGTTACCAAAGTGCTTCATTAGAATGTGTTCTAACAGGGCTTTGTCAGCCATCACCCTCATGATGTCATTGGTCCTCTTCAAGAACAAAAGGTGAACAGCTTTAACACCAAATACATTAATTCAGTCTTTGAGTGCTGCACTCTTAACTTTGGGATAGTTAGTTTTTTTATTATATAAAGTAGTTCAAATGTAAATAAGGAACAGATAAATGAGAGGAAATCCCATTAGATTCTTATTTCATTAAATACGAACTGCTCTTCAGTGTTAGTATTTTTATTACATTAATGAAGGAGTCTCACAAGGTAACTCTTTGAGTTTTAAATGTGACCTTTCCCATTCTTGCTAATTTCTAATGTAATAACACATCATAAATATTTGACATCTTGAGCCTACTTAAAATCATCACCTTTTATTCTGTGTGGTGGGTAGCTGAAAGCAGATCTTCAAAGTAATTTTAATTTTGTGTATGAATATGTTGAAAAGAAAATATTATTTTATTAAAATACTAAAAAATTTATACTGGTCTTCTGTGTTTTTGCTTGATAAATAAATTAGAAACAAAGGGCGAGGTTGAGAAGAAATGGAACTTCAAAAGTATTTGACTGCTTAGCTCAGGAATTCTCACCTGTTTCATTTTTAATTGCAGGTGACCTATCACCTCCATCCAGTCAGAGCAATGTCCTATGTTTTTGTAAATGATTCTTCTCAAACAAACGTGCCTCTGCTGCAGGCTTGTATCGATGGGGATTTTAACTATTCCAAAAGGCTATTAGAAAGTGGCTTTGATCCAAACATCCGGGATAGCCGAGGCCGAACTGGCCTTCACCTTGCTGCAGCCCGAGGAAATGTAGACATCTGCCAGTTGTTACACAAATTTGGTGCTGATCTTCTGGCCACAGATTATCAAGGAAACACAGCCCTTCACCTCTGTGGTCATGTGGATACTATACAATTCCTTGTTTCTAATGGACTCAAAATTGACATTTGGTAAGTACACTCATGCTTTTAAAGATCCTCTTTTTAAAAAACCTTATTCTCATAGGAAGTGGCTTAAAGAGGGAATAATATATCCACTCAGTTGGGTATAGAAATACATCTTACCATACAGGGAGGTAGAAGGTGAAGGGGATAAGAGAGTGGGGTTGGGGGGATGATAACAGGGAGGGCAGATTGGGGAGGTAAAAAGTCAGAGGCAAAACACTCTTGAGAATGGACAAGTGAAAGGAGAGAGAGTAGGATATATAGGAAAAATAGCATGGAGGAAAATATACAGCAATCATAACTGTGAAGAAAATTTTACAGCAAGTTTCTCTGATAAAGACCTCATTTCTCAAATATATAGAGAACTGAGTCAAATTTATAGAAATTAGAGCCATTTCTTTTCTTTTCTTTTTTTTTTTTAGTGAGGCAATTGGGGTTAAGTGACTTGCCCAGGGTCACACAACTAGTAAACGTCAAGTGTATGAGGCTGGATTTGAACTCAGGTACTCCTGAATCCACAGCCGTGCTTTACCCACTGTGCCACCTAGCTGCCCAAGCCATTTCTTAATTGATAAATTGTCAAAGGATATGAAGAGGCAGTTTTTAGACAAAATAATTGAAGTTATTAAATGAAAAAATGCTTTAAATCACTGTTGATTAGAGAAATGCAAATTAAAACAAGTTTGATCTACCATTTCACACCTATCAGATTGGCTAATATGACAAAAATGGAAAATGACAAATGTTGGAAGGGTTGTGGAAAATTGAGACACTAATGCACTGTTGGTGAAGTGGTATACTGATTCACCCATTCTATAGAGTAATTTGGAACTATGCCCAAAGGGTTATAAAACCATATATACCACTTTGTGCTTTTTTTTTTTTTTTTCTGGCAGGGCAGTGAGGATTAAGTGACTTGCCCAAGGTCACACAGCTAGTAAGTGTCAAGTATCTGAGGCCAGATTTGAACTCAGGTCCTCCTGAATCCAGGGCCGGTGCTTTATCCACTGTGCCACTTAGCTGCCCCGCCCCCCCCCCCCCCCCCCGCCCACTTTGTGCTTTGACCAAGCAATACTGCTACTAAGTCTGTATCCTAAAGAGATAAAAAAAAAAAAAAAGAAAAGGAAAAGGACCTATATGTGCAAAAATATTTATAGCAGTTCTTTTAGTGGTGTCAAAGAATCAGAAATTAAGGGGATGCCTATCAATTAGGGAATTGCTGAACAAGTTGTGGTATATGATTGTAATGGAATACTGTTGTGCTATAAGAAATGTCAAACAGGATGCTCTCAGAAAAACCTGGAAAGATTTACATGAACTGATGAAAAGTGAGATGAGCAGAACCAGGAAAACATTGTATACAATAACTGCAATATTTCATGATGGTCAACTGTGAATGCCTTAGCTATTCTCAGCAATACAATGATCCAAGACAATTCTGAAGGACTTACGATGAAAAATGCTATCCACTTCCTGAGAAAGAACTGATGGAATCTGAATGTAGATTGAAGCATTTTTTTTTTTACTTTGTTCATTTTTCTTTTTTTCCTCTGTTTTCTTTCACAACATGACTAATATGGAAATATGTTTTGCATGACTGTACATAAAAAGCCAAATCAAATTGCTTGCCTTCTCAGTGAGCAGGAGGAAGGAAAGGAGGGGGAGAATTCAGAACTCAAATTTTTAAATGAATGTTAAAGACTGTTTTTTGTATATAATTGGGGGGAAATAAAATATTAAATTAAAAAAATAAAAGAAGAAACATGCACACAAGATCTTTTCTCCCTATTCTTAAGCCCACAATTGAACACTTCTTATTCAAGCTTATTTGTTTTATTATCTGGTTTAATTACCAAAATAAAGCCATTGACAACAGAATTATTCAGACAGAAAATTTGGGGAGCCAATGATCTTATATCTAGATGGGTCATAAAGTTTTTCATGTGAAAATAGCAAGGCATGTTAATGAGATTTGTTTTTTCCTGTTGGCTTAGATCATACTGTGTAGCACTTTAGCGATGAAAGGAACCTTATTGATATGTCATTCAGGTCCCTAATTTTATAAATGAGGAAACCAAGGGTCTCAGAAATGAAGAGATTTGTCCAAGGTCCCACCACTAGGAAGTGGCAAAACTGGGACTCAAAGCCATATTGTTTGATGGATTGGTGCTCTGCTGGCAATTGGCTTTGTGATTGGGCAGATATCTCAACCTTCTGGCTTTCAGTTTCCTCATCTGATTGTGTGGTAATTGGATTAGGTGATCTCCAATGTTTCCTCTAGCACTAAACATTCTATGATTCTGTGATGTGATTTCTTAATGTCAGGCTGATCTCAGGGTGTGATAGATGTCAGACTACATTAAGATTGAGCTTGAATTTTAAGCTTCATCTCTGTGCAAGTCTATTTTTGTAACTGTTGTTGCATTGTCATCTGTTTTAATATTCTAAATCAGAGAAAAGCTGTAAGTGGTTCTTTTTCCATCACAGCTATGGAACAAAAAGTGAAGGGAATTAGCTGCAATTGTCTCTCTGGTTCAGTTTCTGTCCTGTTGACTGTTTTTGTTGGTTTGGCTGACCATCTGTCTGGTGGGGACATATACTAAATAAATCACTAACCACTTCCATGTCCTGTCTTCTGCCCCAGAATCATGCCTTGCTCACCACTGTTATAAGAAGAATGCTATAAATGCTTTCTTTTTTTTAGTTCCTCCATACTATGTTCTCTTCCAGGGTGACCTTTCAGTGGTTCCTTTCAATTATCTGAAGTGGTATTTTGTTTTTCTTTTCTTTTCAGGGGAAGTGGGAAAAATCTTTAAGAAGAGTGGGTTTTGTTTGGGTAGTGATATTTTCAAGTGTCTCTTGCTTTTCATTTAGAACGAAAAGAGATCAGTCTTCAGACAGGCCCATTGAACAACAAATCAATAGTTGTTTGAACTGAAATAGTTCTCTCTTTGTTTTAATAGTTCTCTTCTTAATATAGCATAAATATCCCTGCAAAATGAAAATTACAAATATGAAGGAATTTAAAACTTTTGAGTTTTCTATAAATTCCTAAAAAGGAGTTATCTTTTGCTTTATTTACTGGTATTTGCTCACTGGCTTCGCAGACTTTATATATTTATCACGTTGTTGTTCAGTCATTCAGTCATGTCTGACTCTTCATGACCCCATATGGTGTTTTCTTGGCAAAGATACTGAAGTGTCTTTGCTATTTCCTTCTCCAGCGGATTAAGGCAAATGAAAGTTAAATAACTTGTCCAGGGTTGCACAACTAGTGAATTTGATTTGAACTCAGGTCTTCCTGACTTCAGGCCCAGCGTTCTATCCACTGAACCATCTAGCTGCCTCCAGACTTTCACTTAGGGAGCAGTATTGGATAATTCATTACCCAGGTTGAAACTTGATTATGAGATATATAATAGAAAGTTTTAAGTGACACTCAATGCTTACAGAATAATGCTGTTATTCCTGAATTTAGTATAAAAACCATTTCTCCAAACTGTATCTCTTACCACTTCCCTTCATGTACATTTTATTACAGCTAAACTGAACAACCTGTATACAACCCTTTGCTTTACAAACTCCCTGCCTTTTCTTATGCTCTGTTCTCCACTATTAATGCTTTTTGCCTTGGCTTCCTTAGCCAAAATCTTACCCATACTTCAAAATTTAAATTAAATACCCACTCCTCTCTGATTCTCCTAGCCAAAAATAATATCGCTCCTTCTTTTGTACTCCCACAATACTTTGTATCTCTCTTGTGCCATTTATTTCATTCTGCATAATATTATGATTATTTGTGTTTTTTCAACCCTTACTAAATTATAAGCTTCTCTAGGACAAGAACTATGTACCTTCTTTAGCCCTAAACTAAAACAAGTACTCAATAAATATTTATTGAATGAATGTTTGTTAATTAAATTGGTAAAGTAAGAATGTTCCATTAAATTTTTATCACATGTATGCTAGCAACAGAATCGAACTTCTGCCCACTTATTATTCTTATTCTGTGGCTTTTGTTTTTTGGGCTTTTTCCCCCAATTAAAGCAACCACCAAGGTGCAACACCCCTGGTACTGGCAAAACGAAGGGGGGTGAATAAAGATGTCATCCGACTGCTGGAGTCATTGGAAGAGCAAGAGGTGAAAGGCTTTAACAGAGGAGCCCATTCTAAGCTGGAGACCATGCAGACTGCTGAGAGTGAAAGGTATTTGGAAGAATGCTGGAGTAACTTTAAAAATGAGAAAAAAATTAGTGTCAGCCTGTAGATCATTTGGGGTGTATCATTTTGTAGGGTCTTATACTTACTTTCTAAGTATATACCTTCGATTGCTTTGTGTCCCGTGGCCATCTTTTTTTTACCCCAAGTTACAATTTTCCTGTTAAAGAAAAGGAAATGAGATCAATCCGGTATGGACTGTTCTTTTTAGGTGTTTGCCGCCCGTCTTCTAAAGAATCTACTCTAGGATTTCCCCAAGAATGGGAAAAGATTACTGGCCTGTGGCTTGCAAACTATTCTTTTCCTTTTTTGAAAACAGGACAACTTTTGCCCTTCTCCAATCTGGTACCTCTCCTGTTTCCATGATCCTTCACATACCACTGGCAGTAGTTTAGCAGTCACATCTGCCAGTTCTTTTAGGACCTGAGGATGTAGTTGAGGGCCAAGTGACTTGAATTCATCAAGGGCAGCCTTACTTAGCTTGAGTATTAGCTTTCTGATATGTCAGCTGAGGTTAGACTAGATGATGTCTGAGTCTCATTTCAGCTTTAATATTTCATGATTCTTTGATGATTCCAAGAGAAGGAAGAAGTATGTGCTTTAAAAAATATATATAGCTGTTTTAAGTTTACTTTCAGTGTCTTGAGGCACCAAACACATTGAAATTGTGATTTACAAAACTTAGGAATACCTCATATATTATGGTAATTGACAAAAACAGATCAGGAGATAGGGCAAGGGCATAAGGAGATTTTGCCCTTTCTCCCAACTTCACTGGCTCCACTGATTCCTTGAAAAGAATCCAGCAGAAACCTGTTTAATTTCATTAGTCTTTTGAGTCCTTTAAAGTAAACAGCAAGGCAAAAAGGAATGTTCTCTACATTTTCTTCCCAAATTTTCAGTAGAATTATATCCAGAATTTGGGCTTATTGCCATTTGGTCTATTCATTAGACATGTTAAAATCCTTCCCTGTGAAAATAGGGACTATTTTCATTTTCTTTCTCCAGAAGTTTTCTCCAAATAATGCTGTTTTCTGCAAATTATCCACCATTTCTACTTTTACTCTACTCCCTTTATACTTTGCTTCCTATTCTCCATCTCCAGGTTGGCCATTCTGTTCCCTCTGGGGACCATTAACACCTCCCCCAAGCATTAGTTTGTTTTCATTTAGATACTTTCAGAGCACTCAGAACCTCACTCTCTGAGTGCTCTTAAAAAGAAATTAAAGGTTAGTTTTCTAGAAGGAAACCCCCAATGAGCAATCACCAAAAACTGACACCTCACAAATAATACAAAACAAAGAAGTCAAAGCCAACTAGGAATATAAAATATTTCATTTCCCTGCACTTTTTGAAGTGAAACACTCCCTTGTCTTTTTTTCTTTGCCAACCTCAAAGTAAATAATCAAACTGGTCACATTCTCCTCTGTCTTCTTTTCTGGATAATGTAGAGTTGAGTTTGGGTTAGGGTTTAAAAATGTTTTTCTTTCTTTAAAAATGGCTCTGCCATGGTCTCTTTCTTGAGACAAAATAGAAAGAATAAAATCAAGTAGAGATAATAGAGCTGCCTTCTAATGGGAGGTGAGAAAGGAGCTTCCCCTGATTAGAACATGAGTGATTCTGCCACTGGCCTATGTGGCCAGAAGAGAAAGGTGCCAAGTGGACTTCAGCTCTTCATTGGTTTGAAAACAAAAGCTCACATATTCCTCTCACCACAATTTGAGGGTGAATATCTTAACTATTTATCTTTGCCTCAACATGTGAAGTCTCAGCCTACTTATGGCTTTGTCATTAACTAGCCATATGATCTTAGTCAAAAGATAATAATTACATTAGTTAACTTGCCTGGACTTCAACTTCTTGATTAGGAAAAGAAGAAAGTTGAAAGATCATTGTTTCCTAATTATTGATTTCATTTTTCATTAAAATTGTACATTAAAACAACAACAACTAAATATACTTTCGGCCTGCACATTGCATTTTGTTTGTCCTACTCTGGATTCCTTTCTTGTCTCCAAATCTGTGCTCTCCACCCCCAAGCCATTGTTCTAAGGCAAAAGAGAAGGGCAATTATAGAATTTAAAAGTTTTATTATTTCACAGTATTATTCAGTTGGCAAATGCAGACTAGATGATCTCTAAAGGACCCTTTCAGTTCTAAAATTCTATGAATCTCCTAGAGCTTACTGACTTAAGTCTGTCTTTTACATAAAATTATGTCAGTGATCTATACCTTATGGACAGAATGCCATATAAGTGAATTAATTACATTATGTCTTCATTATTTGTTAGAAATGGTGACCTCTGGGAACTTTAATAATCTTCTAAAACAGCTCAAAGACAATATTTCAACTTTATTTAATATTGGTTTAGATTACTCTATGATAGAAAGTAGCCAAAGTATGGTTTGTTTAGTGTGCATTGGGAACTTTTTATTTAATCTATTAAGGGTCACTTAGGGCCTCTTTCTCTTGAACTTTATTTTAACTCATTTGTGATTATTTATTAACCAGAAGGAGATTAGTTAGTTTGCGTAGTTCTGTTTGATGTATTGACTCCTGTTCTTTTTTTTTTTTTTTTTTTTTTTTAAGTGAGGCAATTGGGGTTAAGTGACTTGCCCAGGGTCACACAGCTAGTAAGTAGTAAGTGTTAAGTGCCTGAGGCTGGATTTGAACTCAGGTACTCCTGAATCTAGGGCCCGTGCTCTATCCGACTCCTGTTCTTTTAAATACCTTTTACTAAAATCTTCAGTTAGCGTCAGAGTGAGAATTTGTACTCCCCCCTACTTGTAGATATGTGCTAAGGTACTAATATATTAACATTAAAAAAAATTAAATTAATACCCATGTTACCTGACTTTTCTACTCCATCCTCCCCCCTCATGGTAATATTACAACAATTGAAACTTATTACTATGCAGCATTTAATGAAAAAAGGATTTTTTAAAGTCTGCCTAGGGGCAGCTAGGTGGCACAGTGGATAGAGCACCGGCCCTGGAGTCAGGAGTACCTGAGTTCAAATCCAGTTTCAAACACTTAATGCTTAACTAGCTGTGTGACCCTGGGCAAGTCACTTAACCCCAATTGCCTCACTGGAAAAAAAAATTCACCCTTACAGATGAATATTCCCTGGAAAATATAAGATATTTTTGATGGAAAACCAACTTCTGAAGATGGTTGTCTAAGAAAATCCTGAAGGAATCAGAGCTCCATGCTTTTATAGAAATAGTTCAGCAGAATCTTTATTTTTCATACCTAATTCTTGATTTAATTGGCCACTAGTTCTGATATATTCAATGACATTGATCCCTGAGTTACTTTTTTTTTCTTTTTGGCAGGGAAAATGAGGGTTAAGTGACTTGCCCAGGGTCACACAGCTAGTAAGTGTCAAGTGTCTGAGGCCAGATTTGAACTCAGGTCCTCCTGAATCCAGGGCCGGTGCTTTATCCACTGCACCACCTAGCTGCCCACCTGAGTTACTTTTTAAATTTTATATTAAGGTTTAACAGAGAGTTCTCCTTCCTGAACATCTTTATCCATTTGTTTTTAGAGCTTTTCTGGAGGTGGAATTTAATTTTGAATTTTTAAAAATTCCTGTGTAAATTTTCATTAAAAATGTGAAGGGATTTCACATCTTTAGTTCAGGTATCATAACCATAAGACCTCCTAGACTGCATTAATAGATGCTTAGGATCCAGAGCAAAGAGGTGATCACTATACTCTACTCTGGCCTGGTCAAATTACATCCGGGGTATTTATGTTCAGATCACTGAAATATCTTCTTATTTAAAATAAAATTTTATTTTTGGTTTAGAGTCTGTTGGGAAACTGCTTAACATGTTATTTTATTATAAATGTAATAACCATCAACAAAAACAGATAATCATACAAATGTGAACTGACAATTAAAATTAAACATAAAACAGATGAGCTGAATATGTCTTTGCTTAGTGTGCTTGTTGGGATGCTCTTCTTTAGTCTGTTCCAGTATGTCTGATTGTGACTCCTTCTTCTGAAATGTACTTTCGATTATTGTGCTGGGCTAGGCACTGAATCAAGAATCCCTGTTCTGTTAACAATTTACCATCCAGTGTAGACCATGCTGGTGCCAACATGAGTGCTGGGTCCACAGATGACAGACTAAAAATAGGAAATCCATACATGAGTAGAAAGTAATTATAGATACAAGTGTGTGTGGGGGGGGTGTCTGTGTGTCTGGCTGTCTGTGTTAGCAAGTGGATTTGCTGTCCTTTTCACAGGAATTGTGGTGTGGGGGGAAGAAGTTCTTTCTATTTGAAGTATTTGGAATATCTAAAGAATACATTGTCTTATCTTTTATAACTTTCACTTATATCTTTATTCCTTTTGCAGTGCCATGGAAAGCCATTCTCTCCTTAATCCCAATTTACAACAAGGTGAAGGAGTACTCTCCAGCTTCAGAACCACATGGCAGGAGTTTGTGGAGGATCTGGGCTTCTGGCGAGTGTTGCTTCTGATTGTTGTCATTGCACTACTTTCTCTTGGAATTGCATACTATGTCAGTGGCGTTCTTCCCTTTGTAGAAAATCAACCTGAACTGGTACATTAGTCATGATGGCAGGTGCCCTTGCCTGCTTCTCAACTGTGTTTGAAGTTTCCCCAAATGCTTCTCCTAGTGCAAAGCTAGTAACATATTGTTTGGTTTTTATACTATTTAGTGTATTGTTACTCTTTAGGAAGGGAGATTTATTAATTTGAATTAACTGTTCTAAAGTCTAAAGTATTTTAAAGCTACCTCTGACACGTTCTGACATTTTAGTACAGGCTAGGAATAACAGCAACCAATTCTGGTAAAATATGAGGATTAATAAAGAGTGAAAATAAGATGGCTAATAATTGTCAATCCAGAAAACTTATCCTGTCATAAGGACCAATTAAATGCAGTTTTTTTTTAAAAAGAGTTGATATGATATAAGATATTCTCATTGAAGAATTTTTTTTCCTTTTGTCACGTTTTACTTACTTTCTCTAGTGAAAGGAGGGGAAGAAGGATGAAAAACTCGTATTTTAAACTGATAGCATCTATACTCTCCCTAACACAGTGAGGCAGCTAGGTGGTACAGTGGTTGGAGTGCTAGATCTGGATTCAGGAAACCCCAGGTTCAGATCCTGCCTCAGAAACTAGCTGTGTAACCTTGGGAAGGTCACCTAACTTCTTTGGGCCTCAGTTTCCCCATCTGTAAAATGGAGGGGTTAGATTCAATGACTTCTAAAGCCCCTTCCATCTCTAAATCTATGATCCTAGTGGATAGAAGGCCAATATTTGGAACCAAGGAAGACTTTGGTTCAAGGCCTTAATCTAACCTTTATTGACTGAGTGACCTTGGGCAAGCCACTTAACCCCTTCCTATCCCAGGTAGTTAAGACTGTACATTATAGATAAATTGCTGATCCGCACTGCTGGACTACCAGGATTTCCCCACCGCTAGGAAGCCACATGTCTGGACCCAATCAGATATTTTCTTCTTTGGTCATGAACCAAACAAAGCTTTAGGAATAAGCTACATTTCAATTCTTACTTTTTGTTTCCTTTAGAAGTAATTGAGTCAATCTTATGCTTATTTATTTGTTTTTCAGGTAATATTGTGTTAATGGTGTTATAGAGTCTTTGAGGGGGTGGTTGTGCTGTTTAGTTTGGTTTTTATTTTCAAGCTGCTTTGGTACCTATGCAAAACAAGCTTGAAAAGTTCAGTTTTCCCTGTTTGATTTCCCATTTCTTCTCTAGTGTTTCATTTCAAAAGCCTCCTATTCATCAAAAATATGTCAGAAAACCCATTTTCTTCTTAATAGTTGGAGGAAAAAAGATTGTGGTGCAAAATATTTGGCTGTCAGTTTAATTCTGCAGTGCTATTATTTTAGTGATAAACTTCATCTTGTAAGACGGTTCCATTTTCACAATTGCACCATATAATGTTTTCATCTTCTTGTTTATGATCTTATTTGGAGGCCTTGTTATTATTTTCATAACAATCCCTTCAATGTCAGTAGTTCTCTGATGGCACGTACTGATGGGATATTTCTGAGTTAGCATTGCTGTACAGTATTGTCCTGGGTATTGTAAACACTTTGTGGATGGGTATAATATGTAAATTCATATCTGGCCCCCAAAGCATATTGCAACTCAGCAGTGAGGCTGATGGCCCCATTTGTTAATAATTCTGGAATGTTATAAATCATGTTATTGGGTTATTAAGAAAAGGAATCTAAAGGTTTGAAATTGTTTGTTGGAAGAAATGAGAAAATTGTTTTGAGCAAACTAATGGTTTTATGTCTTCTTAGAACAAAAGTACCTAAGCTATTGCTAATTGAAGTGTTTCTAGAATTAGAAATTGTAGAATAAAATTATGCATTTTGCTTCTCTTATTTTCATGTCTTCATAAGGTTTTTGGTTTTGTATTTCTGTATCCAGATTGAAGCTGCTTTACGTGGTTTTTATCTTTACTAAAAGATCTGTTCTGCATTTCTTGATAGGCTTGTACATAGGCTTATTTTAAAGTTAGATGCAAATAAAACCAATCCTAGTTGGCATCAATCCAGCAAAACTAGAAATAACCCTAAAATGGAATCCTCTAAAACCTGATTAGAAAGATCTTCAGAATGAATGCTGTGCAAATCAGCAAAGATGTGCACGATTGGTATGCAGACATGTCGCATTTTTAAAAGTCACAGATCGGGTAATGTTTCCTTCTAAGTGCTATGCTCTTTGTAAACCTTATCCTGTGTATTGACTAATACCACCAATAAATGTGTTTGTGTTTTCCAAGTTTTGGTGCTGGTGGGGTTTTTGTTTTCATTTTTGTTTTTTAGTTTATTTCTTTATCATTGTGGTCACTTTCCTTGCCATACTGATACTTTTCTTTTGGATTGAATTTTACAGTGGATCGACTGCAGAATTAGAATGGGCTAAGAAGCCCAAGACATCTTTTCAAACCTTCTTAGATGGAACATCATTATCTGACTGATAGTCTCTATGAATTTTCTCTGTGCAAGACTACTGAGACTTGTTTGGATCAATTGTTTGCTAGTCCAGCATTTAAGGCCCTTTCTAGCTACCTCTGCTCCCTACCCCTATCCCTCCAACATTATGCCGTGTTATTTCCTTCCTTAACCTTCTACACAAGCCAGTTATCAGCTTTTCATTACCACCTCTTCCTCTGCCCTGCTCCCACCAAGCTTTTCTCTTTCCCTTCAGTTTAAACTCATCATCTTCAAGGAAACCTTCCATAACTAATCAAAAACCTGACTCCTCTCCTTTGCATTTCCTCTTCATTTAGATACAGCGAATACATGGAATTGCATTCCAAACAACAAAGTACTTACTATGTACAAGTTACCATGTTATATCTAATTTGCATTCATTGCTCTGTTGCTCTATAAAAAAATACTTTTCATTGGTTTTATGGGAATGTGTTCTACCTTTTACTAGATTATAAACTCTTTGAGAACAAAGATTGTACCCCATTTCTTTTGTATCTCCCCAACTATCCCTACAATAAGGTTTTCTATGCTGTAGTTCATTAAGCAATATTGATTGAATAATATTGAAAGGTTTTTCTTTTAGGTATGATGCATTATTCTCTTCGATTAGAACAGAGGTTTTTTTGATGTGTCCTTTTTTTTTCTGTATGTGTAAACTCCTCTAGTCACCTTCCTCATAGAATGGCTATTATAGGACATCAAAGGCTGTTACAAAAATTGATCGTCAGAAACTGAACTTTAAAAAAAAAATCAGAAATAGTTTTATCTTTTTTACAAATGTATTTGTGGGGGGCAGCTAGGTGGCGCAGTGGATAAAGCACCGTCCCTGGATTCAGGAGTACCTGAGTTCAAATCCAGCCTCAGACACTTGACACTTACTAGCTGCGTGACCCTGGGCAAGTCACTTAACCCCCATTGCCCCGCAAAAAAAACAAACAAAAAAACAACAACAACAAAAACCCAAATGTATTTGTGGTCCTAGAGTCATCTGGATTTCCTGAGAAAGCTAGGTATTGTCCAATTCATAAAAATAATTTCCTAGATTATCTGCATCTAGGACTGGCAAAAAATCATTTGAATAGGGATTTAAGAATGTACTTCAAGGATTTATAACTAATATTTTATGTCTCCCCATACCAATAGTTTACATTAACCAAAATTATATTAAAAGATATTATAAGTAAAATCAGTTTTTCCTCTCCTGTTCCCTCTACACACACATACACACACACACACACACACACATTGTAAACTGCAATTTTATTATCCATCCCTTAAGACTGAAATGTCATGTAAAGTGCTGTTAAGTAATACTTTCCAGCAGAACATGTGTTATCCCTCTATTTTCTTTCTTATTTTTAAAAACAAATGCAATAAAAGTAGGTGACTCTAATTATTCTATAGTGACCCAATATTTGCTAAAATCTCCCTCCTTTCAACATTAACAAAGTGCTGACATTCTAATCAAGCTGATATTCTGCTCCTTGGCATAAATTTAAATTTAGTGCTCAAGTTTCTATAACCTAATTCTTGCTTCTTCAGGAAAGGAGGTGTTATAAATCCACATTTTTTTCTCTTAAGTTATATTTTAAGTAAACCTTTTTACTACTTGATAAGCTGTTATGCTTTTTTTCCTTTCTAAAATAAAATTCTATTTTTCTTTATGCCTGAATATACAAAGTATTGTTATTATAGATTTCTCTCCCCCAAAATACTTTGAGCAAACTCTTAAAAGGTAATTAGAGGGCAGCTAGGTGGCACAGTGAATAAAGCACTGGCCCTGGATTCAGGAGGACCTGAGTTCAAATGCAACCTCAGACACTTGACACTAGCTAACCTTCATTGAGTGGGGGGCGGGGCTTATTTGGGGATTTTTTTTTTCCCATAGAATTCTTGAAATGTGTTTCTTAGAAAGACAATAGAGATCAATTAGAAACAGTATAGTAGAATAAAAAGAGCAATGGACTTGGAGGTAGTAGACTTTAGGTTTGACTGCTGGTTTGGACACTTTTTAGTTGTGTTACCATGGACTGGTAAATTTTTCTGTCCCTCAGTTTCCTTATTTGTAAAACTGGGAATAAAAATATTTATTTTGTCTATCTCACAGGGCTATTAGGAGAAAGATGCTTTGTAAACTTTCAAACACTTTATAAGTGTAATCTATTAGATCTAATCCCCACCTCATAAATCCAGAGAGGAAAAAACTAAAGCTTAGAGATGTTAAATAGCAAAATCATACCAGGTTAGTGACAAGGGTTATAGATTTAGAGCTGAGAGAGGTCTTACAATTCATCTAGTCCAACCTCTTCACTTTACGGAGTTCTCAGAGTTCAACTGCTGCTTCTCAGGCTCCTAGAAATTAATCCTGAGGAGGTGGGAGTGTATCTTTTGAGGCTTATGAGTCCCTACCCCTTGAGGGGTTATGCTTTCTCCATGATTATCAGTTGATATCAACTGGTCAGCCAGACTGAATTCATTTTTAGAAAGGAGGCATTTATTCCTCTACTAAGATAACATAGTAAGAACAATTAGTGTAAAACATCTCTCCATGAGTCTATGACAATATCCCACAAGTCCATCCAGAGTCCAGGATAATGTGGACTCAAGCTTAGACCACATATGATCAAAGTTTAACTCACAGCTCTTGGATGTTCAAAGCCTGTTTCTCCCTTTTGTGGGGTACTCATGAGGTTTCCATTAGGGATGGTGTAGTTTTTCTGCAAGTGGAGAGCCTTGAAGCTGCCTTTCTTCAGCATATCTAGTCTGTACTCAGCTTCTGATGTAGACTCTACTGTCAAGTGCTATTGTGCTAGGGATGTTGCTAAGACACCGATGAAAAAGTCCCAATAAAGCCCTCCAAAGTTTATAAGTTCCCCTTTTTAAAATGACCAGGAGGAGGAGGCCAAGATGTTTTCCCTCCGAAGCTTTCCTTCTCAGGGCCTTCCTCCACCAAGCTGTCAGATGCTCAGATCTCTAATTTGATAATATTTATGATAAAATTTTTAGTTGATCTTTTTTTTTTTTTTTTTTGGTGAGGCAGTTGGGTTAAGTGACTTGCCCAGGGTCACACAGCTAGTAAGTGTCAAGTGTCTGATCCTGGATTTGAACTCAGGTCCTCCTGAATCCAGGGCCGGTACTTTATCCACTGTGCCACCTAGCTGCCCTATGATAAAATTTTTAAACCAGAAAAACCTAGTATCAATCAATCAATAAACATTTATTGTCTACTGTGTGTCAGGCACTGGGGTGATTTTATACCATCCCCATGAGGCATGATTGAGTCTCTTCAACCAATCCCAACAGGCTGCCTATCAACACCTAATTAAAATGCCTTTCATTGATTGATTCAATGAGAATGTCTACCCCTGTTCACACCTAATTCATATCTATGGTTGATTGACTCAGAGTTATTCTTATGTAAGTGTGAGTAATTTGATTCAATTGGCCTCCACCTACAGATGATTTGCTCTCATGTAAAGTGTCAACATTATACTTTGAACCTGGGTCCTCTATCTCCAAATAAACTGTTTTTTCCACAAGGAAAAGACCACAAGATCACCTGCCTTCAAGTCTCAGCTTGAACTGATACTGATAAATTATGTAATGGTGAGCAAATCATTTAATGTCAACCTCAACTTTTTCTTCTGTTATATGGGTATAAGTCAGCCTTCCTTACCTTAAGTCTGTTGTGAGGAAAATGCTTAATAGTTTTTGTAAAATTCTATATATTTTCAAGCTATCATTATTGCCTAAACTCTTTTCTTTTCTTTCTTTCTTTTTTTTTTTTTTGGTGAGGCGATTGGGGTTAAGTGACTTACCCAGGTTCACACCGCTAGTAAGTGTCTGAGGTCCAATTTGAACTCAGGTCCTCCTGAATGCAGGGCCAGTGCTCTATCCACTGCGCCACCTAGCTGCCTCTTATTGCCTACACTCTTGAACTGGATGTCCCATAAGTATATCAAAATCAATATGTCCAAAACAGAGCTCATTTCATTTCTCTCAAAGCCACTCTGCTTTTGAATTTTCATAGATAGCACCATAGTGCTTCCAGTTACCCAGGTTCACAACCTCTGTGTCAACCTTAACTCCTTTCCCTTACCCCATTTATCCAATTTCCAAATCTTGTTGTATCTCCCACCTTAATTCTCAACCCACCCCAATCCATCCACTTTCCTTAAGTGCAAGTCCAATTATGTCATTCTTTTAATAAATTCCAAGGCTTCCCTATTGCCTTTTGGATCCTAGGATACTAGTTTGGAATTTTGTTCAGTCGTTTTTCAGTTGTATCTGACTCTTTGTGACCCCATTTGGGATTTTCTTGGCAAAGATACTGGAGTGGTTTGCCATTCCCTTTTCCAGCTCATTTTACAGTTAAAGAAACTGAGGCAAATGGCTAAGAGACTTACCCAGGATCACACAGCTAGTAAGTGTCTGAGGTTGGATTTGAACTCACAAAAACCAGTCTTCCTGACTCCAGGCCCAGGCTCCACCTAGCTACCCATTTTGGAACTACAAGTTACATTAGAGGCCATCAAGTCTAACTCCCACATAGAGAAACCTAAGGCACTGAAAAATTAAGTGACTCTACCCAGAGTCACAAAGCCAAAAAAATGTTTATGGTGAGATTTGAATCCAGGTCTTCCTGACTCCACATTCATCATATTATCTACTGTGCCAATTCAATATAAACTCTTCTGCCTGGCAATTTAAGCCCTTCATAACCTAGCTCTAAACCTACCTTTCCAGCTTTATTGGCCAGTTCTCCCCTCATGTACTTTATAAAATTGAGCCAAACTGGATTTCTTGCTGCTCTCAGACATGACAATCCATCTCCAGATTTCAAGCCTTTGCACTGGCTGTTCCCTGTGCTTGGAAAGTACTACCTTTTTACCTCCACCTAGAAACCCTCACTTCAAACAAGATGCTAGTCAAGTGTTACTTTTTTTTTTTTTTTTAGTGAGGCAATTGGGGTTAAGTGACTTGCCCAGGGTCACACAGCTAGTAAGTGTTAAGTGTCTGAGGCCGGATTTGAACTCAGGTACTCCTGAATCCAGGGCCGGTGCTCTATCCACTGCGCCATCTAGCTGCCCCAAGTGTTACCTTTTACATGAAGAGTTTCCTGATTTCCCCTCAACTACCCCTTCTAGTACTTGTTTATATCTATTTTGCTATTTCCTATCTATAATAGAATGTAAGATTCTTGAGGGCAGGGAATGTTTTGCTTTTGTCTTTGTAGCCCTAGTGCTAGACCTAGAGTAGACAAGAAGTGTTTGTTGATTGACTGATACCAATTGATAGCACAAATAGCTTTTTCAAAACTCTAAGGGTGTTGTTTCCTGAGTATAAATGGATTAACAAACTTGGATGATGGAAAATCTCGGTTCGATGACTGAGAGTGGATTTGCTACTGAGATGAAAAGAACGATCTGCGACCGTCATCTGAAATTAATGTGGGCCTGATTTAAGTCTTACACAATATACATACATATATAGATTATTATATACAGATATATTGTCTTGACTTTTGACCTGCTACTGGACTCCAGTGACAGTGGAAGAAAGAGTGAGGTTGATGACTGTGTAGCTCCGCCTCACGTAAGTCCAATTCACATGACAGTCACGACATCACCCCGAGATATCACTGGTTCTCTTTGAAAAAGGACAAACAACATGTATGCATATGTACATACTTTAAATCGTAAATACCCACATATACACAGATGTTGCAACTAATTGTAAAAATGGATTTTGGGCTATGCACCTGGATAACTAGATTTTATTTTCATTTTTTTCACATTGCTCTTCAATGTCCCATCCCCCCTCCCCCACCACCCCAGCAAAGTACTACATATATAATAAGTCTTCACAAAACGAATCTCATAAGTGCCCATACACCAAATTCTTATCTGGACAGGGTTACCTCAAAGAGCCCTTTGTTCCTGTGGGTTAAAAGTCTTTCAGAAGTATGGTGTCTTACATCTAGCAGGTGCTTACCTAAAAGCTTGTTGATGTTGGAATATGGTATGGCTGAGTTGGTTATTCTTTCCTGGTAGTTAAAATGGAAAGGTTAATCTCAGCCCATATAAAGGTTCATATTACTTTGCCGCAGAGTTTTTAATTTCTAAATTTGAAGGTTCTGGATCAGAGGAGGCTGGACTGTGTTAGCCTGAAATACCAGACTCTAAGAAACAAAAATAGGTTTTGAAATAGATTCCAGGTCACTGGCAGACAGTTTGCAGAAAATTAAAGCCTGCTTTGGAAGGTTCCATCTGCACAAACTCTATTTACTTAGACTGTGATTCAATTTTAAGAGAAAACTGAAAAATACAGGCATCTTCAGATGTCAGCCTGGCCCACAGATGCGTTTTGACACTGATCTTTACCCTGCGAGCGTCAATGGGGATAGTTCCCTTTATCTCTTAATGATAACCTACTGATCGATCATCTGGCCAGCTTAATCATATATTGTTTGTTATTTCCCTTCAGTGATCAGACCACATACATTTGCTCTCATAGGGTAAGGGACTATTTGGGATCTGATTGTGTGCCTAGCAGAGTAAGTGATGTGCTTCATTGGTTGAGCTCCAGCTTTCTTACACACAATTAACTCCATTCGCTATCGCTCCATTTCCCAAAAGTGAGTAAGCTCTGATGGGGACTTCCAAGGGGTTAAATGCAAGCTTGTAGTGCTTTACTTTCCAAAAGTACTGGCTTATAATAGCTTAAAGCAGCTCCCTTACCACCCCAGCAGAACATACCCAAAGGTGGTGGTGGTTGTTTAGTCATTCAGTCTACATAATCCCGGGGACTACAGCACTCCCATCTTTACATTCTCTATCTCCTGAAGTCTGTTTGCAATGGACTATTCCTTTATACCAACAGGGAAATTAACATAATCAAGCAGGGGTCTGATGACATCCGTCTCCAATATACTAAGAAGTAACACCTGGGTGCTGCTAACCACTCCAGTGACTGCAGCTCATCTTTGGAGTGAGTAAAAAGCAAAATGTGAGAATTGGAAGCCATTTTTAAAGCATTGGGTATCAAATATCTTTTCTCTGGAAATCGAAAGGGTAACACAGAGCTCTATTAGAAAATAATAAAATACCTGCTTTTTCAATCTGGTCAGTATCTTTCAAATTTTTTCCAGCTGAGCCCTCCTTGAAGATTCAAGAGGTATTTAAGGCAGTTTTGTTTCCCCCGACTCTTTGCTTTTAACAAACCTGCAATTCTTAAGGCTAGTAGTACATTTTTTAAAAAAATTATTATTGTGGGAGCAGCTAGGTGGCACAATAGATAAAGCACTGGCCCTGGATTCAGGAGAACCTGAGTTCAAATGTGGCCTCAGACACTTGATACTTACTAGCTGTGTGACCCTGGGCAAGTCACTTAACTCTCATTGCACCGCAAAAAATAAATAAATAAATAAACAAACAAATAATTGTTGTGATCTCTTCCTTCTTAATTAAACATCTAATCACCAAAATGCTACTTTATTGTCTGAGCTTAGAAAGTCACTCTATTGAGATTTGTTGTTGTTAAGTAGTTTCAGTTGTGTCTAACTCTTCATGACCCCATTTGGGGTTTTCTGGAGTGGTTTGCCATTTCCTTCTCCAGTTCATTTTATAGGTGAGGAAACTGAGGCAAACAGGGTCACATAGCTAGTAAGTGTCTGAGGTCAGATTTGAACTCACAAAGACGAGTCTTCCTGATTCCAGGCCCAGCACTCTATCCACTGAACCACATAGCTGCCCATGATGTTTGCAACCCCTCAAAAAACCTGGCCCACCTTCTAAGAATTACTAGCATTTCTGCAACCTTGAGACAACAGCCTTAAACTCCTGAGTTGCCAGTGGTGGTAGGGAAGGAGTACCTACCTCTGGTTAGAAAATATTCTAATAATGACAACCTACATTTATCTGATATGTTGAGGTTCACAAAGCCCTTTCACCATTAGTATCCCCATTTTACAGACCAGGGAATTGAGACTCTAAACCAGGAGTTCTTAACTTTTTGTGTGTCATGAACCCTTTTGGCAATCTGGTGAAGCCTGTGGACCCGTCCTCAAAATAATATTTGTTGCCTACATTCCTAATTGAAGGAAATACTAAATTGCGGTTTGAGGTTAGTGAAAATAAAGTTGTATTTTTCCCTCATCCACATTCATGGACCTTGTTAGGTGAGGAGCATAATCAGACACTGAAGTGTTATTTTAGAAGGGAAATAATTCATGTTGATGCCAGCTGGGAGTTGAGTTTCACATATATATGTGGTTTCTTTATGGATAGTAAGCAATTTTGGTGGACTGGGTTTTCAATAAAGCATCTCTTTCTGCTCTGGTCTATAGAAAGGCTTCCTATAGAAAGTGGACTTGTGGCAATAATTACATTTTCCAGGCATTTATTGAGGATTTACATATATATATATATATATATATATATATATATATATATATATATATATATATATATATATATATATATATATATAGCCTGCATTGTGCTAAACGCTGTGAGGAGGGGGTAAGGTATAAAAAAAAAAGACCAAAAGATAATCTTTGCCCTCAAGGAGCATATGCTCTCTGCCTCTCCACTTTCCCAGTTAAATCACTTGTGAAAATACTAATTGCTCACCTTTACAAGGCACTCTAAGTTTACAAAGGACTTGATGTCCATTTGTTTTATATGCAGTATGTTTGGTAGTTTAAGTATTTGGGGCAGCTAAGTAGCACAGTGGATAGAGCATTGGGCCTGGAGTTAGGAAGATCAGAATTCAAATTTGACCTTAGATACTTACTAGCTTTGTGACCCTGGGTAAGTCACTTTACTCTGTTTGCCTCAGTTTCCTCATCTGTAATATGAGCTGGAGAAGGAAATGGCAAACCATTCCAGTGTCTTTGCCAAGAAAATCCCAAATGGGGTCACAAAGAGTCAGACACTTCTGAAACATCTAAACTACAACAACAGCATTGTCATCCCCTTTTCACAAGAATTATCATACCCATTTCACAGGTAAGGACACCGAGGCACAGAACAGTTAAGTGAGTTGCCAATGTCTAACTTGTAAGTGGAGTCAGGACTTGAAGCCATGACACTGTATCACAATAGTTACCTTTCGTTGTCAGCATCTACAACTGACTGGCTATGTTTGCTGTTTCTCTTCTAAAGAGGTCTGTTTACCTACCTCTCCAGCTGCCAGAATTACCTGAAAATACAATAACTGGAAGTGTACAGTCCATAATACACCATCTGGTATGTTTCTCTAGATCTGGTAGGATTCATGTTGTTAACTACCTCCTGGGCCCCATCATCTGCTCCGTGTTGAGTAGCTGCATAACTATAGCTGGCATTCATACAATACTTTGAGGTTTGCAAAATACTTTACAAATACTACTTCATTTTATCCTTACAACCCTGTGAAGCAAGTGCTCCAGGTAGTATTATCCTCATTTTATAACTGAGGCTTAGAGAGTTGAAATGACTTTCCCACAGTCACATAGCTACTAGATGTCAAAGGCAGGATTTGTACCCAGGTCTTTGTGATTCCTGGCCTAACATTCACTCTTCCTGCTACAGAGTACTGCCTCTCCATAATGTCAGCCCTGTGATTCATTCTAATACTGCAGCCATTGCCATTTGGCTGCAGGAAAACAACATGGGTTTCCAGGTGGCTTGTCTATCACTTATGACTTTTGCCGGTTTCATTTTTATGTGGTACCCAGCCTTGACACAAGCTCTTATAAAAAAGAAAACAGTTTATTAAACATTAGTTTATGAGGGTGTTGAGTTTAAAATGACATCTGCCAGTCTCACCTATTTTTTTTTGTTTTTTTTTAGTGAGGCAATTGGGGTTAAGTGACTTGCCCAGGGTCACACAGCTAGTAAGTGTTAAGTGTCTGAGACCGGATTTGAACCCAGGTACTCCTGACTCCAGGGCCGGTGCTCTATCCACTGCGCCACCTAGCTGCCCCTCACCTATTTTTTCCTTGTAAAGGCCTTGGATATTTGAATTAACCCAGAGTACTTGCCTGTATATGCCCTCTAGGGGATAGGAGGTGGGGAATAGACACAGAATGGCCTACAGTGACACCCAGTGTTTTATAATCCTCTATAAATATCAGATCTCTTGCCGTCTTTAATTGTAACACCCTCCCTGAGGGGTCAGTGGGACAAGGATCTGTTATTATTCCCTAGTCACAAAGGAGAAAACTGAGGGAGGGGGGTTAAGTGACTTTCTGAAAGTCACATAGTTAATGCCAAAACATGACCAGAGTTTAGGTGTCAATCCACATTCCAGGTTTCTTTCCCTTCTCCTATACAGTGATCTTGTGATCGTTGATGGAAGAAAGGGAAAGAGAATAGCACCCCTTTTCCTGCAAATGAATCTGTCTGTGCTTCTGACAGTCCACATTAACTTCTGCCTATCACAGTTTGCCATGCAGGAGTATCTCCCATGACGGGTTGTTGGGCAGCAATATACAGAACCAAGAACAGTGAGTGGAAGTTGCAAAGAAGTGGAATGGATTTCCTTTTGAAGCAGTGGATTTCCCTGCCCGCCCCCCGCCCCCCCCAACCACTTGAGGCGCAGGTGGGATGAGAGAGTCCCTTCCAACTCTGAGATTCTGATTCTGGGATTCCAGTCTTTCTGCCGGCTTCACAGAATCACACAGGATTGCAGATTTAGAGCTGAAAGGGACTTTAGGGGGCCATCAAGTTTTGCAGATGAAGAAACTGAGACCCAGAGAGTCAGTCGATCAATTAACCTAACATAGGCTAGGTACTGCGCTAAACACTTGGCAAATATAGGATCTCATTTGATCCTCACAATGAACCTGTGAGGGAGGTGTTGTTATTAACCCCATTGTGCAGTTGAGGAAACTAAATACAACAGAGCTTAAGTGACCTGCCCAGGGTCACGAAGTTATTAAGTGTCTGGAGCCGGATTTGAACCTAGATGTTCCCACACAACATGCTGTCTCTCAAATCACTTACTCTAACTTGCCTGTCGACCTGCATAGAACTCCTACTCTCCCTTACACCAAGATGGAATTCGGGTGGAGGGCAAGGGGAATGGGAACCATAATCCCTCCTCCCACCCACCCCCAAGCACTACCACCCCACAAGCCATCCTGCCTTCACCACTGTTAGATTACAAGAAGCGTTGGTCTGTAAGGGCCGGATGTAAGTCTGGCAAGGCAAATCCAACATATCTGATCTGTAACAAAAGGCTGACGCTGTTGTCTCAAAAGTACAAATCCCTGGGTGGGTGATGTCATGTTGTTTTGTTTGTCTCTGTATGCCATGGGGCTCAGATTTCGGTTGTGAGGGGAGTGGTGTGGTGGGGATGGGGGGGGGGAGTAATTTGGTTCAGGGGAAATTCCAGGAAGTCATAAATAGTTGTTTGCAGCTGATGAAAGCAAATTTTCAGGGAAGACAGAAAAGCTCAAAGGTGCTTCCTTGCCCCTGCTGCTTTTCTTCATGAATAATAGTTAGCATTTACAAGGATATGAACAGGCAATTTTTAGAAGATGAAATCCAGCCTATGAATTGCCACATGAAAAAATGCCCAGGATTTCTCTGGTAGTTAGAGAAATGCACATTATAAAGCAACTCTAAAGTTTCCACTGGCAAAATTGACCCCAGAAAAAAACCCCCAAACCAGAAAAGAAATGAACAATGCTCAAAGGACTATGGAAAAATAGGTATGTTAATGCACTGTTGGTGAAGTTGTGACCTGGTCATCCATTCTGGAAAGCAATTTGGAACTGTGTGCCGAAAGATACTACTGTAGGTCTATACCCTAAAGAGATTATGGAGGGAAGAGGCATATGTACAAAAATATTTAAAGCAGCGGTAATGAAGTAGAAATTAAGAGAGTATTTGTCAGTTGGGGGATGCCTAAATCAATTATGGAATGTGGATATGATGGAATACTCCTATACCGTAAGAAACAATGAAAGGAACTGGTTCAGAAAAACCTGGGAAAACTTGTAAGAAATGATGCAGATTGAAGTGAGCAGAACCAGGAAAACAATTTATATAACAACATTGTAGAAGCAAACAACTTTGAAAGACAGAAGTACTGTGATCAATGGAAAAAATCAACTGCAATTCTAGGAGACTCTTGATGAAAGAAAGGTGCTGCCTTCCTCTTGACAGAGATAATGGATTCAGAGTACAGACTGAGGCATAGACATATTTTTTGGAAATGGCCAATTTGAGAATTTGTTTTGCCTAACTATGAATATTTGTTAGAAGGGCCTTGTTTTTATTTCTTTTAAAGTGTCTGGGAGAGAAAATAAAATTTTTTTCTTATTGAAAACAAATAGGGGGCAGCTAGGTGGCGCAGTGGATAGAGCACTGGCCCTGGAGTCAGGAGGACCTGAGTTCAAATCTGACCTCAGACACTTGACACTTACTAGCTGTGTGATCCTGGGCAAGTCACTTAACCCCAATTGCCTCAACCAAAAAAAAAACCCAAATAGTACCATAAGCCTTGCTAAGTGCTTTATATGTGTTTCCCCACTTAATCTTCCCACTTTCCTATGAGGTAGGTGTTATTATTTATCCTAGTTTTACTGATGAGAAAACTGAGGCACAGACATTAAGTTACAGTGTTACACAGTGCTATAGACTGGTTTTATACTCAAGTCTTCTGGGCTCCATGCTCTGAATCTATCAACTACATCACACTGCCTCTACCTAATGGCAGCCCCATGATTCTCATTTTAGCAGTGGGGAGGACCCATCTGTTCTCTGTCCCTGCTCCCTGCCCTTGCCTTCCCTAGAGCAATATATGACTGCTCCCTGGGGAAGGTTTGTTTGTAAATGATTTTGTCCATGATTTGGACAATTCCCTTCTTCCCTTGGACTAATCTGTAGCCTAAAAGACTTGGCTGTCTACATATTTTTTTCCTGGTATTCACCCAAAATCACACCCTACCCAATCCATCCTACTTTTCCCTGGCCAGTCCTTTAAAATATCCATTTCCTTTTACTTTGGTGGCCTTCAAGGATTTGTAGATGGTTATCACCCCCCCCCCCCATCTTGTTTGTTACTTCACCAGATTAAAGTTATTTATAAGGTTTTTGTGTTGTGTTGTATGTGTTTTTAAACTTTCTCATCTTTGACTTCTTCTTCGGTGAGGCAATTGGGGTTAAGTGACTTGCCCAGGGTCACACAGCTAGTAAGTGTTAAGTGTCTGAGTTCGGATTTGAACTCAGATCCTCCTGACTCCAGGGCTGGTGCTCTATCCACTGCGCCACCTAGCTGCCCCTCCTTACTAAATTCTAAAGCAACATCTTCTCTGCCTTATGGTACTTACTGAAGGACCAACTCATACTCTGAGCTTTAGGAAAAGAGAATCCACATGAATGGAACAGCAGAGTGAACTGATAATGAGTTGCCTCTTGGCAGCAGGAAAGAGAATTCTCTCATCCTTTTTTTTTCCCTATAATCTACACAATGAGCTTTTAAAATCTGCCCTCCCCAAAGAGGGAATTCTGTTCTTCCTCCATGGACTTTTCAGAATCTTCAGCCTTGAATGAACAATATCCTCGGACCCTTAGTTTCCTGAGATGAGGCAGGAAGTATTTTGAGCAGGGTATTGAAAGGGTTCTTTTTCCTTCCAGTTGGTCTGGATAGGATTTCCCTTACCCTGAACAGCTCTATCCTATGGTCCTTCCTCTGTCTCCCCCCCTCCCCTTTTCCTCCCTCCCTTGTATCCAACATTGCTTTTGGCTGCTTCTCTTTCCTTGGCCTTGGCCTTCAGGAAGTCACATTACCTCTTAGAAGACTTGGTGGAGTCCCTCCAAAGCTGAGTCAAGCAAACTGTTCCCCACAGCTTTGCTAACCATATCCTACAACCCCTTTTCTCTATCCCACATCAGTCCCCTGAGGGAGACTGCTCCTTGCTTTGTGCCCTAAGGATTGTATATTCAAGACTTTTATCCCCCTCAGGAGAAATTTTCATGACACTTTAATCCAGAAATAAAAACAATACCAAATCTTTACTAAACTAAACCCATATTATACAGGTCAAATCCTGGTCCAGTAAACTCCAAGGGATTTTTTTAAATTTTTGTACTGGGAATGGATTGTATTAACTCCTTCTTGAAATTAGTAAACCATCCATGATTGGGACTGGGAAAGCTTTCTGTTGAAGAGAAATCTTTGTGGTAATAAGATTGATTTTATGAATGCATGTGAGGATGCAATCAATTAACCAACAAGCATTACTATGGTCCTTATCACAATAAACAGCTTCCTATTCAGGGATCGGAACAAAAGCACAGCTATTCCTCTCACTCAAAGAGGTTACTTTCTAATGGAGGAGACAACACATCTGTAAACATGTACATACCAGTTATAGACAGAGCACATGGAAGATCATCGTAGAAGGGAAGTCTCTGGAAACAGAGGTAGAAGTCTCTAGAAAGGCCTCCGGAAGAAAGACACATTTGAACTGAGTCTTGAAGGAAGTCAGTGAAGCAAAGAGGCAGAGGGGAGGGGGCAGAGTATTCCAGGCATGAGGGAGAACTAAAGAAATGAAAGTCTGAAGATGGGGTGCCATGATCGAGGAGCAACTATGGGGCCAGACTTGTGCAGAGAAGTAAGAAGACTGGAAAGGTAAGAAGAGTCCAGGTTGTGAAGGGATTAAACTACCCAACAGACAACTTTACATTTAATTCTGGAAGTCACAGGAAGCCCTTGAAGTTTGCTGAGGAGAGGGATGATATGGTTTGGACTTGAGATTTCCTTTGGTCTCTTTTCCTAAATTAGCATTTGCTAATAAATAATAATAATAAATAAATAAATAAATAACAATATTTGCTATATTAGCATTTGCTAATGCTGGACATTGTCTTCTTGATCTGAAAAGACTTTGCAATAATTTCTATCCTCTGGGTTTTTTCCTTACCCACAATGAAGTTTCTTGTTGGCCTCAGAAGTCAGATCTGGTTTGCCAAAGGCCACTTGAGTGGTTTGTTATCATCCTAATTGAGAACTCAAGGGAGTTTTGCCCTGGGATTGATTAGTCAACAAGTGTAATCCCTCTGGGTTCCCTATGAACAGAATGTGAAAGAGCTCAGGGAATTGCAGAGCTGGTGAGAAGCCTCCACCTTCTGTGTGTGCGCCTGTGTGTGCATGTGTGTGTGTGTTTGTGTTTGGGGGTGGGAATCTGCAACCAGGAACCTTGTGAAACTATGTCCCAAGTAGAGGAGCCTGCAGGAGCCAGTAATTCTTGGGAAGGGTGGTAGTCATCAAGACTGAATTACTTGGGGGCAGCTAGGTGATGCAGTGGATAGAGCACTGGCCCTGGAGTCAGGAGGACCTGAGTTCAAATCCGATCTCAGACACTTGACTCTTACTAGCTGTGTGACCCTGGGCAAGTCACTTAACCCCAATTGCCTCACAAAAAAAAAGACTGAATTACTTGGCTTAGAGTCAAATGGCTATTGAGTTCACTATCCCTCTCCTTTCTCTAGGCAGGAATCCCAGGACCACAGGGAGCCGAGAGCCTTTGCTTTCTCCAAGGAGAAGGAAGCACAAGCAGAAAGGGGGACAGGAACTTAAATGGCATCTTATCCAACATAGGGATGAAAGAACAGAAATATGAAAGTGAAGAAGATGAATGAGAAGCCTGGAAGCCCCACTCCTGTCTCTTATAACCATGCCTGAAGCTTCCCATCTTTTTGGTAGAGTGAATGGCCTTTCCCTACTTTGGGGCCACTTTTTTTTTCCTATTTGGCCTTGGAACCCTGAGGAACTTTGAGCCCACATTTAGTCTCTTTAGGGCTCAGGGGTGGCAGAGAAAGTACAGTTGTGGCAAAGGTGACATATCCTGGACAAGGGAAACAATGACCAGGCATGCACTCTACAGCCAGACAGATAAATGTACGTCAGCAAATGTACAACTGCTTATAGAAATGCATACGCCCCCTCCCCTCCAGGGGAAAAAATGGTGTCACCATTAAAAGCGAGAGGGTGAATTCTCATTCAGTGAACACATTTCTCGTCTCATGAAGCTGCCCACGAGTTTCCCATCAAGATAGTAATTCATTGTACATGGAAGGGAACTTCCCATATTGGAAATTCTCACTTCCTCCTGAGAACAGTACACACAGTGTTAACCTTGATGAGTCAGACTTTCCCGCCTTCTCCACTGTTAGCTGTGAATTGGCCTTTCTCTTTGGAGATTGGCTGCCCTTTTAGGTCTAGTTTAACTTTTGGCCTGAGTCTTTACAAAGTGACAGTGCCAACACTAGGATGAGAACCTGTGTCTCCATTCCCCCTCCAGGATCCTTTTCCCTATTCCACACAGCTAACTCACACTCCTTGACTGGAACAAGGCATAAACAATGACATCCCATTGGATGTAAACTGCTCTATCCTGAGAGCACAGATTTGGGTCTGGCTATCTTATGGTAGTTTGTTTGTCCCACAGAGGGAGAGGCCTGGACATTGGGCCCCAGCAGGCAAACAAAATCAAGGGCCTCGGATGGAAGATGAGATTTAAGTCTAATTCAAATTACATCAATAACAAATTTTCTAATGATTGTAGCAATCTCAAAGTTGAATGACTGACTGGAGTTGTGCGGTCCCTCTCATTGGAGGTCTTCAAACAAAGGCAAGGTGATTACTCACTGGGAATATTGTAGAGGGAATTATTATTTGGGTGGGTATGGATGAGAAGAAAGGACCTCTGAGGTCCCTTCTGACTCCGATTCTGGGATTCTGACTGGTCTCCTGGGGAGCAATGACCAGATCTAGAACCATCTCTTTTCACAGTGCTCTGCAAAAGCCCCATCTGCACAGTAGCTTTACTGATGATAATGAGCCTCATCACACACATCTTCCCTCAACCACTTATGAGAAGCAAGCCACATGCTCTCATTTCTGAGCCACCTCCATAGTTATGGTTATGAAGGTGTGGATGGTGGCTTAGAAACTGAAAGAGACTTTGGGATTCATTTAGTCCAAACTTTCATTTTACTGATCCAAAAACTCAGCCATGTGAAATGACTTGTCCAAGGCCACATGGGTAGTCAGTGGCAGAGGTGGGATTTTAATCCTGGTTCTCCAACTCTAAATCCAACATGGAACCTCATCCGTCTTCTTATCCTTATATGTAATAGTAAAAATTCTTTACTCCTTCTGAATGCCAACAGAATAACCAGCTTTTATTTTTATGTAAACAGAATGGAATGGAAAAAAAAGAGGGCTAAGGGGCAAAAGAACTGGACTTTATTTATTTCTGCCACTTATTAACTGGGCGACCCTAGGCAAGTCTCATCCACTTCATTACCCAGTCAAGTGGGGACAAGAGTGCCTTTTCTACCTGCCCCTCAGCGTTGTTGTGAAAATCAAGTGAGATTACAGATTTTCATTAAAGAGTAAATGACTCCCAGAAAATTCATTTGCCTGTGGACAGGAACCTTCCCTAAGTAATTACTGTGAGAATTTCAGGCTTAGGAGATGGTTGCTGGAAAGAGATTTTGAAAGGAAAGTATTTTGCTACCCTTCAAATTATAGTGGCATAATTAAAACCTACCTACTACTATAAGTTGATTTTACCTAAACCCAGAGTTCATTAATTTGGACTAACTGGAAAAAGGAAGAGCCTGAATTGGGGATAGAGAATGTCACCTAGTGAAAAAGGACTCATAGGAGACTTGGCTTTGAGGACCAGACCTGACACACAATAGCTATGTGATCCAGGACAAATCACTTAACTTTTATGAACCCTTCTTGTTCTTTTTTTTTGTGTGTGTGTGTGGGGGCAATGAGGGTTAAGTGACTTGCCCAGGGTCACACAGCTAGTAAGTGTCAAATGTCTGAGGCCGGATTTGAACTCAGGTCCTCCTGAATCCAGGGGCAGTGCTTTATCCATTGAGCCACCTAGCTGACCCCCTTCTTGTTATTCTTAAGTCATTTCAGTCATGTCAGATGCTTCCTGAACCTATTTGGGATTTTCTTGGCTAAATGTAAGTTGTCATTGTCACCATTACTACTACTACTACTACTACTGCTGCTGCTGCTGCTGCTACTAATTCTGTCATCAGCTAGCCATGACTTTGAGCAAATCACTGACTGATCTTCAATTTCTTCACCTTCAAAATAGGGAAGTTGGGTACATTGATCTCTAAAATCCTTCCAAGTACTAATGTGATTCTACAGTAAAGATCTTTGAAAAATTAAAAAGTATTCTCCAAATGTATAGTACTATAACAGCAGTATTAACCAACTCAAAACAGATAAATTCAGGTCTTTTCCTTTACCACCAAAAATATCACCTGATGGAGACTGGAAACAGACACAGAAACTCAAACTCCAAATCAGGTTAGTGCCTCCTACCACCATATCTTCACTATCTTAAGAATTCAAGCCTCTTCCCCTCCTCCTCTGGAGCCTACGAATGGAGGTGTCTCCAGTGATATGATGTGACTAGTTCCAGATTTTCAGCTGACTCAAATTTCTAGTCCCTGACTTGACTTGACAGGACAGGTCCCGTGTCTGATGAGGCTTATGGGTTACTCAAGAAAGCTGTTGGATAAGTGGACTATAAAAGGTAATTATAATCATAATAATGCATAAATGTGTATACATGCACATTTTCCCCACTGATTCTGAGTAATCTGGTAGAGCAGATAGAATGCTGGTTATAAAGTCAGGAAGACCTGGGTTCCAATCTTGCCTCTGAAATTTACCAGTTGTGTGATCACAAACAAAACACTTAACCTATTCGAGCCTCAGGTGACACCTGTTAAGACTTGAAGCTCTTGGGGGCAGCGAGGTGGTGAATTGGATAAAGCACTGGCCCCGGATTCAGGAGGATCTGAGTTCAAATCTGACCTCAGAGACTTGACACTTACTAGCTGTGTGACCCTGGGCAAGTCACTTAACCCTTATTGCACTACCAAAAAAAGAAAAAAGAGAGGGACTTGAAGCTCTTGGTTGACTGAAGTCAATAGAGTTCCCACAATGACAAAATGAGACTGATTCTAATCTGACTTCCCTGTTCTTTCCCAGCCTTACACATCCTTACTTAGATAGTTGGAGGTAAGTAATGAATTTCCTATATCAACCTGAAATAAAGAGAACTACTGAAGCAGCAAAAATGATGTTCTTTAATTGAGACAAGGGAATTGCAATTAAGGGCACCACACAGTACCAAAGTACTGGAGTGTCCAAGAAGGGCAGAGGTGGCAGGATTTAAATTATTTCAACAGGGAAAGAGTCTCATATGGAAGGCATAGACTAGCAAGCTGTTAACATAAGTTGTTTTGCATAACAACTGAAGGTCCAGAGAGAGCTGGGGAGTATGGGGTGTGATGACATCTGGTCTGAACCCCAGACTCCAGGTATAGCAATTACTAGTTTCACAAGACTGGCCCCAACCAGTTTGGACCTGCTCCAACCATGGGATCAGGGTCTGGTAGCCCCTCTGATGGCTACATTCAGCACCTTCATTGATGTTCATTGAATCTGTTCTCCTTGCTTGTTTAATGGGTGCTTACATTGGATGACTTCGGAAGTGTGATATTTCCTTTAGATGGGTTAAGTATGGTATGGAGGGCCGGGATGCCAAACTTTCCCAACCCATTGTTAGAAAGTTTTTCTTCTAACTTGAAGCATAACAACAAGCTATTCATATGTTTCATAATTATATTTCCAAGAGCAGAATTACTATAGTAACCTGAGCCCCCAAAGCCATTGATATGAGACAATCTTGGATGAGAGGTGGAATGGAGTTGGGGAGAACAGGAGAGAAGAGAGATCTAGTCTCTTCGGGTTTTTCTGGTTTCTGGCTTCAAGAATGACGATGGGTAATACCAGCCTCTCTTTATATTGCCAAAGGGAGAAAAATACTCTGGGAAGAAGCTGATATGCAGGACTTCAATCATGTCTCTGTTTCTAGCTTACATACTAGAAACTTCAGGGAATTTCCATTTGGGTGAGATCTGGTACTTTCTCTCTTGGTTGAACTGAGTTGCATTTTTTCCAATGAAAGAGCTATCTTAAACTATATTGTCTGGTAAGTATTCTCATATGCACACCTTCTCTTATTTCTCTTTTGCTTTTGACTTGGATAAATGAGTTTCTTTCCTATTTGCTACTTGTGTCCGCTGTGGAACTGGCATTTGGTGGGAAGGGAGTCAAACTTTGGTTATAAAGCTTGGGGTCCTTCTTCTGTATTACTTTAGCTTGAACCTGAAAATTATATCCCCTAGACTAATAATGATTGAGGGATCAGATAAATATAATTCTAGCCTGGTACACCCTCTCTCTGAGTAGAGCACAGTGACAGCAAAGCTCTGGCCCCAACATTCTGCTTATTCTTCTGGCAGGAATTGAAGTCTCCCTTGGAGAAGGGGAGGGGGAGGAAATCCCGGAGATGTATCCATTCTGACCATCCTGTGAGCCACAAGTGATGTTCCATTTTACATGGGGGAGCTCTTTCTATAAAAATGTCATTTCTAGTCTCTGTTTCTGTCTCTATGTCTGTCTGTCTCTCTCTCTTTATAAAATAATGTGTTTTTGCTAGTATTCATAAAAGCAGTGGATATATTTTTCTATCCTTCTTATCATTCTTTAGTATTCTGCCCCAAGAACATTATTTTCTGAATGGGGCTACTTGTGTACACCTTTTAACTCAAATTGCCTCAGACTTTTATTGAATGAGCACTGAAGACTCCAGCCTTCAATTCTATAAAGCCCATCGTTTTAAGTTTGCTTGTTGGATTGAGTTTTTGTTGTTGTTTTTGTTGTTTTTTGTTTTTTTCGGGGCAATGAGGGTTAAGTGACTTGCCAAGGATCACACAGCTAGTGTCAAGTGTCTGAGGTCGGATTTGAACTCAGGTCCTCCTGAATCCAGGGCCAGTACTTTATCCACTGTGCCACCTAACTGCCCGCTGGATTGAGTTTTAACAGACATTGTTTCCCCACAAACAGCCTGGTTTATAGTTTATAAACTAGCAATGTTTTTGTGAGAAACTTGGAAGAAGAATTTTTTCCCCCGACTGATTTTTTGTGATGATGAATCCCAAGGTCATTTCCTTTGCTTCATGTCTTACCTAGCCCTTTGCATTAAATGAGTGTTGTCTCAGGAGAAGTCTGAGTCTGGGAAACTTCTTTTACTCAGAAAGTTTCTGTCATTTTTTTTTTCGTTTTGGTCATTTATTCAGGGGAATTTTGTCTTCCTATTCTAAAAAAAATACTTTGTATTTGCATCTTTTCTTTATAGGAAGTAATTTTTTAAAAAGTCACAGATAATTTTATTTCTTTCTGATTATATCCTGGAATTTTCAAGTTGTTGTTGATGTTATTTTATTATGGATTGGAAAGGCTTATCCTGGCTTGGCTTTATCTTGCTGTTATGCAATTGTTACATTTATTGATATGGTATTTTTTTTTTGCAAGGCAATTGGGTTTAAGTGATTTGCCCGGGGTCACACAACTATTAAGTGTCAAGTGCTCTATCCAATGCTGCCCTGTTATTTCTTAAACTTCTTAATGCAACTGTACGTATAATTAATTACTACATGTTTTCTTGATTAAAATTAATGTCTTTTGGGGGCAGCTAGGTGGCACAGTGGATAGAGCACCGGCCCTGGGTTCAGGAGGACCTGAGTTCAAATTCGGCCTCAGAGACTTGACACTTACTAGCTGTGTGACCCTGGGCAAGTCACTTACCCCTCATTGCCCCGCCAAAAAAATTTTTTAAAAAGAAAGAAAAAGTAAATTAATGTCTTTTCTTATACTACTGTATTGTTTAGACATACTATATTACTTCAATAGATTGTTGTTGCTATATTGTACACTTGTTAATTGCATTATTATTTGGGTATTTATATGGGCACACATGGATCAATATCTAGAAAAGATGAGAATTACGATAATTAAGAAGTATTATCTTCAATTGGGGAATGGCTAAACAAGCTGTGGTATATGATGATGATGGAATATTATTGTGCCATAAGAAATGACAAGCAGGATGATTTCACAAAGGCCTGGAAAGACTTGTATGAAGTGATGTATAGTGAAATGAGCATAACCAAGAGAACACTGTACACAGAACAGCAATATTGTTTGATGAAGAACTGTGAATGACTTAACTCTTCTCAGCAATACAATGATCCAAGACAATCCCAAAGGACTATTGATGAAGCATACTATCCACCTCCAAAGAAAGAACTGATATTGATGGAACACAGACTGAAGTGTGCTATTTTTCACTTTTAAAATTTTTTCCCCTTTTATTCAAGTTTTCTTATGTAAAATGACTAATGTTTTACATAATTGCACATAATCTATATCTGATTGCTTACCACCTCAGGGAGGGAACAGGGGAGGGAGGGAAGGAGGGATAACATTTGGAACTCAAAACTATAAATGAAAATGTTATTAAAAAATTAAAATAACAATGAAAAAAAGAAGTACTATCTTTCTTTTGCATTTAAAGGCATAGAGGTCTCCTACCATTAGGAATAGACCTAGACCTTTAAAATGAGGATATTTTAAGGATATTGAGCAGAAAAGTGAAAGAATTAGAAGAGCCTGTAATTAAGGACACTGATGTTAAAGGCAGGTGAGGAAACTCTAATACTACATGAGAATTTTGATTCTGGAGTTTCCTGAGGAATTGACAGTAGGGACTCATTCCTGGTAGTTTCAGACTTGTCCACCCTCTGAGAATGAGGAATTGCTTAAAGGGGTAAGGATCCATATTCTAATGAGAGGAGACATTCCTACAGAGAGACAGAATGTCAACTAAACCAGGGAATTCCACTTCATCTAAGAGTAAGACTGAGACCATATTACTTGTAATAGACAGATTTCCATGAGCCCCAAATTGTCATTTTCTCTGGACAAGACCCGTGTCACCGAGACTAATCCTGGGAGATTTTGGTTGGACCAAGCGTGCCTGAGACAGTGGCAGGTCCCTGCGTAAAAATGATGATAGTCTAAGGGGACAGCTGCAATGGTGGTGGACAACCTCATAGAGGCAAGGCCAGATGTGACTTGACATGAATATACAAACATTAGCAGAGATATTTAAGGGGAGCAGATCAGAAGATCCCAATGCTAATTTTGTCTCCAATACTGTGAAGTATAAAGGAGAAAAAATTGGTTGAGTTCTTTCTTGAGGTAGAGGAAGGAGCATAGAGGCTAATAAAGGCAGGCACTGTAGATCCTGAGAATGCAAGGGAAATTGAACTGCAGAGATTGAGCCAGAGTTTGGTGCATGACCTTGTGTATATGATATCATCAGATCTATGTAGACACAGACACCATTGTCAACAAAGTCTGAGTCCAGACAGATACTCTTGGACTCCAAGGATCAATATAATCCACAGGCCTCAGTCTCAGCAGGCTCCACACCTTCTTGAGGGTGAGTCACGGAAGCAAAGCAGGACAGCAGCCCCATAGGTGCTGAGCCACAGCCATAGGACCCGAGACAATCAGGGGAGAGAGAGGTCTGGACTAATTTTCTATCCCTGGAAGGAGGGAAAAGGAAGGATTAAAAATATGAGTTCAGGGGCAGGTAAGTGGCACAGTGGATAAAGCACTGGCCCTGGATTCAGGAGTACCTGAGTTCAAATCCGGCCTCAGACACTTGACACTTACTAGCTCTGTGACCCTGGGCAAATCACTTAACCCTCATTGCCCAGCAAAAAAAAAAAATGAGTTCTAAAGACCTATTTGTACAAAAATATTTATAGCAGCTCTTTTTGTGGTGGCTAAGAATTGGAAATCAAAGGAATGTCCATCAATTGGGGAATGGCTAAACAATCTGCGGTATATGATGGTGATAGAATGTAATTATGCTATAAGAAATGACAAGCAGGATGATTTCACAAAGGCCTGGAAAGACTTGTATGAACTGTTGTAAAGTGAAGAGAGCAGAACCAAAAGAACATTTTGCACAGACAGCAATATTGTTTGATGAAGAGCTGTGAATGACAACTCTTCTCAGCAATAGAATGATCCAAGAGAATCCCAAAAGACTATTGATGAAACAGACTGTCCACCTCCAAAGAAAGAACTGATGTTGATTGAACAAAGATTGAAGAATGCTATTTTTCACTTTTTAAATTTTTTCCTTTTATTCAAGTTTTCTTATGCAAATTGACTAATATGGTAATGTTTTTTGGGGGCTTGGGGGGTTTTGTTTGTTTGGTTTTGGTAATGTTTTATGTAATTTCACATGTATAACCTATATCTGATAGCTTACCACCTCAGGGAGGGAAGGAAGGAGAAAAATTGAAACCCAAAACTATAAAAAAAGTTTATTACTTTAAAAAAAGAAAGGAAGGAAAGAAGGAAGGAAGGAAGGAAGAAAGAATCTTTATTCCACTTAAAAAAAATATATGAATTCTTATCCTGGTGGTGCAGTGGAGCTAGGTGACACAGTGGATAGAGGCTTGCAGTCAGACTAATTTTCTTGAGTTCAAATACAGCCTCAGACACTTACTAGCTGTATGACCCTGGGCAAGCCACTTAACCCCATTTGCCTCAGTTCCTCATCTGTAACATGAGCCGGAGAAGGAAATGAAAACCATTCTAGTCTCTTTGCCAAGAAAACCCCAGATGGGGTCACGAAGAGTCAGAGACGCCTGAAACAACTCGACAACAACAATCTTGGTAACTATTTCACTAAGTATGCAGAAGAAACCAACAAACATCTAGTTTTGCTAAAATGTTCTGGGGAAAAGCATTTTTTTTTTTAGTATATGAATTCCCTGCCAGGAATCACTCTGATCAAAGTAGAGACTTTGAGAGCAAGTTATTCAAGGAAATATTGGCCTTAGCAAGTATCAAAAAATCTAGGATTGCTGATCCTTAAGGAGACCCACAGCCTGAGCATGTTAAGAACTTTGAGATCAGAATAAAAGGCTCAGTGGAGTCATGTCTCACTCCTAGGGCATGCACACCACTCCATCAGGAATGATGCTACAGGGCAGCTACATGGCGCAGTGGATAAAGCACAGGCCCTGGAATCAGGAGTGCCTGAGTTCAAATCCTGCCTCAGACGCTTGACACTTACTAGCTGTGTGACCCTGAGCAAGTCACTTAACCCCAATTGCCTCACAAAAAGAAGAAGAAGAAGAAGAAGAAGAAGAAGAAGAAGAAGAAGAAGAAGAAGAAGAAGAAGAATGGGGCAGCTAGGTGGCACAGTGGATAAAGCACTGGCCCTGGATTCAGGAGTACCTGAGTTCAAATCTAGATTCAGACAAGAATCTGGGCAAGAAGAAGAAAAAAAAAGAATTTACTTTCTCATGTTTGGGCAAGAACCAAGAGAACATTGTGCACAGAAACAGCAATATTGTTTGATGAAGAACTGTGTGACTTGAGTTCAGACAGGTAATTTTTTTGTGTGTGGGGGGTGGGGCAATGAGGGTTAAGTGACTTGCCCAGGGTCACACAGCTAGTAAGTGTCAAGTGTCTGAGGCTGGATTGGAACTCAGGTCCTCCTGAATCCAAGGCTGGAGCTTTATCCACTGCGTCACCTAGCTGCCCAAAATGAGAAACTTTTTTTTTTTTTTTTTGTGAGGCAATTGGGGTTAAGTGGCTTGCCCAGGGTCACAAACCTCTAGTAAGTGTCAAGTGTCTGAGGCCGAATTTGAACTCAGGGCCTCCTGAATCCAGGGCCAATGCTTTATCCACTGTGCCACCTAGCTGCTCCCAGACAGGTACTCTTGAACTCCAAGGATCAATATAATCCACAGGGCTCAGTCTCAGTAGGCTCCACACCTTCTTGAGGACAAGTCACAGAAGCAATGCAGGACAGCAGCCCCACAGGTACTGAGCCACAGCCATAGGACCAGAGACAATCAGGGGAGAGAGAGGTCTGGGCTAATTTTCTATCCCTGGAAGGAGGGAAAAGGAAGGATTAAAAAATATGAGTTCTAAAGACCTATTTGTAAAAAATATTTATAGTAGCTCTTTTTATGGTGGCTAAGAATTGGAAATCAAAGGAATGCCCATCAATTGGGGAATGGCTAAACAAGCCGTGGTATGTGATGGTGGTGGAATATTATGGTGCTACAAGAAATGACAAGCAGGATGATTTCAGAAAGATCTGGAAAGACTTGTATGAACTGATGTATAGTGTTTTGGTACCTCAGATGAAGGAGGTGATGGAGCTATTAAAACTCAATATATCTTTCAGTTGGAGAAGAAGCAGAAAGATGCCTCCCAGCTAGCCACAGCTTCAGCTTAGAAGATCAGTGACAGAAACAAAAAATGTTATTATATATGGTGTCAAGGGGGCAGGTAGGCAGTGCAGTGGATAGAGTACTGGCCTTGGAGTCAGGAAGATCTAAGTTCAAATCTGGCCTTAAATACTTACTAGCTATGTGACTCTGGGCAAAATACCTTAACCCCCATTTGCCTCAGTTTCTCATCTGTAAAATGAGGACACAAATGACTCCAGTATCTTTACCAAGAAAAACCTATGAAAAATGTCCGTGGACTCACAGAGAGTTGGACACAACTGAACAAGTGACAACAACAGTGTCCATCACTAGACTTGACCAACCTTGCAAAAAGGTCCACTTCAGCCCCACTTTCCCCAAAGCCTCGGAAGAGGTAAAGGCCCAGATTTTAGGCACGAGGAATTTCCCTGTTTTCTGGGGAAGAACATCTCTATTTTTTTCTGCATCACAGTTGACCTGAGGCTATATGTGAAAAGAAGAGATTGTTCTGGTGCCTTGTTCTCAATGAGTATTCCTGCAGAGGCAAGATCCGCTTCTAAAATTTCCTCATGTCATTGACTGGGCACAGCAGTAAAGGGCCATTTACAAGCTGTCTTTGTTTTTGCTTATATTTGTACCCCCAGGGTTTTACTGAGTGCTCAGCATATAATAATGCTTAATAAATGCTTGTTGACTTCTTTTTTATTTGACTTGACCCATGCCATGTTGCTACACTGTCATGATTGAAACATTCCCAGGAAAGAGAAAGAAGGTCTTAGATTAATATAGGGTAGTAAGGGGACTAGGAAAAGAGGAAAAAGAAAACCTTTTATACCACCCTCTCCACAGCCTGTCATCCCTGGAATTGGTTTAGATCTAGAAGAGACCTCAAAGATCATTAAGGTTAACCACCCCTAAAGACCTCATTTTCTTTTCTTTTACAAAAAAAAAATTGTTAACCATATTATTTTAAAATCCCACAAAAATGCAAAATAATCATTATGAAAATCAAAGAAGAGATAAAATTAGAATGATAAACATTGAATCAATAAAACTGATTTGTTTTTATAAAGGCTATTAGGCAAAGCATTAGTGAACTATTAAAATAGAAGAAAAAATAAACATGAAGATTTCAGTATACAGACAACAATAACAAAAGGATTGTATGTGAAACTGTAAATTATATGTTGCATACAGTTTGCTGTTTTAAAAGATCACCTCCTTTCCTGCCCCACTTCAGCCATACACCACCATGGTTACCCCTCAGAGATCTCCATCTCACAAAGTAAGGTTACCTCTAAGATCCTAAACTTTTCAATTCTACTCCTTGACCAAAATCTCTCATTAATAAATCAATTAACAATCGTTTACTAAGCTCCCACTGTGTACAAGGTACTAGCTGAAGGCAACTAAGTAGAGCAGTGCATAGAGTGCTATGTGACCTTGGGGAAGTCACTTAATTTCTGTCTGCCTCAATTTCCTCAACTGTGAAATGAGGATAATAATAGCACTACCTCATAGGGTTGCTGTGAAGATAAAATGAGATAATAGTTGAAAAGCAGATAACACAGTGTCTGACATGTAGTAGTACTTAATAAGTATTTGTTGCTGCTATCCTAGGGACAAAAATGACAAAAAAGACAAAAGTGAAGTAGTGCCTGTCCTCAAGGAGCTTACATTGTTGTTTGTACTCCATTCTCCAAGTGATGTCATGAAGCGATGTCATGACTTGCAGTGAATTGGATTTGAGGGAGGGAGGGCTGTGCAAAGTCACCAACCTCACTTTCTCCTCCAGAGCCATCTGGGTCCAGTGGCAAGCTATACATCAGGACAATTGGAGACGACCCTGGATGTTTCAAGGCAATTGGGGTTAAGTGACTTGGCCAGGATCACACAGGTACAAAGTGTCTGAGGTGAGATTTGAACTCAGGTCCCTCCATCAGGGCTAGTGCTCTATCCACAGCACCACCTAGCTGCCCCTTGAGTCAACTCTTGAAGGGAACATGTTCTACCTAGACTTAATCTGCCTTTCACGCATGTTCACTGACCTCTGGCTCCTTTACCCTTCCTAGTTCCCCAAGGCCAGAGGTCCTTAACCTTTTTTGTATTGTGCAGTCTGGTGAAGCTTATGAACCTCTTCTCAGAATAATGTTTTTAAATGAATAAATAAAACGTATAGGATTAGAAAGGAAATCAATTATATTTGAAATTCAGTTATCAAAATACATAAAAGACAAATTCATTGAACTCAGGTTAGGAAGTCCTGTCCTAGTTCATCTTTCCCATTTTGGCTTCGTTTTCCTCCACACTCAACCCTGACCATGTATGTGATGGGCCACTTTCATGATTAACCAACCATCCCCCGGGGTCAGCTAGGTGGCACAGTGGATAAAGCACTGACCCTGGAGTCAGGAGGACCTGAGTTCAAATCTCACCTCAGACACTTACTTGTGTAACCTTGGGCAAGTGACAACTCCAATTACCTTAAACATCTGGGGCCAACTCCAGTCATCCTGATGTATATCTGGAGGAGAGGGTGAGGTGACTTTGCACAGCCCTCCTTCACTTATATCCAATTCACTGCAAGTCGTGACATCACCCTGATGTCATGGTCCTCTTTGAGAGCAAAGGACAAAGGGGCAGCTAGGTGGCGCAGTAGATAAAGCACCAGCCTTGGATTCAGGAGGACCCGAGTTCAAATCCGACCTCAGACACTTGACACTTACTAGCTGTGTGACTCTGGGCAAGTCACTTAACCCCAACTGCCTCACCAAAAAAATAGAAAGAAAGAGAACAAAGGACAAATAATAACAACAAACATCCCCCAGAAAGCCCTAGAAGTTGTTGAGAGAAAGATGTCAAGAAGCAGCTGCCTCTGCAGGTAGTGGGCTTATCCCTTTACTGGGAGTCTTCAGGCAGTGGCCCTGTGACCCCCTGTCAGAATGTTATAGAAGGATCCTTAACCTGTTTTTGTGTGGTGGACTACTTTTGACAGTCTGGTGAAACCTCTGGACTCCTCAGAATAAGGTTGGGTTTTTTTTTTTTGTTTTGTTTTGTGGTTTGTTTTTTTTTAGTGAGGCAATTGGGGTTAAGTGACTTCCCCAGGGTCACATAGCTAGTAAGTGTTAAGTGTCTGAGGTTGGATTTGAACCCAGGTACTCCTGACTCCAGGGCCGGTGCTCTATTCACTGCGCCACCTAGCTGCCCCTCAGAATAAGGTTTTTAAAATGTATAAAATAAATCACATAGGGGCAGCTAGCTGTGTGACCCTGGGCAAGTCACTTAACCCCAATTGCCTCACTAAAAAAACCCAAAACACAAAACCCCCCACAAAAGATGACAAAAGAAATCCTATCATATTTGAAATACTATTATCAAAATATTTTAAAAGCAAGTTCACAATCCCTAGGTTAAGGATGCCTGTGGTTAAAAATTAAGAAAGCGATTGTCTTATTCAGGAACTCAATGGCCTCAAGTCTAGTCCAAAAAAAAGATATTGTTGTGTTTTTGATGAAGCATGAACAAAGGATCAAACCCCGCTGCCTAACATGACTCACTTTGGGTCTAGAAATGGAGACACACAGAACAGAGATTAGGAAGGAGGTTAAGCTTTGGGGGTGAGTGGGAAAGAGATGTTTGTTTTCTCAACTTGGAGGGGAGCCAGGAGACTTGTATGAAACTTCCCCTACACATCTGCTTCACGCTAGCCCTGAAAACCTCCCTCTCATGCTATGAATGATATAAACCAAACCAAATGTGGAGGGCTGCCGAGATGAGAAATGGGGTAAAGGGACAAAACCCAGAATTGCCTTACTTGGGGGGAGGGTGTAAGGGGGAGAGGCAGGGAAGCAAGGCCATTGGCCTTTCTAAGACCCAGATGAGAAAAAAGCCTGGAGTTTTAATAACCCTGAAATCCAACGGCGGGTTCCCATGATGCCCTGACCCCCGTGTTTACAGTATCCCCTTTCAGTTTATGAGGTATGATGACAATTCAGACTACATAGGGCAAAGCTAGCAGACTGTAGGGGTGGGGGTGGGAAGCATCAGTCTCAATCAGATATCTTTGCAGATATGAAGCCAACAGGAAGTTTCAGAACCTGAGCTGTTTCCTCCACCCAGAGAATCACCAACTTCTTTCTTCTCCAGGGGAAATTTTTTAAAAATCACTAGCCAGAGCTCCAAGTTTCAGTCTTGCACCCACAAATACTTTGGTACCCTATTGCACTCCATTGATGCCCTGGGATACCAGAATGTGAAGGATTGAAGTTTGGTGCTCTAGCTAACAGAGCAAAGCAGTAGGAGACAGTGGACTGAGCCCTGGCTCAGGAGTCAGAGGAACTGGATTCAAATTCTACCTCTTCTCCTTGCTATCTGTATGACTTTGGGAAAGTCATTTGCCTTCACTGAGTCTCAGTTTCCTCATTTGTAAAATAAAGGAGTTGAACTAAATGACCCTTAAAGCCCCTTACAACTATGGTCCTATGACATTTGTTCAAATCCTGGTTCTGTTATCTAATCTTACCTAAGTCATCTGGGCAGCTAGGTGGCACAGTGAATAGAATGATGGGCCTGGAATCAGGAAGACCTGAATTCAAATTTGACCTCAGACACTAGCTGTGTGACCCTGGGTGAGTCACTTAAACTCTATTTGCCTCAGTTGCCTCATCTGTAAAATAGAGATAATTAATAATAGCACTTAACTCCCAGGGTTGTTGTGAGAATAAAATGAGATAATATTTGAAAAGCTCTTAGCATAAATGCCCAAAACACATTAAGTGCTACATAAATTTTAGTTATTTAGTTGCAGTCTCCTTCTGGCCACAATCACTCATCTGTCCACCATGCTTTACAGAGCCTTTTAATAAATAATGATGGCCCAGCCCTAGACACATCAGCAAAACAGTTTCCAGTCAGCTCAGAACATGTGTTACTCTTGTGCTCTCAGACCCTCCTAAGAATGGGGGACAGCCAAACTCACTGGGGAGAGCAGGGCCAAAGCTCAAGTCATCCATCCCTCTTCCCCCAGCAAACCACGAGTCCCTTTTGTCAAACACCCAAAAGGCAGGGATTTAACTCATAGCTAGTTGGTGCTGTGGATAGAGCACTGGGCTTGGAGTCCTCAGTTTAAGTCTGACCTCACACACCTACTAGTTGTGTGACCCTAGACAAGTCACTTAAGTGCTGTCTGCCTCAGTTTTCTCAACTGTAAGATGGGGATCATGATAGGACCTACTTCCTAGGGTTGTTGTGAGGATCAAATAAAATATTTTTAAAGTGCTTAATGCAGTGCCTATCACATAGCAAGTAGGTGAGTAATCAATGCCCAGGCCCTTCCTTTCTCCTTAATTGATCAATTTTGGGGACTTTGTTTTTTACTAACTATTCAACCTACTGTGGGGGTCCCTATGAGGAAGAGCCAATACTTCCTTTCGAGAAAATACAGACTTGAGTAGAATCCCCCCTGGCCTCCCTTCCTCCCCCAGACATAACAAGCTTCCTCTCCTTTGCTATACTTACTTGCTAAGCCATACTCCTCTCTCTCTCTCTCTCTCTCTCTCTCTCTCTCTCTCTCTCTCTCTCTCTCTCTTGTTATTTCTCACCCACAAGACTCCATTGCCTATCTCCATGCCTCTGCACTCTCTTTTCCCCCCTGCCTGCAGTGCACTACTCCCTCCTCACCCCTTTTCTGTAAAATCTCTAATGTTCTTCAAAGCTTAGCCCAGATATCACCTCCTACATGAGACCTTCCCAAATCCTCCCAGCTACCAGTGCCTTACCTTCACCCTTGCATATTATCTTCTATTTATTTTGTATGTTGTTTCAAGAGAGATTCCATATCTGGAGTCTCTGGGATTTAACAATTATTTTGATAAAGTAATTGCTTTTAATAGTATTTTATTTTACTGTTTTCCAATTACTTGTAAAGATAGTTTTCAACATTCATTTTTATAAGATTTTGAGTTTTCCCCCTCCCTCCCTTCCCTCACCCTCCCGAAGCCAGAAAGCAATTTGATATAGGTTATACATTACAATCATGTTGAACATGTTTCCACATTAGTCATGTTGTGAGAGAAGAATCAGAACAAAAGGGAAAAAACACAAGGAAGAAGAAACAAAAATAAAAAACAAAAGTGAAAATAATATGCTTCAATCTATGCTCAGACTCCATAGTTCTTTTTCTGGATGTAGAGGGCATTTTCCATCATGGATTTTTTGGCATCGTCTCAGGTCATTCATTGTATTGCTGAGAAGAGCTAAGTCTATCACAGTTGATCATCACACAGTGTTGTTGATACTATATACAATGTTCTCTTGGTTCTGCTCACTTCACTCAGCATCAATTTATGTAAATCTTTCCAGGTTTTTCTGAAATCTGCCTGCTCATAATTTCTTACAACATAATAGTATTCCATTACATTCATATACCACAACTTGTTTAGCCATTCCCCAACTGATAGATATCCCCTCAATTTCCAATTCTTTGCCACCACAAAAAGAGCAGATATAAATGTTTTTGTACATGTGGGTCCTTTTCCTTTTTTATGATCTCTTTGGAATATAGACTTAATAGTGGCATTGCTGGGTCAAAAGGTATGCACGGTTGCTAAAGTAATTGTTGTAAACAATTAGTCAACAGTTACTTTGCTAAAAAGGTACTGGGTGACCTATGGGTAAAACCAGCCTTCAAGAAGGTCCCCTGAGGTCTAGGTTCTTATATGCCCCTTACCCAAAGGGTACTGAGTGGGGTTTCAGATCAATCTACCCAAGGGTGAAGTTAATTCACACTACTCCAAGTCTGTTTCACAATATCTTGCTCAGAGGGGCAGTAGGTAACTCCACTGTCCTGGGTCTGCATGATGACATCCTGGACCATTTTGGTAATGTGTGGAGAGAGTGAAAGTGAAGAATAAAGGCAACAGGTATTTTAGGGAATGAACTAATGCGGTAAAGTTAGAACCAGAAAAACCACAGATACAAAGACTATAGCAAAATAAATGGAAAGAATAACAACAAAAGAGTGAAACTGAATGCTATGGTATTATAATGACTAAGCTTGACCCTAAAGAAGAAAATGCACCCCCCTCTCTTCTTTGTCCAGAGGTGGGGGACTATGGAAGTGGAACACTGCTTGCATTCTCAGACTTAATATTATGTTGATTAATTTTGCTGTGCTACTTTTTTTTTCTCTTTTGTTTCTATTCTTGTTTTAAGGGAAGGCTCTCTGAGTAGGGGAGCAGGAGAGATTCAGAAATGAAAGTGGTATAAAAACAAAACAAGCCAATACAAATTTTTTAAATAATCTTTTACATTTCAATGGCACTTTACAGTTTATAAACTATATCTCTTATGAGGGAAGCACACCCCTGTGAGGTAGTACAAAGCATTATCATCCATGTTTTTCAGATAAGGAAACTGAGTCTTTGAGAGGTTAAGTGATTTGCCCAGGATTAAAAGTATTAGAGCCAAGGATTCCCAGGGCTCACCTTACTCAAGGCTCAGCACTTTGCCTCAAAGGAGATTCTGAAATTCTTGGGATTTAGATCTGAAAGGTACCTTAGAGATCACTTGGTCTAAACTGAGGCATTTTATAAATGGGAAAACTGTGGCTTCTACATGTTAAGTGGCTGCCCACAAGTGGTAGGGAGGAACTAGAGCTGGAGTTCAAAGGTATGTCTTCAGAATTCAAATCTGTTCTTTCCAGAGCTCAGAGAGGTACAAAGAAAGCCAGAGGGTGGGGACTGATGGGATCAGAGAAAAATCATCACTACTATTGGAAAAGCAACTAAAAATGGGTGTTCTACAGTTGGGGAAGGGCACCAATAGGTGACACTAGTTAGCAGATAGAGTGCGGGGCGGGCATGGGGGTGGGGTCTGGAGTCAGGAAGACTAATCTTTCTGACTTCAAATCTGACCTCAGACACTTAGTAGCTGTATGATCCTGGACAAGTCACTTAGCCTTGGTAGCCTCAGTTTCCTCAACTGTAAAATGAGCTGGAGAAGGAAATGGAAAACCACTCCAACATCTTTGCCAAGAAAACCCCAACAGCGTCATGAAGAGTCAGACATGACTAAAACCACTCGACAAGGACAACAACCTTGAGAGGTTAAGTAATTTACCCTATATCACACAGGTAATCCAGTAACAAGAAGGAAGATGTGAACCAAGGTCCTCTGATCCAAGAGCCACTGTCCTTTTCCACTGATAATTTATGAGATTCTTAAATGTTTATTCATCTGTCTGGAGGATCCAGAGGTGAGCCCTAGGCACTCAGGCAGCCTGTTGAGTGATCATCCCAATGTGTAGAAGCTTCTAGGAATGGACCTAGCCATAAGCTATTTTGTACAGGAGCTAGTGGGGAACAGGTTCAAATGGCTATAAAGAATCTTTTGTTGTTCAGTCGTATTTGACTTTGCAGGACCTGTGGACTATACTGTTCATGGGGTTTTCTTGGCAAGAGTACTGGAGTGGTTTGCCATTTCTTTCTCCAGTGGATTAAGACAAAGAGGGATTAAGTGACTTGCCCAAGGTCACACAGCTAGTGTCTAAAACCACATTTGAACTCAGGTCTTCCTGAGTCCAGGCCCCAGGGCTCTATCAATTGTGCCATCTAGATGACCCACAAAGAGAGTACCTGTTCTTCATTCTCCCCCTGCCAACTTAAAGCCAAATATCTTTCTTCCATCTCCCTTTGCTTACTGGGAAAACATGCAGATTTAAAGAGAAGGGGGGAGACAGTATTGGGTGTGTGATCCCATGAGATGTTGTCCTGTGTGAAGCCCTGGTCTGTAAAATGGAAATCAATAATGGGAGGGGGGGGAATGGGGAGGGGCCCCCTTGGGTGGGGTATTTTTCCATGAAAGTACTTGACAAATATTATTCAATATGTCAGCAGAAAAAACCATTTTGCTAAGTGGCCAGGAGGTGGGGCATCCATTTACCAATAACACTTGCCAATGTGTGCCTGTTCCATTGAGTGGTTGCCTTCCTCCTAAAAGGAGAGGAAATTATTTTTTAGCATGACCAAGTCATAGAATAGGCAAACTGAGCAAGGGCTCCTTTTGTTTCCCGTCTGCAGTGCTAATTGGGAAGGGAAATGGAAAGGGCTCGTGTGATTCATTGTTTGTGACACCTGTCCAGGAAAACATTTTTTAAAAAATTATTTTTTGTCCTCAAGATCCTGTACACGAGTGTTCAGTTCCTATTTTGAGGGCTGCATCACTCCCAGGAGGGTCAGGTTACTACCCCAGAAGATGGCCCCGAGTCAGCAGCTGCAAAAGTGACCCCAGAGACTCAAAGGGGAGCCAAACCTGAGCTGTCTGGGAAGCACTGGAGGAGGCCAGTGTGGGCCCTGCTTTGGTCCCACTATATACACAAACACACACACACACAACAACAACAACAACAATGAAGTAATAATCGTGGTAGCAACAGCTAATATTTATACAGCTCTTTAAGGTTTGCAAAGCATTTTCTTCAAAGTAGCTTTAGGGCATAGATAGAGCAAGTATCATTTTCCCTAGTTACAGATGTTCTCTAGAGCATCTGTATTTTAAGAGGGGACTCTTGAATAGCAATGCCCCACCTTGATATCAAGTCCTTTGCAATTACAAAAGACTTTATATTCCTTTGGATCAAACAAGATCATATTTGGAAGGTGCCTAAGCAGTGATTGGCATAAAACATATGCTTAATAAATCTTTCCTTCCTTCCTTCCTTCCTTCCTTCCTTCCTTCCTTCCTTCCTTCCTTCCTTCCTTCCTTCCTTCCTTCCTTCCTTCCTTCCTTCCTTCCTTCCTTCCTTCTTTCCTTCCTTCTTTCCCCCCCCCTCCTTTTCTTCCTTCCTTTTCCCCTTCCTTCCTCCTTCCCTTTCTTCTTCCCCTCTTTCCCCTCTCCCTCCCTTCCTTTCACTTCTTCCCTCCCTCTTTTCCCTCATTCCTCTCTCCCTCCCTTCCTTTCTTTCTCCCTCCCATTAAATATTCACAGCAATGCCATGAGGTAGGTGGGGGTGTCCTTGAGAACATTTGTAACTGGGGAAACGGATACTTGCTTCATCTATGTCCTAAAGCTACTTTGAAGAAAGTGCTTTGCAAACCGTGTGTGTGTGTGTGTGTGTGTGTGTGTGTGTGTGTGTGTGTGTGTGTGTGTGTGTAGCAGGACCAAAGCAGTGCCCACACCAGCCTCCTCTTGTGTTACCTGGACAGCTCGGGCTCAGCTCCCCTTTGGGCCATTATAGTAACAATAATAATAGACATTAGTCCAGTGTCATAGAGTGCAAAGTGCCCTACAAGCATGATTCAGGATTATGGATTTAGAGAAGGAAGAAACCATAGAAATCATTGGATCCAACCCTCTTCTTTTATATTTGAAGACACAAAAGCTCAGCAAGTGCCTTTCCAAGGACGCATATGATAAAGTGACTAAAGCCGCATTTGGGTCCACCTGACTCTACCCCCAGCACTCTGAGCTGATCCCAATACAGTTATATCGAAGGATAGAGCTCAGGGAGGGAGTGGGGTGTACACAGTGTCCTCCTGAAGTTACAGGTCTAGGCTAAAAATAGATAGAAATACTTAAGAGAAGTAGTGTTGCTTGGTAGACAAAGACCTGGCCTCTATCCACGGCAGTAACTTAGAGTTTTGGGGAGTTGCTTAAAGTACTGAAAACTTAAGTGATTTACCCAGCATCACTCAGCTGAATGTGTATCAGAGGTGGGACTTGAACTCAGGTCAGCCTTGGTCAAGGACCAGCTCTCTATCTACCATGCCACACTTCCTTATATGTGTTTATATGTATTTTTGGACCAGACCTGTAACTTCAAGAACATGCTGTGTATGGTCCAGACTCTACTCCCTCCCTGGGAGAGAAGGAAGGAAGGAAGGAAGCAAGGAAGGAGAGAGAGACAGAGAAATGGAGAGATGGAGAGACAGAGGAAGAAGAAGAAGAAGAAGAAGAAGAAGGACTAGAAGGAGACGGAGAACAAGAAGGAGAAGAAGAGAAGAAAAAAGAAGAAGAATTTACTAAGTTCTTAGTAAAAACAAAGCAAAAGGAAAGACAGTACTTCAAAAGAGAGCTGAAAAGTTTAAAAGTTGGAGTGTGGATAATGGAAAATGAGGGCATTGGAGTAAAGGAGGCTCTAGGAAGAACTCACCAATTGGAGAAGAAGGGTAGACTTTGTGGAGAGATATTCCATGGTGTCTGCGTTGGGGAGGTCATAGGCTATTCCAAAGCAAGGAGGTCCCAGCCACCGAAGGAAGTTCCAGTTCGAATCAGCCATTGCCACTGTCACCACTACTACCACTATTGCCACCAATATCACTTTTGCTACCATGATCTGAGGCTGCTGGGAGGTTAGCATCTAGCACATGGAGGCAGGAGTCCCCTATAGACTTCCCTAGTCAGACTCTCTCTGGAGCACTGTTTTCTGTTCCAGGCCTTGCCTTTTAGAAAAGTCTTGACAACCTGGATCCCATGTCTACAGGAGGGGACTCTGGGACATGCCATTTGAGGACTAATGGAAGGAACTGGAGATGTTTGGTCATGCACAGCAGCTACTCCAAATATGTGAAGGGAGGGCTGGCTTAGGGAAGAGAGCTTGTCTCTTGCTTGCCTCTGTTTGTCCTGTGGGCCAGCTCTAGGAACAATGGGTAGAAGATGCCAAGAGGTGGCCCTTGGGCCTGAGGGATGGAGAAATCTCCTGATGACTGGAGTTAACTGAAGGTGGAATAGGCTGCCTCAGGAGGTGCTTACTGGGTTTTCTTTGCCAGGAGGCCTCCAAGTGGAGGATAGGGGACTGCTTTGAGGAGATGTGATGGAAGAGGTCTTGCACAGGGCTAGACTGGATTGGACAGCCCCTGAGGTCTTTTCCGCTCTGACATTCTGTGATTCTGTGCATCAAATGACTCCCTGATCAGTCAATTGAGTGACAGCTGATAATAGGGACTGTGTGAGCAACTCCTTCAGACACATCTCATGGCAGGAACAACAACAACAGCAATAACAACAACAACATCAAAGATGGTAGAAATTGACATTGTGAACGCTCAGTCTTCTACCCTTAGTGGTCCATCTTAGTAAAAATCCAAGTTACGTTAATGACGTCAGCTACTCCTTGAATCCCTATGTAGTTTCCTGGTCTCCGTTCCCCACAGATTGGCTGCCTGGGCTCCAAAGAATGGCATCGCCTTGGACCCTGGAGCCTTATTTCTTCATCATCCTCTTAAAAAAAATAAAAACTACTTTCCTGATGTTTGATCCTGAAAAGTCAAAAAAGAAGGGGGAAGACATGTAGTCTCCCATCTCACAAGAATGATAAAATTCAGCTGGGTGGCATTGTAGATAGAGTGCCAAGACTGAAGTTAGGAAGACCTAAGTTCAAATTCAGCCTTAGACTAGCTGTGTGACCTTAGGCAAGTCAGGTAACCTCTGATTGCCTCAGTTTCCTCATCTATAAGATGGGGATAATATTAGCACCTATCTCCCTTGGCATAGTGCCTGGCACATAGTAAGTGCTTTACAAATGTTAGCTATTATTAATAAGTCCTCAGATCTGAAGCCAGAGCCAGATTTTGTTCACAGGACATTGTTTTTTTTTAAGCAGCCTAATATTTCTTCAAGTGGCAATCTTTGTTTTAAAATATAGGTGAGAAGTTCATTCATACTTTTGTGTTAGGAGATCTCACCAGGGTGGTTTACAGTCATGAACTTTAAAATTTTTCAAGTTAAAACCATGTAAGAATGCAACCTACATAGACAGAAAAAGAAATAACCCTGGATGCCCCCAACATTGGCTTTTGTCCTTTGCTAGGATTCTCCCACAGGGCAGCAAGGTGACAGTAGATAGAGTACCTGGCCTAGATCAGGAAGACCTGAGTTCAAATTTGGCCCCTGACACTTACTAGCTGTGGGACCCTGGGCAAGTCACTTATCCCTGTTTGCCTCAGTTTCCTCATCTGTAAAATGAGCTGGAGAAGGAAATGGCAAACCACTCCAGTACCTTTGCCAAGAAAACCCAAATGGGGTTGCAAAGAGTCAGCCATGACTGAAAGAACTGAACAACAACATGATTCTCACCTATTATAATCTGTCTTGCCTATGGGAGAGTATGAAGGTGGAAAGAGGAACTAAAGGCAAAAAGGCGAGTACATTAAACATTTTGCTTGGAGTGGCAAGTTGCTGATGTTTAAGATAGTGAGATCATCAATTTGGAATTGAGAGAAATCTTAGGAATCGTCAGATTGAACCCCTTCATTTTACAGATGAAGAAAGTAAGGCCCAGAGAAGGTGATTTGACCAAAGTAACAACAATAAGAAGAAATGACAGAGAAAAGATATGAACTCAGCTCTTCTGACTCCAAACTCAGTGATCCATCCACTGAATCGCAATATCTTATGTACTCTTCAAAATATAATCAACATTTGATTTTCTCTGTGTGTCTGTGTGTGTGTATGTTTCAGTCAATTGTCAGCTGTGTCCAACTCTTCATGACCCCATTTGGGGTTTTCTTGGCAGAGATACTGGAGTGGCTTGCCATTTCCTTCTCCAGATCATTGTACAGATGAGGAAACAGGCAAACAGGGTCAAATGATTTGTCTAGGGTCACTCAGCTAGTAAGTGTCTGAGGCTGGATTTGAACTGAGGAGATAAGCCTTCCTAACTACAGGCCAGGCCTAGAGTCTCTCCAGTGCACCACCTAACTGTCCTATGATTTTCCACAGCACATTTTAATCCTCAGTCATCTTGCTGTCACTAATGGGATGCATCCAAGCTGTCTTCTCTCTGCCCCTGAATGCCCAGTGCTCATGCTGGTTTTGACATTAGCCCAAGCAAAATGTCAAGTTTAACATGATAGCAATCAGATCCAGATAATGAACTCTTATAATTGGCTACATTAATTATTGAATCATAGATTTTAGAGCCAGATGGCAGAATGTATTCCAAAAACAGTCAATAATCCCTCAAATTGTTTCTATTTGGCTTTCATATGATTTTTTTGGTATATCCATTTCAGCTTGGTTATCACCATTATTCTTAGAACTGTTAACCCTTAAATCAAAATGAAGAAACTACCCAGCAAAAGGCCTCACTTATCTACCCCATCCTGGCCCATCCTACTTAATCCATCTATCCTTCCAGACTCTATGTTAGGAACAGAGAGTATCACTCCTTAGATGGGCCTAAGATAGGGAGGCAGACTTTCTGGCATTCTGGGTACAGTTGTTTTGGTTTCAAAACAATTCTATCCAATGTAAACAAAAACTTGATTTGCACCTAATTAAGCAAAGTGAGCAGCAATATCAATACAATTTTTGAAAATGATTCAATAAAACAATCCTGGAAGAATAATTCAAAGTTGACCTATCAGAGAATTAGGATCACTGACAACTTGTCATTATTAGAATGTTTAAATTCCTTCAACTTTCTTTCCTACACATTTTTTCTTTCTTGAAAAAGTGCTTCTCCTTTGTCATTGCTCACCACATTCTTCTCTCCCTTCTCTATGTCTGACTGTTCCCTCATGCCCACAATGCACTCCCTCCCTGAGTTCTGATGAACTCTTGTTTCCTTCAAAGTTTAGCCCAAGCCAGTTTGTCAGTCAACAAACCATTTTTTAAGCCCTATGTGCCAGGCACTGTGTTAAACTCTGGTGAACAAATATGTAAATAGCCATGTGCATATAAGGCATATACGATATAAATATAAGGTAATTTCAGAGGGGAAGAGTTGGAGGGAGTGAAGAAAGGCCTCTCTTGAAGGAAGCGAGGGGGACTAGGAGGCTAGGCAAGGAGGGTGGGGGTGGGCAGGAGAGAGCATTCCAGGTTTAAGGGATAGGTGGTTTAAAGGCACAGAATTAGGAGAATTGTAGGAGGAACTGCAAGGTTAAGGTAGCTGGATTATGCTGCTAGCAGAGGATAGTATAAGAAGACTGGAAAAGGTAGGAAGGGGCCAGATTGTGAAGGTATTTGAACATTAATTTAATCCTGGAGCTAATAGGAAACCACTTGAGTTCTTGAGTAGATGATATGGTCAGACCTATGCTTTAGAAAGGAGGTGACAAGAAGATAAAATGGAAAATGAATTGGCATGGAATAAAAAATAAAAGGGAAATGAATTTATTTTACTATTTTTTTGTGTGCATCAATGAGGGTTAAGTGACTTGCCTAGGGTCACACAGCTAGTAAATGTCAAGTGTCTGAGTCCAGATTGAACTCATGTCCTCCTGAATTCAGGGCTAGTGCTTTATCCACTGTGCCACCCAGCTGCCCAAGGGGAAATGAATTAAAATGCTATTACAATAATCTAGGTCAAAGGTGATGAGGGCCTGTACTGGGGGGCTAATGTCTTTTCCTATATAGGATCATGTGACTTTCCTTATCAACCCCAACTGCTATCACTCTCCATCCTTTACAAATTGCCTTGGATTTTCCATTGTATTTACCTCTTGAGCACTCTTATATGTATGCTGTATGATGTACCCCCATAAAGTATACTCCCTGAGGGCAGGACCTCTTGTTTCAGTCCCTGGCACAAGGTAGGTGTTTTTAAAATTCTGACTGATTGATTGGTTCTCCACATACTTACCTCTCATTTAGAAAAATAATTTTTATTTTATTATTTTAATTGACAGTTTTAAGGGGGAAAGTTTTTCCCTTTCAGGTCTAACGACCCTTGGCAAGGGGCAGGCTGGCTGGCCACAAAATCCGCGGGGATTTGTAGCTCTTCCCAGTTTAGGAAGAAAGTGAATTAACACAATATCTCTTGAACAGGAGTTGGGTGGAGGGTTTGTTTTTCTCACAGCCAATAATGGTAGTTTTTTAGGGCAGGGCTTCTTAAACTTTTTCCACTCATGACCTCTTTTCACCCAAGAAATTTTTACACAACCCTGGGTATATAGCTATATAAAACAGGTATATATAACCTTTTACTGTTGCCAAATTTTTTGCAACCCCCATATTCAGTTAGACTACCCCATATGGGGTTGGGACCCACAGTTTAAGAAGCTTTGTTTTAGGGGACTCAAGGAGAAGTACAAGGGAGAGGTGTAGGTCATCTCAGGGTCACAGTGTGAGCCAGGACAGCAGCCTAGTATCTGCCACATCAGCAGTTCCCTTCTATAAGACCATGAGAGATGGCCTCTATTTAAATGGAAAAGTTTGGAGCTGCATGTGACAGTGTATGTTTTATTGTGGTCACTCGCCCCGGCACAGAAACAACCCAGCCACAACAATGGGAGGGCCCAATTCTGTCCCAGCCTTCCTTCCGTTTGTCTTTTTCTTAAATTCATTCTGTTAAAAGAATGTATTTGCTGGATTTAATATTGTTTATCATAAACACCTGTGGTCAACCCTGCCCTTCTGTTGTGGGGTATCCATCCCTATGTTTGTGTTGTGAAGGTGCAATGTGATCCAAGAAGGAGAGAGGGAGCTTTCCTTGCATCTGGGATCCACTATTAGAGACCGGTGCTCTCTGACTGGGGGAATAGGCACAAGACATTCCATAACCACCCTTCTAAGTGCAGAATTATTACAAATTAAGGTCCTAGTTTATTAATCTACCTCAGAGACATGTGTGAAGGTTACAAAGGCAATAAGCACATCTTTCTATTCAAACATATTTGTATGTTATGTGCACATGTGAGAAAGATAGAAAAAGTGAGGAATGGAGACAGAACAGAATTAAAATAGATTTCATTTACCCATTTAGCAAGATGCACTGATTTAAGGTATTGGAAATTTTATAATTCCAGAATTAATAAAATCAAGACATAGCCAGCCACCTACTGGGTCTGAGTTGTAGATATTGGAACCTGCTCCACTAAAGAATAATCAGTACAAGTTTAAGCTCTTTCTGCCTGCCGGCTTGTCATGTTTTCTTTGAGTCTTAATTGTATTTGTCTTTAAATTTACTGTACATGCTATTATTCATTATCTATTAGCTTTACTGATATGTACCGGAAACAAGAGAGATAAAGACAAAGAGGAAACATCTCTCTTGAGTACAGACATATTCCAAGGTCTGCGATTCATCATCTATCCTGAAATATTTCTCTTTGGACAGATTATTGGGTTACCATTTAGTTCAACAAACGTATAAGGCCTTTGACTCAGCACTTGGAATACAAAGACCAAAAAAGTAAAAGAGCCTCTGCCCTCCAGAAGCTTACAGCCTACCACAATGAAGCCTGGCTACTCGATAGGGGTCAATGACATTTTTTGCTTTAATTTCTTTTTCTTCTCTTATTGCTGTATCTAACATTTCTAGTACAATATTAAACACCAGAGGTGACAATGGGCATCCTTGCTTCACCCTGATTGTATTGGGAAGGCATCTAGCTTATCCCCATTACAAATAATGCTCGCTGATGGTTTTAGATAAATATTACTTATTATTTTATGGTAAACTCCTTTTATTCCTATGCTCTCTAGTGTTTGTTTTGTTTTGTTTTGTTTTGCATGGGGCAATGAGGGTTAAATGACTTGCCCAGGGTCACACAGCTAGTAAGTGTCAAGTGTCTGAGGCCAGATTTGAACTTAGGTCCTCCTGAATCCAGGTCAGTGTTTTATCCGCTATGCCACCTAGCTGCCCCCCCTCTAGTGTTTTTTAATAGGAATGGGTGTTTTATTTTGTCAAAGGCCTTTTCTGCATCTATTGAGATAATATATGATTTCTGTTGGTTTTGTTATTGATATGGTCAATTATGCTGATAGTTTTCCTAATATTGAACCATCCCTACATTCCTGGTATAAATCCCACCTGGTCATAGTGTATGATCCTTGTGATGTATTGCTGTAATCTTTTTGTTAAAATTTTATTTAAATTTTTTGCATCGATATTCATTAGGGAGAGTGTCTATAATTTTCTTTCTCTATTTTGGCTCTTCTTGGTTTGCGTATCAGCACCATATTTGTCTCAGAAAAGGAATTTGGTAGGACTCCACTTATTTTCTCAAATAATTTATATAGCATTGGTATTAATTGTTCTTTAAATGTTTGGTAGAATTCCTTTGTGAATCCATCTGGTCCTGGGGATTTTTTATTAGGAAGTTTCAATGACATTTTTGCCTGGGCTGATATTTTCTTACTCCAAGCTTCCAAGTCTTCTTTACTTCCTTTTAAATAGAACTTCAGCCTCTAATTAAGGTTGGCTCTGTCTGTATCATCATCATTAGCAGTGACATTTATATGGCACTTTAAGCTTTGCAAAGTACTTTACCTATGTTATTTCTTTTGAACCTCACAACAACCCTGTAAGGGAAGTACTATTATTATCCTCATTTTACAGAGAAGGAAACTGAGGCAGGCCACTGGTAAATGACTTGCTCTGGGTGACATAGTGTGGGGACCAATTTTTAATTGGGGAGTGTTAGCTAAGCAGCTCGTCGCAATATTGGGGCAAGGAAGGAGACCAGCAGCCTCCCTCAAAACAAAACAGGATTTATTTTAACAAGAACTAACTTAAAAAAAAAAAACCATGAACAGGATCAGTAGGATCAAGGGAAAGGAAATAAAATGGGGAAAAGGAAATTATACAACCTGAAAAATACCACCGCCCAGGAATCAGCTGAGAATACACAGCAGAGCTCCTGTTGCCTTCCAGCTTCCAGCTAGAATGGTGACTTCTCCCCGTTCCCAGAAACCCCACACAACCCCCAGCCAATGGGATGGCCACTCTGACAGTCACATGACTGCCCTCACCAGGCTTCCAATCATTATAATTTTGCCAGGCCCATGTAGGCATCATCGAGTGGTGATGACGTGAGGTGCCAGCGCCATGGCAATGGCTATAACCAGTGGGTGGAGCACCTTGCGGTTTGTGGAGCCCCAGGCCAGTACCTGCCAAGGCATAAAAACCTCAAATAACAATTAATTCTTTACAATAGTAAGAGCCTGAGGCAGGAGTTGAACTCAGGTTTTCCTGACTTCAAGTCCAGAACCACGTAGCTGCCTATTAATAGATATCAGGAAAATGGCAGGGGAGAAGGGGTAGAAGAGGGTGGAGGGTGCTTGGGCAATCCAATATTTTCCAGAAAATCTTTAGCATTTGGGGGTGATATTTAAGGAAAAGAGTCTGCCACCTCAACTCTACTGAGGGGTGTGGCATTGTGGGAAGCTGCCCAAGATGCTTTGCGGCAGTCCTCTATTTGGTAAGAATCACTTCTTTTCCTTCCCATTTGTGTTACTGACACTCTCATTCTCTTTGTCTCCCAGGTTAGGAATCTTGGAATCATTGAAGTAGAGCAGGCTTGTAATTAAGGAGAGTTCAAATAATGTAAAATTTTATTTAGTGTGAATTATAAAACGATACCAGGTCTCATTTAATGCAAGTGAAAATTTAATTAATGAGACGTCTGCCTTCTAGTAGAGGGTTTTAACATGTCTCCATGTCATCAGTCTGCTCTTGCTTATAAAGTATGGATGTGATGTGCTTCTGGGTACTGTATAACTGACAGTTGTATGAATTTTGTCTTTAAAAACTCTTAACAAAAGGGAGAATGCTTTAGATGGGAACACTGCCAGTGCAAGAAAAAGAAAAAGAGAGACTTGTTATTATATTAGAAAAAAATTAATGTAATTAAACAATATGAACACGGTCACAGTCACTAAAATAGAATGAGGTGCAGGAATACATGAATCTATGGCTCAGAATAGTATAAAATGTAGGAAAAGAAAAGAAAAAGAAAAATTTGCATCAGCTTTTTATGGGTTGCTAACAACTGCAAAGAACAGAAGTGTTATAGTGATAGAAATAAAGTATCTTTTAGCTATGTGGATTAAAGATTGCAATAAAAAACAAATTCCTTGAAGCAGAACAGCCTTTCAGACAAAAGCTTCAAGTTTACTTAAAGCAGTGAAAGAAAATTGAAATGGAATGGATGGTGAAGAAGCTTTTACTTTAAGAGTTGATTTGGTCACTTTAAAAATAAAATTCAGTTGCATAATGTTAAAATTACCAGAGAGGTAGCCAGCGCAGATGAAGATACAGCAGCAAAATATTCTGACATTTTGAAGAAAATAATCAAAGCATTTGGACATACTGATCAAGAAATTTTTAATGTGGATGAAACAGGATGTTCTGGAAAAAGAATATTTTCTAGAAGTTACATTTCTATGAAAGAAAATAATTTGATCTGGATTTAAAGTATCTTTTTCTGTTGTTGTTCAGTTGTGTTCGACTCTTCGTGACCCCTTTTGGGGTTTTCTTAGGGAAGATACTGGAGTGGTTTGCCATGTCCTTCTCCAGCTCATTTTACAATGAGGAAACTGAGGCAAAGAAGGTTAAGTGACTTGCCCAGGGTCACACAGCTAGGAAGTGTCTGAGGACAGATTTGAACTCACAGTGCTCTGGGCATTATGGCACCATCTAATTTCCCCTTAAAGTGTCTAAGAATAGCCTAATATTTTTATCATTAGGTAACTCAGAAGGAGAATTTTTAATTTAAACCAGTGCTTGTTTATTGTTCTTGAAATCCTCTTGCTCTAAGAGGCTACAGCCATTGATTTTTTCCAGTTCTTTGGTGGTCAAATTAGAAAGTGTGGCTGACTAAAGATGTTTTCAAATACTTGTTTTCAAGTTATTTTAGCCCAGCTGTTAAAAAACAAGACAACAATATCACATTTAACACGTTACTGATTTTAGATAATGCCTCAGGTTGTAGAACCGCACTTGGTTCATCATGTGAGAATGTATGCATGCAAATTTGCCGTGATACAGATAAAACTCTCGGCACTGATGTATAAAGATTTAAAGAAAGAGATTTACTCTCTGTGGCTAAAATACTGCATTACAAATGATAATAATAATGGGTCTTTATCAGATCCCCAACATAGGCATGTCTTTGGGCATGATATCCAGTAATTTTTTATTTTTTAATTTTAAGAATTTTATTATCTATAACTACTTCACTACTTTGTAATAAACTTATATAAGAAATACATTTTTCAAATCTTTTGCTATTATATTATGTTAAGAAACAGACTTTTTTTTTTTTTACAATTTTCATTGCACATTTCCATTGGGCTGGAGCCAATAATCATATTTTACATGTAATTATAACTTCAAATAGTGAGAATTTGAATAAAACAACCACTTCATGAGATTCATTATTTCCACCAATCAGGAACCTGGTTATATAATGGAAAAAGTTTCAGCTAAGGGTCTCAAGAGCTAGTTCTAGTCCAGTCTCATCGCTTCTTACATTACACACATACCCTTGTAAATTACTCAAGCTCTCAGAGCCCTGCTCTGCCTACCTCAAGGATTGATGTAAACAGTCAGTCAATCAGTAAGCATTTGTTAAGCTTTCACTATGTTCCAGGCACTTTCCTGAGCCCTGGGGAAACAAAAGCAACAACAACAAAAAAAGGTTCCTGTCCTCAAGGAGCCTCCTTTCTAAACAGGGAGACAACGTGCAAAGAACCATATACAAGATGTAAACAGAGTGGATGAAAAGTCATCTGAGAAGGCAAAGCACTGGGGTGGGGAAAGGGAGGTGGATAGAGAAAGGCCTCTTGCACAAAGTTGTACTAGAGTTGAGTCTTAAGTGAAGCTGGACAAGCCAAGGGGCAGAGGTGAGGAGGGAGAGCATTCTAGACATGGGGTGGGGTGGGGGGACAGCTTCCTCAATGAAAGGCATCAAGTTTTACATGTGAAGAACATAAAATGGCGGGTGTTACTGGATCTAAAAGGACATGGAGGGGAGTAAACTATAAAGATTAAAGGAAATAATGCTTGTGAAAGTACTTTGTAAACTGGAAAACCTATACAAAAGTTAGGTCAGGTGGTATTAGCATCCTCTATCCCTCCTGTTTCCTATTTCACAGTCATCAAGTCACCTCAATTCTTTCATAATTTCTCTCAGATTTGTCCCATCTTCTCCATTTTGTCAACACCCTAGTCCAGCTTCTCTGGACTGACCTTATTTCTGAAGCCAGGCTTCCACTCTTTTTGATTTTGTTTTTGTTTTTGTTTTTGCAAGGCAATGAGGGTTAAGTGACTTGCCCAGGGTCACATAGCTAATAAGTGTCAAGTGTCTGAGGCTGGATTTGAACTCAGGTCCTCCTGAACCCAGGGCTGGTGCTTTATCCACTGCGACATCTAGCTGCCCCCTGGATTTCCACTCTTTCCAAGTCAAATTAATTACCATCTTCTAACGTGGCTTACTTTCTTCTACCTGTAAGTTGTGTTTTGGCTGTGCCCTAGGATTCCCACTTGTCCATCTCTCCTCATTCCAAAATGAACTGGCATTGGTCTGAGTCCCAGGGATGCACAAACAAAAATGAAATCTGCCCTAACCTTTGAAAAGCCAACATTCTACCAATCCAACCAAATTTTACTCCTCTCTGCTCTAAGGAGACTGGTCTTCTTGTTAACCTGCTCTCCACCCCCATGCCTACATCACTCCTACCATGTGCACATCCCAATCCAGCAGATCTTTTCTCCTTCTGTGCCTTTGCTAATGCTATATCCTCAACTTAGAGTGTCCTCCTTCTTCTTCCCACTCCATCTATATCGTACCTCCTTTTACAAAGGGAGGAAAAGCCTTACTGGATGACTTTCTAAAATAGTGTCTCTCCTTCCTACCATGTTGGTATAGACTGTCTTGTTCTCTAGTTGTGTTTGGGTCTTCTTTATTCAACTATATTGTGAACTCCTCAGGGCAGAATCCATCTCATGTATTTTTTCTCTAGAGCACTGAATATATAGTAGGCATTTAATAGTTATTTGCTGATATATTGATGGATAGAATGAGATGATTTTTGTTTTTGTTTTTGCTGGACAATGAGGATTAAGTGACTTGCCCAGGGTCACACAGCTAGTAAGTGTCAAGTGTCCAAGGCCAGATTTGAACTCAGGTCCTTCTGAATCCAAGGCCGGTGCTTTATCCACTGCTCCACCTAGCTGCCCCATGAGATGATATTTTTAAAGCACTTTGCAAACCTTAAAGCACTATAAATGTGATTATTATTATTATTTAATGATGAATATACATTCAATCATTCATACATTCAATTCAATTTACTGAGCACAAACTATGTGCCAGGCACTGTACTGAACAGTATGGATACAAAGAAAGGTAAGACATAATGCCTTCTCTGAAGGTGCTCAGAGGCCCAGGCTCATCTATGAAGGAGAAGAGAAAGAGGCTTGAAGCCTAAGCAAGCATCCGACCTCAGATTTGTTGGGCTGTCACTGGAGAGGCTGTTTTGTTCATGCCCACAATTCATAGCTTCTCAGTGGGACATAAATTCTGCATGACTCAGGAAAGGCAAGTGTCAGTGCTCGAGACATTTCTAAGAAAGGGCCTAAATTGGTAACCAAACAAAACCACCCACAGAAGGCCTTGAAAACAGCAGATCTGAAGTGTATAGCACTGTCAAACTTTTAAAAAGTATATAATATATATAAATATATAATTTTTAAAAGTATACCTTAGTGATATTTGATGCAGCTTTCTTAGAGTATTGAGAAAGAGCAGTGAGCTCCTGCGTCACTTGCATAGAACACCATCTGACATCCAAGGTCTAGGCCAAGTCCCACTTAGCCACAGGTTTAGCAGTGTTGAATTAGTCCAGCATGAACTTGATCTGCCTCTGACAATCCATCTCACTGGCCCTTCCCTGTTCTTACCAGTTGTGGTTTACATGGAAACAGCTTAAGCCTTTCCTAATTCTCTTATCTACTAGTTCTCCTTCCCACCAACTGTTTTTTTCTTTCTTTCTTTCTTTTTTTTTTTTTGTGGGGCAATGAGGGTTAAGTGACTTGCCCAGGGTGACACAGCTAGTAAGTGTCAAGTGGCTGAGGCTGGATTTGAACTCAGGTCCTCCTGAATCCAGGGCCAGTGCTTTATCCACTGCACCACCTAGCTGCCCCCCCCCTCCAACTAATTTACCTTGTGCTTATTTTCCATATTTTTTAAAAGTGGTGCATGTTTATGTAGCTAATACTCCAGCCTGGCTTTCCCAGAGTGAGACTATATCTCCACTTCAGTAGTCTGAGGGTATTTTTGAGGGGTCAGGGCACCTCTTCTCTAATGCTATTGGCTCAATTCTCCATTCCTTTTTCTTCCCATTTTTAGCTGCCATTAAATAGTATTCCAGTTCCACTTAACCAGTCAACCTCAGTTCTTACAAAGGAGCATTTAGTTTGAAAATATAACAAGAACAGGAATAGAAACATTTTCTAGCCCCCACCCCACCCAATATATCTAGAAGAAACTCTCCCCTGTACTATCTTGGTGTGCTCAGATTTAACACAGTTTCTACATAGCCTTGGTTCTATCAAGTACATTTCCGAATACAGCATCACAGCTAGATGGTTCTTCATCTCAGCTACCCCTGGACTGGGTCCCTAATGTTATACTCCTCAATCTTCAGGTCATCCAAGCTGGACTGGATAGCTGAAAATCTAGGCACTGACTCCCCTCTCAGACCTCCTGGTGCCTCATTCTCTTGACTTTTTGACATTTACAAGGTCATAGCCTCTAATCTCCTTTACCTAAAATGGAGGAACAAATATAGAGGCAAAGAACTGAAGCCTATATTTATAAATGCCTGCTGGCTTCAGATGGAGAGGGACAAGGCCTCTTCCCTTACATCATTGTCTCTTCTCTCACCAGAACACTGCCAGATGGAAAGAAGCCATACCAAGGGAAGGGCCAAGCTTTGGACAACTGGTGTCTTCTAAATGCACCCTCAGTTTCAGTTACGTAGATAAAGAAACTCCTTTTCCACAACATAGGACCAGTCACAGGACACCTATGTGTGCTCCAAAGTCATGACAATTATATCAGTTGAACACTCTGCCCATTCTCATAGGAGCCGAACTTATTAACCAGTTCTCTATTTCACTTACCATGCACTCTTGGCTTCATGACAGCTCAAGGTAAAAGAGGACAATTCGCCTTTATATCAATAGACAGACAGATAGACATATATACACACAGACATATATAATATATATAAATATAAATAGATAGGAATTGTGTATATACAGATAGATATATACATATGTATACACATAATATTACCTATCTCTTTATAATATACCTATCTCTATATATATACATAGATCTATGTGTAGCTCTATCTATATCTCTGGGTAGCTAGATGGCACTGTGGATAGAGGGTGAGGCCTGGAGCCAGGAAGACTCCTCTTCCTGAGTTCAAATCTGACCTCAGACACTTACTAGCTGTATGACCCTGGGCAAGTCACTTAACCCTGTTTGTCTCAGTTTCCTCATATGTAAAATGAGCTGGAGAAGGAAATAGCAAACCATTCCTGTATCTCTGCCAAGAAAACCCCAAATGGGGTCGCAAAGAATCAAAGATGACTGAAAAATGACTGAACAACAACAACAATCTAAATATTTATATATACATAAACAACACACTTATACATTTATATATGTAGATAGATATATGTTATATATATGTATGCATGTATATCTATCTATCTAATGGGGAAATTGACCTCTTTCCTCTTGGGCAGGTATGAAGCCAAAGTGCATGGGAAATGAAATAGAGAACTGGTTAATAAGTCCAGTCGTTTTGAGCATGGGCAGAGTGTTCAACTGATATAATCCTCATGTGGACTTTGGAGTACACATAGACATCCTGTAACTGGTTCCATATGGTGGGAAAGGAGTCTCATTAATTGTCCATGTGGCTCGAATACATATGTTTATCTATCTATCTACCCATCCATTCATCTAATCTATATTTATATCTATCCAATCTATTCTTTCTGTCTTTCTATGTATCTATATATCTATCATCTATCTATCTCTAAAGATACACAAACATACACACACGTATTATTTTCTCCAACAAAATGTAAATTCCTTGAGGACAGGGACTGTTTCACTGTTGTCTTTCCTCTACACCTAGCATGGTGCCTGGCACATAATTGATTATTAAAAGATGCTTATTGATTGATTGAAACAGATCACTATAAAAAGACTATTGTACACATTCGTAAGTAGAGACATGTTTGACTAAGATTGCTGCCAGTAACAAATAGTTCTGGTTTAGTATGATTCTTTTTTTAAAAAGTAAATGTTTATTTATCTTTTATTTTTACAACAATTACTTTTCCCAATGTGTCCCTTTCCATCTCCCATCCAGAGAGCCACTTCTTATAACAAAAAGGAAAAAAGAAAAAGAAAAAAAAGTTTATGAAAATTCCAAGAAAATTTGAAGAACATGGAACATATTACTTACCAAATTTATGGATAGGCAAACAATGTAAGAATAAACAAGAGACAGAGAGTAGAGTGAGGTATAAAATGTATTAATTTTGATTACATTAAATTAAAAAGGCTTTTTTTTTAAACAAAACAAATGTAGCCAAGATCAAAAGGAAAGCAGAAGGGGTAGCTAGGTGGTGCAGTGGATAAAGTACTGGCCCTGGATTCAGAAGGACCCAAGTTCAAAACCAGCCTCGGACACTTGACACTGGGCAAGTCACTTAACCCCCATTCCCCCCCAAAAACCAAAACTAAAACAAAAAAACAAAAGGAAAGCAGAAAACTGAGAATAAAATTTTATAGACAATTTCTCACATAAAGGTTTTATACCTCAACTATATAAACAACTTTGTAAAATCTATAAGAATATAAGTCATTCCCCAATCGATAAATGGTCAAAGGACATGAACAGACAGTTTTCCAATGAAGAAATCAAAACAATTTATAGTCACATGTAGAAATGCTCTCAATCACGATTAATTAGAGAAATGCAAATTAAAACAACTTTGGGATATCATTTTACACTTGTCAGATTGATTAAAATGATCGAAGGGGAAAGTGACAAATGTTGGAGGGGATATGAAAAAATTGGGACACATTAATTATTGGTGGAACTGTAAAACTGATCCAACCATTTTGGAGAGCAATCTGGAATTATGCCCAAAGAGTTATTAAACTGCCTATACCCTTTGACCCAGCAATACCACTACTTGGTCTATTTCCAAAGATGATTAGGGAAAAAGGAAAAGAACCTATATATTCAAAAATATTTATAGCAGCTTTCTTTGTAGTGGCAAAGAACTCAAAATTGTGGAAATGTCTGTCAATTGGGGAATGGGAGAAAAAAATTGTGTTATATAATCGTGATAGAATATTATTGTGCTATAAGAAATACTGAGCTCATTGATTTTAGAAAAACATGGATAGACTTGTGTGAAATAATGAAAACTGAAATGAGCAGAACCAAGAGAATGTTGTATCCAATATCAGCGATATTGTTTGAAGAACAACTTTGAGAGACCAAGTCATTTTGACTATTATAAATACCCAAATTAACTACAAAAGACATATGAAAGAAGATGTTATCTGTATCCAGAAAAAAACCTGATAAATAGAAGTACATATAGAATGATTTTACATACATACACACATATTCATGTCTAATGGTAGCCATCTCTAGGGTGAGAGGGGAGGGAAGAAAAAAAAGAAATTTACATGATAAATTTATTATATATTTAAAATGAATAGCAAATTGTATACAATAGATTTGCAGTTTCTTTTACAATCATCTTATCCTACTATATTATGGAAATTCTTATTTTACTTCATAAATTAAAAATAAAATAAATATAAATTTTTAAAAAACAAATCAACACATCAAAAAAGTCTTACAATGCAGTATTCCATGCTCATAGTCCCCTATCTCTGTAAAAAAAGGTGGGAGGTGCCATCTCACATCTTTGAATTCAAGCTTCTCCATTATAATTTCACAGAATCAAATTTCATTTATTTTGTTGTTGTTTTCCTTTTAAATTGTTGTGGTCAATGTATATATTGTTTTCCTGGTTGTGCTTATTTCATTTTGTATCAGTTCATATTAGTGTTCCCATGCTTTTCTGTATTCATCATTTCTTTCTTTTTTCTTTTTTCTTTTTAGTGAGGCAATTAGGGTTAAGTGACTTGCCCAGGGTCACACAGCTAGTAAGTGTTAAGTGTCTGAGGCTGGATTTGAACTCAGGTCCTCCTGAATCCAGGGCTGGTGCTCTATCCACTGCGCCACCTGGCTGCCCCCTGTATTCATCATTTCTTAAAGTTCTGTAATATTCCATAACATCCATGTATCCTAACTTGGCTAGTCATTTCCCTATAGATGTACATCTATTTTGTTTTCAGTTCTTTCCTACCATATCAAGTAGTTCATAACAAGTGCTGTTATAAAATATTTTTCTGTAAATGGATCCTTTTTTAAAAATCAAAAACCTTCTAGGGGTATAATCTAGCAAAGGATATAGACAACTTACTTACTTTCTTCACACAGTAGTAGTAGTAGTAGTAGTAGGCTTCTGACAGTTGCAGACAACCATGGATCAGCGCCTTGAAGAGCCACAGGACACAGTGTGGCTGTGCAGTCCAATACGGGAGCCGCAGCTCCTGCCGCAACGAGGACATCAGAAAACTTCGCTCTCTGTTGCCGGTGGGTTCCTGCATCTCATTCGTTTTTCTTCCTCCCGAGCTTGAAGGCCCATCTCAGCTGTGCGCAAACTGCTCCTGAATACTGAACTCCATCGGGTGCAGTCCTTGGCCATCTCCTCTCAGCTGCCAATGTCTATTCCCAGAGCCCTCAAGTCTTGTTTGCATACATCTCTGTAGCGAAGCTGGGGGCATCCAGCAGGTCTTTGGCCTGAGGCTAACTCGACATAGAGTAGGTCTTTAGGAATGCGCCCGTCTTGCATGCAGTGCACATGACCGAGCCAGCGCAGCCGTCTTTGTTTCAGTAGATGCTCGGAAGTTGCTCGAATTGGAGCACTTCTGTGTTGGTGATCCTATCTGACCAAGATATGCCAAGGATACACTGAAGGCAGCACATGTGGAAGTTGTTAAGCTTCTTCGCTTGTCTAGTATACGTAGTCCATTTTTCGCTGCCATACAGTAAGGTACTCAGGACGCATGCTCTATAGACAGCAAATTTGGTTCGTCTTGTCAGTTTACTGTTTGCCCAGACACGCTTGGCAAGCTTAGCCATGGTTGAAGTAGCTTTCCCAATTGCCAACTCCACCATTAGTATATTAGTATATTAATATTCCTATCATTCCACAACCTTTCCAACATTAACTTTTTTTCCCTTTTGTCATTGACTTTTTTCACCTTTTTTCACTTTTTGTCACCTTTTTCCAGTTTGCAGGGTGTCATGTTGTTTTGATTTGCCTTTCTCTTGTTATTCATAATTTGAAACAGTCTTTCATATGGTTGTATTTTTTCATTGTACTACTTAAGAAATATTCGTTCATATCTTTGACCACTTAGCTATTGGGGAATGGCTTCTGATCTTACATATTTCTTTATATTGTCTATATATCTTAGATAGGAGGCCTTATCAAGGATATTTTAAATAAAGGATTTTGCCCAGTTGACTTCTTAAAGCATTTTGTTTTATTAGAAATTGTCTGTCCCATTCTCCTTGAGGATCTGAGGAGATTCTAGACTTTGGGGGGCAAGACCCTGATGTTCAGCAGTGTGGAAGCCCACCAACTGTGGCCATGACTGCTTGGAGAGATCTTACCAAAAGAGGTAATCTAAACTCCACTAAAAATATTCTTACTCTTACAAGTCCAGGAATTTAAAAAAAGTCAGAGTAGACTTAAGGCAACAGAGCTAACCAAACATGACAATGTTCTTGACCCACTTCCATGGCAAAGTGGGTTGTCCATCACAATCAGAATACAAGTCAAGTTTGAAAATTGTCAGTTCAATATCAATTATTCCAGTTATTAATACAGAAGCTGAAGCAAAATAAGTAAGCAGGGTAGGGGAACAGGGACTTTGTCCCCAGCACCACCTAATTTAGAGTACTCACTCTAAAAGCCAGTTTCCTCTCCACCCCATAAGATATGAAGGGAACAGCTATGGACCCATACATAAATGGTTGATGGCAGGAAACAGTAGGATACCTAACTCTGCCTCTACCCACACTATAACTCTTCCAGCTTCTCTGAGGAAAGTGATTTACCACCATCTCTCCATCATTCATTCATTCATTCATTCAACAAGCATGAGTGACAACCATACTACTACTACTACCACCACCACCACTAGTAGTAGTAGTAGTAGTAGCAGCAGCAGGAGCATTTATATAGTACCTACAAAATGTCCAGGCACTATGCTAAATACTGGGGTACAAAGAAAGGCAAAAACAGCCATTACCCTCAAGCAGGGAGACAACATGAAAATAATTATGCATATACAAGATATAAACATTGGGAATGGAAACTAATCTCTAAGGGAAGGCATTAGTAGTGGGAAGGACCTGGAAGTCTAAGCCAAGCATCTCTTCTAGCCAAGAGCCTGCCTCTGAATCAACACCCTGCGTGCTTCCCACTCAAGTAGAGATCAGGAATGAGATCACACATATCTGTATCTGCTCCACTGAGGTCAGGTTGTTCCTGGTACCATCCTATTACCTCCATTTTCAAGTGGAGGGTGCTGGGTCTTTGCCACCCTCTGGCTTTCCCATCATCACAGAGAAGAGAAAAGGAAGGTTAAAATGCCTGGGGTTTTGCTTATGTGAGAACAGTGGTTGTGATAGTGGGGAAAAGTGAGAGAGGAAGATGGGGGAGGAGGGACAGGGTGGAGTCTGTACTTGAAAGAGTGTTATTCCCTGCTGTCTGTTTTAGCTTTTCTTACTATTCCATCAACCAAGCAACCAACCTTTATTGAGTATCTGCAATTTGCCTAGTGTGGTATTAGCCACTTTGGGGGATGGGAAAAAGTAGTCAAGTCAACAAGTATTTATGAAGTAACTACTATGTGCCAGACGCTATGCAAAAAGCAGTCCCTGCTCTCAAGGTGCTCATCATGTAAATGGAAGGCATAGATCCTGCCCTTAGGGAGTTTACAGTGTAGTTGGAATGAGATAACAATTACCATAATCTAGTTGTTTGGCTCTTAAAAGGGTTATAGGGCAGCCAAGTGGTGCAGGGCCCTGGCCCTGGAGTCAGGAGGACCTGAGTTCAAATGTGGCCTCAGAAACTTTACACTAGCTGTGTGACCCTGGGCAAGTCACTTAACCCCAATTGCCTTAAACATCTGGGTCATCTCCAGTCATCCTGATGTCTATCTTTCCACTGGACCTAGATGACTCTGGAGGAGAGATAGAGGTTGGTGATTTTGCACAGCCCTCCCTCACTTAAATCCAATTTACTACAAGTCATGACATCACCTCCCTCCTCTTCCAGGACAAAGAAGAAACAAACTCTACAAGGGTAAATGAGCAAGACTAGTGAAGTATGGGGGCAGCTAGGTGGCACAGTGGATAAAGCACTGGCCCTGGAGTCAGGAGTACCTGAGTTCAAAGCCAGCCTCAGACACTTGACACTTATTAGCTGTGTGACCGTGGGCAAGTCACTTAACCCCCATTGCCCTGCAAAAAAAAAAAAAAGACTAGTGAAGTATCTAGAAAGCTCCCAACCACTACACAGACTCACGCACACCCTGCCTTTCATTTTTTTCTCTACTGTGCATAGCAATGAATGTGGGTGGAAGTGAAAATGAGCTTACTAATAAAATCACACAAATGTTTGAAGTCGCGAAAATTAAATGCAGGAATGTGGAAGATTGGCTGTATATATAGTCCCACATATATTCAGGGTGGGCCAAAAGTCATGATGCTTTAATAACTTTTTGAAAATTATTTTTCCTTCATTTTTTATCATTTATGAGATCTGATTTTTCACATGTAATGTAAATTCATTTCCTACATATACTGTATATGATGCTATGGTATTGTAAATTAAAAACAAAAATAAAGAAGTTATTAAATATTGAAGCCCTTTCATGACTTTTGGCCCACCCTGTATATATTTATATACCCTAAATATATATTCAGATACCTCCTATATATATTTATATATGCCCAATATATGTATATATATGCATATACATATGCATATACATATATACATACATACATAGTCACCATGAAGGTGGCTGAAGCAGGTGTTGTAGAGCACTTAGAGTTTGGTCAGACACTGAAGATGCTTGGTCATTCACTGCATCCCAGACCATCTCTGGTTGTCTTGCCACTAGACTTGAATTATGAGGCTGACAACTTTGTGCACCTCTGCTTCACTTAAATCCAATTCATGTGTAAGTTAAGACATCACCCTGTGATGGTTCTTTTCAAGAATGAAGGACAGGGTGGGCAGCTAGGTGGTGAAGTGGATAGAGCACTGGTCCTGGAGTCAGGAGGACCTGAGTTCAAATCTGGCCTCAGACACTTGACACTTACTAGCTGTGTGACCCTGGGCAAGTCACTTAACCCCAGTTGACTCACCCCCCCCCAAAAAATGAAGGACAAACAACAATATATCCCAAATATATTTATGTATGTACATATAACATATATAAATAAACACATACATATAAGTAGACTCAAATATAATTTTATATCCCAAATATATAGTCCCAAATATGTGTGCACGTGTATGTATGTGTATGTGTATATATACCCATATATACACACACACATATATATGTATATACATACACACACACACATATATATATATACATACACACACACACACACACACACACACACACATATATATATATATATATATATGAAGAGAGAGAGACCTAAAAAAATCTTAAGCTTTAATACATTGAATAGCTTTAAGGCATTTTTTTTTGGTTTTGGTTTTTTTTGCGGGTCAGTAGGGGTTAAATGACTTGCCCAGGGTCACACAGCTAGTAAGTGTCAAGTGTCTGAGGTCAGATTTGAACTCAGGTACTCCTGAATCCAGGGCCGGTGCTTTATCCACCGCGCCACCTCGCTGCCCCCTATAGCTTTACGTTTTAATGGGTTTAACCTGTGCTAAGACTTTTGGGACACTTGATATGAACAGAAAAAGAAAATTGTACTGAAACCCCAGACAATGATTACCTCCCCATTAAAAAGTTTTTTATATTAAGTTCAATGCACTGAGCTGGGGAGACCCTGCAGATATCATGTTAAACCCTTATTCAATAAAGACATCGTGTTATGGAGTTTTTATTATCTTCTGGGGTTTTTGTTTGTTTGTTTGTTTGGTTTTTTTGAGGCACTATAGCATTGCTACAGCCTCAAGGGAAAACCCATGTTTTCATAAATACTTTTCTGCTTGGGCCTTCAAGTTCATCCTCTTAATCAATGACTTACTCAAGTAATCCAATTATTAACTGTTTTCTACAAACTGCTTAAAATTTGGTTTTTGGGGGGGGCAGGGCAAGGAGGGTTAAGTGACTTGCCTAGGGTTACACAGCTAGTAAGTGTCAAGTGCCTGAGGTCAGATTTGAACTCAGGCCCTCCTGAATCCACTGCCAGTGCTTTACCCACTGTGCCACCTAGTTGGCCCTAAAACTGTTTAAATTTTAATGAACGTGACTGAAAATAACTCTGGAGCTAGGAGGTGAGACCAGGAATGATCATCCCTGGCTCTGAGATTTGCAGTTCTCCAGTGTGAAGACTGGGCAGCAGTTGGTTGTGGGAATTATAAGTGATGTTTAGAACAAACTTTCAAAGAGCAACTGACAAGAAATTAGAACAGGATGAGAAAGGGAAAAAAAAACAACCCAAAACAAAAAACTCACTCCAGATACAATCGTGGTATGAGTCCTGGGCAGCTGACTGTGGGTGGCTGTTGGGGCAGGAGTGTGCATGACTGACTTCCCTGCCCATATTGACTGATGGACACTTCCTGGGGAGGCAGGAAGTGTCAATGGGTAGGATGTCAACATCTTGATATGGAACAAAATAAGGAACAACAACTTCCTGTTGATTTCATGAGTCCACTATGATTCCCACTCCACCAAGGACAAGCACATGACTACCTTCTATAGTTCAATCTGAAAGTGCCGGTCTTTCAGCTGCCCTTTTCTTGATATTCTGACCTCTTGAACACAAACCTTTAGTTAGAAAAAAAACTCACCCAAAGAGAGATTTCTTGTCCTTATTAACTTATTAACAAGTGCAGAGCATTTCATATTTTATATAGCAATATGGGTGTATATTTACATGTGTGTACATGTATATACACACATGTATATGTACATGCATGTGTATGCATATATTTTAAATTATCCAGCAAGTTTTTTAAATCCTTACTGATTGGATTGAGGCCTAATACAAATCCAGAAAAATCTTGATAGTTCAGGAGGACATCTCAGGCTTATTCATAGGACCATTGATTTAGAGTAGGAGTTCTTAACCTGGTGTTCATGAACTTGGTTTTTTTTGTTTTTTGGTGAGGCAATTGGGGTTAAGTGACTTGCCCAGGGCCACACAGCTAGTGAGTATCAAATGTCTGAGGCCAGATTTGAACTCGGGCCCTCCTGAATCCAGGGCCAATGCTTTATCCATGAGCCACCTAGCTGCCCCTAAAATATATTTTTAAAAAACAAGTTCATGGGGGCAGCTAGATGGCACAGTGGATAAAGCCTGGCCTCAGACATTTGATACTCACTAGCTGTGTGACTCTGGGCAAGTCACTTAACTCTCATTGCCCTGCCCCCCCCAAATATTTTTTTTTGGATAACCATATTTCAATATGATTGGTTTCCTTTGTGAGACTGTGTATTTTAGATTCATTTTAAAACCTTATTCCAAAAAAGGGACCTATAGGCTTCACAAAGACTGCCGAAGGCATCTAAGATACAAAAAAGGTTAAGAAACCTTGATCCAGGGCTAAAAGAGACTTCAGAGGTCATATAATCCAACCTCTTCATTTACAAATGAGGAAACTTTAGCCCATGAAGCTTTGGGGATTTGTCCAAGGTAAAACAGGTAGTGTGTGCCATGGGGTAGGATTTGAACCCAAACCTTTTGACTCCAGAACCAGTGACCTTTCCACCGTATGAGCTTTTTTCCTGTATTCAAGGAGGGATTTCCTTGGACACAGCTCCCCAAATGAGATGACCCATAGGGGATCCTTCCCTACATATTGGCAATTTGAGATGAGAAAGCTCTATGCCCTGATGCAGAGTGGAGGGGTCTCCACATTCACAATAACTAAATGTCCTAAAGAACATTCAGATAGGCAGGCTGGCCAAAGGTGGTTGCTCCTTTTGAATTCTGGTGTTCCCCAAATTGGTTTTCACCAACCGATTTATAGCTGAGACCATGTGCTTCCTGCTACCTCCAGGGGCAAAGCTCCCTATAATAACATTCCTATGACATCTTGGTCCCTGGGGCCAACTGCTATGGTGTGTAAGGGACCAGAATCTGAGACCACTGGTCCTCAATAGTTACTCTGTGAATGGTTCCCTGTTGACCCTAGTTCATTTGTCAAATACATTCAGTCAACAAGCAACTTTGATTATCTCCTCCCAGGGAAAATAGAAACCCAAGTCAACAATACCTTGGGCACTACCCTGGTGAAGTTAAAATCTGGCTGTGGGTTTAACAATCAGATGTTGCAGTCATGTCAGGATGTCCTTGGGCCTCCAGGCTTGGTTAAAAGGAAATGAAGCAGGGGCAGCTAGGTGGTGCAGTGGATCGAGCACTGGCCCTGGATTCAGGAGGACCTGAGTTCAAATCCAACTTCAGACACTTGACACTTACTAGCTGTGTGACCTTGGGCAAGTCACTTAACCCCAATTGCCCTGCAAAAAAAAAAAAGTTAAAAAAAAAGGAAATGAAGCGGCAGCTAGGTGGCTCAGTGGATAAAGCACTGGCCCTGGATTCAGGAGGACCTGAGTTCAAATCCAACTTCAGACACTTGACACTTACTAGCTGTGTGATCTTGGGCAAGTCACTTAACCCCAATTGCCCTGCAAAAAAAAAAAAAGTTAAAAAAAAGGAAATGAAGTGGCAGCTAGGTGGCTCAGTGGATAAAGCACTGACCCTGGATTTAGGAGGACCTGAGTTCAAATCTGACCTCAGACACTTGACACTTACTAGCTGTGTGACCCTGGGCAAGTCACTTAACCCTCATTGCCCTGCCAAAAACAAAAAACCAAAAAATAAAACCAAAAAACAAAAAGGAAATGAAGCTCTTTGTGTGTGTATTTACCTTTAGATCAATAGCCATGAGACTTGCCTCTCTGAAATCTGGACTTGATGTGAACTGCCAAGGTTTGTGAATCAGCAAGAAATGTGTGTGCCTGTGCAAGCCCTCTCTGTCTCTGTCTCTCTGTTTCTCTGTCTCTGTCTCTGTCTTTCTCTGTCTGTCTTTCTCTGTCTCTGTCTCTGTCTGTCTCTGTCTTTCTCTTTCTCTCTCACTCTCTCTCTCTCTCACACACACACACACACACACACACACACACTCCCCCAAAGGCTATTACATCACAGGCTGTACACTGGTTCTTTCATTCTGACAAGGCTGGTTTAGTTTTAATTATTTATGGTGGTATTTTATAACCCAGTGAAAAATGTTCTGCAGGACGGTACACAGAGGTAATATAGTCTTAGTAACATGAAACCTCTCTGCAGTGAGCTCTCTGCTGTTAACTCTTCCAGCACAGTAGGCTAATGTTCTGGGGTTTTCTGTTTGGAATGCTTCGATCACCAGGGTAGGCTAGCAGCAGGACAGGGCTGGGATGGGTTAGGGCTTTGCAGAATTGAACCCAATGGTCTCCTAGGGTTTGGGGAATCTAAGTTTACCTCAGAAAGGATATCACTAAGAATCTGAGCTCTGATAGGCACCTTGGACAGCTTTCCATTATCAAGGCCATTGCTTCAGAGGGTTATCCTTAGGGTGGTACAATGAGGCTCTGTCCTGGAGGACACTGCTGGCCCTCCATGTTCTTTAGCAGTGTAAAAACCACAGAGCTAGGCCCCTGGTTAACAAGCAGAATGAGTTAAAATAGGAAGCTACTAGAAAGCAGGACAGAGCAAGCTCCTTCCCTATTTCTTCCTTCTTCCCCTTGCCCCTTCAGTGAACCACTCAACAGCAACCTAGCAACAGCATCCTGGTGTCTCTGTCTCTCATCACACCCACTTGAACTGAGGGCATGCTTCAAGCTGTTTGCCCAGGGAGTAGTTTGGGGTATTAGCCCAGGGCAAAGAAATTCTTAGTTTCAGGCCTAATGTGACTGGAGGCTCCTCAGTGCTTAGCTATAGCATTTGTTTCATTGGACACATGATCAACTTGGTTTTACATCATCTGATGGGAGGGATCTGTCTTCTGCACAATCCAGGGCCCGTTTTTGCATAGTGCCATGGTGCTTCTTGCACCATTTTTCTGCTTTGATGCTTTCTTCTTCATCAGTCCTTTCCTTCCTTCATTTAAAAAAAATTAACAAATTTTTTTTTGCCCTCCTTTCATTCTCTGCCCCTTCCATTTGGAATTCAATGATCCCTCATATTTTGCACAGGGGCAGCTAGGTAGCACAGTGGATAGAGTGCTGACCCTGAAGTCGAGAGGACCTGAGTTCAAAGCTCACCTCAGATACTTACTAGCTGTGTGACCCTGGGCAAGTCACATAACCCCTATTGCCTTAAAAAAACATCCAGGGCCATCTCCAGTCATCCTGATGTATATCTTACCACTAGACTCAGATGGCTCTGGAGGAGAGAGTGAGGTTGGTGACTTTGCACAGCCCTCCTTCACTTAAATCCAATTTAGTGCAAGTCATGACCTCACCCCGAGGTCAAGGTCCTCTTTGAGAATGAAGGACAAATAACAGCAACATATTTTGCACTACCTATAAACACTCAGACTCCTCTTTTCTGGACAATATGGAAAAGATGGAAACAATTCTATGATGCAATAAAAAGTTTGCACTTAGCCCCATGACTTCATGTTGGGGTAAACATAGGGGTAGGGATGGAGAAGCAACCACCTGATAAATATAGCAGATATCTGTCTTTCTTAGAAGCACCAAATACCTACAGGGCCCCAGATTGGGCTACAGAAGCTCAGGCCGGTCATCTCTGCAGGCCCCCACCCCCCACCCTGTGAGCAGAGCCCTACTCTAATATAATGTCTAAAGTCAAGGAATAGGCTGGGAAAATTAGTGAACTAACTCTTTCGTTTATTCTTTTTTTGTTTGTTTGTTTGTTTTGCAGGGCAATTGGGGTTAAGTGACTTGCCCAGGGTCACACAGCTAGTAAGTGTTAAGTGTCTGAGGTCAGATTTGAACTCAGGTCCTCCTGAATCCAGGACCTGTGCTTTATCCACTGAGCTGCCCTCCATTTATTCTTTTTTTTTTATTGAGGCAATTGGGGTTAAGTGACTTGCCCAGGGTCACACAGCTAGTAAGTGTTAAGTGTCTGAGGTCAGATTTGAACTCAGGTCCTCCTGAATCCAGGGCCGGTGCTCTATCCACTGCGCCACCTAGCTGCCCCTCTCCATTTATTCTTAACTCCAGTAGAAAGAGTACTGGAGTCAGAGGACCCAGGTTCAAAGTTTGCCTCTGATGACAACTACCTGTGCAATTTTGAGCAAATCATTTAACCTCTGTAGGCCTCAGTTTCCTTATCTATAAAATGAAATGGTTGGACTAAATGACTGTGAAGTCCCTTCCAGCTCTAAACCTATGACCTTATGGGCAGATGAAGAAGGTAAGGCCTAGAAACACTAAGTGACTTGGCAGCTAGGTGTTGAAGTGCATAGAGTCCTTGGCCTGGAATTGGGAAAATCTGAGTTCAAGTTCAGATACTTATTCATGTGAGGCAAATCACCTCAACTCAATCTGCTTCAGTTTTCTCAACTGTAAAATATGGGATAATAACAGCATGTACCTCACAAGATTCCTGTGAGCATCGAATAAGACAATATTTATAAAGTACTTAGCACAGTGCCAGGCACATAGTAAGCACTTAATGCATGTTTATTTCCACAGGTGACTCAAGTACCCAAGATCCCTGATGTTCATTGCAGGTCACTGTCCCACTGCTAAACACACACACACACACACACACACACACCAAAAATTGTGCTATAAGAGATAAATAACCTGGGAACACTTACATGAACTGATGCAAAATTAAATGAGCAGAACCAGGAGAATGTTGTACATAGTAACAGCAACATTGTATGATGATCAGCTGTGAATGACTTAGCTATTCTTAGCAATACAATGATCTAAGATAATTTGGAAGGATTCATGATGAAAAATACTATCCATCTCCAAAGAAAGAACTGATGGAGTCTGAATGCAGATCGAACCATACTTTTTCTTTACTTTATTTTTTCTTGTTTTTTTTTATGATGCCTGTGTTTTCTTTAACAACATGACTAATATGTTTTGCATGACTACACATGTATAACCTATATTAAGTTGCTTGTCTCCTCAGTGGGGGGGAAAGGGAGAGAGGGAGAGAATTTGGAACTCAAAAGAAATTTTAAATGAATGTTAAAAATGTTTTTTACATGTAATGGGGTGGGAGAAATATTAAATTAAAAAATGATATCCCCCCCAAATGGCAATAGTCAATGTTGGAAGGGTTATGAAAGGATGGGGACACTAATATATTGCTGGTAGAGCTGTGAAATGGTAGAACCATTTTGGAAAGCAATTTAGAATTATGCAAATAGTGACTAAAATGTCAAACAAACAAACAAACAAACAAAACCCTCAATTCATCTTAAGCCTTCTAAGTGGAATCAACTTTTGATCTTGCACAGCCTGGTTTGGGCCTCTAGCCAGAATGAAGACATTCCAAACAGAGACTGTCACAAATCATTCTTGCTACAGCTCCATCGGGTGAAGGACTGGCATGCAGAGTTTCTCTAAGGAGTGTCTGGGTGATACATATTCATGTTACAGGATGGAGAAAAAGAAGCATATTCAGGAGTAACTTTAATCCACCGAAACAGCAATCTGATGGGGTCAAGAGTTGTTCCCAATTCGTATCAGGCTAAAAATTGTCAAAAGAGTAAACCAGTTTCTACTGAAAAGGGAATGAAGGCAGATTGGACATGGTTTAAAAGCTGCTTATCAGTGCTCAGCGACAGTTTGATTTGTATTAAGATCAAGAAAGTGGTTAAGAGATGTTCATTGCCCTCATCAAAAGTGTTTACGCTGCTCTGAGCTGAGCATCTCAGAGGCTGGGATAAATTGAGTTAAAAAAGCCAAACGGAGGCCCCACCCTTGAAAGAGCTGGAGTGAGAGCCAGATTTCATAAATGCAGAGAATTGGGGGGGGGGGAGGGAGAGAGAGTCACATGAGAAAGACTTAGGACTGGCCCAATATGGAAAGCCTTCTGCCAATTCAAATAGGAGCATTAAGTCTGAGACACGGCAAAATAATTATGGGCCTGAGCAAGGCCCAGTTTCCTAGGTGAGGCTGGGACAAGGAGAGTGCCACCTAACCGGAAATATTTGGCTTGCTCTGTAGCTGGGCAATTGATGCCATGTTTTGCTTAGCAACTGCCTCTCAAGTGTGGGAAATAAACCCTGCCCTGAAAACTGGCTTCGCTCTGGGGTTACTTCTCCTGTCCTACTTTCACTGGCCCTTTAACCAAACTCAAGCATTAAACATCCCCTATCTGGAAACGACATCTTGTCCTGGCCAAAGGAATAACTTGGGTTTTAATGGGTTTGTTGTGGGTTCTCCCCCCCCCCCCCCACCAATCCAATGCTGGCTATGACCTTAAGTTTTTATTTTTAGGTATGACTTTGGGGAGCAAACCGGAATTCAATAGGAAATGCATCTGGCCACAGCCAGAAATTGCAATGTGGGATCAGCTCAGCCCGAACATTTGTTTTCACTCCTGGGGTTTGCTGTCAGTGCATTGTTCTAAGAGGGGAAATTTTCCAAGGGCTTCTTTCTTAGGAAAACAAGAAGGAAGTAAAGATAAGAAATTTCCATACGGTAGCAGTCAAAAAAGACATGCTCCTGATGGAATCCAGCCTGACCCCTGAGCTACCCAGGAAGTGATCTCTCCCTGCTCAGTCTCTCTTCTTCTGTCCTACCTTCCTTCCCATCACATTTTTTGACTTGCACAAACCAAGTCATTAATAAGCTTTTGTTGGGTTGGATTCCATGGAGCTGAACTCCAATGTACTGTTTGATGGACCCCGTAATAAACCAGTTCTCCAGCATGATGCCAACCATCAAAATATCAACGATCAAAATAGTGACATATCAGGAGAATTATGCAAAAACCATTGTTGAAGCCATAGGGAGTTGGGGGGTGAGGATGGAGACTTGGCCCATAGGAAATTAGATTTTTTTTTTTGTCTTCTAAACTTCAGTGTAGCAAAGTGGATCGAGTGCTGGATTTGTTGTCATATTTGGATTCAAATCCAGCCTTTGTCACTGCTGCTGCCGCCAGTGTTGTTGTTATTGTCTTTGTTATCCTAACTACCCCTGTAATCCTGGGCAAGGTACTTAACCTCCTGCCTGTCAATTTCCTTAATTGTAAAGGGAAGGAGTTGGATTAAATGAGGTACCTTCCATCTCTAAATCTATTATCTGGGAATAGCAGCATCCTCCCATCTCCACCCCAATGCCTAATATATACACAATCAGCCCTGCTTCCAGTCTGGCCCCATCATCTCAGGGAGCCCACAATTCCAATCAGTACCATTAGCACCACCACCAAGTGGTCAAGCATCAAGGAAACCCAAAAGAGAGACAGGAGGAGGCATGTACCAGGTAGGTCAAGCTACCACCAGCAGCGCCATGATAACATCCCTCCCCAGCCCCTCCTCTGATCCTTACCAGAGACCTGCCACTAAAACCTCCCCTGCTTTTTGTCTCCTCCTCTAGAATGTGACCACCTTGAAGAACACCTTGTAGACCCAGCATTTAGCACAGGACTCAGGACATAGTAAGTGCTCAACAATTCATTTGTCACTTGTTGTTGAGAAAGATATGAAGAGATCATGAAATAGAAGATAGAACCCATTTACTCCCTTTCTACCCCTGCTTGCTATTATATTCCTATGTGTAGAGAAGCTTTCAGATAAGTTTGAAAGAACTGGAATCACTATGGTTGAAATTATTTCGGCTAGCTAATTGAAGCAGTCAAAAATGAACTCTTGAGAATAATTTCAGGCCTGGAGAAGCCATAAGGAACTAAACCTTCCTTTCAGGAGAGATGGGGAGGAGGGGGGCTACAGATGTGGAATACGGCATATGCTGCCTAATAAACATACTCTACATCCCCTGGATTTACTTTAAAGTTTTTCTTTGCTGGTATGAAGAAGCACTGGCCTTTTGACCAAAACTCAAACATTAACATCCTCTATCTAGAAATGACATCTTGTCCTGGCTAAAGCAACAAGTAGGGTTACTACTTGAGGGACCAAATACTGCCCACTTGCTGCCTGTTTTTGTACGATCAGAACTAAGAATGACTTACATTTTTAAATATAATACTGTAAAACTTTATTTTAAATGGTAAAAAGCCATTCTTTGCTTGCTACACATACAAAAACACACCAGTCATCCTTTGCCCACAGAGGTCATTTGCCTACCCCTACTAAGCAATTCAGTGGGTTGAGGGGAGGAGATGGTTAAGAAGAAGTGATTCTGAAAAAGGTAATTATAAAACTTTTTTTTAACCCATTGAGACCACTGGGCAATAAACAGACCCCTTAGAGTAACTGAAAGTTTCTTAATGTACATCTTTCCTTATGTCATTGAGTAGAAAAAACTTCCCAAGCATATCTAAGTGCACAGTAAATAAGGGAGGGGGCTGAAGTTTAAGAACCAGAGCATTTAAACTATGAGGTAGAATATGACAATGAGGCTGTCGTTAGAAGGACTTATGGAGAATTTCCTAGAGAAAAGTGGTAAGACTAATTTGATGAAACAATAAAAAATTACTGGATAGAATCACAGAATTGTGGAATGTCAGAGCTGAGAGGGACCTTTAGAGATCCAACCTTTCCTCCACTTTATCATACGGATGAGTAAAATTAGGCCCAGAATACAGCAAAATATAAGATCAAGTTACAAATGCCTCAGCAAAAGAAAAATAAATAAAAACCAACAAACCCCCCCCAACAAAACAAAACAAAAACCAAAACAAATGCCTCAGCACTGGGGCCTAGGCTTTTATAAGGTAGCTGAAAAACCTCATAACACCTAGTTGTACGGTAGGAATGTAAACATTTACAAGGGACCATTTTCTCCCAGGTAGATTCCATAGAAACCAAAACAAACAAACCTTTAGTGATCATTGAATTCATGGGTCTACGATAGGATTTTTCCAAAGGAAATACAGGAATGAGAAAAAGTTAGAAGGAGAAGGGGGCCTGGGTAGATTTGTATATGTTTTGCCGATTTGAACTTCATTCACATTGCCCCAAAATAATCTTCACAGACTATTTTTAGGAGCTAAAAGGTCACTGCATGGAGCTCCAAGGCTGTCATTCCCCAGTTGGTGGGGTGGGGGAGTAATTTTTTTAAAATTATAGTTGTGGGGCATTTTATTTTATTTTTTGTTTTATAAGTTGATGGGGGGGATATTTTATACACAATGTGGTTTTCTAGAATTGAAAAGAAGGAGGATGTTACAAAAGCTGAGGGTCTAATTATTGGGGTGGTCTCAAAGATGCCATGCAGGGTTCACCTGCTTTCCCCTCTGAGAGAGTGACTAAATAGCTCATGGGCCCAGTGGTCATTCTCACCCCTGCCGGGTTATGCTGCTTAGGGCAAAGAGAGAAAAGGCAATTTGCTGTCCATTAATATCACAGATATTTTCAGGTCATTATCTGAGAGATTGATTATAGGGTAAATAAATACATGAAGATATATATGTATATGTGTGAATATATATGCATACACACACATACACAAACTGGGCAATGCTATCTGATGCAGGCTATGGTGGCCCCACCCTCCTTTCTCCTCCCCCTCATTCCCCCCTCCCTTCAGGAGTGAAGAACCAAGGGACCTTCCAGGATTAGATGCATCATTCCAAGTCCTAATGTAAGCACGATTTCCCAGAAGTGGCTAGTGCAACTCATTTATATTCCTATACACACACACACACACACAATACACTTACAATCGGTAGGAAAGTGTCAGGAACTACCTAGGATTTGAATGAATTCTATGATGAGAAAGCATTTTCTTGGCTCACTTTGATAGAATACATTAGGGTTTGAAGAGCACTTTACACACATAACTTCATCTGATCCTTACAATAATGCAGTGAGGTAGGTGCTATTCTTTCACTCCCATTTTACAGATGAGGAAACTGAGGCTCAGAGAAGTTATTTGTCAGAGGCCACAAAACTAGTAAAAACACCTGAAGCAGGATTAAAACTCGGATCTTTCTGATTTCAAGCCCAGCCTTCTACCTACTACTCTATACTGCCTCTGTAGTGATGATACACCACCAACAGTAACAACATTGTAAGGAGCTGGATAAATAGAAGGAAGACCAGTTCTACCTTCTCCCCCTCCAGAGAAAAATAATTTTGAATTGCCTTTGTTTTCCTCCATGGAGTGTAAACTCCCTGAAGGCAGGGATCAGTTCATATCCCTATCATCTAGCACACTGGTGCATGGTGGGTGCTTAATGCACGTTTTTTACTGTTTGGTAACCTCTGAAAGAGGATTGGGAAGGAAAAAATCTGAGTGAGAACTCTTACAGAAAGTGACATACCTCCACATTGAACATTTTGCTTCTCCCTGAGACAGTACTAACCTTAAGGTTATGTCTAAGGCTGTTCTTTGTATGCAACCTCAGTGGGAAAAGGTTTGCTGCTATCTGTCTCTGGCCAGCACATAACTGTGTAACAGCACACAGGAGCCGAAAGTTTCAGGGTATGAGAAACCAGAAGGACAAAGGGCATGCCCCTTTTGGAGTGTCTGGTTTGTTTTGCTTCAATACGATACATAAATGCAACGAAGTAGGTTTTGCCTTGGGCTAGGTTCAAAAGAAAAATGTCAGATGCTGGGAGCCTGGAGCCCGGCTCCAGATTTAGGAGCAAGGTTTGGGGGGAAGGGCAGAGATGTGGAAAGATAGACTGCTACTCTAACTGCTGCACCTTGGGTGTTGCAACCCTTCCAAAGGTGATGCAATTAGCCTCTGTAGGTGAAGGTGCCAAGAACAGCAACCTACGTCCAGAGGACAAAGTAAGAATTCTGGGGAATCAGTGACTCAAGATTATCTACAATCCCTCACCTTTCATGAGAGGAAACCAGGGTGTGGTGCTCATGGTGGAAAACCTCAGTCAATTTTCTGTGGTGAGTACACAATGGAAAAAAAAATGCCTTTGTTATCAACTCTTTTCTAAAGCAAGCAGTCGCTGTTTTCAAGGAGTTCACATTCTACTAGGGGAAAAGAAGTAATCAAATAAATAGACAAAAAGAGATACAAAATAAAACTTAAGTAATTTTTTAGGGGAAACATGAACAACCAAGGGAATTATCGAGGCATCTTGTAGGAGATGGTACTTAAACTGATTCTTGAGTATTGAAGAAAGACAAGTGTCCCAGGTGGGCTCTCTGTCCTTGTGATAAGGGACTGAGCTCTTGTTTAAGCCTGTTCTTTTTCTCCAATCCATCTTCCACTTGGCTGTCAAAGTGATTTTCCTAAAGCACAGATGTGACCATATCACCTTACCCTTTCCCCTCATTACTTAGTACACTCTACTGAGTACTCAATCAATCAATATGCATTTATTAAGCACCTACTATGTGCCAGGCACTGTGCTAAGCTCTGGGGATACAAAAGGAGGCAAAAGACAGTCCCTGCTCTCCAGGAACCCAGAGTATATTTGACAAAATGCAAACAACTATGTACAAAAAAGATGTATACATGATAAATCAGCGTACCCCAGAGAAGGAGAGCACTAGCATTAATGGAGTTCTCTCGTACAAGATGGGAGTTTATCTGGGATTTAAAGGAAACCAGGATGGGGAAGCTAGGTGGCACAGTAGATAGAGCACCAACCCTGGATTCAGGAGGACCCGAGTTCAAATCCGGCCTCAGACACTTGACACTAGCTGAGTGACCTTGGGCAAGTCACTTAACCCTCATTGCTCCACAAAAAGAAAGAAAGAAAAAATAAAGAAAGAAAACCAGGAGAGCTGGAAGGTGGAGATGAAGGAGGACATTCCAGGCATGGGGGACAGTCAATGAAAATGCTTGGAGTCAGGAGATAAAGAGTCTTGTTCAAAGAGGAGCAAGAAGGGTGGTGTCAGGCAGATAGGTGGTGCAGCGGATAAAGCATGGGGCCCTGGATTCAGGAGGACCTGAGTTCAAATCTGACCTCAGACATGTGACACTTACTAGCTGCATGACCCTGGGTAAGTCACTTAACCCTCATTGCCCTGCCCCCCCCCCAAATAAATAAATGGAGGCTGGTGTCACTGGATCACAGAGTATATAAGGAGTAAGATATAAAAAGACTTGTAGGGAGGTCTGCCTTCTACATGGAGCATGTACATGTTTTGTGGCTTGAAAGGAGGCAGAATAGACATCTTCCCTCTCTCCCCATTCCTTCTCCAGGAGGGGAAGCAGGAAGTTGGCTATTCTGCTCTCTTCAGAGAGAGGGGTATCAGACTAGAATAACATCTGTTCCCTTAAGTACCAATTGCCTAAAGGATATGATTTGGGGGTTTGAGCTAAATTTCTGGTTTCTTTTTCCTAATAAGGGAAGAAGGACCCCAAGTTTTATATCTAAGGACTGACTTTTTCCCACCAAATAATAGTTGCACAATGAATATGCCTAAAGAAGATAGCAAAGAAATCTCATTTATCCAAGTTGATACAAAACTCAACAAAAGAGAGTCCCAGATCTCATCAAAAGGGAAATTTCCATAAGTCTCTGCTGTAGCAAGGTGGAGAGAGACATGATGGTGACTACCAGCTCCTCTCCTGTTGTCTTCTCAGAGTCTTATTCTCCCCTCAGCAGCACCATGAAGTAGAGTTGTCCATCTTCTTTCCTGAAGATGGAAACCAGATGCACCTGAAGAGCCTCCTGAGCCCAAAGAGATTCAAGAGACTAGAAGAGACCTGAAGAACCCCAGAGCTCTCCTTCCCTTTCTCCTCACACAGGCACAAGGCACTAATCTCCACCAATGAGGAAAGAGTCCTATACCAAGGAACTTTGGGACTCAGGACTGGAAAGGCAGAAGAGGAGCAGGTTATGAAGGGCTTTGAACACCAAACAGAAGATTTTATATTTGATCCTGGAGGTGATAGGGAGCCGCTGGTGTCAGACTTTATTGAATGAAGGAGGGTGGTTGTGACATGATCAGACTTGCAATTTCGGAACATGAGTTTGACTAGCTGAGTGAAGGATGGGAAAAGATTTGAGGCAGGGAGACTAACCAGCAAGCTAGTGTAATAGTCAAGGCTTAACATGATGAACATCTGGACCACGATGATGGCAGTTCAAAAGGAGAAAGGGGGAACAAATGCGGGAGATGTTACAAAGGTAAAAATTGATGTTACATGGCATCTGGGGCCTTTCTGAAATATTGATCAGGCAGAGGCATCAGAACATCCATCAGAACAGCAGGATCCCCATTAGGGCAGAAGTTTCTTCAGGGTAATAAGGTATAGACAGCCGGAAAATTGGGAGAGGTTAAAGGATAAGAGGAATGGTCAGAGATTTGTGATTTCAAATTCCCAGGGTCCTGTGGTGGTACAACTCTGAGGGATAATAAAGTCTCATGTGTGAATGAGACAGTGTCATTTCAAAGCAATTCAGTTCAACAAGCTTTATTAAGTAGCAGGCAGCATTGGGTGAGACTGTAGAGATATAAAGACACAAATCAAGAAGTCCCAGTCCTCAAGGAATTTACATTTTATTGGTTGGGGGCGGGGAATAAGTAATTAGATTAGTGATATGACATAGATATAGATATATCTTTTTAAATAATAAACATTTTTATTTATAGTTTTGAATTCTAATTTTTATCCTTCCTTTCCTCCCTCCCCTCCCCCCTCCCTGGGGTGGCAAGCAATCAGATATGGGTTATACATGTACAATTATGTAAAACATTACCATATTAGTCATTTTGTACAAGAAAACTTGAATAAAAGAAAAAAAATTAAAGAAAGTGAAATGTAGCATGCTTCAGTCTGTGTTCCATCAATACCAGTTCTTTCTTTGGAGGTAGATAGTATGTTTCATCAATAGTCCTTTGGGATTGTCTTGGATCATTGTATTGCTGAGAATAGTTAAGTCATTCACAGTTCTTCATCAAACAATACTGCTATCTCTGTGCACAATGTTCTCCTGGTTCTGCTCACTTCACTATACATCAGTTCATACAAGTCTTTCCAGGCCTTTCTAAAGTCCTCCTCCTTGCCATTTCTTGTAACACAATAATATTCCATCACCATCATATAGCACAGCTTGTTTATCCATTCCCAATTGATTCCTTTGATTATATATATATATATATATATTTTTTGAGAGGGAATATGAAAAACTGGGGAAATTAAGGAAGGTTCCTTGTAGGAAGAAGAGCTTGAATTGATTCTTTTTTGGGGGGGATTGTTTTTGGTGGGGCAGTGAGGGTTAAGTGACTTACCCAGAGTCACACAGCTAGTTAGTGTCCAGTGTCTGAGGCAGGATTTGAACTCAGGTCCTCCTGAATCCAGGTCCAGTGCTTCATCCACTGTGCTACCTAGCTGCCCCCACTTGAACTGATTCTTGAAGAGAGTTCAGGATTCTAAAAAGTAGAAGTGTATTCTATTTCCCCAGCACAGAGCCTAGCACACAGCTGATGTTTAATAAATAGTTTTTAATTTATCCCTGTCCCTCTTAGAATGTAAGCTTTTTGAAGAAGGAAGGAAGGAAGGAAAGAAAGAAGTAGGGAGCAAGAAAACAAGCATTTATTTATTTAGCACCTACTATATGCCATGCATGCATTGTGATAAAAACTTTACTAATATTATCTCATTTGATCTTCACAACAGCTCTGGGAGGTAGATGCTATTATTATCCCCATTTTAGAGTTGAGGAAACTGAGGTTAAGTGACTTTCCTAATCACACAGCTAGGAAATATCTGAGTTCACATTTGAACTCGGATCTTCCCCACTGCAGATTCCATAGTCTATCCATTGTGCTATCTAGGTGCCTTAAGGCAGAGACTTCCACTTTAAAAAAAAATTGTATCCTACCACAATGCCTGGCACACAGTAGGTGTTTGTTAAGTGCTTGTGAAATTGTGTTGAATAATAAATCCAGTTTGGGATGTTGGGATGCTCCATTGGCATCTCAGATAGAAAATCCAGGCATAGATATCCCGCAGGCAGTTGAAATATGGATTTGAGGGTTAAGAGAAAGATCAAAGCTGGATGTATAGGTTAAGGAGTTATATGTGTAGGTGTGATCATTGAATTAATGGGAGCTAATAAAGTCACCATGGAAGAAAATGTAGAGAGAAAAGACATGAGATCTCAGGATAGAACTTTGAGCAATACCCACACCAGAGGAGGAATGTCAAAGATTAATAGGGCAGAGGAAGGGGGGTAGAGGAGGTTATGGAGGGGAAACCTTTTTGGTACCTGTAAAAGCACAGCACACACTTGACCTAATTATAAAAGCCAGGTTTTCTATTGTTTCTTCACCCTCCCTATCCTTCAAAAAAATTCTCATAGAATCCAGAGGAGCAGAGAATTGCAATATTTACAATTACTTGAGAAGGATAACATTCTGATGATGTTTTAAGTAGACATAGTTTAGTTCCCTGCCCTGAAATTCCAGAGAAAATTTTTCTATTTTTTTTAATGTTCATTTAACATCACCTCTGGGTGTAAATGTGACAGAATATCCTTCAAAGACTGTTACATGCATACTAATATTTGTCCTGGTGCCCAGCTCAGAGGCCCTGCAGTGGGTGGTTGAAGTATGTAGCTCCTTGGTCCAACATCCACATAGCATAGTTTATATCAAACAAACCCTGAGCAGGGAGTGAAAGCATGTTCACAGTCAGTGTGGGTGGGGTCTTTTGGGGAGCCTGTGTAGCCCAGGAGCTGATTCTAGCTCCATAGGATCCTGGAAGCTAGAGATCTCATGGAATGCTTTCTGACAAGTTCCCCTCTCTCCCTATTCTCCCTTACCCTGCTCTGGGTGCTGGCTAAGCCAAGTAGCACTCGGCAGGAACAGGAAATGGGAAAAGATCATTCTGGAGAGAAGTCATCATTTCAGGAAGTAAAGCTGAATGGTTATTGAATGCTTAAAGAGATGGCAAATTGCCCACTAACTTTTCTCCAGAGGGCTTTGCCCAGGGGAGCCCAGATCAAATCGCAGGAAGTTACAATTAACATTTTAATTGCATTTAAGAAAGGATAATCATAATACTGGAACAGCTAGGTGGCACAATGGATTGAGCACCTGGCTTGGAGTCAGGAAGACCTGAGTTCAAATCTGCCCTTAGATACCTACTAGCTATGTGACCCTGGGCAAGTCACTTATCCCTGTTTGCCTCAGTTTCCTCATCTACAAAATAAGCTGGAGAAGGAAATGGCAGACCATTCTAGTATCTTTGCCAAGAAAACCCCAAGTGGGGACATGACTGAAATGACTGAACAACAAATCATAATAATTCCTTCAATCATCATTATCATCATTACTACTAAAGAAAATTATTTATATTAGCAGTAATAATTGCATTATTATCATTTTTATCAGGTTGGAGAAGAATTCAAATGAAATTACAAGAAAGATAATTGTTGAGGAAATTTTTTGTTAAGGAAAGAGTTGGGGGGGAGGACGTAGTAAATGAAAATCAGATTTGGGATTTCTGTATCATAATTTAAAATATAGGAATAGTAGGCTCGACCATAAAGTGTGCCTAAACATAATTTTTTTTTGGCCTGGGGTCTTTTGAATCTGATCACTCAATCAATAAACATTAATTAAGTGACAACTATGTGTCAGGCATTATGTGAAGGATGAAATAAACTGGGAAGACTGTCCACACATATCTGGCAAACCAGGTACCATAGAATCTTTTCTACAGCAAAGGAAGAACAGTGTAGAGGACTCGTAATTCCAAAATTTGAGAAAGGAGCCAGCAATAAAACCTACTGCTTCAGATGTCTATGGACATGCACAAAATATGGATAATAAACAGGGTGAACAAAAAATCTGAACACAAAGAGGCAAATTCATCCTCATCAGGCAGCCTGGCATAGTGGACAATTGGCCTTGCAGTCAGAAAGACCTGGCTTTAAGTCTTGCCTGTGATGTATGCTGACTATATGACTCTGGGCAGGTCACTTAGCTTCTCAGAGCTCTAGGCTCCTCTATAAGACAATCAGGTGCAGAGAAGGTGCTGAGCTACATTGCCAGAGGAAAAAAAAGAACATTAAGAGTGTAGATCAGGGATTTCCCCCTACCATGATTTCTAAGGTCCCTCCAAGCCCTAAAATATAACAATGGCTGTTACACCTGTTTCCCACGTGAACCCCATCACTGGCTCTTTGAACTGAACCAAAAGACGTACTTTTTCTTCCATGTAACCAAATATTCACAGAAGTGGGTATTAGTCATATCTCAAGGTGCCTTGGCAAAGAAATTCCCAACCTTTTGTTTTCTGTAATATACTTTTTTGGGGAAAAAAAAATCTTAATTTGTAGGGGAAAGATGTAGACAAAGGAATAGAGATTGAAATGCCAAGTCAAGAAAAGAGTTCTGACAACTTTTGAAAAATACTGGCCATTCATTATAATTATTCCTCCTCGGAGTTAAGATAGAGTAGAATTGCTTTCATGCCACCATGAAATCTCTAAAAACTGAGGTAGCAGGGACAGCTAGGTGGCGCAGTGGATAAAGCACCAGCCCTGGATTCAGGAGTACCTGAGTTCAAATCTGGCCTCAGACACTTGACACTTACTAGCTGTGTGACCCTGGGCAAGACACTTAACCCCCATGGCCCCGCAAAAAAAAAAAAAAAAAGAAAGAAAGAAAAAAAAAAAGAAACACAAACAAACAAAAAAACCTGAGGTAGCAGCCACCTTCTGGACACCCAACCTGAGACTGTGAGAGCAAGTTAGGGGAATAACCTAGAGGAGATACCCTATTAGGATTTTAGATCCAGAGCTAAGACAGCTGGAGTTCGTCAACTTGAACACGTTATTTAATAAATGAGAAAACTTGGAATAGTTTATCTGTCAGATTTATGGACAGGGGAAGAATTTAGGACCAAAGAAGATATAGAGAGCATTATAAAATGTAAAATAGAAATTTTTGATTATATAAAATTTTAAAGCTTTTGCATAAACAAAACCAATGCAAACAAAATTATAAGGAAAGCAGAAAACTGGAAAATAATTTTTGCAACAAGTATCTGTGATAAAGGCTTCATTTCTCAAATATATAGAGAACTAAATCAAATTTATAAAATTTATACAAGTTATTCCCCAGTTGATAAATGGTCAAAGGATATGAATAGGCAGTTTTCAGACAAAGAAATCAAAGCTTTCTATTGTCATTAAAAATGCTCTAAATGACTATTGATCAGAGAAATGCAAATTAAAACAACTCTGAGGTATCACCTCACACCTATCACAGTGGCAAATATAACAAAAACAGAAAATATTAGATGTTGGAGGGGATGTGGGAAAACTGGGACATTGATCCAGTGTTGGTGGAGTTGTGGAAAGATCCAACCATTCTGGAGAGCAATTTGGAACTATGCCCAAAGGACTATAAAACCGTGCATACTCTTTGATCCAGCAATACCACTTCTAGGTTTATGTTTTTTATTTTTGTTTTTTTGCAGGCAATGAGGGTTAAGTGACTTGCCCAGGGTCACACAGCTAGTTAAGTGTCAAGTGTCTGAGGCTGGATTTGAACTCAGGTCCTCCTGAATCCAAGGTCAATGCTTTATCCACTGCGCCACCTAGCTGCTCCCACTGCTAGGTTTATATCCCAAAGACATCCCCCAAAATAGAAAAAGACCTATTTGTACAAAAATAATTTACAGCAGCTTTTTTTTGTGTGGCTAAGAATTGGAAATCAAAGGAATGTCCATCAACTGGAGAATGACTACACAAGCTGTGGTATATTATTGTAATGGAATATTATTGTGCTATAAGAAATAACAAGCAGGAAGATTTCAGAAAGGCCTGGAAAGACTTGTATGAACTGATGTATAGTGAAGTGAGCAGAACCAGGAGAACATTGTGCATAGTGACAGCAATATTGTTTAATGAAGAACTGTGAATCACAACTATTCTCAGCAATATTTAATACTATTTATTATTACTTAATAATAATATTATCAGCAATATTCCAAAACAATCCCAAAGGACTAATGATGATGCATACTATCATTTTTATATTCGTTTTCTTTTTTTGGGAGGGGGGAGGGTGAGGCAATTGGGATTAAGTGACTTGCCCAGGGTCACACAGCTAGTAAGTGTTAAGTGTCTGAGGCCAAATTTGAACTCAGGTCCTCTTGAATCCAGGGCCGGTGTTCTATCCACTGTGCCACCTAGTGCCCCATATTCATTTTCTTGTACAAAATGATTAATATGGAAATGTTTTACATAATTACATATGTATAACCTATATCTGTTTACTGTCTGAGGGACAAGGAAGGGAAGGGAGGGAAGGAGGGATAGAATTTAGAACTCAAAACTTTAAATAAAAAAAATGTTTATTTTTTTAAAATAAATGAGAAAACTGAGACCCAGAGAGAAATTATTTTTCCAAATGTCACATTGGGAGAAAGACGAAAGGTCACTGAATTTAATAGAGTAAGATCCTATGACTTTGTAGATTGATGTGAGAAAATTTAGATCAATTTAGGGAACATCCATTTTGAAGCTAGTCCTCTAAGATATATCATGTTATAAATTGTTCCATTCTAAGTCTCCCTCAAAGCAATCTATTATCTTCTCATGCACACTTTTAGCTGCCAGGCTTATCCCCATTATTTATCCACCTCTCTGTGGTAGGAGAAGCACCTTTCTTTATGTAGGATGGGCTGGTCCTTTAAGGATTTGGTTTCCTTGCCTCCCAAAGCATAAAAGGCCCGGTCTATGGGGAGTAGTCAGAGGTTTTGTCAGAATTCACCTTTTAGCCCTTGCCTGCCTGGATGTCTGTTGTCATGGTGAATCCAGAGGCATAAGGGAGTAGTATTTTATTTGAATTCAACTACCATTATCCTTTTAAATCTTATTATTAGTAGCACTGATTTAATTGCATTTTATAATCTTCTTGTTATTCAGGTGTTTCAGCGTGTCCAACTCTTCGCTGACCCCATTTGGGGTTTTCTTGGCAAAGATACTGGAGTGGGTTTGCCATTTCCTTCTGCAACTCATTTTATAGATGAGGAAACTGAAGCAAACAGGGTTAAGTGATTTGCCCAGGGCCACATAGCTAGTAAGTATATGAGGCTATATTTGAATTAGGTCTTCTTGACTCCAGACCTGGCTCTGTGTCCACTACACCACTTAACTGCCCATTTTGTAATCTATTAGTGTCTAATTCCATTGTGATCCCAGCAGGAATCGCTGGACTGGCTTGAACTGGGTCTGGCCAAGAATATTTTCCATTCACCATTGTTTTTTCCCTTTTCACCATAATTCCCCTCCCATTCTTTATAACTAAAATTTCCTATGAGGTTCCTTCTTGGTACCACATTCACTTTCTCTGTTTCTTCCCTGAACTCCACATGGCTTTTGCCAGGTTATCTTCCACATACCCCTGGCTATCTATGTACATATCTGTTAGAGTATGTCTTTGGAAATGTGGAACCTAGTTTGAGTGAATAACAGAGAGCCCCAAACTTTTGTACCTGTTAGTTCCAGGTATGAGCAGTAGCAAAAATAAAATGGGTCATGTGAGGAAGGGTCAAGATGGGGTGTGGAAAGCAATGCAGCACATAGAGTGGAGGCCATAGTCAGAGAAGCCAGTTGCTTCCATCACAATCCATCCAAAAGGCAAAGACAAGGGCAGGATCCAGAAGTTAAGCCAAAGCAGAAGGAAGAGGCAAAGTATGGAGACTGAGTAGGTGAGCCAGGATCAGTGTACAGAGAACCACACTGGGAAGGAGAACACAGACTGAATCAGAGTCTGAATATAAAATCAGGGAATGTGGAATGATTAGAGCCCAGACAGACGAGAAATAGTATCTCAGGAACAGATAGAAGGAAGTGGGTCCACACAACCATACCAATGAACTATAAATGTTCATGTTTATCTTTCGGGGGCAGCTAGGTGGCTCAGTGCATAAAGCACTGGCCTTGGATTCAGGAGGACCTGAGTTCAAATCCAGCCTCAGACACTTAACTAGCTGTGTGACCCTGGGCAAGTCACTTAACCCTCATTGCCCTGCAAAAACAAAAACAAAAACAAAAAAACCAACCCCCCCCCAAAAGAAATAAAAAAGAAATGTTCATCTTTGAGTAGAAACTGTCTGCCCTCCATTGTGATTTTAATTACCTTTTTTGGAAGGGGTTAAGGACAAGTAGATAAGAGCTATCCCTCTGAGAGAAGCTGGGATTCTTAGGGTTATAGTAGTAAACGACTGTCAGATAGGCAGAGGACTAGTTCCTCTGCCAGGTTCTAATATTGTTATTTGTTCTCCATTGTCAAAGAGGACCAATGAGATCAGGAGGGTGATGCCTGGGCTTGCAAGTAGATTGGATTGAAGTGAGGCAGAGCTGTGCAAAGTCATCAGCCTCCCTCCTCCAGAGTCATCCAAGTCCAGTGGCAAGACATAAGTCAGGATGACTGGAGATGGCCCTGGATGCAGTGGGAGACCTTGGCCTTGTTAAGCTAAGGTCTTTTCCAGGTCTCAGTTTGTCTGAGGCAATGCCCATTCGGTGATTAAAGACCAGCTAAGAATTGAAGTTAAAAAAATGCCCTAGTTTGACTTCCCAAAAGAATCAATCTTGAAGGGGAAGACCCTCAGAGTTTCTGGTCAGAACAGAAACAAAACCCAAATAACGAGCAAGTGAGGCTTAGGTTTGGATCCCATTATTGACCGATCAGTAATAGGGGAATGGACCACATGGTCTCTAAGACCCTCTCCAGCTCTAAATTTATTATCTAATGATCCCTTCCAGGTCACCACAGGTCTTGTAAATAGACTGTTGAAGTGTCCTAAAGACCCAGAAGTCACCAGAGTGTCACCACTATTGTACTGAGACCTTTTTTCTGAACTTTCTTTTCTCCTTTTTAATTCTTATTTAAAGGATGGCTCTCTGAGAGGGAAGAGACAGAGGAATACAGTGGGAAATGTAAGTCATATGAAAAACAAACAATATCAATGAAAATTATCTTTTTAAAAAGCACTATGTAAATGTCAACTAAAGGTTCAGGCCTAGATGCCTTTCAACCTGACAATGCTTTCCTGGTCAGTTCAGCCAAATGGACTGGCAAGTTTGAATACTACTTTGACTAATTCTAGCTTTATAGAGGTTGCCTGGCCCTGATAGAAACTACAAATTCAAACTATAAATAGTGGCCAGTTCAGCGATCTGATACAGATTTTATACATGGTGCCAACACCTCTTACATCTTGACCTAAGTGTTAATGGCTTGAGCAATGTGACCCATTTCTAAGGAGCTTTGCCAAGGAGAGGTCATGGGGAAAGTCACATTCTTGATGATGTTTCTTTTAATCCATGTGACTAACATAATCTTTGAACAACTGTTGGAGAAGCCAGGCTTAACCCCCAGGAAATCATAGAATCACAACTTGACTTGGGTCTCAATTCCTCTGTACTATCAGGAATTCCAAGTTAGTCTGAAGAAGCACTAAGAAAACTTTCCTACATGGTAGGAGATGGAAAGGATTTATAGACTAGTAAGGGTGTGATTGGAGCAGCTAGGAAGCACAATGGATAGAGCACTGGCCTTGGAATCAGAAAGACTCATCTTTATGAATTCAAATCTGGCCTCAGATACTTATTAGCTATGTGACCCTGGGCAAGTCACTTAACCCTTCTTGCCTCAGTTCCTTATCTGTAAAATGAGCTAGAGAAGGAAATGGCAAACTACTCTAGTAGCTTTGCCAAGAAAACCCCAAATGGGGTCATGAAGAGTCAGACACGACTGAAAGGACTCAACAACAACAAAAAGGTTGTTATTAGAGATAATAAAGACAGAAGGGCAGCCCTTATCCCAGGACTGGACTTGGAACACCAGGTCTTATGGTGTGCCTTGTTAGAAGAGGAATATAAAATTAGAAGTAGTTTCAATAGGACAAAGTTATTTCCTCATAGTTTGGCCCAATATAAAACAGAGTCATCAGCTGATGTAAGTGGAAAGCACCAGATCTGGAGTCCAAAGACCTGGTTCAAGTCCTACGTCTGATGCCATAGTCTGGGCAAATCACTTAACCTCCTTGGGCATCAGTTTATAAATCTATCAAAAGGCAGGGTTGAGGGGCAGCTAGATGGTGCAGTGGATAGAGCACCGGCCCTGGATTCAGGAGTACCTGAGTTCAAATCCGACCTCAGACACTTAACACTTACTAGCTGTGTGACCCTGGGCAAGTCACTTAACCCCAATTGCCTCACACAAAAAAAGGCAGGGTTGAACTAGATGGCCTCTGAGGTCTCTTCTCACTCTACATTTAAAATCCTATGACCTTCAGCCATGAATATATCATCAGTCAATAAGAATTAAGTGCCTAGTTTGTTCTAGGCACTGCACTAAGCACTGTTGTTGTTCAGTTGTTCAGTCATGTCTGACTCTTCATGACCCCATGGACCATAGCACAGCAGGACCTTCTAGCCTCCACTATGTCCCAAAGTCCATCCAAGCTCATGTCTGTTGCTTCCATGACACTATCTCATCCTCTGCCATCTCCTTCTCCTTTTGCTTTCAATCTTTCCCAACATCAGGGTCTTTTTCAATGAGTCCTGTCTTCTCATCATGTGGCCAAAGTTTTGAAGTTTCAGCTTCAATATTTGACCTTCTGATGAATAGCCTGAATTAATTTCTTTTAATATTGACTGATTTGACCTCCTTGCTGTCCAAGGGACTCCCAAGTTTTCTCTATCACCACGATTCAAAGGCATTGATTCTGCAGCACTCAGCTTTCCTTGTCGTCTAACTTTCACAGCTATAGATTGCTAGTGGATAAATCATAGCTTTGATCATATGGACCTTTATTAGCAAGGTGATATCTTTGCTTTTTAGTATGCTGTCCAGATTTTCCATAGCTTTCTTTCTAAGGAGCAAGAGGTTTTCTTTTTTTTTTTAATTTCATGGGTGCAGTCACTATCTGCAGTGATTTTTGAGCCCAAGAATATAAAATGATGGGACCAGTTACCATGATCTTAGGTTTTGTTTTGTTTTTATGTTAATCTTCAGCCTCTCTCACCCTCATTAAAAGACCTAATTTCAGGGGCAGGTAGGTGGCACAGTGGATAAAGCACTGGCCCTGGATTCAGGAGGACCTGAGTTCAAATTTGACTCCAGACACTTGACACTTACTAGCTGTGTGACCCTGGGCAAGTCACTTAACCCTCATTTCCCTGGGAAAAAAAAAAGACCTAATTTCTCTTCACTTTCTGCTATCAGGGTAGTATTGTCTGCATATCTGAGATTGTTTTTATTTATTTTTTATTTATTTTTGTTTTTTTTTGTTTTTGTTTTTGCAGGGCAATGAGGGTTAAGTGACTTGCCCAGGGTCACACAGCTAGTAAGTGTGTGTTAAGTGTCTGAGGCTGGATTTGAACTCAGGTACTCCTGACTCCAGGGCCAGTGCTCTATCCACTGCGCCACCTAGCTGCCCCCTGAGATTGTTGATATTTCTACCAACAACCATAGTTCTGACTTTTGAGTCATTCAGCCTGGTGTTTCGCATGATGTACTCTGCATATAAATTAAATAAATAAGGTGACAATATAGAGCCTTGTCATACTCCTTTTCCAATCATAAACCAATCAGTTGTTCCATGTTTAGCTTCTTAGCCTGATAAAGATTCCTCAGAAGTCAAGTAAGATGATCTGATACTCCCATCTTTTTGAGGACTTGCCACATTTTGTTGTGATCCACACAGTCAAAGACTTTAGTGTAGTCAATGAAGCAGAAGTAGATTTTTTTTCTGGAACTTCCTTGCTTTCTCCATAATCCAGTAAATGTTGGCAATTTGGCCTCTAGTTCCTCTGCCTCTTTGAAAATCAGGCTTCTCTTCTGGAAATTTTCAGTTCACATATTGCTGAAGCTGAGCTTGCAAAATCTCTCTCTCTCTCTCTCTCTCTCTCTCTCTCTCTCTCTCTCTCTCTCTCTCTCTTTGAGCTTGCAGAATCTTAAGCATAACTTTGCTGGCATGTGAAATGAGCACAATTGTTCAGTAATTTGAACATTCCCTAGCATTGTCCTTCTTTAGGACTGGGATATAAACTGATTTTTTCCAATCCAGTGGCCATTGTTGAGTTTTCCAAATTTTCTGGCATATTGAGTGAAGCACTTTAACAGCATCAACTTTTGGGATTTTGAACAGCTCAGCTGGGATTCTATCAACCCCACTACTCTTATTATTAGCAATGCTAAGCCCTAGAGACACAGAAAGAGGCAAAAGATGGTCCCTGCCTTTGAGGAGCTGACAATCTAATGGAAGAGACAACAAGCAAATAAATAAATAAATACTGTACAAGCAAGCTATATACAAGAAAAATAGGAAATAATTAACAGAAGGAAGGCACTGGAATTAAAAGGGGTTGGGAAAGGCTTCCTGCAGAAGATAGGATTTTAGTTGGGACTTGAAACAAGAAAAGTCAGGAGGCAGAAATGAAGAGGAAGAGCATTCAGATGTGGGGTACAGCCAGAAAAATACCTGGAGTTTGGAGATGGGGTGTCCTGTTCAAGGATCAGCCAGTAGGCCAGTGTCACTGGATCAAAGAGTACTTGATGGGGAGTAAGTGTAAGGAGAATTGAAAGGTAGGAAGGGGCTAGGTAATAAAGAGCTTTTGACACCAAACAGAAGACTTTATATTTGATACTGGAAGTGACAGGAAGCCATGGGAGTTTATTAAGCCAGGTAGGGCAGGGAGTGGAGTGTGTCATAGTCCGATTTGCATTTTTTATTTTTGTAAAGGTGGGCAGAGGTCCAACACAGGTGTGCAAAATTGCATATAACATCCCATTTTTTCAAGATGTTGGTTGGTTTTGCTGATTTTTTTTGTCTTAAAAAAACTCTGTTCTAAGAGATGGCCAAGGGTGAAGGAGAGGAGAGAAATTTAGGCAATGTCAAAACAACAGATACTAATAAGAATCTATTTTTTAAAAAGAAAGTAATTTGGTAAACTAATTCATGTTAAGGGATAGCCAAGATCTGAGCCCTGCAGAAATGGAAATGAGAAAGAGAGAAGGTAAGAGGTTGGGAGCAGAGGAGGCTTTGACCAAGGCATGGCTACTGTGCCCATGACTGCTGGAGCAAGAGTATTTAAGAAAGCACTGAATAAGATCCTTTCTTGTATCTTTGGATAACATGGACTATATCCATTCTACATTTTTCAGAGGGACTATGTGTGAAGACAGAGCAAGGGGCAGGGGGAAAGGAAGAGCCTGGCAAGAGCTTAGGTTGAGGATTGTCAGTCCTGGGTTCTTTGTCCTTTATGGGTGCATGCCTCAAGTGGGAATTTATATGCTCGGCAAATTGCCTTCCCCTTGGGAAAGCGTCTGAGGGAGTTGTGGTTTTCATCTTGGTGCTGTGGTAGGTAGCTAGGCTGTCCATTATTTTGTATAAGGTAAGGGAAAGATGCAAATGTTCTACCCACCCTGCCTCCCTGAACAGGGCAGGGGGTGGGGGCTGCCACCCTGACTGGGAAGCAGCCATGAGGTGTATAAGGATAGGGCAGCTAGGTGGGGCATTGGATAAAGCACCGGACCTGGATTCAGGAGGATCTGAGTTCAAATCTGCCCTCAGACGCTTGACCCTTACTAGCTGTGTGACCCTGGGCAAGTCACTTAACCCTCATTTCCCTGCAAAAAAAAAAAAAAAAAGAGGTGTATAAGGAGAGGGGCAACTTTCTGTTGACAGCAGCAGATGGATGGGGGACAAGAGACTTGTCTGTAAGGGATTCCAAGAGTTTAACACAACCAGGGGTTAATCAGTTTTCTTAGAAGAGAAAAATATTTGTCCATTAAACCAGTAGAAAGGTCAGTTGAACCAGTAAATAGCAGTTGAGAAGGGCTTAAGCTAAAACCTGCCCAGTTGTAAAGTTATGGGTCAACAACAGGAAATAATGGAAAATAGGATCAGAGACCAGGAACTCTGGAGTTCCAGCAGTCTTTGGACTATATTTTCCTTGACTTCTGGCTGCTTGTGGGGCCCTTTGGAGCTGCTGGGTGTGGTATTAGCTGTGCTCCATCCCTCGCATCCTCCCATCTCTTGATGATCCACAGCTGCTAACACAGACACCAGTGGATGGTACCTATGGCTAGTTAAAGCTGAGAACAAACTCTTTGAGCCATTCCTCTATCTAAGGACATGCCTGCAGGTCCTAGGAGTTTGATACACAGGACAGGTACTGTCAAAAGGGCAGTGGAGGGGGGCAGCTAGGTGGCGCAGTGGATAAAGCACAGGTCCTGGAGTCAGGAGTACCTGGGTTCAAATCTGGCCTCAGACACTTAACACTTACTAGCTGTGTGACCCTGGGCAAGTTACTTAACCCCAATTGCCTCACTTAAAAAAAAAAAAAAAGGGCAGTGGAGGAAAGGATAGGATCAGGATAATTTCCAGGAAGAAAAGGGCTAAGGGAACCTCTACAGTGGGAAAATAGACGGTTAGGTGGTATAGTGGATAGAGTACAGAACCTGGAGTCAGAAAGACCTCAGTTCAAGTCCTTTCTCATACACTTACTGAGTTTGGGATTCTGAGCAAATCATTCATCCTGTCTACTTAAGTTTCTCTAAAATGGGGGTGACAATAGCACCTATCTACTAGGGTCTGAGGATGAAATGAGAGAATATTTGTGAAAGACTGCCCTTTACCATGCTGTATAAATCCTGGTTATTATTTCAAGATAAATTATGTCTAAGGGCCCCTAGATCACTCAGTGGACAGAGTGCCAGGCTTAGAGTCAGGAAGACTCCTCTCCCCTAGTTCAAATCTGGCCTCAGACATTTACTACCTTTATGACCCTTGGCAAGTCCTTTAACTTTGTTTGCCTCAGTTTCCTCATCTGTAAAATGAACTGGAGAAGCAAATGGCAAAACATTCCAGTATCTTTGCTGAGAAAATCCCAAAAGGGGTCATGAAGGGTCAGGCATGACTGAAAAATGACTGAATAACAGCAAAAAAACCCCAGACACTTTTTAGGCAAAACATGACCATATTAGTCATTTTGTACAAGAAAACTTGAATAAAAGAAAAAATTAAAGAAAGTGAAAAATAGCATGCTTCAGTCTGTGTTCAATCAATATAAGTTTTTTCTTTGGAGGTGGATAGTATGCTTCATCATTAATCCTTTGGGATTGTCTTGGATCATTGTATTGCTGAGAAGAGTTAAGTCATTCACAGTTATTTATCAAACAATATTGCTGTCTCTGTGCACAATGTTCTCTTGGTTTGCTCACTTCAGTATACATTAGTTCATGTGTCTTTCCAGGCCTTTCTGAAATCTTCCTGCTTGTCATTTCTTATAGCATAATAGTATTCCATCACCATCATATACCATCCCCAAGTGATGGGCATTCCTTTGATTTCAAATTATTAGCCACCACGAAAAGACTAAATATTTTTGTTCAAATAGGTCTTTTTCTCTTTTGGGGGGATGTCTTTGGGATATAAACCTCGCAGTGGTATTGCTGGATGAAAGGGTATATACACAGTTCTATAGCCCTTTGGGCAAAGTTCCAAATTGTTCTCCAGCATGGTTTGATCTTTTTACAACTCCACCAACAGTGGATTAGGGTCCCAGTTTTCCCACATTCCCTGCAATATCCAACATTTTCCTTTTTTGTTATATTTGCCACTCTGATAGGTGTGAGGTGATACCTCAAAGTTGTTTTAATTTGCATTTCTCTGATCAATAGTGATCTAGAACATTTTAAAAAAGACATTTTAAAGCCAATCAAATTATATCATTTATCAACAAATTATATCATTTAAAAATACATTTTGAGGGGCAGTTAGGTGGCACAGTGGATAGAGCACTGGCCCTGGATTCAGGAGGACCTGAGTTCAAATTTGACCTCAGACACTTAACACTTACTAGCTGTGTGACCCTGGGCAAGTCACTTAATCCCAATTGCCCTGCCCCCCCCCAATACATTTTGGGCATGCTCTTTTGTTGTTTTTTTGTGGGGTTTTTTTTGTTTTTTTTTTTTGGTGAGGCAATTGGGGTTAAGTGACTTGCCCAGGGTCACACAGCAAGTAAGTGTCTGAAGCTGGATTTGAACTCAGGTCCTTTTGAATCCAGGGCTGGCGCTTTTATCCACTGTGCCACCTAGCTGCCCCCGTGCTTTTGTTTTTATATCTCTTCAATTCTCCCTGTATTCCTCCCCCTGACATCCTGGCCATCTCTTATAACAAAGAATTTAAAAAAGAAAAAGACATAGAAGAGGAAAACCCCCCAGCAAAACTGATGAATACACTGAACAACATTTTACATTATATTCAATGTTCCACCCACTTTGGACTCCTTTGCAAGGGGATGGGGGGAGCTGTCTTCTCATATCTCCTTTGGAACAACTATGTCATTCTTAAATCTTTCATAGGTTTGGAAATTTGAGAACAATCCTATGGTGACTAATGATTTCCTCTAGTCTAGGCATGACACCTATAATTCCTAAACATGATGCCACCAGCAGGGCAGTGTTACCTGTTATTGGGTCATACAGCTGGGAGAGGCAATTTAGTTCAATCCACCCCATTTTGCAGATAAGGAATCTGAGGCTAGGGAATTAAGTGACTTACCAAAGCTTTACACAGGGAATAAGGGTTGGGTGGAGGATTTGAAGCCCAGTGCTGGGAACCCCAAGCTAGTACTTCCACTATACCATTTCAGAGCACAGGTCCAGAGGCCAGGCTCCTCTCAGGCATAAATAACTAAGGAAAAGTATAGAACTTTGGCAATCAACCTTTTTTTTTAAATTTAAAAATAGAACTCCATTATAAATTATTAATGAATTCCTAGCTACTACCCTAACCAAAGGTAACACTATGTTTGTCCTATAAACTTCACTTCTAGATAATATAGAAGCAGTGTGGTCCAGTGGGAGGTGCACTGCTCTGCATGTCAGGAGGCCTGGTTTCTAGTTCTGACTCAGTCATGTACTGACTGGGAAGTCACTGAAACACCCTGAACCTTAGTTTACTAATATATACTTATACTTATACTTAGTTTACTAATATATATAAAAAATGAGTATAATCACCCAAGACCTGCCTACACCAAAAAGTTGTTGTAAAGCTCGTTTGAGGTACTTGAAAGGGCTTTGTAAAGTCATAAAGTATCATATGGATGAAAAGGTTTTTCTGAACCTTTTGTTTGTTTGTTTGTTTTTGGGTTTTTTTTTAGTGAGGCAATTGGGGTTAAGTGACTTGCCCAGGGTCACACAGCTAGTAAGCATTAAGTGTCTGAGGCCAGATTTGAACTCAGGTACTCCTGACTCCAGGGCCGGTGTTCTATCCACTGCGCCACCTAGCTGCCCCTGGAGTTTTCTTGGTAAAAATACTGGAGTGGTTTGTCATTTCCTTCTTTGGCTCATTTTACAGATGAGGCAACTGAGGCAAACAGGGTTAATCGACTTGCTCAAGGTCACACAGCTAGTAAGTGTCTGAGCCCAGATCTGAGCTCAGGAAGATGAGTCTTCCCAGCAAGCTGGCCTCTATTCACTGTGCCACCTAGCAAATTATAGGCTCTTAATAAATGCTTGTTCTCCACTCACCCCTTCCCCTAACTTTGGGACCCTGAGTAAGTTATTTAATTTTTCTGGGCCTCCAGTTTCCTAATCTGTAAAATAATAATAATTAGGGGCAGCTAGGTGGCACAGTGGATAGAGCAGCAGCCCTGGAGTCAGGAGGACCTGAGTTCAAATCCAGCCTCAGACACTTAACACTTACTAGCTGTGTGACCCTAGGCAAGTCACTTAACCCCAATTGCCTCACCAAAAATAATAATAATAATAATAATAATTAGCATTTACACAGTGTTTTAAGGTTTACAAAACCCTTTACATATGTTAACTCATTTGATCTTCACAATGACTCTGAGAGGTACATGGTATTATTATTATTCTCATTTTATAGATGAGGAAGCTGAGGCACAGAGAGGTAATGTTGTCTAGGGCCATACAGTTAGGGCAGGGTTCAAGTTCTGGTTTTCTTGACTCCAAGCACTGTGTTCTATCTCCTGTGCTGTCTACTTGGGCTCAATGATCTCTAAGGTTCCTTCAGTCAGTTAAGCTTTTTTTTTTTTTTTTTAGTGAAGCAGTTGGGGGTTAAGTGACTTGTCCAGGGTCACACAGCTAGTAAGTGTTAAGTGTCTGAGGCTGGATTTGAACTCAGGTACTCCTGACTCCAGGGCCAGTGCTCTATCCACTGCGCCACCTAACTGCCCCAGTTAAGCATTTTTAAAGTACCTACTCATAGTACAAGGCACCATATCCAAGCATTGGAGATACAAAAAAGTCCCCTCCAGGGTCTCAAAGTCTAATAAGGGCTGGTAGGGAACCCACGGCATGAAAACATCCGAATACAATTATATGGTCCAACCTGGGACTGAGTAAGATTCTTTTTTACCTTAAAGCTGACAAGTGGTCATCTAGTCTTTATTTTTTGTTGTTGTTGTTGATCCATGAGGTGATGTCATGACTTGTAAATGAATTGGATTTAAGTGAGGGAGGGCTGTGCAAAGTCGCCAGCCTCACTTGCTCCTCCAAAGTCATCTGGGTACAGTGGAAAGATATACATCAAGATGACTGGCCCCAAATGTTTTCCTTTCTTTCTTTCTTTCTTTCTTTCTTTCTTTCTTTCTTTCTTTCTTTCTTTCTTTCTTTCTTTCTTTCTTTCTTTCTTTCTTTCTTTCTTTCTTTCTTTCTTTCAGGGCAAATTAGTGACTTGCCCAGGATCACACAGCTAGTAAGTGTCAAGTGTCTCAGGTCAGATTTGAACTCAGGTTCTCCTGAATCCAGGGTTGGTACTTTATCCACTGTACCACCTAGCTGCTCCCTAGCCCCAAATGTTTAAGGCAATCAGGTTAAGTCATTTGCCCAGGGTCACACAGCTAGTAAGTGTTAAGTATCTGAGGCAGGATTTGAACTCCGGTCCTCCTGACTCCAGGACCAGTGCTCTATCCAGTGCGACACCTAGCTGCATCTATCTATCTATCTATCTATCTATCTATCTATCTATCTATCTATCTATCTATCTATCTATCTATCTATCTATCTATCTATCTATCTATCCTTCAGCTTGGAGTTCAGGTGAAGAGGAACTCCCTACCTCTGGAGGCAGTCCATTTGCCTTTTGGACAGCTCTACTGGTCACAAACTCACTCCCTCCATTAAGCCAAAATTAAGCTCTTTGAAACTTCCACCCAAACACACTTAGGACATGGGGGGAAACAATACTATTTGGCAGCTTTCACAATTTTCCCTGGGGCTGCCCCCCACCTTGTTCAGTCTTGCACACGATGGAGCTACGACCCATGGGAATGATGTAAAATATTGAGGGGTTTTCACCAGCACAATAAGCTATCAGATTGTGAGTGTAGACCCAGCCTGAGGTAGAGATTTCAAAACCCCAACTTCCTCCTCTCTGGGGTTCAAGCAAAGAGAGAGAGAGAGAGAGAGAGAGAGAGAGAGAGAGAGAGAGAACTCACAAAACACACTGCAGAGGGAAGTTCACTAATGTGGGGTGATTTTTTAAAAATAACATTTCATCGGTAGAGGGAACTCCCTGATGCAATTCCCCCTATAGGTATAGGTCAGCACCTTCTCTGAAATTTATAGTCTTAGAGCAGGAGTTTGTTACCTGGGGTCAGTGATCTTGTGTTTTTAAAATTAAGATACCTGAGGGGGGAGAAAAAATAAAATCAAAAGCAAACAGCAGAGAACAAGAGAATACCTAAAAGGAAGCACAGAAAAGTTGGGTTGCTTTGAAAGCAATGTGTAGGATTTATTACATAGGCTTTCATAAAATGGAAATTTATTGTTTTATATCGAATCCTCCCATGTTCAGCTGTGTACATGGAAATGCTCTTCCCCCCCACCCCCTTTTTTCATTTTGTATTTAAGTTTAAAATGAATTAAAATTTTTAAAAAATAAAATGAAGATAGCTATATTTCAGCATGATCGGAATCTTTTGTAATCCTGTGTATTTTATTTTATACATTTAAAACCACTCTCCGGAGATGGATTCTGTAGGCAAAGGTTAAGAGTCCCTGTCTCAGGGAGCTGTCTGAGTCTCTGGGAAGGTCTGTGTTAAGTACCCATCACGGGTGGGACTCAGAACCTTGGGTTTCCTCCCCCTGAGGCCATCTTTCTATCTACAGCTACACCATGTTGGCGCTGTTATAATTAGATGGTGGGAAAGTATCATGGGTGCAGTGACTTGGCGGCAGAAAATTCCGAGGGGTGTAGGAAGAAGCAGGGAAAGGAGGGAAATATTCTGTATCTGTTGTCTGTGAGTGGGGTGAGTTTGCGGCTGGCCCAGTTTCAGCTGCCCTCGGTGACTTCCCCCGCCTCTGCTGGGCTTGCCAGAACAAAAAGAGGTCAGTACAAAAGTCAGAGATGAGCAAGCAGTAGGGACAGGCTTTGAGGGAAGAAAAAGACAAGAGTCACCTGGAGTTCAGAGAAGTCTGACCACCCAAATGCAATTGGCAATTAGTGTGGACATGCTCGGCCCAGTTTCCAGGGAAATCATAATACCATCTGGTTTGTGGAAAATAAAATCTATAGTGCTTAATGATTTCGTTTCCATAATAACATTAGATGAGCAAACAACAGCTTCGGTTCTGCTTGGGGAAAAAAAGAAGAAAAAAAAAGAAAGAAAGAAAACATCAACCAGCCTAATAGAGTGATGTTTAAATATGAAATTCACCCCCAGATTCACCCCTGGCCTGCTTCCCCCAGATCTGCCTCTCTGATGCGTATTGACATAACAAATGCTCAATCATTAATCTTTTAATATTATGCTCAGGGGCTTCTTGGTTACATCGACCACATGATGTTTGTGTCTGTGTTCCATCTAAGACCTGGCCCGCCACACATGGCCGATTTCTTTGGACAGCAGTTTAGGGCCAGAGAATAGTACTTTCGTATGTTTTCTCTTTTTTCCATGCTAATGGTAAAACTAGACCAAACACTAAAATTTTCAAAGATGGTCCCTTACTTAAAATCATTCAGAGTGTAATCTGGCAACATATTTTCTCCCTTCTGGGTTGTCAGGTTATATCTAATATTTTAGATCCAAGATTTAAAGACCTAAATGAGTATGGATTGTATGGATTAAGTAGAATACTGTTGTGGTGTCTTAGCTAAGGTAATGACTCTTTTTTTTTTTTTTTTGCAGGGCAATGGGGGTTAAGTGACTTGCCCAGGGTCACACAGCTAGTAAGTGTCAAGTGTCTGAGGCCATATTTGAACTCAGGTCCTCCTGAATCCAGGGCCGGTGCTTTATCTACTGCGCCACCTAGCCACCCCGGTAATGACTCTTAAGTATGTTTTACGTGTTAAAGAAAATAAAGGAGCTATGTTATTTCTGTCTGCTAATCAGTTTCATCATTGGACAGCTCAAGAAAAATTTTCTTAGATGGCAAAACCCTCTCCTCCAGATTTTTTTAAAAAATAAAGTTATGGGGATTTAAACTATTTTGGGCTTTTTGCTGATATTACTTTGGGGACTTTAATGCAAACTTTTTTTTAGGGTTGGATTTTATTTTATTTTATTATTTTTGCAGGGCAATGAAGGTTAAGTGACTTGCCCAGGGTCACACAGCTAGTAAGTGTCAAGTGTCTGAGGCCGGATTTGAACTCAGGTCCTCCTGAATCCAGGGCTGGTGCTTTATCCACTGCGCCACTTAGCTGCCCCACACCATTTGTTTCAAAATAGATAGTCTCGGGGGCAACTAGGTGTCACAGTGGATAAAGCACCGGCCCTGGATTCAGGAGGACCTGAGTTCAAATCCGGCCTCAGACACTTGACACTTACTAGCTGTGTGACCCTGGGCAAGTCACTTAACCTTCATTGCCCTGCAAAACAAAAACAAAACAAAACAACCAAATGGTGAATAATACTAAAATTCTGGTCCTAAAATTCTCCTCAGAAAAACCCAAAGATCACACAGTATACTATGAAATATGAACCTAACACAGACATGGGTGAGAGCCGACCTAAGAATTCATGAGATATTACTGTGTTTCTCTACCATGGAAAAAGAGTAATCGAATTTTAGAGCAAGATCAGATCTTAGCTATCATTTAGTCCAACAACTCATTTGTTCTCATTTATCTCAAGATTCCTACTCACTAAAGCTAATCTGTAGTTCAAACCTTCCACTTTTTACAAAATAGCTTTGTTGTTCCTTCCTCTGCTCCCACAGTTACAATCCTAATCAGATATTGGCAAACTAATCTCCACATTAACCCAAATGACTAGCCATGATCTGAAATGATCCATTTCAAGTGTTAACCAGATAATATTACCATTACCCAGCTAAATATAGAACTGCTGACTTCCCCAACATCAGAAATAGCCAACAAATGTTGCTATAGCTAAGATTAGCTGGCTGATGTTAGCCACAATTCCAATTTTATCTACAATGTTTATGTCATCATCATCACCACCAAAAAAAAATTATGTGCCTGTTGTACGGAGCCTTGTGACAGTTATTATAGAAAGCACAGTGAATAAATATAGGTCACAAAATGTTAAAACCAAAAGGGACTTTAGAGATCATGTCTCATGGCCTCTACGAGCCTATAATTTAAGAGGTGATAATATTACATACTTCCACTGAAGTTCTACTCTAGTGCTTTATAATGGCATGGAAGTTATGCCCACAAAACAGCCTAGCAGATCTTAACAAGCTTCAAAACCTTGGGCCCATCAAAAGCCTTTGAGGGGGCAGCTAGGTGGCGCAGTGGATGGAGCACAGGTCCTGAATTCAGGAGGATCTGAGTTCAAATGCAGCCTCAGACACTTGACACTTACTAGCTGTGTGACCCTGGGCAAGTCACTTAACCCCAATTGCCTTACTAAAAAAAAAAAAAAAAAAGCCTTTGAGTATGGATTCTTCATGGGATGATGAACCCAACTCAATTCAGAATAGCTCATCACCAGAAACTCTGCTGTCAGATGAAGGAATTCTTGAAATTCAGCAAGGTTTGTGATCTTCATTAGAGGGAAGAGTAACTATGTTAATTAAATCATATCTCCTTTGGTGCTTTGAAGTATGATGCTGCCTAATGTATTGTATAGGTTGTGACTAATGTTATTTAAACTGACCTCATTGTAGCATCATAAACTTAGAGCTAGAAGGAACCTTAGAGATCATCTAGTCCATCCCCCTCATTTTACAGATGGGGAAACTGAGTCCAGATAGGTTAAATAACTTACCCAATGTCACAAAGGTAGTAAGGGACAGGGCAAAGATTTGAACCTAGGTCCTCTGACTCCAAATCTAGAGATATCTTCATTGTATATACTGCCTCTCAATCCTAATATTAATTAAGAGAGTTAAGGAGTAGGGCAGCTAGATGGCGCAGTGGATAAAGCACCGGCCCTGGAATCAGGAGGACCTGAGTTCAAATCCGAGCTCAGACACTTAACACTTACTAGCTGTGTGACCCTGGGCAAGTCACTTAACCCCAATTGCCCTGCAAAAAAAAAAAAAAAAAAAAAAAGAGAGAGAGAGAGTTAAGGAGTGAACAAATGAGGGAATCGGATTTTGTCTAACCCATAACTGAACTGAAATTTAAACTTAAATGCTTTTTAATTCCAAGTTACTAACTACATGATGGACCCAAGCCAATACTGGCGGCTGATGTAAAGATTAGTTGGCTAAATGTTAATGGTAGGTATACTTCAAACTTTCACTGTAACGTACAGTGGTTTCTCAATTAACTAGTTTTTGGGGAATGAATCTACTTGGGTAATAAAATCAGCCATGTTCGGTCCTAAAAGCAATCATCACAAACCATTCAAAGTAGCACTGATGTCTACCATACTACTTTGGCAATTTACTAAAGTGTACACATAGACAGCTACACAAAATTACCTCCGTTCACAGATCCTAGTTGTCTAATACAGTTGGAGATAAACAGGTCAATCCCAAGGCAACTGTGAAGCTAGCAAAGTTTGTCTTTAACCATTAGAATGGCAAAGAGGGGAGAACAGCCACTGAAGGTGAGAGCCCTAAGGAATGCGTCAGTCTTCTTTAGTGTGCAAGGTTGACTGCCCACAGAAGAAGGGAGAAGTAGGAATTTCTCACTGATGTTTATAATCAGTCCTCAAAATACTACTTCTGTAGACTCCTATTCCATTGGATGAGGAAGAGAGTAGATAGGTTGGCCTTTGCTTTCATAGAGCAATATGGCTCAAGTGTGCTCTTGAGTGTCTTTGCTGGTGTGTTTGGGAGTATGTACCTAAATTTCTGTACAATATGTATTCCACTGGGGGCTTTTCTGTGCCAGATTGTGCTGCCAAGACACCTGTGGTCTAAGGCAGTGAAGTCAAACCCAATAGAAACAAGAGCCACTAAATCATTTATAAGGATCCCTGTAGACAACATATTGACCTAGAAAACCACATGTTAACATTATCCATGTTTTATTGTGTTTTTATTTATTTTGTTAAATATTTCCCAATTGTATTTTGATCTGGTTTGGGTTGAACTGGGGAGTGTTGTGGACTGTATATGCATGTTTGACACCTCTGGTTTAAGGTAGAAAAAAATAAACACAAAAGAGATTGGAAGAGATGAATCGGTGCCAAGAGGTTAGCAAGAGCTGCATCCTCCTAAGCCATTTCCCCTTCCCTAGGCTGTGTCAATGTCAGAAGGGACAAGACCCCTGACATTGGTATCCTTGGGCTCCTCTTTCCATACCCCCACTAGTGGAGACCCCTTTCTACGATTCATATTCCTAGTGCCTTCTCACTCTCTAGCTCTCTCCCACCTATCATAATAGGAAAGGTTCTGCTACCAGTCACTTTTCTTATCATCAGCATGCCCAGTTTCTACTTTTCATGCCCTTCTCCCCCCACAAGTGGCCTGATCCCCCATCCCCATTCAAGTGTTCAGTTCCTAGCTTCCCTCTAACTCCACCCCCTTCTATCCAAACAGAACTGGCATTGATTCTGACTGTTTGACTGAAGGTAGTGGAGGTTACAAAGACAAACACATTCATATTCAAGTGCAATTCGAGGCTTAAAAAAACCAACTCTGGAATGACAGACTTTATTCATCAAACGATAGTCAACTAGAATTTAAAGACAAGTGAGCAGAAAACTGGGGACCTGAAGGTAAAACAGATAAGTCTTTTATTTATGGTGTCAGGTTGCAGGCCCCAGAAAGTAGAATTACATGCTTCTCCTAAAGCAACATAATGGTGGGTTACTGTTGGGGCCAAATGTTGATGCTAGGTAACTATGGTTGGCCTAGTTAACCCTTTTTATACTTCATATTGCTGGTACCTTTCTACTCTCTCCCACCTATAAAATTTGGAGAGCCTCTGATAGCAGATACTAATACCAATCTTCAACAAACCCTTTTTTTACATTAGACTCTAAGATATAACCTGTGATTAACATCTGGGCTAAATTAGGGGCAGCTAGGTGGCTCAGTGGATAGAGCATCAGCCCTGGATTCAGGAGGACCTGAGTTCAAATCTGGCCTCAGACACTTAACACTTACTAGCTGTGTGACCCTGGGCAAGTCACTTAACCCCAATTGCCTCACTCAAAAAACCCCAAACATCTAGGCTAAATTAGGGATATCCCAGGGCAGGGTTGCTGTGTTCTGTAACTCATTTGCTCTAGGCTTTGGAAATTTGTTTGAGTTTACCACTGCTTCCTCTTGCTTCTCCTCCCTCCTGTCTTATTCTCCTCTGTCTCCTTTGCTGACTCATCATTGCTGTTACACTTTCAAATATACCCTAAAATTCTATCATGAGCTCTCTTCTCTTTTTCTCTCTCCACCCCTTCTCTTGGTGATCTCATTAGTTCCTGTGGGTTCAATTACTATCTCTATATAGACAGATTCCAAATGTGCACTTCCAGCCCTAGTCTCTCTCCTGCACTCTGGTCCCATGTTATAAACTGCCACTGGATATTTCCATCCAGATGTTCCACAGGAAACTCAAACTCAACGTGATGAAAAGAGAACTCATCCTTCTCCCTCAAACTCATCCCTCTTTCAAATTTCTCTACCGCCATCAAGGGCACCACTATCCTCCATGCCACCCAGGTTCCTGACCTCAGTATTATCCTTGATTCCCACTCTTAACTTCACATATCCGATTAGGTACCAAATCTTGGCCTCTTCTTCTGTTTCCACAGCATCTCTTCCATCTGTCTCCTCTCCATTTAGACTGCCACCGCCCTAGGCATTGGGAAAAGCCCAGTGCAAAGGTACAGGCAGGTGATGGAATGTCTTATACAAGGGACATCAAGAAAGTCTGGACCTTAGAATTTGGGAATGAATATAATGTAAAATGAGAAAAAAAGGAGCCGTCCATGCCAAGTTATCCTGAATTACTTTGAGGATGGAGAATCATGAGGACTCAGAGACTGAAGAGAGACCTGTGTCAGGAAAGGCAAACCTTAAAGTGATTGACAAATACTTGTTATTGTTATTAACTATTACTAGTAGCAAGGGTATTGAATCTGGAGTCTGGAGTTGTTGTTCAGTTATTTTCAGTTGTGTCCCACTGGAGTGGTTTGCCATTACCTTCTCAGCTCATTTTACAGATGAGGAAACTGAGGAAAAAGGGGTTAAGTGACTTGCCCAAGGTCACACATATAGTAAAGGTCTGAGGCCAAGTTTGAATTCAGGTCATCCTGACTCTAGGCCCGGTACTCTATCCACTACAACACCTAGCTGGCTGGAGATAGACACCTGTCTGGACACCTTGATTCAAATCCTATCCTTGGTTCTACTTGGTGAGTCACTTATTCTCTCTCCTTTGTGAAATGAAAGCGTTATACTAGGTTATCAAGGTACTTTCCAACTATAAATCCTATGACCTAGAGCCCTTATAAATAAAGCCTAACTGGCTGACTCCCTTTCTCCATTTTCTCTTTTCATCCCTCCCTTCCTTCCTTGCCCTAACATATCTCTGGACCCTTCTCCTCTACCTCTAACCCTTAATCCCTCTCCCTGCCCCCAAGATTCCCAGGTGCTTATTTTATTCTTTGCTACACATCTGACCTTATTTTAGTCCATGTTTATAAATTTTTATAATCCTTTTCCCCCTTACATTGTTTCCTAGAACAAATCTCTATAACCCTTACAATATATCTGCCTCTGGAATTTGAAGTTACTGCTGATAAAGTATGTCACTATCTTCCTTGATAGAAGTTTTGCTAGATGTCTCCTAACTGTCTGGTCATGATGAGGTTGAAACCTTCTCTTGGTAGAAAAAGCCTTCCCTATAATCTAGATGAGAAGTGTAACCAGCATGGGTCGAACGGAGTTTTCCTTAGGGTATCAACAAAGGGAAAAATTTCTGGCAGGAGCATGATCCTTCTCTGTAGCAACCACAGTGCCCTGTACTCCTTCTGGGGTCCTGTGGCTATGGTGCCCCTGTCTCTGATTGATCTTCCCCCTCTGCAACCACCTCAAAGCTGTGGGTCCAATTTATTAGGGCCAATCACCCTCTCTCCTGGCAGGACTTGCCTGTTATACTATTTTGGGGTTTGTTTTTGTTTTTGTTTTTTTGCAGGGCAATGAGAGTTAAGTGACTTGCCCAGGGTCACACAGCTAGTGTCATGTGTCTGAGATTGGATTTGAATGCAGGTCCTCCTGAATGCAGGGCCAGTGCTTTATCCACTGCACCACCTAGCTGCCCCCTATTATACTATGAAACCAAAACTCCTCCAATGAATTTGCTCCAGCTTAAAGGATTCTTAATTACAGCTCTCTCTAGACCAAGGCTTAAATTTTATGTCATAGACCCCTTAGCATTCATTACAAGGACCAGGATTGCTTCTCAGAATGATGTCCCTAAATGCATAAAACATACTACAGAGGATTACAAAAGCAACCAGTTATTGAAATAGCTGTCAAAATGTTTGAAAAAATTCATAGTCCCTCTGAAATCTATACAATAACTCCCTCAATGTCTGTGAACCCTAGGTTAAAACCCCTGATCTAAACAGCTTATACATATAAATCAATGAACACACACTTATCAAGTGCCTACTTTTTGCCAGACACTGTGGGCACCAGATAAAAATATAACAATCCTTATTGTTACTTAAATACTGCATCATCCTCAAAAAATATGTGAACTGAACTGACTAATATTTTTATTAACTGATATTTATTAAGAAGAGAGCTTCCTTAGGGATTCAAGAATTAGTCTTGCGTCTTTCTATGACTCAAATTTCAGGAGAACTGTGATGGTGAGAGCACAAGAATGTGATCTGGAAATCCCCAAAAATGGATACATGTGGTGTTGGAACTCAGCGATAAAGCGTAGTCTGGTTGCTAGGCTACGATGACTTGAGGACCATGAATCTCTTGCGTCTTTAGCCCAAATAAACAGCACTGCTGTGCTAAGCACGCAAAGAAGCTGTCAACACAATATTTTCCCTTAGATCGAAAAACCTACTATTTTAAACCTTTGACAGTGCCCTGTATTCTCTTTCTAACAGGAAATAGCTAAACGGAAACTTTTTTTTTAAACAGACTAATCCATACTCCACGTGAGACACCCAGGGCCAAATGTTCAGATGTCAGGGTGACAGCATTGTACCCAAATGTACTGTGTTGTTATTTATTTCTCATTTTGAGCCCAAAGTAATGGATACAGGATGCAGGCATGGCTGATTTACATCTGCACTTCCCTTTTGGTGATGGGCCACTTGGGAAAGGCCAAACCTTTCATTTCTCCATGAAGGTGAATCTGCCTGTGTAATTGGAAGTTGCATTAAATAAACAGGATGAAGGACTGTTTGAGCTGACAGGCTAATTGAACCATTCTGCTCAAGGAATCTACTTTTGTCAATGCAGGCTTCTCCAAGAGACCCAGATCCTATCCTTAGGCCCAGAGGTATTTTTGTTTGTTTGTTTTTATTTTCCTTTGAAACATTTTTGGGGGGTTGGGGCAATGAGGGTTAAGTGACTTGCCCAGGGTCACCCAGTTAGTAAGTGTCAAGTATCTGAGGCCAGATTTGAACTCAGGTCCTCCTGAGTCCAGGGCTGGTGCTTTATCTGCTATGCCCCCTTAGCTGCCCCCTAGGCCCAGAGTTTTTAAAAGGGAAGAGGAGAAGTAAAAGGGTCAGTATCTTCCCCCTCAGCTCAATATGCCAGGGTATACAGCATAAAACAGGGTATTCAGTGAGGCAGGAGGCAAAGGCTGGTAAGAATCTTCTCCCATTGTCACTGTGAAGCTAGAAGCTCTGAAATGTCATCTTCCATGGATTCTTGCCCTTGGTTTCTAGGCTCTACTCTCATTCCCCATACTTTGGTGCAATGGAAAGAATGCTAGGTTTGGAATCAAGGACCTGGGTTGAAATCCCAGCTCTGCCGCTTCTCTGGGTCTCAGTTTACTCATCTATAAAATAAGGCCGTTGTACTGGAAACCCTGATTCTATAGTACTACAATCCTATGCAGATAGGACCATGTCACTTCCTCACTCAAGACATTTCAGGGGTTTCATGTTACTTCCATGATTAAACAGGAAATAGTGTTGCATTTAAAATCCTTCAAAAGCTGGGCCATCACCATCTTTGCAGTCTTCTTACATCATACACCTCTCAGGACAGTCTACAGTCTATCTGTTGGTCTCCTTATGGTTCTAGACACATGACCCTCCATTTCCAGACTCCATGCCTTTTCACTGACTATCTCCTTTACCTGGAATGTTTCCACCTAACTCCCATCTCCTGACTTCCTTGACTTGTACTAAGACTCATTTCAAATCCCACCTTCTGCAGGAGACCTTTCCTGGTAATCATAGTACCCCCCCTTCCCTGACTTCGGGTTACCTTGCTTTTCTTTTGAGGTGATATACTACATTAGTCCCCAAATTCCCTTCCAGATCAAAATCGTCTTATTCTAATATTTATTTTGTTTTTTCCTAAGCCATTCCATAGTTTTTTGGTAGGGTTTTTTCTTTTGTTTTTAATCATTTCTATTGGTCCAGTCAAAAGGGCTAGATTTTTTTTGACAGGTCCCCCTCAATTATAATCACCAATACCACCTCAGTGTATTTAATGATGAATTTCTCACTCCCTTTTCCCTGATCCATTGCAGGCATCCTCTGGTTGCTGCTGAGTGATTTTGTAAATCACATCTGTGGGTTTCTCTAAGAATGTGGCTTTGATGAGTAAACAAGATGTTTAGCATGTTGGGCTTCTGGTATGTAGATACCTAGAGCTAGCCACGTTTAGATCAACTCAGGGTCTTCACAAACAAGCCCTATTCTGTTTTTCTTTCAGGGACTCAAAGTCATTTGTGTGTATCCCACTGCTAATCTCAACTACTTTCTGGCAAGATGGGTCAGAGAGAGATAATGCCGTTGTTTACAAGGGTCTCTAAGAAATGGATTTTGTCTCTCTAGCAGCATTTCATCATATATGTAATTTCCTCAGATCCTTGATGAGGTTGGCAATTTTATTATCCGCATTTTACAAATGAGGAAGCTGACACTTAGAGAGAGTGTGTGACTTGTCCATGGTCACAGAACTAAGAGATGTCTCAGGCAGGATTTAAATTCAGGTATTTCAGACTCTAAATCTAATCAGTCAAATCAACAAGTGTATATTAAGCACCTACTATGTGCCAGGCACTGTGTTAGGTATGGGGAACACAAAAAGGGGGAGGGGAACCCTTGACTTTAAGGAAGTTACATTCAAATGGGGAGACAACATAGATAGATATAAGTAGCTACAAAACAAATGCATAAATACAAGATACTTTTTGGTGAGAAGGCACTAGTGGCTGGAATGACCAGGAAAAACCATGTAGAAGGTGATTTGATCTGAGCTTGGAAGGAAAGTAGGGATTCTATGAGGCAGAGATGAGGAGGGAGAGCACTGTGTGTAAAAAACAGTAAAGAGTCCAGTTTCACTGGATTGTAGGGTGCATAAAAGAGGAGTGATGTATAGGAAGGATCTAGGTTGTGAAGGAATTTCAATGCAAAACAGAGCATTGTTGATTGGATCCTGAAGGTAATAAGTAGGGGAGTGGCATCATTATACCTGTGCTTTAAGGAAAACCACTTTAACAGTTGTGTGGAGGATGGATTCAGAACTCATTTCTGTTTACTACCTACACAGCCTCAGCTGTGGCTTGAATTATGAGAGGCTTTAGGGATCAGGAATTAGGGGTCAGAGGGTCTTAGAGAAATGAACTCAAGGCTTCTATTAAAGCTTCTGATGTCTGTATTTTGAGAGTCTGTAATCTTGTTGGTATGGATACTCTCTTTCTTGATGCAGATGTAATACGTTTATAATGTAGTAAATGGTCCCCAAGTATTGCTGTGTTAGAGAATTTCATTTCCTTTTAGTCAACCTGATGATGATCCTTTCATACTTAGCTTGTTTGGTCCAGAGCAATTTTTACACCTGGGCCAAAATAAGGGGATGGGTTACTTAGAGTGAGTCCTCTAGGGGTATGAAGGATGGTTGGGCCACTGTGAAGTTTTGACCCTACTGAGGAAAGATAGACCAGTGGTGAAGTTGGTGGAGAGAAAGGGTACATCTTAGGACAAAGTTGCTGCCCTTACTTTGTGGGGCAAGGCCACAAAGAGGAAGAGATGATGTTGTCCACACCCTTGAAAATGTTTCGCTATAGAAGGGAGGAAACACGCTTGGGGCCAAGGCTTCTTTAGGGGAGACAAGGCCAAGAGAGGAACTAGGAGTTGGATAAACATAAACCTGGAGGATGTTATTGGCACCCTCTACATTTTCCACCCTGAGGAAAAAGTCCTGATTGCTCAGATTTAGTTACAGCTCTAAGCTGGTCTTCTGACAACATCCATCCCCAGACCCATACTTGATACATTTCCAGCTTGGAAGGAACTGCTCAAGCTTGTGTTCTACCAGCATATCCTTCGAGAAGCCAGGATCTTGTTCAGGGCACCAGGGCACAAGGAGGCAACTGAATATCATTTTTTAGTTGAGGTTTCAGAGCTGCATTAAGAGTTAAATAAGCTTTTGTGGGCTGGTCTGGAAACTTAATCATTTATAATGTGGTTTCTATGGGAAAATGCAGTTTTGAGCTCCAAAGAACAGGCTTAACAAAATGTAGCCATATGTGATACTGGAGTGGGGAATAACAGAGCCCTTTGTACTGAGGTCACTGGGGGCACTGATCTCATCACTTTATAATCTCCACCCACCCCTTTGTATCTGGGATGGGGGAGCTTCTGTTCCAATCACCTTGATCTTATTGTGACCCTGCATATGCCAGCCTTGTTCCCACATCTCTGGGGCTTCTTCCTCTGCCTTTTCTTCTCTGCCTAGAAGCCCTCCCTCACTTAAATCTAATTCACTGCAAGTCATGACATCATCCTGATGTCTTGGTTCTCTAAGGACAAACAACAACAAGATAAATCCTACCCAACCCCCAAAGCTCATTTCAAGACCCACCTCTTCCATGAAGCTAGCCACTCATCCCTCCCTGCTCTGAACTCCTATTTTTCATATTATAAAATTTAACATTTGGTAAGGCAGCTAGATGGTGCAGTGGATAGAGCACTGGGCTTGGAATCAGGGAGACTCATCTTCCTGAGTTCAAATCCAACCTGAGACATTTACTAGTTGTGTGTCCCTGGGCAAAATCACTTAACCCTGCTTGCCTCAGTTTCCTCATCTATAAAATGAACTGGAGGAGGAAATGGCAAGCCACTCTGTTATCTTTGCCAAAAAAACCAAACAAACCCCAAAGGGGGTCAACAGAGAGTTGGACACAACTGAAATGACTGAACAGCAACAACATGTATTTAGTAACTGTTGTATTATCATCTAATTGTATCATGTGTATCTCTCAGGCTTAATTGTAAGCTCTTTGAGGGTAAGGACACAATGTGTTTTATCCTTCTTCTATGTCCATGTCCTTTCCTTGGGAGTTAGCACAGGGCTGAGTACAATGAATTAAAGCCATACTGACATCTCTCTTTCCTCTATTTGGGTTGATACTCTGCTGTTGAGGCAAGGTAGATAGCTGTCAGGTATGATGGTATGTTTTTTCCATACAGACCTTTGTCAGCAAGGTAAGGTCTCTGCTTTTTTAATATGCTGTCCAGATTTGCCACAGCTTTCCTTTTTTTTTTTTTTTGTGGGGCAATGGGGGTTAAGTGATTTGCCCAGGGTCACACAGCTAGTAAGTGTCAGGTGTCTGAGGCTGGATTTGAACTCAGGTCCTCCTGAATCCAGGGCCAGTGCTTTATCTACAGCGCCACCTAGATGCCCCCCCCAGCTTTCCTTCTGATGAACAAGCATCTTTTAATTTCATGACTGCAGTCACCACGTGAAGAGATCTTTGAGCCCAAGAATATAAGCTCTGACACTGCTTCCATTTCTTCTCCCTCTATTTGCCAGGAAGTGATTGGACCAATTGCCATGATCTTGGGGGATTTTTAATGCTAAACTTCAAGACAGTTTTTATACTCTCCTCTTTTACCTTCATCAAAAAGCGTCCTAATTCCTCTTCACTTTCTGCTATCAGAGCGGTATCATTTGCATATCTGAGATTGTTGATATTTCTACCAGCAACCTTAATTCTAGCTTTTGAGTCATTCAGCCCAGCTTTTCACATGGTGTACTCTGCATATAAGTTAAATAAATAAGGTGATGATATACAACCTTGTCATACTCCTTTTCCAATCTTGAACCAATCAGTTGTTCCATGTTTGATTCTAACTGTTGCTTCCTGATGCACATACAAGTTCCTCAGGAGACAATAAGATGATCTGCTACATCCATCTCTTTGAGGACTTGCCATATTTTTTTTGGTTTTGGTTTTGGTTTTGGTGAGGCAATTGGGGTTAAGTGACTTGCCCAGGGTCACACAGCTAGTAAGTGTCAAGTGTCTGAGGCTGGATTTGAACTCAAATCTTCCTGACTCCAGGGCCAGCTCTCTATCCACTGCGCCACCTAGCTGCCCCAAGACTTGCCATATTTTGTTGCGATATATACATTTTTCTGGAATTCCCTTGTTTTCTCCATAATCCAGCAAATATTGGTAATTTGGTCTCCAGCTCCTCTACCTCTTTGAAAACCATCCTGCTCTTCTGGTAGTTCTCAGTTCACATATTGCTTGCTAAAGCTGAGCTTGCAGAACTTAAGCATAACTTTGCTGGCATGTGAAATGAGCACAATTGTTTAGTAATTTGAACATTCCTTAGCATTGTCCTTCTTTAGGATTGGGATGTAAACTGATCTTTTCCAATCCAGTGGCCTTTGATGAGTTTTCCATATTTGCTGGGGCATAGTGAATGCAGCATTTTTTTTTTTGGGGCGGGGCAATGGGGGTTAAGTGACTTGCCCAGGGTCACACAGCTAGTAAGTGTCAAATGTCTGAGGCCGGATTTGAACTCAGGTACTCCTGAATCCAGGGCCGGTGCTTATCCACTGCGCCACCTAGCCGCCCCCGTGAATGCAGCATTTTAACAGAATCATCTTTTAGGATCTTAATTAACTCAGCTGGAATTCTGTCACCTCCACTAGCCTTATTGTTAGCAATACCTCTTAAGGTCCACTTGACTTCATTCTCTAGGAAGTTTGGCTCTAGATTAGTAAACACACCATTATGGTTATAGACAATGTTAAGACAAAGATAATTTCCATGGAGGCAAGGTATTTTTACCTACTAGCATCACTTCCCAGAATTAAACCTGTCCATTCATCTCAGAACATGCACAATAAGAACTAGTAAATAGGTCTTACCCAATTGCTGGTTATCATAGGATTCAGAGCTGGAAAGAACCTTGGAGATAATTTAGTCCAGCTTTCTCATTTTGTAAATGAAAAGGAAGGAAAGAAACACCAATGGATGAAAGGAAAGATGAAAGGATGGAAGGAAGGAAGAAAGGAAGGAGTACCAGGTGGAAAGAAGAAAGAATGGAAGAAAAGAATGAAGAAAAGATGGAAGAACAAAAGGATGAAATGAAAAAAGGAAAGGGAGGGGGAAAGGAGACAAATCTGCTAAATGTCTGCTATGTATCAGTCACTGTGCTGTGTTTTACAAATATTATTTCAAATGAGGTCTAGAGGGACAGCTAGGTGGTACAGTAGATAAAGCACCGGCCCTGGATTCAGGAGGATCTGAGTTCAAATGCAGCCTCAGTCACTTGACGCTTAGTAGCTGTGTGACCCTGGGCAAGTCACTTAACCCTCATTACCCTGCAAAAAAAAAAAAAAAGAAAGAAAGAAAGAAAAGAAAAAAGGGAAAAAATGAGGTCTAGAAAGGTTAAATTCTTTGCCTAAAGTCACACAAAACAGTGGGTAACCAAGACAGGATTGAATCCCAGGTTGTCTGACTTAACCTACAATATTCTTTACATGATCCCATTTCTGTCAATTCAACTATCCACTAGTGTTATCCAGTGTTGTGACATTAAGCCTATACTATAATTACCATGTGACTATTTGGCAATACCACTGCGCCCCAGTGATCCCATCTCTGGGAATGTGGGTGACCTGCTCCTTCTTTCTTGATGGGCGAGTTTCCTGTGCCTTTCCCAAAATAAAGATTTTTAGTTACTGGTCCAGAACAGTATTGACTAGTCATCTGTGTACTCCAGAGGATAAGGTCCTAGGTTAGGGCCCCACTGGCCCAATTGTCTTTGTTAAAGGTTGGTGGTCTTTGGGCCTGACCTTGTGTGTTAGCAGAGGCACTGCCAGGTCAGATGCTTGGACTTGTCTCAAAGATTCTTGCCAAACTCCAAGAAATTTGTATCCCTTATTTGATATTAGGCAGAGTTAGAACAAGGGGACAAGTCCAGCTGCCGCTAAAACTGTATACCTCAGTTTCTTCCAGGGCAAAAAAAGTGACCCTACCTCTTGCCCTTAATTCATCTCATAAGGAAGCTGGAAGGGCAGTTGCATGAGATGGATGAGACCAGCTAATCCAGTTTTTTGAAACTTGTGAGTGAAAGGTGTGGCTGAAGTATACCCAAAAAGAATTGTTTCTCTGGTCTGAGAGACCTCTTGGAATGCTAAGAATTCACATTGTCCAGCAAGTTAGGGTGGTGGTCAGCTGGACAACACACCAGTGTCTCGGCAACTGGGGAAGAATAAAGCATTTCAGATCACAGTCTTCTTGCCTGTTCTGTCGGGGAGCCAAGTGATTTGAAAGGAAGCTTATTGACTTTCCATAAGAGCTTTCGGCCGCACCCTGTGGGCTGTGAAGTGAGTGCTCATGGTCATAATTAAGTTTGAGAAACTGAAGCTCCCAGCCAACAGCAACAGCTTGTGACTTGTGGGTGTCAAGTGTACTAGAAAGCGGTCAGTGTGCTGGTGACAGATGGGAATGGCAGATATTATTGAGCTCTCTCTGACCGAGGTGGGAAGACTGAGAACCATTTCCGTTCTGGCTTAACTTGCTTAAAAAGAGCTATCCTAATAGGGGTGGCTCAGCCTGGGAGGATCTGGTTTTATAATCCCTCAGAGTCACACCATTATGCTTTGTTGGTAGATGAACTTACTTAGTGTAAAAATAAACTCATCTCCCTGTGATCTCTTCTCATGTATATGCTGTCCAGGATGAAAGGGAAGGCCCACCAAGGCATTCATTCATTCACCTGAATTTGTCTCATTAGTGTCTAGGGGGGAGTTTGGAATGGCTCCAAACTTTGGTTTTGACTCTCATGCTGCCCTTCTATGTGGAACTGTTCAAATCCTATAACCAATCCAGGCTTCAGAGACATGGTACAGTGGAGAGGGAGCTGAATTTGTGGTCAGAGAACCTGAGTTCAAATCCTGACTCTTCAACTTACTACCTATGTGACCCTAGGCAAATTATAACTCCTCTGGGAACCAGGTTCCTCATCTGTAAATTGAAGAAGCTGAACTCAATTGATTTCTAAGATCCAAGTGCCTGGCACAGAGTAGGCACTTAATAAATATTTGTTTCTTTCCTCCACCCCCTAACTTACACTTCTAGATTTGGAATTCCATGATCAATTGCTTGAACAGCAACATGGCAGAATAGAGAGGGTACTGGATTCAGAGGCAGGAAGGCCAGGTTTCAAGTTCTACCAAGTGACTATGGCAAGTCATTTAACTTCTCTGAGATTCAATTTTCTCATCTTTAAAATGGGCAATTCTGGGGCAACTAGGTGGTTCAGTGGATAAAGCACCAGTCCTGAATTCAGGAGGACCTGAGTTCAAATCCGGCCTTAGACACTTGACACTTACTGGCCATGTGGCCCTGAGCAAGTCACTTAACCCTCATTGTCCCACAAAAAATAAAATAAAATAAAAATAAATGGGTGTGGGGGCAGCTAGGTGGCACAGTGGATAAAGCACTGGCCCTGGATTCGGGAGTACCTGAGTTCAAATCTGTCCTCAGACACTTGACACTTACTAGCTGTGTGACCCTAGGCAAGTCACTTAACCCTCATTGCCCAGCAAAAAACAAACAAAACAAAAATAAATGGGTGATGCCTATCTCATAAGGTGGTCATAAAGTTCAAATGATATAGTGTTTTGCAAACTTTAAAGAGCTATGTAAATGCCAGTTACTGTTATTTCACAAAGTGAACAGGATCTGTCTATTTTCTTTCTTTCTTTCTTTCTTTCTTTTTTTGTGAGGCAATTGGGGTTAAGTGACTTGCCCAGGGTCACACAGCTAGTAAGCATTAAGTCTCTGAGGCTAAATTTGAACTCAGGTCCTCCTGACTCCAGGTCCAGTGCTCTATCCACTGTGCCACCTAGCTGCCCCTAGGATCTATTTTCATGAAGAGTTTTTAGGTCTGGAAGGCAGGTTCTAAACCTGTAGCAGTCTGGCAACAGAGCAGTTCAATACAACTTCTGACAAAAATGGCAATGCCCAGATCCCCCGAGAAAATCAGCAGCATAGATTTAGAAGCATACCACATGAAGCAAGGATTCAATAAAACCTCAGAAAAACACAAGTTCTTCCATTCAATCCAGCTCTAGAGGAGAAGATGGCCAGAAACGTGTGGTCATTCTAGCTGAGAGCCCTCTCTGGTACCTGAAACTAGCAAATAGGGCCTGAAGTCATCAGGATCTCTGCCCCAGCCTCTTGGAGCCATAGCAGGGAACAAAATCAACTCCCAGTCGGTGACTGACTGCACAAGGAAAATAAAGGGGTACCCAGGCATCATACCCCATGATCCTTGAGGAGTCCTGAAGCCAGCATGATTCCCTATATTTGGAACTATAGCAGAGGACAGTCAGCCCCTGGCAGGTGAGTGCACAAGGGATGGAGATAGGGCAAAGTTCAGCAAGCAGCCTATATCATGGTGCCCAACGGGATACGTGATGCCACCATCATTCTCCAATGTCTTGTTGGAGCCTCTTCAAGATTCAAAACCGGCTCCTAGTAGGTGGACCACCCAAACAGAGGTACCAGAGAAGTCCACACCTAGGGGCTCCCCTAGATGATCTCCATTGTTCAGTCAAGGCCTGTCAGGGCTGTAGCATAGGATAAAAATCAAATCCCAATTGGTACAAAGAGAAGGAAATGGAGATTAGGTCAAAACCAGCACCTATATTGGGCCACCAGATGATGGGGGTAGATACCAGGTATTGAGGTAAAAGATGAGGCCTTGTCTCAGCTCTGAAGCAACTAGATCTGAGGATCATCAGCACAACGATAATAATTGAAATCCACGGGTGCTGTTTCACCAAGTGAAATAGTATAAAGGGAGAAGAGAAGAGGACTCAGGACAAAGCCTCAAGGGCACCCATGGTTTAATAGGCCTGAATGGGACCAAGAGACAGCAAAGGAGTTTGAGAAGAAGTGGGCAGTGGGCAGAAGGAGAACCAGAAAAGAGCAGAGTCACAAAAGCTTAGGGAGAAGAAAGTACTAAGAAGAAGAGGGTGACAGTCAAAGGCTTCAGAGAGATGGAGAAGGAGAAGGATTGAGAAAAGGCCATTGGATTTGGCCATTAAAAGATCATTATGAACTTTAGACAAAGCAATTCCAGTTAAAAGATGAAGTCAGAAGACAGACTGTAGAGAGGTAAGAAAAGAGTGGAAGAAAAGAAAGAGGAAGCACTTATTTTAAGTGGCCTTCTCAAAGAGTTTAGCCACAAAAGGGAGGAGAGATTTGGGACGATAGCTAGCAGGGATGAATAGATCCAGTGAGGGTTTTTTGAGGATAAGGGAGATACGGGTATGTTTGTAGGCAGTAGGGAAGCAGCCAGCAGACAAGGAAAGATCAAAAATAAATGAGGGAGTGGAGATGACAGAGGAAGGCGATCTACTAAAGAATACAAAAGGGCATGACATTCACTTTTTCCTGTAGAGGGGTTAGACTTGGCAAAGAGAAGAGTGACCTCTTTATGTGAAACAGGGTTTATAATGGAGAAGACAGCTGCAGAAGGTATCTGAGTGATGTGAAATGAGGAAAGGGGGATAAGAGGGAGATCTCTGTGAATGGCCTCAATTTTTTCAGTGAAATATGAGGTAAAATTCTCAGCTGAGAGGATGGGAGGAGAGGGAGCTTTGGGATACTTGAGGAGGGATGAAAAGATTTAGAAAAGCTGCCGTGGTGTGTGGCATAGCAAATTGATTAGGGAGGTATAAAAGGATTGCCTTTCTGCGATAAGGACACAGTTGAGATTGGATAATATAAGCTTGTAGTGGACCCAGTAGGGACAATTTAATGATTTTCTCCAGCTTTGTTCATTCACCAGCACATATATAGGACTGAAGGCAGTAAATGGAGGGAGTAATCCAAGGCTGAGGCTTGGCAGGTTAATATTGGCAATAAGACAAGGGAGCAAGGAACTTGAGAAAGAGAACAGTATAGAATTGAACTGGTTCACCAAGGGGTCAAGATGGGGAAGGGAGGAGAGGATAGCCAATGAGGGGGTGATGACCTGGGAAACAGCTGAGTGATCGAGGTACTGGAGGTCATTATGAGCATGAAGAACAGGGTTTGGAATTCCAAGGCAAAGAGTGAGGTAGAATGACAACAGATTGTCATCGAATAAGGTAAGGAACATGGAAGTAGTGCACTGTGGGTCATGGAAAGATTAAGGGTATGACCATCTGTGTGTGTAGCTGATGTGCGGTAGAGGAAGAGGTCATGGGAAATGAGTAAGCTGAAGAACTAGGAAGTTAGTGTGTTTGAGGGAATATCAATATGTAGCACCCTTACTCTGAGGGCAAGAATTGGAAAGGAGAGAAAGACATTCAGGTATTGAATTTATTGAAGGGTGAAGGGGAGTGTACTGGAGGTCAGCAGACAATAACTGGTAGATATTTGATTGGGTGGTAGGTATAGATTGAATGAACCTCCAAGGAGGAGAGGAGAGGTTACTGGGTGATGGTAAAACAGCTTGGAAGTGGCGTTGGACATCAAGGAATATTTTTACAATTTTATTTATTTTATTCTGAATTTAAGAATTAAGTATTTCTATGACATAGTAGAATGGGGGGAGATAATATAGTACATGAAACTGCGAATCTATTGTATACAACTTGCTATTCCTTTTAACTATATAATAAAGTTATCATGTAAATGTCTTTTTGCCTTTCCCCCCTGCCCCAGATGGCTATCATTAAACACAAATATATATGTAGAATCATTGGAATGGGGAGAGTATGACTAGGTGGGAGTTAAACATTGAGGAATGAGTTCAGGTAGGTTATCCACAGCACCAGCAGTTTGGTCATAGAGTAGAGTACTCTTGGGGCCTTAGGCAACCAAAGTGAGCAGAAGCAATGGAATATTTTGCTCTTTATCCTACAGGGAGGCCAGGCCAGGCCAGGATATCAGTGAAGGGAGCATAATGGAATGACATTTCTCTCCTTCCCAGGAAGGAAGGAATGGGTCAGACCAGAAGATAGGTGAAGGGAACATGATGGAGTGGAATTTCTTTCTGTGTCCCTTATAGGAAGTCAAGATCTCTTGCAAGCAGAAAGATGCCACCCAAGGAAAACAATTCAGGACATAATAAGGATATGCTCATAAGACCAGCATTGGATGGAATAAAGCCTAGTCCCTAGCCTCAAAGAATTGACAATCCAGTTGAGGAGATGAAGCATATGCATATGAAAAGATCATCAACTAGGCAGTCACTTTTTGATGTATAAAATAGATAAATGGGAGATTTTTCCATTAGTAGCTCTGTAGAACATGTTGCCACTCCCAGGATCAATTGATCAGCTGAAATATCATCATCACTGATTCAGCTTTGGGATACTCAATGCTTCAACTCCCTCAGTTGCCTTTCCCCTCTGATTAGAGGCCTGGAGGGTGGAGCAATAAACTCTTTTCAACCTTTCCTTTCAATCAATCAACCAATCAATCAACATTTATTATTCGTTTCTATATAAAGGGCCTAGAACTTTGCAGGTAGCTCTAATTTCCATCAACAGCTATGAGTTCCATTCCATGGAACATCATTTCCCAATGCCATCCCCTCAACTCCTTTTCTTATTTGTATCCCCAGCACTTCCCACAGTGCCCGGCACATAGTATGCACTTAATAAATGTTTATTGAATTGAATTGAGAGATCAACTTTGCTTCAGTCTTGGCCTTCCTTCTTCCCCTTGTTTCAAGGGCTTCTACCCATCCCACCTTTAGGCTCTCCTCCACTGTTGGTCTGGGCTCCAGATGCACAGCTAGAAGGGAAGGGAGGAAAAAGGAAGGCTTTATGCTGATCACCAAAAGACCAGAATAATTTTTTCCCAACATCCACAACCCTGGGTATGCCCCACTCCTGTTTGACCCCAAAGGTTGCTGATGCCTCAAATAGAATGTCCCCCACCTTTTTCTCATCTAAAAATCTCTCTGTCAATCTGTTGTTTTGGGCCATTGTCAATGTACTAAATTCATTATTTATGCTAAGAAGAAACTTAATCAGCCACCAACAATGCACTAGGCTTTATTCCAAACATCGGATGAAGTAACACCTGACAGATAAACTTTCAAGTTTCCACTGAAGTATAGATCCATAAGCCAGTCTGTTCTGATCTCTCTCTAGGTCAGGCATACTACTATATAAACATGGTAACAATTCCTTTTATTTGTACTGTGCCTCCCTCAGCTAAAATCTTCCTTTGCCACATTGTCTTGGTGCGAGGTGATCTTGGGTTATTGAAGGCTGTGCCAAGAGAGTGCAGGTTGTGGCTGGCCCTGTCAACGCAACTTGGAAAGGCTTCAAGGAACGACCTGGTGATGGACTGCATGTCTGTTACCTGAGAGCTAGCCCAGCTAAGTTTGGAGATAGTCATTGCCAAAGGGCTTGGCTGGCCGCCTAGTGATGGATTGTCTTTTGGTCCAGGCAACTCACAAAGACCATTTACTAAGGTAACTTCTAAATAGGCCTGATTCAGGCCAGTCCCCTGGTAGTTTAGGTTCAATATGGGAATGAAATGAGACATTCATCAGTCATTCAACAGTTACTTGAGCTGCTTGAGGTGAGAACCACCAAAAAAATTAATAAAAGCATTCTGGAATGAAAAAGTCCTGGTGTCTATAGACCCTCTAGCCAGCCTGTTCAAGCTCAGAATAACTGAATGCTTTCAATAGACTCAGATCTCCCAGGGTTGGAAACCAGCCAGGGAACTCTGCAGAAAACCAAGCAGGAATGCAGTTGTTAGAATGTGTTAAAAATCTAAACAGGTAGTTTAGGTTCAATATTGGAATGAAATGAAACACCCATAGGTCATTCAGCAAATCTAACAAAAGAAGATTTTACTCAGCCATATCAAGGGAAGAATATTCAATAAGTATATGCTAAATGGTGCAGTGGATAGAGCTTTAGACCTGTAGCTATCTAGGAACAACTGAGTTTGAATCTTTTCTCAGACACTTATCTAGCTGTGTGACCCTAGATAAATGACTTAACCCCTATCTGCCTTGGTTTCTTCATTTGTAAAATAAAGATAATAATAGCATCTACCTACCAGGGTTATTGTAAGAATAAAATGAGATAATATGTGTAAAGCATGTTGCATGCAAACTTAAAAGTACTATATAAATGTTAGTTGTTGTTTATATGCATCAAGGACACCTCAAGTCGATTCAGGTGAGCAAAGCTTCCTGGTTTTGAATTACCGATTATGGTCTGCTGGACAATCCTCAAAAACTGGAGCTCCTTATGGCTGTTTTATATTCAGGTATCCAGAAAGTGAAGTTAACAGCTAGAACCTTTAGTCCCCCAAACCAATCAAATCTCAAGAGAGGATTCAATACTTTTTAAATATATTTTTCCAATTACATGTAAAATTTTTTTTAACATTTGTTTTTAATCTTTTTTTTTTTTAAGTGAGGCAATTGGGGTTAAGTAACTTGTCCAGGGTCACACAGCTAGTAAGTGTTAAGTGTCTGAGGCCGGATTTGAACTCAGGTACTCCTGACTCCAGGGCCAGTGCTCTATCCACTGAGCCACCTAGCTGCCCCAACATTTGTTTTTAAAATTTTGAATTCTAAATTCTCTCCCTCCTTAATAAGAGGGCAAGCAATTTGATATAGGTTATACATGTGCAGTCATGCAAAACATACTTCCATATTAGTCATGTTGTAGGGAAAAAAACAGACAAAAAAACCCCATGAAAAATAAAGTGTTGTGTTTTTTTTAAGTACACTTTGATCTGCATTCAGACTCCAGCAGGTCTTTCTGGAGGTAGATAGCATTTTTTTAAATCATGAGTCCTTCAGAATTGTCTTAGATCATTGTATTGCTGAGAATAGCTAAGTCATTCACAGTTGATCATTGTACAATATTGCTGTTACTGTATACAATGTTCTCCTGGTTCTGCTCACTTCACTTTGTATCAGTTTATATAAGTCTTCCCAGGTTTTTTGGAAAGCATCCTGATCATCTTTTTCTAAAATATCATAATAGTATTCCATCACAATCATATCACATAACTTAACTTGTTTAGCCATTCTTCAATCTATGGGCATCACCTTAATTGCCAGTTCTTTGCTACCACAAAAAGAGCTGATATAAATATTCTTGTACATATAGGTCCTTTTCCTTTTTTTTTTTTTTTTGGCAGGGCAATGAGGGTTAAGTGACTTGCCCAGGGTCACACAGCTAGTTATGTGTCAAGTGTCTGAGGCCGGAATTGAACTCAGGGAGTCCTGAATCCAGGGCCAGTGCTTTATCCACTGCGCCATTTAGCTGCCCCCCTTTTCCTTTTTTTTAATCTTTTCTGGGATGCAGAGCTAATAGTGGTATTGCTTGATCAAAGGGTATGCACAGTTTTACAGATTTAGGGGCATAATTCCAAATTGCTTTCTAGAATAATTGGATCAGTTCACAACTAAAACAGTGCATTAATGTCCTAATTTTCCCACATCCTCTCCAACATTTGTCATTCTCCTTTTCTGTCATGTCTTTTTCTGTCATATTAGCCAATCTGATAGGATAATTTGCATTTCTTGTGTATTGTGTACCTAATCTATTCCACTGGTCCACTACTCTATTTCTTAGCCAGTATCATATTGTTTTTATGATGGCCACTTTAGGTCTGGTAAGGTTAAGGCACCTTTCTTCATATTGTTTTTTTTCACCATTTCCATTTATATTCTTGTTTTTGTCCTTCCAGATGAATTTTGTTATTTTTTTTCTAGCTCTATAAAATAATTTTTGGTAGTTTGATTGGTATGGCATTGAATAAATAAATTAATTTAGGTAGAATTGTCATTTTTTATTATATTGGTTTGGCCTACCCAAGAGCAATTAGTATTTTTCCAGTTGTTTAGATCTGATATTATTTGTGTGAAAACTATTTTGTAATTGTGTTCATAGAGTTCCTGGGTTTGTCTTGGCATGTATACTCCCAAGTATATTATATTTTGTAGAGTAATTTTAAATAGAATTTCTCTCTCTCTTGCTGCTGGATTTTCTTGGTAATGTATAGAAATGTTGATGACATATGTAGATTTATTTTATATCCTGCAACTTTGCTAAAGTTGTTAATTATTTCAACTAGTTTTTTTGTTGATTTTCTAGGATTCTCCAAGTACATCATCATGCCATCTTCAAAGAGTGGATAGTTTTGTTTCCTCACTGCCTATTCTAATTCCTTCAATTTCTTTTCTTCTCCTGTTGATGTAGCTAGCATTTCCAGTACCAGATTGAATAATGGTGGTAATAATGGGTATCCTTGCTTCACCCTCAATCTTATTGGGAAAGCTTCCAGCTTATCCCCATTACAGATAATGCTTGCTGATGGTTTTAGATACTGTGTATCATTTTAAGGAAAGTCCCATTTATTCCTGTTTTCCCTTGTGTTTTTAGCAGGAAAGAGTGTTGTATTTTGTCAAAAGTTTTTTCTGCATCTATTGAGGTAATCATATGATTTCTATTAGTTTTATTATTGATATAGTCAATTATGTGAGAGTTTTCCTAATATTGAAACAGTTTCAACACTTGTAAAGGGATGCTAATGTCTCAGTGTAGAGGTTTGGGATATATCTTCCACCACCTAAGGACTGCAATCTGTATAGGTGAAAGTTGTAATGTACTAGTAAATTTTAACAGCTGGCTCTCTGGCGGAAATGTGTACAGGACACACTTTTAAGTTTAATCTGCATTATTAACTTTTTCTCCAGCACTTTCTTAAATCTTGATAATCAACAAAATAATAAATCAAGTCCTGATTTGTAGCTTTGCTGATTTCTGGGGCATAAATACTCTGATTGAAAATTCAACAATTGGCTCTCCTGAGATGAGATGAGCTGGCTCTAGGACACTACTGGCTGGAATGATCTTAGGCTTATACATCTAGAGATGGAAGGGACTGCAGAGGCCACCTAGTCAAGTCCTCTCATTTTACAGATAAGGAAACTGAGGCCTAGAGAGATACAGCAACTTACCTGAAGTCACACTAGTAATAACACCCACAAGGAATCAAGCAATGGTTCCTTGATTTTTTTTTTAAATGAGGCAATTGGGGTTAAGTGACTTGCCCAGGGTCACACAGCTAGTAAGTGTTAAGTGTCTGAGGCCGGATTTGAACTCAGGTACTCCTGACTCCAGGGCCGGTGCTCTATCCACTGAGCCACCTAGCCGCCCCTTGATATTTTAAAAATAAAATGTATTTGGGGTAGTGCTTTAAATTTTTCAAATTACCTTTGTCACTATAATCTCATTTTATGCTCACAGAATTGAATAAACAAAGAAGAGCAGGAATTCTCATCACTATTTTACAGATGAGAAAGCTACAGACCAGTCAATTATGATGACTCACCAAAGGTTACCCAGTTCAGGACAAAGATGGTACTAAAACCACTGGGCTCTACTCACTGAAGTAACCCAGTTTAGCAAAATAAAATTTTTTTCAAAGATATTTTACTACTTTCTTCCACCAGCCTATGAAGGATAGTGTCAGGGGAACTGACCTATAATTCCACATCCTCCGATTTGACCCTATGCTTGCATTAATTCCCTAATGGGAAGAGATAGATTTCTAAGTTTCTATTCTGATAGTGATGCTGCTCAAAAAACAAAAAAACAAAAAACAAACCAGATGTATTTTTATGCTTCTCCCACTCAGAATGAGTGATTAGGGTAGCATTAGGCTTACAAGAGAGAAAAGAAGAATTTTCTCTGCGGTTGCTGACTTCTTTAAGATGGGAGAGCAATGACAGAACAGGCTGAAATGCATTAGAACAATAACATTCCTATTCTGTGGCTCCAGAGAGAAAGTGGCCTTACTTGGCCCGGTTCCAATCCTGGGAGGCCTGAGTCTGTTGAATGTATTCAGTTACTCTGACCTTTGGGCAGTTTGACCTTAGAGGCATCTCCATCAGGGGCTTTTTATTCTAAAAATGCCATTATTTTTTTTTGTCGGTTCTTACCTCAAACCTGAGGATCCTTTCATTTTTTTTTTTCCTCTTTCCTTCCCCTCTGGATATGTCTTTGTTATCTTTATCCCTTCTGCTTGAGATGGATCACTGAGCCTGCACATGAGAGTATGGAGGAAAAGATGGATGCAATATGTGGCAACCAAGTTAGATTGCCATAGTTCTCCTGAGTCACCCACATTTTTCTAGGGGTCCCAGTTTCTCTAGAAAAGGTGTAGTTGCCATGGTGATGGAGGAAGGGGTCATCAAGCTATGCAGGGAGAAAGGGAAGAAACATGAGGTTTCTTGACATTGTCCAAGTTGATAGAATTTCACACTGGAATGACAGCAAAGTCAGAGTCAAGCATGTTTATAGTGCAGTATGTATGTTGTTCCTGTGTTGGTGAAAAGGCTACAGGTACTCACATCATGTATACCAGTACCACAGCTATTCTACATCCTGCTTAGTATCCCTTAATAGGCTTTACAGGACAGCTCACACACCTTCTGAAAGGGAAGTAATAAACTTAAAATGTAAAAATTGCACATTGGCTAATATCTGGACATGGCTGTGGGAGTTTGTTTTTGCCAGACCATGTAAACATGCACTGAGGGATTTGGTTTTATTATTATTGGTGTTATTAAATTTACTCAACAAGGGAAAGGGTAATGGGAAGGGAAGGTTCATTTTAAAATATTTGTTACTTGAAAATAAAAATAATAACCTAAAAGAAAACAGGTTTTAAAAGTTCAATCTCCAGGGGCAGCTAGGTGGCGTAGTGGATAAAGCACTGGCCCTGGATTCTGGAGGACCTGAATTCAAATGCGACCTCAGACACTTGACACTTACTAGCTATGTGACCTTGGGCAAGTCATTTCACCCTCATTGCCCCACCAAAAAAAAAAAAAAAAGTTCAATCTCCAAGGTCCCAGAAGGCAATTCACCTTGTCTGAAGGGGAAGAAATATCTTGCTGAAGTAAAAGTAAGTTGAGTGCACCCCCTGTCATGAGATGCCCCAAAGGTTTTGTCTGGTGGTTTTTCTCAGCATTGACAATAGTAATTTTTTTTTAACCATCTTTGTTTCTTTGTTTTTGGTAGGGCAATGAAAGTTAAGTCACTTGCCCAGGGTCACACAGCTAGTAAGTGTCAAGTGTCTGAGGCGGGATTTGAACTCAGGTCCTCCTGAATCCAAGGCTAGTGCTTTATCCACTGTACCACCTAGCTGCCCCTCCAGTTTTCTTTCCCATTCATACTGTCCAAGCACGCTATGGGCCAGTGATTCTGGCCTGCTTGCTGGTCCTTATACCTGGTGCTTTATCTCCATGACCACTGACTGTCTCCCATACTTTGAGTGCTTCCATCACTTCTGTGCCTAAGAATGGTTTTCCTTCAAGACTCAGCTTGAATACCATCTTCTTCAGGGAACCTTTTCTATCACCCCTACCCCTAATCCCAGTGATTAGAATCTTCCCTTGTGAGGTTCCCTTCTTGCATTCTGTATGTAGCTTGCATTTACCTATTTTCATATATGTCCCTATATTTATGTTGTCTTCCTTGCTTAGAATGTAAGCTCTTGGTATTCCCATTGTTTAGCAAAATGCTTGGCCTACAGTTCCCAAATGACTTATTGAGTGGGCTATTCTATTAGCCTGGAGCCAAGTGATTCTTCAATAACTTGTGCCCACCTGAAACACTGGGGGAGAAAAGTAACAATGGTGGCAATTAAAATGTAAAAATGCCTTTCAAATAAAGTCAACAAGCATTTTTTAAAGTCTGCTACGTGCCAGGTACTGGTACCTATAATGCAAAGACCAAAAAATGAAGTTTTTACATTAAAGAAGTATCACATTACTAAATTTTTTTTCACAAATATAATTTACTTTATAAAAATCTGTTTTATAAAAATAAGAGGCTTTTTCCATTAAGAGTATACCATTACTCAATTTTACTTCCTTATTTGCAAAGAAAACTGTTTCTTAAAAAACAAAACAAAACAAAACAAAAATTCCTTAACTATGCACATGATGTAAACACATCATCTTGAAAGCGTTCTTTGTAGAAGGAAGTCTTTGTTTTTAACTCTTGGTCCAATCAGAATTGAATTATCACAACTCCTTAAAAGCTCTTTTAAGCTCTTGTGACTATTAGAGCTTTTTTAAAATGAAATTTATGTTATCTTCCTCTTCCAAATACCATAGTAACCACTTTTGAAAAAAAATGTTTTGGAGATTTCTTTTTTTTTTAAATAAGAAGCATTTTTATTTGTCGTTTTGGGTTCCAATTTTTATCCCTCTTTCCCTCCCTCTCCTTCCACCTCCCTGAGGCAGTAAGCAATCAGATGTGGGTTATACACGTACTATTATCTAAAACATTATCATATTAGTCATTTTGTATAAGAAAACTTGAATAGTATTGGAGATTTCTACAGCTGGATTCTAGTCCTGCCCTCAATGGGTTTACATTCTATGCTAATGTGAGCTAATATTTAAATATTATTTTAAGGTTTGCAAACACTTTAGATTCTTTGTCTTATTTGATCCAACAAACTAAACAAAGTAGAACAGTTAATATTATCATCTCCATTTTACAGATATTGAAATCAGGGCTAAAAGGGATTAAATGACTTACCCAGAGTCACATAGACAGTAACTAAGGAAGAATTTGAACCTAGGTCTTTCTGAGTCCAAGTCCTAAGCACTTCATTAAACAACAAGGCCTCCCTTTATACTGGAGGCAGAGAGTAATAGAGACAGACACACATAGGTTCCAAGGATATACAAAAGAAAAACTGAGAAAAAGTTGCAAAAGATGAAGAGAGGCAGCAGCGAAAAAAAAAAGATGAAGAGAGATATTGTGGGAGTAGTGACATGACATCAGTGTTCAAATATTTGAAGAACAATTATCGGAGAATAGGAATTGGATTTGTTCTGTTTGAACCCAAAGGACAAAATCAGGGACCTTGGATAGAGTTGGAGAGAGGCAGATGTAGGGTAAGGAAAAATGTCCTAAATGGGTCTGGCCTATCTTAGAGGTTTTTCTCCTTGATAAGCTAAACTGAAGTATGGACACACCTAAGAAGTAGGGGGAGGTAAGCAGAGCCTGAGACAAAGATAGCTCCAGAAATCAGGACCATTACCCCTCTTTCAAGCTTCTCCCACACCACCAGGAGATAAGCCCATTGGATATGGCTGCTACCTGATTTGTATATATATTTGTATACCTGATTTGTATATATATATATATTGGTATATATAAATAGGCAATGTCTCAGGGGACAGAGATACCACCACTCAGATTCAAGCCTTTCCCATCCCACCCTTCATTCAAGCTTTCCCTACCCCCATAAGGTACTTTCCATTGTCAGGTGGACACCCCATTTTACTCTATAAAAGCTTGGGCCTGGTTGAGAAGAAAGGTATATTAGAGGGGGCAGCTAGGTGGCACAGTGAATAAAGCACCAGCCCTGGATTCAGAGGGACCTGAGTTCAAATCCAGACACTTGACACGTACTTAGCTGTATGACTCTGGTCAATTCACTTAACCCTCATTGCCCAGCCCCCCCCCCAAAAAAAAAAAACTCAGTGGAAAAAGAAAGAAAGAAAGACATATTAGAGAAAGGAGTCTCTCTCTCTCTCTCTCTGTGTCTCTCTCTGTCTCTCTCTCAGCCATCCCCTTGAGGTGAAATCTTTGACTTCTCTCTTGGTCACTTTCTCTAGCACTCAAAAAAATAAAACAACCAAAAAACCCAAACCAATTTATTCTAATTGGTTTGTGTGCGAGAGTTGTAATTCTTTACAGAGGAATACCTAAGAACTCCCACCACTTCCCCAGTGACATATTCCTTAGAGCTGTTTCAGGAAGTCATAGACTCCCCTTCATTAAAGATTTTCAAGCAAAACTGAACTATCTCTCATGGGGGATGCTCTAGGGATCCCTGATCAAACTTGGGTTGGACTTGATAGCCTCTCTCTAGCTGGAAGTAAATCCCTCCCACCTCAGAGATTCTGTCATAATAAAATGAAAAGAAAACTTCCTGGTATACACCACACAAAACCTAATCACCCAAGGTATCAAAGAATGGAAATGAAACACCACCAAAAAAAAGACTCATTTATCAGCAGTCAGGTGGTGATGGGGAGAGTACCAGAGATAGGAACCCCTGTCCCTGACCTCCATCACTATCTTTTTTCTTTTCATTTTCAAATTTTAAAATTTTTTCCCCAATTACATGTAAAAACAATTTTTAGCATTCATTTTTTACAACTTTTGAGTTCCGAATTTTCTCTCACTTCCCTCCTCCCTCAATGAGAAGGCAAGTAATTTGAGATAGGTTATACATGTGCAGTCATGCAAAAGATTTCCATATTAGTCATGTTGTGAAAGAAAACACAGACGCTCCCCCCCAACACCCTCTCCCCTCACCACCCCCCAAAAGACCCAAGGAAAATAAAGTGTTTGTTTGTTTAAGTTTGCTTTGATCTGCATTCGGACTCCATCAGTTGTTTCTCTGGAGGTAGATAGCATTTTTCATCATGAGTCCTTTGGAATAATTGTCTTGGATTATTGTATTGCTGAGAATAGCTAAGTCACTCACAGTTGATCATAGTACAGTATCGCTGTACTGTACTATACTGTACTTTTGGTTCCCCTCATTTCATTCTGCATCAGCTCATATAAATCTTTCCAGGTTTTTCTGAAAGTATCCTATTCATCATTTTTTGTAGCACAATGGTATTCTCTCACAATTGGATATTGCAACTTCTTTAGCCATTCCCCAGTTGATGAAAATCCCCTCAATTTCCAATTCTCTGCTACTACAAAAAGAGCTACTATCAATGTTTTTGTACATATAGATCCTTTCTTTTTTTTTCAATTTTTTTTTTTGTGATACAGAGCTAGTAGTGGTATTGCTGGGTCAAAGGGTATGCACAGTTTTATAGCCTTTGGGGCATATTTCCAAATTTCTCTTCAGAATGGTTGGATCAGTTCATCACTCCTTCAACAATGCATTAATGTCCTAATTTCCCCACATCTCCTTCAACATTTGTCATTTTCCTTTTATGCCATATTAGCCAATCTGATAGGTGAAATATGGTACCTCAGAATTATTTTAATTTGCATTTCTCTGATCAATATGGATTTGGAACATTTTTTGTATGATTATAAATAATTTTGATCTCTTCATCAGAAAACTTTCTGTTTATATCCTTTGACCATCTATCAATTAGGGAATGACTTGTATTCTTATAAATTTGACTTAGTTCTCTACATATTTGAGAAATGAGTCCTTTATCAGAGAGGCTTACTATAAAAATTGTTTCCTCAGTTTTAATGTAATCAAAATTATCCTTTTCTGTAACACTCTCTATCTCTTGTATGGTCATAAATTCTTTCTTTATCCGTATATCTGACAGGTAAACTATTCCACGCTCCCCTAATTTGTTTATGGTATCACCCTTTGGTGTCTAAATTATGTATCTATTTTGACTTTATCTTGATATAGTGAGAGGTTGATCAATATCTAGTTTCTGCTCTGTTCTCCAGTTTTCCCAGCAGTTTTTGTCAAATAGTGAGTTCTTGTCCCAAAAGCTTTGAATTTATCAAACACTAGGTTACTATGGTCATTTGCTACTGTGTACCCAATCTATTCCACTGACCCACCACTCTTTTCTTAGTGAGTGCCAGATTGTTTTGATGATTACTGCTTTGTAATACAGTTTGAGATCTGGGACTGCTAGGTCACCTTCCTTCATATTGTTTTTTTCATTGAATCCCTTGATATTCTTGACTTTTTGTTCTTCCAGTTTAATTTTGTCATTATTTTTTCTAGATCTATAAAATAGTTTTTCTGGTAGTTTAATTTGTAGGGCACCATCATGGTCTTTTTTTGGTTAATTTTTTAAAAAAATTCTAAACTTAGACACTGAAATATATTAACTTTTCCATTATTCAGCTGAATTTTAAAAATGGAGAATCTCTATTTCATACCTCTTGTTTTCTTAAAATGGTTTTTTTTTAAAACTCTGAACTTAACCCACACATCACAATCAGACAACCCTAAAGACAAATGTCAGAGGGTGGCATTTGTATATTTTGGTTTTTCCTACATGAAACGAAGCATCAGCTACACCTTGAGCTAGCTGGCACAGGAGACAAGCTAGTGGTACAAAGTGGTTTCACACATTTGTTCTAAAGGTATCGTGGTTCTAAGGGAAGCAAGAGCAGCTATTCATCCAGGGGCTATAATAAGACCTCTGTGTGTGTATGCACATGTGTGCCATGTACCTGCTGCTATTTTCTATGAAAATATTCTATTTTCTATTCTATTTCTATTTTCTATGAAAGTCAATCTCAGTCAGATACACCTGTGTCCAGATTTAGAAGAATGTCTCAGCAGGCAGAAGCCGCTTCATATTTAAAGATCAAAGGAACTTTGAAGCATATTAGGAAAAAACATCATGGTAAGTCTTAGATCTTCAAACAATTTGTAACTTTGTTAAGTCTTCCTGACTCCAAATCTGGCCTCAGACACTTACTAGTTGCATGACCCTGAGCAAGTCACTAGACCTCTGTCTGCCTTATGTTTCCCTAACTATAAAATGGGGAGGGGGTGTGATAATAATAACACCTTTCTCCCACAGTTGTTGTAAAAATCAAATGAGATAATAATGGTAAAGCACTTAGTACATAGGGCTTAGTTAGCTATGTCTAACATATAGTAGATACTTAATACCTGTTTATTCCCTTCCTTCTTTCCTTCAAAGGGTTTAGATTTAGTTAAAACAAACGTTTATTATACTATACTAAGGTCCAGGCATACAAAGATGAAAAAATGCCAAGCCTCCTGACTTTAAGGAACTTATGGTATACTACATATTTCTGATGAGAATTTAATCCAAGGGACACCTATTAAGCACCTACTGCATGCCTAGTAATTGTGCTTTTGTTGTTGCTGAGTCACTTTCAGTCATATCTGACTCTTTGTGACCCCATTTGGGGTTTTCTTGGCAAATATACTGGAACAGTTTGCCTTCTCCTTCTCCAGCTCATTTTACAGATGAGGAAACTGAGGCACACAGGATTAAGGAAGTGACTTGCCCAACATCATGCATCTAGTGAGTGTCTGAGGCCAGATTTGAACTCATAAAGACCAGCCTTCCTGACTTCAGACCCAGCCTTCTTTCTACTGCAGCCCATAGTAGTTGTGTATAGTCCCTGCCCTCCAGGATTTATTCATAGCATCATAGATTTAGAGCTAGAAAGGAATCCAAAAAGCATCTGGTCCCACCCCCTTATTTTACAGATAAGGAAACTGAGACTGATGACAGATGGCAGGCAGAATTTGAGGCCATATTCTCTGATTCCAGATGTAGGGCTCTTTCCACTGGACCATGCTGAGAGTATATTCAGCTGGAGATTATGCAAAAGTTATTCATCCAATTTATTGATTATTCATACATAGGTTATGTACTCCTTCATTCAAAACATCTACTATGTATATATGTCCAGTCTTCAATTAGATTGTAATCTTCTTTAGGTCAGGGCCCATGTCTCATGTCTCTAACATAACAGCAGATAATCAGTAAGTATTCAGTGGTGATGATGAAGATGACCAGGGTAATGTGTGAAGACAAAACCAGTCAGTCAGTAAATATTATTAAGCACCTACTGTGCCAGGCACTGTGATAAACACTGGGGATACAAAGAAAGGCAAAAAGAACATCCTACCCTCGGGGAGCTCCCAGTCTAATGGGGGACTCAAAGTGCAATCAACGATGTACAAACAAACTATATTCAGGATAAACTAGAAATAATCAACAGAGGGAAGGCAATAGAATGAAGAGGGGTCTGTAGAAGGTGGGATTTTAGTCCTTCTATTTTCATTCTGCTCTCTGTTTAAACGGTATTCTTAGAGCAACCATCCTCTATGAATCTTGGGTGCTAGACACTGTGGGTGCTGCAAAGGCTTATAAAACATCAGCCCCGTTGATTTTCAGAAGCTTGTAAAGAAGCAACCCCACCTACAAATCTTTCTTCCCCCTTTCCCCAAGAGAGTTCCAACTGGGATGCTACTTTATCTGGGAAAACAACAAGGGTCTGCCATGGGCAGGATTAAAGAGGCGATACTGAATGCACTAATAGAACCTAAATGTAAAACCAGATGGAAGATGAAGCCTAAGTGGGTCAGAGGGAGGGACCTGAGGGGCCATCCAAACCAACCACCTCATTTCACAGTTAGGGAAACTGGTCAAGAGAGGGTAAGTGGTGTATACCGATTCAATAAGTAGGTCTATAGATACATACTAGACACATATAAAGCAGATGCCAGGTAACTGTATGTGTGTGTGTGTGTGTGTGTGTTGTCCTTCTTGGGAGTACTTGACTTTTATTTTGGATTCCTGGAAATTGCAGTCAGGGAACCTTTGGAGTTTGGATCAGAAAAAAACTTTTGGCTCATACGAATACATTTAGTTCATAAGTCAAGAATTAACACCATACTGGCTCCACCAAGAAACAACAACCAACAATTCCCCCTCCCCAAATTGTTCCTTGTAACAAGAAAACAACAAAAGTGTAATAAGATCAATTGACATGGTGGCCACAGTGTATGCAATATTCCACATCCATAGTATACCACCTGTCATGATACAGTTGAAATTATTCTGGATTTTGAATCAGGAGCTCACCTTGTTCATAATCCATCTTGGTTTGAAGCCCAGCTCATGACTAGGTAACTTTAAAGGGAAAAGCACTAGTAGCTGTAGGAAATAGGAAAGGTCTCCTATGGAAGATGGTGCTTGAGCAGAGTCTTTTTTTTTGGAAGCAGAATTAAGTGACTTGCCCAGGATCACACAGCTAGTAAGAATCTGAGGTCATATTTGAACTCAGGTCCTGCTCACTACAGGGCTGGTGTGCTATCCACTGAGCCACCTAGCTGCTCCTTGAGCCAAATCTTTTTTTTTGTTTGTTTGTTTTGTTTTGTTTTTTGGTGAGGCAATTGGGGTTAAGTGACTTGCCTAGGGTCACACAGCTAGGAAGTGTTAAGTGTCTGAGGCCAGATTTGAACTCAGGTCCTCCTGAATCCAGAGCCAGTGCTCTATCTACTGCACCACTTAGCTGCCCCTTTTGAGCCAACTCTTGAAGCAAACCAGGGAACCTAAGAATGAAGAGCATTCTAGGGATAGGGTACAGCTAGTGCAAAGATATGGAAGGGGGAAATGTCCCTGGGAAGTCTAACATGATTTTTTATTTATTTATTGGGGGGAGGGGGGGAGGCAATTGGGGTTAAGTGCCTTGCCCAAGGTCACACAGCTATTAAATGTCAAGTGTCTGATGCTGGATTTGAACTCAGGTCCTCCTGAATCCCCGGCAGGTGCTCTTTCCATTGCACCCCCTAGCTGCCCCTATTATTTTGATTATAAGCTTAACAACCATCAAATAATAACCACAAACCCCACAAAACAAATCAGTGAAACAGACATATAAAAGGAGGGGCAAAATCTTAGCCTGACTGGAAGGGCAACATTTTTAAAGCTCTAATCAATCAGGACCAAAGAATAGCTTACTATTTGCTGAACCTGAAACCAAGATTTCCTAAGAGAATATACAGTAGGAAGAAAGATGAGGATGAAGATATTTGAATGGCTTCTAGAGTGTTAAGGAAGGGTGTGTGTGGAGACTGGGAAACAGTACCTGTCAGGAAGGGGAAGGGCATCGACCAAGGACGCTTGGAACTGCCAAATGCAAAGTTCATCTATTTCACAATTTAGCCCAAGGCCAGGCCTCTCCTCTGGTTCCTGGTAGGATCAGGTGTTTAGTGTGGGTGGGGTTTCTGCGAAGGACTTTGCTAGGTCTCAGCTTAGTCAGTAAAAGTCACAAATATTTTATTTGTACCTATAATTAGACAGCTGTGAGCAAGCACCCAGGGTCTATCTCTCCTCCCCTCCCCCCAATAATAATGGTCTCTTTTTACCTTTCTTTCAGGATATTTAAATAGTATTCTTTTTGTCTTTTGTTTTTGTCCCCCAATATTTCCCTTTCGGTTTTATATCCTCCATTAAATCTTTCTTTGTGACAAAAGCAAAAAATGAAGCTGAGCCAATAACCATAGAAACCATGTCTGACAACAAATAGTGGATTCTGCATGCATAGTCTCTATCCACCTTTTTAATGACAGAGGAAATTATGTTCCCTTATCAGTTCTCATAGCATCATAAATTCAGTGTTGAAAGGGAGCTTAGGGCCCCTCTAATCTAACCCTTTCATTTTATAGGTGAGGAAGTTGCATCTGTACTGTTCTCACCTCCTAAAAGGGTATATCTGTCCAAGGAACTTGAACTCCGTAATGGAGGTGACTGTGGCTAATAACTCTTATTATCATGCCATTTTATTTCAGGCTCATCTATTCATTAAAGCTAACTGAAAATAAGGCAATGAATTTTTCTCCCTGAGAGTAACTTCCCTTTCTAGAGACCCTAGAGTCTTTCCCCACTGGAGGAATCTGGGAGGTTAGAGATAAGAATAAGAAATGCTCCTGCTATCTGAGTTAATGACTCAGAGCAAAGGTTCTCTCCTACCTCAGAGCACACTCTGTGTTCTCTTGGCTGGGCCTGTCAGGGAACCCTAGGTTTCTGTATTTCAGGCATCATACACAAGTTCCCAACATGGTCATTTTCTTTTGGAAAAGCCAACAAAAACAGATCCAAATGGACTTTAGCCTGATTTTGCTTTGGTACTGTGGTTCAGGCTATAGGAGAGAAGAGGCGCACCTTCTCAACTTGGAGAATTTTCATTTGGCCAGTCAGTTGGAAAAGGACATTCTTCTCATTCATTTATAGTTTGTAGGGTTTTGTTCTTCACTGCCTTGGTATATATCCCATTATGTAATACCACCTCCTGTTAACATCAGTGGCTCACTTTTACAGATGTAGGGCTTTTGGGCGAACTTTGTGCCCATTGGAGACCTCACCTACATTCTCTCTCTTCTGGGAAATTGGATTTAACCCCTACAATCACCCAAGCCTTGAATAGGCTATGTCTCTGGAAGGCTCTTGCTCAGTCTCAAGCCTTCACAGAACTTTTAGGACATATCCACCTGTGCTATGGTATATATCATGTAAAGAATTAATTGTTATTTGAGCTTTTTATGCCTTGGCACACACTGGCCCGGGGCTCCGCAAACCACACGGTACTCCACCCACTGGTAGTAGCTGTTGCCATGGCGATGGCACCTCATGTCATCACCACTCCCGACACCTACATGGGCCTGGCAAAATTATAATGATTGGAAGCCTAGTGAGGGCAGTCATGTGACTGTCAGAGCGGCCATCCAATTGACTGGGGGCTGTGTGGAGTGTGTGGGGAGGAAGGAAGTTTTTTTTCTTTCCGGAATTCTGGCTGGAAGCTGGAAGGTGACAGGAGCTCTGCTGTGTATTCTCAGCTGATTCCTGGGCAGTGGTATTTTTCAGGTTGTATATAATTTCCCTTTCCCCATTTTATTTCCTTTCCCTTGATCCTGTTTGTGTGTGTGTGTGTGTGTGTGTTTTTAAGTTCATTCTTGTTAAAATAAATCCTGTTCTGTTTTGAGGGAGGCTGCTGGTCTCCGTCCTTGTCCCAATATTGCAGTGAGCCGCTTAGCTAACACTCCCCAATTAAAAATTGGTCCCCACAATCATCACCACCACCCATTTCCCAGCTCCCCCTTATATGTTGTCTTCCCCCATTTGAATGTAACTTCTTTAAGGTCAAGGACTTTTCAGCATGTGTTTTTTTATTTGTACTCCCAGCACTACCTAGAACAGAGTACATGCCTAAGAAAAATGTCTCCCTGTCTCTGTTTCTCTCTGTCTCTCAGCTCAGTTTCCTTCCTTCTCTTTCCTTATCTCTCTCCTTTTCTCTCCCTCCCCCATCTCTTTTTCTCTCTCTGTCTCCTTCCTTCTCTCTCCTTTTCTCTAACTCTCTCTTTCTTTCTCTCCCTCCCCCTCCCCCAATATCACTTTCTCTCTCTGACTCTCTGTCTGTCCTGGTCTCTGTCTCTTTCTCTCATATTATAAGGAGGGGGTTGGGGTGGGGTGGGGGTGGTGACAGAACCCAGACTGTCAGTCTGGTGAAGTCTCTGGACCCCTTTTAAATAACTGAAGGAAAAGATAATGTCAGTGATTAGTGAAAAATAAAGGCATATTTCTGTTTCTCATCCAAGTTCACAGACACTTTGAAGGGAGGAATTTGTAGACCACAGGTTAAGAACTGTTCACTGTAATAACTGGTCTTTATGCCAACAGATGAAATAGGTGGTTTAATTTGAAATCTCCTTATTCCACAGTTAATTCCACCTCACAAGCACAAGATAAGGAAGAAACAACTAGACAATAGATTATAAGAAAAAAGATCTAAGGATTTTAGTGGTCTTCAAGCTCAATGTGAATGAACAGTGACGTCCCAAAAGATAATGTGACATAAGGCTGTTACTTATAAAAATACATGTCTGGTCAGTCAATAAGCACTTTTATGCCCTCTCATTCTGTACCCTAAGTCCTTCACTATTCTATCAGGCGGAGGGTAACACAATTGTCATTGACCCTCTAGAATCATGGGTGGTTATTGTGTTGATCATAGGTCTTACAGCTTTTCAAGTTGTCTTTATGATGTTTTTATTGTGTAATTTGTTCTGCTCATTTCATCCTTCATTACTTTATAAAAGTCTTCATAACTGTTTTTATAATATTGCTATTATAGTATAAATTGTTGATTCTGCTCACATCTTTTTGATTCAGTTCATGTCTTTCCACTTCTTTTTGGAATGATCTATTTCCTCATTCTTAAAAAATAGCACAATAGTATTATATCATGCCGTTCCTCAATTAATGGGCTTCCCTCTAGCTTCCAGGGTGTTTTTTCCCCACCACAAAAAGAACACTATTTTATTTATTATATGATATATTTTTATATGGAGGTCTTCAAACAAAGGTGGTTGACCACTTGCCAGGAAAGGGGATTCTGGGTCAGGTAGGAGTTAGGGTAGATGTTAGCCGAGGTCTCTTTAAATCTGAGATTCTGTGATTCTGCTCTCTGAAAGCCTCTTATCTTACATAGTATCACAGAATGTGATACTCTATTTATTTGTTTGTTTGTTTTGCATAGTATCACAAAATGTTAGAGCTGGGAGGAATCTTAGAAATTAACTAGTCCGACTTTCTCAGTTTACAGATGAGGAAAACTGAGGCTTAGAATGATATAGTGGGGGCAGCTAAGTAGCACAGTGGATAGAGCACCGGCCCTGGAGTCAGGAGTACCTGAGTTCAAATCCAGCCTCAGACACTTAACACTTACTAGCTGTGTGACCCTGGGCAAGTCACTTAACCCCAATTGCCTCACTAAAAAAAAAAAAAAAAAGAATGATAGAGTGATTTGCCCTACTTAGTGACAAAGTCAAAGTCTAGCTACTAGAGCCCAGGTATCCTGACTCCCAATCCAATGAATTTTCCTATTATACTATCCAACATCCTTCTTACCTAACTCTTTTAATTGTTGATTGTGGTAGTAGGTAAGATAAGGATTTCCAGCAGTGGAGAAAACAGGATCCCGGTCTCCAGGAACTTTAGGTAGCTTCAGGGGTGAACATTTTTACTCCCTTATAATTATCAGAGCCTACAGATGGATATAGCTGAAAAACAAAAGCAACACCCAGACTAGCCTGAGTCATCAGACAGTATGTCAAGATGGTTCTTTTGACTATTGTTTTGTAGTTAAGGATGCCCAACAACAATGGCTTACAAGCAGTTGAAAGGGTGTACTACCTGGAATCAGATGATGGTTTGAATCCCAGCTCTTTCACATGCCAACTGATCTAGGACAAATCCATTGACCTCTCCAAGCCTCAGTTTCCACATCTGTAAAATGGGAAGACTCACATTTACACGACCTACCTCGTTGGATTGATGTAAAGATCAAATGATATGACATTTGTAAATTGTCTTGTGAAACTTAAAGCCTTATGGAAATGTCAGCTGTGATCAATATCATCAAAGCACTTTAACCCATTATCTCAGTTGATAATAATATTATAAGTAGTTATTGATATTTGTCATTTACCGCTTATTTACCAATATTGAATTGATTCTATTTATAAGTATTTATAATAAACATTCACCCTATGGAATTAATCTATTAATAATTAGTCATTAGTGCTAATATTAGTTAATACATTTACATTGTGTTTTAAGGTTTGCAAAGTGCTCTACATATATGATCTCATTTGATTGTCACAATAACCACACAGGGTGGTTAGCACAAATGTTCTGATTCCCATGTTACAGGGGAATAAACAGATTGAGAGAGGGCTATTGGCTTGCCCAAAGCCAATACTTAGTAAATGGAACAAAACTGAATCCTATTGAGCAGAAAATGGGTTGGAGGTACAGAGGAAAAGCCAGCTGCTGTCTCTGTAAGTGATGGTGACTCCGAGCACAAACTTTGGGCTCATGCTGCGAAAGGGACTCAACTATAGGTCAGCATTTTGGGCCACTCCACATACAACTCTGTCCTAAGTGCAGCAGCCATTTGAAAGGATAGAATTGTATTTTACCCTCAATTACCTCTAAATTCCTACCATCTGCCTAAATCCAAACATTTGTTGCTACAAACAACACTTCCAGTTTGTTTGCTAACAAAAGCACCATGTTCCACATACCCTTTTGGAAAAACTGTTAGCAAACAATAGGTGTTGGGCTATTTCTATGTGAACATGTTTGGAACAGCTGTGTCTGGTGAAAGTACATAACAGTGGAAAAACAATTAAATCACTGATCACATCATTGACTTGCAGCACAGAGTCCTCCAGATCCCACAATTCCAAATGTCACATTCCACTCATTCAGGCATGCATATATGTGTACAGTGTTGCCATGTGTATTCAATAGACTTCCACTCATACTGGACCCACTTCTTTTCTTATAGAAAATAGTGAGTGTGATCTTAGCTAAAAATTCAACAAACATTTATTAAATACTAGTACGTGTGGGGCATGATGTTAGGTGCCGAGAATACAAGGACAAGAAATGAAATCGTTCCCACCCTCAAGAACCGTACATTCTACTTTGGAGGCACAGAATGTACTCAAATAAGTTGGGGTTTGGGGTTTTTTTTGGTGGGGCAATGAGGGTTAAGTGACTTGCCCAGGGTCACACAGCTAGTAAGTGTCAAGTATCTGAGGCCGGATTTGAACTCAGGTCTTCCTGAATCCAGGGCTGGTGTTTTTATCCACTGCGACACTTCGCTACCCCCTCTCAAATAAGTTTTGTATATACATACAAAATAGTTTCAAGAGGAAGAATGCTAATAACTGGACTTGACTAGGAAGGGGCACTGTGGCTGTGCTTTGAAGCAAGCTAGGGATTCTATGATCCAGGGTGAGGAAACAATGCATTACAGACATTGGGGTGTCCACCTGGGCAAAGATGTGGAGGAGAGAGATAGATTTTTTTTTTCGTATAGGGAATGGATAGCAGACCATTTTGACTGGAATAAAGAGTATGGAGAGAGAGAGAGTAACATGAAATAAAGCTACTGCCTGCTTTGTGGAGGGCTTTCAATTCCAGATGATCAGGAAAGGGAATTTCTATAGGCTTCTAAGGTCCTGAGTGAGTCTATGTGTTAGATTCTTATGTCCTCTAAATTTTGGTGCCTTGGAGCAAAGCCCTGAACACATTTCCCAACTTATTGCTTTAGGGTTGAAGATGATATTTCTGAGTGTCATGGAGCATGCCTGGAACCAACATAGCCATTGATTTTGTTGTTGTCGTTATTGAGTGGTTTTAGTCATGTCTGACTCTTCGTGACCCTGTTGGGGTTTTCTTGGCAAAGATACTGGAGTCGTTTCCATGAGGAAACTGAGGGAAACGGGGTTTGACTAGGTAGGTGTCTGAGGCTGAATTTGAACTCAGGTTCTTCTGACTCCAGGGCGAGCACTCTATCCACTGCACCACCTAGCTGTGTTCTCAAGGTCACTGAAATTATATGGAGGGCACTGTGTTTGGAGGATTAGGGAGGGAGGGCAGTATTCTGACCCCTCCTTCCCCAGTCCTTAGTTCTCCCAAGAAGCACTTTGTTCACCCTCTTCCCACCCAGAAGAACACTTGTTCATAGCTACTTAGCAGAAAAGTACTTTTAAACAGACAGCTGATCCTGTTTCTCTGTCTCTGGTATTATTCTGAGCACACAAAAACCCTTGAGATAAAACTGACAGGAGCCCCTTGTTCTAAGCTGGCAGCCCTGGTGTCTGTGCCAAGCCGTCGCTCCATATTTAGGTCTTCTCGAGGCTTCTGCTTTACATCTAAATAATGCAGGAAGCATCTCTCAGTGACTCACAAATTAAGACCCAGGATGGTTTGGGGTTTGGGGTTTTTGGTTTTTTTTTTTTTTGGTTCAATCATTTTCTTCTCCAGATCCCCACGAAACTGCTTTGTCACTATTCTTTCACAAGTATAAGTGACTCAGCTCTCCTGGACCTCTTGACTTCAGCACTGACCCTTACTAACCCTTGGGCTGGAGGGCAGGCCAGCAGGAAAAAATTGTAGGACAGCAGAAAGAGCACTTGCCCTGAAATCATAGGACCTGGGACCAAATCTTACAATATCCTTGTGACTTTGAGCAAACCGATTAACCTGTCTAAGATCTCAATTTTCTATCTATAAAATGAGGGGTTGGACCAGATGAAGTACCTTCTATGAAGTCCCTTCTGGCTCTCTCTATTTGGGGGAGGGGGTGGTGAGGCAATTGGGGTTAAGTGACTTGCCCAGGGTCACACAGCTAGTAAGTGTTAAGTGTCTGAGGTCAGATTTGAACTCAGGTCCTCCTGATTCCAGGGCTGGTGCTCTATCCACTGTGCCACCTAGCTGCCCTCTCTCTATTTTTTTTTATCCTAATAAAGAATACTGGATATAGAGTCAGAGGTCTTGAGTTCCAATCCTGGCTCTGCTATTTAGTCCACACGTGTCACCTTGGGTAAGTCACTTGAGCTCCTTGGGTTTCAGTTTCCTCATTTGTAAAATAAGGGAGTGGAACTAGATAATGTCTTAGAAATGATCTTACTATGACTGCTTTAGCTCTAATTCACCACCACCACCATCACACACACACCCCGCCCTGTTCTCCACTCTGTCCTATCACACCCAGCCATGCTTGAGAGAGACAGAAATTGAGGCATGAAAGGCTGAGAAAGCTCAGAAATTGGAAATGTTGCAAACCAAAGGATGTTCATGCCCGTTTTAGGATGGTGTCTGTCAGGAGGACAATCAATAAATCATAATTTGTGCTGCGTAGAAATAACATACCTCTTTCCACTAGTGTAAGCAGTTTAATGAAAAGCATGGTCTATGAAAGAATGTGTTTCTCAGTCTGGTCTGATTTCTATCAACACAGGAGAGAGAAGCTTGCCTTCCAGAATCGTAATGAGGATATTGCAGAGCAGCTAGCAGCAGACTGAAGGAGTGAAGGGAGAGAAAAGAAAATGGCTTAGTGAACATATTATTTTCATCTTCTCTGGTATACTTCCCGCAAATTTTCCTTCACAAGTGGCCCTTCCATGTGGATCTCCCAAAAGAGACTAAAATAACCATCAGAGAGAATGTTGGCTACTGTGGGACTGAAAGATGGACAAAGAGGATTATAAGATCATAATAATAATAATAATACCATTTAAAGCTAAGAGGGATCTGAGAGATGACTGAGTCCAACTCACTCATTTCATAGATGAGGAAACTGAGTCTGAGAAAAGTTAAGTAACTTGCTCAATGGCATTTTGGAGAAAGCTCTGGACTTGGAGTTGAGAAGACCTGAGTTAAAATCCTGTCTCAGACATTTACTGGCTGTGTGACCCTGGATAAGTCACCTAACCTATCTCAGACTCCTTTTCCTCATCTGAAAAATGGGTTTAAGAATACCTCACACCAGCCTCAGACACTTAACACTTACTAGCTGTGTGACCCTGGGCAAGTCACTTAACCCCAATTGCCTCAAAAAAAAAAAAAAAGAAAGAAAAACGTAATTATGGGGCAGCTAGATGGTACAGTGGTTAAAACACCGGCCCTGGATTCAGGAGTACCTGAGTTCAAATCCAGCCTCAGACACTTGACATTTACTAGCTGTGTGACCTTGGGCAAGTCACTTAACACCCATTGCCTGAAAAAAAAAAAAAAAGAATACCTCACAGGGTTGTTGTGAAAATCAAATGAAATAAGAGATGCACAGTACTCTGTAAACCTTAAAGCTTAATATGAGTTGTTGTTACTCAGGGTCACACAGCTCAAAAGTGTATGAAGCAGGATTCAACTTTTGTAATAATGACTCCAAGTCCACAGAGCCAGAAAGGTGATGTACATGGACATTCAAGAACTGAATTCATTCATTCATTCATTCATTCATTCAATTCAATTCAATTCAATAAATATTAAGGCATATTTTTGTGCCAGGCACTGTGCTGGGGATACAAAAAAGTAAAAGACAATCCTTGCCCTCAAAGAGCTTAGAGTCCAGTGCAGGAGACAATATGCAAACAAATATCTACAAAGCAAGCTACATACAGGATAAATAGGAAATAATTAAAAGAGTGAAAGCACTAGAATTAAGAAAGGATAGGGAAGGGTTCCTGTAGAAGTTGGGATTTTAGTAGAGACTTAAAATAAGTCACCTCCAAAAATAACAAACTTAGTTTTGCTCCCCACCAAAAAAAAAAAGAAATAAAAAAAATAAAACAAGGGCAACTAGGTGGTTCAATGGATAGAGTGCCAGGCCTGGAATCAGGAAGTCCCATCTTCCTGAGTTCAAATCTGGCCTCAGACACTTAGTAGCTGTGTGACTTTGGGCAAGTCACTTAACCCTGTTTGCTTCAGTGTCCTCATCTGTAAAATGATCAAGAGAAGGAAATGGCAAACTACTCTAGTATCTTTGCCAAGAAAACCCCAAATGGAGTCATGAAGTGAGAAATAATTATTAATAATCAATATCTTGGAGGACCCAGAGATCTTCCCTTCTTAGTCCTTTACCCCTCCCTGACTCAAGGTCTGAGTTCTCCCTGAAAATAAGTTTCATTTGGCTCAAACCAGATTCAAGCTCACAAAGGAGTCCTGGGTGGAGACTGATCCTTTTGTCTAGATAGCCCAAGGACTTAGTGATGAGATTAAACCACACCAAGATGAAACTATTTTGCGCTGACCAGCTTGAATGGGGGTCTTGCATTTCTTTCTCTGATGTCATCCTTGGAATTCATTTTAATATCATCCACCTTCAAATTATATCAACCAATTAGATTTGAATAAAGCTAACTAATTAGATTTGTTTTCTGTGTAATGGACCTCCTACAGTGGAAGGGTATATAAACTGAAACCAACCATGAGAAGAGGGTCTTTGGTCTGAGAGAGATGGCCATAGACCTGCCTCTTATCAAAAAGGGATAAAAAACCTGGATAGGTAACCATGAGGTTCTCAGGGCACCAAGAAAAGCTAAGTAGATTCTTCGTCAATCCCTTACCTATAGCAATTGGTAAATTGATAATTAGCTTACCCAAAACTTGTGGCTATTCAAATTATTTTAACCATCCCAATGAAGAGTTGGCCACCACTGAACAACAATCCTTCCCAAACCACCAGACCTGCTTCCTGCCTCATTCCCATAGACATCACTGAGGGGAGAAATTCTTGTGAAGAGGAGGCCCATCTTCCTCATCACCACTAATCAATCACCACCCAGAGACCTAGCACCCTCTAGATCAGAGGTATTAAATATGCCCAGTGGGCAACCCACAAGGAAGGCACAACAGTCTGAGGGGAGACAGGAGATGGCATATATCAAGCAAGTCAAACCACCCCCACCTTGACCACCAACTCTCCTCAGATCCTGATCTCTGTTGTGCAGTCCTGTCCAACTCTTTGTGATCCCATTTGGGGTTTTCTTGGCCAAGATACTGGGATGGTTTGCCATTTCCTGCTCTAGCTCACTTTACAGATGAGGAACTAAAGAAAAACAGGGATAAGTGACTTGCCCAAAGGCATACAGCTAGTAAGTGAGACTAGATTTGAACTCAAGAAGATGAGTCTTCCTAACTCCATGCCTGGCACCACTGCACCACCTTGCTGCCCCCAAACCCTGATAAAGATAGTCCAAGGGGGCAGCTAGGTGGTGCAGTGGATAAAGCACCGGCCCTGGATTCAGGAGGACCTGAGTTCAAATCCAGCCTCAGACACTTGACACTTACTAGTGTGAGATTTAAAATTGGATATTAGATCATAAATCTCCCCTACTTAACCTTTCCCTTAATTTATCTCCCAGACCAGTAAATGGAAGAAGCTTTTGGTTTTCTAGATAGACCTTTTATTGTTATGGTAGTCACAAGGTGATGTTGATTAGAAGGATAGGAAAGTAGAAACACAATACAAATCATCTTAAGTCTAAGCTTAGTCTATATTCCTTATAAAAACTCACCAAAACTGAAGGCCACCTTTGGAGAGAGAGAGACCATCTGTGCAGTGCAGTCAGGAGACCAGCAGAGCAGGAAAAAGCCCCACTTCCGTTCTCTCCTTGTCTTTTAAGCTCGCACCCCCGAAGTCGAGTGCGTAGCTCATGCCGTTGGTCTCCTCCCCAAAAGGGTGGTCCTTCAAAAACTGGAGTCTTTCAGTTATCCTAACCGACTGTTAAAAAACTTTCATATTTTTTTTTACCATACTAGCTGTGTGACCCTGGGCAAGTCACTTAACCCCCATTGCCCTGAGAAAAAAAAAAGATAGCCTAAGATTCTGAACCCAAGAGCCTGACAAATAGCAATACTGCTAGCCCAGTGTCCAAACCTATCATTCTGGGAAGAAATTTCCATAGAGAGATAGAATCTGGCAACTATTCCTAGAGATACTATAACCACATCTACTGAAGACCCAGAAAAGAAAGTTCTTGCTGCCAAGGCCCTTGGTACAGCCACATGGCTCAACATCAGAAAGTGATTAGAAATGACATAGAAGAAAAGGCCTTTCCTTCTGCTTTGCCGCCACACCCTGAGAGCCGTGAGAACTTTCCATATGACTTGTCGCTGAAAAAGCATGTGAGTTATCTCCGCCACGTTAGAAGATGAGCTCCTTGAGAGCCGAGGTTGACTTGCTTCTCTATATCCTTGCTTGGTACTAAGTACTTAATACATTTTTTATTCATGCATTCATTACAGATATAGAACTGGAAGGTACCTCAGAGTTCATTTTACAGATGAGAAACTGAGGCCCGGAGAAGCTGGTAAGGCTGAATCAGGTTTCAAACCCAGGTCTTCTGACTAGGAATCTAGCCATCTTTCCAGGAACTGGGAAATCCTAGAGCCTCTCAGTTCTCTGGGTCACTGTTTAAGGCAGAGAAACTGACAATCTGGGGGGCAGCTAGGTGGCGCAGTGGATAAAGCACCAGCCTTGGATTCAGGAGGACCTGAGTTCAAATCTGACCTCAGACACGACATTTACTAGCTGTGTCACCCTGGGCAAGTCATTTAACCCTCATTGCCCCGCAGGAAAAGAAGAAGGACGAAGAAGAAGAAGAGAAAGTGACAATCAAAAAAGAAAGAAAGAAAGTGACAATCTGCTTTAGTAGAAGAAATTTTCCCATCAGGGAACATCTGATACCAACTAGTACCCATTTCTATCCCTAAAATCCCATGACATTCATATGCTACAATTTGTTTGCCCTTCTAAAATCAATAGAATACCTATGTACCCCCGGAATTTCTTTTTTTTTTTTTTTTTTAGTGAGGCAATTTGGGTTAAGTGACTTGCCTAGGGTCACACAGCTAGTAAGTGTTAAGTGTCTGAGGCCGGATTTGACCCCCAGACTTTCTTCCAGTATTTTTTTTTTTTTTTTGCGGGGCAATAAGGGTTAAGTGACTTGTCCAGAGTCACACAGCTAATAAGTGTCAAGCGTCTGAAGCCGGATTTGAACTCAGGTACTCCTGAATCCACGGCTGGTGCTTTATCTACTGCGCCACCTAGGTGCCCCAACCCCCAGACTTTCTTAACCTTAACCTTTCTCTGTCTCAGTTTTTTCATCTGTAAAATGAGGGAAGTGGAATAGATAGGTGGTCTTTAAGGTCTCGTTAATTAAAAATCCTTAATGACAGCATGGAAATACGGTAGCATGCTTCTTCCCAACAGTTTATTCATGAGCCCATTTCAGAGCCCTTCTTTTTTTTTTTTTTTCTTTTTTTTTTTTCTTTTTTCTTTTTTTTTTTTTTTTTTGAGATATTTTATTTTTTCCGTTACATGTAAAGATAGTTCTCAACTTTTGTTTATACATGCTTTACACTTTCAGATTTTTCTCCCTCCCTCCCTCCCCTCCCTCCCCCCTCCCCTAGACAGCAGGTAATCTGATATAGGTTATATCTATATATATCTATACATATACATATAGATATATATATACACACACATATATATACACATAATAACATTAATCCTATTTCTGCATTAATCCTGTTACAAGAGAAAGAATCAGAGCAGTGATGCAAAACCTCAAAATAGAAAAAAAAAAAAAAACAGCACCCAAAACAAAAGAAATAATATGGTTCAATCAGCATCTATACTCCACAGTTCTTTCTTTCTTTTTCAGAGCCCTTCTGACCCATTCTTGTTTCGAGAAGAGACATGTGTGGAGGAGGAGATAGAAGCAATTTCATCCAAATTCCATCTAAAAGCTTGGGTACTTTCCTTCCTCTGTGAATAAGAGAGAAAGTGCAGGGTGAGTAATCCAGAAGTTCTTCCTTCCTCAAGAATGCCTGCAGAGAGACCTTTTTGTATTCGGAAGAAATATGAACAGTGACTCATTCCCATTCTTCTTTCCCTGTTCACTGGGGCCCTCCTCCTTTGAGCTGGATAAATATATCACAGCAACCCAACCTGAGCATCCTTTCTGCTGTGCACAGTGGTTTGTCCCCACCTGGCCATGTTCACAACAGGTGGTAAGTGGAGCCTCTGATTACAAGCCAGTTGAAACAATTGGTTGCTCAGGGGACCTTGGAAACTCTCTTCCTGGTGCTGGCAGAGGAGGCTGCTTTCACCACTGTTATTTCATTTGATCCTCACAAAAACCCTGTGAGCTAGGTGCTGTTCTTATCTTCATTTTACAGATGAAGAAAGGAAAGTGAGAGAGGTTGAATGACTTGCATAGGGTCACTAGTAAAGATCTAGGGCAGAGCTTGAGGTTCAAACTCAGGTCTTTCTGAATTCAGGTCCAGGTTGTCAGAAAAAGAGAAAATATGTACTATCCCAGATTTTCTTTTAAAGCTCCAGAGCCTTTTTTCAAGCAAACATTTTAGAAAATGTGAGGGTTATTGGTAATGATATTTGTCTGCTTCAGCACTCATAATATTCTTGAAACAACTTTGGGTTATAGTTGTCCTTAGAAAATTTTTGATCAGTTTCATTTTCTTTTTGCTAGCTTTTTAAAAGCCTTTAAAAAATATTACAGGCATCTCCCCATAAATTCTTCCATCTCTCTTTTCCATGTATCTCTCCCAGTGACACTGAACTTCTCTAATCACAAACAAACAAGCAGACAAGCAAAAAACAGTTAAGGAAAGCAGATGACGTCACAACTGATTCAGATAGAGTATGCAATGCTGAACTCCCATAGTAATACACCTCTCTACAAAAGAAAAGTGTTTTATCTATTCTCTGAGATTGATCACTAAAAAGAATGCATTAAATTGAGTTTGGCTGTGTTTTAGTATTGTTTTTGTTTTCAATACTGTTGTCACTGTGAATATCATTCACTCAGTTCTGCTTACTTTACTTTCCATCAGACCTAGGTTCAAGTTTTGTCTCTGACACAAACTGTTTCCATGGTGCTGGACAAGTTCCTTAGCCTCTCAGTTGTCTGGGTGACTCTCTAAGTTTATAAATTGCAGAGAAAGTGACAATATGCTTCAGTAAAAGAAATTTCCTCATCTGGAAGTGTCTGATACCAATGAAATCACAGGTCCAGTACCCAACTCTATCCCTAAAATTCCATGACATTCATATACCACAATTTAATTATCCTTCTCCAATCAATGTGTACCTACCTTCTTTCCCCCTCTCCTCCAATTCTTTCCTAAGTGTTGATATAAATATGTTGGTGCATGTGGAACCTTTTGGTTTTTTATTTCTTTGGGATATATGCCTAGTAGTGAGATCACTGGGTCAATGGTTATATAGGCTAAGAACTTTTCTCCTATAAGTTCAAATCAAATTAAATTTCTTTTTTTAAGCTTATAATTTTTCTTAACATTCTTTTTTTTTAAATTTTGAGTTCCAAATTTCCTTTCTCTCTCCTCCACCTATGGAGAAAGCAAGCAATGGGATACCCATTATACATGTGAAAGCATGAAAAACAAATTTCTATATTAGCTACTTTGAAAAAAAAGCAAGAAAAAGAAAGTGAAAAACAATAATCTTCAAACAGAGTTCATCAGTTCTCTTTTTAGAGGCACGTCACATTTTCATCATGGGTCCTTCAAAATTGTCTTGGATCACTGTGTTGATCTGTGTAGCTAAGTCTTTCACAGTTGATCCTTGTTATATTATTGCTGTTACTGAGTACAATGTTCTCCTGGTTCTGCTCACTACACTTTGCATCAGTTCACATACCAATTTCATTTTCAAAACAAAGCACAACAGAGGCAGAGCCAAGTTAGTGGAGTAAAGGCAGAGAGACTCACCTAAGTTTTCCCAAATTCTCTTCTGAACAACTTTAAAATAATGCCTCAAAACAAATTCTAGAGAAGCAGAATTAACAAAAGGACAGGGTGAAACCATTTTATAGCTGAAGACAACTTAGAAGGTTGGCAGGAAAGGTCTGTCTCAGGAGGTGTGAGTAGAGAGCAGTCCAGTGCAGGCAAAGCCCCAGCAAGTCAGCTCAGGCATTAGATGGGGGGAGGGGGAGTTGACTTCCACAGATGGTTGAGGGGACCCTTTTCTAGCATCTGGGGTCAGGACTCTTACATTGTCCTTAGTTTGTTCTGGGTCACAGTCCCAAGGCAAGGAGAAGGAGCACTAACTCACTAGCACTTGTAGTGGCAGGGGAGGCAAGACACTGGTTACAGTTTCAGGGCAGAAAAGAGTGCTTATGGTCATTCACAGACCAGAGAACAGTCAAGGAGAGCAGTGACCAAACCTCTCCTTAGTTCATACCTCCTTAGAAAACCAAAAACTTATAGACCTCCAGAACTAGCACTTGAAAATAGCAGCATGAAAAACTTGAAACTTGGGATAGTGCCCTCTCTACCCCTGGAGCAAAGCCCAACTTCAACATAAAATTAAAAGTCAAGAAATAGGCAGGAAAATGAGCAAATAACAATAAAAAAGAAAGAATCTGACCATAAAAAGTTTTGAGGGAAGATCAATACATAAACTCAGAAGACAATAAAGTTTAAACAGCTAGGGGCAAAACTTCAAAGAAAAACGTAATTAAAAAAAAAAAAAGATTCCTGGAAGAGCTCAAAAAGGATTTTTTAAATCAGAGAGGTAGAGGGAAAATGGGGAGTGGAGGAGGGGAAGAGGTGATTAAGACTGAAGCAAGAAAATTATGATAAGAGGGCTACAAAAAACAATACTGAAAGAACACCTTAAAAAACAGAATTGGCCAAATGGGAAAAAGAAGCACAAAAATCCACTGAAGAGAAGAACTGCTTAAAAAGCAGAATGGGCCAAATGGAAAAAGAGGTATAATAACTCACTAAAGAAAATAATTCCTTAGAAATTACAACTGGAAAATTGGAATCTAATATTCCCATGAGACATCAAGAAACAATTTTAAAAATCAAAAGAATGAAAAAAATAGAAGAAAATGTGAACTATCTCATTGGAAAAACAACTGACCTGGAAGAGATAATTTAAGGATTACTGAACTACCTAAAAGCCAGGATCAAAAAAAGAGCCTAGACAGAATATTTCAAGAAATTATCAAGCAAAACTACCCTGATATCCTAGAACCAGAAGGTGAATTAGAAATTGAAAGAATCCACTGATCACTTCCTGAAAGAGATCCCAAAATGAAAACACTCAGGTATATTTTAGCCAAATTCCAGAGTTCCCAGATCAAGGAGAAAATGTTGCAAACAGCAAGAAAGAAACAATTCAAATATGGTGGAGCCACAATACTCATAACTGTGAATGAGAATGGGATGAACTCACTCATAAAATGGAAGCAGATAGAGTGGATCAAAAACCAGAATCTGACAATATGTTGTTTACATGAAACACACTTGAACTAGAGAGACACATAAACAGAGGAAAGATACGTGGCTGGAATAGAATCTATTATGCTTCAGCTGCAGTTAAAAAAAAAGCAGGAGTAGTCATGGAAAATGTCCTTCCAATGAGTAGTCTGGATGAATTTCTTTAAGTATTGACTGATTTCATCTCCTTGCTATTCAAAGGACTCTCAAAAGTCATCTTCAGGACCACAATTTGAAAGTGTCAATTCTGCAGGGCTCAGCTTTTCTTATAATCCAACTCTCACAGCCATATATTGCTACCAGAAAAACTGTAGATTTGACTATATAGACATTTGTCAGCAAGGTAATGTCTCTGCTTTTTAGTATGCTGCCTAGATTTGTCATAACTTTTCTTCCAAGGAGCAAACATCTTTTAATTTTATGGCTGTGGTCTCAATCTGCAGTGATCTTTGAGCCTAAGAATATAAAAGCTGACACTATCTTCATTTCAGTTGAGTACTTTGGGATGTAAAATGAATAATTTTGAAAACACTAAATTAAAAAGATTTTGGACAAATGAAACCAATACAGCCAAGATAAGAAGGAAAGCAGAAAACTAGGGAAACAATTTTTCAGTAACTGTTTTCTGATAAAGGCTCTCATATGTGTGTGTGCGTGTGTTTATGTATGCATATGTATGTGTAAATGTATGTATGTATGTATTATAAATACATATATATTACACACACATAGCAAGAGTCCTAGATGTCACCCAAATGGGAAGTTATTCAAACTCTTTAGAGAGTCTGAAGCAATCTGAAGAAGATCAAAGAGACTGAAGAGAATGGATCTTTCCCACTCTCCCCAACTTTGCCCTTCACCTGATATAGACACAGAGCATTAATTACCATCAGTAAGGACAGAGTCTAATACCAGTGGTGTTTAGGACTGGGGTTACTTATTTATTATGCTTACTCTATGCCAGGTACTATAGTAAATATTGAGAAACAGAAACAAAATGAAAGACAGTCCCTGCCCTAAAAGAGCTCACATTCTAAAGAGGGAAGACAACACAAACACTCCAGGGGCGTGAAGGAAAAGGGGTAGGGGAAATAAAGTGGAGGAAAAGGGATAGAAAAATAGTCTGGAGAGCCAGGAATTGAGCCAATTTAGAAGTGACTGGTATGTGGTTGTATGGCTTCTTCAAATGGAGTTTTCATGGAGAAACTCGTCAATTGGAGCTTTTGTTCTATTAGTGCTTGTGGAGGAGGAAGGGGTGAACAATGAATAATAACTCACAGAAACCAAGCTACATAAAAACCTGAAAATATAGAATAAAAAAAGAAAAAAACTTGAAAAAATAACTACATATGCTCATTTTTTTTTCAAAATTATGTCAAAGGGGCAGCTAGGTGGCACAGTGGATAGAGCACCAGCCTCTGTATTCAGAAGGACCTGAGTTCAAATCCAGCCTCAGACCCTTGACACTTACTAGCTGTGTGACCCTGGGCAAGTCACTTAACCCCAACTGCCTCACCAAAAAAAAAAATTATGTCAAAGACCTTATGTAATGGGTACCCTGTTATATGAGGGACCACAGATAGCTTATCCTCTTCCCATAAGAAAAAAGTGGTCAAACTAATAGGAGCATAATAACTATAGCTAACATGTATATAACACTTTAAGGTCTGGAAAGTTATTTCATTTGATCTTCATAATAACCCCATGAAATTGATGGTATTCTTACCCCCATTTTATAGATTAGGAAACTGAGTCTAAGAGGGGTTAAGTGACTTGCCCAGGATCACACACTTAATAGGTACCTAAGGTGGGGTTCAGATTCAGGTCTTTCTGATCCCAGGTCCAACATTCTATCACCTATCCACTCTACCCACTCTAGCCCTACCTAGCTGCCATATATTTCTTAGATCCAAACTCACTGGGCACTGAATAAACATCATTTGAAGATGAGATTAAACCAATGAAAGAGATGGGATATTAAACTGAGACAGAGGAAAATCTGGTATGTTATCACACAGAGTGGGACAGACAGATGAAGAATATTTTCCCAGGAAATGTAAACCAGGAAGTTGAGCCTGAGCATCAAAGACCTGGACCCTAGAATGTTTAAGCTAAACCTCATAGATCATTTAGTCATATCTCAAGTGGTTGGATTCCTTAGATTCCTCAAGTTCAACTTCACATCATGCTCAAGGTTCATATGTGATGTACATGAGATTTCCAACACAAAGGATACTCTATTGGAAGGTTAATTGTCATACTTTCATACTTTCTGTCATACTTTATTTTGAAATGGGTTTTCCTTAATATCCTTCACTAAATTTCTAAATTTTGGCCAAAAACACGGCTTGATTTAATTGTAATAAACACTTATTTATTCTGGAGTGCACAGTATATGGGGTTCTTTGCCCTATTTTATAATGGCCTTTGACCAATTGCAATTAAATTTTTATTTGAATATGTATTTATAAGTGTTGTATGTATATCTGCAACTAGAAACATAAATTTTATGCATTTATAAATGAGTTCTGAGTCACATACTGTTATGTGTTGTGATGGAAACACTTCAATTGATTGGGAGTTGCATCTCAACTGATTTTGCCGTCAACAAAATTATAAAATATGAAGAGTTTTTTGGTTGTTTAATCATTTTTCAGTCTCATCCAATTCTTTGTGATCCCATTTGGGTTGATTGGTTTGTTTTTTTGCTAAAATACTGGATCAGTTTTCCATTTCCTTCTCCCGTTCATTTTACAGGTGAGGAAACTGAGGCAAAAGGGTAAAGTGACTTGCTCAGGGTCACACAACTAGTAAGTATCTGAATGAAGGGTTTTAAGTAGCACATAATCTAAGACCTCAAACTGGAAAGGAACTCAGAGATCATCTAATCCCAATCTCTCATTATACAAGAAGAAACTAAGGCAAATAGAGATTTTAAAACTTGCCTAAAGTCACATCTATGGTAATTAGCAGAGCTAGGATTTGAAAGCAGTCCTGTATTTTTTCCACTATACTATGCTCCCTCCATAGGCCTTAGAGGAACATTGAAAAGGTGGGGGGGGGGGGCGGCTTCAGACCTATTGCCTCCCTCCTGACACCTTCTACCCCACCCCCACCAAAATCTTTCCCCTCTTAAATTGACATCGAGCTCTTAGCCCCATGCCCACAGTCCCCCAGGAAGTGAGCTCAGTAATATTCGTGTGTAGAATTCCTGGCCTCTCCCCTCCTCCGCCCTCTTCAATTCTGTTCTTTCCTAAGTAGCTTCTCACCCTCAGGCTCCACTCAGATTTACCCTCTCTGTTTCAAGCCAACAATCAAACCAGAATTTAATCAACCAAATAATTGCCTAACCTTTCCTTCCTTTGTCTATAGAATATGGGTATCTTTTCCCCTTACAACACTACCAGAATCCCTAAACTAGCCTAGTTCCCTTAGCCCTCCAGTTCCAATACTATGATTTTTGATGCAGATCTCTTGGGTCATTGGGTGCCAGATGATTGGATCTCATCTCTAGGAGTCAAAACCCTCCTTTCATATCCACTTTTAGCGCTGTCTTTTCCCTCTAGACCTTTTGCTTTCCCCACTACCTGTTAACAGAGCTTAACAAAAAAAACCCTGCCCCCTTCCCCCTCCCCCCCAGCTTAACCGATATATGATGAATTTCTTTCCCTTCTGGCTAGAAAGTGGAAAAGGAGAGACACACACACATAAGCAATTTGTCCATCCTTAGCCTACCTGTTAGCTAAAAAGTGGGCAGTTGAAACTTTTGCTCTTTAACGATTACCTTTGAATTCTTATGCCATTGCATTTATTTTCAAAATGATAATATCAAGGGGGCAGCTAGGTGGTGCAGTGGATAAAGCACAAGCCCTGGATTCAGGAGTACCTGAGTTCAAATCCGGCCTTAGACACTTGACACACTTACTAGCTGTGTGACCCTGGGCAAGTCACTTAACCCTCATTACCCTGCAAAAAAAACCCAAAAACCCCAAATCAAAAACCAAAAAAGAAACAAAAAAAAATGATAATATCAAAACATTATCAAATGAGATAATATGTGTAAAAAACCACTTAGCACAGTGCTTTGCATGTAGTAGGAACTTAATAAATGTTTGTTCCCTCCTCTCCCTTCCTTACATATGGATGTGTATATACACATATAGGTATACATATGTATGTATGTATATGTATGTGTGTACATATACATACATACACACACACATACATACATACATACATACATACATATATATATATACACACACACACAAACACACACATATTCGTATATATAAAACAATGCCAAATGATTCCATTTCACCTGGGGTAATCTGAGGCTATGCAAGATTTTGAGGTAGTTTTTCCTTAAAAAGAGAGTAGATTTTTTTTCCCCATCAGCAAAAGCTGGAATAAGAGGGGGACTGGAGTCAATGGACTAGAGAAATAGATGAAGCATCATCATCCCCTAGATCTGGTAAGAGAATCCCCTGGGGCTATAGATTGCTATTATAGCCAAGACCATCATTACTATGCCTTAGGATCAAGTACTAGACCTAGAGTCAGGAAGACCTGAGTTCAAATATGTTCTCAGATATTTACTAGCTGTGTGATCCTAGACAAGTCATTTCTCTTTTCTCAGTCTCATCTTAAAACTGGGGGATTGGGGGCAGGGGCAGAGTATCACAGCACCTACCTCACCAGGTTGTGGGGAAGAAAAAATGAGATAATATTTATTAAAATTTTTGCAAACCTTAAGGTGCTCTAGAGGTGCTAGTTATTATTATGGGTGTTGAAGGGACCCAGTCCAAGCTTCTTTTACATATGGGATCCTATCCTCTAAATTCAGATGTTTTCCTTTACACTTTACATGTGAGAGCTCATCCTAGAGATTAATTTTTTTGGAAAGGTTATTCTTCTAAAAATATTTTATTTTCTGTATTGCTATTGGAATTTCTAGATTTCACTGCAAACATCCTGCCACCGCCACCACACCCAGACATACATATATTATAGAAGAGTTGGCATTGAGTATGTCTCAAGAAAGAGGCCACCTCAAAGTTTTCTCTCCTCATTCTTTATGGTTCACATAGAGGGAAGCTCTTTCTGGCTCCATAACCAATCCTCTTTGGCACAGTCTACCCTATCTATCTTTCATCACAGGGACCAAGGAGCCAACCTCCAGGAGCCTCTGGTCAAACATGCCCTTTAGCAAGGAGCCCGGGAATATATTTGACCAGAATTTGTCTGAGCTTAATCCCAGCTCCATGAGAAATGTTCCAATTCACTTCCTCACATTGTTTTTGTTAGACCTAATAGGTAAGTGAGTTGGTAATCTACTAAAGACACCCCCAAAGAGCAAGAGCAGCAGAGAGAACCGAAAGGGGTTCCAACATTGCTTTCTTTGGAGGAATAATCCCCAGGTGTGTGAATGGTGTCAGCACAAAGTTTCCAGCAGTTGAGGATCCTAATTCCAGGGTATTGTTCTTGATCTCATTTAGTCAAAATACATTCACTAGCCTCCTGTAATACCTTCATCTATCGGTGGAAATTCATTACAAGGATTTTCCATAAGCTCACTCCTCTTCCAGACTAAATTACATCTGGGTGATCCAGCACAATAAGATGTATGACACTGGAACCTTACCAAATCAAACAGGTGAAATGAAGTGGAACAGCCCGTTATGTAAGGTTAGAGCAAGGACTACCAGGCACTGTTATACTGGAACAGATTACTCTAGTTATGGTTAGCACACTCACCATCTGCTCCATTCTTTACCTATTGCTTTTGAGGATAAAAATAGCTCATATAAACAAGGCACTTGCAGATAACCTTTGTGATACATCACCCGAGTCTACTGCTATACAGACCCATCTCAAGTAAGGATTTATGGTAAGCTAAAAGCAGAACACATTGGTTTCATTTATTTTTATATCCAGTTAGAGAATGGCTTTTTATACTTCTAAGAGTCCCTCAGTATTTGAAGAGTGTGTGGTTTCTATTAGTAGGACATAGATAGATAGATAGATAGATAGATAGATAGATAGATAGATAGATAGATAGATAGATAGATGGATGGATGGATGGATGGATGGATGGATGGATGGATGGATGGATGGATGGATGGATGGATGGAAGGAAGGATAGATAGATAGATAGATGATAGATAGATAGATAGATAGATAGATAGATAGATAGATAGATAGATTAGATAGATGGATGGATGGATGGATGGATGGATGGATGGATGGATGGATGGATGGAAAGATAGATAGATAGATAGATTAGATAGATAGATTAGATAGATGGATGGATGGATGGATGGATGGATGGATGGATGGATGGATGGATGGATGGATGGATGGATGGATGGAAAGATAGATGATAGATAGATAGATAGATAGATAGATAGATAGATAGATAGATAGATAGATAGATAGATAGATCAGAGGAACAGAGAGAGACAGGGGAGAGGGGGAGGCAGGGAGAGAGACAGAGACAGAGAGAGAGCATTTGTTAAGTGTTTACTATATGCTAGACACTGTGCTGGTACACATATAAGGGACATTTATCCAAGCATGTAAGACAGGCCTTTCTGTCATGCAACAAGATACATATAAAGGAGGTCTGGAAAGAGAGAGAAAGGAGGAGATTTGCTGAAGTATTGCCAGGAAATAAGGTGGAATCTGACAAGATAAGCTGAAAGCTCATCCATAAGAGCCCAGGGAAGAAAGAGGGGAGTTGGAACTACTAGGACCAACTGACACCTGTTGGAGTGCAAAGGCATGTACACAAGAAGGATAATTTGAGGCAAATAGGGAAAGGTCATCAGGGGGAATGTATAGCTTAATGGTGGGCTGCATAATCAGGGATATGGTGGGAATGGGGGTCCTACCATGGGGCAGTGTCTCTTTGTCACCCACAGGAACTGATGTTGTTTTGTCAGGGAGGTCCATTGGAAAAGGGGGATCTGAAGAGCAAACTCTCTAAGTGAATGGCAAAAACTGACTAGAGAAGAGAGATGAGAAGGGATACCTTTGAAGTTCTGATTCCATGAGGAAGAACAAAAAGAGAGGGACTAGGTAATTGCAGAAATCATGAACCAGAGAAAGCGGTTCTAGAGTAGACAGAGAGAGATGAAAAATGAAGAGAGAAAGGGTACAAAAAATGAAAAATTAAAAACTAATTAATAGAATTAGTTGAAGAGGAGAAGGGGGGGGTGGGTATTTATTTGACTGAGAGCACAAAAAAGTGGGGAAGAATCAAATACCCAGATAAAAGCAAGAAGAAAAAAAAAGGAATTACTAAGCAAAACTGCAAAAGGAAAGGGAAAGGGAAAGGGGTATCAGAGGTGAGGGTGAAGTAGGGATGGATTTTAATTGATCAAATTGATTGTGAGGCATCCCAAAGAATTACAAGACTCAGTGACTCAGTTTCCTAAGTTTTATCAAAAGACTGGTGGCCACAGGGAGAACACCAAGGAGATAGGTGTCTCAAATAGGGAGAGAAAAAATGGTTATATCTATAGTGGGAAAAGTAGGTTATCTCCTCATTATCTTAATCTCCTCTTTGTGGAAGGTTCACATCCTATTTTGGACTTCCTGGGGTCCTAAGACATCCTCTGAGCCAGTTACCTTTTTCCCTAGAGGTGCGTTTTTGGTTTAAACATCATAAGGTGAACTTAAGGACACATTTGGCCCTTCTGTGCATGTTCCTAAAGACGTGTTTAAATTTGTCAGACCCCAAGGGATTCTCCGTTTATGATACCTCTTTACTTTAAGATCGGGTTTCTAGGTGTAGTTTCTGTTTCCTGTCATCTAGGAATATTAATGGCTATTAATGGTCCCTAGTTACTTTCCCTAAGCTTTGTTGATAGGGACTCGAACCCTCTTGGTTACTGTACTGTTGATAAGAATGCAAATCTGGACAGCTAGGTGGTGCAGTGGATAAAGCATTGGTCCCTGGATTCAGGAGGACCTGAGTTCAAATTTGAACTCAGACACTTGACACTAGCTGTGTGATCCTGTGCAAGTCATTTAACCCTCGTTGCCCACAAAAAACAAACAAAAAAACCCCCTCAAACCTTAGTTTCTCTGTTAACCCTTTTTATCTATTGTTGATTAGAGCTCAGGTCTTAGGTTATCTGTTAACCCTTTTTAGCCTCCTCCATCAAGGGAAAAAGAGCAAGTGGGAACAGGGTCATCTTAAAAAAGATTAAACTAAAGCAACTGAAGAAACATAGTACCTACCATATTTATTACAGAAGAGGGGGAAATCATAACTTGAAAAAAACTAATAGCCCAGACAAATGAAGGAAGATATAAACCTAGCTCTCATAATGTTAAATGTGAATGGATTAAACAAAAAAGATTGACATATAAGATAAGAAAACAAAACCCTAAAATCTATTGCTTACAAGAAACACATTCAAAAGATGAAAACATATACAAAATAAAACTGAGGGGGTAGAAAAATAATGTACCATGCATCATGTGAATCCAAAAAAGCAGAAATTGCAGTCGTGTTATCTCACAAAGCAGAAACAAACACTGAAAACATTAAAAGGGACAAAAATAGTGATGACAACAAACTATCCCAGTGCTACTCTATGTAGAAGTTGAAAAGGAAGTTGCTGGGTTTTTTAAAGCTATACTAAGCAGCAGCCAATATCATTATAGTGAGATGAGGGAAAGCAAGAGAGATGGTAAGAATGCAGGACTTCAGCAAAGGAACAAGAAACTTGGCACAGTTTAGCCAGTGCAGGCTTTCATTAGCTGTTGCTCCTCTTAAAGGCAGGAAGCCTGAGCCAGTGAGAGGTTATTGGGACTTTGATTTCTTAACTAAGACATCCCAAAAGTCTTAAGCTTTAATAGCTTTGGGACACCCTGTATAAGACCAAGGGAAATAGGGGATTCCTCTTCCACAATGTCTGAGGCCTAGAACTCAAATGGATTTATTTGGGGATTTTGTGTCTCCCTCTAGGTCAACCAGTTCAGGACTGGCCCAAGGAAAATACATACCATCTTTGTATATTTCCCCTTAGGTAGATATGGATTTCAGGAAAAAACTGTTAAACTGACCTGTGAAGAACAGATTTTTGGTGGTAATGACAGCTAGGTGGCTCAGTGGATAGAGTGCTGGGTCTGGAGTCAGGAAGACTCATCTTCTTGAGTTCAAATCTGGCCTCAGACATTTACTAGCAGCATGCCCCTGGGAAAGTCATTGAACCCTGTTTGCCTCAATTTCCTCATCTGTTAAAAGAGCTGGGAAAGGATGGATAAAGCACAGGTCCTGTATTCAGGAGGACCTGAGTTCAAATCTGGCCTCAGACACTTGACACTTTCTAGTTGTGTGACCTTGGGCAAATCACTTAACCCTCATCGCCCCGCAAAAAAAAAAAAAAAAAAAAAGAGCTGGAAAAGGAAATGGCAAACTACTCCCGTATTTTTGCCAAGAAAACCCCAAATGGGGTCACAAAGAGTCCTAGAATCAGACAGGACTGAAAAAAATAAGATTCTACAGCAACAATGCCTGCAAACTAATGCCTGAATAAACTCTTATCTGAAAGGGGCTTAGAGGCAATCCACCTTGTTATCATTTATAAAGGTTTACAAAGCACTTTACCTATCTTATCTCATTTGATTCTCACAACAACCACAAGAAGTAGGTATTTTTACTATCCCCGTTTTACAAATAAGGAAACAGTTTGAGGATTTGAACTAAACTTCCTCCCATACTCCAGGTTTGACATTCTATCCACTGTGCCACCTACCTGCCTATGAAAGAAGTTAATGCCCTCTTAGCCATACATGTGTCATAAATAGCGGGAATTAATAAAAAGGAGTGAAGTAAGATTCTTCTACATGTCAGGGGAAAACCAGACTCAGGCTACCCTGGGTACTGTCACAAGAGTTCAGACAGGACTGCAGCTCTGAGATGAAGGGCACTCTCTGGGTGGTAGTGAGGAGATAAAATGGGTGGTGGGGACCCTGAACATAGACAAGGCCTAAAGCTATAGGATTACCAGCAGTAGAGTGGAAAATTTAAAAAAAAATAGCTCCCTTCTATAAGCTAGCTCCCTTCCCTGTCTAAGACCAAGGGAAATAGGGGATTCCTCTTCCATAATGTCTAAGGCCCAGAACTCAAATGAGACCATTTGGGGATTTTGTGTCTCCCTCTAGGTCCTAGGCCAGTCCTGGCCCAAGGAAAATACAGACCATCTTTGTATTTGATAAATACTAAGCTCCCTTCTCTGCCCTCCTCACCACCAGTCCAGGCATAGGAGACCAGGCTCAGGATGAGGTAAGAAGCAGGAACAGGGAAGAGCTGGAAGGGCATGTAGTATGTGGGGAATGGGAAAAAGGAAGGAGGGAGAACAGAGAAAGCCTAACTGGTTGTAGTTGGGAGAGAAGTGGCCATTATTGTGTCTATCGGGAAAGGGATGTGCATAGCAGATTGGGTATATGTTATTTGGGGACAACTTGAATACACAAATATCTGAATAAATCAGCAAAACCTCAATCCTGAGGTTTGAATCTTAAGACAGACAGTCCTTATTTCCATATAACTTTTTGTTGGACCTGCCCAGTTTCTGTGGTTGATCAATATAAATCTGTCTCCTGTCTTTTCTCACGGAAAAGAACAAGCTGAACCCTTTTTTAAAGCACTAAAAGAAAAAAAAAATCAGTGTGCATATTTTGGAACACAAAGCAGGAAATCAGAGGATATGCAAAGGAACATTCTTCTCCCTTCTCAAGTATCTTTTACTGCATTGTATTCAAATATTGATGCTTCTGGCCAGAAAGTGGAAGAGAGTTTGAGTCTGGTACTAGATCTTGTTGCTCCTAGCAAGACTATTTAACAATGAGATGAATTTTATTTTCTGAATTCACATTAGGCATGGAAGAACCTTCTAAACATGGTTATAAAAATAAAGATGCCTGTTTTTCTCTCAGGACAGCTATGGACTAGACACTATGCTAGGGACTGGGGAGGAGGGGTGCAGAATACAAAGCATGTAAGACTTTCTAGACTCTTCTCTTTAGACATTTACAATCTATTAGAGGATACAGGAAAGAGAGAGGCACACACAGAGAGACAGAGAGACAATGAGAGAGAGAGAGACAGAGAGAGAGAGAGAGAGGGATGGATGGATGGATGAATAGATGAATGGATATGCAGACACATAAATACAGAAATAGATACATACATACAACATTAAGCAAAACAAAAACCTATTTTCATCACTGAGAAAATACACCACTGGGGGGGGGGGCGGGGCAATTGGGGTTAAGTGACTTGCCCAGGGTCACACAGCTAGTAAGTGTCAAGTGTCTGAGGCCGGATTTGAACTCAGGTACTCCTGAATCCAGGGCCAGCGCTTTAACCACTGCACCATCTAGCTGCCCCCAAAGTATACCATTTTTAATAGAACCATTAGTTGAGGAAAACTCAGGTAATACCAAAAAAAATTACTTATGATTACTGACATTGATTCAGGATTAGAGATCTAAAGAGCCTTAGTTTGAGAGATTTAGAAGGGCCAGGTGATGATATTTGGTCCAATTCCCAGTCTTGCCAATCAGGAAATTGAGGCCTAGAAAAATTCCTAGACTTGTCTTGAATTACTCCAGTAGAAAGTGACAATACTGGGAGTCAGTCAGTCAACAAAAGCTTTTTATGGCTCTTACTGTCTGCTAAGCACTAAGTACTGGGGATACAAAGAGAAGCAAAAGTCAGTCTGTTCTCAAGGAGCTCATGGTCTGACAGAGGGAAGGTGCGAACATTAAGAGGGATAAGTAAATGTTTCCTTTAGAAATTGGGATTTTACCTGGGACTTGAAAGAAGTCAAGAAAGCCAGGAGACAGAAATGAGGAGGAAAAACATTCCAGTCATGGGGGGATAGCCTCTGAAAATGTCCAAAGCCAAGATATGGAGTGTCCTGTGTGAGGAACAGCAAAAAGCCAGTGTCACTGGATTAAAGAGGAGAGGAGAGGGGTGAGAAGACTAGAAAGATTATGAAGGATTTTGAATGTCAAACAGAAAATTTTCTATTTAATCCTAGAGGGAATAGGGAGCCATTGGAATTTATTGAGTAAGGAGGTAACATGGCCACACTTAGTCAAACCACTTTAACAGTTGAATGGGGGATTGGATTGGAGTGGGGAGAGTTGCGGAAGTCACTCCCAACAGCAGCTATTGAAATAGTTCAGATGAAGAGGGACTGCAACATGGTGGTTGCAGCATTAGAGAAGAGAAGGGGGCATATTGGGGAGATATTACAAAGGTAAAATTGACAGGTCTTAACTACAGATTAGATATAGGAAGTATGAGAGAGTGAGGAGTCAAGAATGAAACCTAGAGGCTGGAAATCAAAGGGATGCCCATCAATTGAGGAATGAATAAACAAGCTGTGGCATATGATTGTGATGGAATATTATTGTGCTATAAGAAATGGCAAGCAAGATAAGTTCGGAAAAACTTTGAAAGACTTATATGAATTGATGTATAGCAAAGCAAACAGAATGAGGAAAACTTTGTACATGGTAACAACAATATTGTTTTCTTTCTTTTTTTTTTTGGAGAGGCAATGGGAGTTAAGTGACTTGCCCAGGGTCACACAGCTAGTAGCAGCAATATTGTTTAATAAAGAACTGAATGACTTGACTATTCTCAGCACAATCTCAAAGGACTAATGATGAAGTATGGTATCCACCTCCAGAGAAAGAACTGATATTGATTGAATACAGACTGAAGCATGCTATTTATCACTTTCTTTCTTTCGTTTTTTCCTTTATTCAAGTCTTCTTATACAAAGTGACTAATATGTAAAGGTCTTATATAATTGTACATTTATACCCTATATCTGATTTCTTACCATCTCAGGGGAAAGGCAGGGAGATGGGGTGGGGAGGAGAAGAGAGGGATAGAATTTGGAACTCAAAACTTTAAATTAAAATGTTTAAAAATTGGGAAAAAAGAAACAAACTCTACCAGTCCATGTTACACATATATGTTGTATTTATCTATCTATATAAAATACATATGTATATATATACATATATATGAATATATACAATTTCATAGTATTAAAACTCTTTTATGTGCACATTGTGGATACAATGAAATTTTGACATTTGGAAAAGGGGAACCATAAAGAAGCCATAATATCATGCCAAAGATTTCTTAGTCTACTTTTTAGGTTATTAAAATGTCATGGGGGCAGCTAGGTGGCACAGTAGATAGAGCACCAGCCCTGGAGTCAGGAGGACCCAAGTTTAAATCTGGCCTCAGACAGTTAACACTTACTAGCTGTGTGACCCTAGGCAAGTCACTTAACCCCAATTGCCTCAATAAAAAAAAAATTAATGACATGATATAGCATTTATTAAGCAATCCAAATATAAGAGGTCACATCATTTAAAACATAGGGGAAAATGGAAAGAGATACCTTGCTCAAGGAGGAAAATACTTGAACAAACAAGGAATAGAAATGATCATCAAAAATTAAAAACATTTTAGGTGCATACAATTTAAAAGCTTTCACAGGAACAAAATCAATTGCAGCTATAAAAAGGCAAAACAGCTAACTGGTTAAAAAAACCTTTGCAGAAAATAAATCTGATTAAGATTGGACGTCCATTTGAAAATTTTTAGCTGCACATTGTAGATACAAGGAAATCTGTGATAATTTGAAAAGAGAGAGACTAAAGAAGCCATAATGTTTTACTAAAGACTTTTAGTGCGTTTTTTAGCTTATTGCAATGTCATGATATGGTCTTTATTCACTTTTTTTTAGTCTATCTGGGAACTGAGAAAAACATATGAGATCTAGAGGCATTTATCTCAATAGATAAGTTAGGAAATATGAATAGGTAGTTCTTTTCTTTAAAAAAAAGAAAGAAATGCAATCTATTAATAACTATTTGAAATAATTCTTTAAAAAAATGATAAGAAAAAAATCAATTAAAATAATTTTGGGTTTTCACCTCATACCCATTCAAAGCAATGCAAAAGTAAATGTTAGAGAGGCTGTGAGAAGGTAGATACACGAATCAACTGCTGAAGAATTTGTAAATTGATCCAATGAGTCTAGAAAATAATTTAGAATTATTGAGGCCCTTTGTGCCTGTCTGGGTAAAGGCTAGAGGGAGGAGATTAAACCATAGTGGAAAAGCACTCACTCCCTTCTTTGGCCTCCATCTTTGGAATAGGTACATTGCCAGTCAGGTCTAACAGGTCTTTTTCTCCCTCTCCCACTGGGCAGTTCCTACTCCCTAGTCACTGCTATTTACTCCACCCCTTCAAAAAGCTTTCTTTACATGTTCTTGAGGGAAGGAGGAGATCTGAATGAGTGAAGCCACATGATCCACAAGCCCAGCCTTTCCAATTCAAAATAGTGCTCTATAATGGTATTAGCTTGAGGGCCAGAAGGAAATATTCTGGCTCTAGTTTAATTCTGCTTTTTTGGATGTTTATCCAAAATCAATTAATCAAAACCATAAGATTCTCTCTCATTTTGAGCTCAGAGCTAACATAAACTCTAGTATTTTAGACAGAGGTATTTGATGATACCTTACTTTTTGTATAATAGTACCAAAATACTGTTCCTTCCTGCTATAACCCTTAGACAGCCCTGAAATAGTTTAATTTATCTAGCTGGTGAAAGATTAGATTTATCTAGCTGATGAAAGAAATTCAAACCATACAATTTTCCCTTTTTTTGGGGGGGGGGTGAGGTAATTAGGGTTAAGTGACTTGCCTAGGGTCACACAGCTAGTAAGTGTTAAGTGTCTGAGACCAGATTTGAATTCGGGTCCTCCTAACTCCAGGGCCGGTGCTCTATCCACTGTGCCACCTCGCTGCCCCTACAATTATCCTTATAATCAGTTTTTGCCCTCTTCAGAGCTTATGATAGTTTTAATCCCATCCAAGGTGGGAATACAAAATCCTATCTGTCTAGAACTACATCTTTAAGCAACACCAACAACTTGGGCTTTAAAGACTTTCTCTGTCTGCAGAGATCCATTACCAACAGCCCCTCAAACTAGAAAGGTTACTATACTGTATCCACCCTTTGACCCACCAATACCATTGCCAGGCATATGTTTCAATAAGGTCAAAGACAGAGGGAAAGGTTTCATATATACTAAAATATTTATAATAGTACCTTTTGTAGTATAAAGAAACTGGAAGGAAAGTAGATGCCTACTGACTGAGGAATGGTTGAAAAAACTTTAATATATGAATGTTAATAGTATTTTGTACTATTAACAAATAACAAATCTGAGGAATTCAGAGAAATTTGGGAAGACTTGAATAAAAAGATACAGGTAAGTAAATAGAACCAAAAGAATAAATTATATGATGACCAAACTTCAGAACTCTGATCATTGCAGTGACTGTGAGAAAATGGGTAGTTGTCTCCTCTCAATGAGGATATAACAGTCAATCATACTCCTCCTGACCTGTTTGTAGGACAAAGGTCTCAGATCCCCTCCTCCCCCTCTGGCTAACAAAATCACATGGTTCAAGGAACCCTGGTCTCAATAAGGTCCACTCCTGAGTTGTGCCCATACAAGGAAGAATAAGGTCCACTCCTGAGTTATTCCCATATAAGGAAGAGGGATGGGAATACTGCATTCCAGATTAGCTAGTTTTTGCCCATAGATTATAATCCTTGAGTAATCCAATGAATGATGAAAAAGAGGAGGGTTGGAGCAGCTAGGTGGCACAGTGGATAAAGCACCAGCTCAGGATTCAGGAGGACCTGAGTTCAAATCTGGCTTCAGACACTTAACACTTACTAGCTGTGTGACCCTGGGCAAGTCACTTAACCCTCATTGCCCCACAAAAAAAAGGGGGGGAGGTCTATTCACATTAGGGACTAGGGTATAAAACAGGGCCTGCGAGCCCCCTTTCTTTGCACCCACTAGCTGTGCCTCCTCACTAGAAGGAAATAAAAGAGCCTTTGTCACATTGCTGCTGAGTTCCCGAGAATTATTGAGAAGAGGATTGTTTTTCCCTCACAGTGACCAACTGCATCTTCAAAGGATTGGCCGGGGAAGCGTGGCCCTACCACATCTTAACGAAGATAAATATGAAAGGAGAGACACATTTTCAAATATGGCAAATGTGTCAGTTTGTTTTGTTGACATATTTCTTAGCTGCAAAGGAGGTTCTAACATGGGAGTCATTGGAAAGTGACCCAAATATATATTTTTCATTAATAAAAACATTTTTAAGAAGGAAAAAAGAAAAGATAAAACATTTAATATTTCCTTCATATTAATCTTCTTTAAAAGCAGCATTCAGCTAAACCAGATCGATTAGAATGCACTTGTAGATGAAACTGGAAAGAGGACAACAGACAACAGATGGGCTGCCTGACTAGTACATTTGTACCCCCAAGATATTTTTTAAAAACAAGAGGAAGGCTTCCAATGCATTGGTTGAATACTTTCTGGTGAAAGACATGAACAAGAAACACACAAGATGGAGAAAGGGTGGTATGGTGTGATCCCCATAATAGAAGGAGGAGAGAGAGGGAATAAGCATTTATTAAGCACCTACTATGTGCCAGTCATTGAACTCTACCATATAGTAGAATACCATACCTAAGGAGAACCTCACAAGGACTGTACAAGGGGAGATAAGCGTTTCTGGGTCAAGGAGTCAGAAAGAACTCCTTTGGACATACATATACATACATCTCTACACAAGTTGCCAGGATGCCCAAGCCACTAGACGGACTTTCCTGTAACCACTGTTGATAATATATAAAGTGCCAGAAATGTAGGTTACCCCTTATGTCTCCTAGAAAATAGCTGACTGCCTTCTGGGACAGTACCACCCTAGTCATCAGTTCCTATAATTGTACACTAAACAATAACGTTTTCTTCTTTGAAGAAGCAAGCCATTTTGGTAGATATGTGTTTGGTAGGCTCAGATTCCACAAATGAACTTATAATGTAATTTATTAATTTCAGGAGTTTATTAAATGCAAACAGGTGGCACAAACTGTACTAGACCCTCGTTGGGTAACACCTTCATGCCTTCAGTTTTCTCAAGGAGTATCATAACATTCTTTTTTTTTTTAAGACTTGTTTTGTTTTTAACACAAGTTTTGTTTTCTTTTTTTGGCAGGGCAATGAGGGTTAAGTGCCCAGGGTCACACAGCTAGTAAGTGTCAAGTGTCTGAGGCCAGATTTGAACTCAGGTCCTCCTAAATCCAGGGCCAGTGCTTTATCTACTGTGCCATCTAGCTGCCCCAACACCAGTTTTTTTTTGGGGGGGGGGCAGGGCAGTGAGGCTTAAGTGACTTGCCCAGGGTCACACAGCTGGAAAATATCAAGCATCTGAGGCCAGCTTTGAACTCAGGTCCTCCTGAATCCAGGGCCAATGAGTGCTTTATCCACTGCGCCACCTAGCTGCCCCCGTATCTGTAACTTTAACTTTAATCCTGAACTCATAGTCCCTTATCTATTTTTTTTTTTTGGTGGGGCAATGGGGGTTAAGTGACTTGCCCAGGGTCACACAGCTAGTAAGTGTTAAGTGTCTGAGGCTGAATTTGAACTCAAGTGCTCCTGAATCCAGGGCCGGTGCTCTATCCACTATACCATCTAGCTGCCCCATTTTTTTTTGGTGAGGCAATTGGGGTTAAGTGACTTGCTCAGGGTCACACAGCTAATAAGTGTTAAGTGTCTGAGGCCAAATTTGAACTCAGGTCCTCCTGACTCCAGGGCCGGTGCTTTATCCACTGCGCCATCTAGCTGCCCCCCTCCCCCCTTATCTATTTTCCAAGGGAAGCATGCCATCATCTGAAAGAAATCTTTTAAATATTCCTTTTAAAGAAAATTTCCTTTCTTATTGTTAGGAATTGGAGACATCAGCAAACATGAACATTTACTTATACAAAGAACAGAAAACTGCATATGGCACCATGAAATTCCATTATATGACTTTTGGTTTTTTAAAGTTTATATTAAATTTACCATGGTAGTTCCAACACAGTCTTTCTTGTCTATGTCTCTTTCTAAATTTCCTTTTTTGTGTTTTTGTGTGATTTGCTATTTCATGAATTCTTTTCCATTTCTTTTCTTTTTGGGAAGGAGTATTATTACTATCACTACCCATCTGACCATAAATCTGCTCCCTGAGAAATCCTTGATAACAAATGAGTTAGTTAAGCAAAATAAATCTATACAATATCTATTTCTGAAAATACATGTCTCCTTGTGCACCTAAAGTTCATCACTACTCTGCTAAGAGGTGGTAGGCATGATGATTCAGCACAAATCTTCTGAATTCATGATTTGTTATCCTATTGATCAGTGTCTTTCATAGTTGTTTTCCTTTAAAATGTTGTAGTCATGGGGGCGGCTAGGTGGCGCAGTGGATAAAGCACTGGCCCTGGATTCAGGAGGACCTGAGTTCAAGTCCGACCTCAGACACTTGACACTTACTAGCTGTGTGACCCTGGGCAAGTCACTTAACCCCCATTGCCTTGCAAAAAAAAAAAAATGTTGTAGTCACTGTGTAAATTGTTCTGATTCTTCTCATTTCACTTTGCATTGAGTCATGCATGTGCTCCCAGGTTTCTCTGAATCTGTCCCTTGTCAATAACATTCCATTATATTCATATATTGTCCAGTCATTCTCTAAATGATGAGGAATGTCTTAGTTTCCAATTTTTGCAATAATGAAAAGTGCTTCTAGGGGAAGCTAGGTGGTGCAGTGGATAGAGCACTGGCCCTGGAGTCAGGAGGACCTGAGTTCAAATCTGGCCTCAGACACTTAACACTTATTAGCTGTGTGACCCTGAGCAAGTCACTTAACCCCAATTACCTCACCAAAAAAAAAAAAAATGGGGCAGCTAGATGGTACAGTGGATAGAGCACCGGCCCTGGATTCAGGAGGACCTGAGTTCAAATCTGGCCTCAGGCATTTGAAACCTACTGGCTGTGTGACCCTGGGCAAGTCACTTAACTCCAATTGCCTCACAAAAAAAAATTTTTTTTTAAAGTGCTTCTATAAAAAATTTTGTACATGTAGTTCCTTTCCTTCTTTCTTTGATTTCTTTGAGGGATATGCCTAGAAAAAACATCACTGAGTCAAAGGATAATCACAGTTTGGTGACTTTTTAAATATTATTCCAAGTTGCTTTCCAAAATGGTTGGATCAGTTTACCACTCCATCAGAAGTGCATTAGTATGCCTGTCCTTCCACAATCTCTCCAATGGATGCCATCTTTACTAATTTGACGAATGTGAGGTATAACTTCAAAGTCAATTTAATTTATGTTTCAAGTATTATTAATGATTTGGAGCATTCTTAATGTGATAATGATAGCTTGCTTTTCTTTTTTGAGAACTATCTATTCATGTTCTTTGATTATTAAAGAATGACTCTGAATTGGCAAATTAATAAAGGTAGTAATATCATTTTTATTATATTGGCAAAATTCAGCCATGAAAAATAAATACCTCTCCAATTATTTAATTATTTCTCAGATATCTTATGCTATATTTATATAAACTATAGTTTAGCTATTTTGAAAAGAACTAGTTTTTACATGTCTTCCTGTTGGCCTTTGTTGATAACACATAGAGGGGGCAGCTAGGTAGTACAATGGATAAAGTACCTGCCCTGGATTCAGGAGGACCTGAGTTCAAATCTGGCCTCAGACACTTGACACTTACTAGCTGTGTGACCCTGGGCAAGTCACTTAACCCTCATTGTCCCACCAAAAAAATAAATGAAAGATAACACATAGAAATGCTTATGATTTTGTGGAATTATTTTATACTAATCACCTCAATTAACTTTGACTTATATCTTTACGTAAACTGTCATCTCTACAAAAAGTATAATTTTGTTTCCTCTTTGACTATTCTTATCTCCTTGATTTCTTTTTCTTATTGCTATAACTAGTATCTAGGACTATATCAAATGATAATGATGACAATGGACATCTTTATTTTACTCCTTGATCTTTTTGGAAAGGCTTCTAGCATTTCTTAATCTCAGATAAGGTGAATTCAGTTTTAGATACTTGATATTTACTACATTAATTAAAAGTCCATTTATTCTTATACTTTTTAATTTTAGCATAAAGTATCATTTTGTCAAGGCATATGTTTCGACAAAAGCTTTTTTGACATAATCTATTGATTATCTCCATGATATGATTCTGATTTTATTGATATAATTCTGTTTTATTGATATAGTTATGATTTTGTTGGTATAATTATGATTTTTATTATATTATCATTAATTTTACCTTGGAGAGGATGAGTCTATGATTGGTCCAGCACCCTGTGCCACACATCACCTTCCTCATTCTCACATCCTGCCTATCTCTTCTCCTTACAATGACAGTCTATTAAATGCCACTGCTGGCTGTGAGGGCACATCCATGGTGTTTTGTTGCACTTAGATAACTGGAAGACAGTATTGGTGATGAGAAGGTCATGAGACACACAGTTCTTCACTAGTAAGTAACCACTGCTGTTGCTGCTTCTAACTCCATTCCTCTCAAGGCCTCCCTGCCATATCTGATAGTCTGTACCTTACCTTGGACTTAAAGTCATTCAGAATTAATGCTAGGAGCAGAACAGATGTCTGTAAACAATGTTCATCAACCTGAGATGGTGTGTGTATTTTTTTCTATGAATTGTTCTCTGACTCAGCAATTCTTTAGGTTTAAATTGATTAGTCTCCATTCATTTGAATCCTTTCTTCAAAGGTACTTTATTGATTAAAATTTTTACTGTGTTATAGTTAGGAAAAGGTATGTTTAATAGTTCTACTTTTCTGTAATTATGAGGGTTTTATGACCCAATATATGATCAGTTTTTGTAAAGGTGCTATGCACAGCTTAAGAGTTATAGGCATTTCTTTTATTGCTATTCAGTAATTACCAAATAAATCTAATTTTTCTAAAATTCTGTTCAAGACTTTCTTTCTTATTTAACTTTTTATTAACTTTGTCTAGTTATGAAACAGATCTTCATTATACTTTTGTCCATTTCTTCTTAAAATTCATTTAACCTTTCCTTTAAGTATTTAGATGCATTGCTTTTATGTACATATATGAATATATCATATATAAAGTCCTGAAATTATTTCATTATCTATGGTTCTTTTAATCATAATATAATTTCTCTGCTTATCTTTTTAGTCATGTCTATTTTCACTTATATCTTGCCCAATATTATAATTGCTACCCATGAATTGACATGTAGTATAATAAATTCTACTCTAGACCTTAATTTTTAACTCTGTGTCAATATTTATGTATTAAATATGGTTCTTGTAAGCAATATTGTTGTATTCTGCTTTCTAATTTATTCTGCTATTTTATTCCTTATAATAGAGAATTGTCCCATTTACACCAATAGTTTTTAATATTAACTGTATTTTTGTCTGCCATATTCTCTTATTATTTTATTTTCTTCTTTCTCTTTTTAAGGAACATGATGGAGAAACAGAAGGAATGTGATCAAGTTTAGTAATTCATAATTGAAATGGTCTGTTCCCACTCCTTTGCCCCTTCTTTATGCACCAAGTCCAGACCTGGATTTCTTTTTTTTTTTTTTTTTTAGTGAGGCAATTGGGGTTAAGTGACTTGCCCAGGGTCACACAGCTAGTAAGTGTTAAGTGTCTAAGGCCGGATTTGAACTCAGGTACTCCTGACTCCAGGGCCGGTGCTCTATCAACTGCACCACCTAGCTGCCCCTTAAACCTGGATTTCTTAAACGTTCTTTTTCTTTCTTTCTTTCTTTCTTTCTTTCTTTCTTTCTTTCTTTCTTTCTTTCTTTCTTTCTTTCTTTCTTTCTTTCTTTCTTTCTTTCCTTCTTTCCTTCCTTCTTTCTTTCTTTCCTTCTTCTTTCTTTCTTTCTTTCTTTCTTTCTTTCTTTCTTTCTTTCTTTCTTTCTTTCTTTCTTTCTTTCTTTCTTTCTTTCCCCCTTCCCTCTTTTTGATACACCCTCTGAAACTAGTTTAGTTTAGTTTGTGACTATTCCCTCCCTGTACCTATTCTTCATCTTACATACTCCTCCCCCTTTTCCCCTTGCTCCCCTTATTTCCTTGTTGGGTTTACTGCATTTCTGCAGCAAAACTTCTTGTGTGCATTTTTCTGTGTTCAACCTTCCTTTGTGTGGTTGAGATAATTTATATGCTCTCTTTCTCACACACTCCAATGATATGAAATAGTAAATTCCTTTACTTTCTTCTTCATTTATTCCCTAGCATTTTCTCCTTATTTTCCCTTTTCTTTCCTCTCAAAAGCAACAAAACAGAAGAAAACCTCCCAGTCTCTATGGTTTCATGTTTTTAAAGTCCCTTTGTAACCCTTGGAGAATGTGGGATTCTGAAGAGATTACTATTTTCTCTTCTCCTATTAGGATGTAAGCACATTAAACTCTTCCAATTGCTCAAATGTATTAATCTTTCAAAATTTCTCTTTCCTCCTTTGTTGGCATTTCAAAGTTTATATCCATTCATGCACTTTCATGAGAAATACTTGAAAGTCTTAGGCAGCTAGGTAGTGCAGTGGATAGAACACTGACCCTGGAGTCAAGAGGGCCTGAGTTCAAATCTCACTTTAGACACTTACTAGCTGTTTGACCCTGGACAATTCACTTAACACCAATTGCCTTAAACATACGGGGCCATCTCCAGTCCTCCTGATATATATATTGCCACTGGACCCAGATGGCTCTGGAGGAGAGAGTGAGGCTGTTGGCCTTGCACAGCCCTCCTTCTCTTAAATCCAATTCAGTGCAAGTCATGACATCACCCCCGATGTCATGGTCCTCTTCATGAATGAAGGACAAAACAAAAACAACTTGAAAGTTCTCATTTTTGTAGTGTATATTATTCTTGGAAATAAACTTTTTTCTTTGGCCTTTTGGAATAACATGTCCCAATATTTTTCTTCCTTTATGATTGTTGTAGGTTATTCTTGTGTGATTATGATTGTAATTCCTTGGTAATTGAATTCATTCTTGGCTGCTTTCAGTATATATTCTGTGACTTGGAAACTCTGGAATTTGACTTTAAAATTCATGGGTGTTTTCAGTTTGGTGTACCTTTCAGAGGACAATCAGTGGATTATTTCTATTTTTACTTTACCTTCTGGTTCTAATAAATCTGGGCAGTTTTCTTTGATAATTTCTTGAAATATGGTATTTAAGTTTTTTTTGTTTGGCCATGGCTTTCAGGAAGTCCAATGGTTAATAAATTATCTTTCCTTGGCCTGTTTCTTAAGTCAGTTATTTTCGATGCTACATATTTTACATTCTCTTCTATTTTTCTAATATCTAAACTTTGTTCTAATATCTCTTATTATATCATGGGATCATTTAGTTCTGATTGTTACATTCTGTTGTTGCTATTGTTATTGTTGTTGCTCAGTCATTTCAGTCATATCCAAATCTTCATCACCCCATTTGGAGTTTTCTTGGCAAAGATACCATTTCCTTCTCCAGTGGATTGAGGCAAACAGAGGATAAGTGACTTGCCCAGGGTCACATAGCTAGTAAATGTCTGAAGCCAGATTTGAAGTAAGGTCTTCCTGACTCTAGGCCCAGCACTCTATCCACTGTACCACTTAGCTGCCCCATTTGCTCCATTCTATCTCTCAGGGAATCCATTACTTGGAAAAGATTTTCCACATTCTCTACTAAGTTATTTATTCTCCTTCCAATTTTTTTTTGTCTGAGATTTTATTTCAATTCTAATTTCACTTTTTTTCTTCTTCATTTATTTCAGCTCTTCTTGAAATACTTATAGTCAAGTGATTTTTTTTCTTTGTAGCTTGGCTTATTTTCATTGTAGTGTTCTTTTAATCTGATATTACCTCTGGGTAATAATATTTCCATAGTATTTCTTCATTGTTTTGTGTTTTCTTTTATTTGCTCACATTTTCCTCATGTTTTTTCAGCATTCATAAGTTTCAGGTATTTTTACTGGGTTTTCCCTAGCTTTCTTGATGTGAACACTCTCCCATTTTTTGTGGGGGTGGGGGGAGGCAATGAGGGTTAAGTGACTTGCCCAGGGTCACACAGCTAGTAAGTGTGTAAAGTGTCTGAGGCAGGATTTGAACTCAGGTCCTCCTGAATCCAGGGGCGGTGCTCTATCCACTCTATCCACCTAGTTGCCCCTCTCAGAGTTATTTTTTTGTTTGTTTGTTTTGTTTTTGTGCAGGCCAACGGGGGTTACCACCTAGCCGCCCCCTCTCAGAGGTTGTTTTTTTTTTTTTTAAGTGAGGCAATTGGGGTTAAGTGACTTGCCCAGGGTCACACAGCTAGTAAGTGTTAAGTGTCTGAGGCCGGATTTGAACTCAGGTACTCCTGACTCCAGGGCCGGAGCTCTATCCACTGTACCATCTAGCTGCCTCTCTCAGTTATTTTTAAAAGAAAAACATCTGTCTTGCGAAAAACTTTTTTTTTAATCAAAATGTGATTTGATCATTTGAAAGTTTTGCAAATACTCAATAACTTTTACAAAAAAATATTCATAGGGCCTTAATTTTCATGTCACTGTCCTGCTAAAGTACCTACAATAGCTCCCTATGGCATATTGTATCAACTCTAACCTCCTCAGTGTGGCTTTCAAAGCTTTCTATAAACATCCCCTTCACATTTTTTACCATAACCTTCTCCTCACTGCCAGGACATTGTCTCAAAAGGGGCTTTTGAAAATGTCTTCCTCAAGGTTATAACCTTCTTTCTAATTACTATCATTTAGTAATTCATATTGTTTGGATAATGTGACAGCCACTACAGTTTAGGGTTACTCAGTTAGGACTGAAAAATAAAGAATCCTAGGGAAGTATCACACCAGCATTCATAAAACTGAAATAAGAATCAGTGTTATTAACACTAGTGTGATATTTCCCTAGGATTCTTCATTTTTCAGTCTGATATAAATTAACACAAACATATTAATATAAATAATATTAATTTGAATTAATATTAACAATTTATATATAAATAAACTGTGTTTTATGTAAATAATTATAATGAATGTAAATAAATTACTATAACTATGTTAACACCAGTGTAATATTTCCATAGGATTCTTTCTTTATGACACATAAATTTATTAATTTTAATGCATTATTAAGGTATTAAAAACAGATAAACCTACAAAAAATCAAGGAAAGAACAAAAAGAGAAAAAATCCTAATTACAAAAAATATATTATGTCTTTTCTTAACTTTACTGTGATCAATTTACTATTGGTCATTCTCTATTTCATGTTCATCGCAAACCTTTTAATCAGTCCAAATCTCAGAGTCTGAATACCCACTTTGCTGCTTAAGTTACTAAGAGCCATGATATCTTGAACTTGCCTAATCACATTCTTTCCTGATTCTCAGAACAGCTCCTTTTCCTTGTCTACCCTCCCTTTATGATGTAGCCTCACTTCTGAACTAATTTAAAGTAAGTCCTATTCATTTCTCACTTTTATTTACCTATTAGAGTGGACCTATGATATCATTCTTCCTCAGCTGGAGCTAATTAACTTCATCTCCTCTAAATACACACAGTGTCTAAGTAAATGATTCAACATCCCATCTTTTAAAAGATGCTAGATTATTTTGAATTAAGACTAAATTTCAGATTAAATAATTTAATAAAATAGTTATGTCAAACACAAACAGATTCCTTCACACTCACTATTCCTCCACCACAAACCTTCCTCTCCAGCTATGATTTATCTCATATCCTGAATGTGTCTTGCTCATCTCTCATATGCCCTCTCCATAATCCTACACCTCTCTGACTTTGACCCATCCTTCCAAGAACCTGCTTAAGTTTCACTTCCCCTGTGAAACTTTCCCTAACTATCCTAGCCCATATGCAACCCCTGTGTCTCTGAATTCACATATTATTTGTATTCTCTCTAGTGCCCCTTGCTAAAGAACATACACAACCACCAGCTTCTGGTTGGTCCCCATGTATCTCTGTGATTTGAGACAACTGAACCAGGAAGAGTACCTTCCTCACCCTGCCCCCTCCCCCATGGGCTATAAGGAGCCAGGAGACATAGCTTTGAGCCTCTTTTGAGGATACCACTTTTTCCATACACAGACAATAAATTTCCAGCAAAGAGGAGTAGGGAGAGGGGATTTCTCCTTCCTCTGCCTCCCCCATTCCGTCCTCAACAGCAGCTATAGAAGCTACACGCACAGTTGTGTAGTCTCAAGAACGCAGGCTTGTCTGTGTGAGCCTGAGTCTGAGCCTGAACCTGAGCCTCAAGTCCCTGGCTACTTGTTCTGTTTCATATTTCTTTCCTGAGCTCAGGTCACCAAACACCTATCTTAATAAATGGGCATTTCTAGTCCTGTCAGTAACCTAATAAGTTTAAGGCTTTGAGAATTCCTGAGTCAAGTGCCAGAGATTTGAACCCAGTTGTATGACTCAACTCTCTACGTTTTTCTCAAGGTGGCCCAGTGGATAGAGCACTGGGCCTGAAGTCAGGAAGACCTGAGTTCAAATCTGACCTCAGATACTTGCTAGCTGTGTGACTGTGGGGGCAAGTCCCTTAACTCCGTTTGCCTCATCTGTTAGATGAGCTGGAGAGGGAAACGGCGAGCCACTCCAGTATCATTGCCAAGAAAACCCCAAATGGGGTCATGAGGAGCCGCCTGAAATGATTCAACAACAACAACAGAAACATTTTAGGATGTTTATGTCCCAGCTTCTGATCACTCCCCAGGCTGCATTTATCCATTAACAAGCATTAGCAAGAGCTTTTTAAATGCCTACTATGTGCCAGACCTGGGGGATAGTTTTAATTCCTTTAGGAACCTTGCATTTGAAGTGCCAAAGTACTCATTTATTTCCATTCCCTCCTTTCCTTCCCTTCCTCCTTTTCCCCCTCAGACTCCTATGCACAGAATTACTTGAGCATTCCTCAGAAGTACACTACTGGTCTCCTCACAGCCAACTATATATTAAGCACACAACTCCAATCCAATTATTTTGCTTTCTTTATCTTTACATTATTGCCATACCTAAGTTTCTTATAGGACTTCTGTATGAGACATGACTGATCATTTTCAGCCTGGATATAATGAACAGATTTGCAGAAATATTGTTTCTTGTGACTGAATGCCTCACTTCCTTACCTTCAGAGTGCGACTAAATAAGGACAGGCTGATGACCTCAACAAATGAAACTGAAAGACACAAACAGGTTAACTGACATTGCATTTTTAAAAATAACATTTTACCTTTTCCCCACTTGCTTGTAAAAACAATTTTTAACATTTATTTTTTTAAATTTTGAGTTTCAAATTCTCTCCCTCTCTGGCTCCCTTCCCCCTCCCTGAGAGAGTAAGCAATTTGATATAGGTTATACATGTGCAATCATGGCACTGCATTTCTTGAGGACATTTTAACAGGAAAATATTAACTTGGGCATCTTTCAACGTGTTAGTGACTAGTACAAGACTTGAATTTCTTTCATGTTGGTGTTGTTGTTGGCTCATTTTTCAGTCATTTTTGGCTCTTTGTGACCCCACTGGGGTTTTCTTGGCAAAGATACTGAAGTGGTTTGCTGTTTCCTTCTCCAACAAATGAGGAAACTGAGGCAAACAGGATTAAGTGACTTGCAAAGGGTCTCACAGACAGTAAATGTCTGAGGTCAGATTTGAACTCAGGTCTTCCTGACTCCAGGAACAGAACCATTCTCCAACATGAACTGTTGCTGTGAACTAGATCATAATTTTGGATGAAATCTGGAACTAGCTCAAGCATACATGCCTAGAAGACAGGGACCAGTCCTGTGATTTAACTAATGTAGAAAACCCCGAGATGAGGAAATTCCACCCCCAGTGCAGATCAGTCCCATCTCACCATCTGTGACCTGCTCAGGGTCACACACTTGACCTTAGGTCTCCTGGTTTCGAGGCTAGGTCTCTATCCACTACTCCATATTGCCTCTCTGAAGAGAACCACAAAGAAAATGTTAGCTCATAAAAAATTATACTGCTTGTGTGGTTGCTATTTGGTAAGCTTTAGATACCCATCCTAAATAATGATTTTAAACAGTTAGATTAAATTCATGATTTCTTTGTGATTATAACTGTAGCCTTTCCATATATTCTCACTTGATATTCACAATATTGAATACAACCTGTACCTCTCTACAATAAGACGCCTCTCTAGACATCCTTAAGTGGTCCTCCATTCTTTGCTTGGTGATTTCTCTCAAGGTGGAACCCTTGCCCCCCAAGGCAGCTAATTGCTGACTTGGATCATTCTAATTGGCAAGTTTTTCATAGAGTCAAGCCTAGACAGAACTCTTTTCAGCTTCTTCCAGTTGCCCCTGGAAGGCATCATGGAATACTGGGGAAAGGACTGGATTTGAAATCCCTGGACCTGAGTTTGCATACTGGTTCTGCCACTTCCTATATGTATGATCTGATCATAGACAAGTCATTTCATTTTTCTGGGCCTCAGTTTCCTCCTCTTTAAAATGAGAGGGTTTGACTGGTGACAACCAAGGTGCCTTCCTTCCTTCTTTCCTTCCTTCCTTCCTTTCTTTTTTTTTTTTTTTGAAGTCAGTCAGATTTAAGTAACTTTCTGGATTTGAACTCAGGTCCTCCTGACATCAGGACTTGTGCTCCATTCACTGTGCAACCTAGTCACCCTGCCTTTCAACTAGAAATCTATCATTCTGCAATCCTAGTTCTGCCCCCTGGACTCGAACAAATTAGTCAAATTCCTCTTTCAAATAACAGTCCCTCAAATCATAAACTCCCCAAATCTTCTGCAGGCTAAACATCCCAGTTCTTTCAAGTGATCCTCCCATAGCATGAACTCAAGGCCCTTCATCATGCTGATTGCTCTCCTCTGGATATTTTCCAGCTTATCAATACCCTGCTAAAATGCGGTATCTAGAACAGAACATAATACTCTAAATGAAGTCCAATCGGGGCTGAGTATAGGACCTCAGACACTTAACTAGTTGTGTCACCCTGGGTAAATCACTTACTCCTGTTTGCTTCATCTGTAAAATGAGCTGGAGAAGGAAATGGCAAACCACTCAAAGATACTGATCTTTGCCAAGAAAACCCCAGATGGAGTCAAAGAGTTATCCACAACTGAAATGACTGAACAACAACCAAAAAAACCCCAAGAGAACAGTACATAATTCTCCAAACAGGACTCTCACTTTCCTTGTCCTCAAGGTTATCATGCTTTTCAGTAGGAGTATGGGTACAGGACACACCAGAGAGCTGATTCTTTTCTTCTGTTATTTACTTTGCTTCTTATCTCCAACAAACATTTTATTGACTTTTCTTAGGCATGACTAGCAATAGGATAGGTAGGGGCTAGTGATCCATGGATTTAAGGAGCTTATTACACAAAAAGAGAACCTCAAACTTAGGAAATAGTAAGTTGCGCCAATGGGTACTGTATGCTAATTCACTTCACATAGCCTGAATATCATTTGTCTTTTATTTCCTGCTCCTATCAATTTCTAGAAATGTATGAATTATAATAAAATCTCATAAAAAAAATTTTAAGCCACTTTGGGTGCTCTATGGAGTTTGTTGGAATGAGATTTAGCCTGTTAAAACAAAATCATCTTTCCTTTTGGACTGATTGTTGGCCATGTCCTAAGGTGGGAGGGCATTCTTACAGGGCTTTACAAAAATTTTTCAACTTTGGGCACGACAAAGGATCAAAGAACACCCAAATACGTACTGTATCAGCTGCATTTAAACCAAACTGTGCATATTTGGCTTCACCCCTCTGTTGTGTACATTCTAACACTGGGCCACATCCTATGTGCCAAACTGAAATAGAGACTTTAGCCCAGGATATGTTACAAACATGGAATGAATCGTACACGAGGGGAATAGGTTTTGTAAACACAGACAGTTCAGTTACAATCAGAATCACTACATCATTACATCATACATTGCATAAGCAATTACATTAATTGCAGGCTAGTCACTTGCCAGTTCTCAGCTCTTATCTAGATTCCTGCTGAAGAGATAGCTGGCTGAGGCTTCTCAGTATCCTGGCTGAGTTTGACAACCTGCCCCATGGTTGAAATGCACTTTAAATCTCTCTTTAAGAGAGAAAACAGAGAAAGAGGACTTTGGGGAAGGGAGAAAATTAGCTCCACATGGAGAGGTGTATGAGACAAATGGTTTTCTAGGAAAAGGGCTGACTTCTGGCCAACTTAGATATGCCAAGGTTAAATCTCAGTTCAATTCAGCAAACATTTATTTTGCATCTGCTATGTGTAGGTCACTATGCTGGGTGTTAAGCACAAAGCCAAGAATAAATCGGGCCCTGCCCTAGAGCAGCAAGATAGAAATTCTACTGGGACACAATAATAAAAATAATAAGGATAATAAGGATAATGATGGTGATAACATAATAATGGCTAAGATGTATAGAGGCCTTTGAGTCCCACTTTAATCCCATGAAATCATTGCTCTTATTATCCCCATGTTGCAGATGAGGAAATTGGAAATGGGAGAGGTTAAGACATTTGCTCAGGGTCACACAGCTAGTGAATATATATGGCAAGATTTGAACTCAGGTTTTTGTCATGTCATGGCTCCAGCCATTGTACCACCCAGGTATAACAACAACAACAAATCTTAATAAGTATTAATCAGTAATAATATTAATTTTATAATAAATTAATATTTATTAATATTTTGCTTATAATATTAATGATGGTGTAACGATTGGAATGACGCCACCTGCTGGAGACTTACTGTAGAAGAGTTCTACCCATGAAGCGAAGGTCTTTGAGGGCAAGACCAGGAGTCTTTTCTTTGGCATCAGGAAGTGACCTAGTGGGAGGAGGAAGGAAGAGACTGGCGCTCGGTCTCACTCTTTTTCCTGGGGATGCTGGTAGAGAAGGGAGCTAGAAATGTGCTCTCCCTTTAATAGATAGATGAATGTAGGCCTTTCTCTCTCTTTACCAAATTCTTATTCTCCTTAATAAATACTTAAAAGTCTAACTCTTGCTAAAGCTCATAATTTATTGGCGACCACTCATTAGATATTTTAGACAGTTTAGCTAGAATTTTAGCCCTTAACAATGGTGATGATTCCTATTTATAGTGCTCTTTAAGAAGTACGTGGCACTTTTTACCTATCTTATCCCATTTGAACAGACAGTTAAGTATTACATAAGCTAATATGAGGAGGGAGAAAACACTAAACAACTGAGGGAATAGGGGAAAGCTTTATGGAGGAGGTGATCCCTGGAAACTTGGAATGCTATTCAGATATGAAATGCCTCATGAACCTTGAGGAAAAACTCAAGTGAAAAAGAGTCATTCTGATATAAGCATCTAGTTTTTTCTCCTTTTTTTAAAATGACATTTTTTTTTAGAGTGAGGCAATTGGGGTTAAGTGATTTGCCCAGGGTCACACAGCTAGTAAGTGTTAAGTGTCTGAGGCCGGATTTGAACTCAGGTACTCCTGACTCCAGGGCCGGTGCTCTATCTACTGCACCACCTAGCTTCCCCCTTCAAATGACATTTTTTAAAAGCTACTTTAAAATAGTGGGTAAACTACTAGAGCAAAAAGGTATATTTTTTTCTTAATTAGGCAATGTGGCAAAGTAGAAGAAACACTGCCCTCAAATCAGGAAACCCTGGGTTCTAATCTCAGCTGAGTCACTAACTAGCTTTGTGACTTTAATTAAATCATGTCACCTCTTTGGATCTCATATTCCTTATGTGTAAATGAAGGAGTAGTTGGGTCAGACAATGTTCTAGGTGCTGTCCAACTCTACAACTCCTTGGTCCTAGGATTTCCTTTTAAGTCCTAACATTTAGGTCTGGACCAATATATTTGACTATGCTTTTCCCACCCCAATTGTGATACATTGATTGATTGACTGTCTGACAAGCATGGAAGAGCAAAATGGTTGATGATGGCAATGAAATAGTGGGAGAGTCTTCCCCAGTGAAACTTTCTGACATAAGAATTTTTCCTCTTTTCAGGGTGTTCCCTGGGGTATATTTTTCATCTGCTTGCAAGCTAGACTCAAGACACCATTACTTCCTGGACTTCATACAATCTCCTAATCACTTTCTCGATAAGTGGTCCACTATTAAACAGATGCAGATGAATGGAAAAACATCAGCATTTGCAGGGAGGGAAGGAGAGTGTTTTTCCGCTCATGTTTTTGGACTTGTTTGGGCATGCTGCCCGTTATATAGTGTTAGCTATATTTTATTAGAATCTTGAAGGAAAGATGTTTAGTCCTAGATAGAAAAATAAGGAATGACTAAATAAAAGATCAAGGAAAAATAGATACGTTATTCACTCCCATATATATATATATATATTCATACATACATACATACATACATACATATTTGGGAGTGAATAATGTAATGTGTGTGTGTGTGTGTGTATATATATATATATATATATATATATACATATATTTAATTTTGGCTTTTTAGCTAGTATCTTCCATTCAGGGCATGTAGGAAAATATTAAATTATTGATCACAGGATAATGTCAAGTATTAACATAGAAAGGGTGGACCTGAAAGAAAATCTTAACTTATATGCAGCATGTACCTTTGAAAGGGCCTTATATTATGTGTCATTCCTTTTAGCTATGAGCAAGTTCATATTAACTATTTTTCTTTTAATCTATTCAAATTTGTAGTTCTCAATCCCACTTCAAGTATTCTATGTCAGACTGAAGCAGATGATTCATGAAATCAGAGGGGGAAAATTAATAAACAAAGTAAATAGCAAGGAATTGGATCAAGCATTCTGGGCACTCATGCCCAAATATCTGCCACCCCCAAATACCTCCTGGAAGTGCTAGTTGAAAGAGAAAGGAAGAAGAAAAGGCCTGCTTCTTTCCTTTAGTACTGGTAAGAAGAAAGGAAAACAAACCCTTATAACAAATATGCACAGTCAAGCAAATATAATTCCTGCATTGGCCATGTCCAAAAAATAGATGTCTCATTCTGTACTTTGAATCCATCACTTGTCTTTCAGAAGACAGATAGCATGCTTTATCTTTGGTCCTCTGAAATCTTGGCTGGTCATTGGATTTCAGAGTTCTTAAGTCTTTCAAAGTTGTTTGTCTTTACAATGTTGGTTTTTTGTTTGTTTTTGTTTGTTTGCGGGCAATGGGGGTTAAGTGACTTGCCCAAGGTCACACAGCTAGTAAGTGTCAAGTGTCTGAGGTTAGATTTGAACTCAGGTACTCCTGAATCCAGGGCCAGTGCTTTATCCACTGCGTCACCTAGCTGCCCCCTACAATGTTGTTTTTATATTAATTATTCCCCTGATTCTACTCATTTCACTCTGTATTGGTTCATTCAAGTCTTCCCAGGTCTCTGAAACAATTTCTTTCATCATTTCTTACAGCATAATATTATCCATTACATCTATTTGTTTAGCTATTCTCAAATTAATGGGCAGTCCCTTAGTGTCCAGTTCTTTGATGTTATAAAAAAGTTGCAATGGGATCTTTTCATTTTTCTTTGATCTCTTAGGGGTATAGACCTAGTAGTAGTATCTCTAGGTCAAAGAGTAGACATAATTTAGTGACTTAGGGAGCATAATTTCAAAGTATTTTTTCAGAATGGCTATATGAATTCACAGTTCCACCTACATTGTCTTAATATGTTTTATTATAGCCCCTCCAATATTTTCTTTTTCTTTTTTTTTTTTGGCAAACTTTCCTAATCTGATGGCTATGAGGTTGAACCTGAGTTGTTTTAATTTTCATTTTTCTAATTACCAGTGACTTGGAAACATTTTTTCACATGGCTATTGATTTCACTTGTTGTTGTTCAGTTGTTTTTCAGTCACGTCTGACTCTTCATAACCCCATTTGAAGTTTTCATGGCAAAGATACTGGAGTAGTTTGCCACATCCTCCTCCAGTTCATTTTACAGATGTAGAAACTGAGTCAAACAGGATTAAGCAACTTGGCCAGGGTTACACAGCTAGTAAGTATCTAAGGCAAGATTTGAACTCACAAAGATGAGTCTTCCTGATTTCAGGTCCAGCACTCTATCCACTGCACCACCTTATTGCTTATTTATATTATTTGATCATTTATCAATTGGGGAGTGGTTCTTATTCTTATAAATTTGGATTCGTTACATATACATCTTCAAAATGAGACCCTTCTCAAAGAAACTGCAAATACCCCTCTCCCCCAGTTATCAGACTCCCTTCTAATTTTAGTTGCATTGGTTTTGTTTGTGCATTTTATTTTCTGTGCTCTCTATTCCTTATATGGTCATGAACTCTTGCCCCTCTATAGATCTGAGAGGTTAATTTCTTCCTTGTTCCTCTTATTTGCTTATGAGGTCATCCTTTAGGTCTCTCATGTGTCTTTGGTGTTTAGCTTTACATACTGTGTGAGATGTTGGGCAACAGTTTCTGCCAGCTTTTTTCCAACAGCTTTTGTCAAATAATGAATTCTTAACCCAGTAGCTATCTTTGAGTTTATCAAATGCTAGACTGCTGTGTTTGTTTACTTCGGTATGTTGTGCACTTAATGGGTTCCATTCATAGAACTCTCTATTTCTTAACCAGTACCAAATTGTTTGGATGATTATAGTTTGGTAGTACCATTTGAGATTTATTAATGACTTGTCAATTTTAAAGGAACAAAACAAAGAAAATTGAGAAAAGGAATAGTTTGGGATGGATCCAAATTATTCACACTTTAATAGTATAGGATATAGTTTATAAATGTTAGTAAAGAAATAGCAATTAAAAGAGAGCAAAGAATGTAAAATCATAGATTTAGACCTTAAATATCATCTTAGTAGTAATGAGAAGAACAAAACTGTGGCCCTGAGAACTCAGGCAATTTCCCCAAGTCACAGTAAGAGGATGCACAAGGATTTGAATCCAGGACTTCTGACTATGGATATAGATTTCTTTCCATTGCAGCAAGTTGCCAATAAGCACCTGGCTGAAAATTGAAATTTTCACGACATTAATTATACCTCCTTCCATGTAGCATTCACAACAAAGGATAACAGATGGTAAGCTCAGTAACAGTTCATTTAACTTCTCACTTTTTCCATTTTATCTAAAAAATACCCCACCCTAGTAATATTTGCTACTGATGAGATATTATAACCTGAAATATCTCATTACCTGAAAAATTGGTTCAGCAGATAAGGCTAAGCTAATGGGTGTGATGGCCATATAAACCAGTTAACTTCTCTCTGTACCATGACCTAACCCCAATCAACATCTTGCAATATCTTAGTCACAAGGGTAGAAGAGGATATGATTTGAGGATGGATAGACTAGTGCAAATTCATACTTCTCATATTTTACTATTTCAAAGATCTTGTGGTTCTTAGATTAGTATTTTTCCATGAGACATATAATAACCCTCCCAATGACTTTTTTTCCTCCCAATGATTTTTTTGATGGTTTTGAGGTGCCATTGCTAAAAAACAAATCATCAACCTTAAGCCAAATTGGTAATAAGCCTCTCTGAACATAGCTTAGCTACTCCTCAGGCAACAGACATATAGAACAATGCCAGGCCCATAATTCAAAACCATTCCAAATTGGAAAGACCAACCAGTGCTTGGCTTCTGCCAGTATAGCTTTTCACTTTAGGTTGCCTCTGTGGAATGATGAGGAATGGATCAATCAGCAAACCAACCAACCAATGTATTAAGTACTCATAACATGCTAGGCACGGGCCATACAAAAACAAATAAAATAGTCTCTGACCTCAGGGAACTTACATTTTGTTGGAGAGAAACAACATTACACAGAACATACAGTGAGTGAATACAAAGTGATTTCATGTAGGAGGAGATCACTAAAGGCTAAAGGGATCAAAGGCATCCTGGAAAAGGTAGTACCTGAATTGTTCTTTGAAAGAAGTGAGGGTGTCTAGTCAGCAAAGTGAGAGAACAGAACATTCCAGGCATGGAGGACAGCCTATTCAAAAGGATGGGAAATGGAATACTGTCAGCAGCTCAGATTAGCTTGGCCAAATTTTAAAGTATGTGAGGGGAAAATAATGTGTGGTCTTGGAAAGGTAGGTTGGAGCCAGATTGCAAAGGAAACAAGCATTTATTAAGTGCTTGCTGTGTACCAGGCACTGCCCTAAGGATTTAGATACAAGCAAAAGGAAAGACAGTCCCTGCCCTCAAAGAGCCTATGGTCTAATAAAAGAAAATGACACATAAAAGGAAGCTGAAAGGGGAGGGGAGAAGATGGAGATAGGGATTTGAAATCCAGAAAGTAGGAAATAGAACTGGGAGACTAACAAAGGCAGAATGACCTGAGCTCTTCCACAAAAATGGGGGCTCCGGAGGAACTCACCACTGGGAGAAGGGAGAGGCATATTCCAGAGTGAGAAGGTTATAGAGAGTTGAATGTTCCAGGGAAAGGAGGCTCTAGGATCTGAGGAAAATTCTGAGATGAGACAACTGCAGAAGCATGGCTTTGAAATCCAGAAAGGCGTCTACAAGACTGGGAAGCTTTAAGTACCAAAGCAGTTTGTAGTTTTATCCCAGAGGCTGCAGGGAGTCACTGAAGCTAGAATGATATGGTCAGATCAGTGTTTAAGGAAGATCCCTTTGTGAAGGATAGATTGGAGAGGGGAGAGACTAGAGGCAGGGAGACTAATTAAGAGGCTACTGCTATTGTCCAGGTGAGATGGGGATGAATCTAAATTAGAGTGGTAGGGTCATGAGTAAAAAAGAAGGGGACAGATACAAGACATATTAAGGAGTCAGAATTGCCAACACCTGGCTATGCATTCTATATGGTGGGCGAGGGTGAAGAATTAAGGGTGACTGCTAGGTTGTGAACCTAGACGAGAACAGAGTAAGTAGGAAAAATGAGACTCTCTTTTCTTACTTCCAATAGTACTTAATTTTAACCTAAGAAGACAAAGAAAGAGCTTCTCAGGAGATTTGTTTCACAACCTGACCTCCCTTTTCCTACTGCCAACCACCACTTCTTCCTGTGTGTGTGTGTGTGTGTGTGTGTGTGTGTGTGTGTGTATGTATGCCTGCCAATATCCCATTTAGCATTTGTTTAGGGGATTCTCATCCGAGTCTTTACGTTTGATAAAAGACTTGGCACTTGGACTACGGTTACTTCATAACCATTAGATTTTAAAGGAAGGCATTAAAACAGGAAGGAATTAAAACGATGTTGGGAGAAGGGGGATTAAAACAATGGCCAAACCAATGATAGTACAGCACATCTGCATCCTCCCTACCTTTATTTCCTCCATATAGAAAAACTGTTCCTTTGTTGAATGGTCTTTTAAGAGATAGAACCTCTTGAAGGAATCTATCCTGAATGGTTGAGGTAAGGAGTACCAAGTTTTGTCAAAGCTGAATTATTAGGAGCCAATATAAGTGAAAAATTGTATTAAGGAATTGCTCACAAAGCCTTAACTTCAATGGCATAAATGAAGAACTAAAATGTAAGAACAAAGCTATATTTTAATGATTTGTTTGAAAAGTAAGAATCTTGAATGCTGTATAGGTCTTAAAGTGGCCCCAGTGGAAAATCATAAATAATTCCAGTCTCTTGTCTCCTGAAATGCCAATCACCCCAACTATTGAAAGTTGTCCACAAAATCTTGGCCTAGAAAAAGTGTTTTTATTTTGTTATTTTTGGTTACATCTGTTTCTTAAAACAACATCAACAAAAACCAGACTGGAGATCACTTTTGATTGATGCCTTGGCTTGAGAAGACTTTGTTTTCAAGACCTTATGTCTATTTTAGCTACTCAGCAGTCCTCTTTAATTACTTCCTCCTCCTCTGTTGTGTTTTCAGTTAGTAGTAACCACCTCTAGATAAATAAGATGTTTCTATATTTTGGGTCCAAGTGAAATGCTCCCAGCTAATATTAGCACCTGTTTGCTTCTGACCTGTGATTTTATTTGCGTGTGTACTTTTCTGGGTGTGAATCCTACCACTCCATACAGATATCTTTCATGATCTCTGTTTTTAAGGAATCACCTGGGGTCACTGAAAGGTTAAGTTACTACTAGCCCAACATCACACAATTAGTATATGAATGAAAAAGGACTTGAACCCAAGTATTCCTGACTCTTAGGCCTTCCCTACTTCCACTATGCCAAGGATGTGTTATTGTTGTTGTTGTTTTTTTCTAATAATTATGGACCACTCAAAATGTTCTAGGTATAACATATGCCGTTTTGAAGATGTAAGGCTGAGGTTACTTACTCCTTTTTCATAATAGGATAGAAATCTTACAGTCTACACACTGTATGCCCACCATTCCTGAGCCAGAGCATCTACTGTTCCTTTTCCTGATACAATAGCCCCAAACATATATCTGGACCTCAGTTTGGGGATCAGTGAGGAAGAAGCTGGCTGGGACCTGAGAATAAGGAAGGAGAAGTAAAGATTGGGGACTCTAGGGTCTATGTTGCACAGAGCATAATAAGCCTCTTTCACTTTGATAAATTTAGATGAAGAAATTTTAAGTGAACTCAAAAACTTGATTGGAGAATGAGGAAATGCAAATCCATCACTTAGCCAAAAGCTAGAAGAAAAAGTAAAAGTCTTTCTTGAGATTACTGAATGCAGCTGCCTAAGAACTGACCTTACCTGATCCCAGAACTACAGATTGCCTGAGGGTGATCAAAACCAGTTAGAAGAGGACTATCTGAACCAGTTTTAAAAAGGGGGAGGGGGGGGAAGCCCACTATTCTTTTGGTTGTTATGACTGTTATGTAAAATAACTTATGTAACAGCTTCTCTGGGCCCATGCCTCCCAGGAGACTCCCTTCCCTCTTGAAATGTATTTAACCCTGCCCCTCTCTGCCCCTCTTGAAATCCAGTAATTTGGTACTTCATGGTTCCCCTGAATTTTGATTCCCTTGCCTCAATTAGAGAGCCCAGTTTTTCCTATGTTGGTGGTCTTTTTTATTTCAGGTGACATCTATAACCCTCAAAGTTCCCTTTTCCCATCCAGCTTAGATGTACAGCAAAGATACCATCTTCATTGGCTGAAGCTGAATTTTCTTTGTGAAGCCAATTGAACGCTGAAAAAGCTAAAGTACAATAAGGTTGCTTTAAGACAGTCATTTTGTCCCAAACTAGAGAAGTGATATACTCTTATTATGTTCTGTCCCAGTCAGACCAGAACAGGATCACATTCCATTTAGGTGTCACATTTTAGGAAGGTAACCAGAATGGCAAGTTCATATCAAATGTGGATCATTTGAAAGAATTGGGGATGCCTGGAAAAGAGAAGCTTCAGGGGGAACTTGAGCACTGTGTTTAAGTATTTGAAGGGTTATTGACAGGGTGGGGGGGTGAGGGAGAATGGGGTGGGGGGAGGGTCTTAGGTATTCTTCAATAAGGAATTACACTTTCACACACAGTCCAATTAGAATTAGTCTTTATTTGGCGCTAGGGAAGGTGACTGTAGTGGGAAGTCAAAGATTTCACCCCTCAGGGAGGAGGGCTAAGAAACATTCTCCTCCCAGAACAGAGGGAAGGCAAAAGCTTTTATAGAGGATAGATGGGGTATCCGCTGGAAAACTGGAAAGTTCCCTTTCGCAGTGGGGTGGGGAAAGCTCGAATGCTTGTCATATTCTTGAGAGTTGAAGGGGACTTTTTTTGAAATGATGGTCCTAACCTTTGGGGTTATTTCTCTCTCCTAGTTCGGGTCAGGTAGTAGCCACACAGAATTGACTTTCTTGCTATAGGATTTTATCTCGTCTTATTTCTTAGGTGTGTCTGTTCTGATATTTACTTGGGCAGTCTAAACTTTAATAGTGCCATGATTTCTCCATGTCTGTCTTGTTATCTGGTCATCTTTGGTTTTGCTTCTCACAGGAGAAACTTCTGATTTATTCTGTGAGGGAAAAATTCATCCTCTTCTCAATAATTCTCAGGAACTCAGCAGCGAAGTGACAAAGGCTCTTTATTTTCTTCTCATGAGTACGAGGCACCCTAGTGTGCAGCTAGTGGGTGCCCAGAAAGGGGGCTCACAGGCCCTATTTTATACCCTAGTCCCTAACTCGAATGGACCCTCCCCTTTTTCATCACTGGTGGAGTTACAATCTACACGCAAAAACTAGCTAATCCGAATGCAGTATTCCCACCCTTCTTCCTTGTATGGGCATAACTCAGGAGTGGACCTTATACTTCCTTATACAGACACAACTCTGGAGTGGACCTTATTGAGACCAGGGCTCCGTGAACCATGTGACCTTGCTAACCTGAGGGGGAAGAGGGGATCTGAGACCTTTGTCCTACAAACAGGTCAGGGGGAGTATGACTGACTGTTATATCCACATTGAGAGGAGACAACTACCCATTTCTCACAATTCCAAGCCCACGTCAATTATCATGTGGAAAGGGGATTAGATTTGTTCTATTTGGTCGAAGAGGGCAGAGCCAGGATCATAGACCTAGAGCTGGAAGGGGCTTTATAGATCATCTAGTCCTAACACTTCTTTTTACAGATGAGGACACTGAGGCATGATAGAGTAAATGCCTTGCCCTAAGTCACACAAGTAATAAGTGACAGAGCCTGGATTCAAACTCAAGTCTGGTGACACCAAGTTCAGAGCTCCAAGTTCAGCATTCATTCAGCTGTACCACACTGACTTGGGGGGGGGGGGGAGCGGGGAATGGAGTGTGTGTGTGTGTGGGAGAGAGAGAGAGAGAGAGAGAGAGAGAGAGAGAGAGAGAGAGAGAGAGAGAGAGAGAGAGAGAGTTGTTAAGTGCTTATTATGTGCCAGGCACAAAGCAAGACAATTCCCTGCCCTCAAGGAATTTACAATCTAACAAGATTCAACAAAACATTAAGGTACCCAAATACAGCAAGGAGAAGAGACTGCTGGAAATTGTGTGGAATCTTGGATCTCAAAAAAAATAAGACCAAAAAAAACCACTTATGAGAGCTGAGAAAACCTAGGAGTGGAATCCAATTTTCTTATGAGTGTCACAGTCCTTAGGTATTCCTCTTTAAAGAATTATACCATCTCTCACACAATCCAATTAGAATAAAACTCTTTTATTTGGGTGCTAAAGAAAGTGACCAAGAAGAAAGTCAAAGACTTCCCTCAAGGGGAGAAATTGACTTATAGACTACATCACTCTTCAAGGCACATTTCTCCTCTACTAGCAGGGAGGCCAAAGCCTTTATAGAGTCCGGATAGTGATCACCAGACTATGCAAAGTTCCGTTTGGGGGTGGGGAAAGCTTTCTGAGAGTCAGGGGATTTTCTTTTGGAATAATAGTGCTGACCTCTTGAGTTATCTCTGTCCCCTAGCTCAGGTAGTAGCCACAATTTACAAACTTTCCTGCTATAGAATTCAATCTCCCCTTACTTCTTAGGTGTGTCCCTCATCAGTTTAAACTTTAATAGTCCCTTAATTCCTCGATAAGTCCCAACCCCATATCATGAACAATGGGAAAATGTTTGAGAGGCAAATTTAGGCCTGATAACAGGAAACACTTCCTAACAATTAGAACTATTCAAATTTGGAAGAGGCTTCCCTTCCCTAGAGGTCTTCAAGGAAAGTCTTGGTCACATTACATAGGTTTATTTCAGAGAGGATTCTTGTCCATTTATGAGTTAAGACTATGTGGTCTCCAAGGATCTTCTGAGTCTGAGATTCTGTCCTTAAAGTGTAAATGAACCACTTTTTCTTAGGAGAATCAATCTGGCAGTAGTCTGTTGTTACCTCTTGTGTGGCTAGAGGTCACCTGTTCCAGGTGTGATAGAATTGGACTATAAGCACTGGTTAGGGAGGCTTATCTAGGAGAATTCTGAAGTCAGCTCCAACCAGATTGCTAAATTTTCCATCAACATTTACACCTTGGAAATTGGCAAATGCTACAAATCAGGGTTTGGTTTCTTGTTTTGTTGACTGTTTAGACTTCAGAACGTGATGAAGAAAATGGGAAGAACAGAGATTAATCTTACAAGCGTGTCCCTCCTTTTTGGAGAACATTTACCAGCCGTCCTTGTTAGTTCAAAGAGAAGCAGCAGGATATAGATACTTAATTCTGAGCTTTTTAACTCCAATCTAAACACAAAACCTTCCTGAAATGTCTTCACAGCTACGGTGTAACAAGAGCTTCCTAAAAATGATTGCAAGATCTGTCAAGAAGTGCTGAATGGAAGCAGCTCAGAAGGCTCCAGGGAATTTACAATAACAAATCTCTTAGCACAACACACCCATCCATCTGAAAGTCAGCATCTGACAGGGCCTGGTCAGGCAACTTCTTTCAGGGCCTAGAAAAGGTTACTGCAAAAAGTCTTTGAAGAAGAGAATTTAGTTGTTTAGCATTTGAGGGGTGTCTTCAGAAGAACAAAAGAGAAAAGGACATCTCTGTTTTGAAAACTTTTCTGCAGTGACTGTACCAAGATTTTTCTATGATATCAATGATTCCATATGATTTTCCAGAAGTAAATTTACACTATTCCTGAAAGACCAAGTGATGTGGGATAGAATTTAGGGTCAAATTGATCATGAGTCATCCCAGAAGAATTACAAGACTCAGTGACTCAGTTTCCCAAGTTTTATTGCAATACTGTGAGTGAACACAGGGAGAGAACCAGAAAAGTGGAAAGGTATCTCTCAAATAGGAAAAGAAAAGATAGTTATATTTATAGTATGGATAAATTGATTATCAGTCTCTTTATAATAATCTCCACCTTAGGGAGGTACATGGGAGGGCTTATCCTAATTTGGAGTTCCTGGGGGCTTGAGCCAACCCCCGAGGTGAGTACCTTTTTCCATGGAGGTGTGTTTTTGAGGTTTATGTGCCATAAGGTGAATCTAGGGACAAATTTGGCCTCTTCTGCACATGTCACTTTTTGATTCCCATACTTAGTTTCAAAATATCTTCATTTATCATCTATTTCTAGTTAGAATTTCTATACCATGTCAGTATATCATTGTTATAGTTAAGGTCTCCATGGCCTGCCTCTTTATGTTTTTGTTATAGGTGGTGACTAATGTGGGTAAGAGAACCTAGGCCCTGACTTGTATTAATGAAGAAGTTATCCATTAACTGGGGTCTGAATCCCTCTTAGAGCTCATATCTGAATTAGAGCTTGGGTCTTAGGTTTTTCTGTTAACCCCTTTTTTGCCTCCTACATCACAATGGCTGAAGCACAGCAGTTGAGAATTGGGACAGAGAAGTAGAAGACAGGTTGATTCTAGAAAATACTTTGGAATGATGTGAGAAAAAGTTATTAAAAAGGGGGCAGCTAGGTGGCATAGTGGATAAAGCAGTGGCCCTGGATTCAGGAGGACCTGAGTTCAAATTTGACCTCAGACACTTGACACTTACTAGCTGTGTGACCTTGAGCAAGTCACTTAACCCTCGTTGCCCTGCAAAAACAAAACAAAACAAAAACAAACAAAAATAGGAAATTAAACAGTTTATACCCTTTGACCCAGTGTGTCTGGACTATGTTAGGCCCAGGTAATTCCCATCTCATAAATTCAAGATAACCCTAATAAGTGAAATATTGAACTAAAAGCCAAACAGTAGCTCAGGAAGATTAGGTTGCCAGAAACTCAGACCAGAGACAGACTTCATAGCACCTTTGTTCTCTTTTGCCATGAGGTTCCTTATGAGCTAATGACTTATCCGTTCAAAAGTTTGAGTGCCTGGGCAATTTATAAATTAATGCTTTGTTGAGTCCAGACAAGGCTTATCAGCATACTAGGGTCTTCCTCTGTCATTCCTCATACCTGAGGAGAGAGAGAGAGCTGTTTTTCCCTTGGCCTTGGGGGTTGGGATCCATTATCGGTCAATGGAAAGAGTTGGGAAGGACTGAGCATCTATTTGACCCATACCAGAGTTTATCCTTTTTGTATCCTTTCAGTCTTAGCCTGACACGGGACAGGACATGGTCATGGACGACAGAAAGCTCTGCTGGGGTCAATGTTAATTTGGGGCCAGGTCCAACAGATGTTAAAGACAGACTAATAGGGATTGGGGTTTTCTGAGCAGCCTACTTGGCATGCAGGTCAACAAGGGCATTAACCCAGGAAAGGAAAGAATCTTCATAGGAGTATCCTGGCATTTTAACAATCACTGCTACTAGCAACAAAAGAGAGTCAAGATATGTGGGACTGCCAGAGGACATCGGGAAGGCTTTATATTTCCATAATATCCTGAAAACATATGCCACCCCAAACACATACCTGCTATCCATGTAGTTTTCCTTTTGCTAATTCACAAGCTCAAGTCAGGGCTTCAAATTCAACCTCTTGTGCTGTGGAAACCAAAGGAAGGGGTCAATGACCTCTTCTGTGGTGGTGATAGCATACCCATCATCATTTGAGACAGGAATCACAATAATCCGGGTTTTCTATCTCAGTTTTGGATAGTATAGAGAATTTTAATCCTTCAAGACAGAAACTATTGGCTAATATCAGATGTCCTAAAAACTTAAAACCTGATAACAAAATACTTTATGGCATTTGAGGTGAGAAAAATGGAATCAGCTTTCGAAAATTGGAGATCCAGGTAGCAAAGGAGTACGCCATCTACACAGTGGAGAGGGTGGAGCCTATAGTAAACTTAAAAGTCAGCAAGGTCTGTTTTCAGAATTTGGGAAAAGTAGAAGTGACTCAGAAGCAGAACAGTCCAAGTATACTGCAGGCCTTCCCAGGTAAAGGTAAAGTAAAAAATAAAAACTTTAAAATAAGACAAATAGAATTCAATTACAACTGGAACTATTTCCATATGGTAAAATTCTCAATTTTATCTGAAGTCCATCTACTAGCATTTCAATATCAGACCATTATTATCAATAAACTCATTTTTACATGGTGATAAACACTGGTGACTGAGAAGCCAGATAGTACCCCAAACTTAAAAAGAACCTAATTAATCTTGATTTGGGGTTCATAAAACCTGGATTTAAACTATCTAATGTTGGAGATCAATTCTCAACTAAAGTTTTAACAAATTTCTTAAAAATAGGTAAAAATAAAATCAAGCTATAGTCACTCTCTGGCTCTCTGTGTAAATTAACTTTCTGATAATTACGCTTTGAGTGGCAGATTGCTGAATGCAAGATAAGGGACTCAGCTTGAATAGCAAGGGATACAAACACACACACATTTTAACACATATGCTTGAAAAATAAAGTCCATATTAAATAGCTTCATAATCCAGAAAAGCAAATCCCCTCATTAGCTATATCCAGAAATGTTTATTTCTATCTCTTTGTACATTTTAAGTTTACCATCTCTCTGTCAGAAGGTTAGAGACATGTTTCATTTTCCTTCTTTTGGAATTGTGGTCTACCATTACACTGATCACAGTTCTAAAATCTTTAAAATGTGTTTTTCTCTATAATGTTGTTATCATCATCAGTTGTTCTCCTGGTTCTGCTCACTTCACTCTGCATCAGTTCATAAAGGTCTTCCTGGTTTCTTTTGAAATTGTCCATCTCATCATTTCTTATGACAAAACAATATTCCATTATATTCCTATACCACAGTTTGTTTAGTCATTCTCCAATGAGAGGACACCCTTCATCTTTAGTTTCCAATTTCCAGAAACCAGAAATGAGCTGCTACAAATATATTTTTTTCCATATACATACCAGAGATAATGTTGAACTGAGGACAATGTGAGAATTACACAATGAATCAATTGTAGGCATTTTGACAGTATACCATGGCATCACAGTAATGAAAAGAGTGTCACATCTGGAGTGGGAGGACCTATGTTAGAATATTGCTTCTGTCACTTACTACCTCTACAACCTTGGGCAAATCACTGATCATTTCTGGGCCTCGGTTTTCTTATCTGTATAATAAACAGAAGAGATTAGGTGACCTCTAAGGTCCTTTCCAGTTCTAAATCTATGATCCTGTGCTGCCTTGCAGCTAAAATTTTGAGAAGCTTTTTTGGTTGTTATTGAAATTAGCTCTTTTGAGTAATGCCAACATGGCATGTGGTATTTACTTTTAAAATATTTGGCACTCAAGTACTCACAAAAATTTGACAGATGAAATTCACTATGGAGAGTGATGGATGTGGCTTTGGCCAGGGTATAAGTCTTATGACTGTTAGGATTAGCTGACTAAGGAGCTCACCAGCATTCAATAGTTCTGGAGTCTTTATCTGGAAAATGTATACCCCTTGTTATCTTGGGAAGGGTTTATCTAAACAAAGAAGAATTCACAGCTCCCCCAGAGCCATTCCTATAAGAGGAGAAAATCTCTGTAGCTTTGCCGTTGTCTTATGGACACTTGCCAACATCGCCCATCGATTTCCCTCCCTGGATGAGCGCTTAAAGCAAAGTCTGTAAATGAACAAAAGCATCTGTCCTCTCCAGAATTTCAGTCCGTTAAAAATACTGAAAAATGTACTTGAGGTCTGAAGTTAGGACAATCTGCTTTTGTTCACAGAATTCTTGTTAGAACCACATCTGTTATCAGTGGAGTTGATTGCGTTAATACCAACAGGCATTACCTTCATTGCTCTGGGGTTCTCTTCCAGTATGCTTTGGCTGACTGCATTGATCAGCAGGGATTGACATGAGCTATCTGTTTATGATTATTTTTCTCTTGTATTTATTTGAAGGCCTGTCTCCTGGCATGGGCTAATTTACATTTTCTCTATTCTAAAAATGTTGTCTGTTGTTCTAGTCCTCTCTCCCATGATCCCAAAATTGTATTTCTAAGTATCCAATGATACCAGGCAGATATTTCAAATTTCTTCACCCTCAAAGGTCTGCAATGGAAAGTGTTCCTTGACACATCTGCCATGAACGTTGACTAAAAGTCATTGTCCACAGCAGGAACTCATGCCCTCCAGAGGGTAAGTGAGAGAGACTGTAAGCTGCTTCCACTGAATACAACATACTTGAGCATGGAGACTGTTTTACATTTCATCTTTGTGTCTCCCAAGTCTAGCACATTGCACATAGTTCAATGTAAGGAAAAATAGAAAGGAAAATTATTTGTTTGGGTGTTTACCCTGACTAACAAGGTAAAACTCAGAACAAAAAGAAATAAAATTTTATTACTGATCTGTCAAGGTAGCAACCCCCTTCTGGGCTGATCACTGAAGATCAGCAATGTGGGCCAGCTTTTACTGGTAACTTTCATAATGAAATAAAGACAATTCTGATAGGTCCATGTCAGCATAAAAAATTGGGACCTTGCATCTTAGTTCTTCCCCAAGGTACATGACAATTTGCAAGTAGGGGTACAAACATTACAAGTACACGACAAAGAGCAAAGAGCTGCAAACTTGGTGTTGCCTTCCCCAAAACAGCCTCCCCCAACAGTGATTGACAAGCAGGGCTAGGAACAATGGGTCAGGGCTTCAATGTAACTTTCAGTAGTGGCATGTAATTAATAAAGACTTGTTGGATTGGATTAGATTGGATTGTGGGAGAAGTGTCCAGGTGCTAATTTTGGGGGACCTGTGTATCTCACTCAAATGGGGGATAACTATTGCTGATAGGAATTAGCCAATGCTGGCCCACTTTGCTTGAGCTAAGAAGACCTGGATTCAAATCTCATCTCTGTCATCAATGAGAACTTGGGCAAGTCATTTAAAGTCTCTGTACCTGAGTTTCCTCCTCTATGATATGAAAGGGTCAGTCTTGCTAGTCTCTAAGATTCCTTCCAAGGGTTGGCCTGTGAGACTATGAGATGCAGAGTATGCCAAGTACAAGACCGGGTCAGGACCTGTCTCCCAGTGCTAGTCCCAGTGATCTTCAGGAATTGTAGATTTCCTTTCCTATGGGTTAATTCCTCTCAGGCTGCTCTCCTGACTTCATCTACTATATGCCGTGAACCATCTTGCTTCTGGAAGCTCACTCCAGCCCTGGAATTCACACACTGGAAGGAGCTGGCACTCCTGAAGCCTCTCTCTCTGATTGGATGTCTCCTTCCAGAACTTCTATTTAATGAGGGTGCCCAGGCCAGACATGTCTCATTCCTCTCCAGACTATGCTCTGGACTTTCTCTACTGTGCTCTCTCACTGGGTACCTTCATCTTCCACCTCCCTCCATTTTCTGCTTCCTTTTATATGCTGTCTTCCCCTGTTAAAAGGAAGATTCTTTGTTCAAGCTTTCACCCTGATTAATGAGGCAAAATTCAGGAAAAAGAAAATTAAAAGAGTTTATTAAAAATAGATCAAAGTAGCAACATGTTGATGGCTGATCACTGGAAATCAGCAGGATATTCAAGATGGAGCTAAGTGAGCCAGCTTTTATTGATAACTTTTGTAATGAGATAAAGACAATTTGGATAGGTCCATGTTAGCAAAAGGGCTCTTTCATCTCAACTCCTCCCCAAATGCCTATACATGATGCTTAACAGGTAGGAGATGACCTGCTACATGATGGATAGCAGGTAATGCAAAAACTACAGACTGGGACAGAGCCTTCCTCAACAGAGCCTCTCCACTGTTTTACAATCAGGACCGGGAACAACAGGGTCACTGAGTCAACATAACTTTCAATGCCCCCATTAGAATGTAAGTTCCTTAAGGGTTTTCATTGTTATTATTTAGTTGTTTTATCAGTTGTGTCCAATTCTTTATGACCCCTTGTTGGGTTTTCTTGGCAAAGAGAATGAAGGGGTTCTCCATGTCCTTCTCCATCTCATTTTACAGATGAGGAAACTGAGTCAAACAGCATTAAGTAATTTGCCCAGGGTCACACAACTAGCAAGTGTCTGAGGTCAGATTTGAACTCATGAAGATGAGTCTTCCTGATTCTAATCCCAATGCTCTATCCCCTGCACCACAAAGTCTTTCCTTTATAATCTTAGATAGATAGATAGATAGATAGATAGATAGATAGATAGATAGATAGATAGATAGATAGATAGATAGATAGATGGATGGATGGATAGATAGATGGATGGATGGAAAGATAGACAGATGATAGATATAAATATATACACATATGTATATATGCACACACACATATATATATACATATATATTTAAAATGTTATTGTGAGATGGGATCTAGATTTCACCAAACTGTCAAACAGATCCATAAATGTTTAACTGGTTCTATGGGGTTAGGGTCGAGGAAAATGTACGTTTAACACCATTTAAAGTTTATTCTGATTTATTAACATCTTCCCTATTTCACTTTTCTGATTCTAGACAATCAATAAAACAATAAGCCAAGCCCTAATTTGTCATGTTTAGCAATTGCTGAGATGTAAACACAGCTCAAGCTGGTTCCAGTGCATCCCAGGGTCCAGGACACACCAACATAACCCCTGCATAGATCCCAGTCCATAGGATATAAAGCTAGAAAACATCCTAAAGAGCATCTTGTTTGACCACCTTATCTTGTAGACAAGAAGTCTGAACCCCAAGGAGGTTAAATGACTTCATCAAAGTCATACAAATAATTCATCAGGTTCGTTCATTAGAGCAAAGGTGTAGGGATACAAATCAGCTGGAGCCAAGACTAGAACCCAAATCTCCTGACTCTCATTCTAGTTCTCTTTCCACTATAATTTTTTCAACAAGTTAAATAAGTCATATTACTGCAAAAAGATTATTTTCTACTAATTAAAGTATTGGGTTACCCTGTAACTCTTTTGTAGATTCACTTACAGACTTCAAAGAACATGTTTTTATTGGATTGTATTCAGGAATTTATAGTAAAGCCCAGCAAAGTCATATTAGCTTAAATATATCTGGAACATATAACATGTGCAAGTTCTTTTCACTTTTTAAAAAGGCATCTTTGTAGTCTGTAACTGGGGAATGGCTGGCATAAGTCCATTCAGTGTTGTATTTCTACCAATTAAGGCCAACGTTTCAAAGGTAACCTTTTTTTTTCCATTGACTTCCTCAATTTCATGGACTTATCCATTGCATCCTTTTTGTTTCTGGAATCCTAGCAACATAACTCATTATAAGTTTATTTCAATGGAGACTTGTATCAAAGACCATGATCTTTTGTTGAAAAGTAACCGCTTTGATGTATAGTATTATCAGATAGATTATAATACCCTGTTATTAGCTTTTTCAGTAATGACCCTCCTCCTAATTTCAACTGATATACCAGACTTGAATGGAAGGGCAGTTGAGAAGAGCTCTAGTTTAACATCCTGACTCTACCTCTTATACTTTTCAGTCATGACAAAAAGAGAATTGTCTAAAATCTCCCTTATTCTAAACAAATGGTGGTATACCAACTTGATGGAGTAAGTGACAACTAAATGCACTAAATGAAAACATGAGAAAGTTCATATGGTATAACTTTAAGTTGAAAAAAGATGAAAAAGTATGTATCTATATAAGTAAAAAATGTATACACATGCATTAATAAAGATGGGAAGAGAAGGAATATTGTAAATAGGTCAGTAATTAATGTTCATCAGGCTGATTTTTTATAAAGTTCTTAGGTTTGGTTTTTTTTTTTTTAGTGAGGCAATTGGGGTTAAGTGACTTTCCCAGGGTCACACAGCTAGTAAGTGTTAAGTGTCTAAGGCCGAATTTGAACTCAGGTACTCCTGACTCCAGGGCTGGTGCTCTATCCACTGAGCCACCTAGCTGCCCCTAGTTCTTAGGTTCTTAAAAAAGCACTGTGATGATCTCAGAGACTCAGATTGACTTCATTAAGATTAGGTCATCAATCAATCAATATTTATTAAGTATCTAATATGAACAACAGAGCCAAAATGGCAGAGAGAAAGCAAGAACTTGCCTGAGCTCTCTCAAGTTCCCCTCCAAAAAATTTTAAATAACACCTCAAAAAAATTCTGGAACAGCAGGATGGATTTCAGAGGGAAGGGTTGAGTAAAAGGATGGTGTGAAACAATTTTCCAACACAAGACAATTTAGAAGGTTGGCAGGAAAGGTCTTTCACAACAGGGTAAGAGTGGAGTGTAATCCAGCACAAGCTGTGCCAACACAGGCCACCACAGGAAATCAGCAGCAAACCTTGAGGGTCACTGAATCAGCAGTGGGCAGCAGCTGCTCTCAGCCCACAGATGACAAGGGGGCTGGACAACTGGTCAGAAGGAGATTGCAGGGATCTTTTTGCTGGTAGTAGGTACAGGACTCTGTTGCATTGTCCATCCTCAGATCTGAGTCACAGTCCTAGGATGAGGAGGAGCACCAGCACACCAGAGCTTGAGGCTACAAAGGAGCCAGGACCCTGATCACAGTTCCAAGGTAGAAGAAGAATGCTCACGGTCACTCCCAGACAAGAACAAAGGCCAGGAGAATGATAAACACACTTCTCCTTAGATCATACCACTTTGGAAAAGCTGAAACTTACAGACCCCCAGAAGTAACTGCACAAAAAAACCTGAAGCTTGAGATAGTACACACACACACACACATACACACACACCCCATCCCAGGAACAGATATAACTTTATTATAAAGCTAAAATTCAAGAAATAGGCTAGGAAAATGAGCAAACAACAACAAAATCTTAACCATAGAAAGATACTATGGTGACAGTGAAGATCAAAACACAAACTCAAAGACAACAAAATCAAAACTGCTAAATAACACCCTAAAAACAGAACAGACCAAATGGAGAAAGATATACAAAAATTCATTGAAGAGAAGAACTCCTTAATAAGCAGCAATACTATACGATGATTAGCTGCAAATGACTTAGCTATTCTCAACAATACAGTGATGCAAGACAGTTCTCAAGGACTTATGGTGAAAAATGTTATCCATCTCCAGAACAAGAAACTTATGGCATCTGAATCTGAATCCAAGCACACTTTTTAAAACTTTATTTAATTTTCTTGGGGATTTTTTGGTCTATGTTTTCTTTCACAGCTAATGACTAATATGGAAATATGTTTTGCATGACTGTACATGTATTACCTATGTCAAATTGTTTACCTTCTCGATGATGGGGGAGGGAAGGGAGGGAGGAAAGAGAATTTGGAACTTGAAGTTTTAAGAAATGAACTTTAAAAATTATTTTACGTGTAATTGGGAGAAATAAAATATTAAATTTTTAAATGAATGTAAAAAAATAAGAACCCACTATGTGTTAGGCACTATGCTAAGTACTAAAGACATAAACAGTTGAAGCAAAAGATAGTGCCTACACTCAAGGGGCTTACAATCGAATGGGAGAGAAAACATGCAAACAAATACATACAAAACAAGCTATATACAGGATAAATAGGAAATAATCAACAAAGCAAAGGCACTAGAATTAAGAGAGGTTGGGGAAGGCTTTCTGTAGAAGGTGAGATTTTAGTTGGGACTTAATGGAAGCCCGGGAAGTCAGTAGTTGGAGCACAGGAGTTCCAAGAATGAGGAACATCCAGAGAAAATGCCCAGAGCCAAGAGATGGAGTACATTGTTTGTGTAATACCAAGGAAGCCGGTGTCACTTATTGAAAGAATACCTGGAGGGGAGTAAGGTATAAGAAGACTGGAAAGGTAGGAGAGGGCCCTAGTCCCCTGAAGATCTTTGAATGCCAAACAGAGAATTCTGACTTTGATCCTGGAGGAAATGAGAAGTCACTGGAGTTTATTGAATAGGGATATGTGTGACATGAACAAACATGAGTTTTAGGAAAAATACTTTAGTGACTGAATTGAGGATGGATTTCAGAGGGAAGGGTTGAGTAACAGGCAGACCCACCAGCTGACTATTACAATAATCTAGGTGTGAGGTGATAAGGGCCTACACCAGAGTGGTGGCAATGTCAGGGGAGTGAAGGGGGTGTATTTGAAAGGTGCTTCAAAGGTGAAATTGACAGGCCTTGCAACAACTTTGATATGGGTGAGAGTGTGGAATCCAAAATGACCCCAAGATTGTGAGCCTGAGGGACAGAGAAGATGGCGTTGGCCTCTACAGTAGTAGGGAAGGGAAGAAAGAGGAAATGTTTTTGGAGATAAAGATACTGAGTTCTGTTTTAAGGCTATTGAGTTTAAAATGTCTACTGGGCAGATAGAGCACCAGCCCTGGAGTCAGGAGGACCTGAGTTCAAATCCAGCCTCAGACACTTGACACTAGCTGTGTGACCCTGGGCAAGTCACTTAACCCCAATTGCCTCACCAAAGGAAAAGGAAATGTCTACTGGGCATCCAGTTGGAGATTTCTGAAAGGCAGTTGGAGATGTGAGATCAAGGTCAGCAAAGAGGTTAGGACAGGACAGGTAGATTGGATAATTGCCAGAATAGAGATGGATCATCAGCACAGAGATAGTCATGCAAAACTACTTTTAAATTCTTTTATAACAAGACGATTAGACAAACAGATTAGAGAAGTGCTATCCTTATAGATCAAGTTGATTTCAGTAAAGCATTTGACAATCTCTCATGCCATTCTTGTGACAAAGACAAAGACATAGAATAGACAATATTTTGGTGGATTTGTAACTGCTTTGAATGGCCAGGTCTAATGATTCATTTGAAGTCAACTTAGAAGAACTCCCTAAGAATGCTCCAAGGATAAGTGATTGATGCAAAGCTATTTCATATTTTTATCCATGATTTGGTAAAGGTATCATAGATGGCATTCTTATCAAATTCATATATGATACAACTTTAGGAAGGAATATTTGATATGCAGAATGAGAGAGTCAGTATCAAAAAAAAATTTGGACAGACCAGAATTTGAGGATAATTTTGAGGATAATAAGAATTTAATGTGAAGCTTTACATTTGGGTTAAAAACAGTCAACTTCATAATTATTAGCTGTGGATGGCACAGATAAAAAGTAGTTGGTTCTTCAGGTGATGCTATATGGCTTCAAATGATGCAACATAAGAATTTCAGATGACCCCAAAGATAGAAAGGTCAAGGTAGATTTAAGTAGACTGCAATACATAATCAACTATTACTTGTTTATAAGAAGCAGCATAAAATACATTATTCCCTCCTTCCCCCATAAGTGAACCAGTCAAGTATGAGGGATAACAAATAAATAGACAACCCAATTTCTGCACTGCTATCCATGAAAAATGGGGGGGGGGAGAACAAACCAGAGAATGGTCTGTTCTACATTTGATAGATGATATGGAGAATTTCAGGAAACATGGACAAAAAGGGAAGAGGATGAGTAGTTACAAAAGAGTTGCTATTTCTAATGGTGATAGGAATAATAATACTGATGAGATCACAGAATTGTAGCAATTAATTCAATTCAACAAGTATTAATAAGGTACAAATATCTTCAGATATTTGAAGAGTTACAGGCAGAAGATAAACTAGACTTGTCCTGATTAGCCCCAAAAGGCAAAATTAGGAGCAATGTGTTTAATTTACAGAGGCAGATTTATGCTCAATGTCAGGAAAAACTTCCTAATAATTAAAGCTGTCCAAGTGGTAGTGGGTTCCCTCTTATAATTATAAAGTGCTTAGCACAGTGCCTGACACATAGTAACCAATGTATAAATGTTAGCTGTTGTTGTCTTCATCATTATCATTATTGAAGATAAAGTTGAATGACCACTCAACAGTGACATTATGGAGCAGATTTCTTATTCATGTATATATTTCACTAGAAGGTCTTTGAAGCCCTTTCCAATTCTGATATTCCATGATTCTGATTCTGATTCTTATATTCTGTAATTCTTTCCCAGGAATTTTTTCACTGATTCCCAACACAACATTCTTTCATTACACCAAGTTAGCAGAGGTCTTCCTATACTTGAAGTATGTTAGAAATACTGTCTGTCTGTTGTCTGCTACATGATCAGTTGATATTGTCATGCACATCCTCAGCAAGGTCTTTTACACCTCTTCTTATATATAACATGCTATAAGCATGTTACAAGCAAAAACAGAAAATTGGGAGAAAACAGAAAAATTAATTCCATCCAAAATAAATACAAAATACATAAACTATCTGGGAATTAAACTTCCAAGGTACAGTTGGGACTTGAACAAAACTACAAAATTTTCTTTATAGGAGTATGAGGAGATTCAAATAATTAGGGAGATGACTATGGTTGGGCCATGACTACACATACATACACACATACACACACGCACACACACACACACACACACACACATACTTAAGATCTACCTAAATTGACTTACAGATTTGGTGCTATACCAGTCAAATCACCAAGTAGTTACTTATGGAGCTAAACAAAATAATGATAAATTTTATTTAGAAAAAAAAAAGCCAATATTTTCAAGGGAAGTAATGGGGAGGGGGAGTAGGAAACATATCTCAAACTATATTATAAAGAAATAATCATCAAAACTATTTGGTACTGGATTAAAAAAACTTTTTTAAATGATCTATGATACAAGTTGGGTAAACAAAATCTAAAACTAATCAAACATGATATAACCTAGTGTTTTACAGATATTGACATATAAATTACTAAAGCAAAGATACCCTATTAGACAAGAACTATATTGTAAATTGGAAGGCAATTTGACAGACTTGGGATCCATGAATTTTTAAAAATTGATAATTCTATCTCAATGAGATAGGTTTCCTTTGTAATCCTGTATATTTTCTTTTATGCATTTAAAAACACTATTCTGAGGAATCCCTAGGCTTTACCATACTGTCAAAGTGGTCCATGATACAAAAAAGATTAAGAATTGTAGTTTGGATCAACATCTTATACTATATGTTATGTTAAGCTCCAGGCTTGGTTGGACCTCTGATTTCATTGGGAAATTTTGTTAAGACAAATCCTTCTGTCAATACAGATTAACAACTCTTCTGCAAGCTAGAAAAGTTGGAATGTTGTTTGGGGGTACTGAGAGATTAGGTAACTTGCTTTGGGCCCCATAGCTAGTAAGTATAGATGGCAGAGACCTGACTTAAACCCAAGTGTAATTAACTATGAGGATAGCTCTTTATCCACTGTCACACTTAAAAGTGACTTTGTAAAAAATATCAGAAGAGAATGGATAGAGGTAAATTTCAGTTATAGCTAGGAGGCAATTCATAAAGAAATGATAGGTATGATTTTTTAAAAAATTAAAATAGATGATTCTGATCATGTAACTTAAAATAGTTTTGCATAAACAAAATCAGTGCAACTTGAATAAGAAAAGTTATCAGTCGGGATAAAAATCAACACATAAAATATTTCTCTGAAAGGTAGACATATAGGAAGTTAATACAAATATTAAAAAGCAAGTGGTCAAATGATACAATCTGATACTTTTTTTTTTTTGGTGAGGCAATTGGGGTTAAGTGACTTGCCCAGGGTCACACAGCTAGTAAGTGTTAAGTGTCTGAGGCCGGATTTGAACTCAGGTACTCCTGACTCCAGGGCCAGTGCTCTATCCACTGAGCCACCTAGCTGCTCCAATCTGATACTTTTTAAAGAAGAAAAGCAAATTATCAGTACCTTTTGAAAGTATGCTCCAAATCATTAAAATCAACCACCAAAGTGATTTTCCTAAAGTAAAGGTCTGACCATATTAGTCCCCTATTTAATAAACTCTTGTGGCTCCCTATCATTTCCAAGATAAAAAACAAAGTCCTCTATTTGTTATCCAAAGCATTTCATAACATAGCCTCCTTCACATCAACCCCAAACTTTCTAGTCTTTTTCACCTCCTGCCTCCTCACTCTTCAATTCAATGACCAGTGACACTGACCTTTATGAGTTTCAAATGAAATCACTTGACTACACAAGACACTCCATCTCTCACATAAGACACTCCATGTCTCAACTACTACATTTTTTTCTGATAGTCCTCCATGCCTGAAATGTTCTCCTTCCTTATCTCTGCCTTCTGGCTTCCCAGCTTCCTTCAAGTACCACCTAAAAATCTCATTTTCCACAGGAAGCCTTTCCCAGCCCTCAATTCTAGTGCCTTCCTTCTCTTTGTAAATTATTTCCTATCTATGCTTTATGTAGCTTGTTTCTACATATTTGTTTGTTGGTTGTCTCCTTTAGAGTGTGAACTTCTGGCTTCTACCTCTTTTTGTATCTCTAGCAATTTAATGCAATGCCTAACACAGTAGACATTTAACAAATGTTTATTAAGTAACTGACTAATCAAGAAAGAATGGTACCACAAAAGCTAGAAAAAAATCATATCAAGGAGAAGATGGTGAACAATCAACAGTGTCTAAGGTTTCAGAGAGGTCTGGATCAAGGATTTGAGAGTTAGATTCTGAGGTTCTATGGTGGTCTATGGGTGGTTATTTCTAATACCATAGTTCAAGAACCCCTACCTCTTTGCTTCCCATTAACAGTCAGCCAGTAGATACAATTTAGCTCTCAGCAAGGGCATTTACCAAGATGACATATGTATATATATAAAATAACATTTTATATATATACACACACACACACATATGTGTGTTTATATGTGTGTATGTGTGTGTGTGTATGTATATATAAACCTTTTCTTATACAATTAAGGCATACTCTACCACTAATAAAAAACAATGTCTGTAAGAAGAATATTCACAAACCTAGAGTATGAATGGTTGCTGTCTGTGAGAGGTGGTTAAGATTCTAGCTAATCTATCTAAAAATCTAATGAGTGGTCACCAATGAATTAGAAGCTTTAGCAAGAGTTTAGACTTTTAAGCATTTATTAAAGAGAATAAGAATTTGGTGAGGAGAGAGAAAGAGGCCTAGATGCCTACATCTATCTATCTCAGGGAGCCAGCATTTCTAGCTCCACTCCCCAGGAGGTCCTGACAGAAAAAAAAGAGAACATAGAGAGCCTCGCCCCTTCTTCCTCCCAGAAGCCTCCTGTGAAAACCGGAAACATCCCATCCACATGAACACATAGCTCCAAGCTAATTGGCTGGTAGCTTTGATTGACAGTACCCATGAGCAAACATCACTTCCTGACGCCAAGGAATTGACCTTCCAAGCCATGTGGCTTTCCCTCAGACTCCTCCTCATGGTGGAGCTTTCCTACAGTAACTCTCCAGCGGGTGGCGTCACTCCAATTGTCACAAGTACAATGTACAATAGTAGTGAAGCATATATTTAGGAAACACATATAGACAAAGCAATCTATAACTTCAGTACTGCAGGGCCCCCAAATTTGTTGTTGTTTGTCTTTTGCTCTCAAAGAGGACTGATAACATCATGAGAGTGATGTGTTGACTTGCTCATGAATTGTATTTCAGTGAGACAGAGCTGTGCAAAATTGTCAGTCTCACTTTCCTCCATAGTCATCAAAGTCCAAAGGCAAGACAAAAGTTAAGAGGACTGGCAATAGCTCAGGATGCAGCAAGACCTTGGTCTTTCTAAATTAATGTCTTTCCCAGGTCTCATTTTGTCTGAGGCAACGCCCACTAAGGGCTAGTTAAGAAATGAGAAAAAAGATGTTTAATTTACCATCATGAAAATATCTATCGGGGCAGCTAGGTGGTGCAGTGGATAAAGCACCGGCCCTGGATTCAGGAGTACCTGAGTTCAAATCCGGCCTCTGACACTTGACACTTACTAGCTGTGTGACCCTGGGCAAGTCACTTAACCCCCATTGCCCGCCAAAAATAAAAAAAGAAAGAAAGAAAATATCTATCAAGGAGAGGAAGACCCTCAGAATTTCTGGCTGGAATAGAAAACAATTGCAATTTATACTTATTCTAAGCCATCAAAACCTAAATAATGAGCAACAGAAGCTTGGGCTAGGGGCTATTATTGGCCATTCGAGGGATGAAAGCCAAACTGATTTAGATTTAAAGGTGTAGTCAAATAGTTCCATTTGAAACACTGGAATTTTTTAAAGCCTAATTTACCAAAGCTATATTTCAAGAAATCATAAAGGAAAACTGCACAAGACAAAAAGCAAATTGTCCCAGATTTTTGAAAAAAATATATAATAAAAAAAAAAAAAATATATATATATATATATATATATATATATATTTTTTTTTGCGGGGCAATGGGGGTTAAGTGACTTGCCCAGGGTCACACAGCTAGTAAGTGTCAAGTGTCTGAGGCTGGATTTGAACTCAGGTACTCCTGAATCCAAGGCCGATGCTTTATCCACTGCGCCACCTAGCTGCCCCTATATTTTTTAAATATATTAAAAGTTTTTTTTTTATTTTTAAATCCTCTCTGAAGCTTTGCTTTCAATTTCCAGGGCTAACTATCTTTTGAATCCATATCTGGCTCTCCTCTCTGCTCCTGAATATGTTCTACATTTTAAGTGACTGCCTCTCTCTATCTGTGTCTGCTTGGAGTGTTTGTTTCTGTTCCCTCAATTGTGCCTTCAACTCTCTCAAGTTGACTCTTCAAATACTGGGGGGACTGCTTCCTTCTGGACAAATAGTTCTACTGCTAGGTCTATGGCTGATTTGAGGATAAAGAGAAAAAATTCCCTCTTCCCTCCCAAGAAGTGAAAAGATATGTTCTTTCCCCCGCTACTAGCTCTTTTTTCAACTGCCATCAATTGTCAAACTCCCTCTAGGGCTTAAAGCCCTGAATGGGTATTGCTGGTTTTGCTCATCCAATTTAATGGTATTACTCCCTTCTGACTCAGAGAGATGTGTTCCTACTTTGTGAAGGTATAACAGGATGTTAACACTTTATTAAGACATTAATACCTCAAAATCCAATTATATCTGGTCCCTGTATCAACCAAAATTGGGTAGGGGGATGGGAACCAAATTTCCCAATAAGTCGAAAAAGTCTCCTATTATCTATAGTTTTCTAGGCATAGTCTGCCATACTCTGACAAGAATGGAAGGACATGCCTTCTCACATCTCTTCTTTGTAAATATCAGCTTAGTCTTTATAATTTCACAGCATTCAGTTTCAATCATGTTGTTATTATTTTGTTTTTTTCTTTCCTTTTACATTGTTGTAGGCATTGTATATATTGTTTTCCTGGTTCTGTTGACTTCACTTTGCATCAGGTCATATGTCTTCCCATGCTTTTCTATATTCATCACATTCATTGTTTCTTACAGCCATTATAATTCCCTGACATTCATGTACCACAAATTATTTAGCCACTCTCTAATTAAATGACATATACTTTGTCTCCAATTCTTTGCCAATACAAAAAGGACTACATGGTAGCAATTTTGTGATAAAACTCTGGAGACAAAGTAGGGGCCCATCAACTGAAAAATGACTGAATAAAGTGTAGTATGTAAATGTAGTATAATGTTGTTTAATCATTTTCAACTCTTCATGACCCCTTTCAGGGTTTTCTTGGCAAAGATACTGAAGTGGTTTGCCATTTCCTTCTCCAGTTCATTCTACAGATGAGAAAACTGAGGCAAACAGGATTAAGTGACTAGCCCAGAGTCAAACAGCTAATAAGTATCTGAGGCTGTATTTGAACTTGGGTCTTCCTGATTCCAGGCCCAGTGCTCTACCCACTGCACCACCTAGCTGCCCCTAATATTTCAATGTTTTAAAAAATGATGAGTAGGAAGAATTCTTGTATGAACTGAGTGAGGAAAGTTAATTCAAATGCTGTATCATTTGATTATTGATATTAAAATATAATAATCCATTTTCCAAATCTCCACCTTTTAGAGAGACATCTCTCATTCTAGCTAAGGAATCATTCCCAAGGCCTGGACTGGGTCTATCTATTTGACCCATGGGCATAGATGCCAGCCTGAGTTCATCTACACTACCTATAAGTGACCCTTGTATCCTTGCTTTCTAATCAAAGTTGGGTGCGATCTGGTCTACAAAGGGGAAACTAAGGCAGGGAGATCCTGATTGGAGTGGTTTGCCTTGCCCAGATTGCTAGAGGCAACTGAGTCTCATTACCAGTCCACTTTCCTCAGGTGACTCCCTACTTTCCCCGGTCCCTCCCTTTGAAGTGATAGGGAGGGGTTGAGAACTCTTAACCTACCTCCTCATTAAATGTCTGTCAATCAGGGTTGCCTTTCTCTCGTCAGGGGAATTCCCAATGATGTAAAATCAGAAGGAAGAGACCTGGATTTAAAAGACCCTGTGACTCTTACTTGGTGTCTTTGATCCTGGAGAGAGATCAATGACTTCAATTTATTGGTAATTTGCCAACCTTTCTAATAAAGTGATTTATCGTACCTGAAATTTTGTCTCTCAGAATTTCACTCTTGACATGATGCAGAGCAAATTAAACAAAATCAAGAGTACAGTCTACCCCAAGACTATAATGATATAAAGGAAAAGACTGAAAGACATCAGAACTTTGTGACCAATCTTGACTGTAGAAACATAGACCCTCATTCTTGGCAGGTGCTGAGATATTGAGTTGTTTTGCCTACTTGCACTTCTTTATTACAAGACTGCTTCTACTGGGGAGAGGGAAAGACGGTAGGTATCATTAGAATGTGTCAGCATTATAAAGAAAAAAATTGAAATTTCAGCACAAAAAAAAAACAAAAACAAAAAAGGGACCAAAGATGGAGGAGGGCTGGAGAGAAGAAGGACTCCCTTATATTAAAGGTTATCCTGTGTGACTGACTATGCAGAATAATGTAAAATGAATACACAGAAAACTATAATATATGGGATTGGGACTACTTCCTTGCAATTTCAGCTTTATGTAGAGGGCAACCTGTCTCAGGTTATATGAGGTGGTTTTGATGTGGGATGGAATTTAGGGTCAAATTGATCATGAGTCATCCCAAAAGAATTATAAGACCCAGTGATTCATTTTCCCAAGTTTTATTGTAATACTGTGAGTGAACACAGGGAGAGAACCAGAAAAGTGGAAAGGTATCTCTCAAATAAGGAAAGGAAAGATAGTTATATTTATAGTATGGATAAATTGATTATCAGTCTCATTATAATAATCTCCACCTTGGGCAAGTACAGGGGAGGGCCTATCCTAATTTGGAGTTCCTGGGGGCTTGAGCCAACCCCCAAGGTGGGTACCTTTTTCTGTGGAGGTGTGTTTTGGGGGTTTACATATCATAAGGTGAATCTGGGGACAAATTTGGCCTTTTCTGCACATGTCACTTTCTGATTCCCATGACTAGTTTCAAAATATTTTCATTTATCAGTTTGAATTTCTATACCCTGTCAGTGTATCATTGTTATAGTTAAGGTCTCTATGACCTGCCTCTGTATGTTATTGTTATGAGTGCTGATTAATGTGGGTAGTAAGAACCTAGGCCTTCACTTGTATTAATGAAGAAGTTATCCATTAACTGGGGTCTGAAATCCCTTTTAGAAGGGTTCATTCAAATATGTTATAAAAAATTAAGGATTGGCTATGACATAAAATTTGTAAACAAAGTTTTCAAGAGAGAAGTGATATCATTGATCTTGGCAGATGTCTTAAATCAGAGCTATAAATAGTCAGACCTGGAGGGAAAAGGCATTAGAGGAGTAACAAAGTAATAAATAAAATCATCCTTAATTAGCAAAATCAAATTTAACAAACATCTATTAAGTATGATGGACTCAGGCACTTCCCAAGGAGCCAGAGTACATGTCCAGCTCCATGGAAGATGTCTCAGCTCAAGGATCTCCCTGGTCAACACTTTCAGTTGTGTGCTAGGTGCTGGTGATACAAAGATAGAAATGGCTATAATCCCTGCCCTCCAAAAGCCTATATTCTACTACAGGAGGTACACAAACAGGGATATGATAAAGGAGGCAGAGGAGGAATCCAAAGTGTTCAAGGAAAATGTGAAAGGGGATGTCTGTTTCAACTAGTGGGATCACCACCACAAGAAAATTTAGCATAGCATAGAAAAACAAAAACTAAGAAAAAGAAAGCATAAGCAGGAAATTCAAAAACATTCCTGATTCTTCTTTATCTATTCATTCAGGTCCTCTTTGAGCATATTAATTTTAGTACTGAGGAGGGATGGTGCTTCAGAGTAGTTTAGAAAAGACATTCAATAAAGCCGGTCTGTGTTTGACAACCTCAGCAGCTATTCAATGCAATCACCCAGTAATTTACCAAGACTAACTCAGAGCTCTCTACCGTGTCTGCCAAAGGGTAAAAATAAAAAGCTATGGAGTTACTTGAGGATTGAAGGTTACCTTTAAAAGAAACTAGGTGGTTTGGAGAAACAAGGGACAAGGTAGTCCTATCAGAACATATCAGAACAAGGATCTAACACCATTTTCCCATAGAGCAATGAGGACCAGAGAAAAAAAGCAAGAGATGAAAGAGATAACAGAAGGCCTAGTGTCTATAAAAAGTAAGTCCCTTTTGGACTGTACACTCTACAAAGGAGATATTTATAGAGCAGCCCAGAGATAATGAAAAAAAAAAACAGGTCCCAGGGGCCTTGCTACTAAAAGAGATGGGTGTTGGTATTAACCTCATTTTACGGATGAGGAAACTGTAGCAAAGATTTAATGACTTGCCCTGGGTCACAGTTCCTGAGGTCAGATTGGAATCTAGATCTTTCTGACTAAGGTCAGTGCTCTGTCTACTGTACCACCTACCTGTCTTCTTTCGAAGCTCACCTGAAGCACCAGAATTTGAGACCTTTCCTAATTCTTCCCCCTTGCTATTCCTTCTCCCCCTCCCAAGACCAGGTCTTAATCTTGTTTATACTTCTATTCATACAAGTTAGCTCCCTTCATAGAATATAAACTCCCTGAGGGAATTTCTAAAGGAGTGTGACTAGGATTGTGAGAGGCCTGGAGACCAGCCATTTGGGGATTAAAGGAACAAAGATTTTTGGAATTTGAAACCACTAATATAAATTTTCACAAGTGAAAAGCCAAGAAAAATAAAGCCAATCCCTCAACTTCTGCTCCATTCCTTCCTTTCCAGTTTTTCTCAAGGGCTTGCCCCTTTGATCACCCTGTACTAGAATGTTCTTATAGGATCCTACCAGCCAATGCCAATAGCCAACACAGGAAACATATGGAATACTGCAGTTTATTCACTGAGACTGTGACACACCCCACCAGCAATTGATGGAAAAGTATGTCTAGCATAATTTGGCAGGTAACATTTATATATTTTCTTCTCCAAAGCCTGGAGAAAATAGGGAAAGAAAAGATATGCTTCTTACAGAGCAGAGAAGATAGAGGACTTAGTGGTGGAAAGGTACAAAAAAAGAAGCTTATCACTTGTTTGGGATGAATGAATGAGTCCCTGTTAGAATAGCCATTTACATTAGACCAAAGAAAATGATATCTTCTTGGGTTTTTTTCAGTCAGTCAATCCCCATTTGCTAATCAGTTAAGATAAAGAGACAATTTCCTTGAACTATCAAAGTCCTGTTGTCTTTCAGTTATTAGGAAGAAGGAAACTACTGAAAGGGAAATTTGCTTTAAGCTAGTCCCTGCAAAATGTGCTGAGACATCACATAGCAAGAACAACAAATATTGAACAAAATGGAATTGGTTATGTTAACTCTGTTGTTTATTTATTTATTTTTGGTGGGGCAATGAGGGTTAAGTGACTTGCCCAGGGTCACAGGTAGTAAGTGTCAAGTGTCTGAGGCTGGATTTGAACTCAGGTCCTCCTGAACCCAGGGCCGATGCTTTATCCACTGCACCACCTAGCTGCCCCCCAAGTCAATTCTTAATGGATAATTTTTAACTCTTAAAAAAACCCTTTCAACAATCCCCTCTCTCTGTAGTCTTCAGCATCTCCCAATTCACTGGCTCCTTTCCTGTTGCCTATAAATATACTCAGATCTCTCTCATACTTACAAAGCCTTTATTCAGAATTGGTCCAGTCATTTTGGAAGGCAATATGGAACCATGTTGAGAAGTAGCTAAAATATCCATGTCCTTTGACCCAGCGATTCCCACTGCCAGGCATAGTCCCCAAGGAGGTCAAATGTTCTATATAAAGATCCCATATACATTAACATAATCCTATCAGCATTTTTTTTCCTGTGGTAGCAAAGAATCAGAAACCATGAATATACCCATCAATTGGGGAACAGCTTAAACAAATTGTACTACTACATGAATATAACTTAAATATTACTGTGCCACAAGAAATACTGACTATAAAGAATACAGAGAAACATGAGATTTCTATGAACTGATGTAAAGTGAAGTAAACAGAGTTAGGGTTAGAATATGCCCAATGACAATAAAAATGTAACAAAACACCAACAATAATAAAAACTGAACGTTCTGATAATAATGAGCAAATTTGGTCCCAATAAATGGAAGAGAAAACGAACCTCCCCACCTTCTTTGCAGAAGTGGGGGATAGTTGGGGTGGAACATTGGACGTCCTATCAGACTTTGTTGTTCCATTGCTTGATTTTGTTGATGTGCCTTTTACTTTGTTTCTTTTATTCTTTTTTTAAAAAATTATTATTCTTTGCTACAAGGGATGATTATCAAAAAGAAGAGAGGGATACATTTAGGAATGAGGGGATGTAAAAGCAAAATATATCAATAATTTTTTTTTCCAATCTTCACTTGCCATTACAACTTCCTCAAGCAATTTAGGCCATATCTTTCCTCCCTTTTACTGTCAAACTCCGAGAATAAGCTATCTATTCTCATTGCCTTTACCTCTTTCACTTTCCACTCGCTTCTTAATCCTTTGCAATCTGGTTCCTAACCCAACTACTTAAGGGAAATGGCTCTCTTCAAGGTTACCAAGGATCTCCTAACAGCTAAATCCAATGACTGACTTTTTGTCAGTCATCATCCTTCTAGGCCTCACTGCAGCCTTTGATGATGTTACTGACTCCCTCCTATCCCTCTTCCTAGACGCAATCCTTGAAATTTTGTTATTCTTCCTATTTCTTTTCATACTTTTCTGACCACTCCTTCTCAATCTCCTTTGCTGGATCCATGTCCCTTTCCCTTTGCCTGTATATACTCCAGGGCTTTCTCTTGGGCTCACTTATCTTTTCTCCCCCCAACCCCACCTCTCTCTCTGAGTCCCCCCCACCCCATCTCCCTGTCTCTGTCTCTTTCTCCTCTCTCCATTTCTCTCTGCCTCTCTTTTTCTCCCTTTCTCATTTCATCAGCTCTCATCGGTTCAGTTATCATCTCCATGCAACTGCTCCCAAAGCTGATGGATGTGTCTACTTGAATGTCCCATATGTATCTCAAATTTAACATATCCAAAACAGAAATCATTATCTTCCCCTCCAAACTCTCCTGATAATCATACTCCACTCTTTACCCCAACCCTCCATATCCAATCAGCTGCCTAGTTTTGTCAATTCTACTTCCACAATATCCCTCATACTCATTCTCTTCTCTCCAATGACACAAGCATCACCCTAGTTCAGGTCTTTCATCACTACTCGCCTGGACCATTCCAATAATCTTATAATCAGCCTCTTTAGCTTCAGTTTCTCTCTTCTCCAATCCATCTTCCATATAGCTGCCAAATTGATATTCCTAAATTGCAGGTCTGGATATGTACCTCCCATGCTCAAGAAACTGCAGTGACTCCCTATTGCCTCTAGAATAAACTCCAAAGTCCTCTGACGTCTATAGCTTATGGCATCACCCTATCTTTCCGGAATGACAGCATATAATCTCCCTTATATACTTTATATTTCAGCCAAATTGGCATACTTGCTGTTCCCCATACATGACATTTTACTTTCTATTTATATCCCCTCACATTTGCCATCCCCCATACCTTGAATGTTCTCTTCTTCCTCACCTCTACCACATTGACTCGCCAGCTTCCTTCAAAACACAGCTAAGGTTCCACACTTTATAGGAAAATTTACCTGATTTCCCCCACCCCCATCCCACTCCCATTCCACCCAGAGTTTATTGTTTCCTTCCACCACTTTGTATTTATTCTGTATATATTCTAAATCTATTTATCTGTGTACCGGTCGTTTTCCCCCCAGTGGAAAGCAAGTTCTGTAAGGGCAGGGTTAGTTTCATTTTTATCTTTGTCTCTCCAGTGCCTAGTATAGTACCTGGCGTACAGTAGGTGATTGATAAATGCTAGCTGAATTGGATTGGATTTAATTGAGTTGATAACAAGAGAGTGCATTCAATAATGAATTCAACAACTAACAGGCTTAGATGAACCCCAGGGTGCTGAGAGCATGGGTAGATATTATTGAAGAGCTACTACCAATGATCTTGGGGAAACCCTGGAAAATTAGATCATTGTCATAGGATGGGGGAAGTTCCCAAACTCAAAAATAGAAAGAAAGAAAGAAAGAAAGAAAGAAAGAAAGAAAGAAAGAAAGAAAGAAAGAAAGAAAGAAAGAAAGAAAGAAAGAAAGAAAGAAAGAAAGAAAGAAAGAAAGGAAGAAAGGAAGAAAGAAAGAAAATGAGTCCTGGAGTCACTGTGCCTGTGAGCTTGACTTTGATTCCTGGAAAAATTTTAGAACATATTATTGAAAGGATAGTTTGTTTAGAAAGGGAAGTGGTATTAACTAAGAGCCAGTATTATTTCATCAAGGAAAGCTCACCCTATATTAACACACTGCTGATAAGGCTGTGAATTAGAAAACAATTTAGAGTTGTATTTTAAAAATCACTAAATAATCATTTACCCTTTGATAGGACATACCTTTTATATCACTACAAGGCATTTAACTTGTAAATATCCTAAATATAAACTAATAAATATCTTAAATTCAACATGTCCAAAACAGAATCCACCCTCCCCCCCAAAAAAATTCTGCCCTCTTCCTAACCTCTATTACTCCTCAGGGTACCTCCATCCTTCAAGTCACCCAGCCTCACATTCTAGGTTGTCATTCTCTCTCTCTCTCTCTCTCTCTCTCCCCTTCCCCCTCTTTTCCTCTCTCCCTCCCCATTCCCCTTTCTCTCCCTCCCCTTTCCCCCTTTCTCTCCCTCCCTCCTCTCCCCTTTCCCTCTCTTCCTTCCTTTCTCCTCCCCCTTCTTTCTCTCCCTCTCCCTCTCCTCTTCTCCCTCTCTCTTCCTTCCTCTCTCCCTCTTTGCCCCCTCACTCTTTCTTCTCCCCTTCTACTCCTCTCTTTTTCTCTCTCTCCTCCCCATATCCAATCAGTTATCAAGTTATGTTGACTTTGCCTTTGTAACATTTCTCATATACACCACTTTCCCTCCTCACACACTGATATTAGCCTGGTGTGGGCAGACCCTTATCACCTCATGTCCCTACTACTACAACAATCTTCTGGTTGGTATTCCTGCCTCAAATCTCTCCTCACTCTGGTCCATCTTCCAATCAGCTATCAAAGTGCTCTTCTTAAAATCTGACCATGCCACGCCCCCTATCAATAAACTGCAGTGGCTCCACAGTTCGTCCAGGTTCAAATAGATGTGGTGAAGCTGTCCCCCATAAGGTGCATGGGAATGTCATTGTGTAGCTCAAAAGGAGGCAGAATAGATATTAATAGCCTCTTCTCTCTCAACTCTTTTCCAAGATTTTTATTTCTGTCAGGAGGGGAAGTAGGAGGTTGGTGACCAGAAACTTGGTCACTGCTTTCCTCAGAGAGATAGAATTATATCTATTTGTTCCCAGAGATATTGTTAGTCTAGGGGATATCATTTTCAGGTTCAAGCTAAATTTCTGGATCACTGTTCATTAGTGGAGAAAGAGGAGCATATGGGGTGTTCAGGGAGGGCTAGCATGTCTGATGAGAGGCCTGCTGATCCCTTTTCAGGGCTGCACATCCACCTTTGGTCTCCACCTTTCACCCAACTCTCACCATGGTTCCAAAAAGTTGTAGCATGCACAACAGCCATACCCTGATAAAACCATTTCAGCTGACAGACTCAACAAGGTTAAGGATAAACATCAGGTGTCCAAGCCATTGGTGAGTTAAGAGGATGTCTACCCCAAGCATGTGAAGACTTCCCCCATGGGAACAGGGGGATGAGAACAATTTGGTGTAACAACCATGAAGGTGGATGAGGCAGGCACTGTGGAACACTTAGACTTTGGTCATCCATTGCATCCTAAGTTATTACCAGTCATCTTGTCTCTTGTCTTGCCACTGGACCTTGATGAATCTGGAAGAGAGAATGAGGCTGATAACTTTGTGCAACTCTGACTCAAATCCAATTCATGTGCAAGTCGAGACTTTACCCATGATGTCACTGGTTCTCTTAGAAAACTAAGGGGGAACAACAATATCATCTAGAAAAGGAAAAGGAGAGCCCCCATATCCAAAGCTTGACTTCCTTCTCACCAAATACTGATTCCACAATGAACACACATAGTAAGTGGAAAAGAAACCCATTTATCCAAATTGCTAGCAAAACAGAAGGATGCATAGGAGAATATACACCAGACTCTTCCACTGGGAGTGAGGTAACTCAGCTCAATCAACAGAGAGAAAGTTCTGGACCACCCAAAGGGAAATTTCCCCAAAGTCTCTAGTGTAGCAATTTGAGGACAGGGACATGATGGAGACTGTCAGCTCTTCTCCTGTTGGCTTCTTCCCACAGTCTTATTTTCCCTTCAGCACTTTGAAGTGCAGTTATAATCATCCATCTTCTCTTTCAAAACTGGAAGTCAGAAGCTACCAAAGATATGGCAGAGCCAAAAGAGGCTCAAGAGACTTGAAGAAACTGAAGAGACTCGAGGAGAAAGAAGAGAGTGAAGCTCTTCTCCCATTCTCCAACTCTACCCTTTACTTAGGTGTGGGGCATTGATCTCCACCAGTTAGAAAAGAGTCCCCTACCAATGGGCAATGTTCACCACATGAATGACTTAGTGGAAAACCAAATTTAGGAGGCTTTATCAAATCATATTGAGTCTTGTTACAAGTGGATTTTAGCAGAATTACCTAGGGAATATCCACAAGAGGAACATTCTCCAGAGGTGCCCTCAGAACGATGCCTGTTCTAGAATTTTCAAGGAATGAGGTTTCCAGGGACCAGACAACTACATGTGACAGCTGGGATTCAAAATGTAGTTTCTGATTAAATGGACATTGGAAGTGGGTTAGAAGGAGATGTTATTTAATATTGATGATCAGTATTGTATTACTTTGGCTTTTATTTTTCATGGTATTTATGTTTTCCTGAAAGAAGAATATACCTTTATTCCTTTTATTTATTGTTTGGAGATCAGGGCCATTCCTCCTGCAACTTTTAGACAACAGAAAGCCTGTCTTCTATTTTTATTAGCCTCATCTTATCAAACTTGTCTTATGGAATAATAATGTTCACTGTTTGACATTCCTCAAATAGAGGCTAAAGGAAGTTTGAGCTTCCTAAAGTGATTGAATTACTTGCTAGCTATTCTAGCTAACTGTAAGGGAGGAATTCCTTGACACTGAATTTTTTTGGTTACCTTGCTGATATGTAAATCTCCCCTCTCACAATCAATTGTGAACATTCTAAATGGAGTTTAATCTGTAACCTGACTTAGTTTACCTATAGAGTCTGTTTAATAAGGTTTGTCTCCTTTAGGGATTTATGAGATTAAGAGTCTGTGTAACTAAATTTGTTCAACTTTTATGATATTGAAGGAAGCATGAGATTATGATTTTTGTGATATTTATGGCCATGGTTGATACACTTGTTTCCTAGTATAAATTTAAGTTCCCTGACTTATAGCCCCTGAGACTTACAGAAATTGATCCCATTGACTATGAGACCTTGGGGAGTTTATCACCACAATCCCAAAGGACCATTGATGAAATATACTATCCATCTCCAAAGAAAGAACTGATATTGATGGAACACAGACTGAAGCAGGCTATTTTCACTTTCTTTCATTTTTTCTTTTATTCAAGTTTTCTTGTACAAAATGACTAATATGGTAATGTTTTACATAATTGCACATGTATAACCCATATCTGATTGCTTACCACCTCAGGGAGTGGGGAGAGGAGGGAGAGAAGGAGGGATAAAAACTGGAACTCAAAACTATAAATAAAAATGTTTATTACTTTAGAAAAAAGTTTGTCACCAATCTGGCCCCTATTTCTCCTTAAATGAATTACATCAAGCTTAAGATATTATGGTTAGAGTCAGGTGGCTCCATTGATTCAGGTTATTTTAATGAACTCCCTTTGAATCACAACCCAACTTTCTGCTTCTGTAATTATCCTTTTGCTAGCCTGAGAATGTTGGACCCCCAAAAGAGGGGCTGTGGATTATTATTTATCATTTGTTTATTTATTGTTTGAGCCTAACTTTATGTGACTAGACCTTGTTTGCACCCAGAATGATATCCTGACCTCAGGAATTCTGTAAGAATGCTAGAGATAACTACAAAGAATTTTGGGTTCCCTGAGGTCCTGAATCATCCCAAACACTCTTGTTTTGGGTCCCTACACTTAGGTCTTATTTGGGGTTTATCCAAGTTTGTGGTTTAAGGTTCCCCTTGTGTTTTGACTTTATCCAAATTTTATTGAATGTTTACAGTTACTAATATCCATCTCAATCTACCTTGTTTCAAATTTCCCTCTTGGCAAAATTACTTAACTGTAGTATGTGATTCATATAGGGGTACCCTTGTCTAAATCCTATATCACGTAAACCTTCTAGAACCTGAGCAGGAGAAAGTCACACTTCTTTTCTGCCTTACTTTCCTCTACCAAATGGCCTAATAAATTTCTTTCTAAAACTATTTCAGATTTTGGGGTTTGTTCTTGTGAACAACAAATTTTACTTTGGACATATTGAGTTTAACTCTGCACCATTCAATCAGACAGTCAAGTTTGATTTTCTTTCTGGTGTGCAACCTCTGCAATGCAGAAGCTTTCCCGGCTGTTAGCCATTATCATTCCAGGGATACCACAGCTGCCACCTCTCAGGCCTTTGGACTTTTCAGAACTCACAAGTTTACTGCCAGTCCTGGACATGTCCAGCATGGAATGTCTATCTGCTTACAATGAGTAAATACAAACACAGAAAGGTCAAAGGGGCTCCCAGGTACAAACCCCTTCACCATGCAGAGTGGCAGTGAGTTCATCATAATACTGATATATAGAAAAGTACTTTCCTCACTAGAATGGCTAACCAGAAGAGGCAAGGATAAGAGACCACCAGCTATAAGCTGCCTCTTTTCTTAACGAATGTAGCATGCTGCTCCCCTTCTGATGGGAAAAGGTAGGAGAAGTAAGAGAAGGAGAGACATAGTGAATAAGGGATCACAAACACTCTCTCATACTATATTAAAACGAGTCCTTTCTTAAGACATCACAATATGGCTACAAGCAGCCCTGAAGCTCCCCAGTGGTTGACCAGAGAACCAGGCAAAAATATTTGTGCATACTCCATGAAATAGCACCTGTTCTACTTGTAGGAACTGGTACAGAGTGAAACAAACAGAGCAAATTACTAGGAGAATTTGCACAATGACTGTAACTTTTGAAGATAAGCAAAATTGAAAAGTTGTAGATTTCTTTTTTTTATTGTTTTTTTTTGGGGGGGTGGGGTGAGGCAATTGGGGTTAAGTGACTTGCCCAGGGTCACACAGCTGGGAAGTGTTAAGTGTCTGAGGCCAGATTTGAACTCAGGTCCTCCTGACTCCAGGGCCAGTGCTTTATCCACTGTGCCACCTAGCTGCCCCAAAGTTGTAAGATTTCTGAAAAATGCAATGACCAACCATGACTACCCAAGGATTGATGATAAAGCATACTTCCTGCCTCTTGGTAGGAAGGGCATAGGATTGTAGATTTAGAGATGACAGGAACAGGTAATAAGCAGCAGAGACAGGATTTGAATTCAGGTCCTGTGACTTTGATTCCATGGTAGAAGTTCAGAACTCTTCACTGTACAATGCTTTTGATGGATTATGCATGTGGAATGAGGTGTGTATTTTTAGGCATGGCTTCAGAAGGTAGGGAATAGGGGAAAGGGAACAAAAGGCATTTATATAGGCCTATTTCATGCTAGGCATTGTGCTAAGTTGCAAGGTAGGTACTGTTATTACTCTTATTTTACAGTTGAGGAAACTGAGGCAAACAGAGTACAGTGATTTGCCCAGAGTCACACAGCTATTAAGTGTCTGGGGGGGGGCAGATTTTTAACGCAGGTGTTCCTGGCTCTAGGCCCAACACTCTCCTAGTTGGAGAATGGGCAAGAGAGGCAACCAAGAGATCAATAAAATAAATGTGGAAATGGAAAGAGTTTGTCAACATTTCTATAATTTATTTTCAGCATCAATGACAGGAGAATTACCACATTCCACTCCAATATCTCAGTTCCCTAATAGCTTTTCAAAGTAGAAATGGTACTTAGAAAGACAAAGTATATACTGAGAAAATTCATACTGGAAGTAAAGTAACCTTGAGCATTAAGGAGTCACTTTCCAAGATAAGAAGGGAAGGGGAAGATACTAAAAAGGGGGTGGGAAAACATGGAATATATTAATTAATAAAAGGCATTTATTAAATACTTGCTGTGTGCCGAATACTGTGCTAAGCATTGTTGTTGTTTGTCCTTCATTCTCAAAAGGACAAATGACATCAGGACAGTGATGTCTTGACTTGCATGTGAATTGGATTTAAGTGAAGCAGGGCTACGCAAAGCCATCAGCCTCACTCTCTCCTCCAGAGTCATCAGAGTCCAGCTGATTGTTGATGGCCTCCTAAGCATTGGAAATTTTTTAAAAAAGCAAATGTAGTCCCTGCCCTCAATGAGCTTGCAATCTAATAGGGAGACACTACATGTATGTTGGTGCAGTGGCCATTTTGGTTTGGAAAGTTATAGGAATGGTGAGTGGAACCATAGGTGACTAAATTGTCATGCACCTATGTGGTACATAGATAGGGCCTAGAGTCAGGAAGACCTGAGTTAAAATGAAGCCTCAGACACTTGCTAGCTGTGTGACTCTGGGCAAGTCACTTAACCTCTGCCTCAGTTTCCAAAACAGTAAGATGAGGATAATAATACCACTTACCTGTCAGGGTTGCTGTGAGGATCAAATAAGAATAAGATAAGAATAAGAATTTAAAGTCCTTAGCAGAGTGCCTGGAACTTAGTGGATACTTAATAAATGCTTGTTTTTTTCCTTAATTTCAAATAGCAATGGAAATATTGATTTTATTATGTTTTTTTGGATGCAACTGACTATGAACTGACCTTGCTTGAACCCAGAGTTCTGAACTGTGTGAGGGCAATCAAATCTAGTTGAAAGAGGACTATAGAAACCAGTTAAGAAAAGGGGGGGGGGGAAGGTGCAGACCATTCCGACCAGATGTTATTGCTCCGTGGCCTTCTCTATGGACTTTTGATTATTATACAAAACAACTTACATAACAGTTTCTCAAGGCTGTGCCTCCCTCCCATGAGACTCCCTCCCTGTGGAAATGTATTTAACTGCCTCCCTCTTCCCCTCTTGGGCACTCTAGTACTTTGGTGCTGTGTGCTGCACCAAATTGCAATTCCCTTGCCTCAATTAAAGACACTAGTTTTTGCTACTTTGGTGGTCTTCTTTATTTCAGACCGACAGTTTCCAGTGCTGGGAAGAGGGAGGAAGAGGGAGGAAGAGAGAGGCAGAGGACATGCTCAGCTGCAAAGCAGCTATTAAGGAAGCAAAGTGAAGCCTGGGTAGGGTCAACCTGATACAGCAGGCCACATTGATATTCACAAATCAGAACCTCAAGGCCTCCTCCAGGCTGGTGGTATAGAGCTGAGTTTTCTCTAGGGAGATCCCCAAAAGGCAATCAAGAGATCATTGGCAGTACCAACCCATGAACCTAATTCCTAATCTTTATCAAATCTTTACATATTGAAGGACTCTTTAATCAAAATATGAGGAGGGACCAGGCATGCTTTCATAAATAATTCTTTTTTTTTTTTAGTGAGGCAATTGGGGTTAAGTGACTTGCCCAGGGTCACACAGCTAGTAAGTGTTAAGTGTCTGAGGCCGGATTTGAACCCAGGTACTCCTGACTCCAGGGCCGGTGCTCTATCCACTGTGCCACCTAGCTGCCCCTATAAATAATTCTTTATAACAACCACCTCTTTACAAGTCACACAATTGACTGAAAAGTACAGAGAAAACAAAATAACACTGTTTATTTTTTGTCAATTAACAACAACAATAACAATAACAACAAAAGTGACAAAAGAACAAAACACAGCCCAAAAGGCACTCCTCCAACAAAGTCTTTCATGAGTATGTTAATATTGTAGATTTCTTGACAAATTCAAACTCAGAGACAGATCTGTTCATTGGCTCATTGATTAATAACCTCCAGTGACACATAAAAGGAGATATATGCTAAAGAATATGTTTGCCATGATCATGAAGGATGTCTTTGTCAAAGCCCAAAGAGAAGACAGATTCTTTATATAGAGTAAAATCCACTAGATGCTCTCTGGCTCATGAATATCATGAATGATATTGTGCTGATTACATCAAGGCCCAGAACACTGTAAGGCTTCCTCAGCAAAGTCCATAATTATTCCAAGGAGATTGGCCTGACAATTCAAAGAAGAAAAAAAACCAAGCAGATACAATATACCTATTGTCCAAACTATAACATGCAGATGAATGGCGAGTTCTTCAAGTCATACATCATTATACATAATTGGGACAGGAACTGCAGAGGATGTTGAGCTGGCTCTAGACTCAAATAGGGGCAAGAAAATTACGTTGTTATTTGTGTTCTATGATGCCTTGATTTGTGCATGAATTGGATTTAAGTGAGGTAGAGCTGCACAAAGTCATCAGCCTGACTCTCTCTTCCAGAGTCATCTCCAGTCAAGTGCAGAGGCAGGGTAATTGGCCCAGAGAGGCAAGAAAGTGCATAAATTTGGAAAACTGTACAGTGTTTTTAATGACTAAGATGCTTCTTTTGAGCAAAGTCTTATCATTTCAGCACCAATATTCCCCTGGTGGTTCTGTAATGTGGTAAAAACCGGAAGTTTTAGCTGAATCATTTGAGAGTTGAGCACATGCTACTGAAGCGGTTTTTGAAGGACCGCCCTTTTGGGGAGGAGACCGCAACGAATGGCCATGTGCCTGCTGCTGCCTGGGAGAGCGTGGCCAAGCATGCCGTACTTCCGGGATGCCAACTTAAAAAGTGAGAGTGGAATGGAAGTTCACTGTCTGGCTCACTCACTCTGGCTTCTCAGCTTAGCGGTGATGGCGCAGGCTTTTGGTGATCAGCTTTGGTTCTCAGCCTGGCAGGCAGTTTGGGGATTCGGTGAGTTTTATAAAAGAATATAGACTAAGTTTAGATCTAAGATTATTCATTTGTATTTCTACTTTCCTATTTCTCTAACTGGTATCACCTTTTTGTTATCTAATTATTCCCCCCAAAATAAAAACTAATCCCTCACTGATTAAAGCTCAGAGGCTTCTTTTCTTACTGGTCTGGGAGATATATAAGGAAAAAGTTAAGGAGGGAGTTTAATGCTTGTATATCCAATTTTAAATCTCACAGTATAGTTGTGATTTTTAATCTTAGAGATATTAAAATTGCTAGTGGCCCAAAAGGCAATGCCAAGATGCAGGGTGAGCACAAATCATAATAATAATAGTAACTGACGTTTAGAGGTGCTTTAAGGTTTGCAAATCACTATATATATAAAATCTCATTTGAGTCTCACAACAACCCTGTAAGGTAGGGGCTACTTGTATTATTGCCCTTATTTTACAGTTGAGGAAACTGAGGTTGTGAGAAGGGAAGTAATCTTTCCTTATACAAATGGTATCTAAGGTAGAATTTGAAATCAGGTCTTCCATTCTCGAAGGGTTCTATTCAATGAGCAACATTGCCTCTCCAGTACACTGCACCATATTTATTTTCATTGGTGTTTGTCGGTCAGTTGTTTTTCAGTTGTGTCTGACTCTTGGTGACCTCATTTGGGGTTTGCTTGGCACAGATACTAGAGTGGTTTGCTGTATCCTTCTCCAGATCATTTTACAGATGAAGAAACTGAGGCAAACGGGGTTAAATGACTTGCCCAGAGTCACACAGACAATAAATGTGTGAGGCTGGATTTGAACTTACAAAGACCAGTCTTCCTGACTCTAGGCTAGGTGTTCTATCCACTCTGGCACCTAGCTTCCCCCTATCCATTGATGACCAAAGTTCAGGAATTGGTATAAGGAATATCATTTATGGCAAAAGTAATGAAGAAACAGACAAGCTGAGGGCTCCATTGATACCTTTGAAATGTAAACACACCAAGAGGAAGGTTTCCTACATGCTCAGTGCATCCATTGTGAAGAATCAACAGAAAAACATGGACAAGAATCACACAGAATAAAAGGCATGAATGAGTTGTAATCTGCACTGATGGATGGAAGACCCACATTGATAAGATCACAGATCTATTGAAGTATCGAGGTATTATTTTTATTATTCCTATTATTTTAGTTATTACCCTCATGGGGCTGTTATTGGGAAAACACTCCATAAACTACACCTTGCTACATGAAGTCTATTGCTTTCTCATTTTAATTCTTGGTTCAATAATAATGTCTTTTGAACTGCTTTTCTTCCAAGAAGCCCAAAGTATTTCCTGGTAATTTTCTTATTTTGTAAAAATCAAGTAAATAGAAGTAGGTTTTATTATTCCCACTTGACATATGTGGAAACTGGAACATGGAGAGAAGAATAGGCCCAAGTTCATACATAGCTGATGTAAGACAAGTAACTGAACTCTTCAAGCCTATTTCTGTGTTCTGTATCTGTGGGATTTAGCACAGTCCTTAATTTCTTTTTTCCTGGTTATCATTTAAGACTGGAGGCACAACCACCAAAACATCAACTGATAATGATGAAGATTTGAAAAACTATATGGCCCATAGGAAGAAAAGGAAAGAAGAAGGAGAATGGTTTGTGGGCAGACTCACCCCAGGCAGAGCTGAATTATACTGAATCAGTCCCAGCAATAACAAAAAGGCAAACTGGGACATCGAAAAGGACTACTTCCCTTCCAGACTAATTCACAAAGAAGTTTTTGTCCTCATTACCATTTGAAATATGCTAGTTGTATGTTATGTGTGCCTTTGTGGTTTATGACCTACTTATCAGTTCAGGCCTATCTTCACATTCTATGTCATTCTCAACATCAGTTTTTAAAAAATAATAATAAACATTTTTATTTAAAGTTTTGAGTTCCAAATTCAATCCCTCCTTCCCTCCCTCTCTTCTCCCTTCCCTGAAGCAATAAGCAATCAGATATATCTTATACATATAAAATTATGTAAAAAATTTCTATATTAGTTATTTTGTATAAAACTCAAATAAAAAAATTAAGAAAGACAGCATTAAGAAAATCAAGAAATTAAGAAAAATAGCATGCTTCAGTCTGTGTTCAATCAATATCAGTTCTTTCTTTGGAGGCAGGTAGTAGGCTGTATCATTAGTCCTTTAGGATTGTCTTGGATCATTATATTTTTGAGAATAGCTAAGTCATTCACAATTCTTCATCTAACAGTATTACTGTTACTGTGCACAATATTCTCTTGGTTCTGTTCACTTCACAAGCTCAATTTTGTAGGAAGTTTTCCTGGCTGATTACCAGCATCCACACATCAACCCCTGAAAAGACTTCCATTCCACGACTACACCTAGAGGACATCTGAGAAAAGACTTTCAGAGACTTTAAATGAACAGTTTTGATTTGTTGTTTTTGTTGTGTTTTTTTTCTCTTTCTGTTATAATATACACCATCTGTAACATGTATTCTCTGCAGAGGCCCTCCCTTTGCAAGACCAATGTCAAAGCGTCGGTTCATGAGGACAAAAAAAAAAATCACCCCTCTGGACAAAACTTTCCTCTCTTCCTTTTCTATATTGTTGTTCACATATTATTAGTTAGCAATAGTTATTATATTCTTTTTACTGTTCCGTCAAGGAAACATTTTCTTGAGGAACAACAGGGGGGACTGTAACGATTGGAATAACGCCACCTGCTGGATACTTACTGTAGAAGAGTTCTGCCCATGAAGCGAAGGTCTTTGAGGGCAAGACCAGGAGTCTTTTCTTTGGCGGGGGGAAGTGACGCAGACTAGTGGGAGGAGGAAGGAAGAGACTGGCGCTGAGTCTGGGGCTTTTTCCTGAGGACTCTGGCGGAGAAGGGAGCGAGAAATGTGCTCTCCCTTTAATAGATAGAAATCTAGGCCTTTTTCTCTCTCTTTACCAAATTCTTATTCTCCTTAATAAATGCTTAAAAGTCTAACTCTTGCTAAAGTTTATAATTTATTGGCGACCACTCATTAGATATTTTAGACAGTTTAGCTAGAATTTTAACCCTTAACACTGCCTTCAAGGATCAGCATAATACCTCCTCTTCCACGAAGCTCTCCCTAATCCACTCTCATTCTTGATGTTTTCTCCTTGCTTACATATTCCCAGGGCACTTTGTTTCTCACACATGATATTCCATCTCCTATCTCCATGGCTTTGCATAGATTGTCCTCTATGTCTAGCATCTAGTCCTTCTACCTCAGGTAGTTGTTGTTCAGTTGTTTTCAGGCATATCTGACTCTCTGTAACCCTACTTGGGGTTTTCTTGGCAGAGAAACTGGAGTATTTTGTCACTTCCTTCTTCAGCTCATTTCACAGATGAGAAACTAAAGCAAACAGGGTTAAGTGACTTGCCCAGAGTCACATGGCTAGTAAGTGTCTAAGGCCAGAGTTGAATTCACAAAGATGAGTCTTCCTGATTCCAGGCAGAGCACTCTATCCATTGTACTACATAGCTTCCCCCTCTACTTCATAGAACTCCTATTTTCCTTCAAAACTCATTTCAAATGCTACCTCCTACATAAGGCCTTGCCTGGTCCCCCAGATGATAGTGCTTCTCCCCCATGCAAAAAAAAAAAAATCCAAAACACACACACACATATATATACATATATATAATTTATTTTGCATATATTCTGCATATGTTTATGTAGTACTCTCTCCCAGCTGAGAGTCACACTTACAGGTTGGGATCCTCCTGAGGAGTGGCTTCTACCCAGGGTTCTAAGAGTAAACTGTGTTAGTGACTATAGTAAGTAGCAGCAGCAGGAGTAGCAGGAGTAGTAGCAACAGCAGTAGCGATACTAGTAGTAATTGGAGCCAAGATGATAGAGTAGAGGCAGCAAACTAACCAAACTCTTCCAACACTGTCCTCCAAACAACTTTAAAATAACAGGCCAAATCAAATTCTGGAGTAGCCTACCCAACAAGTTTGCAATGAGACGTTTTTCTAGCCTAAGGCAACTTAGGAGGTTGGAAGGAGAGGTCTGTGACACTGGGGTGGGGGCTGGCCTGAAGCATATGCAGCTGCAACCCTAGAGGTAGGAATTGGAGGTAACTACAATAGCTGCAGCAGCTTCAGGAACACTCAGCACAAAGATGGTAAAGGGATTGGACAACTGGTCAGAAAGAGATTACAGGGGCAGCCAGTGGATAAAGCACTGGCCTTAGATTCAGGAGGACCTGAGTTCAAATCTGACCTCAGACACTTGACACTTGCTAGCTGTGTGACCCTGGGCAAGTCACTTAACCCTCATTGCCCCGCAAAAAAAAAATAATAAAATAAAGAGATTACAGGGGAGGACCCCTGGGCTGGCACTGGGTGCAGGACTGGATGCTGTTTGGAAACTCCATTGCGCATATACTGTTCCAGGTTGCAGTTTCAGGACAGAGAGAAGCAGTAGCACTTGTAGCTGCCGGGGAGCAGGGGTAAAGACCATTTGAGTAGTGACCAAACCAGATCACATCACCTAGGAAGGAATAAAAACGTACAGACCCCCAGAACTAGTTCTGAAAAGAGCAGCACACACACACAAAAAAACAAACCCTGAAGCTTTAGACAGTGCCTCTCTAACCCCAGGGGAGTAGAGACTAATTTTAACATGAGTTCAAAGTCAAGAAATTAGTTGGGAAAATGAGCAAACAACAACAAAAGAACCTGACCATAAAGATAAAGACGTGAACTCAGAATAAGATGACAATGTGAAAACAGCTATAAGCAAAGCATCAAAGTTTTTTAAAGAAGATAAACTGGACACAAGCCCAATGAGAATCCTTGGAAAAGTTAAAGAAAGAGATGAGTGGTAAAGGAAAAATTGGGGAAAGAAATGAGAATGATTCAAGAAAATTATGAAAAGAGAATTAACAGCTTGGTACAAGAGGAACAAAAATTCACTGAAGAAAACAACTCCTTAAAAAGCAGAATTGGCTAAATGGAAAAAGAACTGCAAAAGCTCACTGAAGAAAATAATTCCTTAAAAATTAGAATTGGGGGCAGCTAGGTGGCGCAGTGGATAAAGCACTGGCCCTGGATTCAGGAGTCCCTGAGTTCAAATCCGGCCTCAGACACTTAACACTTACTAGCTGTGTGACCCTGGGCAAGTCACTTAACCCCAATTGCCTCACCAAAAAAAAAAAAAAAAGAACACTATTCTTGAGGGTTTGATTTATTTTTATTTTATTTTATCTTATTTGGCTAGAAACGCTCATGAAGAACCATCCTAGATTCATCTATTAAGACCTGCAGGGGTTGTGATCTGATGTCCTGGAGAAAATATCCAAGATGAAATCATGGTTCTTTTAAATTATTGATATTTATATTTCTGATCTCAGCCAGACTATGAATTCCATGAAGGAAGGAACTAGGGGATTAGAATCAGGAAGACCTGAATTAAAATCTCTCCTCTACCATTAGCTAGTTATGTGACCATAGACAAGTCTGAGCTTCGTTTTCCTCATTTGTAAAATGAGAAGAATAGTACTTCAAATGAGATCTCTTAAAGGACTTGGCAAACTTTAAAGCATAAATGTCAGCTAGTATTCCTTGTTTTTCTTCCAAGTGAATAATAAATTCCCAATAAATAGTTACAACTAGAAAGTCTTGCTTCCTTCTCAAAATCATTAATTTGCATGTCTTAGCTCCCCAACTAGCCAAAAGAAAGTTTCCTATAGTATCTTTAGGCATCTTTTGATATGTCAGTAATAAACTTCTCTATTGTGTATGTCTTTGCAATTATTTCATGATTCATAGAGAGGAAGAAAATTTGGCAGTAAATAGTAATTTTAGACAATATTATCCTGTCCACATCCACTTCGTGACTACCATATAGTCAGGAAAGAAACTCTCTTTATGTCTTTTTAAAAGAGTAATTTGAATGATTTTTTTCAACATTCATGAGTTCACTAATACATTTTTTAAAACCTAGCTATGTTTAACAAAAAAATTCTACCAAGTATTTTGATTTCATCAAAACTTAAGTTTTTCCAGGACTGTAACACACTGAGGAATGAATAAAATGATGTGAAATTGTACTGCAACAAGTTTTATGAAGGATAAACAAAATTACACAGAGCAAAATATATGAAGAAATATCTTGCCTGGGTAACATTTTCAACTATCTGGCAAACTTGAGAAGCCAAAGCCAAGGAAATTTTTTTTAATATTTTATTTTTTAGCCAAGGAAATAATTTATTTATATATTGCAGGGCAATGAGGGTTAAGTGATGTGCCCCAGGGTCACACAGCTAGTAAGTGTCAAGTGTCTGAGGTGGGATTTGAACTCAGATCCTTCTGAATCCAGGGCCGGTGCTTTATCCACTGTGCCATCTAGCTGTCCCTAGCCAAGGAAATTTGTTTTTTAATTTAAGTGACCAAAAAAGACTTCAAAGTTCATTTTTCTCATAGGAGAGATCTTCAGGGCCTGTTTGCTATGCTTTTATCTAGTCTCTAATCCCACAGAAGGCTAGAAGCTTCAAATTAGAAGATAAGGAGAGCTTTCCATACTTTGACCTTGTTCTTTTCTGTGCTTCTTTTCTGTCTACTCCTGAGTCCTCCACTGAAGTACTGCCCTTGAGGGTGAAGGATTTGGGCTCATACCTTAGATGATCTGTTCGAAGACTATGAGGATAGTTAGCCTGGAAAAGAGAAGTCTAAGCAGGGATGGGATCCTTCTTTTCAAGCATTGGAAATGATGTCATATGGAAAAGAGATTAGATTTGTTCTGTTTGTCACCTGAGGGCAGAACTAGGAAGAATGGATAGAATTCACAAAAAGGCAAACCTAGGCTGGATTCCAGGAAAAATAAAACCCAAGTAGCAGTTAGGGATGCCTCAGGACTGTTTTAACTGGAGGTCTTCAAGGAAAGGCTGGATGGTAATCTGGGTATACAAAAGGAAGATTCTGTTTGGAAATTGTTGTTGTTCAGTTGAGTCTGACTCTTTGTGACACTGTGTACCATCCTGACCATGGGCTTATCTTGGTAAAGATACTACAGTGATTTGCCATTTCCTTCTCCAGTGAACCCAGCTAGTAAGTGTCTGAAGGCAGATTTGAACTCAGCTCTTCCTGACTCTAGGCCTGGCGCTCTATCCACACTGTACCACCTAGCTGCCTCCAAGAGGTGGTTGTTGTTCAGTCATGTCCTATTTCTCCTGACTTGCCCTACACTCTCAATAAATAACCAACATGCCTCTTTTTTCTAGTCACGTATCCTCTAATGATATCCTTGATCCCTCTTTTCTGGCTCATTTCATTGTAAGATGTTGCAGCAAGTTCAGCCCATGTATTTTTTTTTCCCCTTACTCTTTTGGTGATCCACAGCTTTTATTGAGAGTCTGTAGTATTTCTTCACTTAAAGTCATCACTCATTCCCAGAAGTATATTAATATTCAAAAGATGAGTCTTTGTTTTGTGGAGAAATTCGAGGTAATTAAAAGTCCCACACAATGTCCAAAAGCCAATCAACCAAATTGTGCCTCCTCCTCCTATTCAATTTTTAGCCTAGTTCATTGTTCCCCTCTAGCCCAGGATATATATAAACAATGGACAACCTCAATAGGCTGCCCATATAACTACGTAGTCTGGAGAATAGGAATCCATTTTGTTGTTTTTTTGAATAAACATTTTTTATTTAAACTTTTGAGTTCCAAATTCTATCCCTCTTTCCCTCCCTCCTCTGTCTTCTCCCTGAGGCAGTGAACAATCAGATATAGGTTATACTTGTGCAATTATGGCAAACATTACCATATTAGTCTTTTTATATAAGAAAACTCAAATAAAAGGAAAAAATGAAAGAAAGTGACAAATAGCATGCTTCAGTCTGTGTTCAATCAATATCAGTACTTTCTTTGGAGGTGGATAGTATGCTTCATCATTAGTCCTTTGGGGTTGTATTACATCATTGTATTGCTGAGAATAGTTAAGTCATTCACACTTCTTCATCAAACAACATTGCTGTCACTGTGCACAACGTTTTCTTGATTCTGCTCACATCACTATATTGCAAGCCTTTCTGAAATTATCCTGCTTGCCATTTCTTTTTTTTTTCTTTTTTTTTTTTTTTAGTGAGGCAATTGGGGTTAAGTGACTTGCCTAGGGTCACACAGCTAGTAAGTGTTAAGTGTCTCAGGCTGGATTTGAACTCAGGTACTCCTGACTCCAGGGCTGGTGCTCTATCCACTGTGCCATCTAGCTGCCCCTGCTTGCCATTTCTTATAGCACAATAATCTTCCATTACAGTCATATACCACAGCTTTTTTAGCCACTCCCCAATTGATGGGCATTCCTTTGACTTCCAATTCTTAGCCACCACAAAAAAAGTTGCTATAAATATTTTTGTCAAAATAGGTCTTTTTCTCTTTTGGGGGGATATAAACCTAGCAGGGGTATTTCTGGATCAAAGAGTATGAACAATTTTATAGCCCTTAGGGCTATAAAATATAGTGGATTAGCATCCCAGTTTTCCCACACATGCTCCAACATCCAACATTTTCCTTTTTTGTTATATTTTTCACTCTGATAGGTGTGAGGTGGTACCTCAGAGTTGCTTTAATTTGAATTTCTCTGATCGATAGTGATTTAGAGCATTTTTATATGACTATAGATAGCTTTGATTTCTTTGTCTGAAAACTGCTTGTTCATATCCTTTGACCATTTATCAATTGGGGAATGAGTAGAATTTTTATAAATTTGATTCAGTTCTCTATATATGTGAGAAATGAGGCCTTTATCAGTGATACTTGTTGCAAAAATTCTTTCCCCATATTCTGCTTTCCTTATAATTTTGGTTAATTTGGTTTCATTTGTGCAAAAGCATTTAAATTTTTTATAATCAAAATTATCTATTTTATATTTTGTATCAGGAGCTCTGTGCATTTAATGTCTTTCCTCTGCCATCTTGGCTCCACCCCCTAAGCTATAATTCTTGTCAGGGAATTACTATCTATTTTATATTTTGTAATGCTCTCTATATCTTCTTTGGTCCTAAATTATTATCATGTCCATAAATCTGAAAGGTAAACTATGCCATGCTCTCTTAATTTGTTTATGATATCACCCTTTATGTATAAATCATATGCCAATTTTGAACTTATTTTAGTAAGTGGTATGAGATGTTGGCCTATACCTAGTTTCTGCCATACTGTTTTCCAGTTTTCCCAGTAGTTTTTGTGAAATGATGAGTTTTTGTTCCAAAACCTTAGCTCTTTGGGTTTATCATATACTAGATTACTATAGTAATTTACTAAATTGTAATTCATACCTATTCTATTCCACTGATATACCACTTTATTTCTCAGCTAGTACCAGATTGTTTTTATAATTACCACTTTGTAATACAGTTTGAGAGCTGCTACTGCTAGACCACCTTCTTTCACATATTTTCATTGATTCCCATGATATCCTTGATCTTTTGTTCTTCCAGATGAATTTTGTTATTATTTTTCCTAGCTCTACAAAATATTTTGATAGTTTTGATTGGTAGGGCACTAAATACATAGATTGATTTCGGTAATATTGTTATTTTTATTATATTGGTTTGGCCTACCCATGATCAATTAATATTTTTCCAATTGTTTAGATCTGACTTTATTTGTGTGAAAAGTGTTTTATAATTTTGTTCATATAATTCCTAGTTTTGTCTTGGCTGGTAGACTCGCAAGTATTTTATATTGTCTACAATTATTTAAGTGGTATTTCTTTTTCTATCTGTTGCTTCTGGACTCTGTAATATATAAAAATGCTGATATTTATGTGGGTTTATTTTATATCCTGCAACTTTGCTTAAGTTGTTAATAATTTCAAGTAATTTTTTAGTTGATTCTCTAGGATTTTCCAAATATAACATCATATCATCTACAAAAAGCGATAGTTTTTTTCCTCATGGTCTGAGAATAGGAATTTTTTATCCATTAGTTTCTTCTTATGTGGCTAGATAAGCTGAACTTTTTTGAGTGATTATAAATTCATTTAGGAAGTTCTAAAGTGTTCTGAGTGTTGTTGCAATCTGTATATTGTCTTTCACAAATGGAAGAATCTGGGGAACCTCCTCAGCTATAGAGAATTGCTCTTCCATTTAGAATCTGTACTGGACATCATCTATGGGACTGTTTATTTATCTTTGTAACTCACTTGGCACCTACAATCAAAGAATCAGCAAACAAAATCATCTCTGTTATATCTTTCTAGGAATTTTTTATGCTTTTAATAAATACATGGGAGATACTATGGCCTGAAGAAAGCCCTTCAGACTATATTTTACTGTACAGAATCAAAAAACATTTTTATAGTAAATAAACAATAAGTATGATGGGATCTTGTAAGTATCATTACCTTTCAGTCAATTGTGTAATTTTATAGTTGTGGTTGGCTGTAGAATGTCATTTGCAGGGGACAGCTAGGTGGCACAGTGGATAAAGCATTGGCCCTGGATTCAGGAGGACCTGAGTTCAAATCCAGCCTCAGATACTTGACACTTACTAGCTGTGTGACCCTGGACAAGTCACTTAATCCTCATTGCCCTGAAAAAAAAGAAAAAGAATGTCATGGCACAGTAGACAGAGCATTGGCCCTGGATTCAGGAGGACCTGAGTTCAAATCCAGCCTCAGACACTTGACACTTAACTAGCTGTGTGACCTTGGGCAAGTCACTTAACCCCAATTGCCTCACCAAAAAAATGTCATTTGCAAAAAAGCCAGCCTATTCCCTTCTCACACCTTCACCAAGGATATCTTTGATTTATGCATTATTCTCAAAAATATTTTATAGATATGGGAAAGGGAAATAGGTATAGAGATCAGTAGTTACTGATATTTTCTTGGTTACTTTATTAATAATGTTGCTGTTCCCCCCCCCCTCAGATGTATATTAACCACTTCACTTTCAGAGAGCTTGAAAATCAATCCTTCAGTGTCCTTGAAAATTGTATTTCTCCTTCACAGACCTTTCCTCTGTATACTTGGTCTAGTCCAGATGCTCTTCCCCTTTTAGTCTCTTTAGTACCCTTTCTGATATTCCTTGTGCAGTACTTTGGGGCTAATTATGCAGATTTGGTGGCTCCATGATCACTGAGAAGGAACAGAATTTAAGAAAACCTAGAAAGACCATGCTGTGTTAGTAAATGCAAAATGCATTTTTAAAAACTCACAAAGCAAATAGAGACAGGATGAAAATTTTTATTCCAAAATAAAATTATAATAAAATTTTTGTATCAATCGATGTGCCTGTTCCTTCTAATGTTAGTAGAGAAAAAAGTTTTTTTATAAACATTTAACAGATTTTGTTTTTTAAAAAATCTATGTGCTGTTCTTTCCGATTTCATTCTTAAAAAGTTCTTAGCATGCTTTGACTTAAGTGAGTTTCTCACCAAACTGTGTATGAAGTCATTTTTCACTTCATTGCTTCTCATTGTTTATGAAGTGCTAATGTTCATAATCTTTCACCATGATCCTCTGTTATACTTTTTAAATGAGTCTATATCCTGGGGCGGCTAGGTGGTGCAGTGGATAAAGCACCAGCCCTGGATTCAGGAGGACCTGAGTTCAAATCTGGCCTCAGACACTTGACACTTACTAGCTGTGTGACCCTGGACAAGTCACTTAACCCCCATTGCCCCGCAAAAAAAAAAAAATGAATTTATATCCTTATGTGGTGTATGTATGTGTGGCCTCTGTCAAATAGAGACATATAGTTGGCCCATATGTGGCATGGATGGGTATCTGATCTGAGACCCAACCCATTTCCAAGGGAGTCTATAACTTCCACCTTTGGGAAGAGTAATGGAAGGTTTGTAGGCTAAGAGATTGGAGGGGATAGGGTTAGGACCAATCTGGGACCTATCTCCAGGGCTACATGACTTCTCCTTCACTTTCCTATCTCCAAGAAACATGTGACATTGGATTATATCTAAATTTTATCTATCTAGCAAATATATATGGGATAAAATAGGGGCCCAAAATAAAAGCCACTTTCCCTGATCTCTCTCAAAAGGAAGGTAACAGTTAACTTATTCTCACCGAGTTCCCTCTCCCCAAACACTACCTATACAAAAGACCATCACAAATAGCTTTTGCTGTTGTTCAGTGATGTCAGACTCTTCATGGCCCTCTTTTGGTTTTTTTTTTTTTCTGACAAATATACTGGAGTGGTTTGCCATTCCCTTCTCCAGCTCATTTTATAGATGAGAACATGAGGCAAATAGGGCTAGTGACTTGCCCAGGGACACACAGCTAATAAGTGTCTGAGGCCAGATTTGAACTCATGAAGATGATTCCTCCTGATTACAATCCCAGTGCTCTATCCACTGCACCACCTAACTGCTCCTTCACAAATAGCTAGTAAATTTCTTTATCAAAGTAAGTAGTAAACAAAAATCAAAGAATTTATACACATTAGGGTTGATAATAAAAGATACCATAGTAAATGTGCTCTTTGATTTGGGAGTGAGATAAAAAATTACAGGTCAACTAGGGAAAAAATGATACCATCAAAGTAGTCCATTTTTGCAGTGTCTAGGGTTGTGGGTGCTGGGAATGAAGGGAAGGGACATGTTGGGAGTCAGCTTCCCCAGGTATCTGCTGCGCCAAAGAAATCTCCAGTCTACTATTCAAAAGGTCAAGTTTTTTGCACAAATGAAACCAAATTAACCAAAATTATAAGGAAAGCAGAAGATGGGGAAGGAATTTTTTCAACAAGTATCACTGATAAAGGCCTCATTTCTCAAATATATAGAGAACTGAGTCAAATTTATAAAAATACAACTCATTCTCCAATTGATAAATAGTTAAAGGACATGAACAGGCAGTTTTCAGACAAAGAAATCAGAGCTATCCATAGTCATATGAAAAAATGCTCTAAATCACTATTGATCAGAAAAATCCAGTTTAAAACAACTCTGAGGTGCCACCTCACACTTATCAGAGTGACAAATATAACAAAAAAGGAAAATGTTGGATGTTGGAAGGGGTATGGGAAAACTGGGATGATAATCTACTATTGGTAGAGTTGTGAATGCATCCAACCATTCTGGAGAGCAATTTGGAACTATGCCCAAAGAGCTATAAAACTGCATACCATTTGATCCAGCAGTACCGCTGCTATGTAGGGTACCATGGCTTTAACTGTATGGCTGAGTCTCACAAGGAAAAAATCTGACCTCCCATTCATCCTGTTACTAAGGGGAGCTATGTGTGCATAAGCATTTTTCAGGCACACTGTTATATCATTAGCCTGTCCTTGACAGTCTTGGAGATGTTTTTATCAAGTTTCCCAGGGAAGTATAGTTGGAGTGTGGGATCCAAGATATGCAGAACAGAATATCCAAATTAGGAAGAGACTTCCGGGATGCACTTAAGGTACATACAGTATGAGCTAGCCAAGCATGGGGAAGTCATGCAACCTTTTGACCAATCAACCCCCTGTGCACATGCCCCTATGCCTCTGATTCGTGCTTGCACAGACAAAGAAGGCTTTCTGCCAGGTATGCTTATATGTATAAATATCAAGGAAGGTTGGGGAGGAGCAAGACAGGAATTCACATAACATCTGCCAGTTGTCCCAGACATCCCCCCACTCCCACCCCATTAGTAAGTCTCCTTTAAATAAATTCTATCTCTTTAACACTGGAGCTACCAATGGCTTTCTTTGGTATTGAGTTGTTATCTAGGGGGGAAGTATATATCTCAGCCCCTACTTGTACCCAACAATTGGTATAGTAGGCAGAATCCTGTATCCTACAAGTGGTATCGCAGGATCCCCTACCCTACAACTAGGTTTAGATCCCAGAGACATCCAAAAAAAGAGGAAAAGACTTATATGTACAAAAATATTTATAGCAGCTATTTTTGTGGTGGCTAAGAATTGGAAATCAAAGGAATACCCATCAATTGGGGAAGGGCTAAACAAGCTGTGGTGTATGATTGTAATGGAAGATTATTGTGCTATAAGAAATGACAAGTAGGATGACTTCAGAAAGGCCTGGAAAGACTTATATGAACTGCTGTATAGTGAAGTGAGCAGAACCAGGAGAAAATTGTGCACAGTGACAGCAATATTGTTTGATGAAGAACTGTGAATGAACTTAACTTCTCAGCAGTACAATGATCTAAGAAAATTTCAAAGAACTAATGATGAAGCATACTACCCACCTCCAAAAAAAAAAAACTAATATTGATTGAACACAGACTGAAGCATGCTATTTGTCATTTGCTTTCATTTTTTTCTTTTGAGTTTTCTTATACAAAATGACTAATATGGTGATGCTTTACATAATTACACAAGTATAACCTATATCTTATTGCTTACTGCCTCAGGGGAGAGAGGGAAAGAGGGATAGAATTTGGAACTCAAAACTTTAAATAAAAATGTTTGTTAAATTTTTTTTTTAATTCAAGCTTGCCTCTCTAAAACAAGAGTTGGCAAATTAAATCCATAGACCAAATCCAGCCCACAACCAAGGAATTCAAGAGAGGTGTTCTAGAACAGAAGTTTGCCGCCTATGGGTTGAGGGCCAAAGTTGGCCCTTTGCCTGCTTTTGTATAACCTGTGAACTAAGAATGATTTTTTGCATTTTAAATAAAGGTTTATGAAATTTTTAATATATTAAATTATTAAATATTTTAAATAAAGTAGATAAAGTTTTTTATTATAATAGAACTTACTTTAAAACATACAAAAATAAGCTAGAGAAGGAAATGGCAAACCACTACAATATCTTTGCCATGAAAACAACAGATAGAATTGAGAAGAGTCAGACACGATTAAACAACCACCAACCATTCTTAGCTTGCTGGCCATACAAAAGTGAGCAGTGGGCCAAATTTGGTCTAAAGCCTAATTTTTGTCTAAAGCTGTCCAAGCCCTGCTCTAAAACACCTCTCTTGAACTCCTTCTCTGAAATGTCTGTTCCCTATGCAGCTAGGTAGTACTTACATCTCTCTCCACATAATCAGTGTGAAGTTGTCACTCAGGGAAATCATCCTAGACTTGAATTGGAAGGGGGAGGGGGTTTACATTCAGGACCATAGATTTAGAACTGGAAAGAACCTTGGAGATCATGTGGTACTTTTACAGATAAGGAAACTAAAACCTAAACTAAATATGACTATCATATCTTTCTACTCGGTAAGAAAATCAAGTATTTGCTGTCTGATGTGGTTTCTAAGCTCTTTGGATCTCTGCCTTATGGTAATTGATTTACATTGGTTCAACTTCCTGGTTGGGGGGCAGGGATGATAGTCTGTCAGTGTCTGTTCTTTTATCTATTACCCAAGGCCAAGTTGAAGTTGTCTAAATTATGTATCATATCTTTTTATCTTTGCTCTAATAAGGCAATGGCCAAACTATATTTAATTCAGAAATCACCCACATCAATAACCAATTATTTTCTGTTGACTATAATACAATTGCATTTTGTTGTGTTTTTATTTAGTGATCACGATGTAGAGTGACTCCTAACGGGAGGTAATGTAGTATGATAGAAAGAACAATGGACTTAGAGTCAGAATAACTGGATTCAGATACCAGCTCTACCACTTACCACCAATGTGACCTTAGGGAAATCACTTTCACTCTTTAGGTCTCAATCGTTTCATCTGCAAAATGATGGGGTTTGACTGGATGACTTCTAAGATCAGTTCCAGTTCTAATGTGATCTTATGCTCCTCTTAATAACATATATATAGCCATTAGCCTTCTGTCTGGTCTACAAGTCTTCAGCAGTCTCATTTCTTACTCCTGAATCATCTTTTCCAACATTTTTTAAAATTAATTTTACCTTGGTATTGAAGTCAACAGATATTAAAGTTGATTTAATTTGGAAGGTCTTAATAGAATTTCTCTGTCTCTTTATCTTTTTCAACACATAATGGCACATGAAAACTGTGATTATCTTTATTTATGTAGTCTTTTTCACTTCAGTTCATGATGGCCAAGCAGTCTATGAGATTCCTTTCTGGTTGTCTTTGGACACACAGTAAAACCAACAACCTTAAATTCCTTTACTTGCCTATTTAAAGAGAATCTGTGAGTCAAGCCATCCTTCCACTTAGGTGTAACTTCCTTTGTCCTCTGTGAGAATAACCCATCACACCTCTAAAATCATTTACAGTTATCCCTTTTCCTTCATGACTTTCCCCATCAAAGTCTCAACATATCACAGTTTCAATATATCCTGGGTTAGCATGAGAAATTAAATGGGAATTTTAGGGGAGTTTTATGTAAGTCACAGACAACACACAAAGGCCTGCAGACAATACAGAAAAATACTTAACCCACATTTTACAATAAGGTACTGTAAACACCCCATAAAAGAAAAAGAAAAAAATTCAGACTTCTTCTCTAGTAGGAAGAGAGGACCAAGAAATTTTACATGGATTTTCCAGATCCCTGAGGGTACCATGCCCTTCAGTACCCCCACCCCACTATGTGGAAGGGATAACTATATAGTAAAAATGTCAAGACTGGGATAACTTGGGTCCTCTAGTAGTAACGATTCATTAGTCACTAGCCAATATCTCACTCTTAGAATACCAACTGTTTAGTTAATATTTATAGTCTCATGGCAGCTGGGTGACATAGTAGATAGAGCCAGGTCTCTAGTCAGGAGGGCCTGAGTTCAAATCTGACCTCAGACACTTATTAGCTGTGTGACCTTGGGCAAGTCACTTAACCCTGTTTATCTCAGTTTTCTTGTCGGTAAAGTGACTAGAGAAGGAAATGGCAAACTACTCCAGTTTCTTTGCCAAAAAAAAAAAACCAAAAATAGGGTCATGAAGAGTTGGACACAACTGAAAAAATGACTAAACAACAATAATAGCCTTCTGATTCTTAGCACCTCTTGACCTTTTTTTTGTTTTTTTTTGGCAGGGCAATGGGGGTTAAGTGACTTGCCCAGGGTCACACAGCCAGTAAGTGTCAAGTGTCCGGATTTGAACTCAGGTACTCCTGAATCCAGGGCCGGTGCTTTATCCACTGCGCCACCTAGCCGCCCCCTTGACCTTTTTTTAAAATATCATTATTCCAGTGCAGAAGCACAAGGTTCTGTACAGGATTGTGAGTCATATTATATTTTTCTTTGTTTCATGAGTTACCATGGCCAAAAGTTCATCACCAAGTGGCCAGACTACTGGTGATGAGCCTCTATGTACTTAGTATTAAAAGTAGATATAATTTGTTTCTGAGACACTATTTTTTTTTTAAGAAAATAAAACAAAGTCAGAAGCAGCAGGATGTCAGAGAAGTAGGGAGATGATGCAAAGCAAATTTTGTTGTTGTTAATTCATTTGTTTATACTTTGTAAACATTTTATGGGTTGAACTTGATGACCTCTGAACTTTCTTTAAGCTCTCAATCTATGATCCTCTGAATGGATATAAGAGTTTATTCCTTATTTTGCATATTTGGTTGTCATTTTTTAATGTCTCCTAGGATTATAATAATTTTTTAAGGTATAGAGAATAGGTATGACAGCAGTGAGAAGTAACAGATATAGCAAAGGGGGAAGTGGAAAAAAATTTAAAGCAGATGGATAAACTAAAAAAAAATATACAGACATCTATATTTAAGAGCCCTTAAAGTTTGAAGTCCTTAAGTATAAAAGCTAACAAATTGCCCTATACAGTCATACACCTTAATAGGTGATGAGAACCCTACATAGCATTACAACACAGTCAAATGACTGGTATTCATAATGGTGGCCTTGCATCATCAAGGTAAGTTTTAAATTCCATTCATTCTCTTCAGTTTAAGAAAACAAGTATCACAACCTAACCATAAGGCATTCAGAGTTAAGGAGTTAACGAAGGCAGCTGAGTCCTGGTTAATCTGATCCACCCATAGCCATAACTAACATGGTACAAATAGGACTTTTCCCCAGGGTGCCAACATCCAGGAAGGTACCCTTCCTTCCTTCTGTTGCCATCCCTGTACTTCATTCATAATGTGGACAACCAGTAGTGTAGAAGATATCCATCCTCAGGCCTAAAATCACACCTAAAATTTAGCCCTACCCACACCCAAATGAGAATTTGAGCCATCTATGTTGTAGGCCCACTACAGCGTGCCCAGGGTTAAAAAAGCAATATTCCCTAGGGCCCTACCACATAAACTAGCTTTCCCCAGGCCCTGCCACAGATAGGTAAGTCTAGTTTTTCCTTTAAAAGCATTTTTAAGCTGTCCTTGAGACTTAATTGGCTAAGGCAATTAAGGTTTAGGACATTAACCTAACTTCCTAGTCAGCTGACTACAAAAAGAAGCAAAGAAGTGCTCTCTCAGGGCTTCTGACAGTGAACCATCTTGGGTAATTCAGAGGCAGGGAAGCTCTTCTCAGATGAATCACTTCTGAGTCTTTGTGGAGTATCCTTTACATGCTATGGTTATGTGAGCGTCCCTTTGTTAACTGCCCAATATTCCAACTGTGCCTCATTTTATTCCAATTTTAGACCTGACATATTTGGCTGGACTGGACAGGCTTGGTTTTTATACATGTCCCTTTCCTTCCTTTAGCGCATGGCTTCTATTTGAAATCCTCCAATGAAGAAGAACCCAATAGCTCCCACTCCACTTTTTGGATAGCTTTAATCGGTGAGAAATATTCCCTGCTATTGAGCCTACATTAAACAAGACTAAATCTGCAATGGTGCCCATTCCCTGTGGCCTGCTTTCTGACTCAAAATTAAGTGGCCCATTTCTGCTCCATTCCATCTACCCCCTCTCTGCTGCCAGAAATGAATTTACTCTAGTTATGTCTAGTTAGGGCTTTTGCCCAAGGTGTATTTATAGCTAGTTATGCCTCTCTAGTCCACCTAGATCTGAGAAAACAATTTGGGAAGCTGGAGAACTCCTATCACCTTGTAAAAGTCAAAGAAACTCTTTTTGAGTTGCGTGTCAAATTCAGGTAAGATAAGGAAATAAAATTCTGAGGGAACAAACATCAAACAAAATCAATTACCAGAGTCTATGCAATTTTACATGTTGTGCTAAGAAAATCAATTAAACTGAGCAAGCTAAATGAAAAGGGAAATTAGGTAGGGTCACAATTACAGTGAAACTAGATGGGCTTCTCAGGGATAGGTCACTGCTGAAACAAGTTGTTGTGAGACAAGTTCAGTCTGTTTTTGTTTGTTTGTGGGGCAATGAGGGTTAAGTGACTTGCCCAGAGTCACACAGCTAGTGTCAAGTGTCTGAGGTCAAATTTGAACTCAGGTCCTCTTGAATCCAGGGCTGGTGCTTTATTCACTGTGCCACCCAGCTGCCCCCTCAGCCCATTTTTGATGGGACTGTGGATGCCCTTCCCACTCCAACATCTTAAAAGGCCTGTGCTTTCCTTAAAACTGAATCCTAACAAATGGAACTTACAAATCATTTTAGAAAGGGCTGTATCCAAACGGTTTTTTTAAAACTTTTTAAAATGTCAGTGCTTAAAGTAGCATCTACTTGACTATTTAGAAACCTCGACTCTTCTGAATAATTCCTTCCTTCAAGGCTTCCATTGGATAGAAAATGGTACAATATCTTGCAATATCTTTAGACTGTAATCTCTATAGAATTAATATTATAACAGCTGTCAGAGGGGTGCAAGCAAATTACCCCAAGGGCAAGGGAAGCATTTTAAACCTTTGCTGAGAACTATGGGGCTTGCATTCCCTTTGCCTAGCCTGAGAAAAGACGGAAGGAATATCACATGATTTGGACTATAGTAAGAGGGATTGCACAAACCTGTGAGAAGCTTGAATTGGTCTGCAGTAGAGAGAGTCCAACTGGGAGAACCAAGGGAGACAGAGAACTGAACAACAGAGGTGGTAGTGGCAGCCAATACATTCCCCTCCCCATTCCCTGAGGAACAGAAGAAAAAATAGTGGGAGGGATCAGAAAAATGGAGACTGCCCTTGGTCACAGAAGCTTGCCCTTTGTGGCTTGAGCTTTTGATTCAGAGGAAATACCTCTTTGGGGAAGGTGTATGAACTGAATTGTTCCTCTCATGGGGAACTGAAAAAAATCAACAAGGCTTTTTTTTTTTCTCTCTCTCTAACTTTGTTCAAACCTGCTTGGTCATGATCAGGCAAACTGTTTGTGATTCTGTTCCATGTTGTGTCCTAAGCTATTCCTTTATACTGAATTTGCTCTCTCTCCACATAAATTTGTGGTTGATCTATAAAAGTGTATTTCCTGTGCATATTTTTGTCACCTCCAAAGAGTTCAAATGGGGAATTTTGACTCTTTGGCTACATAGAATTTAACCGTTTGGGAAGTTTCTTTTCTAGCTTGACAGCTAGGTGAAAACTAAAGGCATGACAAGCTATTATTTTATTTTATCAATAATTCTACAAACCTCTCATAGGCAAGACTTTAAACTGAATCTGGGATTCCTCTTTTTCCCCTAGAGAAATCATGCTATTATTATAACATGGTATAGCTGAGTCTCCTAATCCCAAGGTTGGTCCATAGAAGAAGAGACTATGGTGCCTTTTGGCAAAAAAAACAATCTCTGGACCTTACTAAAAGAGGTGAGTTTAAGAAAGAGGGGTAGATAACAGAAAGGAAGGTTCTGCCTCCACTCAGCACATAAGTGATGGCAGATGTGATCTGGAAGAATTCAATTCCTCCCACTCCAAGAAAGGAGGATGGAGGTAAATACTCCTTACCCTTTCAACTTGACCTCCAAAGCAACACCTACAGATTAAAATACAATTACTATCCTAGACTTATAGGGTACTTCACCTCATTACTGGCAATCTTGCTACAAGATAAAGGTTTATCCTATAAATAAAGAAACATCCACAAAGACCAAAATAGATACATATTGGTTCTTATTAATATATTGACATTACAGTGATAATTTTCATACAATAGTCTGTCTTACAGTAAAGCAAATCAAATTGTCCACATAGAGAGATACAAATACATTCCACTGTAAAATTGTCTGGACTGAGGACCTTACTTTCATACAATAATATTTAGGGTAGGGTTACTCCAATTGCTAGAGATCAGCACATCACTTACCACTCTTTATTCTAATTCAGATCTGTATGTGCCCCTGCCTCAGGTCTCTCCCACCTTCCCATACCTACAGACACCCAAGATGTTCCCAACTCTGCCTGTATTCCCTGCACCTCTTCCCTCCCCACCTTTCCTTTTCCTCCCTGTTTCCACTAGCTCTATTCTACCCAGGTCCTTGCTCTCCCCAAACCAACTTTGTCTGGAGACACCTCAGATACTTTAGTTCTCTGTCTTCTCCACAAATATCTCTGCCCTAACCTTTCTGCCCAGGTGCATACAATTCCCCATCCTACCCAAGGGATTTATCTCCCATTTGTACATTCTTCCTGTAGAATTAGTCATTGTGTTCCTTCCTCTCCAGGATGTACACCACTCCTGACTCCCCACAGGACTTCGTCCACCATCCCAGGGAAATCTCTTCATCCTGGAAGCTCACTACAATCCTAGGCTACCTACCCTCCACCCCATGGCCTCTCCTTCTGATTGGCAGGCTCCTTCCAGAACCTCGATTTTAAAAAGGAGGCCCAGGTCAGCCATCTTCTTTCATCTCCATGTTTCACTCCTGGCTCTCCCCAGGACTTTGTTTACTATGCATTATATTGGGTACCTTCATCTCCACCACTCCCCCACCCTTTTCAGCTCCCTTTTATGTGCTGGCTTCCACCCCTGAGAATGGGGGAAGAAAGTGTTTTTCTTTCTGCTTCTTTTTGTATTCTTAGGCCTAGCACAGTGCCCAGCACACAGAAGGGGCTTAATAAATGCTTACTTGCTTGACCTGTGTTTCCCTAAAGTTACAGCTCTGTGGAACCAGTCAGTGACATTACTCAGAGAGTGACTGCCACGAACTTTTCTAGATGTATATCAATAGTGCTTTAATAGAGATGTTTTTAATTTGGACGATTGTTGGTGTTCTATTCATCCATGTATTTTGATGCAGGAACAAGAGCAGCACATACACAACACTCTTCGGTACAGGCATAGAAGAAGACATCTGTCAAGTCAGAATGGATCACCTTTGGAAAACAACAAAGCAAACACCAGATGGTAAAAGCTTTGGCCTGTGAGGTGTCCAAGACAGTCACTTTTCACGTCTAAAATCAGCACTTGGAGTTGACTACAGCGGTCACTAATCACTTCCTGTAAACAACAAAGACAGCTGGAATAGGAGTGGAGAGAAAAGAGCTGGGGGAGGGTCTGAAAAGAGCAAGCTGCCGCCAACTAAACCAATATCCAAAAGGAATAGGAGAGGGGTGCTGAGAGCACATAAGTCTATAGCTTTTTGGAGATGGAGTAGAAGATCCAAATGTATTCTCCATCCCTTTTCTTCCATTACCACTAGAAAGGGAGTAGAAGACATTTTGTAATAACCTATTCACCACAACAAAGAGGGGACTATTGATTGGGATTAAGCAATCAAATATTTATTGAATATCTATCAGATTATGTGAGAGATATCATTTGAGCAGTACGGTGATAGATACTGTGTGAATTACAGATGTACATAACATATTTCCTGCCTTCACAGAACTTCCAATATAATTGAGGCTTATTAAACTAACACACATGAAGGAATTTTAATATTATTGTTGTTTGTCATTTTCAGTCATGTCTAACTTCATTTGTCTGACCCCATTTGGGATTTTCTTGGCAAAGATACTGGCATGGTTTGCCATTTCCTTCTCCAGTTCATTTTACAGATGAGGAAACAGAGGTAAACAGGGTTAAGTGATTTGCTCAGGGTCATGGAGTCTGAGACTGAGTTTGAGCTTAGGAAGATAAGTCTTCCTGAAACCAGGCCTGGCTCTCCATCCACTGTGCCACCTCAATGCCATATGAAGGAATTTAGAGAACAATTAAATGTAATACCGATTATAGGTGTGTGTGTATGTGTGTGAGTGTGAGAACCATGCTTGGAACTGGGAGAATAACAGTGTGGGTTAGGATTAGTCTTACCTGTAGGAGACCAGGATTTGAGGGGTTAACTGAAAGGCTGTAACAGATGGGGCCCAGGTGGATACAGCAGAGATCCATAACTAGAAAGTCTTGATAGCTTCAGTCCTTTTCAGCTTTATGGTATCCATAGTGGGAAAGGGAACTGATTGTTACCAGATGTTGATGTGGCCAGACTAAGCAGGATCCACGTGAGTCAAAGTTGCTCTTGGGGAACTGGGAGATCAGGCTATGAGAAAGGAGAAAGACTCTGAGTCATCAAATCCAAGAGAAGTCTAAAGAGGGAAATGTGAGTCAGCAGGTCAGAAGTCAACATGGAACAGGCTGGAGGAAAAGATCTGGGCTTCTGAAGTAAGAGCAGTCAGAAGCAACTGACACTGTGAAAAACACATATGGCAACCACCTATTATTGTCCCTAGGTAAGTCAGGAAAGCAGGGGTAAAAATGGAGGAAAGTGGAGGAAGTATGGTCCAAGAAGGGTGTGTTCATCAGTGGAAGATGGATAGTTGATGCCAGATGAAGATGGCCCACATGGAGAGGATCCAAACCACGACTCAGATGATAGGGAAAAATGCATAGTGGTACCCCTTTGGGTTTTGTGAAGATATTTCAGAATTCCCCAATTAGAGGGAGTTATCTGTCCAGACTGGGAGTAGGGAGGCTAAATTCAATTTGATAATCTATTTGTGGGGCTTCCAAGGGAATGGTAGCCATGTGCAGAACTCATTAGAGGTTAAAGATAGCAATCAGCCCTGGACTCTCTAAAACCTCAGATTTGAAAATTACTGCAGACCTGTGGGTTTGAGGAAACTGAGGGTACAGATCAATAGAGACTCACCAAAGCTATGGTAGGCCTATTTGATCAGGACTCAGAATGACATCTCATGCTCCATGGGTAATGGATGAATGAATTAGACATGTCACCAGATAGTGTCCACTAGTGAAGTATAATGTATATATACTTTGTTCAACATTCCAGAAAGTGATGTTATACTCCACAGGATCTCTTTGTTTAGTCTATTTTATGTAATTCTGCTATGTGATGCTATGTGCTACATGTTTGCATGTGATCTGTGTCTGGTCTACTATGTGCAACTTTGCTATATGATTCTCTATATTAAGTGTATGTATGTCACCTATGTTTCTATTACACTGACTGAAACTCTGTTATTGGGTGTTATATACTGCGAGCTAGGATATAGTATAACAATTGGAATGACGCCACCTGCTGGAGAGCTACTGTAGGAAAGCTCCACCATGAGGAGAAGGTGCCTGAGGGCAAGCCATGTGGCTTTTCTTTGGCGTCAGGAAGTGACATTGGCTTGTGGGAGATAGAGGGGGTGAGGCTGGCTCTCTCGCCTCTTTCATCTGGACTCTGGTGGAGAGTGGAGCTAAAAATGCGCTCTCCCTTTGATAGATAGATGAATCTTTGTAGTTCATAAGAACATAGATTTAGAACTGGAAGGGACCATAGAAGTCACTGAATCCAACCACCTCATTTTACAGATAAGGACATTGATAGCTACCTGTGACTATATTTTATGCAAATTAATGAATGCCTTGATGTGCACCTACGAACCACACCTGGTAGAATTTACTGATACTATAGTTTGTTTTTTGACTCAGAGAAGATTTTTTTAAAGGTATGGGTTTTTTGGAGGGTTTTGGTGGGTTTTTTTGCTATGGTGGAAGGAATGATGAGTAATGGTCACGAGTTCTAATCCTCTCTCACCAGGGAAGGTTGAAGGTAATTTGCTTGGCTTGGTTGCAAGCTGCCAGAAGCAGGAGGGGAATTGAAAGGCAAATGAAAAGCAACACATGTATTCAACACCAGCCTAAGGAAGAGTCAAAGGTAAGTAGAGACTGTGTCCTGGGGCATACAGAACATATTCTGGGGTGTCACCTGGATAAGAGTGAGCCTTTGGGAACTTTCTGCAAGGGAGAAAGGGAGTATTGCAAGACACTGAACCAAGATCTTAACAACCACTCAGTGGTACTTTTATATATTGGATAAGCATGGTAGAGGCCTGATGAGCTTAAGAGTTAAAAATGTGGCCCTGAGATATATTGACTTGAGGGCAGCTAGGTAGTATAGTGGATAGAGCACTGGGCTTGGAGTCAGGAAGATCTGAGTTTAAATCCATCTTCAGAGACTTACTAGCTGTGTGACCCTGGGTAAGTCACTTAAGCCCCTTTTTGCCTTAGTTCCTCATCTGCAAAATGGGGAAACACTGGAGAAGGAAATGACAAACCATTCCAGTATCTTTACTAAGAAAACCCCATGGACAAGCCCATGGGGTCATGAAGAGTTAGACATGATTGAACAACTACAAATATAGGCTCAGGGTAGCCTCAAAAGAAAGCAAATAAAAGTTCCCCCAAGCAAGACGCAACAATAGCTTCAGCAGCGGACATCTTCAGCAGATGGTAGGAGAAGTTGGTCAGAAGAGCTGTGAAACAAACCACCTTTCACAAGCAGATAGTAGTGAGATGGGTCTTCAGATTCTGGAAGTCAGAGATTATGGGATCTTTATATTAGAGATCTCAGAGCAGGACTATGATGATAAGGTACCAGGAATGGTCATACCTAATCATGAGTGGCTGTAGTAAAAAATGTAAATGTAGATCAATGGAATCAAAGCTGATGAGCAACAGTGAAATTGTGCATCTTGTTAAGTCATCAATAGGTATGATAAAGTGCTAAGGTTGTTAGGGATTGAAACAAAGCAGAAAAACATGAGCTATATGTTAAAAGTCAATGTAGGGGGCAGCTAGGTGGTGCAGTGGACAAAGCACTGGCCCTGGATTCAGAAGGACTTGAGTTCAAATCCAGCCTCAGACACTTGACACTTACTAGCTGTGTGATCTTGGGCAAGTCACTTAACCCTCATTGCCCTGCAAAAAATTAATTAATTAAAATTTTTTAAGTCAATGTAAAAGTAGAAATGCATTCTGGGATGCAGTGTTGGGAAGGAGTAATAGACAACCAAGTGAATGGTTTTAAACACTTTGGGGGGGGGCAATTAGGGTTAAGTGACTTGCCCAGGGTCACACAGCTAGTAAGTGTTAAGTGTCTGAGGCCAGATTTGAACTCAGGTCCTCCTGACTCCAGGGTCGGTGCTCTATCCACTGTGCCACCTAGCTGCCCCAAGTGAATGGTTTTAAGAGGCTAATAGAGATGTCATGGATCTCAAGTGAGAAGAAAAGAATAAAAGATGGAAATCCAATAGTCTAGAAGAAATAGCACTGGGGAACAAATGCAGAAGAAAGTGAGGCCTCTTTGGGAAAGACCATAATTCAAATTAATTTCACAAGCATTTGTTAGTCACCTACTATGGACCAGGCACCACAGAAGGTGCTAGGGACACAAAGACAAAAATGAAATTGATTCTGCCCTTGAAGAGCTGACATTCTAGTAAGGACATATTGAGATAACTATTTTTTAAAATGAAAACAGAGGAATACATAGGAGCAATTTGATTTAAAGCACTTGACCTTGGGCAGCTAGATGGTACAGTAGATAAAGTGCCAGGCCTGCATTCAGGAAGATTCATATTCCTGAGTTCAAAACAACTGAATAATAATGAAATTTGACCCTTCAATTTATTTAAGGAAGAAACAAATGAGTGAGTATATCATCACCATGGTATGAAGAGGCCCACTTGTCAGCAGGGGATTTGGTATTTTTCAGGGGAAATTCAGGTTTCAGTTATGGCAAAGAGGTAGAGAAAAGAGGTAAAAAGATTGAGTTAAGATAAAGCTGATTTTGCTCATAAAAGTGGGAATTGCACAAGATATAGCAAGAGGGTGGGAAGCACAGAAATGATAAAAAGAACAGTGGATAAGATGAGAGTCAGTGTGAATGGAATGAGTCAATGTAGGTGGGAATAAAGTGAAGGTAGTAGGAGTGTGAGGTATGGATAATGGGAAAGAAGGCTGTATTCATGAGGGAACCAAATTAGACCTTCATCCGAGTGGAGAGGAACTGAGTAATGAAACTGTTTCGCAAGGCCAACTTTTGCCTCAGTGGCCATCTAATTACTGTAAAACTGTGTCAGAGCCAGCTAAACAAACAATGACTATTGCAATTCATTTCGTAATATCTAGTTTGTGGCTGCTGTGACCCTGCCCTTAAAAATTTACTTGCTTTTTAGGATTTTTATAACTTCAGGCAAATGTAAACATGGTAACACCACTTTCTAGTACAGATACAGATACAGATACAGATACACACACATTAGCAATTGCTTGCCAGCCCATCTCATTGATGTATAACACCCCAATACAGAAAGCACCAAACACAAGGCCCTGGATGAATGTCAGTCTCTTCACTACACTTTTTGGTTGTTGGTGGGTCATTTCAGGCATGTCCTACTCTTCCTGATGCCATGTTGGGGTTTTCTTGGCAAAGATACTAGAGTGGTTTGCCATTTCCTTCTCCAGCTCATTTTACAGATGAAGAACTAGGACAAACTGGGTTAAGTGACTTGCCCAGGGTCACATAACTACTATGTGTCTAGAGCCGGATTTGAACTCAGGTCTGACTCCAGGGCCAATGCTCTATCTACTGAGCCACATTGGATTAGATGACCTCTAGATTACCCTCCATTGCTAAATCTATTATTTTATGTGAGAGTTTCTGATTCAGATTACCTATTACAATTAATATAGCCTTACAGCTATTTCCTACTTCAGCTCATTTTACAGATGAGGAAATTGAGGCAAACAGGGTTAAATGATTTGCCCAGGATCACACATCTAGTAAATGTTGGATTTAAGTGAGGGAGGGCTGTGCAAAGTCACCAGCCTCAATCTCTCCTCTGGAACCATCTGGGTCCAGTGGCAAGATATACATCAGGATGACTGGGGATGGCCCCAAATGCAGTGGGAGACCTTGGCCTTTTTAATCTAAGGTCTTTCCCAGGTCTCAGTTTATCTGAGGCAACACCCATTCAGTGATTAAGGTTAGGCAAGAAATGAGGCAAAAAAAAATGACCTCTTTTATGTAGTCAAAAAAAAAAAAATCAATCTGGGAGGGGAAGACCCTCAGGGTTTCACTAGTCCTCTTCAAGATGGACAAACAAGAATAAATGTCTGATAGTGGATTTCAACTCAGAAGATGAGTCTTCCTGATCTCAGCCCAGTGCTCTATCCACTGTACCACCCAACTGTCCCCTTCACTACACCTACTTTACTGTTTTAATGTCTGGAAACTGGCTCAGGAGAGTTGACTAAAATCAAAAATTCAAGCCAAAAACAAACTTAAAGGCATTTTGTTTCCTCTTCTGTCATGAAGCCTCTTTATGAGCCACCTACGCAGAGGAGTGAGTCTCTAGACTCCGGAAATATTTCAGAGCTCAATTGATTGGTCATGAGATTAGACCCTGATTTTTATGACAATTGATGCAATGATAAAGTCAGCCATGGGGTAAATCTGATTGTCTCCTCTATTTCCCTTTCTCCCTCCTGCATCTAGTTAACTAATTATGATGCTCAAAGATCCCCCAGTATAGATCTGGGGATAGAAATAACAGATAGCACCTTATTTTCCCACCCATCAGTGCCCTAAAACTACTGAGAAGTAAGGACATCCTATTAGCAAATGTCAGAGATAGGACTGGTCCTATATAAAATGAGAAAGCTAGGACACTATTTTGGGAACTGCTGCCATCCCAAGTTGATCTGATATAGATCTAGTGATTTGCAATATTCCCCCCTTAGGTCTCCATTAGTTTTTGGTTTTGTTTTTTTTTAGTGAGGCAGTTGGAGTTAAGTGACTTGCCCAGGGTCACACAGCTAGTAAATGTTAAGTGTCTGAGGCCGGATTTGAACTCAGGTACTCCTGACTCCAGGGCCAGTGCTCTATCCACTGCGCTACCTAGCTGCCCCAGGTCTCCATTAGTTATAAAGAATATTCTTCAATCCTTCAACAAATCTCATTTGGATCCTTAAAGCCATCTGTCTAGGTTCTCCCTTTTTCCTTTCCTAGTATAAAAAAATGCTGAATTAGCCTACAAGGGTCATCCCAGGGATTGTGTGCCTAGAGTTCCCCATGGAAACTTGAAGGGACTCCAAGGATGTGATGACTCATTGCTTGGGCTTTTAGGGGATGACAAACTTCGTAACTGTTTCTGGTCATGGGTGGCCCTGAATTGAAAGAATCTGGCATTTTAATGTGATATGGAAAACCCTGGTAGTCCCTTGGTCCTTCTTCTGACTCATGACAGGGCCAGTGGGACAAGGTGCTACATTTTTAAAAAGAAGTAATAGTTCCTGCTTGGTCTTCTTGGCTGTTTCTTCCATGTGATAAGTAGTATCATCTGTGTCTAGACTCCCATGATGAGGACTGGAAGATGGGCAACTCTTCCCACATGAAGAATGAACTAAACTAGTCAACCCTGGCTGCCTTTTCTGCTTTATGTTTCCTTTCCTAAGATGGAAAATGAACATGGCTCTTAAGGTGGACATGTTCAGGCTTGGAAATGAGCTTATGAGTTTAAAAGGTTCAGAGGTCAGCCCCTGACACTGAAATAAATCTGCCAACTCACTTTTTTAACCTTATCTGAAAGTGGTCAGGCTATGTCTGGACAGCTCACTTTTTGTACATGTGTAGTTTCATTTCCTCAAGCCAGGCAAAGAGGGAGCCAAAAATGCAAAATTTAGAGGAAATTAAGAGTTTGGAATAGATTAAAGGTGCAGAGCTGAGGTAAAATCTAAAAGAGTATAATCTGTAATTTCACAAACTGCTTTAAAATCTAATGAGATTTGAGTTATTATTCTCCCAGCAGATTATAAAAGTAGTTATAGATTTAAGTTATTGAATCCTGTTTTGGGGTTGTTTTTGTCAGATATACACTTATAAGAGAATCCTGTGTTTAGCTTTCCTTTTATGTGCAAGAATAAATTACCTATACCATACCCAATTTATATAATTTATGGAATATGTTTTTGTAACTTTTTTTTTTGAGAGGCCTCAGGTGTGAGCTCTACATAAAATTGTTCCGGGGGCAGCAAGGCAGAGGACTTAACAAGCCAGAATATGAGAAAAGGAAGATCCATTTCACTGGAGACAGGCTTCCCTAGTTTTGATTAGTCCAAATCACATGCCTAGTTACAAAGCAAAGATCAGCACAGTACCCTCAGACGCTATGGTGATCCAGCTGTGCTTCTGTGTGGCCCCTCCAGGTCAATTCAGCTTAGGCTACAGTAGAATGAACTCTGATTTACCACAAAATTGCTTATTTGGAGAGCATTTGTCTCCAAATGTAGGAACTAAAATTGAGAGAACTTTATTCTCCTTTTCATTTTAAGAGGAAAAAATCTTGCAAACTCAGAAAAATAGCAAGAATTTTAAAAGGTACATGTGCAGGGAGTAGGGAGGAGTGAATCTGCCTCCACAATGTTGGAACTTCTTTCCCCAGCAATGGATTATTTTGCCTTTCTTTATTTACTTTTGGGTCTACACTACAGATTTCATCAGTGTAGAAACCAATGTAGCTCAGCATCTCATCTGTAACTTATAACAGAGGCCTTGAACCTGGGGTCCATTTTTTTTTGTAGGGCAATGGGGGTTAAAAGACTTGCCCAGGGTCACATAGCTAGTAAGTGTCAAGTGTCTGTCGGATTAGAACTCAGGTCCTCCTGAATCCAGGGCCAGTGCTTTATCCACTGTGTCACCTAGCTGCCCCTGGTCTATTTTTTTAATCATAAAAGTGTTTTATTATTTTATAATTACATGTAGAGATAGTTTTCAACATTTGTTTTTTTAAGATTTCCAGTTTCAAATTATTCTTCCTCCCTTCCCTCCCTCCCCTACCCCTAAGACAGCAAGCAATCTGATATAGGTTACATATGTACAATCACATCAAACATATTTCTGCATTAGTCATGCTGTGAAAGAAGAATCAAAGCAAAAGGGAAAAACCTCAAAAAACAAAAACAAAAAAAGTAGAAATAGTATGGTTCAATCTGCATCTAGATTCCACTGGTCTATTAATTTTTTTTTTTTGGCGAAGCAAGTGACTTGCCCAGGGTCACACAGCTAGTAAGTGTCAAGTGTCTGAGGTCAGATTTGAACTCAGGTCCTCCTGAATCCAGGGCTGGTGCTTTATCCACTGCACCACCTATCTGCCCCCATTAATTTTTAAAAAAATATTTTGATATCTGTATTTCAATATAATTGGTAACCTTTGCAATCCTATGTATTTTATTTAATGTGTTTTAAAACATTGTAGAGGGGCAGCTAGATGGCGCAGTGGATAGAGCGCCGGCCCTGGAGTCAGGAGTACCTGGGTTCGAATCCGGTCTCAGACACTTAACACTTACTAGCTGTGTGACCCTGGGCAAGTCACTTAACCCCAATTGCCTCACTAAAAAAACCCACAAAAAACCAAAAAAAAACATTGTAGAAAGAGTTTCATAGGTTTTTCTAGATTGCTAGAAAGGTAAATGACACAAAAAAGGTTAAGGACCCCTGATTTAAAGTTTTAGAAAGTAGCCTAGGGGTACTGAGAAATTTAAAAGTGATTTACTCAGAGTTACACAACTGAGTTATTCCAGAAGTTAGACTTGAATCCAGGTCTTTCTGACCCCAAGGTCAAGCTGCCTATTGATTGCATCACACTGCCTCTCCCTACCTCTTCTAATCCCCAACATATACCCTATTGATGCAGGGCAGTCAGACACAGGCCCCATTTTGCTGAGAGGAAGGAGGGAGATTTTTGTTGTTGTTCACTCATTTTTCCAGTTGTGTCCAACTCTTTGTGACCCCATTTGGGATTTTCTTGGCAGAGATACAAGAGTGGTTAGCCATTTCCTTCTCCAGCTCATTTTACAGAGAGGGAGAGAGGTGCATAAATATAGCTAGAGTGACAAATGACTATCTATGATTGTAGCCCCTGACTCCAAAGTAATTCTGCCAACTCCGTTGTTTAGCCTTATCTGACAGTGGTCAGGCTATGTCTGGAGAGTTCACTCTTTGTGCATATCTACATATCTTCATTTCTCCAGGCCAGCCAAAGAGGGAGGGAGCCCAGAAACTGGCAGCAAAGCAGATGGGCATAGGTCCTCCTATAAGTACCCAGAATTATAATATGTCTACACAGTTTGCATATTATTTCATATACCTCGTAGTTAGAACCCTTTAGTGTGAAGCTTTGTCTGTGACTCTTGTTCCTAACTACATTAGCGCAAGTGTTGGCACTATAAGCTGCTCAGCATAAAGTAGAAATCTTTTTGATGGAGCTTGCTCACTGCCTCAAAAGAGTATTTAACATGCCAGGGTTAGGGTTGTCTCTGTCTTGCCCTGCCTTGCCTCAGTTGAGAAATAAGGAAGCCACCACCATCAACATGAAGGACACTGGAAATGAGCTCCTTGCTCTGAGCTTCTCTACTGCATGAATTCTATCACATTGGTTATATCTCTAGCATCTCTGCAAATGAACATTTCAGGTTGATGCAGTAGGGCAGAGAGAACACAATACATCTGCATCACTTGCTCAGACATCCTGACTCCATAGGTAGAGCTAAGGCAGATGATAAAAACAGATCAATTGGTGATGCTATTGTCATCTTTCTGAATTTGGCCTTAAATCCATTTTGGTTACTTTAAAAAGAGAAACCAGATGCTTTCCCTGAGGGAGGTATTTGCCAGCAGACTCTCTCTGAAATGAAACTACTAAGAAATTATGAGACCTGCTTAAGATTTTGCAGAGATTACAACCACAATAAAATAATGATTGACACTGACATATTGGAGAAAGCTAATGAAGAACTAGTGCTGCAAATAATATGCAAGGAACTAGATAGAGCAAGAAAACACAAGAATAACACACACTAAAATCCCAGTACCTCACCCAATTAATACAAATTCAGTGGATTCCATGATCAAAACAAAACAAAACAAAAATTATTTTTCATATACCCTAACCAGGCCAAGTGTAAAGATGAACAATCCAGGGCGGGATGTGTGGGACTGTTTCATTGCAAAGTATCTGGAAAACAATCCAAATAAAACATGCAAGAGGAAGAAATGCTGGTTTACCTACTGGAGAAGCATAAACCACATCCAGAGATGTCAAATGCACTGGCTCTTATGATGATTATTTTGGGACAGAATAAGAATTTTAATAGGAAAGAAATAAGATGTCAACCCACAGAAGCTCTGCCAATACTGGATTTAAACAACCTGTGGCCTAGAGAAGCTCCCCAAACCAAAATTATATTAAAGATTTATTCAGCATTTCTTTCTTGAGAGAGAATGTCAAAACATAGCTTTTTTTGTTTGTTTGCAATCAGGCTTGGAGTTTATGTTTCAAATAACATTTTTTAAAGAATACAGAATAATACTAGTGGGTAGTAAGATCCTGGAAAGAGGAAGAAGAGATTGGGTCAAAGGCTTAGGTATAGAGGTTATCCTTGGAAATGAGGCACCTTGTCTTTTTATCTCTAGCTCCAGAGCAGTGCCTAGTCCAATGCTTGTTGAATTGAATTGAATGGAGTTGTTGAAGGAAGAGGAATATATTAAAATAGGTGGGAAGGGAATTGAAGGAGCTGATATCCAATAGCCTTGATCTCAATAAAGTAGGAGGGAAGGTCATTTCCTGAGAGTGAGGACTAGAGTAGGAATGGAGGCTTGAAAAGAATTGGAAAGACTTGGAATATTCTTTGTAGGAAGTATACAAAAAAAAAAAAAGAATGATCGAGATATCAAGAATTAAACTTCTGAGCAGCAATTAGAAATTAGAAAGCATGTCCTTGTAGCAGGATAGGTTGGTAAAATTCCCTGACATGTTCTAGCAGTGCTCTTTATCTCAGAAGAAGGGGACAGAAAACAGATGATTGGAGTGATCCAGTTTGGGATATTGGCACAAGCTGGAAATTTAATCTATATCCTCAACAAAGAAGAAGCTGCAGAATATGATGATGTATCAAAGCAAGTCAACAAGCATTTATTAACTCTTACTCTGTGCTATAAAGTAAAAGAAAGACAGTCCTTGCCCTTTAGAAGTTTACATTCCTCTGCAGGAAATCTACGGATTCTTTCGATTTTGTTTTCTGTCTTTACAAGTTCTGGGCAGTTGGTTGTTTTGTTTTTGGTTTTGTTTTTTTGTATTATTTCTTGATTACGGATTTCAGGGTTTTTTCTTGTCACATTCTTCTGGGAAACATATAATCCTTAACCAATCTTGACCCATCCTGTCTTCAAGATTAGTGTATAAATATCATATTTTCTTTTAAAGTTATTGCCTTTTGCTTCTCTTCTTCCGGACTGTCCTTCATTTTTATACATTTTCATTACCAATAAATTATTCTTTTGTTTCTTTGGTAACATTTGACACTATGGATTCAAGTTATTCCATTCTGCCAATTATTTCTGTTATGCAGGACATAAATTCTGTTTTCATAATGAATCTACCTCTGGAATTGTTGGACCTTCTTTCCCATCAATGAATTAATTATTTTGGGTTGTCGGGGGTTTTTGTCTACACTTGGGATTTCATCAGTGTAGGGACTAATGTAGCTCACCATTTCATCTGTAATTTTTAGCTCATGTATACAGCATCTACACTTGAATCCAGGTCTTTCTAAATCCAAAGCCAGGCAACCTATTTATTGTATGTATCACACTGCCTCTCCCTACCTCTTCTAATTCCTAGCTTATGTTCTAATGATGAAGGTAAGTCAGAAATAGGTCCCATTTTGCCTAGGGAAGGAATGGAGATATGTACATAGGTATAGCTAGCATAATAAGTGACAAATGGACAAATGACCAATCCATGATTGTAGCCCCTCACTCCAAAGTAATTCTACCAACTCCCTTATTTAGCCTTATTTAACAGTGTTCAGATAGTCTGGCCAGAACTGGCTCCAGCTCAATGCTGGGCTCTTTCCCTCAGGCTTAATGGAGTACTGCCCAGCCACTCATGTCCTGCCCCAGGTCTCTCTGTTCCTCATTTCTGTGATTGAGCTCAATTACAGCACAGAGTGACACACACTGCCTCTCAGGCAGATCGAGTTTCTATCTTTTGGTTTTCTCTAGCAGTGGAAATCCAGAGGGATAGAGTTGTGATCTATTGCAAGCAGGTAGGTCCACCTATGCAGCCCTGCCCATGGGGTTGAGGGAACTGAGGGAGCAAGTTAGAGGTTAAGAATTAGCCTTCTGGGGCAGCTAGGTGGCGCATTGGATAGAGCACCGACCCTGGATTCAGGAGGATCTGAGTTCAAATCCCACCTCAGACACTTAACACTTACTAGCTGTGTGACCCTGGGCAAGTCACTTAACCCCAACTGCCTCACTAAAAATAAAATTTAAATAAAAATTAAAAAAAAAAAAGAATTAGCCTTCTTCATTGAATTGCTACTTCATTTACTTCTTGTTGTCCTAGACTATGGAGACAACTGAAACAGACAATTCCTATTTTGGATAGGTATTAAGAGGATGTAAAAATCAGAGAAAATGTTTGGTCCTCCCTCTTGTTGGTCATATAAGGAACTGACATTCTGTTAGGGAAGGACAGCACATAAAATTAAGTTGAAAAGTAAGTATAGGGGGAAGCTAGATGGCACAGTGGATAAGCACCGGCCCTGGATTCAGGAGGGCCTGAGTTCAAATCCAGCCTCAGACACTTGACATTTACTAGCTGTGTGACCCTGGACAAGTCACTTAACCCTCATTACCCCACCAAAAAAAAAAGTGTAGGAGTGTTGGGTGAAATGAAGGTGCCCAAGTAGGGGGATGGTGGAGAGAGAAATCTAGAGAGTCAGGAATAGAGACCCTTGGAAAGAAGGAAGGAGTGAAGTTATCAGGCCTGGGCACTTTCCATAAAATGGAGATTTCAGGATGACCAATTAGAGGAAGGAGCTGTAGGGTCAGAATGATCTTTCAGGGTGAGCAGATTTTTGTGGCATGATGGAGAAGGAAGTCCTGGAGAGTCAGGAATGGAGCCTGGAAAGGTATGAAGGAATGGAAGTTTCTGTGTAGAGTATAGGAGTGAAAGAATTATGTATAGTATAAGGGCCTTATTCCCCACTTTGAGCATGACATCCTCTAGCTGGCTCCAGACTGCTTGCTACATGATAAAGAAGAGCCTTTTTGAATGGCTGCATAGCTAAAACTGAGGTTCCTTCAAAATGCACCAGTTAGTAAGGACAGTCTCTTGGTGAAGTCCCTTCCCAGACCCACTGGCATTGGTGAAGGATGAGCTGCTGAAGATTTTTGGCCATGGGCTGGGGGGAGGTCCTCAGGGCCTCTTTCTTTCTTTCTTTCTTTTTTCAGCAACACACATTTGTTTTCCAGTTACATGTAAGGGTAGTTTTCAACATTCATTTTCATAAGATTTAGAGTTCCAAATTTTTCTCCCTCCCTCCCTCCCTTTCCTCCCCCCTCCACAAGATTGCAACCAGGTTATATATGTACAATCCACAAGTGTTCTTTTTATCAGTTCTTTCTATAGGGGTGCATAGTAAGCTTCCTCATTAGTTCCTTGGGATTGTCTTGGATCATTGCATTGATGAGAGTAGTTAAGTCATTCACAATTGCTCATTGAACAATACTGCTGTCACTATGCACGATGTCCTTCCAGCTCTGCTCACTTCACTATACACTGATGTTCATTAATCTTTCCAGGTTTTTCGGGGATCATCCTGTTTGTCATTTCCTGTAGCACAAAACCATTCCACTACAATCATACAGCACAGCTTTTTCCATCATTCCTCAATTGATGGACATTCCCTTGATTCTCAATTCTTAGCCTCCACCAAGAGTTACTATAAATATTTTGTGTACAATTTTCCCCCTTTTCTCTTTTTCATGATTATTATTGTTAACTGTTTCCCTTCCATCCTATTCCCTTCCCCATGATATTTATTCTATTATCCATCTTCTTTCATCCTATCACTCTTCAAAAGGGATTTGCTTCTGTCTGTCCCCTCCTCCACTCTGCCCTTCCTTCTTTTTCCCCTCTCTCTTTTTTATTTTTATTTTTATTTATTATTTTTTTTTTTTGGTGAGGCAACTGGGGTTAAGTGACTTGCCCAGGATCACACAGCTAGTAAATGTTAAGTGTCAGAGGCCAGATTTGAACTCAGGTACTCCTGAATCCAGGGCTGATGCTTTATCCACTGCATCACCTAGCTGCCCCTGCCCCTCTCTCTTTATCCCCTTCCCCTCCTATTTTCCTGCAGGGTTAAAGAGATTACTCCACCCAATTGAGTGTGTACATTATTCCCTCCTTGAGCCAATTCTAATAAGATTGAGGTCTTTGAGCCAATTCTGAAGAGTGTTAGGCTCATTTGCTGCCCAGATTAAATAGATTACTCCACCCAGTTGGGTGTGTCTGTTAGTCCCTCCTTGAGGCAGCTGTGATGAGTTTAAGGTCTTTGAGCCTTTTCTGATGAGTGTAAAATTCATTTGCTGCCCTGTTCCTCTCCCATCTCTTCCCCCACTCCATAAGCCTTTTCCTGTTACTTTCATGTAGGATTTCACTTCTGCCCTTCCCCCTCCCCCAGTGAATTCCCTTCACCCCTCAATTTAACCCTAAAGATGTCATCACCTAGCTAAGTGACACAGTGGACAAAACATCACCCCTGGACCCAGGGGGATCCCAGTCAAAACCCAGCCTCAGACACAAGACAGTTGCCCAGTGTATGACCCCAGGTATGTCCCCCAGCTCCAATTTTTTATGGTTCTCTAGGGTCTTGTATTTGAAAGTCAAAATTGCCATTCAGTTCAAGTCTTTTCATCACAAATATCTGAAAGTCTTCTTTTTCTTTAAAGTCCCATTTTTTTCCACTGAAAGATTATGATAAGTTTTGCTGGGTAGGTGATTCTTGGTTGTAATCCCATTTCCTTTGTCCTTCAGAATATCATATTCCATGCCCTCCGGTTCTTTAATGTAGAAGCTGCTAGATCTTGTGCTATCCTGACTGGGGCTCCACAGTACTTGAATTCAAGAGAGAGAATGGGAGTAGGGGAAAATAAGGAGACAGAGACACAGAGACAGAGCTACCAGGAGGTCTATAGATACAATCCATGCCAGATTTAGTGGCCAGTCAGTCCCTCATTGATGTCCTGAGGAATAATGTTCAGGACCCAGTCCAGCATTGGAACACAGACTCATTCAGCAGCTCTCCCATATTTGGAAGTGAACTTGGTGGGCAAATGCTATGTAGAAAGCTAGTTATATTTGAACCCTCTCTGTCCAGGAACTAAAGTGATAGAGGGGAGAGTGTATCCTGAGGTTTGGGGGAGAAATGTGTTCTTGCCATGTAAATATCCCTTTGTAAAAGCTAATTGATGTTAACTGGTTATATGATACTGGGTAGTTAATCTCTGGCATTTAAGAGGGAGTGGAATAGACCAGAATAGAATCTCAAGCCAATAGCTTAGAAAAAGACACCCATGGCCCATTGGGGTACCTAGAATGGGGGAGGGGGAGTGAATGTGGATAGCCTCACTTTGGGAGAGCCAAATCACTACAATAGTAAAAAAGATTAATGTACTACAGAGACCAATGTTAAAGTGGGTGACTATAGAAACAGTCTAGTTGCCAAAAGTGGGTGAATAACCTAGTTAAATTAATAAATATAGAATCCCAGAGTTATACAGGACTTCAGAGATCAGCAAGTCCAACCTCTATCTTAAGTATGACCTCCCCTTGAGAAGATCCACAGCAAGCTATGGACCAACAGGCCTTTAATAACTCCAAGGATAGTGAACTTGTTTCTTTTTGAAGCCCATTTAATTATGTGATAATTCCAATTTTTATACTTGTTTTCTTCATATTGAACCAAAATCTGTCTCTATACAAATTTCAATTCTATTCCATTTCACACAACAAATATTTATTAAACATTCACTACTCATCCCGTTCTGGTTCTATTCTCTGGAACTAAACAGAACCAGTTTAGAACCTCTCCCACATAATCCTTCAAATATTTGAAGACATCAATCCTAGTTCCCCTAAGTTTCCTGTTGTCCAGGCTGAACATCCTTGGTCCTTTTAATTGATCCTTAAAAGACATAATCTGGAAGATTCAGATTTAAAGGTCAAGCAGTTGGGAATCCTACCAATGAAGAAGGAACTGGTTTATGGGATAAAGATCATAGATAAAGAGCTGGAAAGGACCCCAAAGGCCATCTGGTCCAGCCATTTTCATTTTAAAGATGAGGAAACTGATCCCAGAGTTAACTGATTAACCCAAAGTCACACAAGTAGCAAATGTCAGAGGTAGATTTGGAACACAGATCTTCAGACTTCAAAGCCAATATTCTTTCCACTGCTCTACAAGAAAAGAGTTTTACCATCCTTTTATAATCATAGGAGATAAGACTAATACCTATGTGATAATTTCTCATTACATCAAATTTTTACTGTATATAATTGTGTTAAGGAAAAGAGGTGGGATTACCCATGAGTTGAATTGTAGTATAGCCATATCCACATAATAATTAAGTAGTCAGATTTTCAATTTAGTCCAAGTGCAGAATATCTAATCTGCACTAGTAGAATACTTGAGGGGGAAAAAAACAACCACATGAGATTTCTTCTATCTAAACTCCCCTAAAGACCAGCTAAGTGGTATAGTGGACAGAGGACTGGGTGAGGAATCAAGAAGACTCATCTTCCTGAGTTCAAATCTGGCCTCAGATACTTACTAGCTGTGTGACCCTGGACAAGTCACTTAACCATGTTTTCCTCAGTTCCTCATCTGTAAAATGAGAAAGAAATGGCATACCACTCCAGGATCTTTGCCAAGATCCTAGTCACAAAGAACTGGTCATAACTAAAAAAAAAAAAAATGACTAAACAACAACAAACTCTCCTATGAAAAGAAGGTATCCTATTCTCATTCTCCAAATATTCTTTTTCAATTATTCTTCATGAGCTTTATTATATACATATAGCACTGTGCTCAGTTAAAGAAGATCTCTTTGGTACCCACACTAGTGGGAGCAGAGCCAATTCTTTCCCAGGCTCTCCCTTCAGATTTTTGGTTTAGAGATGACTTTCCCTGAGTTGATGCCTTTATTCTGCCCCTCCAGGAGGTGAATTTCTTTGAATTTGCTGTGGGAATAGACACCAGAGAGAAAATTTGCCTCAGGGCTGCTGCTTGCAAGGAAGCTTCCTCCCACTTCTAATCACCAAGCCTCCCCATCACTTAAAACTGCTTTCTCTTGGTTCAGTTTTGCCTAGGGTAATAGGTACAGATTCATTTAATCTTTCTCCTGCTATGGGGAAGTTATATAATATAAATAAGATTCTCTTTCATTTAGTTCCAGAGCCCCCAGTTGGGAAGATCTTTCCAATTTCCAACAGAGAGTCTATTTTCTCTGCTTCCTTCTTTCTGAATAATAAGCTAGTTACTGCCCTCCCCTCACACATGCTATTTCCAATAATGAGACATCTACAAATCAGAAATTGAGTTGCCTTACCACAATTTTATGTTGTCCTTCAATACTAAATGAACAGAATAAAGATGGAAAAAAACATTAAGGCACAGGTAAGATTTGGACCTAACATAAGTTCTCCTAGGCAGGGAGAAGGGGGTGGAGGGGAGGGATAGCTATCAATTCTATGGAAAGTTCAGCAATGACTAGTCTACCCAAACATACCTCTCCTTTTTGGCCTCAGGCTGTTCTCCTACCAGTTGAGGTAACAGCAGTCATGGTCAAGCTCCAGTGAGTGAGTAAACACAGATTGCCCTACCCACCTCTATATCCATTCCAGGCTCTCTCCAGTCACTCTTCAAAATTCATGCCAGGGGCAGCTAGGTGGCGCAGTAGATAGAGCACCAGCCCTGGATTCAGGAGTACCTGAGTTCAAATTTGGCCTCAGATACTTAACACTTACTACCTATGTGACCCTGGGCAAGTCACTTAACCCCAATTGCCTCACCAAAAAAAAAAAATAATAATGCCAGAACAACTGAGCTTAGCCCTATACCTTACATAAATCTCACCTCTCCTAAGACTTCTCCAGGGCCAGAGGAAAATAACACTGTTTCTTTAAGGCACAATGCCTCTTTAATCAATAGATAAAAACAAACTGAATTTCTATTCTGGTCATCAGACTTTCATCCAAATATTCCAAATCTTTTGGTAGAAGATGCAAAAGAGGATATTCATTCAGAACAACTAAGAATATTTAGGTTCCTCGTAGGAAAATACTTTACAGAAAAGGTATTAAAAGATCCATTGAAAACTGCATTAGACAATACCTTCTTACTGTATAAGCAGGTTGAAATAGAAATGAAAGAAACTGACTAGATTTCCTAACCTGTCATAAATTGCAAGATAATTTAATACTAATTTCAGAGAACAAAAATGCCACATTCCTTTTCCTGCAAGGCATGTAATCCAGTAGAATATTGAGAAGGTGCAAGAATCATCTATTCATGATTGATTATCTACTTAAGACATCTAAATTCTTGAATTTGATTATGTTGCTGTTTTCTTCCTTTCAAAGTACATTGGTTCAAGTATACATACTCTGAATCCTAAAATGCTTGCTACTAAATTATTTCACTGAAGGTTTAAAAAGGGTAGATAGCAGGGGCAGCTAGGTGGTGTAGTAGGCAAAGCACCGGCCCTGGATTCAGGAGGACCTTAGTTCAAATCTGGCCTCAGACACTTGACATTTACTAGCTGTGTGACCCTGGGCAAGACACTTAACCCAAATTCCTCCCCCCCCCCAAAAAAAAAGGGTAGATCAGCCAGAAAAATAAAAATGATTTTTGTGAACCCTTACCATCCTGAGTGTAGGCACAGTGGATTCCTTTCTCTAGTAAAAACTATAGTATGAACTTTTAATTCCATAAAAACCAGGGAGTCTTTGTGATCATGTGATCAAAGCACTGAAATTTACCTATTTTTCTTGAGATGTCACTTGAAAACTAAAGCTTTTCCAAACAAATTTCAGACTAGGAATCTAATAATTTGAAATAGAAATAGATGTTTTGAATGGAATTTTTTTTTTATTTTGGTGGGGCAATGAGGATTGAATGACTTGCCCAGGGTCACACAGCTAGTTAAGTGTCAAGTGTCTGAGGCCGGATTTGAACTCAGGTCCTCCTGACTCCAGGGCCAGTGCTTTATCCACCGTGCCACCTAGCTGCCTAATGTGTTACTTTGGACCAATCATTTAAAACTTTCTGAGCTTCAGATGATTTCTAAGTCCCCTTCCAGAAATAAAATTATATTATTCTAATAATAATAGTATTTACATAGCACTTTAAGGTTTACAAAGCACTTTAGAAATATTATTTTATCTTCACAATCACCCTGGGAGGTAGATTCTACTATTATCCCTATTTTACACATGAGGAAGCTGAAATTGAGTGACTTGCCCAGGGTTCACACAACTATAATTTGTAAGTATCTGAGGCTGGATTTAAACTCAGTCCTTCCTGACTCCAGCCTGTGTTCTATCTACTGTGTCACCTAGCTGCCTCATAGATAAGATCCCTGATGGGCTGTTTTTTTCCCCTTATACAACTATCCAGCTATTTTAACATTTTGTTCTCTTAGATCATTGATAAGCTTGTTGGCTTAGCACACTGCTTGTTTGGGGCTTTGTTCTTCTTCTTCTTCTTCCAAGCCAGTGATGCTTTTCTGTAACTACCAAATCTGAACTTCCCCTAAGTCTACACAGGGCTGTATATTCTCTAATATAGATTATATATTAGATACTCTTGTACCCACAGTATCTAATGTCATCTTCTGCCCATTTTTTTATTTCATGAAGACCTTCGATAAGCTGTTTTGAGACCTGGCCACATTTGCTGGGAAGTGACTGTTTAAAACATGTCTTCCCTAAAGATGTTTATAATGGGATTCCCCTGGCAGAAGTAGATGGGATTTTTTAAAAATTGGAACCATCATAGAAATTGAATTACTTTTGGTAATCGCAGATGCATTTTACTGAATGGTATGAATGGGGCTAAAGTGGCGATCAAAATGGAAAAGGGAAGGCAGGTAAAGAAGAGGGTAAAATGTTATATTTGAAAACCCTCTATTGTTGTAGCACTTGTATGTGCTGAGTTGCATTTTTCTTTCCTACTTTCCTCTTTCTGCTTAAATATTTCATGGCTTCTCTGTTTCACCTCAGTGATTGATGCTACAACAGTTGTATATATCATAAAATAAAAAAGAGAGAATAAAAATGATGTGATCATACATTTGGAGTAGCAATGGTAATTGACAGGGCTTTAAGGTTTGCAAAACACTTTACAAACATTACCTCATTTTATCCTCAACAATCTGAGGAAGGAAATGCTTTTATTTTCCCCATTTTATTGACAAGGAAACATGGACAGAGGTTAAATGACTTTCCCAACTAGCAAGAATCTGAGGTCACATTTGAATTCAGAGCTTCCTAACTCCAGGTTCAGCTTGCTAACCACTGAGCCACCAAGCTGCCTCTTAGGTCCCCTAGGGAGTTTTCTAGCAACAGATATTCACATATGGGATATGTGTTTGGCATTGGAGCACTAGGCTATTTCTAGAAAACTTCCCAAATGGAATATAATCTAATAGGAGTTTATTCCTAGAGCATTTCTGTGATATGACTTAGCAATATTTCACCAATGGTATTTAAAATTCACTCTACAAACTGTGTTTCATATAGAAACAAAATTATTGAAGAAAGCTAACATTTCATGAAAATTTAAATTTGCACTCTTCAGGGTATGAAATATAAAAATTAACATCTCTACAAGTTTTGCAAAATGCTTACACAAATTAATTTCATTGTTAGAACAATCCTTTGAAATAGATACTTACAAGTATTAGCAGCATTTTACAGGTGAGGAAAAACTGAGGCTCAGGGAAGTTGAATTGTATAATTGTCAATCAGTATTTGAATTTAATTTTTTTCTTTAAACACAAGACAAAACTAAAGTTTCCTAAGCCTTTTCCAACCTGCACAAAAGGTTTCATGAATATGGCAAATAATATAGGTGACTATGCCCCAGTTTATGGGGAAAATACCTTAAATAGTAGTAGTATACAGTAGTAGTAGTAAATGCCTTTACTTTGAGCCAATTGTATTTATTAGCCAAGACTTAAAGAAAAGTTCATCAGTGGGGGCTTCATGAGAATAAGATTTGTTAAGGGCTAAAATTCTAGCTAGACTGTCTAAAATATCTAATGAGTGGTCGCCAATAAATTATAAGCTTTAGCAAGAGTTAGACTTTTAAGCATTTATTAAGGAGAATAAGAATTTGGTAAAGAGAGAGAGAAAGGCCTAGATTTCTATCTATTAAGGGGAGAGCACATTTCTAGCTCCGCTCTCCACCAGAGTCCAAAGGAAAAACCGAGAGACCGAGCGCCAGTCTCTTCCTTCCTCCTCCCACTAGCCCGCGTCACTTCCTGACGCCAAAGAAAAGACTCCTGGTCTTGCCCTCAAAGACCTTCGCTTCATGGGTGGAACTCTTCTACAGTAGGTCTCCAGCAGGTGGCGTCATTCCAATCGTTACAGTTCCCCGCTTTGTTTCCTCAAGAAACGGTAAGTTTCCTTGATGAAACAGTCAAAAAGAATATAATAACTATTGCTAACTAATAATATGTGAACAACAATATAGAAAAGGAAGAGAGGAAAGTTTTGTCCAGAGGGGCGATTTTTTTTTTTTGTCCTCATGAACCGATGCTTTGACATTAGTCTTGCAAAGGGAGGGCCTCTGCAGAGAATACATGTTACAGATGGTGTATATTATAACAAAGAGAGAAAAACAACAACAACAAATCAAAACTGTTCATTTAAAGTCTCTGAAAGTCTTTTCTCAGATGTCCTCTAGGTGTAGTCGTGGAATGGAAGTCTTTTCAGGGGTTGATGTGTGTATACTGGTAATCAGCCAGGAAAATTTCCTACAAGATTGAGCTTAACACAACTTTAAAATAGCTTTGTCAATAATCAAATCAAACAATGAAAGTTCTCAAAAACATGTCTAAGGAATTCAGAATCTTAGTTGTTACACATGAAACATATAATAAAACAAAAATTGAAACATTCTTTAAAATTAATATTAATAGATTTTAGGAATACAGATCATAAAGTGCCTTAAACCTGACATTAGTCACCCTTTGGGGACCCAGACTCTTCAGTATAAGTGCTGAATTGGGAAAGTAGCCACAGAAGAAGTGGTACAATTACTGCAATTACATCTATCCCTTCACTGTCACTCACACAGCTACCACTCTAATTCCAGCCCTTATCTGCCCTTGCCTGTATTATTGAATAGGCCATCTCACAGGTGATCCTAACTCCAGGTTCTTTCCCCAAAAATCCATCATAGCTGCCAAATTGTCCCTAGTCTCATATAGTAACTCTGGCCTGACATTTAAAACCTATCAAAATCCATCTCCAAATTACCCTTTTAGGCTCATTACACATTGTTACCTGTTGTAGCCAAACATGCCTGCTTGCATTTTCCCTGTATGTGACATCCTGCATCCTATCTCCATGCTTTTGCACAACTTTCCCCATGTCTGAAAAGCACCCCCTCCCTCCTCATCTCTGCCTCAAAGAATCCCTAGCTTAACTTCCAAGCTCAGTTCAAGACTCACCTCCTAAAAGGCAGCCTGTTCTGATCTCCCAGTTTATTATCAGTGCCCTTAAAAATCACTTTGGATATGTTTTGTATTTAATTTTCTAAGTACATATTGGTCCCCCCCCCCACAATAGAGCTTTAAATCTAATGATACCAACAATCTTCCTCAATAGCCTGATTCTTTTAATTCAGTGGCTGTAAACTCTTTTGAGTATGAGCACTCATATAGCAATAGTGATGCTGCTATTAGTATATGTTGAGAAAATACACAATGACAAAAAGCTATGAATTCAGCAATGGTTTTAAATGAGTTGGTATTTATTAATCATAACTCCATGTACATAAACCTGAAAAGCAACAATAAACATATGGAGAAGCTTAAAACTGCACTAAAACTTTAGGGACACCCTGTATATGCAAAACATTTTTTTCAGGCTATAGGAGATATGAGAATTGCCACCAGAAGTAAAGATACCCTAGGGTCATGACAATTGTTTCACACATATATGTCTCTGTGACCCTCAAAGCTCAGTGCCCCCAAAATAATTCTCTCAGACCAAAAATGTTACAGTACAGTTGCTGGTCTACACTGGTAGTGGACAGTTTCCTCACCAGAGACCTCAGCACCAATGAAATCAAAAGCCTGGACTTTAAAAATGTTAGAAGTTATTTTGTTATTAATTTTTCAGCTGTGCCTGACTCTTCATGGCTTCATTTGGTGTTTTCTTGGGATAGCTACTGGAGTGTTTTGCCATTTCCTTCTCTAGTCCATTTTACAGATGAGGAAACTGAGGCAAACAGGGTTACTGATTTGCCCAGGGGTATGTGTCTGAGGCCAGATTTGAACTCAAGAAGATGAGTCTTCATGACTCATCCAGGCTCAGCACTCTAGCCACTACACCACCTAGCTGCCCATTAAAAGATATACTTATTAAAGTGATTTAATGTTGTTTAATGAAATGACTGTTGCTATCTTGCAGTTTTCACAGATTAGATAGTCTGGATGAAGCAATGACAATTTTAACTTTAGATTTGGTTCCACATCTACACAAATGGTTTCACAAAACATCAGACAGAACAACAACAATGATGCTAGGCAAAAACAGAAACCACAAAACAATGTTAGAAAAGCAATAAGTTGCCTTAAAATAGGTGGCAAGTGGCCATCCTGACATCCAGCTACTAATACAGTGAAAAGAATGCTAGATTTAAAGTTATAGCACCAAATTCAAATCCTGGGCTCTGTTGTCTGCAATTTCTCCAGTATTTAGTTTTCTCAGCCATAAATTAAAGGGGTTGAATCAAGTCAACAAGAATTTATTAAGTAATAAATGGGGACTGCACCTAAGCACTGGTTAAGCTATATGACTTTTAAGGTTTGAAGGCAGCTAAGTAGTTTTGTGGTTAGACAAAGCCAGGAAGGCCTGATTTCAACTTCTGCCTTTTAACATTTTTTTTGTTTTTTGGGGTTTTTTTTGTGAGGCAATTGGGGTTGAGTGACTTGCCCAGGGTCACACAGCTAGTAAGTGTTAAGTGTCTGAGGCCAGACTTGAATTCAGGTCCTCCTGACTCCAGGGCTGGTGCTCTATCTACTGCGCCACCTACCTGCCCCTGCCTTTTAACATTTATTAGCTGTGGAACCCTATGCAAGTCACTGTTTCTTTATCTATAAAATGAAGATTAGGGCTTGATGGTCTCTAAGTTCTTTCCAGCTCTAAAATCTATTATCTTTTTTCTTAATTTTTTATCTATAAGTAAGTATATAATATATAATACACATGCATGTGTAGATGTGAAAGACCAGGATTTTAGATACCTAGATATGTATGTATGTATGTATGTATGTATGTATGTATGTATATATATACATACACATATACATATATATACATATGTGTGTGCCCCCCCCACACATATACAGACACACACACACACACATACACACAAACATAAATAAGAAATCCTGTGTGGGTTTGTTCTTAATCCTAGTGTTAAGATTTTATGTATGTATGTAATGTGTGCCATGTAGATTATGTATGTCCACATGGGTTGTCTAACCTTATAAAGACAAGGCTCTTAGAAGGCAGGGGGAAATCTGACCTGAGGTCCAGACAGCCTCTGAATAGTAGAGGAAAACCAGAGTAGCCTGGGCACCACTACCAGCATGCTGGCAGAAGCAGGAAAGGGGCAGACAGATCCTCATAGTACCTTGAGGCATCAGATTTTTTTCTCAGTCTCCAAGAAGAGTACAGGACTAGACTTATCTAGAATTATATTTATTTGCTGGGCAGCTAGGTGGGGCAGTGGATAGAGCACTGGCTATGAAGTTTGGAGAGCCTGAGTTCAAACTGGGCAAATCACTTAACCCCCATTGCCTTTATTTTTATTTATTTTTGGCGGGGCAATGAGGGTTAAGTGACTTGCCCAGGGTCACACAGCTAGTAAGTGTCAAGTGTCTGAGCCACATTTGAACTCAGATCTTCCAGAATCTAGGGCTGGTGCTTTATCCACTGTGCCACCTAGATGCCCCTTCAATTGACTTAAAAAAAAAAAAAACAACCACCCAAACCCCAACATCCAGGGCCATCTCTAGTTGTCCTGATAATATATCTTGCCACTGGACCCACATGGGCTCTAGAGGAGAGAGCGAGGTTAGTTACCTTGCACGACCCTTCCTCACTTAAATCAAATCCAGTGCAAGTTATGACATCACCCTGGTGCCTTGGTCCTGTTGGTGAACAAAGGACAAACAAATGACCTAGGGGGTGTAACTTTAGGTATTCAAAATAAAAGCTACTCTCTACTTGTTGGCTCTTAAAGGGTTTAGCTTGGCCCTTTTCTGCTATCTATTGATCTGTCATAGCTCTAATTTTGGAGGGAAGACTAAATGAATAAGCTTATATTTGGAGGACTTTGAGGGGGCTAAGGATATGACTGCATCATTTAGCTAGCAAGACTTCCTGTAAAGGACTTTCTTGATGTTCCCAGTTAACACTCTTTTGCAGTTACTTTGTATTATTTTGCTTTACCTTCATGTTACATGTTGCATTTGGCAGAATAAATTCCTTAGGAGCTAGGACTTTCATTTTTCTTTGTATCCCCAATGTCTTGAACATAGCCATCTATGTGGGAAGGACCTTGGAGACGATCCAATCTGATCCAATCCTTACATTTTACACGAAACTGAGACTTGGGCTGCCCAAAGTCACAAAGGTGGTAATCTGCCAAATTTGGGATTTGAACCCGGGTCTTTTGACTCCGGAGCTGATGAAGAGAATTACTCATTAAAAAGGAATTCCTCCCCCCCCCCCCCCCCCCCCCCCCAGCAAAAGGTGGCCGGTTTGGAGCAAAGAAACGCAAGAAGTATTTATTCAGCACCTCCTAAGTGCTAAGCAGCACAGTGTTAAGCGCCAGGGATAGGAAGAAAGAGAAAAAACAAGTCACCGTCTCAAGAAACTCACAGTCTAATGGGGGAAGACAAGCTGCAAACATTCATGTAACTAACAAGGATAAACTGGAGGTACTTTCGGAAGGCACTGAATGAGATTAGGAAATGAGGCTGAAGATGTAGTTTAAAATGCAAAGTGCAATGAAAACGACTAAGAAGGGCGCAGAGGATGGATGTAACTGAAGCAGGGACTCAACCCGCAATCTATCAATTTAAACAAATATATACGGTAAGTGTATTTTGTGATCATTGGTTTCCGTGGCCGTCCTGGGCATTTAAAAACATTCTGGGAAGGTATGCATAGGCTTCCCAGGACTGCTCTGGGCCCTTCTTAGGGCCGCTCGGCCTCAGCCCCCTGCAAGCACTGCCCAGTCGGTTTTCTCCCGATTCGGGTCGACCGAAAGACCAGCATGTCCTTGGGCCGCAGCCGGTGTCTCCCCGGGTGAGGAGTCAGACGCGCCGGTCCGGCTCCAGGACAGCCGGCGGGGCTGGGCTGGAGCTTTCCCGGAGCACCTGCCCCGCAGCTGCAGGTCCGGGGCCCCCAGCCTAAAGCCCGGAAGCCAGTGGCGTTCATCGGTAAAGGACGCGGTGTGAAAGGAAACAAAAAGAAAAGCAAGAGCCAGTTCCAAAGTTCCCCGGCCAGGCCACCCCGCAGTACCCCGAGATGGCGGGGCTGCGGCGGCGGCCGGCGCCGCCAGGTGGGGGCGAGGCTACGGGAGGCGTCAATGGTCTTGAGGCAGGACGGCGGGGTGGGGGAGGGAGCAAGGGGGGCAAGGGAGGGGGCGTGTGATGGAGCCGAGGCAGCGCCCCGAGGTGCACCGCCGGAGGGGGGGGCGTTAACGGCGTCAACGGTGTCTCAGGACAGCGGGGGCGGGGGGTGTGGAAGGGAGAGCTCTAGAGGTGTACCACGAAGACGAGAGAGAGGCAGCCGGGGCGACCGCCGCGTTATCGAAGCTCCAAGACACCGAACCGAGTGGGCGTGACGCCGCCATGACGCAGCTGCGGGGCACGCGGGGCGGAGGCTGGGAGGAAAGAGGGGTGGAGGGAAGACGAGGAGGAGGAGGAGGAGGAGGAGGCGGCGGGGGCGGAGGCTGGAGAATGGCAGTTGACGGGAGGAGCTGCAGAGATTGGGCCGCGGAGGAGGAGTCCGGGAAACGGGTTGCCTGGACCCCTCCTCCCTACCCACCCCCCTGCCCCATCTGAGAGGCGCCTCCGCCCGCCAGACCCCTCCCCCCGTACTTCCTCCTCCTGCCGCCGCCGCCGCCGCCGCTGGGAGATGGGCCTGTCTGCCAGCAGACAGCGGTGCCCTGGCCCCTGCCGCCGCCGCCGCCTCCACCGCGCTTGAGTTGAAGGTACCGGGGCCTCCGGGAAGGGACGGGAAGGGAATCAAAGAAGGCGTCCCTGGGACTACGACTCCCCCTCCCGGGCCGAGGCCGCGGCTCTTTCTCCGGGACGCCCATAGACTAGGGAACCCTCGGGGAGGGAGAGGCCGGGGAGTGCCCGGCCAGCCTCGGGTTTCGTGCGGGTTTTGTTTTTTCTGGGTCCGCTCTCCTCGGACCGGGCCGACGCCCTGCCGAACTGAGGGGAACCGGGAGGAGGAGGAGGAGGAGGAGGAGGGGATCCGCCCTGGGAGTCCGGTCCGCCCTCTCCGCCCGTGCTTTCCCGGGGGTCACCCCCGGCGTATTGTGACGGGAAGGGGGGGCAGCGTCTCCCCTTGAAGCACTTCCCCCAACCTCCGGAGGGAGGGGAGACCTGAGCGGCGGCCGCCGCGGGGAGGCGGTGGGGGCGGAGCACATTCCTGGTGGGTGAAATCGGCTCTAACGGGACCGTGTTCCGGGTCTTGTCGTAAATTCCGAGAGCCGGGTCCACCCCTCTCCCCTTGCTTCCCTCCATCCCCAAGCCGGCGGGAGACCCCAAAGAAGGAAGGCGGGAGTCAGCAGGGGAATGCCCCCCAAAGAGGATAGTGCTCCGTGGGGGAGGTGGGAGATGCCGGCGGCCACGGAGGTGTGCCACTGGGGCGCTGGAGGTTCTGCGCCCCCTCCTTTTAGAACTGGAGAAGTAGGGTTCCCCAGCCCCAGGCCCCACCGTGCATCGTGCCTGTCCACCTCGGCCATCCTCGTTCTTCCTACCAGCTCCCCTAAGGTTGCTTTCGTTTCCTAGCTCCATTAAGGGGAAGAAAACGCCAGTCCAGTAATTCTGGGACACGGTCAGTCAATAGGGAGAGGAAGTAGTTTAGGTTATCTATATATGGCAGAAGCGTTTAGTTTTCTCGATTGAGATTCAGAGATGGAAATATGTAGGGTTTTTCCCACTAGGAATTTCTCATATGTTCTACTAATTATTAACCCTTAAAAGTGTTGAGAGTGCTCCCATAATTTTCAAACATAGGTTCTGACTGGAAATTCGAGTTGCAAATGTTAGTAAGCAATAGAGGCTTAGTCATGTATCTCATCAAACCTTCCCTATCATCCTTTCTGGTTGTCTTAAATTGATCGTAAAGGTTCTTCCCCATGACATTTTTCTGTGGGAAAATTACAAACCATTTTTTGGTCTTCAATCATGCTTGTAGATATACAGTCGTACTGGTATCCATTTACTTTTTTAAATTTTGTGAACGAGGATACTGTCGAAGTTTTGTTCCCAACTTTTCCATTCACTTATTGGGATCACAAACTGGGCCTTGCCTTTCTTGCATAAAGTATAAACAATGTTGTATTGGCGAGCTCACCAGGAAAAGACTTTCATGCCTAGCTGATACTCTGAAATAAACATTATTAATAAGCTATTCATTACTCTTTCTCTATAACTTTTGATATTCGATTCTTAGGAGTCTGAGTTGAATTAAAGTTTAAAGACATACTTACCTGTTTACAAAGGGGGGAGGGGGGGAGATTGTCTTATGTTGAACTAATTTTCAACAAAAAAGTTCTTTTATAAAAAAGTTGATCTATGCATAGCTCCTTAAGAAAATAAAAAGGGTGAAAAATTTTGTTTGAGTATATTTTAAATTTTATGAATATGATAGAATTGGAAAGCTTTAAAAAACAAAAACAACAACAACAAAACCCCCACTCCTTCCAGAAAAGCACCTTGGAATAATGTAAGAATTCTTTCAGTAACTAAACTGAAGTATTTAGAAGACAACTTATTTTTCTTTTTTGTTTATCTTTTATTAGATTAGTCTAATTAAACTTTGTTTCCTTCCCCTCAACCGGTCCTGAATTGAGGGCTCTCTAGACTCTAGCTTCATGATGCATCTTACTGGGATTAGCCCATAGTTGCTGTTTGAATTTATGATATGGATGAAATGTTTAACTTTTAAAGTCTTCATCAAGACCATTCATAAGGATTACAAAAATATGTTTTGTTTTACAAATCCCCCTGTCTAAAGATCTTTACATTTGCAAATTGAGGTTGTCTGGTAAATATTTCAGAATTTCATACTAGATCTTAGTCATATTAACTTTACCCTGTGAGACTTAGAAATAATCAGACCTGAAACAGGCAAATTAATTGTTTTATTTTTGCTTGCTTCAGTTTTAGTACAGAGGTAGTATGTTTTGTTTTACCATTCATTCAAATTATCTACTGTTGAAGTTTGCTTTTTGACTTTGGCGCTAAATGTGAGCTTAGCAAATCAGTTAACTTTTGAGTGTTTTTTCATTTTACTGAACAGGATCATCTTATTTTTCCCATAGCATATGAAATAAATCTTAATAAATGTCTTGTTTTTTATAAGATACTTAAAGAAAAAATTACATGAAAAAAATGTAGTTCAAAAAATTTCAGTGGAATTGGTTAGAATCATATTGTAACATTTTTGCGGTTGACGAGCCAACCCCCTAGGGCCTTCTTTTTATGTGACTAAATTTAAAGAGTATTGTAGGATTGCTGGATGAATTTGGAATTTAAGGGAAACAGTTCTTAGGGCTTGTATCATATTATTTTAGTATTTTCTGGTAGTTCATTGTTTGATCTTGAAAATTAGTTTTAACACTGAATGCCAATTTCGCTTTTAATGATCATATTTTGGTTTTGTAGCAAAGAATGTTGAGTTAAAAAATTGAATGTTGGTTCATCTTTCTGTATCTTCCATAAAATTGGTAGAATAACTTAAAAGGTTTCATTAATGCAACTTAAATTTTCTTAGCTTCTCTGTGCTGTGACTTACAAAACAGCTTTGTCATTTCTTTTCCCAAGTAAACTTACCCAAAACCTAGTACAGTGTTTTGTACATAGTAGGCACTTAACTGTCAGCTGGATGGATAAATTAATTCCACTTCTTTCTGCAGGCTGTTAAGAACATAGCGAGTGACTCTTGGAAGATATTTTTTATATATTTCTGAAGCCACTCACAAGGGCCTTTTCATTTGTCAAATGTACTCTGGTTGCTTCCGGACAAAGCATATGCTTTTATATCTTTAAGGTCTGGAGACAAAATTAGGCCACTTCTGAGTATAAGCAGGGTAAACTAATCATTTCTGAATTTATCTTCAGCAACATAATGCTCTGTATTTTGCAAACTACCAGGTCAAGCAGAAATACTTTAATAATTGACTAAAAAGAGAGTACTCTTATATATGGAACACTTTAGTGCTTTAGAAGCTTTGGTATGACTCCTGTTTAGCAAACTGTTAATCTGATTACTGATAAACCCTTCTCTACAACAGCTAAATTTTCCATACTTAAGCTGATAGTTTGGTGAGGGCTTTTCTCCCTATTAGAAGCTAATTTTACCTTCATTATATTTATATTTTCAGTTTTAAGATGTCACTTCTTTGCTAGCTGAGAGAAGATGCATAAGATCAAGCCAATATACATGCATAACTACACCTACACAGCTGAAGACAGAGGGAGGGATGATATTGCTTTGCTAAATACATCTATCGATTCCAGATGGTGATAGACTTCAACCAAAAAAGGTAATGAGATATTTTGAATGCCTATCAACTTGGTTGTTTCACTTTCCTTTTGATAACTTCCATATTTATATTTTCTACATTTGAAATATGAAAAACTTGTGGCTTTTCAAGTACACTAATATTAGTATCTGGGTTTGCTTTCTTCATAACTTAGATAACTGAGGAATAATCAGTTTGTTCTCTTGATGGCAACAGTGTTCCTTCAGGATATGACATTGGCCTTGAAAGTGTTCTAGAAACCCTGGTGCTACTGGTAACAATTAGTCTTTTGCTTTAAAAAGTGTTCACTGAAATTTTAATTATGATTATTGTATGTATTTGGAGAAGTTTATGCGGAAGAATTTGAAAAGCATAAATAGCATAAATTGAGTGTTTAATGTATTTGCATAATGATTTATTGCTCAGAAATTATCTCATAATAAAATGTTGGATCTGAAAGGAACCATAGATCATATTGTCGAAGCCCTTTGATTTAATAGATAGGAAGCTGAGATCCAGAGAAATTAAGCAACTTATCCATGGCCACATACAAACTTAGCAACCAAGCTAGAACTAGAATCCAGGTCTCCAGACAAGCTTTTGGGCCTAAAAGGTAATATGTAAACATGCCAAATTGCTGTTTTTAGGCATTCCCTTGTTTCAGAAACCCCTGGATTATAAATAGTCCTCAGTGTAATGTCAGGAGCAGTCAGATTGACTGCTTGAGCAGAAGAGACAGTCTGATGGAGATAAGCCATAGGGAACAAAAGCATGTTAGTGGTGAGTTTAGAGAAGTTAGGGAGGAATGATAGAGGAATCTTAGAGCATTAGACTTCTAGATAAATACCATCTTGTATTTGTACAACATTGAATTTCTGTGTCTGACTATAAGACATCACTGAGTTAGAGGATGCCTATATATTCCCACAGCATGTTACTTCACATCCCAAAGTTGCTATTCAGTTAACCTGGTTTTGAGACTTCTTTTCATTCGTTGAGCTTTAGGACATGCCTCAGCTGCCTTCTCCTTTCTCTGTTCCCTGTGGCCCTTTTCTCCCATTGGTGAATTCTTCCAAGTCCCTCTATTTTGAGGGAGGGCTTAGGCCAGCTATTTTTCGTTATTCATACCTTGTCACCATTCCCCCATGACCTTCTGTGGATGGATACTACCCACCTCTTCTTTTCAGTCTCTTTTTATGTGTAGTCTCTCATTAGAATGTAAGCTCCTTAAGGGACATGACTGCTTTTCTTTTTTGGTATTTTTTTGTATCCAACCACAACAGCACTCAGCACAGTGCCTGGCATATAATAAGTACTTAATAAATGCTTCTTGAATTGAGTGTGACACATTTTGAAAGAGGGAAAAGTAGCAACACCAAAATACTTTCATTCTTAATAATTATAAGATGCATTATAAAACTTTGTAAAAATCTAAATAAGGCCAAACATCATGTAGTGTTCCTTATGTTACACATAAAAACTAATTACAGGTGCAGCCAGGTGGCACAGTGAATAGAGCACTGGCCCTGGATTCAGGAGGACCTGAGTTCAAATCCAGCCTCAGCCATTTGAAACTTACTAGCTGTGTGACCCTGGGCAAGTCACTTAACCCCAATTGCCTCACCAAAAATAAAACAAACAAAAAAACTAATTACAGTTTGCAGTAGGAATTCAGGAGGGCATATTTAATCAGTCTGATCGTTATTTTTTTAAACCATCTAGCCCAGAGGTCTTTTTTTTTCTTTTCTTTTCTTTTTTTTTTTTTGGTAAGGCAATTGGGGTTAAGTGACTTGCCCAGGGTCACACAGCTAGTAAGTGTAAAGGGTCCGAGGCCGGATTTGAACTTGGGTCCTCCTGAATCCAGGGCTGGTGCTCTGTCCACTGCGCCACCCTAGCTGCCCCTAACCCAGAGGTCTTAACCATTTTTTGTGGGATGGATCTTTTTGGCAGTCAGGTGAAACTTATGGATCCCTTTCCAGAGTGTTTGTTTCCTATATTCATAATAGAAAGCAATGCTAATTTTAATTGGAGGTTAGTGAAAATAAAGATGTAATATTTTTACCCAGCCTAGGTCATGAACCCCCTGAAATCTCTCCATAGACCCTAGTTTAAGAATTCCTTATCTAGCTTGATCTTTCTAGTTGAAGGATTTGCAGTAAATAGCTTGTGGGTTTTTCCAACTTAAACCTTAAAATATGGAATCTTAGTGGGAAGAAAATTAAAACCAATCCATTTTCTATTTGCCTTTCTTGCTGCCAAATACCACTGTTGAAAGGTGTGTGTGGTACTGACATGAATGAAAATATGTGTCTCCCTTCTAAACCAAGGGTGGCATTTGAAAGAATTCTATTGAAATTGGAGCTAGATGAGCAGGTATAGCTAGGCAGCTAGGTGGTGAAATGATACATGTTTCATCATATTGTATTACATCCAATACATACATGATACATCTGCTTATTGGGACTAACCCATAGTTAATGTAGAACTGGACCTAAGGTCAGGAAGACCTGAGTTTAAATCCAGCCTCAGACACTTTAGGATCCTGGGCAAGTCATTTAATGTCTATCAGCCTCAGTTTCCTCTACTATAAAATGAAGATTATAACAATACCTACCCCACAGGGTTACAAGGCTCAGTTCTCACAGTGATTATTCATCAATTGAGTTATCTTCTATAACACTGTACCTGGCACATAATAAGCACTTCTTACCTTTATAGCAAAAAGTACTATATAAATAAATGTTGGCTATTATTTTTTTAATTAAAAAAACTATTATCAAATAGGACCTTTTATTCTGTTTGTATATTATCCTAAATGCTAGGGGAATATTTAAACCGGTCTGATACTGTTTGCTCAAATTTCTGGAACCATACCAAAAAATCCTCAGTAAACCAAAAGAGTTTATCCTTCAGTGTTGATCATGCTATCCAGATTATGTTTATGATAGGTATCAGAGACAAAAATCATCATATTCTAGTAGGACTACCAGAGGAAGTGCCCCCAGAATAAGCAGGACTGGAAAGTAAAAATTATAAATATACTAGTAAAATTAATTTTCTCCCTCTGATCTCACTACTACTATCTTAATATCTAGAGTATATATTTATACTTTTTTATTGTTTTGGAAATGGAATCCTCATAAAAGGATTGAGAAAAGCATTATTCTGCATTTTTGTACTTTTAAACATTCCTGGGATTAAAAAGGACCAGTGGAATTATTTTACCTTTCCAACAGTTTATTTTTTTTCAACAAAAAAAGTATTCATGTAAAATCTCATAGGGTCCCAGAAGATATTTTTTGTTTGTTTCTTTTCTTTCTTTCTTTCTTTCTTTCTTTCTTTCTTTCTTTTTTTTTTTGGTGGGGCAATGAGGGTTAAGTGACTTGCCCAGGGTCACACAGCTAGTAAGTGTCAAATGTCTGAGGCTGGATTTGAACTATTTGTTTTCTTTTAAATAAATATGAATGTGAATTCAGGGAAAATCTGTTTTAAGCCCTAGGACCAGTATATGACAAGGCATGGATAAAGAATTGGGAAGGATAAAGGATAGGGAAAAGGAAAAATTTTAGCCTGTTCAAAAGTAATTTTCTAGATGTGGAAGTAAGAGACCTTAGTCTAGGGCAGTCTGGTCACTTAAGTATACCTCGATAATACTGTCTATCAAAGGAAACTAGAAGACTCTAAAAGGTGAGCTATCTCTTTTCAGTAGGCTAGCATGGACTTGGGGATTGTTTTTCTCATACTGTGTTTGGAAGATGATGACTATTTCCAAAAACCAAGAGACATTTTATGTTAACCAAAACACCTGGTTTAATCTATGTGTTTTCTCTAACAAATACACATATACTTTCAAACAAAAAAAATATGCTTTTACATTTTAACTAATTTTGGTTATGTGGGAGGTGTTTGGGGTATGTGTAAAAATAATTTAAGCAGAATTAATGTGAAAAGATGAAAAGATAACTTTATTAACTAAAGTATTTAGGGAAAGGGTAGGGTGTTTTGGATGATTGGATAGTCTGAATAATGTAGGGTTTAACCAGTTTTAATCCTTGAAGATACCACTTTCAAATGTAGTGATATCATATGCTAAAAACAAATATTTTTTGGTAGGGAATTTTTTTCTCAATTAGAGAAAAAGGTTTTAGATATGTGAGACCACACTCTGAACCTAGGCATCTTTTTTTTTTTTTTTGACTTGGTGCCCATGGATAGAGTGGTAACCTTGGAGTCAGGAACACCTAAGTTCAAATTCTTCATTAGATGTTAGCTGTGTGACCTTGGGCAAGTTATTTAAATTTTTTCACTCGGTTTCATCATCTATAAAATGAACGGATTATACTTAGTAGCCATCTCATCTCCAGCAGATAGTTCCCTCTGTGTGTCCTCGTTCTCTCTCTTTCTCTCTCTTTCTCTCTCTTTCTCTCTCTCTCTCTCCCTCTCCCCCCCTCCCCCCATGCTTCCCTTCTGCCTACATACACATGCCCATGTCTTCCCTCATCCTTAGAAAACCCTCATTTAATCCATCCATCTCTACTAGCCATTGTCCCATATTCTCTCCTCCTTCTTGAGAAGTCCATCTACCATAGTGTTTTCCACTCTTCCTTTTTCCTCATTCTTTTCTTAATTCACTACATCCTGACTTTCTACTTCATTATTCAACTGAAACTGCTCTCTAAAAAATATAGTGGCATTTTTTCAATCTTCATATTTCTCGACCTCTATGCAGCCTTGGTACTGTCAGTCACTCCCTCCCTGATACACTTTTCTCTCTAGGTTTTTGTGACACTGCTTCATTGAGGTTCACCTACCTCTCTTGTTTTGCTTTTTGTTTGTTTGTTTTGTTTTTTTGGTGAGGCAATTGGGGTTAAGTGACTTGCCCAAGGTCACACAGCTAGTAACTGTTAAGTGTCTGAGGCAAGATTTGAACTATGGTCCTCCTGAATCCAGGGCTGGTGCTCTATCCACTGCGCCACCTAGCTGCCCTTCACCTCCCTATCTTTCCTAGATCTTCATCTTCTAACCCTGGATGTCCCATAGGGCTCTGCTTTGGCTTTTTTTCTCTTCTCCCTCTATATTATTTAGCTTACTGATCTCATCAGCACCCACAGATTCAATTGTCTTCTCTATGCTGCTGATTTTTTTTTTAAAGTGAGGCAGTTGGGGTTAAGTGACTTGCCCAAGGTCACACAGCTAATAAGTGTTAAGTGTCTGAGGCTGGATTTGAACTCAGGTACGCCTGACTCCAGGGTTTGTGCTCTATCCACTGCGCCACCTAGCTGCCCCTATGCTGATGATTCTTAAACCTTATTCTCCTCAACCTCTTTCCTGACCTCCAGTCTCACATCCCTAAGTACCTATCAGACATCTTGAATTGGCTATTTCCTAGACATTTAAAATCCAATATATCCAAAACAGAACTCATTCTTTTCCTCCAAACTGTCTCCTTTTTCTAATTTCCCCATTACTATCAGTCACTTATGCTTGCAAGCTAGGTTGACTTCTCATTCTCACCCCCATATCCAATCTGTTGCCAAAGCCTAACAATTTTGCCTTCATAACATTTTTTGTATATGCCCCCTTCTCTTCCCTGATGCTGAAACCACCCTGAAGTTCAGGGCCTCATCATCTTATGCTTGGACTGTTGGCAATAGTTTATTGGTTGATACAAGTCTCTCTTCTTTCCAGATCATTTTCCATTTAGCTGCCAAAGAGGTCTAGCCATGTTACACACATCTCTCTCCCCCCCAAATAGTCAGTAAACGCCAGTAACTCCCTATCACCTCCAGAATCAAATATAAAATCCTGTTTAGCATTCAAAGACTTTCATAACCTGTCCCAACTCCACCTTTCCAATCTCCTTATACTCTATGATCCTCCCCTCCTTCCACATATTTAGCTTCCCGGTGACATTGGCCTCCTTCCTGTTACTTGAACAAGACAATTCATTGTCTCCTGACTCCAAGCATTTTCACTGACTGTACCTCATGCCTGGAATACTCCCCCTCCTTATTTCTACCTCCTAAATTCCCTGACTTCAAGTTCCAGCTGAAATCCTATCAGGAAGCCCCCTTAATTCTAGTGCCTTTCCTCTGTTGATTATTTCTACTTTATCTTTTAGATATTTTGTACGTAGCTTTTTGCAAGTTGTCACTCGAATCAGAGTGTGTGTTCCTCCAGGGCATGGACTGTCTTTTCCTTTTCTTTGTATCCCTAGGTCTTGGCACATAGTAGGTACTCAATAAGAGTGTATTGATTGACTGACTCTGAGGTCACTTCCAACTCCAAATCTGTGAGCCTATAATCTATGACAATATCAAATTAATTTTTAGTCTATTTTAGAAGGAATTTGACTAAAGGATGACCCAAAGGACTATAAAATTGCATATCCTTTTATCCAGCAATGCAACTGCTAGGTTTATATCCCAAAGATATCTCCCAAAAGAAAAGGTCCTATTTGTACAAAAACTTTTATAGCAGCTCTTTTTGGTGGGGGGTGGTGGTAATGAGGGTTAGGTGACTTGCTCAGGGTCACACAGTGAGTGTCAAGTGTCTGAGGCAGATTTGAACTCAGGTCCTCTGAATCTGGGGCCAGTGTTTTATCCACTGTGACACCTAGCTTCCCCCTATAGCAGCTCTTTTTTTGTGGTGGCTAAGAATTGGAAGTCAGAGGAATACCTATCAGTTGGGGAATGGCTAAACAAGCTGTGGTATATGATGGTGATGGAATATTATTGTGCTATAAGAAATGACAAGCAGGATGATTTCAGAAAGGCCTGGAAAGACTTGTATAAACTGACATATAGTGAAGTAAGAAAAACCAGGAGAACTTTGTGCACAGTGACAGCAATATTGTTTGATGAAGAACCGTGAATGACTTAACTCTTCTCCGCAGTACAGTGATCTGTTAAGGGCTAAAATTCTAGCTAAACTGTCTAAAATATCTAATGAGTGGTCGCCAATAAATTATAAGCTTTAGCAAGAGTTAGACTTTTAAGCATTTATTAAGGAGAATAAGAATTTGGTAAAGAGAGAGAAAGGCCTAGATTCCTATCTATTAAAGGGAGAGCACATTGCTAGCTCCGCTCTCCACCAGAGTCCAAAGGAAAGAGAGTGAGACCGAGCGCCAGTCTCTTCCTTCCTCCTCCCACTAGCCCGCGTCACTTCCTGACGCCAAAGAAAAGACTCCTGGTCTTGCCCTCAAAGACCTTCGCTTCATGGGCGGAACTCTTCTACAGTAAGTCTCCAGCAGGTGGCATCATTCCAATCGTTACAGATCCAAGACAATCCCAAGGGACTAATGATGAAGCATACTATCCACCCCCCAAAAAAGAACTGATATTGATTGAACACAGACTGAAGCATGTTATTTTTCACTTTCTCTCTTCTTTTTCTTTTATTCACGTTTTCTTTTTTTTTTTTTAATGAGGCAATTGGGGTTCAGTGACTTTCCCAGGGTCACACAGCTAGTAAGTGTCAAGTGTCTGAGGCCGGATTTGAACTCAAGTCCTCCTGAATCCAGGGCTGGTGCTCTATCTACTGTGTCACCTAGCTGCCCCCATTCATGTTTTCTTATATAAAATGACTAATTGATATTTTACATATTTACACATGTATAACCTATATCTAATCAGATACCATACCACTTCAGGGAGGAAGGGACAGAATTTGGAACTCACAACTTTAAATAATAATGTTCATTATTATTAAGAAATATTTTTTTAATTTAAAAAGAAATGTCATTTTGTAAGCTGTGGTTGGTGGGTGGATTGGAAAAGGGAGAGATTGGAGGCAGGGAGACCAGTTAGGAGGATATTGTAAGACAGGATGAAAATCCGAACTAGGACACCTTTGAAGGTGATGAATAGATATTTTGGAGGTAAAATTAACTAATTAATTGGGGGAAGGGATGGTGGAGTGAGGGAGAGTAAAAGATTAAGACTAACTCCAGGGGGCAGCTAGGTGGCGCAGTGGATAGAGAACTGACCCTGGAGTCAGGAGGACCTGAGTTCAAATCCAACCTCAGACACATGACACTTACTAGCTGTGTGACCCTGGATAAATCACTTAACCCTCATTGCCCTTCCCCCTCCCCCCCAAAAAAAAGACTAATGCCAAAGATGTAAATATTGGTGGCTGGAAGGATGATAGTGCCTTATATAATATGAGGGAAGATCAGAAGAGGGGTGAGTTTTGAATAGAAGTTATGAAGGTCTATTTTTGATACATTTTGAATTTGAAATGCCTATGAAACATTCAAGTAATGATATTCAGCAGACAGGGATGCATGAGATAAGGATTGGCTATGTTGATTTCAGAGTCATCTGCATTGAACCCCATAGGTGATGATATCACCAAGAGAAAATATGTAGAGAGAAAAGGCTACAGGACATAATCCTAGGATTAGCTGCACATAGAGCAGAACATGGATAATGAAAAATCATCTTGTTTAGCCTACACCTGCATAGGAATCCCTTTCACAGCATGACTGGCATGATCATTGAGCCCCTACTTGAAAACTCAGAGTGATAGGGAATTCACTACTTTTTAAAGCAGCTTATTCCACTTTGGGACAGATTAATTGGAAGTTTTTCCTTTCCATATATGGTGTGGAAATTGCCTTTTCCACTTCCACCTATTGCATTTCATTCTGCCTTTTAATCATTCTTTCACATAATAACCCTTCAAATCTTTAAAAACTGCTATCAAGATACATATTTGGACTAATTAGGAGGGACAAATGTTTAGTTTTAACAGTCTAAACAGCCTCACATGGCATCCTTTCAAGTCACCTCACTATCCTGGTTGCCCTCTTTTGGACATTTGTCAGTATTCTTCCTAAAAGCTGTCCTTTGTATTTACAAAATATTAAGGAATCAGTACTGGAGTATTTCTTAGATTTTTACTACAAGTTACTATTTAGAATTGAAATCAATACAACTGATATTTTAAAAGTCTATAAATCAGACTTTTCATTAATTTGCACTCAGATTAGGTTTTTATAGCATCACTAGCTCTAGGCCTGAAAGAATTAGTTGAAGTTACCTTTTATGTTAAGATGTTGCTATTCTGTCATAAAGGGTGCTCTTCCATTTTCTTTTTCTTTTTGTTGTTTGTTTGTTTTTTTGGCGGGGCAATGAGGGTTAAATGACTTGCCCAGGGTCACACAGCCAGTAAGTGTTGGATTTTAACTCAGGTTCTCCTGAATCCAGGGCCGATGCTTTACCCACTGCACCACCTAGTTGTCCCCTCTCTTCCATTTTCTAGTAGTGCTGGATTACTTTTTCTTCCTTTATATGTTTCTCCTCTTCAGAGAGCTTCAGTTTTATGGCTGTAGGATAACTTTTAGTTCTTTTTGGAGGAATTGCTAATTGGGAACTTATTGTGCTACTGACATAAACTAGATTATGGATTAATAAATTATAAATATCTTAAGTGAGTGATTTGGATTCAACAGACCTAAAATCTGCTCCTGCTTGGGTAGTAGAACTCTAATTGGTTAGAAAAAGTAAGGTTTTTCCATTTCAGAAATCATTTAAGTATTTATTGTGTTAGGCCATTAAGGTCCCTAAAAAGTATATTAATAGCTTGCACTTAAATAGTTCTGTAAGGTTCATAAAGTACTTTCATCGTAACAACTGTATCAGGTAGATAGACTATGAAATATAAAGATAGACGTGCAAATACTATTTAGGAAATAAAATTGTGCTTGTTATATTGATTCACTGTGTGTATATACTTCAGTTCTTTAGGGACTCAAGATTTCCTCAGTATAGTACTCTTCACTGAGGCAGATTACAATTCATCTTTGTCTTAGTGGTCTGCTTTCTGTTTGCTGTATAGGGAAAAAAATTAGCCTCTTGTGGCTAATCTCATGATGAGTCTTTCTGAATTTAGCTTGTTCCTCAGTCAGTTTCCAGTACTTTTATGTAGTTTTCAGGACCATGTTAGACCTTATGCTTTGCTGCTGTAGTCTTTGAGAGTTTAGGGTTACTTCCCAAAAATGATTTGGAAACTTCCAAGGGGAGTACTTTATCAAAGTATAGTAACCAGTTCTTCCTTACTCACATCTCTACACTTTATCTCTTATACTGTTGCCTCAGTTATTTTTCTTAAGCACGGATCTAAATATGTTGCTCCCCCACTAAATCAACACCACTGCTTTCATATTGCTTCTAGAATAAAATAGAAACTCCTCTTATTTTAGCTCTTAAAGCCCTTTAAAACTTTGCCTTAGCCTATCTTTCCAGCATCATTATATATTACTGCTCCCCCTACACTGCATTCTAGCCAGACTGATCTTTCCATACCTCCATTACTGTTTTTATTTCTTTGCACTGTATTGCCTAGAATGTACCACCATCTCACCTCTCTGCTTCATAGAATTGTTTTATACCTTCAAAATGCAGCCTCCTTCTTTATGAAGACTTTCCTAATCCCCTCAAATGCTAGTGTCCTCCTTTTTGAACTACTTTTTCAGGCCTGAAATGAGTTTGGTAATTGCCCATTCTTGATGATTTGTACCACTTGGGAGCGAGCAGAGGTCCCCAAAATGCAAAATTATATAATTCAGACAATTGTTTGGCTTCCAAATGTTTTTACATTTTTAAACATTTGGGTGCATCAAATATAATATTTAATTTTAATTTTTTTAAATTACCGATAGAATGTATTTTGATCCAGGTTCCCAACAAACAGCCAAGTAAATTGCCTTATAAGGAATATTCCCTGAAAGTATTTGGTTTCAACATTAACAGAATGTTGTCTTTTAATTTTGACACTGTAATTCCTAATAGCAGTCATATTTCATTACATAATATGCTCATACATTTTTCCAGTTGTTGTGCATAAAGTTTGTTTCTAGATTTTATTATAAATAATGCCACTATGAACATTTTGCACATATAAGTCTCTTCTTGCTACCAGTAATTTCCTTGGAATATAGTATCAGTTGTAGAATCTCCAGGTTGGACAATAGAGACAACTTGATTAAGTTTCACAGCTCCACTGGCAGTAAATTAACATGTCATTCGGGCCCACAACCCCTCAAAAATTAGCATTCCCACCTTAGGACATTTTTGATGGCTTGATAGGTTTGAGGTAATACCTCAGGACTCTTAATTTGCATTTTTCTATTTATTAATGGCTTTGAACATTTTTTCAGGTGAGCATTGATTGTATTCTTTTGAAAACTGTTCCTATCCTTTTGGAATGGTAATTTCTTTTATGTACATTTTATTGATGTCTTTTGTCTTTGTCACAGTCATATTTCAACACCCACTTCAACACTTCAAATCTCTCTTTTGACAAAAGAAAAACAAGCAAAACATCACATATTTGCCACTAATGAGGATGGATACAATATGTTTGAGTCCCCTGCCTTTCTGCTTTGAGGGAGTTTTATTTCATTTTTGCTTCTCCTTAGCCTTCATTGATTTTTCTATTATTCACAATTCATCTTCGTTTTGATGATATTTTTCTTAGTATTGTTTTAAGTAGTCAGTCGCTAATATTAATTGAGCACTTATTATGTGCCAAACATTGTATTAATCACTGGAGATACAGAGAAAGATAAAAAGATAGTCCTTGGCTCTCCAAAAGTTCACAATCTGATGGAGGAGACAACCTACAGACAATTATGTAAAGACAGGTTATATGCAGATCAAATTGGGGATAATCAACAGAGGAAAGGTACTAGAATTAAGGGGGCTTGGAAAAACTTCCTATAGTAGGGGGGATTTTATCTGGGACTTGAAGGAAGCCAGGAAATCTAGGAGATAGAGATGGAAGAGGGCAGTATTCCAGGCTTATGAGGAAACAGCCAATGAAAATGCTCAGAGTCAGAAGATGGATTATCTTGTTCAAGTAACAGCAAGGAGATCAGTGTCACTAGAAAGATGAATGGGGGAGGGGGGCAAGGTGGTGTGTGGAGTGTAAGGAGACTGGAAAGGTAGAGTGGGTAAGGGGCAGGTTATGAAAGTCTTTAAATGCTAAACAAGAGTTTATATTTTGATTCTAGAGGTGATTTGAGAGCCACTGGAGTTTATTGATTGGGTTGGGGTGGGAAAGGTGACCTAGTCACACCTATGCTTTAGGAAGATCACTTTGGCAGCTGAATGGAGAATGGACTGGAATGAAGAGAGACTTGTGGCAAGCAGACTCACCAGAAGGTAGTTATAATAGTCCAGGCTTGGGATGATGAGGCATATACCTCAGGGTGGTGTCATTATCAGAGAAGAAAAAGGAGAATATATAAGATGTTTCAGAGATAAAATTGACCAGCCTCAACAACTGATTGGATGTGTAAGAGAGATTGAATTGAGTGAAGAGTCAAGGATGAAACATAGATTGGGAGACTGGTGTTACTCTTGACAGTAAGAGGGAAGTTGGAAGTAGAGAGAAAGGTTAATGAGTTCAATTTTGAACATGTTTACTTAAAGATTATCTAGGGGGGCAGCTAGGTGGCACAGTGGATAAAGCACCGGCCCTGGAGTCAGGAGTACCTGAGTTCAAATGCGGCCTCAGACACATAACACTTACTAGCTGCGTGACCCTGGGCAAGTCACTTAACTGCAATTGCCTTACTGGAAAAAAAAAAAGATTATCTAGGGACATCTTGTAGTAGAAGTCTTATAGGCAGATGGGAGTCTGGAGAGGTTAGGAGAGGGGTTAGAACTGGATAAGTAGATCTGAAAAACATCAGCAGAGATAATTGAAACTATGGGAGTTGATGAGATAACCAAGTAAAATAGTATAGAAGAAGAGAAGAGGGCCCAGGACAGAGCCTTAGGAAACACTCACTTTTAGTGGGCATAACTAAGATGAAGATCCAGAAAAGGAAACTGAGTTGAAGCATCAGAAAGGTAGGAGAGCCACAATAGAGTGATGTCATGGAAACCTAGAAAGAGGATATACTGTAGTTTTTAAAAGCCATTTCCCAATCAGTATCTATCTACTTCATTTCCAGTACTTTTGTGATATGTATGGTCACCCTACCTGTCCCCTGTATGGGGAAAAGCTAACTATGACAACAGTTTAACAGTTTAGGTATTAAAAATTTATTAAAATAAATTAGAGGTTAATAAAGAGAACAAGTGTCTTTGAAAGAATAGGAAAACCTACCCTACCCTCAAGAAATCAGAGCTGCTAACCCCACAAGGGTTCAACCACCTACTCCCAAAACCAACTGCCTTACACACTGCTTCAAGCTGATTGGTTGAGGGTGGGCACATGCTCACACAGCAGGGGGCCTGTTCTCACACACTGTCTCAGGTTCACACAGCAAGGGGGCCCTTGTAATAGTAATAATATTCTCATACTCCCCCCTGTGCTTCATTAAGAAACAGTTTCCTTAAATGAAGCAATAACATTACATATACTTATAACTAACAATGTGAAGGGAATAAAAAAAGAGAAAAGGAATCGAGCGATGCATTCACAAAAACTAGAGGGCATTGCCCTTTAGTAGGTGGACATTACAAATAGTGTATACAGTGGGAAAAGGAAAACAGAAAAATGTCCATTCAAGTCTTTAGAAATCTTTTCTCAGATGATTCTTGGGATGTCCTCTGGGTATAGCTCTGGATCCTGGGCATGTTCTCAGGTGTGGTTGTAAAAAAAAGTCTCTCAGGTGTTTCAGATACTGATGATCAGCTAGAAAGTCTCAGCTGATCTTAACACAACTTTAAATAACTTTGCCAATAACCAAATCAAACAATGAGAATTCTCAAAAAACGTGTCTAAGGAAATTCAGAATCTTTTAGAGATATAATAAAAACAAAAATTGAATTCTTTTTTTTAAACTTAATATTACTGTAAACCCTCCTGTGGGGAATAAATTAAGAAGACAATTGTGATATTATAAAGAGAAGAATTTATCTTTGTTTCATCACTTTTTGCAATATCTGCCTAATTATCCTCATGCCATTATGAGAAATTAAAGAATATTCTCACAGTGTACTACAAAGAATACTGCAATTAATATTTTGCTAAATAACTGGACCTTTGCTTTTCTGTTTTTGGCTTTTTGAAGAGTATATATCCAGTAGTGAAACATTTAGATCAGAGGGATTTGGACAGTTTTGGTCACTTTTCTTGCATACTTCCAAACCATTATATAATATCACTGGATCACTTCACAGCTTTACCAACAGTGTCTTGGTATAGTTAGTTCCTCTATCATTGTAATTCATTTTCATCTTTTCCAATTTACTTTAGTAATCTCTTTTAAATAAGGTAACAGTCCATTTATTACACCCTACTACTAAAAATTGTCAGAGAATTAACACATTGCTATTATGATACTTATGTAGAAAAAGATCCAGAGAAGCTTGGAGAACAGACAAAATTTATTTTTGATATTTTTTGAAAAATTAGTTAAATCTTAAAAGAGGTAGGATCACTAAAAACTAAAACTAGAATTATCTTGATCAGTGGGGTTAATCAGCTGGGGTTGTACTCCACCCCTACTGGAGAGGACAACTAAAATTATGAAGATGAATGGAGTAAACTACTAAATAGAAACAGCTTAAAAAGATTAGGACTCTTAAATCTAAAAAGACAAAAGCCTATACAGGAGCATGATTAAATATATGGAAGAATTAAGACATGGATAGGGGTGTACATAGATCTGTTTATCAAATCCAGGGGCATTAGAACTTGGACATTAGACCAAGTTCCAGGTGTGGAACTGGTTGCTTGACTCTGGGAAAGTTACTGAAATCCTTTTTTTTTTTTTTTTAACTTTTAAAGCCCTTTATAACCTGGCTTCTCCCTATTTTTTTTTATTTTTAATTTTTTTTTTTAAGGGAGGCAATGAGGGTTAAATGACTTGCCCAGGGTCACACAGCTGGTAAGTGTTAAGTGTCTGAGGCTGGATTTGAATTCAGGTACTCCTGACTCCAGGGTTGGTGCTCTATCTACCGCACCACCTAGCTGCCCCGTTCTCCCTTTCTTTTTCATCTTCTTATACTTTAGTCTCCTCCACATACTCAGTGATTGAGCTACACTGGCCTACTTGCTATTCTTCAGACATGACACTCCATGTCCATTCTCCATGCTTTTTGTTTTTTTGGCAAGGCAGTTGGAGTTAAGTGACTTGCCCAAGGTCACACAGTTAGTAAGTGTTAAGTGTCTGAGGCCCTGAATCCAGGGCCAGTGCTCTATCCACTGCATCACCTAGCTGCCTTTTTACTTGATGTCCCTCCCTTCTTACCTCTGCCTCTTGACCTACCTCCTTGGCTCTTTTCAGGACTCAACTCAAATTCCACTTTCTATAAGAGGCATTTCCCAGTTCCCCCAATTGTTAATGCTTTCCCTTAAAGTTATTTTCCAGTTGTATTGTACATACCTTATATGTAGATAGTTATTTGCATGTTGTCTCTCCTCCTTAAAATTTGAACCCCTTTCCAGGCACAATGCCTAGTTATATATCATAAGTGTATAATAAATAAATGCTTGTTCACTGACTGATTATCGATTTGATTGGAAAAGCCATCAATATTTATTACAAATAATATTTATCTTTTGGTTTTAGGTAAAATCCTTTTGATCTGATTAAGGGAAAGGACCTTTTTATGCCTTTTAGTGTTTTGGTTTTTTTAACATAAATGAGTTCAGTATTTTTATAAATGCCTTTTCTGCATCTGTTGATATAATCATATATAGTTTTTATTATTTGCATGCTAATTTTTTTCCAGAGAAGCATCATGACATAGAGGTCTAGTCTTGAGATCAGGAAGCAGTTCTTGGTTCAAATCCTTTCCCCACACATAATAGTTGTGTGACTTAACCTTTCAGTGTCCCCAGGCACTTCACACTAGGGATTCCCTGTACCACTAAAATCACAGTTCCAGAATAAAAAAAGGTTATCCTAATTTTGGGCTATCCTTACATTCTTGGAATGAATGAACAAATGAATGAGTGAAAAAGAATTAATTATTAAGTACTTAACTTAAGGCATTATACAAACATATTATATATATCTATTTCAAGTATATGTAAATATAGTAATTATTTTTGTACACATACAAAGATAGGCCCTGGTGTGAGAGGGTACAGGTCCAGCATAAATATAACTTGATTTAACTTGATCTTAATGAATACTTAGAATATAATGCCCTGGTCTATTTGCCAGCATTTTATTGAAAAATTTTACATCAGTGTTCACTAGTGATATTGGTCTGTAGGTCTTATTCTCTGCTTTATTTCTCCCTGGTTTGGGAATTGGGATTGTGTTTGTCTCAGAGTTTTTGATAAGGTATCCTCTTTCTTTGGGAATTTGCAGTGTTCTTTCAATAACTCTAAACTTTTCTGGGTTTTTTTGTTTTTGTTTTTTGCAGGGCAATGAGGGTTAAGTGACTTGCCCAGGGTCACACAGCTAATAAGTGTCAAGTGTCTTAAGGCTGGATTTGAACTCAGGTCCTCCTGAATCCAGGGCCAGTGTTCTATCCACTGTGCTACCTAGCTGCCCCTCTGTCTTTTTTATTACCACTCTTGACATTGTATGGCTGCCAGACATGGAACATTGTAATTTTCAAATGATTAAAAATGAGTATCATTGTAATGTTGAGTGTAAATGGACTACGACATGTTACAGACAGGGAAGAGAAGTGGAGTAAAAAAATCAAATCAAAGAAATGTATGATGAAAAAGATGGGATGGTCATATGTCAAGAGGAAAGGTTGACTGATGAACAATATTACAAGAAAATGAAGAAGACTTCTCAAAACATTGGGTGGCTATTCTGTAGCAAACTTATGAGATGGCACAGACAAGATTTGCACAGGAATGTTTAGGTTGCAATCTGTATCATTTGAGGTAATATATTCAAATGAAAGAATAACACGTCTATTTGAGTACTTGAGAGCTTGTCATTTTTAGAGGGTGAATTTATAATTTCCTTCTTTCTTAATTTGTTAGATCTTATTGTGTTCTAGCACATGATCAATTTTCAAGTCCCCCTAGAACCTAAAAACAAATATTTATCCTCTGATATTCCCATTCAGAAGTCTCCTCCAGTCTATTAAATCCAGGGGAGTTTTTTTGTTTTGTTTTGTTTTTTATGAGGCAGTTGGGGTTAAGTGATTTGCCCAGGGTCACACAGCTAGTAGTCAAGGGTCTGAGGCCAGATTTGAACTTGGGTCCTCCTGAATTCAGGGCCACTGAGCCACCTAGCTGCCCCATCCAGGGGAGTTTTTTAAACATTTTGTTCAAGCCTTTAATTTCTTCTTTTTCTAATCTCTTGAACTTTTTAAATTCTTACAGAAATGTTAGATCTGCTTTGCTTTTCCTTTGAGAACTTTGTTGCACTATTTTGTGCATGCATATTTAACACTGATGATGTGTCATATATATATTCATATATATATATATATATGAATGAACTTTTGTATAGTTTTCTTACTGGTCTTAATTATGTTTGCTTTTGCTTTATGTCATTCATGATGACAGCACCTTTTTTTAATTTTGTTTTTTATTCAGCTGAATGCATGATAGATTTTATTCTATCCCTTAACTTTGAATCTATTAAGTCCCTCTGCTTTAGGCATGTATTTTGTAAGCATCAAGTTGTTGGGGTTTATTTTCTAATTCATTCTGTCGTTTTCCTTTTTTGGGGTGAATTTGGCCCATTAACATAGGATTATAATTGTTAAGTTTATTATTACTTCTATTTGCTCTAGTTAAGTATTTTTATATATCAATACAAGGTACTGTATGCCCTGATTTGTTTTTAACAGCTCAGTTTTACTCCATATCCTAACAAATAATCAACCCTTACTTGCTCACAACTTTACTTCACAATTCAGTAAGCATTTATTCAGACAAAATAAAACATTCCTGCTTTCAAGTTGATTACATTCTACTCAGGGAAGCAACATATATACAGATAAGTTAGATATAAAATGCATATAAAGTTAATTCTGGAAGAAAAACTTCCTCTTTCCTTGAGGAAGGTGAAAAGTGCTAAGTGGGTAGATCAAGAATGAGCTTATGAGGTTTGACAGAGAGCTAGGATTCCAAGAGGTGAAGAGGTTGGAGGGATTCGTGGCATGGGGCACACCCTATGAAAGAAAAGCATAGAGACAGGATATAAAATGTGTCCTGTACAGGAAATAACAAGTAGGTTGCTGTGTGAAAGGGGTATAATATGAAATTAGTCTGCAAAGATTGATTGGAGTGAGATTCTATTTATTCTTAGAAGGATTAGCCACTGAAACTTCTTGAATAAGGGAGCAACACAGAACCGTGCATTAGAAATATTAATTTGGCAGTTATGTTGAAAATGCACTGGAGAAGAAAGAAACTATAAGCAAAGAGACTAATTTAAGAGATTGTTACAATAGTCTAGGTAAGAAGTGAAGATGTGAAATTGGTGTAGTGACTTTGTGAGTTGAGAGAAAATGGATGCAAAAGAAGGGAATGACAAGACCTAGAAGCTCATTGTATGGGAGTGAGAGTGAGGAAAGAGCTGAAGATATTAAAGTAATCAGAAGGATGTTAGTGTTCCTAACAGAATCAAGAAGGTTAGGAAGAAGGATGGGCTTAGAAATAATTGTGTTCTGTTTTGGACATATTGAATTAATTCTGGCTTTTTTGAAGATTTTCTTTGTTGAAGAGCTGGAGCTTTCAACTACACTTCTTGATGAATTAAATTTTGAGTTCTGCATCATCTTCTGAATTCTATTAATCTTGTCTCTATTAATCTCTATTTCTAAGTCTTCTGGATATTTTCCTCTTTGACTTTCTAGAATATGGTTTTCTATTCTTTTGTTTCTTTGTACTGTATTTTGGAGGAAATAATTCTAGTTCTTTGTTGATAGATTTTGTCTTCTAGCTTGGAAACCCTTAGGTTATTTTCTAGTTTTACCATTATTTTTTTCCATGTTTATTCTTTTATCTCTGTTGTTGCTCTTGTTTATTTTACCTGAGCCATCTAGCTGCCTCAAGGAATTGTAAATCCTCTTTTAAAAAATGTTATGGAGGTAGGGGCAGCTAGGTGGCACAGTGGATAAAGCACCTGCCCTGGATTCAGGAGGACTTGAGTTCAAATCCGGCCTCAGACACTTGACACTTACTAGCTGTGTGACCCTGGGCAAGTCACTTAACCCTCATTGCCCTGCCAAAAAAAAAAAAAAAAAACCAAGTATTTAAAAAATGTTATGGAGGACTTGAGGTAAAGGGATTACTGAAAAAGTAAACTTTTGTTTTGTGTCTTTTAGTATGAGGCTAAATTTTGGACCTTAAGCATAACTCTTTTGCAATTTTAGGGACTTAGTTCAGTCTTTAATTTCTAGATGGAGATGTAAAGGCTAAAATTCTAGCTAGTCTGTTTAAAATCTAATGAGTGGTTGCCAATAAATTATAAGCTTTAGCAAGAGTTAGACTTTTAAGCATTTATTAAGGAGAATAAGAATTTGGTAAAAGGAGAGAGAAAGGCCTGATTCATCTATTAAAGGGAGAGAGCATTCCTAGCTCCACTCTCCACCAGACTCCACACGAAAAGAGAGAGTCAGAGCGCCAGGCTCCCCCTTCTTCCTCCTGCAAGCAAAGGTCACTTCCTGACGCCAAAGAAAAGATGCATGGTCAGTCTTGCCCTCAGAGACCTTCACCTCATGGCAGAGCTTTTCTACAGTAAGTCTCCAGCAGGTGGCATCATTCCAGTTGTTACAGAAGACTTTATATTTCATCCTGATAGCGTGAGATCCTTTTGAGATTGCAGTACTGTTACCCACCTAGTCCCTTGTCATCTGCAAATTTGGTAAAATATACTATGTTTGCCTTTATCTAAGTCATTGATAAATGTGTTACAAAAGAATAGATTCAAGGATCTGAGCTCTGGGACATTTTCTAAAGGACCTCCCCAACCCCCTTGAGCTTGGCATCAGTCACTGCTCTTCAAGTCTCATTTCATTAAGTATTATGATGTGAGATCATATTTACCTTCCTAAGCGAATATTTCTAAGTTTGCTTTGTATTGATGTCTTTGATGGTACCAATTATGAGTGTCCTTTTCTACCATTGCCCCTTGTGGAATACTGAGTTACCTCTTACTTTCTATGTCTTGCCTGTAGCGCCCTATACTTTCTGATTTAATTGCTATAATATCTGGGTACTCTTCTTCCTCACCTTTTTATCATTTAAAGTTCTCTAAATATATTTAATAAAACTTTAGTTCTGAAAGGATAACATAAAAATATTACTATGAAACATCCTATCCTATCTTGAACCGTCCCTGTTAATGACTCCCAAATTGAGCTCCCTGACACCTTAAATATGTACTGTAGTTAGGTATTTGCTCCGAGCTATATGTTTCTAATTCTCTACATTCATTTGGCTGTCCTGACACAGATTCATCTTATTGTGAAGAAATTGAATTTTTGTTTTAAAATTTATTTTATTTATTGCTCCTAAAAAAGGTTGTGTAATGGGCAGGGTTATTACTACTAAACTATATATGTGAAGGCAGTATTCCCATTTTTCTGCTCACATTTTACAAAGTAATTTCAGGTTTTTGAAGTTTATCAAGCACTTTTTTCACAAAAATTCTAAAATTAGATAATATATTTTCTCTTAAATGTAAAAAAAGTTTACATTTAAGAAAATTGAATCTTGATGGATGTGACTTGCCCAGGACCACATTCCACTCATGGTGTGTGGTTTTATTTTGGTTTTTTATTTTTGGTTGAATTTGAGTTTTAAGCTGTCTCCCCACCAACCCCAAACTAGAGAAAGCGCTCGCTCTCGCTCTCTCTCGCGCTCTCTCTCTCTCTCTCTCTCTCTCACTCACTCACTCACACACACACACACACACACACACACACAAAACCATACATACATACTTCTGCATATCAGTTCTTTCTCTGGAGATGGATAACATCTTCCTTCCTAAGTCCTTTGTAGTTGATTTGCATATTCATGTTTCTCAAAATAGCTTAGTCATTCACAAGTTACTCTTCAAACAATACTGCTTTTACTGTATACAGTATTCTCTTGGTTTTGCTTGTTTCACTCTTCATTATTTCATGCAAATCTTTCCATGCTTTTTCTAAAAATCAACCTGTTCGTCATTTCTTACAGCACAGTAGAAGTATTCCTTCATAATCATATATACCACGACTTATTCAGCCATTTCTCCATTGATGAGCAGCCCCATAATATCCAATTCTTCGCTGCCATAAAGAGAACTTTTCCTTTTTCTCTGACCACCTTCGGGAAGAGACTTATAGTGGTATTGCTGGGTCAAAGGGTACACCCAGTTTTATAACTCTTTGGGCATAATTCCAGACTGCTCTCCAAAATGGTTGGATCACTTCACAGTTTCCACCAACAGTATTTTAGTGTCCTAGTTTTTCCACATCCCCTCCAACATTTGTGTTTTTCCCCTTCTATCATTTTAGCCAATCTGATGGTGGTGAATTGCTTTAATATGCATTTTTGAATCAGTAATGATTTAGAGCATTTTTTCATATGACTAGATTGCTTTGATTTCTTCTTCCAAAAAATGTCTGTTTATATCATTTGACCATTTATCAATTGGGGAATGGTTCATATGACTCAGTTCTCTGTATATTTGAGATTTGAAAACTTAATGTAATCAAAGTTATCCATTTTATAGCCTACAATATTCTCTATCTTTTATTTATTCTTCAATTCTTCCAACCATAAATCTGATAGGTAATATGTTCTCCTAATTTACTTATGATATTTCCTTTTATGTTTCGGTTATGTGTCCATTTTGACTTTATCTTGGTAAATGGTATAACTACTAATAGGTGTTAGAACCAGGATCACCAGCTGAGTTCTTTTTTAAATGCAAAGTGTTCTCCCCACTCCTACCCCCTACTGTCATCATATTACTTTACTTTTATATTTCCTTTACCTCTTAAAAAAAGAGGATATGAATTGAGGAAGGATTATTAGGAATGTTGATTCTTGTGGTTTAACTGGAAAGGTGTTTGGGGGATAAGGCAGGGGGTGTGTGTGTGTGTGTGTGTGTGTGTGTGTGTGTGTGTGTGTGTGTGTGTGTGTGTGTGTGTGTGTTATACTTGAAGTAATTCTGGGCTACCACATAAATGGGTATATTTGTGTCCTTTTGCCCCGATACTTAAAAAAAATTTTTTTCTCCCCTCCCATTGCACCTGCATATGATATAGGATTGTCAGCAGGACTAGCTAGCTGATGTAGTGAAGACTTCAAATTTCCATTGATTATGATATAAATAAAAGTATTCTCTACTTTCATCTATATGTGATGATCTTTGGCCAAACTGTAAATTGGGAAATTATTGAATATAAAGAAATTGACTGCCACTTGAAACTGATACTATTTATAATTTAGATTCAAAATTTGACTCTCATACTCAGTTGAACATATTTTAAAAGCTATCAGTCTCAGTCTGGTTAAAATTATATTTATGTTCCATTTCCCCTGCAATTCAGGATAAATGTCCTGACAGAAGTAAAATTATTCTTTAGTTGTTAGAATCCAGCAGCATGTTGATAAAAACCCAGGTTTATAATTTAATTCCTTTTATGTTATAATTGGGTTTGTGAACCTCAGAGTACATTGGTATTTTTTATTTTGTATGTGCTAAATATATGCTAAGCTTGTGTGTGTGTGTGTATTAACTTCATATTTTGGTGTGACAAAAATGGTTCCTCTTCTAAGTGATATTAGTTAAGGGAGACCATAGTGTTTTCATTGATCAATTTTTCTCCCCTACCCCTTCCCACCCCACCCCCACCCCTGCTAATAAGCACTTATTTTCTCTTCCTCCCAAGCCACAAATATGTTAAGCAAGACAAATTCCCACATTGACCATGTCCAGTGTTTGATTTTTTTCCTGCATCTTGAGTCTCTACAAGGGGGTGTGTAGTTTGTATCTTTGGGAATTGTGCTTTGTCACAATCTTAAGTTTTTCAAAATCAAGTGTGGGGGGCAGGTAGGTGGCAAAGTGGATAAAGCACCGGCCCTGGGTTCAGGAGGACCTGAGTTCAAATCTTGTTTCAGATACTTAACACTTACTTGCTGTGTGACCCTGGGTAAATCACTTAACTCTCATTGCCCCTCCCCACCCCCCCAAAAAAGTCAAATGTGTCTTTACATTGTTATTATTATATGTACTATTCTCCTAGTTCTTCTTACTTCACCCTGCATCAATTATGCAAGTCTTTTGGGGTTTCTCTGAAACTGTCCCTTTTGTTATTTCGTATAGCTGGTTGTCATTTCACACAGTGGTTAGAGCCCTGGGCCTAGAGTCAAGAAATATCTAAGTTCAAATCTGGTATCAGACACTACTAACTATTGTAACCTTGTGCAAGCAAGTCTCTTAACCTCTGTTTGCTTCAGTTTCCTCAATTCTAAAATGGGGATAATAATAGCACCCATCTCACAGGATTGTTGTGAGGCTCAAATGAGATATTTGTAAAAAAGCTATCAGCACAATACCTGGTGCATACATTGGTGTATTAAATTCTTTTTTTTTTTAATTTTGTGGGGCAATGAGGGTCAAGTGACTTCCCCAAGGTCACTACATTAAATTCTTTTTTTGTTTTTGTTTTTTTTTAGTGAGGCAATTGGGGTTAAGTGACTTGCCCAGGGTCACATAGCTAGGAAATGTTACGTGTCTGAGGCCGGATTTGAACTCAGGTACTCCTGACTCCAGGGCCGGTGCTCTATCCACTGTGCCACCTAGCTGCCCCACTACATTAAATTCTTAATCTTTTCCCTTCCCTCCCTTCCTTCCTACTGCCTACATGAATGTTTAAGCCCTTTCTAGCCTAAACCCCCCCCTCCCACCCCCAACAAATCAACAACTTCTATACTTTCTAGGTGTCATCCTTGATCTCTTTGTTTTGTTTTTGGTTTTGTTTTTTTGGTGAGACGATTGGGGTTAAGTGACTTGCCCAGGGTACACAGCTAGTAAGTGTTAAGTGTCTAAGGTTGGATTTGAACTCAGGTCCTCCTGACTCCAGAGTCAGTGCTCCATCCACTGCGCCACCTAGCTGCCCCATCCTTGATCTCTTTGAATCAAGCTCCTTAAAAAAGTTCTATATTCAGTCTCACCAGTTACACCTCTTATTCTCTTCTAAGCTGAAGAGAGCTGAAACTCTCTAAAATACCAGTGATCTCTTAATTGTCACATTTAAGGACCTCTCCTTATTCTTCCTGTCTATTTCCTCAACTATAAAATGGGAGTAATAACAACACCTATCTCCTAAGGTTGTTGTAAGGATCCAATGAGATAATTGTAAAATGCTTAACATGGTTTCTGGCACATAGCATTATAGAAATGTTAGCTGCTGCTATTGTCATTTCCTTCTTCCTCATGTTGACGGCCTTCTGGTTATTCTCTGTCTGCCTGCTGTCTCTGTCTCTTTGCCTGCCTGCCTGCCTGCCTGCCTGTCTGTCTGTCTGTCTGTCTGTCTGTCTGTGTGTGTGTCTCTCTCTCTCTCTCTCTCTCTCTCTCTCTCTCACACACACACACACACACACACACACACACAGAGGGTCTGTATACTTTATTGTATTTATATAGGCTAGGATTAAGTTTCAGAAACTATTCTGTCTTATGAAACACAATTCACAATGCCTTTGAGCTTTTTCTCTGATTTTAGGCAATCAAACTTGATTTTCAGCTCTTTGAATCTAGTATCTTCCCAAAACTATGACATATATAAGGGAAAATCATTTTCATATGAATTATTTTTTAAACTTTTAAGTACTGATTAATGTATGCAAATGTATTCACAGAGCTGATTAATGCTCTGAAAGATACTATTTGAATTATTGTCTTTATAAGTTTAGTTAGGATATGAGGAGGGCTCTTTTAAACTTTTCTGGCTTTACAAAAAAAATGCTATATTGAATTATATTTTGAAATAGAATTTAAATTTCTTATAAAAGTCCATTTTATAAGAAATCACAGTGTATTTCTGCATGTAGTAAAAAAGATGGGGGCAGCTAGGTGGCGCAGTGGATAGAACACCGGCCCTGGAGTCAGGAGTACCTGGGTTCAGATCCGGCCTCAGACACTTAACACTTACTAGCTGTGTGACCCTGGGCAAGTCACTTGGCCCCAATTGCCTCACTAAAAAAAAAAAAAAAAAAAAAAAAAGATGATTCCTAAATTGAGAATTGGAATACTGTACATAAAATACTGGTTGAGAATTTTTAAGTTTTAGTTGCAATTTCCATATTGATATTTATTATTTGACTTACTATCTGTTCTGCTGTATTTTGCACCTTAGATTTGAAAGTTGAAGTTTTTGCTAAAACCACATTGCTTGTCAGAGATTTTGTCAGTATCATCAGTAGATACTTTGTTCATGGTGACACTCTACCCCGCCTCTAGCTTTTAATATTCTCTCCTTCCTCTGGTGCTCTTAGAGTACTTTATTTTCTTCTTTGCTCACTATTAGTCCATGACCTTTTGTTGTACTCTACTTTGTATATGTAGATTACATTTCTTTACCTTGTCTGTCAATCAACAGGTATTTTATTTATTAAGTACTTATCTCCCAGGCTTTGGTAAGATCTCCAGGGATACAAAGTAAGGCAAATTACACAGTTCCTGCTCGGAGTGCTCACATTCTAATGATGGACATAACACGCAATACACAACTACATATATACAAAAGACACACAAACATACACAGTGTATTAGGGGTAATTGGAGAGGTAGGGAAAACAGCAGCAGTGGAGGAGAGGATCATGAGAGGTCTCTTGAAGATGGTGGGATTTGAACTGAGACTTGCAGGAAGCCAGGATAGCCAGAATGTGGAGGGGAGAGCATTATACATAGGAGGCAGCTCAAGTGGAGACAGGAAATGAAGTATCTTATATGAGAAACAGCAAGTGGGAATCCTTGACAACCTCATTTCCAGCCTTCCTTCACCCTACTTTTCTAACCTTATTTTACATTACTATAGTTCAAGTACTTTACCAAGTTGGAATAATTTTTATTCTCTAAATTCTTTAAATACACCACGTACTTTTCCTTTGTGTCCTTGTTCTTTACCTGTGTGTCCTGTCTTTGTGTAGAAAGTGTTCATGGAGTGTCCTCTTTTTCTTTATTCTCTTGAAATTTCTCCTGCCTTGCCCAAGCCCTTCTGTCACACTCTCCAGCAAGGCATCCTCCCCAGCCATCTACAACTTTACAGGGTGTGCCTTTCCTGTGCCCTTCCTTTCATCAGTCTCTAGGTACCCTCCTTCAGCATCACCACCACCACTCCACCACCTTTTCACCAGCCACACACAGCTCCCCGATTCTCTGGGACAAATCCACTTGAAAACAGATTCCTGTCAATGATGACCTACCTGACCTCATTCTTCAATGATTAACCTAGTTGCACCCTGTCATACTCACCCCAAACTCTGTTCTCCATCTCCCACTAACTGCACCTTTATTCCCATCCCCCCTCAGTTCCCTTTTTCACCCCACCCCCAAGCTACTTATTCCCTCCACTGTGTTCTCCAAAATGCCTGCACTGTAGGTAACTGGCTTTCATCTTAAACCTCCTTTCTTAGTCTTTCAGTTGTCTTGCATTCGCTGAGCCTGGCTGCTTCCTGATTACATAGCCCAGTTTCTTAGTACATTTCCTGGCATGTAGTAGGCACTTAGTTGACTGACTGACTAAATTGTCCATTCTTTAAAACCCAACTCAAGTACCCACCCCCTTTAAACTTTCTTTGATCCCCTTTTAGTAATGATGATCTTGCTCCTTAAACCTCGTGTAGTATTTTATTATTCTGTTCCTCCTACATAAAATTAGATCGCGATGGATCATTAGAGGCCACCTATTCCTACCCCTTTGTTTTATAGATGAGGAAGCTGGTTCCAGTTAGGTGAAGTGACTTACCTGTGGTCATAGAGCAGCAGAGGCAGGATTCAGATTCAAGTTTTCTGACCCCACAGCCAGTGTTCTTTTCATTACACCGTGTTTTTAAAGTCCTCATTCACGTGGCTCTTACAGTCTTCTCAGAGAAATAGAACCTTTATACACGTAAGTATTGATGTAAATAAAATGTCACAGCAAAGGAGAGATCCTGACAAAGTGCCGTAGGACAACTTGAGAAGGAAAAGAATTACTTTCAGCCTTAGGGGATCAGGGAAGTCTTCCTGAGCTGATTTCTGAACTGAGACTGCAAGGAAGAGAATTGCCGTGGATGGGAATGACAGGAAAGGGGCATTTGCCCAGCTTGGGGGTTGACCTCAGCCATGGGCTTGGAGCTTTCCAGCTCCTTTCTCTGTACCTTCCAAGACCTAAATATACCTTAAATATACTCCATTTCATCTTGACTTCTTATAATTATTAGTTTCTTTACATACCTCCTGCAACTAAGTGTTTCTTGCTCAATACCCTACCTCCTCTATTTATGTAAATGACTTCTTTCTTCCCAGATTACCCTTTTATTTGTCTACATGTTATGTATTCTTGGTGCTTGGCACTATACCTTGTACATGGGGTTGGGGGGGGGTAATCTGTTTTTATCTAGACCTGTGATTTCTTAGATAACTTGTGTGTAAGTAACTCCCAGTGAGATATAATATACTCTACTAGGTCTGAAGTTTATAGTCTTAAAGGAGTTGTGTGGGACACTGATTTTAACTGACAGGTCACTCAGCCATTGTGGGCCAGAAGAATGACTTGGGCCCAAGCCTTCCTAACTCTGTCCTCTCTATCTTTTCTTTTTTTGTTTTTGTTTTTTGTTTTATTTTGTTTTTTTAGTGAGGCAATTGGGGTTAAGTGACTTGCCCAGGGTCACACAGCTAGTAAGTGTTAAGTGTCTGAGGTCGGATTTGAACTCAGGTCCTCCTGAATCCAGGGCCGGTGCTCAATCTACTGCACCACCTAGCTGCCCCCCTCTCTATCTTTTCTACACTGACTCTTTTAGACATAAGGCTGTAAGGTTGGAGCTATATTGTAGAAGTCTGCCAATGCCAAACCACTGTTTTTTGTTTTTTTCCCATAGGCAAGAGGAATTAACTGAAGGTTTTTGAGTAGGGAAGTAACATGATCAGACCTGTACTTTAGGAAAATTATTTTGGCAGGTTTGTGAAAGATGATTTGAAGAGAGGAAAGATGGTAAATAATGAGACCAATTAGAAGGCCATTATAGTAATGTATACAAAAGATTGAGGTGCAAGAGCTGTAGTTGTGGCAGCACGATTCAGGAGGAGCTTGATAGAAGAGAGTGTAAAGATATAATTAATTGATAGGATTTGGCAAGTAATTGAAACTTGGGTATTAAAGGAAAGCTGAGAGCATAAGGTTTCAAGTCTGGATCACTGGAAATGGCATCATGCCCAGAAATTGAAAAGGTAAAAAGGAAGGACAATTTTATGGGTTAAGTTGTAGACATGTTAAGATATTGAACTACTCAGATGAATCTGAGATCTTGTCCACTGAGGAACTCCCTTCACAGTGTAGCTCACAATCTTCCTTGATAGGAGATGGTTAAGAGATTTAGGATTGTAGCTGAGGGAAGAGAATACATAGATTTGGGATTTGCAAAGAAGCCATAAAGTCCTAGGTATAGATGAGATTCAAAGGAAGAAATATAGAATGCTATTAATATGTGAAAATTATTTGAAAAACTTAAGTTCTACGCATCAAATAATGAGGCATACCAAATAAACTAGTTTTCCAGAAAACTAAAGCTTAGACCTTACTATATAAAACTTTACTTTTAACCATTTTTGGTTACTATATTCTATTATATTTTCCCCTTCTTAAACTCTGAACTTCAATCCTATAATTCATCTGTCATCTTCTCATCATTATAGATACTTCCTATAGTGGTGAAGATCACTGTCCATCCATGCTGTACATGACTTTTGCCCATGTCTTGTGAATTCTCCAAAGGAAGTCCACCTATGCTGGGGGCTTTGTTTTTGATCCCTCGACATTATATAGGAAATTAGTGTAGCACACAGGTGCATTGTTATCTTTCCCTTCACTACATAACCAGTCCATCTCCTTTCCCAGTCATATCTCTTTGTGAACTTTCACCAGGAACCTTATGTATTATTATTTATTGGAAATATGGTGCAACCTACCCATTCTCACAGTGTATCTCTCCATTATGATTCTTTATGATTAATAGATTTTCCATGACTCAAAGTCACATAGCATCACTGCTAAAATATTGGTGTTGAGTTAGTTTTTGTTTCAGGTAGAAGCTTAAGTTTATTAAAAGCACAGTACATTTTCCCAAAGGCAGTCTAACCCACAAATTTCCACCTCTTCAGTTTTGGGCCTAACTCATTGTCCTTGTGTGATGCCTATCCAAGATATAGGTACTGATGGATTGATTCTGTGTTCTCCCCAATCAATTGTTTATAATAGTTTGGACAATAAACATCCTCCATCCACTTGCTTTTTCCTGTGTGGATAGTTAGGCTGAACTCTTGAGTGATTGTGAATCTCATTTAGGAGGCTCAGCAGTGTTCCGGGGCTTGATGTAATCAGCACAATGTCACCTGCAAACAGGAGCATCTGGAAGACCTCACCATCCATAGGGAATTCCTTTCCATTTGGACTCTGTGCTGGACATCCTCCATGACAGTGACAAACACCTTTGGTGAGCATATGTCTCCCTGTTTTATGCCTCTTTTAATAACCAGAGGATTGTTAAATATACTTATCTGTAGCATCTTTCAAGGAATCTTGTTTTACTTTGACATATGGGAGACACTTTGGAGGAGAGCCTTTAAAGTCTTGCATTTTATTCTATTGAATCAAATGCTGTGTGCTTTTTTAAAAATTTCCAATGAATGTTAAGCACAGTGGAGATACTTGTATCTTTTAATCGTATGACTGTGAAGATACCACCTACTATAACATTTATTTTTGAAAGCCTGCCTCTTCTTTTGTCATAGTTTAATCAGAGATAATCTCAATATATATGTAGATCATTCTCATTAAGATTTTATAGAGATGGGAAGGTAGGCATAAATCATTAGTTAAAGATATCTTCTATATCCCTCTTTCAGTTATATTGCATATGTGTTTTCTCACCCCCTCTTCCCCCCCAAAATCATCTGGTATCTAGCTTCCCCTCTTTAAAATATCATGAACATGTGTTCAGTACTTTCTCATTTCCAGCATGGATTTCTTCTATATGTACTTGGTATGGTTCAGTTTTTCTTCCTGTATCAGTTTTTTGTGCCATTTCCACTTCCTCATTGGTATATTTGGTACTGAGATGTTAGGATACAAATGTGGAAGTTCTGCTGTCATTAGTGATGAAAAATTATAGAAATGCTGACACATCTATTTTATCTATTAGTCCTTTTAATTTTATCCTTCAAAGTCTTGAGATGATCTGGCTTAATTTGGTTTCATGTCAGGATTTTGTAAATTTGTTTTCTCTTCTATACTTCTTACTTTTTAAATAAATAATCTTTTATAAATAAATCTTTTGCTATCCTCTGTAGTGTTTTAATGTTTTGTTGCTACTTTACTGTCATTTCCCAGTACTATCCCTCCTTCCTCCCCCAGTAGAACCATCTTTCATAACAAAGAATTATAGTTAAAGAAAGAAACTAAAACATTGGCCTTGTTAGACAACATAAGTATCATTGTAAACCTCTCTAGAGTCCACCACCTTTCCTCCAATAGGAGAGAATAATTTTTCACCATTAGTCTTCTGAATTCAGAATTCAGATCTTTGTATTTAATCAGAGTTATGACATCTTCCTGTTTTTTTCTTTATTGTGGTCATTGTGTAAATTGTTTTCTTGGTTCTCCACAATTTGTCCTGCAGCAGTTCATACAATTCTTTCCAGGTCTCTCTGAAATCTTCTTATTTGTGATTTCTTAACAAGGCACAATAATACTCCACTACATTCATATACCACAGTTTTTTCAATGATTCTTTAATCATTGCCATAGCTACTTGGTTTTCATTTCTTTGCTATCACAAAAAGTCCTGCTATAAATGTTTGTATATATGAGACTTCTCCCCTTGTCTAACTTTGCTTAGTAGTGGTGTCACTTGGTCAAGTAAGTCTGGTGTAGTAACTTTATTATTCCAAATTGTTTTCCACAACAGTTAGACTAAACAGAGTTCCAGCAACATAGTATAACTTCTATAGCCTTCCCGATATTTACTATTTTTATCTTTTGTCATCTTTGCCTATATGATGATGGTGTGATAAAAAAACTCAGTTCTACTTTGCATTTCTTTTTTTTAGTGATTTGGAACATTATTTCATGTCATTGTTTATTGTGTGGATTTCTTCCTTTGAAAACTGGTTCTTTATGTCCCTTGACTACTTAAATATTGGGGAACTGTACAATTTTGCAGATAAGTTTCCATCCTAAAACATTGTTCCCCTTGGCTGCCGTGTTTCCCCTTTTTGTAAAGAGATCAAGTGCTGAGACATTTTTTGAACTCTTCTGGCATACTCCTTTTGGCAGTTGCTTTATCAGTTAAAAATATTGTGAGAAATGATGATTGTCTACAAGCCTTTATTTACTATGTGCCTGGTAATCTGATCAATGTCTTTTCCTTTACCCATTTTCCACTGTTCAGCAGTAATAGCTTTAGTCAGGGTGGAACTGGTCTAATTTCACACTTTATCATCTCAACTTTATCCTTGCAGTTTATTGTTTATTTTTACCTTTTGTCTAACTAGTTGATAGTCTATTTATACATAGCAGGTGATAGAGAGGATATAGGTGTTGCACTTAGAGGTCAGGAAAACCTGAATTTGAAACCTTCCTTAGACACTTCAGTTTCCTCATCTGTTAAAAAAAATAGTAATAGTGTTTACCTCACAGGGTCACTGTGAGGATCAAATGAAATAGTCATGTAAAAGCACTTTGTAAACCAGAAACATAAAATAAATGCTAGCTGCTGCTGATGATACAGTTAAAAGTGATTCTGACATTGTTAACTTTATTTCCTGTCAATTTAGATGTCCATTTTTTGATGATTAGTGCTATATGTAGTGATTTCCTACTGTTTCTTATAGAATGTAATTGTCATACAAAAGTGTGAGACTTCTGAGAAATCTCATACCTTTGGTCTCTTGGTTTTTCATCCAGAACTATATTTTACAATCTCTTCCCCTGCCCCAAATTATACTCCCATTTGCTGAGCAATGAGGGTTAAGTGACTTGCCCAGGGCCACACAGCTAGCATCAAATGTCTGAGGTCGGATTTGAACTCAGGTCCTCCTGAATCTGGGCTTTATCCACTACGCCACCTAGCTGCCCCCTCCATGGCCATTTTTCCATTAAAGCGATTTAATATTAAGTTGTATATTCTGACTTAGTTTGCAAAATCATATTGTGAACCTCTTAGCATTTCTTCTTTTAGTTATCCTTTGAAACAGATGTTGGAGCATTGATTGCAGTTATCTCTAGTGTAAGGGCTTTTTATCCATGCTCAGCAAGGAACAAGAGATGATTAAGTGTCTCATGGTTACCTTTAGGTGCAATTCCTTTATTATTTGTGTCTACAACGAAAACCTGTGAAAATCTTTTAATTTAGCATCAACTTCCCTGTGGCTTCTGGTTCCACTTAAATTTAGAATGTCAGTGTTTGTATGGTTCATTTCTTTAGTAATATGTGTTGAATCATCGGAGGAAGATCTGACCTTAATTGGGTAATTCTGTACTTAGGTATGTAGGTACATAGGTACTTAAGTAATTAGGGACTTAGGCATCATTAGATAATCATTTGTTATTATTATTATTAGTTGTTGTTGTTCATGACCCTGTTTGAGGTTTTCTTGGCAAAGATACTGGAGTGGTTTGCCATTTTCTTTTCCAAATCATTTGACATATGAGGAAACTGAGGCAAACAGGGTTAAGTGACTTGTCCAAGGTCACCCAGCTATTAAGTGTCTTCGGCCAGATTTGAACTCAGGAAGATGAGTCTTCCTGACTCTAACCCATTCACCACCTTGTTGCCCAAATTAATATTTATTAGGTAATAATTAGATACACAGGGGTTTGGTAATTATAACTTCCTTCATGGGAATAGCTACTTAGGTCTTTAGATACTTAGGTACTTATGTGGATAAATACTTTAGGTACTTATAAGTACTTAGGGACAAGTGTATCTTGGTACCTAGGTAGTCACTTAATTAGGTACTAGGTTATTTGGGGTGTTCAAGGAGTACTAGGATCTCTAGTGTACTAGGACAAGTGTATCTTGGTACCTAGGTAGTCACTTAATTAGGTACTAGGTTATTTGGGGTGTTCAAGGAGTACTAGGATCTCTCAGTTTACAGGACTGCTTATACTGCCCCTTTTTCCCCCCCTCATCTATCTTTGAAGTCTTTCTGACACTCAGCTCTCACCTGTGAGTCCAAGAAAGTGTTGTATAAACATCAACCACACCTTGGTAAACCATCTGAGCAGATGGGCTAAACTAGGTTGAGGGTAACCTATTGGGTTTTGAGTTGGGGGGGGGGTCTCTCCCAAGAATGTGAAGATTTCCCCTAGTGGATCGGGTGGATGAGAACAATTTGTTCCAACATACATGAAGATGGCAAAATCAGGCGCTTTGTAACATTTAGAGCTTGGTCAGACGTGGAAGACTCAAGATTATCCACTGGACTCTGATGACTCTGGAAGAGAGAGTGAGGCTGACAACTTTGTGCAACTCTTCACTTAAATTCATTCTTTGTCTTTGAGTCAAGACTTTACCTTGTGTTTGGTCCTCTTCCACGGTGAAGAACCAAACAGCTACAGCAATTAGTAGGTACTTAAGGTACAGTAATCAACTAATTAGGTACTTAGGGACAGAGGCATTTAAATATTCAGGCATCTGGTTACTGGTTAGATACTCAGGTATTAGGTAATGAGGCATTTTGTTGTTCAGTTGCTTTGCAGTCTTGTTTCTTTTTGTGACCCTATTTGGGATTTTTTTTAAAAAATAGAGATACTGTAGTGGTTTGCCATTTCCTTCTCCAGCTCATTTGACACATGAAAAACTGAGGCAGGCAAGATTAAGTGACTTGTCCAGAGTCACACAGCTGATAAGTATCTGAGGCTAGGTTTGAACTCAGGAAGATTAGTCTTTCTACCTTCATTCAGGCCTACCACTCTATCTGCTAACCCAGGGTCACAGCTATTTATTATGCCACCTAGCTGCCCTAATTAGGCATTTGGTACTTAGGTAATTATTTGTATAGTTACTTAGGTACATAAGTAATTAGTTAATTGGATACTTAGAGACATAGGCACTTAGGTAATTATATAGTTAGACACGTAGGTAATTAGTTAATTAGATACTTAGAGGCCTAGGTATTTAGAGACATAGGCACTTAGGTACTTAGAAGTTTTGAACCTGATTGAACTGGTTTCAACCTGTAATAGTCCTGATTTGAAGTGGTTTAAACTGTATTGTACCTGTTATGTTTAAACTTGTTTGAGCTGGACAGAACTAGTACTAGTAAAGTTAATGTTTACAGCTGATAGAAAAATGGAATCTTCTAAACCTTTACCATGATTCTGCCCTTGTTATCAATGATGAAACAGAAAGGGCGTTCACTGGACTGGGTACTTTCAGAGGCTTTGTGTTTTTGTTTCATGGATAGCTTTGGCCAAAGAATTTATGATCTGAGCTACTTAGCAACAAGCCTCTTTTTAATTAGGTAGGCTGGTCCTCAGGCAACAGTCTCTGGGACTGTATTTGAAACCTTCCAGCTTGGTTGAATTGTGTTTTCTTTCATTCTTTTTTGTTTTAAACTTTTTTTTAACTTTTTAAAGGTACCCAATTTAAAAATGTTTAGTGATATCTTTTGCTTTTGCCAACTTAAAATGTATTAAAGTGAAATCATACATTCTTTTTTTTAAGTAATAAAACATTTTTATTCATAGTTTTGGGTTCCAATTTTTATCCTTCCTTCCCTACCTCCTCTTTGAGGCGGTAAGCAATCAAATGCAGGCTATACATGTAAGATGATATAAAATATTACCATATTAGTGATTTTGTATATGAATAAAAAATGAAAAAGTGAAAAATAGCACGCTTCAGTCTGTGTTCCATCAATATCAGTTCTTTGGAGGTGGATAGTATATTTCATGGATAATACTTTGGGATTCTCTTTGATTATTAATTTTTTTGAGGATAGTTAAGTCTAAAAAAAATTTTTCAATTAGCAAAAATCCTCCCTTTCTCCCTCTAACCCACCTCGTCCCCCAATTGAGAATGAAAGGAAAAATAAACTCCTCTTACAAACATGTATAGTCAAGCAAAGCAAATTTTCTCATTGTTTATGTTGAAAAAAACACGTCTCATTCTGCGCTGAATCCTTCACTTTTCTATAAGGAAGTAGATAACATGTTTCATCATGAGTCGTCTGGTATGATAGTGGATCACTATGCTGATCAGAGTTTGCCTGATTCTGCTTATTTTGCTCTGCATCTGTCTATAAAGTCTTCTTAGGTTTCCAAGAAACCTCCCCTTCATCTTTTCTTACAGTACAATGGTATTCCATCACATTTCTATACTTCAACTTATTCAGCCATTATCCAGTTAATGGGCACCCTTCAATTTATAATGGGGGGGGGCAGGGCAGTGGGGGTTAAGTGACTTGCCCAGGGTCACACAGCTAGTAAGTGTCAAGTGTCTGAGGTCAGATTTGAACTCAGGTACTCCTGACTCCAGGGCCTGTGCTTTATTCACTGTGCCACCTAGCTGCCCCCAGTTTATAATTTTTTGACACTAAAAAAAGAACTGCTTTAAATGTTTTTGTACACCCCCTAGTTGGTTTCATTTAGAATCAATTCCTCCCTTAATCTACTCTCCCTCTTATTCCCACCCTTCTATCATAACTTTCTATTGAGTATAGTGTATTTCTGTACCCAGTTCTCCCTGTGTGTGTATTCTTCCTTTCTTTGACTAATTATGAGTGAAGTTCAAGTGTCACCCACTTTTCCCATCCTTGTTTGTATAGACCTTGCATGCCCCATTTATGTGAGATAATTTTCCCTAACTTTACTCTCACTTTTTCCCACAATATATTCCTTATTCCCTCCAGTTTCTACCCTTTTTAAACTCAAGACATAATTGAACCACTCCCAGATGCATCTGTCTAATTAGAATCTATGACCTCTAACAATGATAGAGTTCAGAGGGGTAATGTATCATCTCATTAGAATGTAAACAGTTTATCCCTTGATTCTCTATACTCCTTGGTTTGCACTTAACAGTGTCTCAGCAACTCTGGTCTTTTCATCAGGAATGCCTAGAAGTCTTCTATATCAGGGCTTTTAAAACTTTTTCCTCCACCCCTTTTTGCTCGAGAAATTTTTACACAACCCCAGGTATATAGGTATATAAAATAGGTATACAAATCAAACATTTACTGCCATATTTTTTCACTACCCCCACATTGTTATGTGACCATATATGACGTAAAAAAAAAAGCCCGGAGAAACTCCTGAAAAATGTTTAATAAATTAAAATTTTAACAAGATAACAGATAATATGGTTTTTCTAAGTCAATATTCAGTTCAAAATCAATTTCTTTTTGAGTTTGACAGTTTTTGCTAATTTATGTAATTAAAGATCCATTTTTTCCTCTGTAGGATTATGCTCCATTTTGCCAGGTAAAATTTTTCTTGGTTGAAAGCCTGTATACTATAGCTTTCTGTGATTCTGAGTGTGGCTTTTATGGTACTTAAATTCTTTCTTTTTGGCTACTTAATTTTCTCTTTGACTTACAAACTCTGAATTTTGGTTATAATGTTCCTTAGAGAACATTATAAAATTTTGGAGTTTCTTTCAGGTGTCTGGTAGGTTCACTTTTATATACACATTGCTTTCTAGTCCAAGAAATCTGGGCAGTTTTATGACTTTTTAAGATATTTTAACCTTTTTAGTCATGACTTTCAGGCAATCTAATGATTCTTAGATTTTCTTTCATCAGTCTCTCTTTTTTTTTTTTTTTTTTTGATGAGTCAATTGGGTTAAGTTATTTGCCCAGGGTCACACAGCTAGTGTGTGTAATTTAAGATTCTAAATGTGGATTCTAATCTGTTCCCCCAGTTTTTGGGGGAAACTGACTAAAATCACTGATAAAACGAGTTTAGGTTTTTAAGGGTTTATTGAAAAATAGAAAGAAAAAGATTGAGAACAGAATTCCAACAGCCTGGCATTCCTATCTTTCCTCAAATTTCCTGTGAAGTCCTCTGCTGCTGCCGCTACCACCATCAAGTCAGGAACCCAAAAGCACGAGAGCTCTCCGTGCAGGCTCCCTTTCCTCCTTCCTGTCTCCTCCCAGAAAATAGGAGGCTCCTCAAGTTGATTGGCTGGTAGCCTTGATAGACAGCACCCATGAGTAAACGTCATTTCCTGACGCCAAGGAAAAGCCACAATGCCTCTGAGGCATTTTCCTCATGGCGGAGCTTTTCCACAGCAAGTCTCCAGTAGGTGGCATCATTCCAATCATTACAAGTGTCAAGTGTCTGAGGCCAGATTTGAACTCAGGTCCTCCTGAATCCAAGGGCCTAGCTGCCCCACATCAGTCTCTTTTCTAAGTAATTTATTTTTACTAAAAAATACCTTATTTTTCTTCTATTTTCTTTCCAGCCTTTTCGTTTTTAATATTTCTTCTTGTTTCATGGAGTAATTAGCATCTATTTGGTCTATTTAATTTTCATCTTGTTGCATTTGTTGTGCCAAGCTGTTAATTACTTTTCCCATTCCTTCTTGCCTGACTCTTACTTCTTTTTTTTCCTCCCATACTGGCTGTCTATTTTATTTTTTTAATCATAAAAGTATATTATTATTTTCTAGTTACATGTAAATATAGTTTTCAACATTTGTTTTTATAAGATTTCTAGTTCCAAATTTTTCTCCCTCCCTCCCCCCTCCCCAAGACAGAAAGCAATCTGATATCGGTTATATATGTACTATTTACGTTAAACATTTCTGCATTAGTCATATTGTGAAAGAAAAATGAGAGCACAAGGAGAAAACCTCAGAAAATAAGGGGGGAAAAACCAGCCCAAAAGTAGAAACAGTATGGTTCAATCTGCATTCATAATCCACTTTTTTCTGGATGTTGAGAACATTTTCTATCATGAGTTCTTTGAAATTGTTTTGACTGCACTGCTGAGAAGAGCCAAGTCCATCACAGTTGATCATCACACAATGTTGCTGTTACTGTGTTCCTGACTTATTTCTTGTAGCGCTTTCAATTCATTTTTTTTTTTTAAATTACACTCTTGTTTAATGACTTCTAGGAATGCTAGTTGAATTTGTGCCCAAGCTGGTTGGTTGTCTCTGAAGTTTTGCTTGTAGATATTTTGGAGTAATATTCTTATTTTAGCTTTATGTCTTGCGCATCTCTATCAATATAATTTTTTTTGGTTTTGTTTTTGCGGGGCAGTGAGGGTTAGGTGACTTGCCCAATATGGGGAGAGTTAATTGGGTGGCTCGCCATAATATTGGAGTTCAGAAAATAATGAGGGACCTCTAGGTCCAAAGCTTCCTCCCCTCTGATTCTTCTTGCGCAGCATGACTAATGCAGAAATATGTTCAATGTGACTGTACATATATAACCTATATTGGGCTGCTAGCTGTCTTGGGGAGGGAGGAGGGAGGGAGAAGAAATTGAAACTAGAAATCTTATAAAAACAAATGTTGAAAAATAATAAAATACTTTTATGGGGGAAAAATGGGGTGGAAAGACAGTGGAAGTTTCTACTGGATGATTTCCAGAGCTCTTTCCTGCCCTTAGTATTTTATAGTTCTATTTGATTGTAGTTCCCTGTGATTATTTTCGATTTTGATTTTTTTTCTCATTCCCATCAGAATGTCAAAATCATTTATTTTAAATAAATATCAATCTGATTCCTTTAAACAGAGGGTACTTTAAACTCATCCTGAGGGAAAGGGGATTGTGTCATCAGCATGTAGAATCAGAAATTAAAAGAAATTATGCCACGTTTTAGAAATTGATTTAACAAGCATTCCCTAGGTATGAAAATTCTCTCCCCCTGCCCTCCCCCCCCCCCCCATTCTAACATAGGTTTATAGAGTTGCCTGGAGCCGATGGGAACAAAACTAGTATGATCTTTTGGGGGGGGGCAGTGAGGGTTAAGTGACTTGCCCAGGGTCACACAGCTAGTAAGTGTCAAGTGTCTGAGGCTAGATTTGAACTTAGGTCCTCCTGAATCCAGGGCTGGTGCTTTATCCACTGTGCCACCTAGCTGCTCCCACAACTAGCATGATTTTGAGAAAAGACTTGAACCCCAGGTCTTCTTAACTCCAAAGCTAGTCCTGTAGGCCCTGGGTACACTGCCCTGCCTCTCATATCCTTTGTACTTTCTTAGAAGTTCTGTAGCTTTCCAAATTTCTCTACATTCCACTTCTTTGTTGTGTCTACCATTATCTTCATATTTCCATTTTTACTGGTATCATTTTAGTTTTCCTTATCTGTGAAACATGGATAATAATCTACCTTGCTTATTTTCTCATAGTCTTGTGGGGATGTAATGTAACATGGAATTTAAAGTTCAAAGAAAATTGGCAGCAGATGATGGAAACATTTACCAAGTATTTCTAGAAATTAATGCAAATTCTAGCAAATAGAACCAAAATTATAAGAACTCATTGGCAATGTAGAAATTTTTAGGGGTACAAAGGAAAAACAAACTTTTCTAAGAGCTTTGAAAAAGAGTTTTTTCCCCATTGTTCAGCTGGCATTTTGATAAAATCATGAATGTTATAAAATATCACAGAATGTGATAGCTTATAAATAAGATTTTTCTATTTTAAGTAATTTTAAAGTAGTTATTTTAGTATTCCTTGTTTTTCTGTGTTCCTTCATTTAACTACTCATTGAAAAAATGGTTTTAAAATAATGTATAGAATGAGTTTCTAAGTTATTTTTTTTAAACAAGCAGGACTTAGATATAAAGTTTAATTTTGTTAATGGTTTTTGTTTTTTACTTTATTATAGTGACAACTTTCAAAAGAATTTTAACTAATTCTAATTTTTTTCCCCCACAGAACATCTGTAAGAACAATCACTTGGAAATTAAAACTGTTGTGAAGGTTCTTCAGCAAGAACTAAGAAGGATTATCTCACATCATGGCCAAATCATAATGCAAAGACAAGAACAATGACTTATCTCTAAATATGATGAGGGTTGTGTGTGAACACTGACCCTGACTCAGTTGTAATGAGTATTCTAGACATGAGTTTGCATCGGCAAATGGGGTCAGATCGGGACCTTCAGTCTTCTGCCTCGTCCGTGAGTTTGCCTTCTGTCAAAAAGGCACCCAAAAAAAGGTCCTTTAGGTCATTTTTATTTAGAAAGAAAAAGGACACCAAACGTAAATCAAGGGATCTCAATGGCGGGGTAGATGGAATTGCGAGTATTGAAAGTATACATTCTGAAATGTGTACTGATAAGAACACAGTTTTCTCCACATATACCTCCTCTGACAATGGAATGACTATCAACAGCAAACAAAATGGAGACTTTATGGAGTGTCCTTTGTGCCTTTTGCGGCATTCTAAGGAAAGATTTCCTGATATAATGACCTGTCATCATAGATCTTGTGTGGATTGCTTACGGCAATATCTGAGAATTGAAATCTCTGAGAGTAGAGTTAATATCAGATGCCCAGAATGCACCGAACGATTTAATCCTCATGATATCCGCTTGATATTAAGTGATCATATCTTGATGGAAAAATATGAAGAATTTATGCTTAGACGGTGGCTTGTTGCAGACCCTGACTGTAGATGGTGCCCAGCTCCAGACTGTGGGTAAGAATACATATTAAGATTTTTCTGTTTGTTTTTTCCTACATACCGCATTAAACTTTTCTGTGGGTGAAATTTAAATTGCTGAAAAATGTGAGATGAAAATATTTACCAAAGAATTTCACTTTTAAAGATTTTATTATATTTGAAATGACTCAGGGTGTTATGTTCAAAGATATTAAATATGTGATAGATTTATAGTGAACTCTATCATAAAAGCTAATTTATCTGACACTTAATTGGAAATTTTTGTTAACTAATTTACTAACCACAACACCCCATTTTCAGACCCCATTCGATAACAGTTTACGTGCCATAGAGTTCCATGCTTGAGTTCTCTTTTTGGGGGGAGAGGAGGGAGTGGGGGAATGAGGGTTAAGTGACTTGCCCAAGGTCACATAGTTTATGTCAAGTGTCCCAAGCCGGATTTGAACTCAGGTCCTCCTTAATCCAGGGCCAGTGCTTTATCCACTGTGCCACCTAGCTGCCCTCTTGAGTTCTCTTTAATGTGTTTTTTGTTTGTTTTGTGTTTATGTTAACTAGCAAGAGAGTGACACAAATTTTTTTGGTTTTGCTTTTTTTAAAAAAATAAATAAGTCTCACAATACTTTTTTACTGTCAGATACTTAGCATTTATCATGTGCAATATTATTTTTTAAAATCAACACTTTTATTTAAAGTTTTAAGTTTAAATTCTTCCCCTACCCTGAGGTGGTAAACAATCAGATATAGATTATACAATAACAATATGTAAAACACTTCCATATTAGTCATTTTGTATAAGACTCAAATAAAAATGAAAGTGAAAAACAACATGCTTCAGTCTGTTCAGGCAATATCAGTTCTTTCTCTGGATGCAGATAGTATGCTTCATCATTAACTTTTTGGAATTGTCATGGATCCTTGTATTGCTGAGAATAGCTAACTCATTGAAAATTCTTCATCAAACAATATTTTTTCCATAAAATTATTTTATTATTGTCCAGCTACATGTAGAGATAGTTTTCAACATTTGTTTTTATAAGATTTCTAGTTTCAATTTTTTCATCCTCCCTCCCCCCTCCCCAAGACAGCTAGCAATCTGATATAGGTTATATATGGACATTCACATTAAACATATTTCTTCATTAGTCATGCTGTGCAAAAAGGAAAAACAAAAAAAAATAGAAATAGTATGGTTCAATCTGCATCTAGATTTCACAGTTCTTTTATTTCTGGATTTGGAGAGCATTTCCCATCATGAGTCCTTTGGAACAATCTTGGACCATTGTATTGCTGAGAAGAGGCAAGTCTATTACAGTTGATCAACACATAATGTTGTTGATACTGTGTACAATGTTCTCCTGGTTCTGCTCATCTCACTCAGCATCAGTTCATGTAAGTCCTTCCAGGTTTCTCTGAAATCCACCTGCTTGTTTCTTTCTTTCTTTCTTTTTTTTGGTGAGGCACTTGGGGTTAAGTGACTTGCCCAGGGTCACACAGCTAGTGTTAAGTGTCTGAGGCTGGATTTGAACTCAGGTCCTCCTGACTCCAGGGCCTGTGCTTTATCCACTGTGCCACCTAGCTGCTCCTTGCTTATTGTTTCTTACAGCACAATAGTATTCCATTGCATTTATATACCACAACTTGTTCAGCCATTCCCCAATTGATGGGCATCCCCTCAATTTCCAGTTCCTTGCCACCACAAAAAGCAGCTATAAATATTTTTGTACATGTGGGTCCTTTTCCCTCATCAAACAATATTGCTGTTACTATGCACAACATTCTCTTGATTATGTTCACTATATATTGGTTCATGGATTTTTTGAAATCATACGGCTTATTTCTTATAGCACAATAATATTCCATTACAGTGATATACCACAGGTTGTTTAGCTACTCTCCAATTGATGGGCATCCTTTGATTTCCAATTCTTAGCCACCACAAAAAGATCTGCTATAAATATTTTTGTATAAATAGGTCCTTTTCTCTCTCTTTTTAATGTCTTTGGGGTATAAATCTAGCAGTGGTATTGCTGGCTCAAAGGGTCGTGTTCAATAGTCTAAGCACAGGGGGAAAGGGGATGAGTTGATATATGAAATTATTTTAGGATATGGATAGAAAATTCCTAGTAATCAGTCAGAATAAGCATTTATTACTTCCTGAAACTATATTAAGTGCTAGGGATATTATTTTTTTTTAAGTGAGGCAATTGGGGTTAAGTGACTTGCCCAGGGTCACACAGCTAGGATGTGTTAAGTGTCTGAGGCTGGATTTAAACTCAGGTCCTCCTGACTCCAGGGGTGGTACTCTATCCATTGCGCCACTTAGCTGCTCCTTGCTAGGGATATTTTTTAATATTCTAAAACCCTCAAGAAACTCATTCTAATGATAGACAAAAGATGTAAATAACTATGCACATTTTAGAATTAACTTATCTCATGGAGTCATCCTGTGAGAACAACCTCTTGTGTTTTAATAGAGAGATTATGTCACTTAAATTGACAGTACAGTATTATAGTGAGTTTTGGTTTTGGTGATTTCATATTCTTGTGAGGTGATGAGGAGAGGTAAGATTACAAAGATTTATGAGTTATTATTTTTTGCTAGGTAGTGTCAGCTACAGAGTTGGTTAATAATGAAAATAGTAATAACTATGTTTCATTTACGCGTGCTAAGTCAAATGGTTCGCGGCTATTACATTGAAAAATGCCAACCCAGAAAAACTTAAAGCATACACATATATGGAACAGGAAGTAATTGTGCCCTTTGTTATATTTCTCTTTATATTCTCCAACAATCCCACTCTTGAAGGGAGGAAATTTAAGAATACATTCACCTAGGGGCAGCTAGGTGATCCAGTGGATAGAGAACCGGCCCTGGAGTCAAGAGGACCTGAGTTCAAATCCAGCCTCAGACACTTAACACTTACTAGCTGTGTGACCCTGGGCAAGCCACTTAACCCCAATTGCCTTACCCCCCCCCCCAAAAAAAAAAGAATACATTCATCTAGTGGTAGCTCATGTGGCCTACTTTTTAGAAGAGAGGTAGAGGAAAAATTGTGAAAAGAAATGAAACGGATGAAAGATAATCATGAAAAAAGAGTCAACAGCTTGCTTAAAGGAGGCACAGAAAATATTGAAGCAAGTAATAGCTTTGAAAAACAGTATAGGTAATGGTAAAAGAGGCACAAAAATCCACTGAAGAAAAGAACTTAAAAAGTAGAATTGATCAAATGGGAAAAGGGTGTAGAAAAGCTCATGGAAGAAAATAATTTTTTAATAATTAGAATTGGGCAAGTGGAAGCTAATGACTCATGAGACATCAATGAAATAATCAAAGAAAATCAAAAAGAATGAAAAAAATGTGACATCTCATTGTAAAAAGAACTGACCTAGCAAATAGATCCAATCAAGATGATTTAAGAATTATAGGACTAGGAGGCAACTGGATGGCGCAGTGTGGATAAAGCACCGGCCCTGGATTCAGGAGGACCTGAGTTCAAATCCAGCCTCAGATAATCAATAGATAGATAGACAGACAAATAATTAAATGAAAGAATTATAAGACTACCTGAAAACCACAAAAGAACCTATTTATCATATTTCAGGAAATTTTAAAGGAAAATCACCTTGATATCCCGGAACCAGAGGGTATAAAATGAAAAGAATCCACCAATGATCTCCTGAAAAGAGATCCCAAAATGAAAACTCCTGGCAATATTGTAGCCAAATTGCAGTGCTCCAAAATCAAGGAGAAAATATTCTGAACACCTAGAAAGAAACAGTGCAAATATCATAGAGCCACAGTCAGGATAATAATACAAGATTTAGTAGCTTCCACTAAAAGAGCAGAGGGCTTGGAATATGGTATTCCAGAGGGCAAGGGAGCTAGGATTACAACTAAGAATCACATCCAGCTAAACTGAAAATAATCCTTCAGGGGAAAATGCTTATTTAAGAAATAGAGGACTTTCAAGCATTCCTGATGAAAAGACCAGAGCTGAATAGATTTTGACATTCAAATAGAAGACTCAAAGAAAAGCATAAAAAGATAAACAGGAAAGACATCATAAGGGATTCAGTAAGATTAAACTTGTTTACATTCCTACATGGGAAGATGATACTTGTAACTCCTAAGGACTTGATCTTTATTAGGGCAGTTAAAAGCTGTATACACAGAAGACAGCAGTGTGAATTGACTATGAAGGGATGATATCTAAAAAATAAAATTAAGGGGTGAGAGAGGGATACACTGGGAGAAGGGGGAAATGGAGAGGTAGAATGGGGTAGATTCACATAAAAGAGGTAAAAAAGAACTTTTACAGGGAGGGGGAAATGAGGGGTAGGGTTAGCAGACAGTGCTTGAACTTTACTCTCATCAGAATTGGCTCAAAGAGGGAATAAAACACCCTCAGTTGGATATAGAATAGGAAGGGAAGGGAAAGGCGATAAGAGAATATAACTGTTTCTGTCTGTGTGTGTTGGGGGTGGGGGTTGTGGTTGATAGAATGGAAGGCCGATTGGAGGAGGCAGTGGTCAAAAGCAAAACATTTGAGGAATAGGTTGAAAGGAAAAAGAGAAGGCTAAATGGAAAAAAAAAATAGGATGGAGGGAAATATACAGTAATCATAACTAAAAATATTTTTATAGCAAGTATCTCTGATAGAGGCCTCATTTCTCATTTATATAGAAAATAGAGTTGAATTTATAAGAATACAAGTCATTCCCCAATTAATTGATAAATGGTCAAAAGAGGCAGTTTTCAGACAAAGTAATCAAAGCCATTGATAGTCACATAAAGAATGCTCTAAAATCTCTATTAGTGAAATGCAAATTAAAACAACTCAGGTACCATCTCACACCTATCAGATTGGCTAATATGACAGAAAAGGAAAATGATAAATGTTGGTGAGGACTTGGGAAAACTGGGATACTAATGAACTGTAGGTGGAGTTGTGAACTGATCCAACCATTCTGGAGAGCAATTCAGAACTATGCCCAAATCGCTGTACATGTTGCATACCCATTGACCCAGAAATACCACTACTAGGTGTCTGTATCCCAAAGAGATTTTTTTTTTTAAGTGAGGCAATTGGGGTTAAGTGACTTGCCCAGGGTCATACAGCTAGTAAGTGTCAATCTTCTGAGGCTGGATTTGAACTCTGGTACTCCTGACTCCAGGGCCGGTGCTCTATCCACTGCGCCACCTAGCTGCCCCTCCAAAGAGATTTTTTTTTAAAAGGACTTACATGTACAGAAATATTTATAGCATTTCTTTTTGTGGTGGCAAAGAATTGGAAATTGAAGCGATACCCATCACTTGGGGAATGGCTGAGTTGTGGTATATGGTTATTGTACTATAGGAAAAGACAAGCAGGATGCTTTCAGAAAACTCAGAAACACAGAAACTGATGCAGAATGAAGTGAACAGAACCAGGAGAACATTGTACACAGTAACAGCAATATTCTACAATGACCAGCTGTGAATGACAGCTATTCTCAGCACTACAATGATCAAAGACAGTTCTGAAGGACTGAAAAATGCTATGCACCTGCAGAGAAAGAGAATGCAGATTCAAGCATGCTTTTAAAAAAAAACTTTCTTTTTCTTGGATCTTTTTGGTTTTGTTTTGGTTTTTTTTGTTATCTTCTGTTACAACATGACTTTATATGGAAATAGTTTTTCATGACTGCACATGTATAACCTATGTATTGGACTAGATGATTTCTGAGATCCCTTCCCAGATATGAACCTATGGTCATTCTAGGGAATGAATCATTGATTCCACAGCATATTGGTGACACATACTAGAAGTTGTTGCCCTAATTTATTTGGAGGGTATTCTGCTTAACCTGGAGTGTATAGGACGTTCAGGGAGGACTAGCAGCTCTCATGAAGGCTGCCAAACACTTTTCAGGGCTACTTATCCACCTTTGGTGTCCAGTTTTTCACCCAACTCTTATCTCTGACTCCAAGAAGCTGTGTAGCATGCACAGTGGCCACAACCCTTGTAAAACCATTTCAGCAGACAAGCAAAACCAGGTCGAGGGTAACTAACAGGTCTCAAACTTGTCAGTTAAGTTTAGGGGGATATCTACCCTAAACATATGAAGACTCCTTCCCCCACCCTCTCGATGCTCCCCACCCCCACCATGCCAGGGGAAATGGACAGATAAAAACAATTTGTTCCAGTGACTGCGAAAGCAGCTGAAACAGGCCCTGTGAAGCTCTCCCAGTTTGGTCAGACATTAGAGATGCCATAGTAATCCACTTCATCCTGACTTTCCTCCAGCCCCTGGACTTTGATGACTCTGGAAGAAAGAGTGAGGCTGAGGACTGTGCAACTCTGCCTCACTTAAATCCAAGTCACACAAGAGTCAAGACGTCACTCCTTGATGTCATTGGTCCTCTTCAAAACAAAAGGGGAATAACATTCTCTTTTACCCACCTTCTTAAGTTAATGAGGCTGCCTTAACTTCTGTCCTACTCCAAAAGTTTTGAACCTGATTCTTTGTCTACTAACACTCTTTTTTGTGGGTTTGTTGTTAAGTAAATTAATAGTAATCATAATTCATTTACATAATGATTTGAAGTTTGCAAAGTGCATTTCTCACAACCCTATATAGTAGATAGTGAAAAGATTATTACAATTTGTTTAGATGAGGAAATGAAGGCTGGTGTCATCTAGGACTCGAAATCCAAGTCTTCTGACTAAATGTGTTTCCATAACACTACTGATAGACTTAGGAAGATGGGAGATTTAGAGATAAAAGGATTCTTAGAGACCATGTAGTCCAAAACCCACTTCTACCCCTTCCCCCTTTTCACTTTCAGTTGACACATCTTGCTTTAAAAAATGTATTAATCTTTTTCTGTATAAGAGGAAACCTATATTTAATGGTAATAAGAATGTTACTGCAGGCTTAGATCCTATAGAAAAGCTATAATTTTAAAAATCCTAAAAACTTGTTATAGTGTTATATATCAAATATAGAAAGGATAGCTTCAAGTTTTCAACACAAAGATAGTGGTTTTTTACACTGACCTTTTTAAAAAAATACACATCGTAGTACCTCTTTCTTAACTGCTTTTTCTAGTTAGTATTTTTTTTTCCTCCTACAAAGAAAAAATACCAATTTTCTTTGTTTTCCTACCATTTTAACTTTTTGGAGAATCTTCTCCTTCCCCACTCTTTTTTTTTCCCTGATAAAAGTATTTTATTTTTTTCCAGTTACATGTAAAGATAGTTCTCAACATTTGTTTATATGAGCTTTCTCATTTCAGATTTTTCTCCCTCCCTTCCCCCTCCCCTAGACAGCAGGTAATCTGATATAGGTTTTATATATATATGTGTGTGTGTGTGAAATAACATTAAACATATTTCTGCATTAGTCATGTTATAGGAGAAGAATCAGAGCAATGAGGAAAAACCTCAAAATAGAAAAACAACAGCACCAAAACCAAAAGAAATAGTATTATTCAATCAGCATCTATACTCCACAGTTCTTTTTTTTTTTCTGGATTTGGAGATCCCCTTCCATCATGAGTCCCCTAGAACTCTCCTGTACCATTGCATTGGTGAGAACAATCTAGTCCATCACAGTAGATCAACACTCAATGTTGATGATACTGTGTACAATGTTCTTCCGGTTCTGCTCATCTCATCATCAGTTCATGCAAGTCCTTCCAGGTTTCTCTGAACTCCTCCTGCTCATTGTTTCTTACAGCACAATAGAATTCCATTACATTCATATACCACAACTTGTTCAGCCATTCCCCAGTTGATGGGCAACCCTTCAGTTTCCAATTCCTTGCCACCACAAAAAGAGCAGCTATAAATATTTTTGTACATGTGGGTCCCTTTCCCCTTTCCACGATCTCTTTGGGGAAAAGACCCAAAAGTGGTATTGCTGGGTCAAAGGGTATGTACAGCTTTATAGCCCTTTGGGCATAATTCCAGATTGCTCTTCCCCACTCCTAATACTTTATTCTAGATGTTTTTAAAATCAGATTAGGCCTTTATTTCTCTATCTATTGCATTAAATTAGATGTAAGTGCAATTTTAGGGAACCCTCTCTCCTGGTCTTTCATATTTATGAGACAATTTGTTATTGGCAGAATAGGGGAACCCTCTTTTCCCCCTTCAGGAAAGAATGAATAATTCAATTGTTGGAAACCTGCTAGAGGAGAGAAAATAGACAATCAGTTGAAGAATGAGATGTAGCAGGGGTTTTGTTTTTGTTTTTTTAATTGGGGGGTGGGGAACAGGACAGTGTTAAAACCAAACCTATCAAAGACACAAAGGACAATAATTCTGTTAACTAGTATTTTTATTAAATATTTCCATAGTGAGTTGTGTCCATTTATGGATTAGATGATTTTTAATTTCTTTACATATAACAAGACAAACTATTTTTTAAAATCCTAATACCCTAAACATTAATGTTATATACCAAGTATAGAAGGAACGATTTCAAATTTTCCACGAATAGTGCTTTTCCCCTTAATTTTCTTTAAATTAATTTATTATAATAATATAATTTAAATTTCTTTCGGATGTTTTTATTTTAATTTGCCCATTTATTTCCATTTATAACTTAAGTTGTATTTCCCCCAAAATAAATGAACCTGACCCCAACATCTGATCTTTTTTTTTAAGTGAGGCAATTGGGGTTAAGTGACTTGCCCAGGGTCACACAGCTAGTAAGTGTTAAGTGTCTGAGGCCGGATTTGAACTCAGGTCCTCCTGACTCCAGGGCCGGTGCTCTATCCACTGTGCCACCTAGCTGCCCCCCAACATCTGATTTTTTAAAGGCGCATTTAGAAATCCTAACATTGTCCAAGAAACAATTAAGGAAAGATTGCATATAAGATTGACAAAATATAAAAGCATAGTCATCACACAATCCTTTCCAAAATAAAGTTATGGTCTTCTGCATGGTCAGTTCATAATAGACTTGCACATTCACTAGAACTACATTTACATTTAAATAGATCATTTAAAGGGTCTACTTTTATGTCATTTTCTTGAAAATAAGTCATGGAATGGAAATCATTTTAACAGGTAAGGTAAAGGCTTAGAATGCACTGGTTTGTTGTTGTTTCAGGTTTTTTTCACTTGTTAAATACAACTTCTTAGGAAATGTTCACGTTTGCTAATGTGATAATTATAGATCAATTCTTACTACTATCCTGTTCATCTTTAGAACAGATGGGGGGTAAGGGATGGGACAAGCTTACTCTGGCCTCATAATGAATGGGGGTAGGAAGTGGAGTTGGTGGGGAAGATGGGGGATGGGCAGCATGTAATAGTAGAAAGAAGACTGGATTTAGAGTCAGAGGGTACGGATTTAGATTTCAGCTCTTCAATTTACCTGCCTTGTGACCTTGAACACAAGTCACTTAATCTTTCTAAAACTTAGTTTCCTCCTTGTACAGCAGAGAATGGGCTAAACTGATCCCTAAGGTTCTTTTCCAAATCTAAATCTGTGATCCTGGGATTTTATGGTATGATGTGGGTAGCATCCATTCAATTACCTCTCTTAATGTATAATCATTTAACTTAAACGTCTGTGGGCAGTTTGCTGGAAACGGAAATTGTTGCAGAGATAAAATTATAATTAGATAATTTTTTTAGTATTTTGAGTTTCTCTCATGTTAATGTACATATTTAATCCCCATCTTCTCATTTTGATTCTTCAAGATATGCTGTGATAGCATTTGGCTGTGCCAGCTGTCCAAAATTAACTTGTGGACGTGAAGGCTGTGGAACAGAGTTCTGCTACCATTGTAAACAAATTTGGCACCCAAACCAGACCTGTGATGCTGCTCGACAGGAGAGAGCCCAGAGCCTGCGTCTGAGAACAATACGTTCTTCTTCCATTAGTTATAGCCAAGAGTCTGGAGCAGCAGGTATTTATGCCTAGTTATTATCTTTAAAATGTTTGGAAGATACATAATTTATTTCAGCAAACAGCAATATAGTCTAACAGCTTTGAATTCTCTGTTCCCCTTCCAATGTTCAGATAGTTGTGATATGGGGTAGGGTTTCTGTCCTGGAAGTATTTGAGAAAATTTTATGTGAGGAAATATTTTCATTATTTAAAAGTTATGATTTTAAAAATTAAAATGATGGGTTTTTTTTAAGAAACAAAACAAAGTGCTTTGACAGTTTATATACTCAGTAATTAAGAATGGTCATAAAGTTGTAGTTATAGTATGTATTGGTCCTTTGGCCAGACTTAACATAAACAGAATTTAATTGAGAGGTAGATAGATTCCGGCCATGACACCATTAGTTATGGATTCTTTTTTAACAGAAGAATGTTAATTATTATAGTTTTTGGTGTGTTTTTGGTTTTTTGGGTTTTTTTAGTGAGGCAGTTGGGGTTAAGTGACTTGCCCAGGGTCATACAGCTAGTAAGTGTTAAGTGTCTGAGACCGGATTTGAACTCAGATCCTCCTGACTCCAGGCCAGTGCTCTATCCACTGCACCACCTAGCTGCCCCCAATTATTGTAGCTTTTTTAAAAGGCTTACATTGTACAGGTGCGACATTTGCAATTGTCTCATCTCCACTTGAGGATATTTAAGCATACTTTAGTTTGAGATGCTAAAAATCCAAACTCATGTTTTCAAGTCATAAGTTTGAAATTATTTGAGGGCTCATATGTAAATAACATTTATCCTCCATGCCCAGTAGGAAAAACATTTTCATAAGCCACAGAATCCCAAATTCAGAGAGTCTGGCCTATTTTAATGTTTATCCTGCAGGTCTCTGTAAGATGCTCATGTTACTTTTAAACTCCTAGCACTTTCATTGGGATTTCAATAAGGTTGATCTGTGAGGGAAAATATTTTAACTTGTGCTTTTGGGCAATGAAAATCTTCAAAAGTATTTTGGTGTTGTCTTGAACTGAAATGTAAAATGTAACATTTGTCAATTTGTATATACCCAGATGGGATAAAACCTCAAAGTATTAGTAAAAATTGAGAGACCTGAAATAGTTATTGAAGGAAGACAAACTGAAAAGTAGCTAGGCAGTTGCTTTTAGGGACCCACTTGAGAAATTATTTGCCCCCTCTCAGAATAGGATAGGATCCATCAGAAATAGTCATAGAATTTGCTATTTAGAATGGCCATCAAGGGGCAGCTAGGTGGCACAGTGGATAATTAGTGGGTTTACATGTACCTGAACTACATGTGTGTATATGGGTATGTGTATGCATGCACAATTAAATGATAGGATTTTTATTTAACAGACACCACAATTTATACGCCAAAACAATTCATAGAAGTCTTCTCAGATTTTTCTGAAAGCAATTCAGTAAACATTTGTAAAGTTCCTAATCTGTGCCAGGCGCTGGGTATACAATTAAGGGGCGGGGGTGGGGGGGAACAACCATGGTCTCTTCCAAGTACCTTACAATTTAATGGAAGCACACAAAAGGAAGCTGAAAGGGTCAGAGGGGCTACCAGTGGGTACCCTGCCAGAGGGTACTCTGTTCCCTGAAATTAAAGACAGAGCAGCTGATGGAAAATGGAGTACCTAGAAGGTTGGTAAATCTATAAAGGAAGGCTTTGATAAAAGGAGTTTAGTGCTCTGCCTTCTAGTCCCCCATCTAGTGCCCCACTCTGAGGTGAGAGGCAACTGAGGATTAGTTGAGAATGTGTAGAGTATCAAAACCTGAGCCATCCTTTGTAATGATTCCTTCACATTCTTATAATTTGTTCAGCCATTCCCCAGTTGATGGCCATCTCCTCAATTTCTAAGTCTTTGTCACTACAAAAAAGAGCTGCTATAAATATTCTTGTACATCTGGGTCCCTTTTCTCTTTGATGTCTCTGGAATACAGACCTAGTAGTAGAGTTTCTGGGTCAAAGGGTATTCACAGTTAAATATTTTTTTAGGGTATAGTTCCAGAATGGTTGGACACAGGTTCACAGATGCTACATTAGTGTATCTGTTTTCCCATACCTCCCCTAGCATTTGTCATTTTCCTTTTTTGTCATCTTGGTTACTTTGATGGGTGTGAGGTACTACTTCAGAGGTATTTTAATTTGCATTTCTCCGTTAATGATTTAGGGCATTTTTTCATATATTAGTTGATAGCTTGGATTTTTTTTCTCTGAAAACTACTTATTAATATCCTTTTGTCCTTTACCAATTAAGGAATGACTTTAAAAAAAAATTTGACTGTTCTGTATATGTCTTTGGAAATGAAGCCTTTATTAGAGAAACTCACTAAAAAGATTTTTTCATTAACTTATTCTTTTTTTAAATGATAATAAATATTTTTTATTAAAGTTTTGAGTTCCACATTCTATCCCTCTTTCTCCTCCCCCTCCCTGAAGCTGTAAGCAATCAGATAGAGGTTATACATGTACAATTATGTAAAGCGTTACCATATTAGTCATTTTGTATAAGAAAACATGAATAAAAGAAAAAAATGAAAGTTAAAAACAGCATGCTTCAGTCTGTGTTCAATCAATATCAGTTCTTTTTTTTGGAGGTGGATAGTATGCTTCATCATTAGTCCTTTGGGATTGTCTTGCAGCATTGTGTTGCAAGTTAAGTTAAGTCATTCACAGTTCTTCATCAAACAATATTGCTATAACTGTGTACAACTTTCTCTTGGTTCTGCTCACTTTACTATACATCAGTTCATACAAGTCCTTCCAGGCCTTTCTGAAATCATCCTGCTTGTCATTTCTCATAGCACAATAATATTTCATCACCATCATATTCCACAGTTTGTTTAGCCATTCCCCAATTGGTGGGTATCCCTTTGATTTCTAAATCTTAGCCACAGCTCTTTTAGTTGTCTTTTTCTCTTTTGGGGGATATCTTTGGGATATAAACCTAGCAGTGGTATTGCTGGATCATAGGGTATACACAGTTTTATAACTCTTTGGGCATAGCAGTTAACTTAATCGTGGGGGGGGGTGGCAATTGGGGTTAAGTGACTTGCCCAGGGTCCCACAGCTAGTAAGTGTCAAGTGTCTGAGGTCAGATTTGAACTCAGGTCCTCCTGACTCCAGGGCTGGGGCTCTATCCACTGCACCACCTAGCTGCCCCCAATTAACTTATTCTTAAAACAACTCTGATACCTATTGTGCCCTGAAAGATGACCCTAAATTCTCTAAAGTTTGCTGAGCAAAGAATCAACTTTGGAAAGACTGGTACAATGATACTCCAAAGTTTGTCATCAGATTGGCTATGGGATAATGACTTTTTCTACACTAACAAATTTTAAAGATGATTTACTAAGTACCCACATCAATCAGCAAAGTTAATTATGGAAGTAAGTTCTTAACCTCTGTAACCATCCCTAGGACTTATCTTCATTTTCTCATTCCTATTATTTTTGCTCTTGTGTTATTTCTCATCTTTTATCATGCTCATGTTTTGAGAATTGCTTATAGTTCGAAATAGCTTTGTCTTTTGGAAGGGAGGGGAAAAGTACTTTATAAATTACAAAATAGTATTGGATAGTGCATCAGTGGAAAGGTGTATGAGTATCTTCATTTCATATAATAATCAAGATTCTATTAGAAATTTTATCCGGAATGAGTTATTATTGATATAATTTGGTATATTTTACGTATCAATAAGTTTCTATTTTTTTTCTTAATAGCTGATGATATAAAACCATGTCCACGATGTGCTGCATACATAATAAAAATGAATGATGGAAGTTGCAATCACATGACATGTGCTGTCTGTGGTTGTGAGTTTTGTTGGCTGTGTATGAAAGAAATCTCAGATTTACATTATTTAAGGTAAGTTTATTGTAATAATTTTATATATCATGTGGTTTTTAAAACAATGGCATTAATTTTTTCTCACTGGTGTTTTAAAATTTGAACTTTGGAATATGCTTAAAGTGATTAATTTTGCTCTAATTCAGTAAATAATAGAATAAGCTAAATTCTTTGAGTAGGGTTAATAACCAGCAAGACTTCTAAGTAGTGTTTTTTGTGGTGAGAAGTAGCATTGCAGAGTGCTAGCCTTGGAGACACATGAGTTCATATCTGTCTTATGACACTAACTAGTGTGTGATCATAATCACTTACTTAACCTCCCTGAACCTCTGGCAAGTTTTTAAAATTGAAAGCTCTAAATAAGGATGTTTTATTGTATCATAATGGAAGCCTTATGCTCTCATTGTATTGGGTCTTAAAAGTTCTTAAAAAACATTTTTTTGTATAGAAATCATAACTGTCCACAAAGAGTTTATAATATGTGTATATATCTAATATGTGATTATAAAAGGAATATTTTACTGCTTGAGCAATAATTAAAGGGTTTGGGGATGTTTTCAGTACTAAGGACCAATTCCAATTCTCCTTGTGCTATACAAACTACTTTTTTTGTTTTAGAAACTCTTTTCATTGTCTAAAAACAAATAATAAAACCTATGGGAAAAATTCCATAACCTGTCTGATAGTCACTGCTATAATTCTGTCTGATAATTATTCTTGGGTATTTAAATTAGTGTTGTTTTATTTTTTAATTCTTTTCATTAGCCCATCAGGATGTACTTTTTGGGGAAAGAAGCCTTGGAGCCGTAAGAAGAAAATACTGTGGCAGCTGGGAACACTTGTTGGTGCTCCTGTAGGAATTGCTTTAATAGCTGGTATCGCTATTCCTGCAATGATTATTGGAATCCCTGTGTATGTTGGACGTAAGGTAAAATGTGCAATTCCTTATTTGATGTGTGGCTGTTGTTTTTACTTTGTCTTTGAAATAGATCATCTATAAATTGATATTATAGAGGGTTTTTTCCTTACTTAAGGATAAACTGTTACTTAGCCATAAGATTATCAGTTTCAAAAGTTTTAGTTAGCCTCATTTTATTCATAAGGAGAAAAATGAAAACTCTAGTAATCTTTCATGCTAAGACACATTTCAAAATTTGAAAAATATTGAATAAAGGCAGGATGCACAGTTTTTATCACAATTCTACCCTTTTAAAAGAGCCATTTAGAAGAATAACAATTCTGAGTACGTTTATTTATTGAGGTTAATACCTGAGACATCACCTCATTAGACGAATCAGAACAAAAAATTGACCTTTCACTTCCAGAATCCACTGTCCAATGCTTTAAATTCAATTAAATAGATATTTATTAATCAACTTAGCTGGCTCACTGGACTTGGTGTCAGGAAGACCTAGATTTGAATCCTACCTCATTGACTTGCTAGATGTGTGACCATTTAACCTTTCTGGCCCTTGGTTTTCTCATCTGTTAAAAAATGAGGGAGAGGGGCAGCTAGGTGGTGCAGTGGATAGAGCACCAGCCCTGGATTCAGGAGTACCTGAGTTCAAATCCAGCCTCAGACCCTTGACACTTAAGCTGTGTGAGGGAGTTGGACTCAGTGACTTCTAATGTCCCTTCCAGCTCAAAAAATCGATAATTCTGTGTGTGCAAGGTTCTAAACTGGGTTCTGGGGGTACAAAAAGAAAAAACAATCCAGCTTTCAGGAGCTTATATTCTACTAGGGAGCATAGCAATTATTCAAATATGATACAAATGCTTTATTCTTTTAGTCAATGTAGAAATTTATTTTGATTTGGGGACCCTACCTTTAGTCTGAGATTAGAAAGCCTTAGGCCCTCAGGGTCTCTTCTGTGTGGGAGGTGCTGGTGCCCCTCTCCCTCTGCTTCAGCTGAGATAAAAAGTCCCGTGGGCTGTACAAGATGCCAGGTCAGACAGCTGGGGGGGAAAAGCCCCCAGCTCCCTCCGACCTGAGCGGAGGTATCTAAGAGATCCTGGGCTTGTCCAGGCTGGGCTCTGGTGTAGCCTGTGCTGAGGCAGGTGAGGCTAGGAGCAAGGAGGAAAGGCCGGCAGACAAGAAGGAACAGGAACAGAGAAGAGAGGCCGAAGGGCAGACTGATGGAGCAGACAAACAGAAGGTCGGTGAGAGAGAAACACACAATGCAGTCAGGTTGTACATTTTATTTCCCTGTATTCTTAATTTTAAATAGTATCTCATAAATAAACTCTGCTTTGATTATTTAGTTAACAGGCTTCTTAATATTTTGCTTATCAATTTGGGAGTGGAGCAGTGTGGTGGAACTTTATAAACGGCCCATGTTAAATTAATAGCAGTAAGATAGCCAAATAGTCAAAAGTCCCCAGATTAGTCATCCACAGTTTTGTCCCCCCAAAATCAGGCTCAGTCAATTCAAAATATTTTACATTTGAAGGGCGACCCAGATGGGACTTACGGCCCAATTATAATTTCTCTAAACCTATAATTTTTCATATAATCATAATTTTTCATAAGTCCAATTATATAATTTTTTCCAGACTAGATTAGATTATTAATAATTAATTTTTTACAATATTTCATGGTGAGCCAGGTAGGAGTTTCTAACCTACTAACCTGGTAAATCTTTAAAAATTAAAAAAAAAATTAAAGGGCTACTAGGAAATTTTTTTAAAAAGAAAGGAAAAAAATTTTTTTCCACCCACTACTTCCCTCAATTTTTTTGGAAAGCCCCTTAAGCCTTATCAGTTTTGGGTTTTTTTTTTACTAGCAGAGAAAAGCCTTAGCATTTATACTGAACCATGATTGAATATTTGTTTTACATGTTGCCTTTTTTCATTGGGGGTATTCTGGGACAACATATTGTCTCACTTTAAAAGAATGACTAGCTCAGTATTTTCTTATAGCCTTACAGGACTTCTCCTCATCCATACTATAAAAAATTTCTGGAATGATGGGATGAGTGAGTCTATTTTCCCCACTGATCCCATGGTTAATATTATTGGGGACATTTTGACCAATTTTGAGCCATATTTTAGTAAAGTAATGATAGCTCTAGCAATTGTAATTTTTTTTCTCTCCATTACTAATATTATAGCATGGTATTTTCTTATACAACACTGGAGAGAAAGAATTGTACCCATAGTGAGCCATGTATTAAGAGGGATTCCAGAGCTCCCTCTACTAAAAATGACCTGAAGTTAGAAAAAGATGTTGACCAGTCTTTAAAAGAAGGTCAGCAAAAGCTTCCTATGCAGGATGCTGCAAAACCTAAAAGCAGAAGCATCCTAGCACCTGCACTTTCAGGTAAAACATTTAAAAATCAGTATAAGAACCCTAAAGTGTGTCAGTATTGTGAGAAGCAAGGATACTTGTTGAGAGAGTGTAGAACCAGAAGGTATGAATTGAGACAGGTAATGACAGAAAGCCTTAAAGACTTTTTTAGGGGAAATAGAAATAATCAAAGAAACTTTTACCAGAGAAGGAACAACCAAGGCAATTACAGGTCTTATTATCAACGAAATCATAATAACTTTAGAAGACCCTATCAAGAAGGTATAGAAGGACAGAATCAGGGCAATTATAGGCTGCCTTATAAACAAAATCAAAATAAATTTCCACATCAGTCATTCAATAAACATTTATTTATTAAACACTACTATGTGCCAGGAATTGTGCTAAGCACTGAGAATACATAGAAGGGCAAATGACAGTCCCTTCTTTAAGGAACTTACTTTCTATCTAGTGGAAGAATCCACTTAAAAAGTAGTTGGGGGTGGGGTGGGGCATGAGTGTGTGGAGCAGATTAAGGAAGTTCTCCAGGCAGGTGGGAAATGATTTGGCTGCCTTGGGAACTTCCTTAAATGGAGGATCTGGGAGAAGCTCTCCAATGTCTACCTTCTCTAGCCAGAGGGAAAGAGATGGGATCCTTCTGGCATTATTTGGGGTGTTTTTTGGAGTGATCATGTCATGAGTTCTGGGATCCTTCTGGTAGGAGGGTACTGAGGAAGTGTGAAATGTGATTTTGTAGAAAGTTGAATTTCTAGAAAAAATGTTGAAATCAGGAGAACAGCCATGTGGGAAAATGATATTCCATATGGTCTTTTTATCATAAGCATATGATAGTGATCACTATTTTTTCTCAGGTAAATAAAATCTAAAACAGCTTAATTTTTTAAATGGCTATTGTGGCCTAGAGTGTTAGATGTAAGCCATTACAGAATTAATTACAGAATTGGTGGAGCATAGTTAGTTGGCAGTATGTCTGAAAAAGATTTAGGAATTAGTAGAATGAAAGCTCGATATGAGTCATCAGTGTGATATGGCAACCAAAAGAGCTAATGTAGTCTTGGGGCTGCAATAGCCTTTCGATCTGCATTAAGAACCATAGTTTGCAGGAGTAAGGAGGTACCACAGTACTCTACTTGTTAGACTATATCTGGAATAGTATTCAATTCATTCACAATAAGTTGGGGAGCAATCTAGTAGGATGGCAAAGGGCCTCCCTATCTAAAGACTAGTTAAAGAAATTGGGACTGTGTAGCCTTGACAAAAGGAGACTCATGGGGGACATAATACCTACCTTCCAGGATTTGGAGGGCTATCATGTAGAAGAAGAATTAGAATTATGTTTGTCCTAGGACCAGCTTAGTCAGTCTTAAGAGTTGGGTGTGACCTAAGAGGTCATTTAATCTGACCCATACCCAAACAGGAATCTCATTTACAATATGCCCAGCAAGTAATCAGTCACCCAGCCTTCACATACCATCCTCTAATGAGTAATCCTCTAATACTATCTCCTAAAGCAGACAGTTCCATTTTGACAGCTCTGGTTATTTATTATTAGGAAGCTTTTTTCTTATTTTAGGATTAAATCTGTCTCTATTTTTCTAGTTCTGCCCTTTGGATCCAAGCAGAATAAATCTAATTTCTTTTTCCCATAACAGCCCTTCAGATGCTTGAAAATAGTGATTGTCTCCCATAAGTCTTCTTTTCTCTAGGCAAAATGCCCCATTTGAATTTTTGTATGGCATGAGGGTTAACCCTTACTATTCTTGTTGCATTTCTCTGGACATACTCTAGCTTCTCATTGCTTTTCCTGAAGCACTGCACAAAGAATTAAGTGCAATATCCCTGTTACTGTTTTACCAAGACATAATATAGATATATTTTTAAAGTAATCCCTACATAATACTTGAATTATTCTTAGTTGTGGATTTTTATTGTATGTACAGGACTTTACATTTATCCCTATTAATTTTCATTTTATTAGATTCAACCTACCTATCTAGTCTATTGACCCTTTTTTAGATCCTTATTCCGTCATATAAACTATCATTACCATGGGGTGTTTTTTGTTTGTTTGTTTTGTTTTTGGGATACAGTGTTACTTGGACACAATGTGTGCATTATTTTATTTTTTAATTTTTTTAAAACCATCAGCTTAACAAATATCAACAAACAATATCATTACTGTTTTTAACCCTAAGTATAGTTCTATATATTTATCTTTGTTAAATTTAATCTTGTTATATTGGGCCCATTATTTTAGATTGTTGGGATTTTTTTTATTTTTGGGTCCTTCCCTGCTTCAGTTTATATCATGCATAAATTTGTATCATAATCATGTACATCATGACCATTATACCATCAGTTGTAATTAATGGAGTCCAAGCATTCCATTAATTATTAGTTCCTGAGTTATTGTTCAGCCATTTCAAAATCTACCTTACTTGTATGGCCATCTGGCTTACTTTTTTCTAACTTGTCCACAAGAATGTTTTTTAAAGATTTTTGTCAGATGCTTTGCCAAAATGTGCAGCTCTCAATCAAAACCAGAAATGATAAGTCTATCCTGATAATGTTCTTGATAAAACTAGACTGGTGCATAGTGTTGTTTTTTTTAATTAATTGCTATTACACCAGTTTTGGGTAAGCATATTTTAATTTATTAATATTCTATTATTATACACGAGTAAAGGATTGACTACATGGTAGAGAACAGGGAGAGAGAGCTTCAGCATGGCAGGGAGAGCAGGAGAAAAGCCTCAAAAGAGCCATGCTGTCTTCAACAGAGAGCATGTGGCCTCCAGGAGAGTTCAGAAGACTTACACAACCCAGCCAAGTTAAAGAGCACGTTCAGTGGCCTTTTCCAAGAGTTTTTGTTCTTTTTTTAATTTTTGATTTATTTTTAATGCTTTTTTGATAAAGGCAGGTAAATTATATGTTGAGCAAAGCTAATTGGTTAGCATCATTTAGTTCCATTGGTTGATATGACTTAAGGGTGGTCTACATTAAAATGGTCCCTACAGATGACATCAGGGAGAATAATGTAAAAGACCCTCCTGAAGTGCAAAAGCAAAGTCCAGTATCTAGGTGTGGTTTGATCCCATCACTGAGCTTGACAAAAGAATCCATCTCTTTTTCTTTTGTCCCCTTGCGTTTGTCCCAAACAAGATCTGAGCTTTCTGGAGTTGGGAGAGAAAGGACTGAGGAATTGATCTCTGGGTCTCCCCAAGAAATCCATTATTAATAATTATTTTCTTACAATAATGAACCTTGAATACCTTTCTAAGTCTTCACAAACCATCCCTTCGATGTAACCCAGTTTAGAATTCTACCCAGATTTTTAAAAAAATTAAAAAAAAGAAAGAATTCTACCCAGAATTTTATTTCATCTTAGTTCAACAAATAACCATTATGTGTCTTAATGTATAAAGCATGATGCTATATACAAACCCCTGTGGCACTTAAGGATCTTATAGTCTATTGGGGAATAGAGTGAGCAGAAGGTAAATACACACCAAAAAAACTATGATATAAAGAAAAATGAGGTATGTACAAAGAAGTGTAAGCAGAGTGCAGTGAGACATTTTAGGAGGGATTTGAAGGATCACTTTTACTTAAAGTTATCAAAGATAGTTTTTCTTGGAAGAGGTGGCATCAAAGAAAGAATAATTTCAGTAGTCTGAGATCAGTGATGCAAGGAAAGAGAAATTCTTTGATGGAGTATCTTAAGGAGTGAATAGTTCTCAATGTCACAAGTTGCAGAGAGGTCAAGGAGAATGAAGACAGAAAAAAGGGCTGTTTGACTTGAAGATGAGGTTACTTTGGAGATGGCTGTATCATAGTGATGGGGATGACAGCCATATTGAAAGGGGTTTAGAGTGAAAAAGTGGTAAAGGAAGTAGAGGTGAAGAGTATGGACTAATATTTCAAAGTTTGGCATCAAAGGGAGAAGAGGTTGACAGATCAACAACTTGAGGTGTGTCAGTCAAAGGAAATTTTTTAATGGACAGTAAATAATAATAATAAACACTTATAGTGCTTTAAGGTTCACACAGCACTTCTTATATATTATTGCATTTTATTCTAACAACAGCCCTCATGGGTAGGCACAGAATGTATCATTATCCCCATTTTTATGGATGAGAAAACTAAAGATCAGATCAAGTGACTTACCTAGTCACACAGCTATTAAAAGTATCGAGGCAGAATTTAACCTCAAGTCTTCTGATCTCCAGGCCCAGAGTTCTGTTCCTTATGCTTTATCTCCTCAAGAAGATTTAACTATATTTGTGGGCTAAATAGAAGTTCATTGGTTTATAGTTTGAAGAATTCATCCTTGTCCTTGGTTTGAAAATTGGAACATTTGTCCATGTCCTGGAGCACCTTTCCCATTCTCTACCATCTCTCCCCCACCCCAAAGATTATTTACAGTGGCTTACTAATCACATTCAAAATTCTTTTATTACCCTAGAATGTAAATCATTTAGGCCTAGTAATTTGAAGAGCAGCTTTTGACTTATTTGGGGTTCTAATCCTCGATAATTGTTTTCGTTATCCTTCCCAATCCAAGGGTTAGCCACCAGGTGAAAAATTTGACCACAGCATTGATGAAGGGAATGCCCATACTGACAAAATCAGAAATCTTTCAAAGTATTGAAGTATAGAATATTTTAGGTTTAGTGGTATTCTTTGACCTTTCAAGCTCCCAATCCACTCCCTCTGGTGGTGTTATTATGCAGATTATACACATCAAAATATGGTCTGTCTTCTTTCACCAAGACATTACTGCTACAGTTATTTATGAGGTATAGATAAATTTTTCTGAGCACATACCGTAATGTTGTTCCAGCTTTCTTTTTTACAATGCTTACTGGCTAGTAAACCTTAACTGACTCCCTGCTAAACCCACCTGCCAGCATGTACACAGACTATGCTTCCCATGTTAGTGCCAATGAGGGAGCATGGTGCTACCCTTGTTCATCTGCATATTTTGACAACTTGAAAGATATTGTCCAAAAGAGATTGTTGGGACAAGATTGAATGCTAGCTTAGAAGGTTGGAGTAGAAGTGAAGTTCTGTAGAGATTGAAAGGCTCTGAGTATGGTGAAAGGTGTTGCTGTCCATTTTCCTGCCAATTATCTCCAATTTAAAGTATAAGTATTATCAAGTAAGTTATGGAGCAAGAGAGGACTCATTCTCATCCAGTGATATTTATTGAGTACCCTCTATGTGTGATGCTATGCTAAATTTATTACAGTTATACAGATTTAGCCTTTCTTTTCTCTCTTCATATTCCATGTAACTGAGCTATAATGGGCCAGGATCCAGAGTCATTTGTCATTATTTTCCTTCACATAAAAGAGTAGAGGTGTAAGTGGCTATCCAGTAATCAAGGCATGGCTGCTAGTGTGTTTCTGAAAGTTAGTAAAGAAATGAAAGCTTTTTGGGCAAACATCCTATAAGTTTCTATGTACTACTTAAGGATCCTAAAATAGGATGAAACCCATACACTTGGAAGTTTTCAGTATTATATTTAAACATCTAGTTTATAATCATGTTAACAATAAACTTAGTTTTTCTAATTTACTGAGTATAAAAATTATGGCAGTCACATTGAAAGGAGTTGAAAATGAAAAAAAGGTGGTAAGTAGAGGCAAGGAGCACAGACTAGTATAACTAAATAACACATGTTAAATCACTTTTATAAATTACTTTTTATAAAATATGAATTAGGGATAAAGTAAACATTTGTGAATATGCCAAGCGGGCTTAGATTTACCTTGTATTAGAGACAGTTTTTTTTTTAATTATAAAAATGAAAAAATACTTTAAATTTTTAGCAAGTCTAGATCTGTTATCTAAATAGAAAATGTATCTCTTCTCCAACCATTTTTCCTTCTTTCTATTCAAGATTCATAATCGGTATGAAGGCAAAGATATTTCAAAACACAAACGGAATTTGGCCATAGCAGGTGGTGTAACATTGTCTGTAATAGTATCTCCGGTCGTAGCTGCAGTAACAGTAGGTAAGGAAATACTGAACATCTTCAGGTACCTCAAACTTCATTTTCCTTAAAGTTTTGAGGAAATTATAAAATAAGGAATTTTGAAGTTAATGTTAAAAATGAAAAGTTCAATTTGAAAATGATTAAAATATGCCTTTGCATAAAAATTAATAATTTATGCGTTAAGGAATGTTACCTTTTCATATTTAGTGTAGCAACTGGAACCTAATTCCAGTACAGATTGTCAAAACTATAGTGGCATAAATTATTTTTGTATACACATCCAAGTTTGAACTTTGGCATTTTTATTTTGTACTCATCATCTCTTAAAAATGCTTTCCAATTCTCATTTTTTTCAGTGTTTTACTTTTTGGTTCATAATGATATTTAATTTAAGTTCTCTTTCTGTTGTTTAAGGCATTGGTGTTCCTATTATGTTGGCTTATGTTTATGGAGTCGTTCCAATATCTCTCTGTCGAAGTGGAGGTTGTGGAGTGTCAGCAGGCAATGGAAAGGGAGTCAGGATCGAATTTGATGATGAAAATGATATAAATATTGGTGGAACGAATATAGCAGTAGGTAAGCCTTTTAACCCAAGGAAGCATATTTACCTGACAGTAAATACATGAAAGTGATCGAGTACGATCTTGAGTCATAAGATGTGGGTTTGAATCCTGGCTTTGCCATTTACTCTTCCATTTGACTTTAGATAAGACACTTAGCTTTTTAGCATTGGCTTTCTCATCTGTGAAATCTGGAGAATTGAGCAAAATCAGCTCAGAGATCTCTTTCAGCTCTAAATCTGAGATTCTGTGATCATAAATGATAGAATCCTACTTCTCTTTGTATTTATTTGGACCACTATGAATGCAGGCCCTTTTGTGAGTAAAAGTAATTATCAAGTGAACTCTCTTAGGAAAGGGGCATGCAGTGTAGTCCAGGCTTACATCAGCTTTCTGTAGGCTTCCATATTCAGTTCAGCAAGCATTTATGAAGCACCCACATGTGCCAAGTGCAAGGACAAAAAGACAAAACACAACAGTTTCTTCCCTCAAGTTAGCTTATCTTTGACTAGCTATCACATATCACGCTGTCATATTGAACTTTCAGTTCATTAAAACTCAGCTCTTTTGATAACTAGCTGTGCCTTCCCCCATATTGTACTTCTAAAGTTGATTTTTTTTTAACCTCATGGGTAAGACTTTACATTCATCCCATTAAATTTCATCTTATTAGATTCAGTCCAGTGTTCCAACCTGTCAAGATATTTCTGAATCCTGACCATCATTGTCCAGTGTGGGAGTTGTTTCTCCCAGATTTGTATTAACTGCAATTTTTATAAGCATACTCTCTGTTATTTATTCAAGGCATTAATAAAAATATTAAGTAATGTAAAAGATAGGTCTATCCATTCAGCCACCCCTTCAAACCCACCTAATTATATTATCATCAGTTCCACATATCTCCATCTTTTTCAAAGAGCAGTGTGAGAAACAATTATCAAGTGTATTCTCCTTATATTTCAGTTTAGTGACAGTGTCAAAAAAGGAAGTAAGGTTAGTGCGGTATGACTTAATGAAACAAACCATGTTGACTTTTGTAATTAGCGCTTCCTTTTCTTAGGCATTCTCTAACTCTCTTTTGAATAATATGTTCTCAAATTTTGCCAAGAATTGAAGTCATTCTCATTGCTGCATAGCTTGAATAGTCTCTTCTTCTTATGAATTTTTTTTAAAGGACAACCCTTCTCTAGTCCTTTGGTACTTCTATTCTCCACAGTCATTGACTCAGCAATCATGCCTACTACTTCTTTTGGGTACAAGAAGGTAGCTAATATAGGAGAGATGACCTGAATTCCTCAGGCACAGCTATTTGTTCTTCATACTTCATCAGAAAAACAATCAATAAGATTCCAACAACTCTTTCTTCTCTTCATTGTCAGTTATTAGCCATCTGTATATCATTGATTTCTCTTCAGTCCTCATTATCCCTGACATTTCTGCAGCATTTAACACTAAACCTCTTTGATTATCTCTCATCCTTTGGTTTTTGTGACACTTCCTCTTTTTTTCTACTTTTCTGATCTTTTCTTCAATCTCCTGGAGTGCTTTCACTTCCTTCTATTCTGTGGGAATATTCTACTAAAGCCCTATCCTTTGCTCTTTTTTGGTTTTGGGTTTTTTTGCAGGGCAATGGGGGTTAAGTGACTTGCCCAGGGTCACACAGCTAGTAAGTGTCAAGTGTCTGAGGCCGGATTTGAACTCAGGTACTCCTGAATCCAAGGCCGGTGCTTTATCCACTGTGCCACCTAGCCGCCCCTATCCTTTGCTCTTAATCTTTCATCTATCTCTTCTTCCATCACAATCAGTGATGCTCCTTTGGTAGAATGTTCCCCTGCAATTGAGGTCTAATCTCACACTGAAATCTAGTACTTTTTTATATGAATTCATTTCCTAAATTAGAGTGATAATCTATACTTGGATCTTCTGCTATTACCTTCAACTTGGTATGTTCAGAACTAAACTAAACTTGTGCCCCATAAAACCTGGCATTTCTAATTTTTGTGTTGCTGTTAATAGTATCACCATTCTCCCAGTCACCAATGCTTAAAATGTCTGTCATCTTTCAATCTTCCTTCTTTATCCACATCCAGTAATTTCTTAAATTCTGTCAGTTGTGTCTCTGTAGTCTAGCATGAGCGGTCATGCCCATGGGCTATTCACCTGCATCACCTCAAAATAGCAATAAATTAGCCAAATAAAGTAAAAGAACAATAATAAAATATGTGTAAGAAATTTTCACACAGACAAGCCAGTGGAAATAAAATAGATATCCTTTAATAATGAATTAGTACTGTAGGGTAAAATAAATAGAGGAGAAATCTCTTTCAGAAAGAAAGTACAATACTACAAGTATAACTATAGACACCTCCCCTCCAGAAGAAAGAATGGAACAGTGATAAGAACCTTCTAGGGAAGTTTAATAACTAAATGAGAGAATTCAAGGGGTAAAAGGATAGAAATTAGATCTTTTAAAGAAAACTTTATCATTTCTCCTTTACCTAAACAAACTAACGAATTTCTACCTTATCTAGTGTGTGTGTGTGTGTGTGTGTATACACACACACACACACACATGCTTCATGTAGATATAAATCCTTTAAAAATAAATTGAAAGAATTACAGCTTTTTAGATCAAAACCAGTCAAGTTCTTTTGAGAGACTTAGTCAAATCCCATCTTGTGGCATTTTCTTGATTATATGTTAAGTCAGTATTCATTAGTTGTGCTGTTCATATAAGCATTTTATCTGCCTCCATCTATCTATCTTACCTTGGAATTTAATTTTTACCTTGAAATTTTCAGCCGTAATAATCAAACTCATTTTAGTTTTTTGAAAATGTTTTTATTTAGATGCGACTTCAGTAGCAGAAGCACGCCACAACCCTAGCATAGGGGAAGGCAGTGTTGGTGGACTGACTGGTAGTTTGAGTGCTAGTGGAAGCCACATGGATCGAATAGGAGCCATTCGAGACAACTTGAGTGAAACAGCCAGCACTATGGCTCTAGCCGGAGCTAGTATAACAGGGAGTCTATCAGGAAGTGCAATGGTCAACTGTTTTAACCGGTAAGAAATGTTTATAACCACATGTAAATTAATTGAGCTGGTTTGGGAATCATTAGCACTTAAGGCATTATCAGTGAAAATTATTTCATTAAATTGTACTGTCCTTCACCAGAGGTTATAATTTGCTGATAACATAATTCCAATACATTGTTTGTCAAAGTTTTTTTTTTTTAAATACTACTAATTGAAAAAAATCAAGATTGTAATCTCTTTCATAGATCAGAGAAAAGTAATACTTTTTTGTCTTCTAAATCTTAGAAGCTAGAAATAAAGCATACTGCTACACTGCCAGTTTCTCAGAACAGAAGCATTTATATCATAGAATATAAAATTTTCATTACTAAACTCATAAAATACCTGTTAGTATTGAATACCTGACACTGAACTGGACTTTTATGTTGTCCTCATTCTCAGTAATTGAGTAAATATCATATAGTAATTGAAATAACAAAGTATGAGATTTTCTAGCTGACTATCTTACCTTTTCTTCTCTTTGATTCTACATGGCTAATTCAGTATTCATTATTTGTGGCTTGCCATGATTATATATAAATGTATCTTTTAAATAGATGTATGATGAGAATTAAAAGGTAACATAGAGAAGTCAGAGTTCCTATGTTACATAATTCTCATCAGAATTCTTGATCTTAAATACAAATGAGCAAACGTCACTTCCTGACGCCAAGGAAAGCCACATGGCTTGCCCTCAGATGCCTTCTCCTCATGGCGGAGCTTTCCTACAGTAATTCTCCAACAGGTGGCATCATTCCGGTCATTACACTTGCTATAATACATAGCAACTGGATCTTTACATCTCATTTGTAAAACATGTATAATTCATTTGGTCACTTTTAGCATAGGATATTTTAGCTCACTGTTTTCTGCAAAATGTTATTATTCAGAATTGATTTTAAGTGGAGTTACTTTGAAGTAGATTACATGGTTCTCAAGTCTGAAAATGAGAATAGAGTAAGTTAAAATTCTTTCAGGATTTATTTCATGTTGCTGTAAGTGAATATCTTGCTCAGAATTTAGCTCATCACCATCAAGTCTGAACTGATAGTACATTATCCTTATGTTTCAGTTGACTTAAGTAAACAAATAAGAAGCATTTCCTTTTAAACCAGAACTTTAGAAATTAATTTGTAGTTGTTTCTATAGTAACCATTCTCATTTATGTGGCTGAATATTTTTTTTCCACAAGAGAGTTACTAATTCATAACACATTATAATAGTTCTGGTGTTGCATATAACTTCAAATTTTTATCTGTATTTTTTTCCCCCACCTCCCCAAGGTTGGAAGTACAAGCGGATGTACAGAAAGAACGGTACAGTCTAAGCGGAGAATCTGGCACAGTCAGTTTGGGAACAGTTAGTGATAATGCCAGTACCAAAGCAATGGCAGGATCCATCCTAAATTCCTACATACCATTGGACAAGTAAGAAAAAAATTTAGTTAAAATTAAGAAAAACTAATTTACTAGATTAATTTTTAAAAGAGAACAAAGTCAGATGATCAATTTGGATAGTAATTGTAATCAGCAAATTTCTCACTTTGAAATGAAAATATGAAATTATGTAATAAAATTGCCAAAGCAAAAAAAATTATAAATAGATTATAATTATAGGGAACAAAGATTTTTTAAGACAATAGTGGTTGTGGAATAGAAGTGGATATTCTCCGGTCCTGGTAATGTTATTAGGAGAGAAGTAAGGTTTGGACAGCTAGGTGCTGCAGTGGATATAAGTGCTGGACCTGGAATCAAATAGATTCATCTTGCTGAGTTCAAATCTGGCCTCAGACACTTACTAGCTGTGTAACTCTGGACAAGTCATTTGATCTTGTTTGCCTTAGTTTCCTCATCTGTGAAATGAGTTGGAGAAGGAAATGGCAAAGTACTCCAGTATCTTTGCCAAGAAAACTCCAAATGGGGTTACAGAGAATCAGACAAAACTGAAAAATGATTGAACTGGACATTGGAAAAAGCCTTATTTAAAGCCAGTAGCCCAGTGTTTATTATTTAATAAAAGAAAATAATAAAGCTAAGAGAGGACTTAGAATGGGTTGGCAACCCCTCAAATAATAACTGAATTTAAAATGAAGTGTTTCTGCACTAATTTGGTTTAGTAGCTTTTATAATACCTTTGAAAAAAAAATTAACCAAAACAAAATAGACCTTTGGTACCAGCCAAATAAAAGTAATAAAGGTAAAAAAACTCATTTTGGTTTAGCTGTTTTCGAATGGAATTTAAGAATTTCTTATACCACTTTGAAGTGATTTTTTTTAACATAATCAGCTTTTACAGCTAATTTATTAAAATTAATTTCTCTTAGTCTTAAATCATATGTTGATATGCACCATGCATTTTATGTTTCAGAGAAGGCAATAGTATGGAGGTACAAGTCGATATTGAATCAAAGCCAGCCAAATTCCGACACAATAGTGGCAGTAGTAGCGTGGAGGATGGTAGTAGTGCTCTTGGCCGTGGTCATGCTGGTGGTTCATCTGTTGGCGTGCCAGAAGGTAAATCCAGTGCCACCAAGTGGTCCAAAGAAGCAACAAGCAAAAAACCTAAAGGTAAATTGAGGAAAAAGAGTAGCATGAAGATAAATGAGACCAGAGAGGACATGGATGCGCAGCTATTAGAGCAACAGAGCACGAACTCGAGTGAATTTGACTCGCCATCTCTCAGTGACAGCATTCCGTCTGTAGCTGACTCCCACTCGAGTCATTTTTCTGAATTCAGTTGCTCGGACTTGGAAAGCATGAAAACGTCTTGTAGTCATGGCTCCAATGATTATCATACACGTTTTGCTACTGTTAGCATTCTTCCTGAGGTAGAAAATGACCGCCTGGAAAATTCTCCCCATCCAAATGGCATTCCTGTGCTGACTACTCCTGTGGAAGTTCCACCATTGAGTTATATTGCTGAAGAGCGTGGGAGCAGCGTGACAACAGCCAGTGTCGATCTCTGTTTTGGTGGGGGACTAAAGGAAACAAATAACAATGATTCACAACAGGTTATGGAATTAAATACTACAGTTCAGACTGAAATTTAGGCCTGTAAGTGCTGCAAGATATTTACCACTGAACAGCCCTGTCTGGAGCTGGTTGAACTACCTGTGACTACTGTAAGTTTCAAGTTACCAGCAAAGCCAGGTTTCATAATAATGATGCAATTAGATTTTATATGTAACAAAGTAAAATGCTTCATGTGGATCTTAGTTACCAAACTCTGTGAAGTGAAATGAAGCTTTAAAAGTGCATTACAACAGGACAATAAACCATAAGGTCAAAGCTAATGTTTTGTGTTTGCCACAAAACTTTGCTTTAAAGTACATACTTGTGTATTCAGATAGAAATTTGGCTTAATTTATAATGGATATATAAAATACTAATGTAGTTCTACAACATTCTTGTGAAAACTTGAGACTTCCTGATAAATGGGTAGTGGCAATTTATCGAAAACCACTAAGGGATACTGTTTAAAAGAAACATGAGTCTCCCAGGATCCTTGCAGGTTATTCTACAATAGCTGATGTCCTTTATAACATTTCTACTCATAACTGGGCACAATTTTTTTTTTCCCTTCTGGGATAAATCATATGCAATGTGGATATACAGAGCTTAATGCAGCCCATTTACTACTGTTTGGATACTTGTACACTTTGAGCAATGTTATGGCAATTTTTGCACAACTTTGAAATAGAGAAACATGGTACGTGGTATATCTTGTATAATGTTTATATCACCTTACTAGAAAGGTATAATGGTAATTAAGTAGACAGACAACAACAAATAATGATAAGATATATACAAAATGTAAAGTAAGACTCCATTGGTTTATAAGCATTTTAAAGAAACAGTTTCTTTTTTTCATTAAGGGGAAGAATGTGCCCCACTGATTCTTGGTGCCTTTGGAATAGACTGGGTTTTAAGTGCCTGGTTGTTTGAGGATTTTACTGTGTTTTCCAGAACATCCTCTGTGGCCACCTTGGATTATAAAGAAAACTACAGAACCCAAAATGACCGTGGTAGGTAGGGAAACACATAATTCCAGTTGCTGATGATGATGAAAAAGTATTAGCCTACCAAAGACTCATTCAGGCTTTATTGGACAACTTTTACATAATAGCAGTTTGCAAAACTCATGCCCATCTCTAGTCACTGCATCAAAGCACAGTGCTGTGCTTGCAAAGGTATAAAAGGCAGATTCCTGGTATAGCCAGCTTTATTTCCTTTTAACTTTTGCTTACAAAAAAAATGTTGACATTGGTCAAAATGCATGCACTGTTAACTTTCCTGCCTAATTCACTAAAATGCAAAGCAAACGATTCTGAAAGAAGAGTAGTAAAAATGTTCTCTCTTCTATGTTTCTTGTAAGTATTGCCATTATGGTGCTACCAGGAGTTTTGGTTTGGTTACAAAGCAAAATGCCATGGGCTGCAGTCCTCTTCCATGATTCTTCCTCACCAGTTCCATTAATATGCTTATAACACTAGTGCCAGTTATGTTATTTGATAATGCTTGTTATATTTGTATATTTGTTTGAAATCCAATTTTGCTCAATAATATGCGTGTAAACTGCATACCTGAAATAAATGTAAGTACTAATATTTTATTGTCTTTTGATTTGTGCATAAGCTTCTTTTGTAAGAACAGGAATATTCATTTACTATGTAGGAGTTTTCATAAAGATTGCCAGCTATCGAGATATTTCTATTTCTGAGCCCAAAATTATTAATCTGCTCTCAGCAAGACAGCTAGCTAAAGGGATATACAATGAGAGATGTGAGAACTTGGTGATTTGAACTCATTTAAAAAAATAACTTTTACTAAACATATCCCCCAAAAGCCTACTTAAAAACAAATGCTAACTACAACTGTGATCATGGGCAGGTTCTGAATCTTGGTTTCCATGTCTGTGAAAAAGGGTTATGAACAAAAGTATCAAGTTATAATCACTTATTTCCCATGCCTTTCCTCCTTACCCCCAAACTCTGTTCATACAAATAGCTATTTTATTCACTGGAATACTTTATAGTTTTTTAAATCTATTGTTAAAGTATGACTAGAGATGAATAATAACTATTCTCATCTATCTAAGAGAAATATATCCTTAGTTTATTTCAAGGAATTTAAATGTGGGCACATTGTGAAGTGATCCACTCAAGTTCGTGTTGATAATAATTGAATGCTGTCAACTTCTGATTCCCTCTATAGAATGCATAGATGGCATCCATGTTATTGTTGAGGTATAGTTATCCATATTATCAGAATCACTTGTGACTAATTGGAGTTGATTGTTTTATTGGCATTTTGGGGGGGGGGGGGGAAGTCAATCTTTAGATTGAGAAACCAAAATATCCTAGTAGGTCTATACCAAAGTTGATTTGTAGGCCTTAAGACACTACCTAAATGAATCTTTGTTGTTAATAGTATTATTTGATTATGGATTTGTAGAAACATCAGTGGCCATCTAATTCGACCTTTGCCTGAAGAAAACCCCCCTCTATAACATTCCTGACAAAGGGATCCTCCAGCCTTTAGTCAAAGATTGCTAATGAAGTAGAACCAAGCTATTCCCAGAGCACCCCATTCACATTATCCTGGGATAGTATGAACTGTTGGGGTTTTTGCTTACATCAAGCCTAAATTTATTTAATATATTTTCTGATGTCCACCTACACCCTTCAAAGTATTCTATTCTTTGGGATAAATATCTCCAGTTCCTTCCACAAAATCTTTGTCAGGATCTCAAAGCCCTTCATTCCCCTTTTTTGGACTTGTTCCCACTTATCAATTTCCTGCCTGAAATGTACTACTGAGAACACAATACTTACTTTAAATGGGATCTGATCAGAGCAGAGTACACTGGAACTGTCACCTCCTTAATTCTGGATACAATGCCTCCTTTAGTGTGGCCTGAAACTGCATTCACTTTCTTTACATCCATATCACACTGCTGACTTATTCTGGGCTCCCCAGATCTCTTTCAGATGAGTTGCTGTCTGGCACACCCCTCTCACATTGTACCTGCAAAGTTGACTTTTTTTCAACTCAAATGTAAACCTTTACATTTACCCCTATTAAAATTTCTCTTCTTTGATTCCAGTGTGCTAACCTGTCAAGATCTTTTTAACACCTGGTTGTCATCAAGTGTGTTAGCTGTTCCTCCTGGCTTTATATCTTCTACAAATTTGATAAGCTTATACTATTTACTTTTATTCAAATACAGATAAATTATTTTTGTTTTATTTAAGTAGAATTGCTAAACATCACAGGCCCAAGTACAGATTTGGGGCACTCCAACTGGAGATCTTCTAGGTTGACATCAAACTACAAATAGTTATTTTGGGGTCCAGTCATTCCACTAGTTTCAGATGCACAATGTGCTATCATCTTGCTTACATATTTTTTCAGAAGAATATCATGAAAGATCCTATCAAATGCATTGCTAAAATATAGTTAAACTAAACAGCATTTCTTTAATCTACTAGTTTAATCCATCAATAAAGGTAGTAAAGTTAGTTTGGAAATGACCTGTTTTTTATGATTTTTTTTTCTCGCCTACTGAAACATTTATCTTTCTCTAATCCTGCAATACTTCTCCCATTCACCGCCATGGCTCATCAGCTAAAATGTGAGATCAGATCTCTTGGGATAGAAGGGACGGGGGAACAATTTTCCCAACTTCCTTCTTTCCTTTCCTTTTTTTTTTTCTTTCCCAGGTGTTGGGCAGGATTTTAAGCTCCTACCTCCGGGGCTATGTCCACTGGGCCATCTAGCTGCCCCTAATATTTTTTTTCAATAATAATCATTTTTATTTAAAGTTTTGAATTCCAGATTTTATCTGGCCTTCCCTCTCCTATCCCCTCCCAGAGGCGTAAAGTAATCGGATATAGATTATACATGTCTAGCATTCTTTCTGACCTAATAATAAAAAACAACTATCAACCCTTTGTCTCAAAGTCACTCAAAAATGAACTTGGGAGCTACAACCCAAAATTAATAACCACTTGGCCTTCTTGGATCCCTTCCAACTTCTGTGTGTCTATAAAGTAAATGTGCTTTGCCAATGGTAGTTGCTAAGTAAATGTTATTGCTTGAAAATTAACTATTCTAGATACTGTTTATCTCTGGGTTTTGTTTGTTTTTTGCTATTATACAAGGTTTCTGCTGTCATTAGATGCCACCTGATTTCTTATAGTCTCAGGCTTCACTGTGTATTGTGAGTTCAGTTGTGCCGCCTGCCAGGACTCGGAGATAGATTTGTATAGTGAATATCTTGGAAAGACGTTCTCAGCCGGCCAGTTTTATTGTTAGATTCCCAGACTTTTCTGTCAGACATCTGACTCCAATTCTATCTTAAATTGTCAAAGTTTTCACTTTTTGTTGTATGTCATTACTATAATACCTTCATAATGTTGAACCTTAGTTATTTTCCTGTCCACCAAATAATTTAATTGCTGCTTTTTTTTTTTACCCTCTAAATATACTTGCTCCATCTCATCTCATTCTAACCCAACCTGTGCCACATCTTTCTGAAGCACATTTTTTTTTTTGGTGAGGCATTTGGGGTTAAGTGACTTGCCCAGGGCCACACAGCTAGTAAAGTGTCTGAGGCTGGATTTGAACTCAGGTCCTCCTGAATCCAAGGCCAGTGCTCTATCAACTGTGCTACCTAGCTGCCCCTGAAGCACATTTTTATAAGACTTCTTAGTATTGGTGTATATATGCCTGTGACTTAAAATGCTTGTCTTCCTTTTAGTTGCCTTTTAACTTTTTTTCTAGCATATTATATACATTGTTTATGTTGTTTTCTCAGTTTGTAGTTTTCCTTAAAATTAATATCATAAACAGGCCCTTAGATTGAGTTTATAAAAGTATTCTGTATGTAACAACTCTTATGATATAGCATATCACTTAAAGGTTTACAAAACAATTTTCACATAATCTTTTGAGGTTGGTAGTGCAAACCCCATTTTACTGATCAGAAAACTGAGGCTCTTAAATGTAAGTGACTTGCCTAGGTGAGGACACAGTGCTAGTAAGTCTCTTAAGGCAGAATTCGAGCCCAGGACTCCTTACTAATAGAGCCTGTGCTCCTTCCATTATACCATGATGGCTTTCTAGAAAGAAACATGGGTATGTGGGGACAGCAGCATCACTGTCTCTGAGAACCTGTCAAATCTATTGATAATCATTTTCTACATCTTTCCTGGAATTTATCCTACCTATTCAGCATTTATTCTTAGATCTGGTTATTACTTAACATCTTCCTGTGTTTTTGTTTCATTTAATTTGTCTCAATATTTGAGCCTACCTCTCCACCTTGAAACGTGAAGGTCAACAGTTAATAAACCTCCAGCAAGCTAAAGTTGAATGGTTTTGAGTTTCTGTGATCCCTATGCTTATCTCCTAGGTAGGCCCAGCATTGAATAAAACTTTTTTTTTTAATACATGTAAACTGGTCAATATCAGCTTTTATTTTTACCATGAAGAGTTAGGCTCATAGAATTTTGTAAAATTGTCACAAAGCTGCCTACTCTCACATCAATACAAACTTAAATGGGATGAGTTGTTCTCTTGTAGGCAAGTAAAACACCCCATGTGCTAAATTAGTTATACTGCTCCTTTTCTTAACAGCCATTGATGCTGTCTCTTTGTCTAAGAGATTGAGGTAGAACCAAAGACTTGCCACTTCAAAATAACCAGTGACTAAAACCCAAGCCACTAACTAGCATATTTGTTTTGCCTTCCTTGAGGACAAAAACTATGCCTTTGAAAAGTTTTCTATTCCCCACAATCCTGAGGACTACAATGGAAGCCTTTAAAATTGATTGACTTGAAAAGCAAAGGGATGTAGGACAAATGCTGGGGTTAGGCGGAGGAGGTCACATTTGTGATGTGTTGATAATGGGTCTCTGAATATACTGTCAGGTCACTTCAAAGTATCGTGCCTTAAAACGAGTTCTTTAAAATGTACAGCAGGAAAATAATAAAGGTTCTTTAACAAAGTTTTGTATTACTCTTATTGGGAGAAAACACCCCACTATAACTTGTGAATGTATAATATACCATGCCTTCCAGAGATGGTATAGGTATTTCCCTTAAACAAAAATATTTTATTCTTTCAACTAGATAATCTCATTTTGGATCCTGTATTTTGGTGACTTAATATACAAGATTATTTTGCAATTAGTGAACATGTTATATTCATTATCAGTTGATTAAGGTCATAGGATCTTATATTTGGTCATAGAAAAGACCTTGGAGTCATTCAGCTCAGTCACCTCATTTTCCAGTTGAGGAAACAGAACAACAGAAGTTCAAATTACTCTCCCCAGGTCATACATATACCAGGGTTCCAAACCCAAGTCCTCCAACTCCAGTTTCACTGTTTTCCCCATACTAGGCTACTCTACATACACAACTGTTAAGATGTTTTAAATAGGATTGGAATGTGTATAGAAACTTTTTGGTGTTGATTTCACCAAATGAATGCAAATCAACACATTGACCTTAGTGGAAATTTGTATTTCCTTCCCTCTAAAGGCTCCTAAGGGTGATGAGAGGCAACATAGGTTAGTGGATAAAGGAATCAAACTTGAAATTAAAAAAAAAAACCTGAGCTAAAGTCCAAGATATATATATATATATATATATATAAATTTTTTATTTTTTTTCCTTTTAAGTATTCTTAATCTCTAACTAAGTGGCCTAGACCACTCTCTTAAGACCTTTATGGTACTGTAGTTTTGCTAGTAGGTATAGGGAGTTTCCACACCAGGATTTCCCCACATTGGTCAAATCACAGGTCTCAACCAAAAAACCAAAAAATATCTTTGGTGTTAACCATTTTATCATAATGGGCTATTTCTCAGGTGATCCCCAGGCCTCAGTTTCTTCATCTGTAAAATGAGCAGGTTGGACTAAATAAGGTCTCTTTAAGTCCTACAGTGGCCAGATTTGTAACTTAGCAAATAAAGAATTGGGGCTGATATCTTGGTTTGACATTGCAAGTCAGTGTGGTTTCCATCCTGGAGAACATGTCCTTTGCTCCTTAGTGAATTTAATACAGAACTACTTCAGATGTTTTTGGTATGGGGAAGAGGGTGTCCAAGCAGCATATGGACCAATGTTCTTAAATAGGTTTTTTTCCCTATTCAGTCCCGCCCCCCAAAAAAGCATTTGTTTCAGATTAAAGAAGTTTTCAAAGAAAAATCATAACTTCTACAATGAAAGAACAGACCCACAAATCAGAGGAAAGTAATGTGGCATGAGAAACTTTGCCACATAGGATCATAGATTTAGAGTTGGAAAGGACCTTGTTGGTCATCTAACCCAGTAGAATTTTGTAGATGAGAAAGATGAGGCTGAGAGAGGTTAAGTGAATTGCTGAAGACCACATAAATTACGTGGCCGAGCCAGGTTCAGACCTGGTCCTCTGCCTCCAGATCAGGACTCTCCATGGAACCACACTTTGACCAAGTTTCTTCCTCTCCTCTCCTCTCCTCTCCTCTCCTCTCCTTTCCTTTCCTTTTTCCTCTCCTCTCCTTCCTTCCTTCCTTCCTTCCTTCCTTCCTTCCTTCCTTCCTTCCTTCCTTCCTTCCTTCCTTCCTTCCTTCCTTCCTTCCTTCCTTCCTTCCTTCCCTCTCTCTCTCTCTCTCTCTCTCTCTCTCTCTCTCTCTCTCTCATATATATATATATAATTTGAGGATTTGCTTCTTAGATCCACCTATAAAGTAACACAGGAGGTGTTTTTAAGCATTGTCTAATTGACTTGTGGCACAAAGTTGGGTTTTTGTCATTGTGTCAACTAGAGGAACCTGAACTGGTAAAGTTGTCAGCAAAAGAGACACTGGAGTGACCCTTGTCATTAAAACCAGAAGACTTGTTTTGGGGGTTCATTGTGCTCCTAGGGCTGTGCAAGGTACTGACTTTGATTACCCAAGGTAAGAAGAATTTATATGCAAAACTAATTGGCCTCTTTTAGCTTAGTTCCTTGGATAAATCCCAAGTGAGAACGATCCTGCCAACATTGGGGACCTCTACTTTTTGGGTCAGCAGTTGCTAAAGAATGTGAATACTAGCTCTTTTAAAAGGAGAAAGGACCTGCGTGGGTAATTTGCCTATTCCAGACTGCCAGTAAATATGCAGAGAGCATCACTTAGGAGCACTCCTGAAGGGCTTTGCTGTGTTTCTATAGTTTCATTCCTCTCAGTGAAACATTAGCCCCAAGCTATGGGACTGGGTCCTTTTCTTTGGGAGTTCCCTTTCCTAATTGCTGTTTTACTGAATGCAGATTTTCTTCAGTACTTGGAGAGCTCCCAGTCATTCTCTCCCTGGCTACTTTGAGGTAGATTATATAGGAAAATAATAAAAGACCTGGTGCTAACATGGTTTTTCTTTCTGTATCTGCTGTTTTGCCAGTTCAGGCTGGAGGATCTTGAAAGAAAGTGTGAACTTTTGGTAAGTTAAGTAAACTCGGAACAAAAGAATGGTTTGTTTCCTTGGCGTTTGTAAGGATGTAAACTAAAAGGACCAAAGAATTTTTGACTAAAGATCTCTCACCAGATCAAATGTAGTGCCAGCCACTGAAATAAAACTATCTCAAAATCTAATGACTTATACATTTAATTATATGTGCAGATCTAAAATTTTATGCTTTGTGATCTTTCAAGGAAAGAGAACTAAATCAGCTTCTCTTGTTTTAAATGTTTCATTACATATTTCACAATTTCATTCATTTAAAAATACTTTTAATTCCAAGTTCTCTCCCTCCCTAAAAAGGCAAGAGATGTGATATAAATTATACATGTGGAGTCATGCAAAACATTTCCATATTAGCCACGTTGCAAAAGAAAACAAATACACAGACACAAATTAAAAATGAAAAAAATATGATTCATTCTCAAGAATTCAGTTCTCTCTGGAAGTGGATAGCATTTTTCATCATAGTTACTTTGGAATTGTCTTGGACCATTGTCTTGATCAGAGAAACTAAGTCTTTCACAGTTGATTATTTTTACAATGTTGCTGTTACTGTGTGCAACATTATATTGGTTCTGCTCTCTTCACTTTGCATCAGTTCATATAAAACTCCCCAGGTTTTTCTGAAACCATCCTTGTCACTCCATCATAATCATATACCACAACTTATTTAGCCATTCCTCAATTGATGGACATCCCCTTAATTTTTAATTCCTTGCCACCACAAAAAAGCTACTATAAATATTTTTATACATATAGATCCATTTCTTTTTTGTTTGATCTCTTTGGTATACAGACTTAGCAGTGTGTATTGCTGGCTCAAAGGGTATTCAGTTTTATAGTCCTTTGGGCATATTTCCAAATTGCTCTTCAGAATAGTTGGATCAGCTCACAACTCCACCAACAATGCATTAGTGTCCTAATTTTTCCACATCCCCACCAATATTTGTTATTTTCCCTTTCTGTCATTTTAGTCATTCTGATAGGTGTGAGGTAGTATCTCAATTGTTTTAATTCACATTTCTCTATTCAGTGGTGATTTTAGAGCATTTTTTCATGTGACAATAGCTTTGATTTCATCTTCTGAAAACTGCCTGTTCATATCCTTTGACTATTATCAATTGGAGAATGGTCATTAGCCTCTGTTATTAATTTTGGGGAGGATCTGCACCTGTTATTTCATCACTGCAGGGAGTTCCCAGGGTGGAGATTTCTTCTAAATTTACAAATCTCTAATCCTAAGAGACTTGACTGAGGCATGGAGTGGTGAAGGTGTGTGTCAGAGGAACAATGTAAAAGCCAGTGTCTCCTGGTACTTGTGCTAAATAGCTATGATTATTATAAGAGAAATGCTAAAAGACAAATTCATGTGTGGGTAACTGTGAGAATCTTAACATTTTGGTTTGGTTTGAACTTTCCCCCCAACTGCCTTGAGGAAAATTGCAGTGAACTTACTTGATCATAATAGCTACCATTTAAAACTCTCTAGCACTTTCAGATTTGTAAAATGTTTCACATAAGTTATTTCAGTTGACCCTCACAACAAGACTGAGGTAGATGCTATTAGTAGATAGGTAGATGGAAGGAACTTGGGAGTCAGGAAGATCTGAGTTCAACACTATCCTCAGACACTTAATAGTTGTGTGACCCTGGGCAAGTAAGTGGTGATGATAGCAGCATCAACCTCACATAGTTGTAAAGATCAAATGAATTTGAATATATAAAGCACTTAGTGAATCTTGAAATGTTATACAGATGGGGTGGCTATATGGCACGGTGGATAGCACACCAGCCCTGGATTCAGGAGGACCTGAGTTCAAATGTGGCTTCAGACTCTAGCTGTGTGACCTTGTGCAAGTCACAACTCCAATTGCCACAAGGAATAGAAATGTTATACAGATGCTAGCTATCAATATTTCACAGGTAACGATTTCATAAATGAGCATACTGAGGCTGAGAGAGTCCAGGGTCAAAAAGATAGTATATATCTGAGGCAGGATTTGAACTCAGGTTTTCTTTCTGGTCTAGCACCACACCCACCTAACCGTCCCCCTCTCCAACATGTACTATGTTAAGTAATTGTACATCAAAATCTTTTGCCTGATCTGGCTTTCTACTCTTCAGTACAACATCACTGGGAGCATAGAATGAAGGAAAACCAACAGATTCTAAAGTATTGGGCACTGAAGACCGAGAAATCCCCAGGCAGGCTGCAGTAGTCAAGCCTGAAAGATTTCCAAGCCTGACCACCCTAACTGAGCAGGTCTCCACAACAGAAGGTAACAGGATACTTGTAGAGGCACTATCTCAGGTCCTTATTCATTTTACTATTAGTTATCATTTCTTCCCCCTTGGTAATATTTCTCAAAGTTGCTCTTTAGTCTCAAAAATAATGAGTGGGGGGGGGGATTATTTTTTTCCTAATATACAAAAACTTTATCTTTTTGGATTACAGCTCAGAAGTCCTCAACCCCATTACAAAATTACTTAGAGCCTCCATCCTTTCTAAAGGGAAACCTTTTCCTTTCTAATATATTAAGATCCTGAAAGAGATAAGAACTGTACCAGTGATTTCATTTGTATAGGGAACTCCTCATCTCTGTAGAAAGTTGCTTAGAATATTGAGATTAAGTGACTTGCCCCAGGTTATGAAAATGGTTTCATTTCCTACCAGCACAAAAAAGACAAGAAAAATCATGACCCCTATATGTGGTTCAACACCCCATATGTGGTGGAATAGGGTTAGGAGGTTTGAAACTGGAAAAATAGGATCTTTAGCCTAAAACTGACCAGCACTTGCTCAACAGTTGTTTATTTAATCTATATTTGAGAAAGAAAATGCTCTTCTATTTTATCATCAGGCAGAAGAACTCTTAAATGATGCATGAATTTTCCACAAACCAGCTGGAGCTACTCGTTGGGATTTGCAGGACATACTGGGAAATGGGATGGGAGGAGGAGGAAATCTTACTCCATTATTTGAGGCAGAGATTTTTGATGTAGGATTTAAATGGACTGAATCTGGAAATTGCCCTCTTACCCACCTTTTTAATTATATCAGATTTCTCTCATGCTGGGGATGGGGCCTGCCTACAAAGTTCACTTAATCCTGTTGTACAGGTGGGAAAACTGAAGTTAAGACAGGTCACATAGCCACTAATCAGCACCAGGACCAGATCTGATTTCCAGCTTTAGACTCATGGGTACTCTGGTTTTTGTCACCAATAAAACACTAAAAGGAAAAAAGAAAATCAACTCAAATAGTATTTTGAAACTCCTGCTCCTAGCTTCCATTGTGCTACAAAAGGGAACCGCAGAGGAGAGCTCCTGGGTAAGTGTCTGTTGTCCTGTGTCTATTGTCCTGTAGATTTTTCTACAGTAAATAAAAATAAACACCTGGTCCCTCCTCTCCTTTGGTCTGTGCCTCCCACCTCCTGCAAAACCCAGCTCAGACAACCCATCCACAAAGCCTTGCCTGATTAACCCTGCCCAGACTGCATTCACTTTGACTCAGTCCCTTTAGCATGTATTGATTCAAAATAATAAAATATAATAGATGTTTTGTATTATATTTTATTATCCTTATTTTGTTATCAATTTTTTTAGTCATTCATCTTTTCAATTAGACCATATGGAAACTGTTAGGGGAACTTGTATATGTGTATTCATATGTATATGTAAATGTAAGCTTTTGTATGTGTGTATACACACAAACACACACACATAAAAAACATAGGGGGCAGCTAGGTGGCGCAGTGGATAAAGCACTGGCTCTTGATTCAGGAGAACCTGAGTTCAAATCTCGCCTCAGGCACTTGACACTAACTGTGTGACCCTGGACAAGTCATTAACTCTCATTTCCCCAGGGAAGAAAACACACAACCCCCCCCCAACAAAAAAAAAATCACTATATGAATTATTTGTACCCTACAATACATAATACCAAAATACATAATAGGATCATAGATCTAGAAAGGGACCATGTCAGACCATCTCACCCAATCTCCTCCATTTACAGATGAGGGAACTGAGATATTTTTAAAAATTATTTATTTTTGTTTTTCTTTGGGGAGGGGGAGGGATGGGGGGGGCCCCGGGAGTCACAAGCAGGAAGCTGAAAAGCTGGAATTTAAAACCAGGGCTTTTGATGTGCTCATGATTCCTTCACTGTCCACTGTACCATTTTGACACCCCAATAATGAGTGACAACCACGATTAGAGGATTATTTCTGGTGTATTTGTTGAGCACTAAGCTTCTGCAGGTAGAGAGAAGGAGCTGGTCTAATTTCCAGAAACCCCAAGTGCCTTTTTTGGGGGGGGGGGAGGTGTAGATATTTCAGATCTGTTTAACTTATATCAACACTGCCAGTCTTTGAACTGCAATTGGGAGAAGCAGTGATGAGCAAAAATAATTAGGTAGAATGGGGAAAATGTGATTCTTCAACACGTTAAAAATAAATGATATCTCATTTGGAGTAGTTTCTTTATGCTGCTCAACCTGGGGAGAAATTTCTTGTCGTTGTAACATGACTCATTGCCAGGAGATGGCGCCAGAAAGCTTCGTCCATTCTCCGGGAGCCTACGGTAATTTTATTGGGGATAGATACCAAAAGATGACTTCTTCAGCTGGGTAAGTATGGTGTTTTTGCTTAGGGGTTTAGGATTTTTAGAGGACCTCCACATGCTTTTCTAAGAGCAAAGTGACGAGCTAAATTTGGGTGGTGTTAATTCACTCACACACACACACAAACACACAGCCAACTGTAACAAGAGTTGCCTTCCTTATTGTTGATTCTTTACCTTCCCCCAATTTTTCTCATGCAGTTCATCCATGAAACAACTCAACCAGCTAAATTATCTGATTTCCAGCAAGTAGACACCTCTTGCAAGCAGAAGATGTAGCTGAAGTGGGTATTTTTTTTTTTGCGACACATTCTACTTTGCTAATAAATGTCCTGTAGCTATTCAAGGCTTTGAATTCAGATTCAGATTCATTGGTATTCATAATTAGCAGCACCCTCCAACAACATATGTATGCTTCCAGGTGAGTTTCTTAGAGCCTTTTTAGTTTCTAATCTAACAAGCCAAGTTTCATGGCCCCGAGGGCAGGACCCATGCTACCTAATTTTTGTTTATCCCCATCACAGTGTCATGGACAAGAAGCATTTAAGAAATAAAGGCCTTACTCTCCACATCCAGTTATTTTCAAAGTTCCATGGATCTTACCTCAGTGACATCTCTTGTGTCTGCCTCTTCCTTGTCACTCTGCTCTAAGCATTTCCATTTCTCCTCAGAGGAGATCTTTTTCTCAATCTGTTTTGTCTCTCCCATGTGCCTACTCACCCTAATTTGTATTTTTGTGGACCTATTTCATTTACTACATTGTAAGCTCCCTGAGGGCAAGGACAATGACTTACTTCATTCTTTGCATCTCAAACACCTCGGGGCTAGTACCTTGTACTTGCTCTTTTTTTTTTTTTTTAAGTGAGGCAATTGGGGTTAAGTGACTTGCCCAGGGTCACACAGCTAGTTAAGTGTTAAGTGTCTGAGGCCGGATTTGAACTCAGGTACTCCTGACTGCAGGGCCGGTGCTCTATTCACTGCGCCACCTAGCTGCCCCTTGCTGACTCTTAATAAATGCTGAATTGAATTACTGACTGACATTCACTGCTTATTCACTGTCAAATGCATATGTAACACGTATTCGTAGGAAAACTAGATCCTGGGGGGCAGCTAGGTGGCGCTGTGGATAAAGCACCGGCCCTGGATTCAGTAGGACCTGAGTTCAAATTTTACCTCAGACACTTGACACTTACTAGCTGTGTGACCCTTGGGTAAGTCACTTAACCTTCATTGCCCCCGCGGGGGGGGGGGGGAGGAAGGAAGAAAAGCTAGATCCTTAGAGCTTAAAAACAAGCTCTTTGAAAGTGGGATATGATAGAATTTAAACTCTTCAGAATAACTAGCATTTATATTAAGCACTTTGTTTTCCAAGAGCTTTACAAATATGATCTCATTTGATCTTTACAAAAACCTGGGCTTGGAGGTGCGCTATTATAATCCCCATTTTACAGATGAGGAAACTGAGGCTGAGAGCAGTTAAGTGACTTGCCCAGGGTCACACAGCTAGTAAAGTTCAAAAGAGGATTTGAACTCAGGTGTTTGTTGGGTCTATTTACTGTGCCACTTAGTCACCTACAGATTTGGTTATTTAGGAAAGTGTGCTATTTGACAAAGTCACAATCAGAGACCGGGAGAAAATGACAAAGTCACACACTTCCCTCCCTTCTGTGAAGTTGCTGGATCTCAAATTCATTAAGCATTGGAATAATCAGCTGTAAACAATCCTGAACTCCCTTAAGCTAGACAAAAGTGAGAAACAAGACTGCTTAATTCCCAGCCAGACGACAATTAGGGAAGAGGAAGAGCTGGCAATTTCTGACAGTCAGTGTCCTGTCTATACAAGAATAGGAGCAGCCCCCGCCCACTTCTGAGAGATTTCTAAGGGGAGGATTAGTATTCTTGAGCCCAGAGCAAGCTGACATACCCTCCCAGGCCAAGAGTTCCTGCCGTAATTTCTCTGGGTTTGTTTTGTTTTATTTGTTTTAAACCAAATTGTGATTTCATTGATATGGGAAGCTCCTGGTAAGGCGGCTTCCTCCACCTATGTAGTCTTGGGACAGTAGTTGCAGAGCATGAAGAGAATGTGCCTCTTCCTAAGAGGAAGTGATTACAAATCAATTCCTAAGTGAGTTGCCCAAGGTCATATAGCCAGTGTGTCCGAAGCAGAAGAGGAACCCAGAGCTTCCTGACTCAGCCTGCCTTGGTTCAGACTCTTCTTCCTAGCATTTCAAGACTTTTCATCATAAGGTCCTCTCCCCTCTCTCCTACAACCATTCTAGCTTGGTCTTTTATCATTCTCCTGTCCATTCTTTGCTCCACCTACCTAAGCTGGTCAGCCTTGTGTATGCTGAGCATGCCCTAAGCTTTCATGTCTCTGACTTTTGATGTCTCCACCACCCTTGGATAGGCCCCAGTCACCTTGTACCCAGGACTATTGCAATACAAGTCTCTCGTCACTCCACTCTCATGCACTCAGCTGTCAAATTGATCTTCCTAAAAGTACAAATCTGCCCACATCACCTCCCCTATTCAATCAACTCCGTTGACTTCCCATAACCTAGGATCTTCCTACCTTTGCCACTCTTCCACATATCCTTGAGATCCAATGACAATACTGGCTTTCCTTACTGTTCCTCCCACATGACACTCTCATCTCTGAACTCCAGGCATTTTCTCTGGTCTCTCCCTGTTCTGAAACTCTCTCCATCCTCACCTAGCTCTCCTGGCTTCAGATTCTGCAAGAAGCCTTTCCTGGTCCTTAATCTTAATGCCTTCCCTCTGAGAACACCCCCAATTTATCCTATATGTATCTTGTTTGTATATTCTCTTTCCCCATTAGACTCTGCTCCCTGAGGGCAGGGACTATTTTGGCCTTTCTTTGTATCCTGAGTGCTTAGCACATCACCTGGCACATAACAGGCACTTAGCAAATGTTTGTTTACTTGACTATCTGATATTGATGTCAAGGTGACAGGAAGCATTTTTCTGCCACAATAATGCTTTAGAACCATCTACTACATTGTGGAGGGAAGACCCATGCTGACGACAATCAGAAAGCCACAAAATAAAAGACTGAAGTGAGTATGTTTTTAGGGGCATCACTACAACTCTTGAATTTTGTATCTTTTTTTTTTTTTTTTGGTGAGGCAATTGGGGTTAAATGACTTGCCCAGAGTCACACAAGTGTCAAGTTTCTGAGGTCACATTTGAAGTCAGGTCCTCCTGAATCCAGGGCTGGTACTCTATCCACTGCGCCACTTAGCTGCCCTGAATTTTATGCCATTTTAAAGCCCAATAATACTGAGTGTGAGGTTAAATAGTATGTTTCCTAGGAGTCTATAATTCTTGTCATGATTTTAATGACATCTGCAAATAGAGCTTTCTCTTATTTACTAATTGATAAAAAAATGAAAACTGTCTATTAATGAATCATTATTAACATTATCCATTTGTTACCAACATTATCCATTTGTTTTCTTTTTTCGTTTTTGCAGGGCATTGAGGGTTAAGTGTCTTGCCCAGGGTCACACAGCTAGTAAGTGTCAAGTGTCTGAGGCCCCTTTTGAACTCAAGTCCTCCTGAATTCAGGGCCTGTGCTTTATCCACTGCACCACATAGCGGCCCTCTAACATTATCCATTTGTTATCAACTTTATCCACTATGTTGCCAGTGTCATCTATTATGTTACTAATGTTATCCATTACCACCAATTTTTCTGCTACTTGATATCATCCTTTCCTGACATGGTTGAGGTCAGTGTTTGCTACTGTTTTTTTCTACTCTCAATTACTTCACAGATGTTTTGCTTTGTATTTCTTTTTTTTCCTTTGTATTTCTTTGTAGTCTTCATAGGATCATAATTTTAGAGTTACAAGAGACCATTAGTCCAAGGCACTACTTTTACAGGTGAGGAGACTGAAGCACAAAAAGAGATTAAGTGATTTGCCACAGGTAGTAAGTAGCAGTCAGTTGTTGATTTCAGGTATGCTTAGTCTAAATCCAGCTCTCTTATCTACTATATCACATTAATTCCTATTGGCCACACCCCCAAAATGTATTTATCATTCTGTATTTTAGCTCAGGGACTTCACATTTTATGGAGAGAAATAACATGTACACACAAAATTATAGACAAAAATATACATACATACATACATACAACTTTGTATTTCCTTCCATTTCAAATATTATTCTAGCCAGGGCCAAAACTAGGAATTGTGCCAAAAGGGTGGTGGGGAGAATTTTCACTTAGGGTGTAGCTGTTCTAACCCTGAGAGAGCCTATTAGGTTTCTATGCTGTTTATTTTCTGCTGTTAAACTGGCAAGAATTTGGGGTGAACCAGGGCAGGTGAGGGAGCTGCTCAGGGGATAGAACTTCTCTTGCCAGGGTAGTATGGAGCAGGGAGGAGTTCACCTGGGATGTGGCAACCTAAGTTCATTTGGAAGTGACTTTCTAAATTTCAGGGCCCTGAAAACAAAAAAAAAAGCTCCTGGTTGCCCCACCCTAGTTTATGGCTTTGCTTTTGGCTTGCAGTTTTGCTTTGATAATCTAGAACCCATTACTTTGTCAGACTTACTAATTTTTCTCTTAGATGTAGCAGGGGTTGTTTTTGTTGTTCATTTGGATCCAACTCTTTGTAACCCCCATTTAGAGTTTTCTTGGCAAAGATAGTGGAATGGTTTGCCACATTTCCTTCTCCAGCTCATTTTGTAGATGAGGAAACTGAGGCAGAAAGGGTTAAGTGACTTGCCCAGGGTCACACAGCCAGTAAGTGAGGTCAGATTTGAACTCAGGAAGATGAGTCTTTTTTTTCTTTTCTTTTCTTTTTTGGTGAGGCAATTGGGGTTAAGTGACTTGCCCAGGGTCACACAGCTAGTAAGTATCAAGGGTCTGAGGCCGGATTTGAACTCAGGTCCTCCTGAATTCAGGGCTGATGCTCTATCCACTGTGCCACCTAGCTGCCCCATTTTTTTCTTTTTTTAAAAAACTGTTTTTGTTTGTTTTTTAAGATGAGTCTTCTGACTCTGGACCCAGTGCTCTAGCCACAGAACCATATAGCTAGTGTCTAGTATTAAAACCTAGGAATTCTTGATTCCAAATCCAGTGCTCTATCTAGTATTTCCATAGTGCTAGGGTAGATCACTGGGGTAGAAGTCAGAAAACTTGAATTCTAGCGACAGATCTGCCATTTACCATTCCTGTAACTTTGGGCAAATTGCAATACCTCCGACCCTCAGTTCTTCATTGATAAATCAGTTATTGAACAATGAGGGTTAAGTGAGTTGCTCAGGGTCACACAGCTAGTAAGCGTCAAGTGTCTGAAGTTGGATTTGAATCCAGGGCCAATGTTTTATCCACTGTACCACCTAGCTACCCCAGTCACTTTATTTTTCAATCCAAGTGCTTAACTTCCTTAAACCTGGATTATGTTCTCTTGGAATTTGGACAGGTTCAATTATATAAACTCAGAACAATCACTCACTTAGACCATGCCAAGATTTTCAGCGAGTTCTACAGAACTTTCAGTTTCTTTCAGAAACTCTACAGAGATTTAGAGATAAGAGGTTGGAAGTTTCCTCCTGTTACATTTTATCTTATTAGAGTCATAGTAAAGCTTTCAGCAGCAGCCTTCACCAAACTTTGGTTAAGGCATTGCTTGTGATTCATTGAAAGCCACAGTGCAAAATAACCTAGCTGAATGATTTATTTCATTGGACCTCATCTTCCTCATCTGTAAAATGGGGGTGGAAGTAAGGTGTTAGAGATCTCTCTCAGCTCTAAATCAATGACCCTGGAAGAGATCTCAGAGGGAATTGAACCTGAGGTTGGATTCAAGAGGACCTGAGTTCAACTCCAGCCTCAGACACTTGAAGATTAAGTGACTTGCCCAGGGTCACACAGCTAGCAAATGTTAAGTGTCTGAGGTCATATTTGGAATCAGGTCCTCCTGAACATTGTATTCAGTATTGAATACATTGAATACTGAACATTGTACACAGTATCATCAACATTGAGTGTTGATCTACTGTGATGGACTATATTCTTTTCACCAATGCAATGGTACAGAAGAGTTCCAGGGAACTCATGATAGAAGAGGATCTCCAAATCCAGGGGGGAAAAAAAAAGAACTGTGGAGTATAGATGCTGAATGAACCATACTATTTCTTTTGTTTTTGGTGCTGATGTTTTCCTATTTTGAGGTTTTTCATTATTGCTCTGATTTTTCTCTTATAACATGACTAATGCAGAAATATGTTTAATGTTATTATGTGTGTGTGTGTATGTGTGTGTGTGTGTGTGTGTGTGTGTGTGTGTGTGTGTGTATATATATATATATATATATACATATATATATATATATATATATATATATAACCCATATCAGATTACCTGCTGTCTAGGGGAGGGGGGAGGGAGGGAGAAAAATCTGAAATTGGAAAGCTTGTATAAACACAAGTTGAGAACTATCTTTACATGTAATGAGGAAAAAAAGACTTTATTAATTTTTTTTAAAATTAAGGCAGGAGTTTTTGAAGATTATCTACATAGTTCCTTTTATTCAGTTGTGAAACTTTAAAAGATATTTTAGAAACAGGAAGGTAACATTAATAATCTTGGGTTTGCCACTTACTATCAGTATGACCGAGCAGGTCCCATAACCTCTCTGAATAGATATCCCCACTGAAAATGGGGGTGATGATATTTATACATCTCATATGGCCTATAGACAACAATGCACTCTATAACTGTGAGGAGTTATACAAAATTTAGATGGCTCAAATAATTTATTTAAAACTAATTTTTTTTAAATGAGTGGGAATTAACAGAGTTTTAGGCTAAAGAATTTTAAAATTGGTTCTGAGCTTCCCTTTATAAATTTGAAACTTTTTCTCACTTCTCCATACAGAAAACTCTCTTACAGGCAATCTTAATGAAGAATTTGCAATTTCTGCAATGATTTTGATGATTGCAAGATCCTAAAGTACTTTCTGACCACCAAAGACTAAATTATGTTCAATAGCACAAGTGAATTTTATTATCATTATTTGAAAGTTTATAAGTCCATAAATAGAGCATAAGGTAACTGAATTAGCTAAAATATGTAATTAACCAGAAAACCCCACTCTTCTACTGTGTTTGGCAGAAAGTAGGCACTTAATAGATGTTAGTTAAATTGAATAATAAGAAAGCTTACCATAGAAAACATGTACAATAATCTGATGGGTGTAAGACGGCATGGGAAGGAAGTCACTGTCAGAAGGGTCACATTCTTTGAGGAATAGACAGAAGCAAGTCTTACAGGAAGGATCAGGGCAAACCTTCACACCACTAATATGCAACAAGTGGAAAAGAGATAACTCAGATAAAATCTTTTATTGTTATGCATGCCACAGTTCTGTTTGGGCTCCCTACCAACGAGTGAAATCTGGACGCTCAACCAAGCACAATGGCTTTGCTCTAGGACTGAAGAAGTTGGGACACAGAACAACCAAATTCAAGTGAATTGTTCAGGCAGCAGATGGGGAAATGCAAATTACAAAATCAAAAGTTAACAAGAACAAAGGGTTTGGGGTTTTTTAAAAAAATGTTTTTATATTTTAAGTTGTATGTTAATCTAATCCACCACCATTTCATATGAAATACAGTTTTCTACCCTTGAAAGCAGCAGACACAACTGACAGTCACTAAAGATGGGTTCTTTGGTATGATTTATAATGCATTTTTCTTCTTCTTTCATTGCGTGGCTCTACCGTTACAGGATCACAAATAATTTTTTTAAGTTACTAAATAAAGAAAATAGTAAATTAATCAAAACTTGAGTGGTTGTGGTTCCATTTGAATAAATGTGTTCTGTGAATAAGTCAATAATTTACTGTTTTACTTTATATTTTAGAGGAAGAGATGTTCTTTTTTTTAAAACTAGAGGTAGAATGCTTCTTATAATACATCTTCAATTTTTGCAGTTCTTAAGTAAAACACTACCTAAGAATGGTAACTAGGTTAAGAAAGTTAAATTCAAGTTAGTATAATGTTTTTCTATAAAATGTTTTTTCTCATTCCAGTTTTAAAAGAATGCTAGAAAATATATATGTGGACGTGACAACCTTTTCAAAGACTACCAAACCATATCTGAATATAACTCTTATCATGTATAGCCTGTCTCCACGGCGTGGAAAAGAATGCTAGGATCACAAGGATTATGCCAAAGAAGCACAGTCTCTTGCACATCCTATCACACTGGAACAGCTTCAGAACAATATGGCAAATGTACGGACTCCACTGTGTACTTTTCAGCTAAGCTACATTCAGAGAAAGAGTTTCATCACTTGAAGGCTGGCCACCAGGTAATGGGTTTTTCCACCATCAGATAATCTAAGTTGAGGAGGGGTTGCAGTCTACACTGGTTCCAGAATGGCCCACAAGCACAGAAATATTGCTTTTTTGAAGTCCACTACTTATTATCATCTATCCTAGTTAGACAAGTGAAAAAAGAACCAAATATGCTAGATGGAGAGTAGGCTTCTCAGGTCATATATATAAAAAAACCATTCCTTTAATTCTAGTGTACAACTGAGAGAAATTTTCAGTACAAGTAAGACCCAAAGTCTTTACTTTCACTTCCGTAGTGAGGAAGTTAATGTGGTCAGATATACAGACAAAAAGAAATGGAGAACTTAAATGAATAGTAGTAAAAGCTGACAGGAAAATAGGCAAATACTTGGTTGGGACAATTCAAAGAAAAGAGTAGGACCAGGGAGTTTCGGCAAAATGCCTGTTTTGTTTCTGTTTTCATAAGCAAATAGCACCCTGCTTTATAAGGGCTCTAAGTAAAACTATAGGACCTTTTTTGTAATATTAATATCTTAATTAAGACTGATTACTATCGGATATAAATAAGAAACTACTACTATGACAGTTGAAATTACTGTGTGCAACAAACACCATTGGGAAAAAATCACATGCAACAACAGAATACTTTGAGAAAGGCAAAATTGCTTCCCAGAATTGCTTTGAGAAACAGTAAATGAACATTTCTTTCATAAGCCTGAAAAGCCTGATTATCTAGAATTCACATTTCATCTTTATCTAAATATGGGCCATTTATTTCATAACCCCAAACCTTCATAGTACCAAAGTACAAGATGTCCCCAAATACTTATGGCTCATTAAAGCTTAAGCTACACTAAAGGCTTTGGGGATATCCTGTATTTATTTAACTGTGTCATAAAAAATAGGTTCTGTGTATTTCATGGCAAGAAATGAAGATGACACAGTAGTCAGCCTTTCATGGAATTAAATTTTAAAAATCAACTAAGTAAATCTACTTCTATTAAATGTCAAAAGGTTCCATTTTCAGAGTATAAGAGAATGCAAATTTAGTGCAACCGTTTTACCAAATGGATGACTAAAAGGAAAGATGGGAGCAATGAAAAGGTGACTGTACTTAAAATACCCTCAAAATGAATCATTATCAAGTCAAATAATTAAATAAAAAGATGTTAAGTCTCTGGGGAAGACAATATATACAGGCAGAAGGTGAGCAGCAGATTGTAGAATGTGCGTACACAATCGTTTGCAAATCTTCCAACAGTCCAGACAAAAAGGGCGCCTTTCAAAGCTGGACTTTATCCACCCAACCAGGCAATTTATAGCCCCAGCCCACAAATATTCCTGGTACCCAATCATGAATGGAGAATTTAAAAAAAAAAAACAAAAAACCTTGGCTTAAAGCTCATAATGCTTTTTCAAGTTCTGTACATCCTCTAAAGTAAATGTGTGGTTCGATTTGTCTGAAAGGGACTCCAACAGCTGTTCAGTCTGTTCTTTTTGTTCTTTGCTAAGCAGAGTCAACATTGTCTGAAAGAAAAAGAAACTTACATTATAACAACAGTACAGTCAGCTGGTATTTCAGAGATCAAAGCGGTATCAGTCTTTTGAGTTCTTCTGCATATGAAATTTGAACTTTCTCTTGAGTTCTTTTGCACAGAGAATGAGACATTTGGCAGCACCTTACCGTAAATCTGTCTGCTTTACTTAGATGTAAAAGATGCTGATAGACCAGTGCAGGATCACTGTCAAGAAGGTGATTTTTCAGAGACTGGATGAGGAGAAGGAAAGTATCCCCTTCCAGTTTGTTACTCAGCAGTGCTGGCAACTCTTTAGGGTCTGTGACGGCTAAGAGCTTGGAGCAGGCTTCTTCATCCTTCCTCGTGTTTATGGCATTTAGAACCTGCCCAAATTCATAGGCATTGGCAGGTTTGGAGATGTGGAGTTTTTCCAAGCCTGTCGCTGCAGGCCGGCTGCTTGCTGGCCCTCTCTCCAAATTGTCGTGGCATGTAATGGAGATGTTCCCTGGAGAACCATCTTCAGGCTGATCCTTCCTGCTCTCAACCACCTTCATGATGAAAAGAATTTAATTTTGACATTGAGGAACATGATACATTAACAGCCACGCATATTAGCTCAACGGGCATTTCCCAAATGAGTGTTTACATTAAATATACTTTATACAAACATGAATTTTAAAAATCAGAACTAATGTATTTTAGAAATAGAAGGACTTTAGAGAAACCAATTGAAGCTATCAGTTCTGCAGACCTTTGCTTAAGGTCCTACAGGCAGGCAGCAGGAGGGCTAGGAAGGACTAGAACTTGGGTCTCAAAATTCCCAGTTGACCACTATGTTCACTGCTCCCAACATTTACTTTGCACAAAGATTCACTGCAGAGATTCTTCAAATAATGAGCTCCCTTCGAGCATTTAAAATAGAATATGGCCTATTAGAGTTGGCTTTTAGGACCTGAGTTTAAATCCAGTCTCAGACACGTGACACTTACTAGCTGTGTGACCCTGGGCAAGTCACTTAACCCTCATTGCCCCACCCCCCAAAAAAAGAACAGGTGGGAAGTTAATATGTGTAGACAGAAAAAAGGATATGAAGGTGGAAGAGCAAAGGGTCTCTGGTGGATTGAGAGCTGCCCGGTTTGGCAGGGGTGAAGAGGGCATGGAAGGGAGTAATATGAGAAAAGTTCTGGAAAGGTTGGGTTGTCAAATTGTGAAGGACCTAGAACCTTAGGCTCAAAACTTCGACCTTCAGTCAGGAGCCCCTGACAAGGTTGGAACAGAGAAGAGGCAGGACCAGATAAAGGCAGGGAAGAAGGAAAGGCAGGAAGGCCTGTTGGAGGCTCCTGCAGTAGCCTTCCAAGTGACTGGTGATGAGGGGCTGGAGAGGGAGGTGGCTGTAGGGACAGAGGTGGGGGAAGCTGAGGGAGCCTCCCCTCTGTCCATCTCACTTCTGTGGAGGCCACTGTTCCTGCCACATACTTCGCTAAGAAAGGATTGAGCAGCAGCAATAGAATTTTAGGTTAGCTAAAGTAAAGAAGTTTAGTTCTGTGGTAGTCCCATGCCCCATGCCCCATGCTGTAGGACTGAGGAGTTGAGTTAAGCTTCAAAGAGGTTTGAGCTGCCCCAGGTTTATCCCAAGTTGGCTTCCAGGACCATCAGTCCAGGCTGGGGCCTGCAGGCTGAAACCATTACCTCCCCCTCCCCACCGCCTCCACCACGTTACTTTTATGATGACAATACCTCTTCAATTTTTATTTTCCTCCTTTCCTTTTCTTGACTGGGCAGTGGTGTGTCATCCTTGTTATCAAGAAGTACAGTTATCTCTTTTAGCTCTTTCTTTGCTTCAGAAATATTTGGATCCATTTGGAGAACTTTGCTGAGGTCATTCAAACTTTCCTGGTAATTCTGAAAGTCAAGGTGGGGGGGGGGAGAGAAGAAATACTGTTTTATTAATCATATGAAAACTGACATGGGTTAGGAAACTGTGTAATATTCCATTTCATACACTTAAGTGGGAGGTGCAGAGGCCTGTTCTCATTCCCGCTCCCAAGGCAGTAAATCTTCCACTTCAAAGGATTCATAAATTCAGGTCTATGGGGCCAGAATATTACAAGGTATAGCCTGGCAATGAATTGTGTGTGTTTATAATACAAACAGATTTGCTTCATGAAATATCCCAGGGCTCAACACACATCAAAATAAAGCTGTATAAAAGTTGTGATACTATTTGCTGGCAATTTCACAGAAATAAGCATTTTGTAGAAGCATAATACAGAGGCAAGGTATCTTCATGTGGCTTTTTCACACTCTGTATTTTTTATATGCATACTCCTATATTGTATATGTGTGTGTGTATACATCTATATATATTTTTCTGGCTTGACTTCTTATATGCTATCTGGTGCTTAATTTATGGGCTATAGTGTAACAATAGTACCTGGGCTACATGAATTTAATTTCAAAGTCAGCATCTTTTTAGAATTCAAATTTACTTTCTCTTAATAGACATAAATATCTAAGTGTATTTTAAGATCTTTTAAAATGATATTGTTTTCACAAATTACACTTGTAAAACAAATACACATACACACACAGTCCCAAAAATCTTATTGCAGTTTTAAGCTTAAGACTTTAGGGACACTAGATATGAAGGCTAAAAACAGCAACAATTACTTTGCAATAAGTCATTGTTTTGATGCTTTTTTATCTTGTTTAAAAAAAAAAAAAGGCCAGGGGCAGCTAGGTGGCACAGTGGATAGAGCACTGGCCCTGGATTCAGGAGTACCTGAGTTCAAATCCGGCCTCAGACACTTAACACTTACTAGCTGTGTGACCCTGGGCAAGTCACTTAACCCCAATGGCCTCACTTAAAAAAAAAAAAAAGGCCGATGTTCATGTATCTCCTGCTTCTGAGGAACTAGCCCATATGCTCTTAGACAAGAAAGAATTTATTAAGACCACTGGATGAGACAGGACAATCCATTTGGGAAATTAAGTCTTGAACTGGTGTCAAGGAAGTGAGACGCCTAGCTCTAAATCCAAACACCAAAGTTAAAGAGTACCTAAGACATTTACATATCTATGTCCACTAAGAAGAAAAAGTGAGTTCGAATTCTACAGAGACGCTGACTTTGAAGTTATTGACGTTAAATTCAAGCAGCTCAGACGCTATAGTCAACACTACAGCCCATCAGTTAGATAGATGGAATAGAAGAAGTCTAACCTAGAAAAATACATTACAGTCACATAACTCAGAACTAAGAAAAGACTAACAACACAATTTAGTCATTCATCCTAACAAAGTACAAAATTCTTTTCTTCAAGTACCTTCAAGCAACGGCCTTCCCTGGGGAAACCGAACAGCAAAGCACCTCTTTTTCTAAAACAACGTCCACCCCCCCACCCTCGGCCACGCGCGCGCACACACACACACACACACACACACACACACACACACACACACTGATAAATCTTCACTTAGCATTTGTCATTACATTTCTTTGTCCACGTCTATGATTTTTTTCAGGACAGGGAACTGCAGCTGTAGAAACTGAGTGCATCAACACAGGTCGGATATAGGATATAGGCCGCAACTCAACAGTAACTTAGAATCTTAGAGAATCGCTTTGGGGCAACAAGACTTGCTAGTCACAGAGCTAGTATGTGTCAGAGGCACAGATGTTCCTAACTCCAAAGCCATCTCTCTACCCACTAAAACATTCTGCCTCTTATTAATGTGAATAATATGTTTAAAAGGTATCTTGTACTTCAAAATTCATCTACATTACTAAGGAGGTGTTTCCCCGATGATAACAAAGTATAGGGTTAAAGGTTGGAGCAGGAACTAGAGTAGAGATTATTTACTTTTCCTTTTATTTGCTGGTAATTGTACCCTCTCCTAGCCTTTTTTACTCCTACCTTTAAGAAGTATACCAAATCTGAGCTTTGGTGAGAATCCAAGCTAATGGAAGCCCTAGCTGCAAATTTTCCATCTTAAGTAGCTTACCTCTATTATTATACCTGCTCAAGTATATTTTGACTGTTGTGCTTACCAAAACCTATACTTGATTCTCACAATGAAAGCAAAAACTTAGTTCTACCTTCCCTATTATCTTAGAGTCTCTAAATTCAGATGATTATTCTACCCTGGACAGAAACAAGGGTTGAGAGCTTGACTCAAAGTCAGATTTTTATCTATACAAATCGGTGGCCAGGGTGAAGGATTCTGAAAAAAGGGTAATGGGCAATTTTTAGAAGAAAACATAAAGGAAGCCAAAGTTTTAATTGAAGCCTGCTGCATGCACATATTTGTTTCAAATAGTTCTGCTATGCCAAATCATTTCAAATACATGAATACATATAATGGGTGGCATTCAGAAAACAAAGAGCAGAAGGATCACTCAAGACCTTCCGGTAGAAATTTGTTAAAAAAAAAAAAGTGGCAAGAGTTGGGACACTGAGAGCAACAATATTGAAAAACTGCATTTAACACAAACTTTCAGTGGGAGTCTTTGAAGATGTGAGCTATTGATTTCATATAATTTCTGCAAACATAATTTCTAAGAACAATATCAATTTAAATGATCTCAAAACAGAATTATTATCAAGGCTTAAATCTTTCATACATTCCTAGTTGTTTGTTATATAACAGTTATATATATATTTTAGGCAGATGTATTTTAATATCACAACTTATACATAGAGTGAATAGCAAGGAAAAAAGTAGAATATAAAACAAAAATCCCTCTTTAAGCTAAATGTTACTCTAAGATGGGCTATAAACTTGTCATTACACCTTTCCAGCATCAAACAGCAACATATGACTAGCCATGTTGTCATCCCACTTAGAGACTTAGATGTCCTCGTGTTGCTGTCTCTACCAAAGAGAGACCTTTTCCAAACTCTTCTTTCTCCTCTTTGATCTCTCTCTCACTCTCGCTTTCTCTCATGCTCTCTCTCTCTCTGTGTCTCTCACTCTTTCTCACACTCTTGCTCTTGATCTCTACTGCTCACTCTCTCTCCCTCTCATGTCATAATAGTGGCACCTATGGACATTACTTAGTAATGCTGGTGGTCCTCAGTAACACTTTGCCTGACCCTTGTTTCATAGTTCTAACTTTAAGCACAACAGGAATTCATTCAGCATAATAAACTAAAATCTATGTACAAAAGCACAGGCTATTAGAGTTAGAAGGCACTGATCATTAGATCTACATCTGCCATTTTACAGATGAAGTGGGGCAGCTAGGTGGCGCAGTGGATAGAGCACTGGCCCTGGAGTCAGGAGTACCTGAGTTCAAATCTGGCCTCAGACACTTAACACTTACTAGCTGTGTGACCCTGGGAAAGTCACTTAACCCCAATTGCCTCACTTTAAAAAAAAAATTTTTTTTACAAAAAACAAAAACAAAAAACAAAGGGGCAGCTAGGTGGTGCAGTGGAGGTGGCGCAGTGGATAAAGCACTGGCCCTGGATTCAGGAGGACCTGAGTTCAAATCTGGCCTCAGACACTTGACACTTACTAGCTGTGTGACCCTGAGCAAGTCACTTAACCCCAAATGCCTCACCAAAAACCAAAAACATTTTACAGATGAAGCACAGAGATACTCAAGGCCACAAGTTAATATGGAGATAACAAGAAGCCTCAAAGTCTCTGGATTTATAATTCATAATAAACTGTGATGGACTCTTTTCATCTCTAGGATTAAACATAAACTCTTTATGACTTGGTCTGAATTTACCCTGCCAACCCGGTCCAGTCATACCAGCCCTTATATGTGACTCCCCATTTCCCTCACCATATCTCTGTACCAGCCATCCCCCATGCCTGGAATGTACTCCCTCTTCATTGCCAAGTCTCAAAAGCCTTCCTTGCCTTCAAGGCTTTAAGCTTTCCCTGATTCTCGATGCTGCTAGTTATTTCCCTGCTGTCAAATCACTTTATATCTATCTTGTATATTTTTTTAATGTACCTCCATACATACATGTGTTTATCTCCTAAATAGAAGGCAAATTCTCCTTTCTTCCTCCCTCCCTTCCTGCCTCCTCCTTCCTTCCTTCTTTCATATCCACAGTGCCTAATAATTTATTTTCCCCCCTTCCATTAGAAGCTATGTTATTTCATCTTTCCCATGCTTCTGTTAAGGGAAACCACTTGATTTGTTTTGAAATAATTCTGAGTTTGGACATTCACAGGATCCTAAATTTGGAGCTAGAAGGGACTTCAGTCGCCTTCTCGTCTGACTTCCAGTTTATAGATGAAGCAGCTGAAATTGAGGGAAATTCAGGAACTTTCCAAAGATCACAGAGATAGCAGCAAAGAGCAAGGCTGGGATTGTAGCCCAGGTCCTCTGACTCTTTCCACCGGGCCACACGGCTCCTGACACATATTCTTCCCCTCTTCTCTTACCTTTAGTCCTTTGTGAGCAAGACCTCTCCTATAGAAAGCTTTAACATTAGTCTCTTCTAGCTCAAGAGCTCGATCACAGTCGTGTTTTGCCTCTTCAAACTGGCATAACTTCAAGTAACAAAGAGCCCTAGGATAAGGTTGGGAACATAGCGTCATAAAAGGCAGTGACTCTCAAACATCTTCCTTCTCCACAACCATGAATGCTAAACAGAAGCCTAGCTTAGGTCAGTGACTGGTACATTATTAGAAACTTGACTTTTTCATAGTCATTGAAGAATGAGACCTAGTCGTTCTTCAACGGATGAAAAAGAAAACACCAACACAGTCAACAGTTACCATCTGAAGAATTCATCTGAAAAGGCTTGGAGAAGCTGTACAAATTCTCCACGACTCTCTCCATGACAATATTAGATGCTGTGACCACCTTGCTTCTTAGAAGACTCAGTGATTGTGCTCTGCCTCATCTAGGACACTCATCTAGAGTGAACAGAACTGGAGGGGCATTAAAGATGATCATAGAAACACCAACAAGAGCAGAAATAATTTTTATGAACCTGGTAACAACCCCCAAACTTCTGTGACTCCCAAAGCAATAACACTGATTTAGAACGATTTATATTATTAAACAGAGAAAAGAAGGTGGGACAATAGAGAAAGCACTAGGCCTGGAGTCAGGAAGAGTAATCTTCCCGAGTTTAAATCTGGCCGCAAACACTGACTAGCTGTGTGACCCTGGGCAAGTCACTTCATCCTGTTTGCCTCATTTTTCTCATCTATAAAATGAGCTTGAGAAGGAAATGGCAAACCTCTCCAGTATCTTCACCAAGAAAATCCCAAATGAGCTCACAAAGAGTTGTGAATGAAACAACTAAACATATTATTAAACTGAGTCACGAAAAACAATATTGGCAACTACTACTTCTACAGGAAATCTGCTGTCAGGATTAACCCAGTAAAAACGCCATTAAAGGGGGTCAGACCCAAATTTACCTGTTTGTGTATATGACACATTCACTGTGATTTATCTCCAAACATTCGCTATATTTGTCGAGAGCTTCTTTATATTTTCCTTTCTTTACAAATTCATTTCCCTCTTCCTTAAGGACTGCAAACATTTCTTCACGTTTTTCACCTATGTGTGAAGAAAAAGGGAATTTTTTCATACAGGTAGCTCTTAAGGTAGTAATGTTTACAGACAGTTCAAGCTAACCCAACTGCTGCTGCTTTCTTCATGTAAATGTCAATGTTATCTGAAAAAAAAAATACTGGATATGATAAAGTACAGTAATTGCGCAGTTAAAACTAAGTACCAGAGTGCATTTTAAAATTCACTTGGTGTGTTTATACAACTTAATTTTTCTCCACTGAGTATTTAGGGACATCTAAGTCACCACAGGGTGGCAGAGGCAGAGACCATTAAGAGGTCTGGAAAAGGTCAGTGATACACCAGACATGATTGTTAACTGAAAACCCTAAAGTCATAGCAACTGTTTTGACCCTATTCTGTGACATCTCCCTACATCCTCTGGTGTAGTGTCAAGATGATACTCAAATATAAGGCCTTAATCAAGTTCTTGGGTACTTTCATAAGCTTAATTGTAAATGTCATTCACGGATTGTCGATCTTACCTACAACCTGAACTATTAAAGTTGAGGACAATGACATGACCTTTTGTGCACAATGTACCCTCCTTTCAGAACCTGTCACAAAATTTTAAAATAGTAGCTATAAATAAAATAGTAATCTGCTTCCTGGGGCCAAAGAACCCAAGGACACAACAAATGCCAGAAGAACATTCACTACTCATTACCAGAAAGATTTTAAAAAGTCACATCTATCATTCCTACCATCTAAATTATTAAAATTTAAAATGTTGAAAAATTAGAATTCATGAAGACCCCATGAACTTATGACATGCTAAAGAAAACCTAGATTTTTAAAAAGAACAATAATTTAAACTTTCTACTATCCATTTGTCATAGCTACTAACAACAAAAGGTGGTATAGTGTGGTAGACAGGAGGACCTGGGTTCAAGACCCTCTTCTGATGAATACATGCTGTGTGACCCTAGACCGGTCACTTTAACCCTCAGTGCTCTAGGCTGCTCTGTAAGACAGTGAGTTACAGAGCAGGTGGGGATCTGCTTAGGTAAGAGCTTCCTTACTCAGGAGGAGTTCTCCGTACCAATGACATCGCAGGTTCAGTCCCTATCCTCCTAGAAATAATGGTTCAGACATGCTTGATGCAGGATCCATTTCCTTTTCCTTCAGTACAAAGGGGCCCAAGTTCAATGCATTTCATAATGCTCTTCAAAGACCACACCTCACATCCTCACACTTTACTGAGATTGTTCATTGAGCTCTCTCTGTCTCTGTCTGGCTAGTGCTTGCTCTCTCTCTCTCACTACACACACACACACACACACACACACACACACACCCCTTCCCACTCTTCCCCTCTTTCTTTTTCTCTTTTCCCTTCCTTTTTTCCCCTTCTCTCCCTCTTTCCTAATTTTAAATCTCTTCCAACAACAACAAAAAAAAGGTTTTCACTACACATCACCATAATTTTGAGCTTCTTTTCATAGCCAAATTCCTCGGGAAAATCACCTCTATACTCACTTTAGAGACCCAGTGATTCAGTTTCCAGTCCTGCCACTTGAAAGAAACTCTGGGGGGCAGCTAGATGGTGCAGTGGATAGAGCACCAGCCCTGGATTCAGGAGTACCTGAGTTCAAATCCGGCCTCAGACACTTATCACTTACTAGCTGTGTGACCCTGGGCAAGTGGCTTAACCCCAATTGCCTCATAAAAAAAAAAAATAAGAAAGAAAGAAACTCTGTTTTCCAAGGTTGTTAATGAGCTTTTGAGTAATCTATGCAATGGCCTTTTCTTAGTCCTGACCCTCCCTGACACCCCAGCAACACTGACATTGCTGGCCCCTCCTTCCCTCTGGACACATTTTCTTCCTGATGCTCTTCTCTCCTTGTTCTCCATCTGCTTGTCTGACACGATTCTTCTCAATTCTCCACTGGATCCTCATTGTTCTGTTCTCTATGCATGGGCATCTTGTCTTGGGCCTTCTTTTTTGGTGATCTCATCAACTCCCATGAGCTTCATGTCCTCTGGCAGGGGACTCCCAATTCTACATATCCGTGTGTTCATCTCTCTCCTGAGCTCCAGCCAGCATTTCCAACTGCTTGCTGCTTCCCACTGTCACTAGGATGAAGTACAAATGACTTTGCTTGGCACAGAAAGCTCTAACCTATATATCCAAACACATTCCAGCCAAGTTGATTAGCTTGCTGATCTCGGCATTCTACTTTACCTCTGTTTGCCTCAGGTTCCTCATCTGTAAAATGGGCTAATAACAGCACTTAAGATCAAATGAGATAATATTTCTAAGATGTTAGAATGGTGCCTGGCATATAGGAGGCACCTTGATAGCAGTTAATCTTTATCCCCTGATTTTGGAAACAGTCAAGAGTAATCTGGAATCAAATTCAGTAAATCAAGTTTGGTAAGATCAAGTTGTACTTTGGGTCAAAAAATAAATCCTGGCTATGAAGTCACTAGCCTGACTCTTGTGTGCTTTATCATTTTGATTTTTTTCAGGTTTCTCTAGCAAAGAAGTTATATTTAGACTGAGGACTGTTATGGTTAACAGAACTGAACTCCAATAAGGAAACAGGGTAAGACGGCACTAAGCTGCACTAAATGAGTTCAAGTCACCAGTCCCAGATGAACTACATCCCACCATACAGAAAGACATGCAGATAGGAGTGGTGAACCACCGCGATTTAGTGGTTTAAGGAACCATGATGCGAAATAGGATGGGAGAGAGGAAAATATTGCCTTGATTTACAAAAAAAGGATAAAGGGTATATACTTAAGACCACAGACCAGTGAGGGTCATGTTGATTCGTGGCAAATCATAGAAGAGATTATTAAACAAAAGGTTTGTGATCACATAGAAAGGGAGAAGGTGCTCACAGAGACAAAAAGGGTTCCATAAGAACAAGATGCCATGTTAACCTCATTTCTGTTTTTGAAAGGGTTATTAGACTAGAAAATTGGGAAATGCCACAGACGGTCTTATGTTTAGATTTCAGCAAGACATCTGACGATCTTTCATGATATATTAGTAATTATTTTAAAAACACTTTATTCTGAACTTAAACACCAAAAAAGAGCATTTTCACACATAACAACACAAAAAGGAGAAATATATATCAAAGCACTAACCTCATACAAGGGCTGATTTTGGATTTATGTCACACCATGGATATAGCAAAGAACAGCTTTTCATCCCAGCACAAGGGATGGGTAAGATCCTAAAATAACACATGACCTGCATACCTGTGACACTTGATTTTTGATGGTGTCCAGACTCTGTAGTTCCGTTTTGTGTCATCTGCGCTGCAGGATCTTCTCTATCCAATCTATGCAACTGAACTGAAAAGGGAACAGCTGGAATTGGTGATAGTTTCTCCCTCCAAGTTGGGCCATCTTGATCTATCAAAGTTCTTGTTATTCTAAAAAGAAAGGAAAAAAAGTTGTTTCCAATGACCATATAATTTGCTTCTTTACTATGACATAAGACTTTACCCCACAGTCAAAGTGGCAAATGTTTTGTAAGCTTATGATGCCATTTGATATGTTCCTTTGTGCAAAACACAGAAACCCAAGCTATTTTCAGCCACTGTTGCCATCTAAGTACATAACAAAGAGGCTTCAAAACCATGAAATGTTACAGTGAGTGCTAAACTATCAAATAAAATTAATATAATTTTTATTGAAAGAAGAAATTTTCTCACTAATAGTTTACTGATTTGGTCACAGGCACATCTGACATACTATTCAAGAGGCAAAATGTAAGACTGGCATTTAATAGACCTGGGGGAAGGTTTGCTTTAACATTTAATTATTATATAAATTAGTCAAGTTTTATTCTTAAAAATAACCAAATAGACACCAACAGGTTTAGAACCTAATTGTACAGTGAGTGGTTTAAAATATATTCACTGATTTGTAAAACTGTTATGAGGGATAAATGTTACATAATATTCATTTGCTCTTAAAACATTTTCATAGTTAATAATATTCTTACCTTGTATTTTTGATGTCCAAAATTATTCCAGCTATATTGTTTATACATTTACAAGGCACACAGAATAGAGAATGACATTACAACCAATTACTCTCATAACACATTTTACAGTTGGCATTTACTAGTGACTATTAAAAAATACCAACATACTTCAAAAAATCATTATCTTTGGACTTATACCAAATAAACTGGAAGACCTCCTATTTATGATGACAAAACAAAATGGTACCCAGTCTTAAAGCAATGCATTTCTAACAAAACTTTAGTAACAATAATTGCTGCCCACCGGACACTAACAGGATTTATTGAAAATTAGTGGGATTCACTTGATTTACTTGACACTATCAACTTCATGTCAGTCTATCAGAGGTCTTGTATTTACTTGGCTTTATACATATATTTCAGTGTGGAAAATAAATGAATAATCATCTCAAATTACAGATGGAAAAGGAGCTTTAGAGAAAGAATTTGCAAGCAAAAAATGAATTACCAGCAGAGAAGAAGGAAGAAGCAGCTGAAAAAAGGTGATGTGTTGCCAGGGAGTAAATAGCTATGTGCAGGGAAATCTAAAAACATAAGAGATGCCTAGAGAGGAAGAGAGGAATATGGTTAAAAGAGGACAAAAAATAAAATGAATATGTATTTTAAAAAAAATAAAGCTACTATTGTTCAGTTTTCTATTACTGAAATTTAACAGAGCAAAAGAAGCAAACAATTATGGGATTCATAAATAGATATTGAAGTTAGAAAAAATAATATCATATGTGACTGGGCATATACATTTCTACCTTCATACTGGACAAATCCTCTAACAGGATTACAAAAACTATATAGCCACGAAGAGAAGAAAGTCTTCATAACTTCCTAAATAGTAAGTAAAGAGGAAATTTTTTTAAAAGGCCCTCATCAGTAGATGTAAATACTGGGGGAAAAATTTCAATATCCAAAGTTGATTCTGTATATCCCGCCTCTAATCCATCCTGCCCGTCGCTGTCTGACAAAATCCCAAATACCACTTTTCTCATGTTACTCTCCTGCTTCAGAACTTGGTAATGTTGGAAGGAATGAGTCTTAGCTTATGATCTGGACAACTCAATTTTAATCCTAACTCTGACACTTATGAACTGCATAACCAGGGGCAAATCATTTACCATCTCTGTCATATGCTATCTCCAAGATTCAACTTTCTCATCACAAAAAGAAGGCTAATAATCTACTTAGCCCTACCTACCTCCTGGAGATCTTGCAAAGAAAACACTTTAAAAAAAATTAATAAAGTATTTTATTTTTTTTCCCATTACATGTAAAGATAGTTCTCAACTTTTGTTTATACAGGTTTTCCAATTTCAGATTTTTCTCCCTCCCCTCCCTCCCCCCTCCCCTAGACAGCAGGTAATCTGATATGGGTTTTATATATATATATATATATATATATATATATATATATATATATATATATATATATATATACACACACACACACACTAACATTAATCCTATTTCTGCATTAGTCATGTTATAAGAGAAAAATCAGAGCAATAATGAAAAACCTCAAAATAGAAAAAACAACAGCACCAAAAACAAAAGAAATAGTATGGTTCATTCAGCATCTATACTCCACAGTTCTTTTTTTTTTTTTCCCTTGGATTTGGAGATCCTCTTCTATCATGAGTTCCCTGGAACTTTTCCGTACCATTGCATTGGTGAGAAGAATATAGTCCATCACAATAGATCAACACTCAATGTTGATGATACTGTGTACAATGTTCTTCTGGTTCTGCTCATCACACTCATCATCAGCCCACGCAAGACCCTGAAGGTTTCTCTGAACTCCTCCTGCTCATCATTTCTTACAGCACAATAGTATTCCATTGTATTCATATACCACAACTTGTCCAGCCATTCCCCAATTGATGGGCATCCCCTCAATTTCCAATTCCTTGCCAACACATAAAGAGCAGCTATAAATATTTTTGTACATGTGGGTCCCTTTCCTCTTTCCATGATTTCTTTGGGAAAAAGACCCAAAAGTGGTATTGCTGGGTCAAAGGGTATGGACAGCTTTATCGCCCTTTGGGCATAATTCCAAATTGCTCTCCAGAATGGTTGGATCAGTTCACAGCTCCACCAACAATGCATCAGTGTTCCAATTTTCCCACAGCTTCTCCAACATTTATTATTTTCCTTTTTTATCATTTTAGCCAATCTGATAGGTGTCAGGTGGTACTTCAGAGTTGTTTTAATTTGCATCTCTCTAATCATTAGAGATTTAGAGCATTTTTTCATATGGGAATAGATAGCTTTGGTTTCTTCATCAGAAAACTGCCTGTTCATATCTTTTGACCATTTCTCAATTGGGGAATGACTTGGATTCTTATAAATTTGATTTAGTTCCCTATATATTTTAGAGATGAGACCTTTATCAGAAGTACTGGCCACAAAAGTTATTTCCCAGCTTTCTGCCTCCCTTCTAATTTTGGATGCATTGCTTCTGTTTGTACAAAAATTTTTAAATTTAATGTAATCAAAATCATCCACTTTGCATTTTATAATATATTCTATCTCTTGTTTGGTCATAAACTGTTAAGAAAACACTTTTTAACCTCAAAAAGCTACATAAATGAGTCCCTAACCACTTTTATAAGGAGAAGCTATTTTTTTAAATTTACCCCAAATCTGGGGAACATCAGCATTAGGTATAGCTAAACACCCAGAATAGAGCAGAGCCATGCCTGGCAATGAGTCCCCCCCTAAATAAAAACTTTGGAGAAATAAGTTCCAGGTATAGTAGTAGCAACCAGCCTTATAAAAGTCCTCTCTATTGCAAAATTGACAGACCTGGAAATGACCTTGAAGGTCATCCAAGCCTACCTCTCTCACTTTTTCAGATGAAGAAACTAGGTCGTGGAGAGCCCAAGATCACATAGCAAGTGACTGACAGAGCAAGATCTAGAATCAGGTCTCTGGGCTCCTTCCATCGCTTACAGAATAAAGTCTAAACTTAGTGTCACAGCATTCAGAGACATCTGTGTCTTGGCCTGCTCTTACTGATATGACCTAGTACTTGTTCCCCTGCCTGGAAATCCTTCCATGCTCCTCTCTGATGATATAACTCCTGGCCATCCTTTAAGGACAGCCTCGGGTACAACGTCCCCTGTGAAACCTTTCCCAACAAGTCTGACCCAAAATGATCTCTTCCCCCGTAGGCCACATTTTGGGTACCTGATTACATTGTATCTTGTATTTTTCCTAATTATTAAATACATTTAAGACATCTTTTCAATTACCTTGTTATCTCCTTGTGAGCAGGGATTAAGTCAGACTTCTCTTGCATATCCCACAGTGGGGTATACAACATGGCAGACCAGGTACTCAATGAATACTACCCGAGTGCCAAATGAGGCCAGGAAATTGTGGCAGACTGGGTATGGGGCTGGTATCAGAGTCAGGAACATTGGAGTTCAAGTACAGTCTCTGTCACATATGACTTGTGTAACCACCAACACATCACATAATGTATCTGGACCCTGGCAATTCTAAGACCATAACCTGTGGACAAGTCTGTTGATGTACATGGCTGGAGAGTTTCCAAACTAGGAGTTCCCTATGTGGATAAAATCACAAGTCCAGATACCATCCCTCAAAAATAGAATTTGAAATATCACAAAATAATTATATTATCACTTTTATTCCAAACAATTTTATAAGGCCTAACCAGATCACCAAATTAAAAACAAACAAAAAATAATACACAGTTCATTTTCCCTTGGGAATATAGATGTTATTAAATAAATATTAGCATTCTTTACTATTTCACCATTAGGAACTGTTATTAATCCCAGATAAGTATCATTTACAAACCATAAATCCATCAAATTCTGAGTCATGTGGGCATAAATTCATTAAACCCTGAAAAAAATACATATACTTGTAGTGGCAGACATGGTACCAGCAGAGTAGCAAATCATGAATACCTTTTCCATCGCCATGACAAATATAGCTGAAGATTCAGTGTTTAGACTAAAGATATGAATCTATACCCAGGAATTTCTAGTGACGATGATCTGATAAGGCTTATCTGGTTATTCTCACTTTCCTAACCTGCCATATGATTTAGGTCAGTGATTCCCAACTTCTGGGCCAAGGAATTATTGCAAGGGGTTCACATATGGATATCGAGCAACATCAATCTGATCTTTCCTTCGTTACAACTGGAGATGCAACTGTGCTTAGCACAGTACCTGGCATGTAGTAGGTGGGTAATAAATGTTTACTGTTTGATGGATTGATAAGAAATGAACATACATGGTGTACATGGAATAAATAACATCTCGCATATGTGACTATTTTTTCAGGTGTATAACGATGCTCTTGTGATTACTGAAATGAAAGTGAATTTTAAAGTGTTGCTGAATTCCTAACAGCTGTCACCGTGTATTTTCTCATTCAATAGAGGCTAAAGATCCACTGGCTTTTAGAGCCCTTCATAACCTGGTCCCTTCCTACCTTTCCAGTCTTCCTACCCTTTACGTCCCTTCATGTATCATGAGACCTGGGGACACTGGCCTTCTGGCTGTTCCATGCTCAGGATCCTCCATCTCTCAGCTTCCTCGTGACTGTCGCCCCTGCCTGCAACATCCCCCCTTCTCATCTCTCCCTCAGCTTTCTTGGCTTCTTCAAGGCCTCCGTTTGGGGCCTTCTACAAGAAGGCTTTCCTAGCCTCTCTTAGTGCTAGTGCTGCCTTCTCTCTGAAATAACCTCTAATTGACCCTGTAAAGTTCATAGTTGTTTGCATGTTGTCTTTCCCATAATTCTTTGACTTCCTTGAGGAAATATTTTTGCCTTTCTTTTCGGAACATAGTAGGCCTTTAACAAATGTTTGTTAACATGACCAACAGTAAAACTACTATCATGTGATGGTGGGAAGATTTGTGAGTTTTTAGACATTTTTAAGTGTCTAAAATAGTGACATAGATGAGAAACCACAGGAATATTTAAAGGCATTCGTGAGCATACCCATATAGGATTTAATCAGAAAGGAAATATGTACCTTGGTGCCCCCTCCCCACCAAAAAAGAAAGATGCTCCAGTGAAGACTTAACTTTTGAAGTGGATTGTGAAATACAGGATCACTGAAGATGACAGAGGCAGAAAGAAAATTAAAAGAGATTAAAGGAAAGTCTGAAACTGAGTCCCAAGCAGAGTCTTATAATGCAAAGGAAAAAAAAAGATGTTGGAGTAGTAATAGTAATATTACTGTGGGGGGCAGCTAGGTGGTACAGTGGATAAAGCACTGGCCCTGGATTCAGGAGGACCTGAGTTCAAATCCAGCCTCAGATACTTGACACTTACTAGCTGTGTGACCCTGGGAAAGTCACTTAACCCTTATTGCCCCCCCCAAAAAAAACCAGTATTATAACTGTGACTTCAACTACTCTTGGCAATCATAAAGTTATTTTACTTTCCTTGAAAGAATGTTAAGTCTAAAATTCTGTGATATCTAACTTGGAGAATCGATTAAAAGTCATTCAACTTAATTACAAATATACCAGCCCTTCTTCAAAAGACAAAAATCAGGTTACCTGTTAATGCTGTCGTTTGCTGCCTGTATTCTGTTGTCTATCTGCAATACTGTTTTATAATCTACGTATGCTTTTCGATACTGCTCCACAGTTTCATAGGCTACTGCTCGTCTCAAGAGAGGTTTTATAGAAAATGGATGAAGTTCCAGGGCCCTAAATGAAAAGAAAAAATGACAACGTCAGTCAAAATATTCTTTTTTTTTTTTTGAGGCAATTGGGGTTAAGTGACTTGCCCAGGGTCACACAGCTAGTAAGTGTTAAGTGTCTGAGGCCGGATTTGAACTCAGGTACTCCTGATTCCAGGGCCAGTGCTCTATCCACTGCGCCATCTAGCTGCCCCAGCCAAAATATTCTTAATTTTCAAAAATGAAATACAGTGAGACTATACAATGTAGAATCATGCGTCCTCAAAAGGGCACACATCTGCAATTGCCTCTTAGTGACAATGGCACAGCAGAAGAGCTAAGTGAGAACAGGACGTGAACAGCTAAACGCAAAACGGAATTTACAAAGATATGACTTGGAAGCAAACTGGAAACCACAAACTTTGCCATTTTGTTTATTCTTTCATTGCTTCATGTTTGTCAGTTTTGTCTCCTCGACTAAACGCAAGCTCCTTGGTCTGGCACTTTGCCTCAGTCTTGGAAACCAGCTGTCTACTGCCAGCATTCAATGTAGGGCAGGAAGGAAATGAGCAACTCGGACCAACAGTTATGAGGCCCTAGCATGTAGAGGGCACTGCACTACATATGCAGGAGACAGAGAATCTAGCTTTCATGGAATTTACAAGTCTCCTAAGCAGATGAGATACATGCCCAGGTAAACCTATAAGGTACATTAAACAATAAGACACAAATGGATTAAAAAGGTGCAAAATAAATGCTCCATCAGAAGGATGAGTAGGACAGTCATAAAAATTACAAGGCAACATATGGACAGATATAAAACATTCCCACAAACTGAACAAATAATAGGGGAAGAGGCTCGCCAAAGAAGTAGGTGGAAATTCTGGGAAGCTGTTCTCCAGCAGGTGAGGTCAGGCAAAAATATGCTTCTTAGTCATGGTGGAGAAAAGACTGTAAGGTTCTTGGGAAGATGATTTTGGTTTTTGTTCATGTCTCCCAGCACACAGCACACATAAGGTACCCAGTACCAGTAAGTGCTCCATCCCAGTTTCTTGTTGTCAAATGAATGAAAGAACCATTCATTTATGTATCTGAGTCCACTTAAAGCTTTACTAAAGCTTCAGGTCAACTGAGGGCAACTGGAGGAAGAAGGTGGAAGGAGTGACTGATGGCAGCCACTGAATGCCACCTAGTTTAGGAAGAAGGTGTTTGTGGGATATGTTCCCCACATTATTACACAGTACTGCTCTTCACACACATGATGATTGCGCCAGCATGGCCTTCCTGTTCCTCATGCACAATACTCCCATTTGTGGTCTCCATGCCTTTGCCCTAGCTCCCAACTCACGCTCGATGTATACTCCCTCCTCATCTCTGCCTCTTGAAATCCCTGGATTCCTTCCAGATTCAGCCCAAGTACCCCCTACTACACGAAGCTTTTCTTGGTTCCTGTAGCTAAGTGCTTCTCCCTACCAAGTTTACCTTGTATCTGTTGTCTGTGTATTATTTATCTACCTGAATGTTATCCTTCCTATTAGAAGGTAAGCCCCTTGAGGGCAAGGACTTATCTCTTTTTATTCCTAGTGTAATGATTTGCACATAGTAGGTGCTTATTCAATGCCTGTTGTTTGACACGTGGAAGATAACGTTTGTTGTGGGGTGTTTTTTTTTGCAAATTAAAAAAATTTATTTTGGACTTAAATACAAAATGAGAAAAGAAAAAAAAAAGTTGTCATGTACACAACAGAACATGGGAGACAATTCAATATAAAACAATAAATTTCCATTTCAGGAAAACCTATAAAATAAAAACTACACAACGTTTTCAAATCTGCCCAGCTTTTCTTTGCTTCCTTGTTGGTTTTCTTTTGTTCTCAACTGTGTACTTTTTACGTTATTATTTTCCCCTTTCCTACTCTTACCCCCCCCCCAAGAAGTCATGGATAAGTGTAGATACATATAGACATAGATATCTATACACATATATTCACATATACATTCATATACATATATGTAAGACCATGCTATGCTTATTTCCACCTGTCATCTGTTTCTCTGAAGATGGATAGCATCTTCCTTCACAAGTCCAAGTCTTTCCATGCCTTTCCAAGTCAACCAGCTCATCATCTCCCACAACATGGTAATATTCCAACCCAATCACATCCTACCTGAGAGATTGTCCATGAAAGTTTTTTCCCCCAATTGTCTGCATTCCTTCTATTCTTGGCTACATAGGTTTTACTTATACGTGAAAAATTTAGCTTAAAATAATCAAAATTAGAAGCAGCTAGCTGGGTGGCGCAGTGGATAAAACACCAGCCCTGGAGTCAGAAGTACCTGAGTTCAAATCTGGCCTCAGACACTTGACACTTACTAGCTGTGTGACCCTAGGCAAGTCACTTAACCCCCATAGCCCCACAAAAAAAAATAATAATAATCAAAATTATTCATCAACAATGCTCTCACCTTATAATATAGTTTAAGGTCTAATACTGCTGAAACGATTTCCTTTACATCTTTTTTCCTTGTTTCTTTGACGTTCCTGACCTTTTGCTCTTTCAAATAAACTTTTTTGGGGGCATTATTAAAATTAAGTATTCAAATGTTTCAATAATTCATTCATATTTAATTTGAGAATTTTAGCAATTCCTTAACCATCTTTTTAAAATAAAGAAAAATCTGAGTTTTATATATAGCATATCTCTCTCTTCCTTCAATACTGTGAAAAATAATTATAATCACTAACTGGAGGGGGACCCAGTCTTTTCCCTTTCTTTAGTAGTCCTTTCTTCCCTTCCACTCCAAGGTACAGTTCTCCTTGAAAGCAAGATTCATCTGGGTCAAAGAATCTTGGTGGAGGCAGATCTGTTTATCTAGGTAAGTGAAGGATTTTACTGAAGAAATTTAGCCTGCACCAAACCACACCTAGGTGGAAATCATTGTGTCTCCATCAGCTTAGGTAGGGTCTGCACCAAATGAACTTTTAAATTATTTTTCTAACTCAGTAAAAAAATTCTTTTAGCAATTTAATTGGGATGACATTGAGTCTGCAGATGTTAAGTAAAATTGTCATTTAAAAAGTTATATTGGCTTTACCTACCCATGAACAATAAATATTGCTTCAATTATTTGGATCTGAATTTATTTGTAGAAAAAGTCTTTTATGTTTATGTTCAAATAGTTCTGGTGTCTGTTTTGGCAGGTATATACCCAGGTATTTTATATGGTCTAGTTATTTTAAATGGTCTAAAAAAATATTGAATACTATTGCTGACACATAATGTAGTTTCTCTATTTTTCTCTTTTAATTAAATCTATTTTGACTTTAACTTGGTCTGAAATCATGATTACTATCCCTGTTTTTTTTACATAGTAAATTCTACTCCTGCCTTTTATTTTATCTTTGTGCATATCTTTCATTTTTGTTTCCTGACAGCAACATATTGTTGAATTCAAATTTTTATTCTGCTAACCAGTTCTGCTTGTGGTTGTTGTTTTTTTTTTGGTAGGGGGAGGGGTGAGGCAATTGGGGTTAAGTGACTTGCCCAGGGTCACACAGCTAGTAAGTCTCAAGTGTCTGAGGCCACATTTGAACTCAGGTCTTCCTGACTCCAGGGCCAGTGCTCTATCCACTGCACCACCAAGCTGCTGCTCCAGTTGTTTTATGTGTAAATTCATCCCATTCACATTCTTTCTAGTTTTCCTCACTATCCTTCTTATCCTATCCCTCCTTACTCCTCTGTTTTACTTCTATCCACTACTTTGCCCTCCTATTCCTTATCCTACCAACCCTTCTAAGATTCTTTCCTTTATCTTCTCCCCCTTCCTTATCCTCTTTTAACCTATTTTTGATGAATTAGGTTCTATTACTACCTGTGCTCCCCCCTATTAGCTTCTTCTGTATCAGTTTTTCCTTTTGTGCTTCATTTGTTTTTTGGTTTGTTTGTTTGTTTGTTTGTTTGTTTGTTTGTTTTTTGGTAGGGCAATGAGGGTTAAGTGACTTGCCTAGGGTCACACAGCTAGTAAGTGTCAAGTGTCTGAGGCCGAATTTGAACTCAGGTACTCCTGAATCCAGGGCCGGCGCTTTACCACTGCGCCATCTAGCTGCCCTGTGCTTCATTTGTAAGAGATAATTACGCCTTTTTATATTGCTCAACGGAGTTTTAGTTTTTAGAATCACCCTATCAGACTCAGGTCAGCCAAAGCTTTTCTATAAAACTACCCAAATAATAATGACATTCATAAAAGTGCTGCTAATATTTTCCCATATAAGAAATAAACACTTTGTCCTTATTGAGTCCCTTATAATTGGTCTTTAATGTTTACCTTATATTTCTCCTGCATATTATATGTTGAATTTTCCCTTAAGTTCTGGGGTCTTTGTCACAAAAACTTGAAAGTCTTTCAATTCATTAAATGTCCCTATTTTTTTCATTTAGGATTATACTTAATTTTACTGGGTAAGTTACCCTTGGTCATCACCCCAGCTCTTTTGCTCTATTGAATATAGTATTCCAAGACCTACAGTCCTTTAACATAATAGCTGCTTGTGTAATCCTTATTGTAACAGCTCCATGATATTTATTTTTTTGGGTTTTTTTTGGCGGGGCAATGAGGGTTAAGTAACTTGCCCAGGGTCACACAGCTAGTGAGTGTCAACTGTCTGAGGCCAGATTTGAACTCAGATCCTCCTGAATCCAGGGCCGGTGCTATATCCACTGCACCACCTAGCTGCCCCAGCTCCATGGCATTTAAATTGTTTTGGTTGTTTCCTATATTTTCTCCTTGACCTGGCTTTGAAACTTGGCTATGATATTCCTGTAGGTTTTTCTCCTAGGATCTCTTTCAGGTGGCGATCGGTGCATTTTTTTTTTCTATTTCTGCTTTGCCTTCTTCTTCTAGAACTTCAGAGCAATTTTCCTTGATAATTTTTTGAAATATTCTATCAAGATTCTTTTATTATAATTTTCGGGTAGCTTGATTATTCTTATCTTCTTTCTCCCACAGTTGTTTTTCTGATGTTTCATTTTCTTTTCTTTTTTTATTCTTTTGGTTTTAAGATTTCTTCTCATCTTACAACATCATTATCTTCCCCTTGCTGAATTCTAGTTTTCAAGGAATTATTTTCTTCCTTAAGTTTTTGGTTCTCTAGTTCAAGTGGATTAGCTTTCTTTTCATAATTTTCCTGATTTTCTTGGATTGCTCTGATATTTTTTTCTAATTTTTTCTCAATATCTCTTAAGTGGTTTGTTTGTTTGTTTGTTTGTTTTAGTGAGGCAATTGGGGTTAAGTGACTTGCCCAGGGTCACACAGCTAGTAAGTGTTATGTGTCTGAGGCTGGATTTGAACTCAGGTACTCCTGACTCCAGGGCCGGTGCTCTATCCACTATGCCACCTAGCTGCCCCTTAAGTGGTTTTTAAAGTCCTTTTTAAGTTCTTCTAAGAACTTTTTTTGTGCTTTGGACCATTTAATATTTCTCATTGAAAAAGGAGTGGCCTTTTTTTATCCCCATAGTAACTATCTATGGTAACTATCTATGGTTGGGCTCTTTCTCATTAGCTTGCTCACATTTATTTATTTGTTTGTTCATTTTATTTTGTTTTGGGGCCCAACCTCGGGCTCTCCTCTTCACTCCTAAGCCATGGCCAGGTCCCCAACCACACTATTGTGCAAATTATCTTGCTTTCTGTGGTCCATCTAATGGCTGCAAACGACAACTGTCCTCTTTGCCCTGAAATTGAAACCAGGGACTCTGCTCTCTTGCAAGTGACCACAGCCAACAAGGTACCCACCCATTGCTACTGTACTCACCAGGTGTGTCCTAGCTCCTTCTCCCCTCAGTCACAGCCCGGGATACCTCTGGTCAGCCACAGTTGTGCTTGGCTTCCCTCAATAGTGGAAGTTTTTTCAATCTTCTCTTACTCAACCATCAAACTCTCCCCTCCTTCACCCTCCCCCCTCCCCAACAGACAGTCGGTGAGAAGAATGTTTCCAAGTCTGAGGCTGTCTCAGACCAGCTGCCTCCTGGGTTTGTTGTTTGTTGATTCTACAGAGTCAGCCTGTAGGTGTCTGCATTTCATTCAGGGCAGACCTTTGCCCCTGAAATGTTGGGTCTTTCTTGCGGGTCTTCTCAAATTGTCTTAAAAGGACACCTGCTTTACCCTGCGTTTATTTCCGCTACTTTGAGGCAATATTCTGCATTTTTTTGTGGAGGAAATTTGGAGAGGCAAAAGTTTTCTACTCTGCCATCTTCCCAGAATCCTCCAAGATCAAGTTTTTAAAACAGCAGATACCAGCCCTGGAGTCAGGAGGACCTGAGTTCAAATCCGCCCTCAGACACTTGACACTTACTAGCTGTGTGACCCTGGGCAAGTCACTTAACCTTCATTGCCCTGCAAAAAACAAAACAAAACAAAACAAAAAAACCCACAAGATATACAAAATGGGTAGAAAATCATTCCATCAACCAATAAAAATTTGTTATGTTATCTGTGGCGATGGGCCAAGTATTGAATAAATAAAATTCCATAAGTAAAGGTCTTATTTTACAGGATTTTACCATAACATAGATAACCTGACATTTATAGAATCACAGAATTTCAGAGTTAGAAGGTACCTCACTGACTATCCACCAATCCACTGGTCTCCAAAATGGAGGCTGGGGCTCCCAAGGGGCCCTGGCCTGATTCATAATCCCCTTGAAAGCCAATCATGGGGGCCTAGCCCCAACACAACCACATCTACCTTGCTTTCTCCCTTCATTGTACATTCCTTCCCACTCTTAGCCAGGTGTTTGGAACTCAAAACTTTAAATAAATAAAAATGTTTATTATAAAAAAAAGAAATACCCTCCAGATTGGTCTCCCTGCTTCAAGCCTCTCTCTTCTCCAATTCATCCTCAACACATCTGCCAAAGAGATTTTCCTAAAGGCAAGTCTGACCATGTCACTCCACCACTCAATAATCTCCAGTGGCATCTTATTTTGTCTTGATCAAATATTCTTTCATCTTTACTTCATCCTTTTTTATTTTCTTTTTTGTGTGTAAGTTGTATAATGTATACAATGACCAGTATAGTAGTACATATCTGTATATCATCTATAAATAAATAAATATAGGCATGCTCAAACAACACTGATAAGCTACATGATCAAAAAAATTTGGAGACCACTGATCTAGCACAACCCATATATTTCTGAACAAGCAATCCCTTTACACATCATTCCTGACAAATGGTCATCTTCCACTTCAAGTTGTCCAATGAGAGAACCCATCTTCTCTCCACTGTTGTTTACTATATTCCCATTCACCCAAGCAACATCTTTCTTTTATCTCTCCCTCTTCTCCAAGATAGCTTTCTGAAAAGACCCCAAGGAAAAAAAACCAACCACCACCAAAAAAACCCTTGTTGCCCTTAGTTTTTCTTGCAGCTGTAGCACCACTGATGCCTTATTTTTGTTACTCTATCTGACTTGGGGATCAAGGAGACCATAACTTCAAGCTTTCTCTGGAAGAACATAGTAGTAGGATTTGGGAGATGTCAGTGCTAGTCCAGACTAGCTGTGGAATTTGGGGCAAGTCATAACCTCTCTGAGCCTCATTGTACTCATCTGCAAAATGGAAACAATATTTCTCCTCCCCACCACAGCGGGTGCTTGTGAGCATCAAATGTGCTCATGTATGTGAATTCAATTCAGCGAACATGTATTAAGTAGCCACTAGATTCGAGATACTCTGCTAGAGAACAGGGAGACAAAGATGGTAAGCAACATAAAGGATGCCTTCAAGGAGCTTACAGTCTACTAGGAGGATATAATTTGCACAAAAATAATATGATAGGGGGCAGCTAGGTGGTGCAGTGGATAGAGTACCGGCTCTGGATTCAGGAGGACCTGAGTTCAAATTCGACCTCAGACACTTAACACTTACTAGCTGTGTGACCCTAGGCAAGTCACTTAACCCCAATTGTCTCACCAAAAAAAAAAAAGATAGGCGCAAAGGGAAGATTCAAAATTCTTTAGGAAAATTTGCAGAGCGAGACACACACACACACACACACACACACACACACACACACACACACACACACACACAAAGACAGAGAGAGAGAGACAGACCCTTTCATCTGGGGGGGATGGAGGTAGAGATGGGGAAGGGATCGGGAAAAGATTCACAGAACAGGCACCTGCATTGGGCCTTGATGGAAGATGTGAATAACAATAATGAGGTGGGAATGAATTCCAGGTGTAGGGAACTACCTGCACAGATGTATGAAGATGAGAGTCAGCAGGAGGAGATTGTGCAATAACAGCTAGTAATCCTGTTTGGCTAGATCACAGGCTATGTGAAAGAGGGTAATATGAGAGTTTTGTAAGAAGGGAAATGTCAATACCATACCTTTGCTTTAGGAAGATTACCCTGGCAGCTTCATAAAGGACAGGTGGGAGAAGGGATTAGGAGACAAGTTAGGAAACAAGGATAATAGTCCAGGAAAGAAGTGATACAGACCTGAGATCGGGTGGTATAAATGGAAGGCACTAGAATTAAGGGAGATCAGGAAATGCAATTCTGAGGCTCCACCTCATACCCATCAGATTGGCAAAGTTGACCAAAAAAGAAAATGACAAATACTGAAAGGGCTGCAGAAAAACAGAGATGTTAATATACTTGTGGTTGGAGCTATGAACTAGTTTAGCTATTCTGGAAAGTAATTTGGAATATAGCCCCAAAGTTGTTCAAATGTGCACCCTTTGGCCCCAACTACTACCTACAACTTCTAGATTTATAACCCAAAGAGAACAAAAGAAGAAAAAACCCTTAAGTATAAAAATATTTATATCAGCTCTTTCTGTGTGACAAAGAACTGGAAACTAAGGGGGCACCCCTCAATTGGGGAATAGCTGAACCACTTATAGCATATCAATATAATGGAATACCATTGTGTTATAAGAAATGATGAATTCGATTTAATTCAATTCATTAAACATTTAAGCACCTACTATGGGTCATGCAGTGTACTAAGTGCTAGGGATACAAAAGAGGCAAAAGATAGTCCCTGCCTTCAGAGAGTTTACAGTCTAATGGGGGAGACAACATGCAAACAAATATATACAAAGCAAGCTGTATACAGGATAAATAAGGACTAACTGGAAGAGGGAAAGCACTACAATTAAGAAAGGTTAGGGAAGACTTCCTACAGACAGGGGGAGTTTACTCGGGACTTAAAGGAAACCACAGAGGTCATTAGTCAGAAGAGGGGACAAGTAGAGAAAATGCCCAGGGCTGAGAGATGTGTTCATAGAACAGCTGGGAGGCCAGTGTCACTGAATCAAAGAGTATGTGTCAGGGAGTAAAGGTATAAGAAGACTTGAAGGATAGGCAGGGTCCATCTTATGGAGGGCTTTGAATGCCAAACAGCATTTTGTATTTGCTCCTGGAGGCAATAGGTGATGAAGAGGATAGTTTCAAAGACACTTGGGAAGACTTGTGTGAGTGAATGTAGAATGAAGTGAGCAGAGTCAGGTGAACAATGTACCTGGTAACAGTAACATAAAAATAACTTTGAAAGACTTCAGAATTCTAATCAATTCAACTGACCATAATTCCAGAGGACTCATGATGAAACATACTACTTATCTCCTGACAAAGGACTCAGGGTAGACTCGAGGCATAAAACGAGACCTTTTTTTTTTTGGACATGACCAGTTCAGGGATTTGTTTTGTTAGACCATGCATACTTGTTACAAGGGGTTTTGTTTTTTCCCTTCTTTCTCAGTGGGAGATGGGTGGGAGGGATAGAAGGTGGATTCTGCTCATCGAAAAAAATTAAACCCTGATATCACTACATAGAAGTTCATAAAGATTTCTTGTTCCTTGAACCAAATGTGGACAAGAAAAAACATGCTACAAAATTCCAAAGAACTGAATATGTGCCATCTTCACCTGGCTCCAAGCCTTCATTCTAGATATCCCTATATATGGAACATCTCTCAGGGAGATGAAAGTATCTCTGTTGTGAAGAAAGGGAAAGGAAGCAGAAGGCAACACACACAAAAAAGAAGGAATCTTTATTTAAATATATCTCCTACCTTGGAGTCCACTACATACATTTATGAGGAATATTCAAAGAGAAAAGAATAATTCATCTGAGTCCTCCTACAGCTTCTCTATGACTCTAGTATCAAAAGTAGGGCTAGGGGCAGCTAGGTGGTGCAGTGGATAGAGCACTGGCCCTGGAGTCAGGAGTATCTGAGTTCAAATCCGGCCTCAGACGCTTGACACTTACTAGTTGTGTGACCCTGGGCAAGTCACTTAACCCCAACTGCCTCACCAACAAACAACAACAACAACAAAAAGCAGGGCTAACTGCTTATGCCCCGTGTTTGCTACAAGAAGCACACTATACTTAGTGTTTGATAAAAGTGTAATCAGGAAGACCTGAGTTTAAATCCAGCCTCAAACACTTACCAGCTTGTAACACTAGGCAAGTCACTTAACCCTATTTATATTAGTTTTCTCATCTGTAAAATGGGAACAATGACAGCACTTACGTCCCAGGGTTGTTGCAATAATCAAATGATATAATAATTGTAAAATGCTTAGCACAGTGCCTGGCACAAAGTAAGCACTTCATAAATGTTAGCTATGATGATGATGAGGTATGCTAGCTACTAAAGATTTCCATGATGCCAGTGTCACCCATTTGCTAAAAAAGACATACCTCCAAGCCCACAACATCCATACTAAAGGCAAGATGAACACTGGGTCATCCTCAACTGGCTTCCTAGCTTGCAGTACTTTTGACAATCATGCTGTAGTCAGCTGGGCTGAATCCCTTGGCCCTCAGACACAATTTCTTTCTAAGGACCCTCCCTCCCTGCCCTGAACCAATCTTCCTTCTCAAGATAGTAGATTATTTCCTCTTAAACCAATGTCCATTCAAGAAGTCTCAACCAACTTTTGAAGTGAGATCATTCATGTCCTCCAGGCACCTCACTGAAACTAACATTGTTCACTAGTAAATGACAGCCTCTCAAAGCCATGTAAAAGAAGGAAGTTCATTGTTTGACAGAAGTCCAGACTATGTTAAGGACTCAAGTCTAGCCACTGAAGTCAGGATACAGTCCATTACTAGGAAAATGCAACAAAAAATAAAGAAAGCAATAACGTCCTATGGTACCTGGATTATACAGTAATGGAAATATATACTGTTTGAGAAACTGAAGGTTCTTGGCCTTCCGTCACATAAGGTTTTGTCTTCTACAAAGCTCAAAGTGTACATGATCTCTAGGCTAGGTGTTTGCTCCACCAAGACAAATGCCAATTGTTTGTTTTCTTAAGAACTTTGTGTAAAAAAAAAAAAGAAGAAGAAGAAGAAGTTTATGGGTCAACCATAAGTCAATCACTTATTTGGTAATAAAATTTTCAATACTATAAATTTTAAAATGTGATCATGGCAAAATTAAAGAGTTAAAAGTTTGTATAATTTAGTTAAAATATTATGAAATATTTTTTGAGTAATGAATTCTCTGACCCACTTAATGAAGCTAATTCTGCCAATGAGAAAAAGAGTAAAGCACTCATATTATGGAAGTAAAGTTAACTCTTTCATGTCTGATATTTACCACTGTAATGCACTTTTAAAAGTCCCCTCTTGGTCCAAGGTGTGAAACTATTCAATGGTAAAAGAGAACTCACTATTTGCTATTGAAGTGAATAGCCTACTTCCCAGGACATAATTTGGTACTTTACTATATTGAGGTATTTAAGACACATTATCATCATGCATTCAACAAATATTTATTTTTGTATCTGTTTCTTTTTATATTTATTTATGTTTCTATAACATATATGCCATAGTACAAGCAATTATACAGATCACAAAGTTTAAATGGTATGACTGACCTCCAGAACCTTACAATCTAAATATGTGTTAACATGTACACAAATAGCTGTAATAAAAAGCTGACTATCACGTGAGAAGTTTTTGAGCGAGTGAATGAAATAATTCCAAATCACTGGGCTTAGAGTTGGTTAGAAGGGAATTTTAAAGACAATCTAGGACAACTCCCTAATTTTTCAGATATGAAAACTTGGGCCAGAAAGGTTAAATGGTGACATAGGTGGTAAGTAGCAGTAGCAACAGTGCTAAACCAAGCCAGACTCAGGCCTAAGGACTTTAAACCCAGTCTTCTTTTCCTTACAGCACTCAATCAAAATGATGCTTTGGGAAGATTAACCTGGAAGAGGTGTTCAGGATGGACTGAAGGGGAAATCTTAAGACAGGGAGACTAGAAAGAAGTCTCTAATAGTAAGTAATCTAGGCAAGAAACTGTAGCTACAAAATTTACTATACACATACAATATACTCACCCATCCTTATTTCAAATCTTGACTATAATAACAGCCTCTTCATTGATATTCGGGTCACCGGATTCTTCCCTATTCAATTCATCCTTTGCATTGCCTCCAGATTAATTTCTTTTTTACCAAATCACCCTTTTATTCCATCCTTTACCTGCTCAAAAACTTTGAGTGCTTCCTCATTACCTACCAAGTAGGCTATGTTTCTAGCCAAATTTGGTCCCTATCAAGAAATGTTCCCAAAACAAACAAACAAACAAATAAGAATATACATTCAAAATGTTGAAATCAAACAATCTCCTCCAAACCCCAAAGTGTGTGATTTACCTGTTACAATCTTGAATGCAGCCAGTGCAGTTGCCTTCCTTTAGGTAACATGCTGCTCTATTTGAGTATAAGACACTTAGTTCATCGGCACTTTCATTTCCTAAAATTATACAGAGTTTAAATTAATTTAAAAAACCCTTTTTCCTTAGAATTAAAAGCCTCCTGTGGCTTCAGGGTTGCACTGCAGCACTACTTTTTGCTGATGTTGCAAAGCTTCCAGGGGCTATTCCCTCTACAGCCACCATAAAATCAGCAATCACAACATGTAAACCAAATACAAACGGGCCTCCTTCAATGCAACTTTTCAAATAGCTTCCTATTCCCTGCCAGTTATCACTCATAAATCAGAGCATGCCATCATTATTCATTACAAAGGAATTTATGGACAGCAAATTCCTGTCACTCAAAAGGGCTGGGCTTGGATTTTTTATACTGTGATTCGTGCAAATAAAATTAGCAGCAACTGAAGGGTTTGTTTGCAACGAAGCTCGAGACATTCCAGGAGACAAGGTCAAATCACATGACAACTCACCTAAAGCCTGGAGTTTTTCGATCGCCTCCGAGTATCTGAGCACTGCCTCCCCAAACTGCCCGTTCTTGAACAACTCATTTCCTTGGCTTTTCAGGTCTGCGGCGGCGGCGGGAAGGGGCAGAGGAGAGGGAGGAGACCCCGGGCTGGGGACCTCTTTGGCCCCACTGCTCCCACCTGCAGTTTTGTCACTCCGGAGATGGCCATTAACTTCCCCTCCGACTTCGGGGGAAGGCTTTAAGTTCTGCCCCTCGGAGGTGCCTCCGCTCAAGGTGCGTTCTCTGCACTTCCGCGCCTCCTTTCCTCGTAACTTTTTCCCATTGCCTTTGCCAGAAAACTTATTTTGCACATTCCCCATTTCAGCCCGGTCACTTCTCAGCTCTCTTCCCACGGGCACATCGGTTTCTATAAGGAAGTTGATTAAGAGGTTAGAGTTTTGCATCATCAGAAGAAACTACTGTGAACACAACAGAGGGGTGGACCGGCCAGGAGCCAAAGCCCAGGTAATTGGGCAATCGGGTTTTTGAGGGAAATTGGGATCAAAACCATGTACCCGAAGATGCCAGACAAAGGCCTAGGAAGTGAAAGTGTATACCGCACTAAGAAACATTGCAGCCAAGGCTGCTTTCTCTTTGCCACCCCTGTTTCTCCTTAGGGCTTCCAGTCTTGTGCTACTGAATTGTAGGTTTGTGTCCTGCAACATTAACTCTTTAAATGCAGAAGAACGAATGAAATAATGACACTAGGAATGAGTCACTTAGGATTCTGCTTTTTTCACTCTCAACTACCTGTCAAATTACTGCTCAAACAATAATAGATGCTTACAATAATGTTATTTTTCTTTTCAATAATATTTCATGAATTAATATGACTTGGTTTTAACAGTAAAAGTACTATTAATGACAAGGAGAACTTTTAAATAATATCAAAATTAGACACATGTTCTCTACTTGCTTTCTCTTGCCATTACAGACCATGGCCATTTGTAAATGATGAAAATGAAATCCCGGTGAGTTTTGATTAATGAATTTATTTTAAAGTGATGTTCTTAAAAAAACCAACATGGTAGCTCACTGAAATTTTCAAGCATAGAATATTTAAAATATGCACCAATACTTCTAGGCTCTTTGATGGCCCAGAAGTGAGAATGCCCTCCACTGATAAAGATTAAAACAGCTTTATTTGATAAATTACAGTCACTTGAGGTTCAAGGGGTAACTCATGATGCCCCAGTGGATGACAGAGGCAGAGTTAATATGTTTCATCTTGACTCCAAGTCTAGCACTCTAACCACTGAGCCACAGTGGAATTCACTTTAAATGGCTCTAGGTTAGGTTTTGTAGTTGTGTTCTTTTCAATGCCTTCTTCATTCTTGCATTCTCCTAGTATTGTGATTAAGAGATAACAAGTACTAATCACTTCTTAAGCATATTGGCCTTTTACTACTTTAGCATTATCTTATTTGCATCAGTATACAGATAGAAATGTATCAATAGGCACCTTATATCCCAAATGTTTTTTCTATCTTTTAAGAAAATAATATTTATTCCCCCCCCCAATTACATGTAAAAACAATTTCTAACATTCAGGTTTTCTTTAAGTTTTGAGTTCCAAATTCTATCCTTTCCTCCCTCCCCCCTCCACTCCTTCCTGAGGCAGTAAGCAATCTGATAGAGATTATACATGTGAAATCATGTCAGACATATTTCTATATTTGTTAATAAATGTTTTTTTTTCCAAAAGTATTAGAGGGTCCAAGAAAGAGTCTTTCAAATGTTTTCAATTTTTAAAATGTGATCAATCCATAGTCAACAGTCATTATATTACTGTTCCCCCTTAGGTTAGAAAATGTTTTCCCCACACTGGATGCCCCTCTCTTGCACTGTAGCTATCTGAATCCTATCCCCTTGTTTTATGAGGCCTGCCTGGAGGCCCAATAATACAGCAGAAGGATCTGTTGGAAGCCAGAAGAGCTCTTTTCACATCCTACTTCTGCTATTGCCACATGGGTGAATGTGGGCACCTCATGTTCCCTTTAGTCTCCTCATCCATAAAATGAAGGGCATGATTGCTAGCAGCCACCCCAGCTCTAAGACCTACAATTCATCTCTTCACAGAAAACATTCAGGTCTAGAAAAGATTTCACAACTTGCCATCAACCTGGCTGTGGAAATGTTTGAAGGAAATATTTGAGGAATGCTAAATAAATTACAGCTATTAACCACAGATTATGACTATGTACAAAAAATCTCTAGCTAGAATTATTTAAAACTGAATTATTAGGTCTTACCTAACTTCAGCTAGGTTGGCACAATGGATAGAGTGCCAGGTCTGATATCAGGAAGACTCATCATTCTGAGTTCAAATCGGGTCTTAGATACTTACTATATGTGTGATCCTGGGCAAGTCACTTGACCCTGTTTGCCTCAGTTTCATCTGTAAAATGAGCTAGTGAAGGAAATGGCAAACCACTCCAGTATCTTTGCCAAAAAGAAACCCCAAATGGGGTCACTAAAAGTTGGACATCACTAATACCTAATTTGTAATTTTGACTAGGAATATTATTCAATGTGTTTTATGGGTAGTGAAACCAATACATGGAAGGTAGAGATTGAGTGAATAAGGGTAACAGGAAACATTTAGCATTCTGAGGTGGGTTTCTTTTTGTAATGAGAACTTACTCTCTTGAGAAATCAGTGAAAGGTCACTTTGTCATTTGATTTAGTTTGTTTATTTGTTTTGGGGGGGTTTTTTGTATTTGGGTTGGGTTTTTTGGTAGGGCAATGAGGGTTAAGTGACTTACCCAGGGTCACACAGCTACTAAGTGTTAAGTGTCTGAGGCTGGATTTGAACTCGGGTCCTCCTGAATCCAGGGCCAGTGCTTTATCCGCTGTGCCACCTAGCTGCCCCTTGTCATTTGATTTAAAAATGCAATACCAAATAATGTTCCCTTTATGATCAATCATTCGAGAAGCATTTATTAAGCACTTATCATGTGCCAGGCACTGAGCTCCAATTCAGTATAAAAAGATGATGTATGATTTGGTCTCCCTCATTAAAAGGGGATCATTACTGCCCTAATATAAGGCAGCTCTGGTATACTTAACCTGGCTTCTCCTACCCCTGCCTGGACCAAGAGCTAATGTAGTCAGGATGGGTGGAGGCACAAGTAGCCCTAGTGGAAGCCCAACCTTCATACCTTCTTTTCTATTCCTTGCCGCCACCCTCGTCTCTTCATACACATTAACAGCCTCCCAGCTGGTCTTGTGGCCTCCAGTCCCTTCCCTCTCCGATACCCATCACACACCCAAGTAAATAAAATACCGATTCCTCTGTGTCATCCTCTTGTTTAAGAATGCCTTGTTTGATGGCCCTCCAGTGCTTTAAGGATAAAGTTCAAACCACTCTGGCAACCTACCTACCTGCCTGCCTGCCTGCGATCCAACCTACACAGCCCCTGCTCAGCCTCCTATCTGGTCCCTTTGCTCCAGATCTTTGCTCCTGTTACTCCTCCAGCCTAGAAAGCCTTTCCCTTGCTCCTTCACCTATCCAAAGCCTAGCCCTCTCTTCCGGGAGACCTCCCCTGGCCTCTCCAAGCCCATGCTGATTTCTTTCCCTCCCTGTATTCTGTACTTACTCTATTTCCTGTCTCTACCACTCATTCCGGCATTTAATGAACTAGTTTTCCGCATTGTTACTTAATTGTTCTGTCTCCAACAAGCCTGTTGGTTTCTGATTTTTGTCCTATAAAAATTTGAAAATTATGAGTAAAGCTCTCTTCATGGGGCCCTGTTGAAGCTAGAGGAAAAAATGTTTTAACCTTCTCAAGAGAATTATGCTTCTTTAAGATTGGGCATAAAGCCCTGGAGGCAGGTTTTAATACCCTCTCTTCCTAAAGAGGGATCATGGGTGACCTAGTTTATGAACTGCCTTCACAAAAGAGAAAACTAAGATGTGGCAAGGCCTCTAGCAGGCTCAGGAGGAGATCCTGGAAGTAAACAAACAACAAACCTGTGACCGATCAATGCCATCAACCAGGGCAGCAGTAACTGAAAGGGCCAACCTTCCACAACCAGCCAGTGTTGGTGTGCAAAAACAAATGGGGGTGTCAAAGGAAATCCAAGGTGATTTTCCCCCATTTATCTGAGAAGAACCAAGCAGGTGAAATTGTTAAGCAGGTGAAATAAAGGAAAACACAGTTTCCTTCTGGTTTTTGTATCCTCAGCATCTAGCACACAGCAGGGGATTAATAAATATGGTCCTCCCATCACCCCAACCCTCTGGCTTCTAGTCTTTTAGATGTATCTGCCCCTCAGCTTAATTTCCTCCAGCCTCTATCAAGTTCTCGAGTACAGGGCTTCTTAAACCTTTTCCACTCGCGACCCCTTTTCACCCAAGACATTTTTACACGACCTCAGGTATATAGGAATATATAATAGGTATAGAAAACCTCTTACTGTTGTGTGTGTGTATGTGTGTGTGTGTGTATATGAGACAATTGGAGTTAAGTGACTTGCCCAGGGTCACACAGCTTGTGTTAAGTGCCTGAGGCTGGATTTGAACTCAGGTCCTCCTGACTCCAGGGCCAGTGCTCTACTCACTGTGCCACCTGGCTGCCCCCAATAACCTTTTACTGTACTGTGCCAAATTTTTCACGACCCCCACGTTCATATGAAGTCTCTACTGACATTTTAAGAAGCTTTGCTCTAGAGTCAAATGTGTTTGTTTCTTTTGACTCCTGCAGAAATGACCAAATATAGTTACATGCAATGAAACAGAGACTAGGGGCCTTCTCCAAGCTCAAGGGGCACTCTCAGAGTTAGAGGAGAAGACAGTAGCTGGAGTGCAAGGAGTCCTCAAGTCCTTGGCCAGCTTGCTTGCCCTGCCCGAAGAGGAAGACATGCAGAGCTACTGTTCCAGTACCAGGATGGTTTAAGCTGCTGGGAGCTGAAAGCAGAATGGAACTAAGAAACAAAAGGCCAGAATGGGCAGGGATGAGAATGGAGGCTGCAGAGGGAAGAAGATACTGGCCCCCTCACTCACTGCTTTCGGTTTGGCTCTCTCTTCCCCTCCCCCCCCTTTTTAAGTGATAGTTCTCTTCCTTTCCTGTCTTTCTTCTTTCTCTTTTACTATTTCTACCTTACTAAGTCATAATATAAAACCGGAGGATTTTAACATTATTGGTTACACCTACTAAATGAAGGTTTTTCTTCTTGGTGGCCCACTATGATTACAGATTGTTTTCTTCTGTGGGTTTGTTGCCCTCAGTGTAAAAAAAAAAAAAGGTCCTCCAATCTTGCCCTAGAGGCTAGGAAACATAAGTTTTTTTGTTTTTTCTTTCAAACATATTTACCTTTCATTTTATATGTTGAAGGAGGTGGGAGGTGGGAGGAGGAAGGAAGGAAGGAAGGAGAGAAGGAAGGGAGAGAGGGAAGGACTTATTAAAGCATCTACTGAGTGCTAAATTCTTTGCAAGTTTACCTCATTTGATCCTTACAATAACCCTGAGAGGCAGTTTATTATTATCATCATTTTACATTTCAGGAGACTGAGGCAAACCCAAAAGATGCTAAGTGACTTGCCCAGGGTCACACAACCAGTAAGTGCCTGAGCTGATATTTGCTCTCAGGTATTTGACTTCAGGCCCCACACTCCATCCATACTGCACCACCTACTGTTTATTGACTAAAGATCACTTTTGGGTTTTTTTGTGGGGGGTTAGGTTGTGTTTTTTTAGGGGCAATGAGGGTTAAGTGACTTGCCCAGGGTCACACAGCTAGTAAGTGTCAAGTGTCTGAGGCTGGATTTGAACTCAGGTCCACCTGAATCCAGAGCCAGTGTTTTATCCACTGTACCACCTAGCTGCCCCCAGGAACACTTTTGTTTTAAAAAATATTTTATCTCTTAGAAAGTGAATTTATCCCTTATAATAACTCACATATATAGTAATTTAAGCTCTACCAAGACTTTCCTCATCACCCCCTTGTTTAGTAGTGTTACCCTCATTTTCCTGAGGCCCACTTGATCAGGGTTGCATAAGGGTCAGATCCAGGTTTGGAACCCTCTCATTGTGGCACGGTGGAAGGAGCGCAGCTTTTGGAGTCCAGGAAGATGGATTCCAAGGAGACTGTCTCATCCCTAGCTCTGCCTCTTAACTACCTGTATGACCTTGGGCACATTATTTAACCTCTCCCTGACAGCTCTCTCTCTGAGATTCTATGATCTTCTATGTTCAAGATCACTGTTATTTCACTGCCTCTCTTTGGGATCCATAATTTATTTTGTTTATTTTTGTTTTTTGTTTTTGTTTTTGCGGGGCAATGAGGGTTAAGTGACTTGCCCAGGGTCACACAGCTAGTAAGTGTCAAGTGTCTGAGGCCGGATTTGAACTCAGGCACTCCTGAATCCAGGGCCGGTGCTTTATCCACTGCACCACCTAGCTGCCCCCATAATTTATTTTGAAAAGTAGATCTTTCTCTACATTGCTTCTCTTTGGGATCTTTTATTTTGGAAAGCAGAGCTTTTTAAAGAGGCAAAACATACGATGTCTTCATTGATTCACCCAGTTTAAGGATGTTTACAAGGCTGTGCCCACATTCTATTTTTTTCCTTTCCTAGTCAATTCCTCCATTTGCCACTAAGCAAATGGTCACAAAACCCCCATTTAAGAGTGGAATGCTTATTTTACTTGCAAATTTTGGTGTTAAGATGGCACAGTCATACTTTCATCTAAAAGATCTGATGTTTAGGAGTGAAAGCAAGTCATTAAAAGAAGAACAAAATTGGGGAGGTTTGTAAGAATCGGAAAAGTTTTTAAAAAGTAACTTGTAGGGGCAGCTAGGTGGCACAGTGGATAGAGCACCAGCCCTGGATTCAGGAGGACCTGAGTTCAGATTCAGCCTCAGACACTTGACACTTACTAGCTGTGTGACCCTGGGCAAGTCACTTAACCCTCACTGCTCTGGGGAAAAAAAGTAACTTGTAAGGTGACCTGAAAGTAATCTTCAGAACAAAAAATATGGTTGAAATGAACCTGTGGAAGCTCATGTCCTTTTCCATGCAAGCTGAAAAATATAGAAAGCCTCAATTCCTTAAATGGTCTTTTTTTCTCATAAAACAATTGAAGAAATAATATTTTACTCTTATCTCCACTGCCATTTTCATGTTCTTCACTTCTTTTTCCATCTTCATCCTCTGAATCCTCTACTTCCTGAATAACCATTCTCTTCCCTTTGGTTTTGGGAGTAGATTCAGGCTGAGACTTGTTCAGGTCTTTTTCAACTTCTGACAATATTTTCTGTAATGTGATCGTGTTAGGAAAATGTTTTACACCAATAAAAATAATAAAGCATTTTCAAGTTTTAAAAAGTCAATAAAGAAAATCCCATTAAGCCCAGTAAGTAGTACCAGAGGGTCTCATATTTGTAAAGGGCCTTAAGGATCACTGACTCCAAACCCCACCATGAAGCAAGAATCCCCTCTGCAACATCGCTGACAAATGGCCAACCAGACAGTTTTTTGGTTAATACTTCTAGTGTCAAGGAACTCACTACCTAACTGAGAAGGCTATCCTACTTAGGTGCAGTTTAAATTTCAAGAAAGTTATATTGAGCCAAAAATTTGTCTCTCTTTAGCTTCTAACCATTTGGTCTTAATTATGTCCTTTGGAGCAATAAAGAATAAATGTGAAATAAAACCCCCCCAAAAAGTAAGAAAAGAGAACAAGGGCAAAGAGATTTAGAGCTAATTCTTCCTCCATATGATAGGCCATCAAATATTTGAAAACAGCTATCATATCCATTCTTTGTACAACCATTCTTTGTACAACATAATTACTAGATCCTAAACCAAACCCATAACCCTTCTCTAGACTCCATTCAGTCTGTCAATGTTTCTTTTAAAATGTGGCACCCAGAACTGAACACAGTGTTCCAGATGTTCTCTGCTCAGTGCAAAGCACAAGGGACTATGATCCTCTTTGTTCTGGACATTATATCATTATATAGGAACATATGCATAATGTGGCCTGAACCAACATTTTACAATTATGTCATGGCAGTATGATTTTACTGGCATGGGAACCTCCCAGTAGGAAACACCCCTCCTCCCCACTTTTGTCTTCTGCAACTCATAGTCTTAAGAGAGTAACCTGGTGGTGTTGATGGGACCTAAGAGATTAAGTGCTTTACTCACAGTCACACAGTATGTCTAAGAGGCAGGATTTGAACCTAGGTCTTCCTGATTTCAAGACTGGTTAGCTACATACTATACCATGTTCTCATATAAGAATATCATTAATACATTATAACCATAGCCACAAAATCTTGTTATAATATCTCTAGTCACTCAGCCAATCAGATGGTCTGTAATAATGAGCTATCTAATAAACCCAAGGAGGGTTAACTCTTATGGGGATCATCTGCTTATCATCCCTATATGGCTTATTGGATGTCTCAAAATAGTGTGCCTATGAAACTAATTATCCCCTTTAGTGGAATTTTACCTAGCCTTTTTTGTTTGTTTTTGCGCAGGGCAATGAGGGTTAAGTGACTTGCCCAGGGTCACACAGCTAGTAAGTGTCAAGTGTCTGAGGCTGGATTTGAACTCAGGTCCTCCTGAATTCAGGGCCAGTGCTTTATCCACTGCGCCACCTAGCTGCCCCCCTAACATCTTCATATGGAATTTTTGTGAATCAAATTAATGACATTGTATGGGATATGCCTCTATATCTATTAATATTGTCTAATGTTTCATTAAGAGGAAGCTAGATGGTTCAGTGGATGGAGTGCTGGACCTGGAGTTAAGAAGACTTGAAGTCAAATCCAGTCGCAGACACATACTAGCTGTGTGACTCTAGGCAAGTCATTTAACTTGCTCGCCTTCATTTACCAGAAAAGGGAATGACAAACCATTCCAGTACCTTTGCCAAGGAAATCCCATAGATAGTATTGATGTAGTATGGTTCACGAGGTCACAAAGAGTCAAGCACGACTGAACAACAATATTTTATTAGGGTTGTTTTTTGTTTTTTGTTTTTTGTTTTTTAGCAATTGTATCATATGTTTACTCGTATGGAGCTTGAACTTAATGAAAACCATTGGCATTTTTACTTCAACTGCTGTTAGGATAGGTCTTCATCTTGTACTACTATCACTGACTTTTTAACCTAAATGTCAAACTTTACATTTTTTCATATTATTATATTGGATTCATTGGTATAGCCCATTAAGAGTTTTATTTCTAATTCTACTACATTAAATGTATTTGTTTTCTTCAAACCTCTATATAATCTAAAATTTTGTTGTTTTCTTCTACTTCTAAGTACCTGAAGTAGCTGTTGAATAGTCAGTCAACATGCATTTATTGGGGGCTTATGATGGACCAGGTACTATCCTAAGCATCCAGACAGACAGCAGAGCTATAGGCTGCACACAAGACAGTATCCTGATGTGTGCCAATCAGACTTCCCACCCTCCCCCACACACCCTAGGATCACAGAATTCTAGCAACTTGAGTAGACCATCTAGTTGAGATGGTCATCTCATCTAGTCATCTTTAGTCATTCTCACTCAAATAAGCAAACTGAGGCCCAGGGAGATCAGCTTCCTTGTACAGGGAAAAACAGCTAGTGATAAAGCCAGGACTAGAAACTAGGTCTCTTCGCCTTTGTAGTAGTTCTCCCTGTAATTAGCTACACTGAAGGATGTTAGGATCCTATATTTAAAGTTAGAAGGGACCCTGGATGCCACCTAGTTTAACCTCCTCATTTTACAGATGTGAAAACTAAGGTACAGAGAAATTAAGTGACTTGCCCAGAATCATACAGCTAGTAAGTGTCTGAAGTGGGATTTGAACCAAGCTCTTTCTGAATATAAGTCCAGTGCCTCCTTCAAATACCATGAGGATTTTTGATTGGAGATTAAGAAAATGAGTAATTTGCAGGCATTGGATTCTTCAGCAAGTTGAACAGGCTACGGTGGGTCATTTAAGTCAATACAGGAGAATGGGCATCTAGGAACCTTGGGTGGAGGGTAACCAGAATATAAGGGAAAGGCACAAAAAGAGAAATTTAATAATTATTAAGAAAAGCTTAATCCCTTTCATACTTCCTAGCTCTGTGGCCCTGGGCACTTAAACTGTCTGCTTCAAGTTTGCTCAACTGGGGAAAATAATAGCACCTACCTCTCAGGGTTGTTATGAAGATAAAATGAAATAATATTTGTAAAGCATTTAGCATAGTGCCTGGCATATAATAGGAACTTAATAAATGCTTCTTCCCTTTCTATCTATCCTTAGTATATCATTAGTATTGGGGTATGAGATAGGCTAGATTCTTTTTTGGCTCTTCTTGCATAAGAACTTGGCTAAAGGAAGGCAAAATATGGGAGTTAGATATGACTCGTCCCTTTATACTAAAATTGAGGTTTATTCTTTTTTTTTTTTTTTTTGGTAAGGCAATTGGGGTTAAGTGACTTGCCCAGGGTCACACAGCTAGTAAGTGTTAAGTGTCTGAGGCCGGATTTGAACTCTGGCACTCCTGAATCCAGGGCCGGTGCTTACCACCTAGTTGCCCCGAGGTTTATTCTAAAATGGAATTACTCATATCAAAAAAGAGTGGGCTCTTCCTGCCACTACAATAACTGCCAAGTTCTTTCACTGTAACTAATTCCCTAGGTGTGAAGTTCCTTTGACTTTGTGAGAAGGAGAATTAGTTTCACAGAATCGCAGAATCATAAAATCACAGAATCAGAAGGAATCTCATAGGCTATCTGTATCAATGAATGAATGTACATTTATTAAGCCCTTGCTATGTGCCAGACACTGTGCTAAGTACTGGGGATACAAAAAGAGGCAAAAGACAGCCTTTGTCTTCAAGATTACAATCTAATGTAATGAGAAATCCCTCTACATCTGTCCAGGACTGGGCCTCATTCAGATCAATCTCTTTTTAGTTTAGGAATGAAATGAGATACCCAGAAGTCATTCAACAGTTAGCAAAAGGAAATCTACTTATCCATAGCAGGAGAATGATATTCAACAAGGAAGGATATGCTTTGAGGACACTCCTAGTCAGGTGAGCAAAGATCCCCTCCCTCTGAATTGCCCATAATTGCCTGCCAGCCAAGCATCAGCTTGTTCCTGGAGTGGCTGTTTTGTATTTAAGTGATTAGGAAGTGATATCAACACCCTAAGCTTTTAGTCCCCAGAACCAAGTAAGTCTTGAGGATGGTTTTCTTACCTTTTTGTTGTTGTTGTTGTTGTTGTTTTGGTTTTTTTTCTGTGTGTTTTTTGTTTTGGTTTTTGGTGGGGCAGTGAGGATTAAGTGACTTGTCCAGGGTCACACAGCTAGTAAGTGTCAAGTATCTGAGGCTGGATTTGAACTCAGGTCCTCCTGAATCCAGGGTTGGTGTTTTATCCACTGCTCCATCTAGCTGCCCCATTTCCATACCTTTTAAGGAAAAACTAGCCTATCTTATATAGAAGCAAAGGGCTAGGATATTCTCAGCCTGACAAGCTGTCATTTAGCATTTGCTTTAAAGATGTCCCTGAGCAGAAATCTGCTCCCTCCAGGATAGTGCATTGGACATCTGGATTGCTCTAATTGTTAGGAATTTGCCCTTTTACGTTGAATCAAAATCTGTTTCTGCAAATTCCACCTATTGCTTTTAGCTTTGTCCTCTGGGACTAAGCAGAATAAGTCTTCCTTTTTCCAGGGAGCATCATTCAAATACTTGAAGAAAGTCATCATGTCTCTCCTAAGTCTTTTCTGGGCTAAACACTTCTAGCTCCTTCAACCAAAGAATTTTCTGTGGTCCCTTCTATCATCCTGATTGTTCTGCTATAGATGCAGACTGTATGATCAAAGTCCTCCCTAAAATGTAGTACCCACTACTGAGAACAATATTTCACATATGGTCTGCCCAAGGCTGAGCAGAGCCACAAATTAGTTGCACTGTCCTTCTTCCCCTCATAGTTGTACCCCTGGGTCACTTCCCTGGAACCCTTTTTCTTTCTTTCTTTCTTTCTTTCTTTCTTTCTTTCTTTCTTTCTTTCTTTCTTTCTTTCCTTCCTTCCTTCCTTCCTTCCTTCCTTCCTTCCTTCCTTCCTTCCTTCCTTCCTTCCTTCCTTCCTTCCTTCCTTCCTTCCTTCCTTCCTTCTTTCTTTCTTTCTTTCTTTCTTTCTTTCTTTCTTTCTTTCTTTCTTTCTTTCTTTCTTTCTTTCTTTCTTTTGCAGGGCAATGGGGGTTAAGTGACTTGCCCAGGGTCAAACAGCTAGCAAGTATCAAGTGTCTGAGGCTGGATTTGTACTCAGGTCCTCTTGAATCCAGGGGGCTGGTGCTTTATCCACTGTGCCACCTAGTTGCCCCTGGAACCCCTTTTCTAAGATGACATCTAACTAGTAAAGGATTTGGTCATTTAAGCACTTCTGAACTCACACAATTCTACAAAGTCCACATGGGGAAAATGCTGTACCCATAAGTAAACTAGATTTTTAGCAAGGTATTTGGTAAAGTATAACATGCTTTTCTTATGGAAAATATGGAAAAGTAGAAAAGTGGACAGAAAATGTACTTGGAGTCAAGAATAGCTGGATCCAAATACTATATCAGTCATTTACTAGGTACGTGACCCTAGAAAAGTCACCTAAAGTCTCTTACCCTCAGCTTCCTCATCTCTAAAACAAAAATTATACCTATAGTACCTGCCTCACAGGGTTATTGTGGCAATCAAATGGGATAATGTATGTGATATTATGGCAATGTATTTTGTACATTTTGTAAACCATAAATACTTGGCTACATAAATTCAGCTTATTGTTATTGTCACTGTGAAATGATGAACTAAACTCTAGGCAAACTCTAGGATTCCCCTGACCTAAGAGTTTGGCAACCTGGTCAAAAGATGAAGTAGGATTACTCTGACACCAACACCACCCACCACCCACCACCATGAACAACCACCACCAACCACCACCACAACAGACATTTATATAGGGCTTCAGAGTTTTTGGAAAACTGCTTACAAATACTATCTCACTTTATCCTTACAACAATTCTGGGAAATAGGTGCGATTATTATCTCTATTTTACAGATGGGAAAACTGAGGCAGAGGTTAAGTGTCTTATCTAGGGTCCCACAGTCAGTGAGTGTTTGAGGTTAAAGTTGAACTCTGGTTTTCCTGACTCTCTCCACTGTACCTTCTAGCTACCTTGTTCATGAGGGAATCACACTTCCTCTTCGAGATCACTGCCTCATTTTCTAGCTTTTCATTAATCATCCCTTTGTAATATATTCTAGAATTTTGCAAAGTCAGACTTGCTGGTCTTGTGTAGATTTCAGACTCCATTCTCTTCCCTTCTTTGAAAATCAGGACATTTGCCCTTCTCTAATCAAGTGCTACCTGCCCCATCCTCTGTGATCTTTCCAAAATCACTCAGTGTCTCAGCAATAATGCCTGTGCCAGTGGATGTGAACTCCCCAATGTCCCTACTTATCTTAAGCATCAATTCCCCATAAGTTATTTCTGTTCTAGCTTTTCCAGGCCAATAAACATTCTCCTTTGTGGAGAAAATGAGAAGCAATGTAACAAATGAAAGCTCTGCTTTCTCTCTTAACAATAATCATCATCCTGTCCACCCTGAGCAGCAGTCCCATCCTTTATTTGATCCTCTTCTTTTCTACCATCATGGTGAAAAAACAAACAAAAGCCTTCACAGGTGTGCTCATTAAGTTTCTCTTGCCAGCCTCAACCCATTCTAAGCTTCCACAATTCTTTAAAAAAAAAAAACTAGGTATTTTTATTTATTTATTTATTTCAATGAAACAAACATTTTTTTTTTTCCCAGTTACATGTAAGGGTAGTTTTCAACATTCATTTTCATAAGATTTAGAGTTCCAAATTTTTCTCCCTCCCTTTCCTCTCCCCTCTGCAAGACAGCAACCAATCTGATATAGGTTATATATGTACAATCCACAAGTGCTCTTTTTATCAGTTCTTTCTATGGGAGTGGATAGTATGCTTCATCATTAGTCCTTTGGGATTGTCTTGGATCATTGTATTGCTTAGAGTAGTTAAGTCATTCTCAATTGCTCACTGAACAATACTGCTGTCACTATGCACAATGTCCTCCCAGCTCTGCTCACTTCACTATATATCAGTTCATATGAGTCTTTCCAGGTTTTTCTGGGATCATCCTGTTTGTCATTTCCTATAGCACAATACCATTCCACTACAATCATATACCACATCTTCTTCAGTCATTCCTTAATTGATAGACATTCCCTTGATTCCCAATTCTTAGCTACCACAAAGACTTGCTATAAATATTTTTGTACAATTTCCCCCCTTTTCCTTTTTTCATGATTACTATTGTTAACTGTTTCCCTCCATACTATTTCCTTCCCCATGATATTTACTCTATATCTTCTTTCACCCTATCCCTCTACTCTTCAAAAGGGATTTGCTTGTTGGAGAAGCTGTGGGAAAATTGGAACACTAATCCATTGTTGGTGGAGGTGTGAACTGATCCAACCATTCTGGAGAGCAATTTGGAATTATGCCCAAAGGGCAATAGAGCTGTGCATACCCTTTGACCCAGCAATACCACTTTTGGGTCTTTTCCCCAAAGAAATCATGGAAAGGGGAAAGGGACCCACATGTACAAAAATATTTATAGCTGCTCTTTATGTGGTGGCAAGGAATTGGAAGTTGAGGGGGTGCCCATCAATTGGGGAATGGCTGGACAAGTTGTGGTATATGAATACAATGGAATACTATTGTGCTGTAAGAAATGATGAGCAGGAAGAGTTCAGAGAAACCTGGAGGGTCTTGCATGAGCTGATGATGAGCGAGATGAGCAGAACCTAAAGAACATTATACACAGTATCATCAACATTGAGTGTTGATCTACTGTGATGGACTATATTCTTCTCACCAATGCAATGGCACAGAAGAGTTCCAGGGAACTCGTGATAGAAGAGGATCCCCAAATCCAAGAAAAAAAAAAAGAACTGTGGAGTATAGATGCTGAATGAACCATACTATTTCTTTTGTTTTTGATGCTGTTGTTTTTTTCTATTTTGAGGTTTTTCATCATTGCTCTGATTTTTTCTCTTATAACATGACTAATGCAGAAATAGGATTAATGTTATTATTTGTATATATATATATATAAAACCTATATCAGATTACCTGCTGTCTAGGGGAGGGGGGAGGGAGGGGAGAGAGGGAGAAAAATCTGAAATTGTAAAGCTTGTATAAACAAAAGTTGAGAACTATCTTTACATGTAATGGGGAAAAAAATAAAATACTTTATTGATTTAAAAACAAAAAACAAAACCAAAAAAAAGGGATTTGCTTCTGTCTGTTCCTTCCCCCAATCTGCCCTTCCTTCTTTTTCCCCTTTCTCTTTATCCCCTTCCCCTTCTATTTTCCTTCAGGGTTAGACAGATTACTCCACCCAATTAAGTGTGTATGTTATTCCCTCTTTGGGCCAATTCTGATGAAATTAAGGTCTTTGAGCCAATTCTGATGAGTGTTAGGCTCATTTACTGCCCAGATTAAATAGATTACTCCACCCAATTGGGTTTGGTATTAATCCCTCCTTGAGCCAACTCTGATGAGATTAAGGTCTTTGAGCCTATTCTGATGAGTGTAAAGTTCATTCACTGTCCTGCTCCTCCCCCATCTCTTCCCCCACTCCATAAGCCCTTTCCTATTTCTTTCATGTGGGATTTCACCCCATGCTACCTCTGCCCTTCCCCCTCCCCCAGTGCATTCCTCTCACCCCTCAGTTTTACTCTAAAGATATCATCATGGGGCAGCTAGGTGACACAGTGGAAAAAGCATCCACCCTGGACACAGGGGGACGCCAGCCAAAACCTGGCCTCAGACACAAGGCACTCACTGCATGACTCCAAGTATGTCTCCCAACTCCAATTTTTTTTTATGGTTCTCTAGGGTCTTGTATTTGAAAGTCAAATTTTCCATTCAGTTCAGGTCTTTTCATCATGAATACCTGAAAGTCCTCTTTTTCATTAAAGTCCCATTTTTTCCTCTGAGAGATTATGATCAATTTTGCTGGATTCTTGGTTGTAATCCCAATTCTTTTGCCCTCTGGAATTTTATATTCCATGCCCTCCAGTCCTTTAATGTAGAAGCTGCTAGATCTTGTGCTATCCTGACTAGGGCTCCACAGTACTTGAATTCTTTCTTTTTGGCAGCTTGCAATATTTTCTCCTTGGCCTGGGAGCTCTGGAATTTGGCTATACTATTCCTGGGAGTTTTCCTTTTGGGATCTCTTTCAGGAAGTGAACAGAAGATTCTTTCAATTTCTATTTTACCTTCTGCTTCTAGAATATCAGGGCAATTTTCCCTGACAATTTCTTGGAAGATGATGTCTAAGCTCTTTCCTTGATTATGGTTTCCAGGTAGACCAATAATTTTCAAATTATCTCTCCTGGATCTATTTTCCAGGTCAGCAGTTTTTCCAAGAAGATATTTCACATTACCCTCTATTATTTTTTTATTCATTTGGATTTGTTTTATTGTGTCTTGGTTTCTCATAAAGTTGCTAGCTTCCATTTGTTCAATACTGATTCTTAGGCAATTATTTTTGTCAGAGAGCTTTTCCATTTGGCTTTTCAAGCTGTTGAATTTTTTCTCATATATTTCCTGCATCACCCTCATTTCTCTTTCCATTTTTTCCTCTACCTCTCTAACTTTATCTTCAAAGTCCTTTTTGAGCACCTCTATGGCCTGAGACCAATTAATATTTTTCTTGGGAGCTTTAGATATAGGGGTCCTGACATTGACATCTTCCTCTGAGGGTATACCTCCATCTTCCTTGTCACTAAAGAAACTATCTATGGTCCTCACCTTTCTCTGTCTGCTCATCTTGCCTTTCTTTTACTTGACTTTTAGCTCCTTAAAGTGGGGCACTGTTTCCAGGCTGCACTAGCCCAAGCTTCAGGAGGTCCCAGGTGGTATGATTTAAGGAGGAGTATGTTCTTCACTTACCTGGCCTGTTCCCTGGTCTGTAGATGACTCTAGACCAACTTGCTAACCAACCAGCTTTGAGTGCTGTGGTTTTCAGCTCTGATGAGCCTCTGCCCCTCTCCATGCTACTTCAGCTGACCTACTGGTTCTCAGCAGGGGTGAAAACCCAAGTTCTGCCTCAGCACCAGCAGAGACCCCTGTAATCTCCCCCCTGCCCAGGGCTCAGCCCTCTCACCAGACTGTGAGCTTAGTTACAAACAACACTGGCACTGGCAGATGACAGCTGATTCAGAGACTCTGGGGGGGGGGGGTCTCTTTCTCTGGTGAAGCCTTCCTAGGACTGGGTCTGTATCAGTGTGACTGTGGGGTTGGGCTCCATTCCTGTCTCAGCACAGCAGCTCCCTCCTTCTGACCTTCCAAGCCGTCCTTGGTTAGAAAAATTACCTTCCACCATTCTTAATAGTCATGCTTTTGTATTTGTCACTTACCCTTGTTTCCATTTTCTCTGTCTTTTACAATATAAGTTGGTTAATGAACTTCTTTTTTTGTTTTGGTTTTTTTTGGGGGGGGGGGTTGGTTCAATTGGGGTTAAGTGACTTGCCTAGGGTCACACAACTAGTAAGTGTTAAATGTCTGAGGCCGGATTTGAACCCAGGTCCTTCTGACTCCAGGGCCAGTGCTCTATCCACTGCACCACCTAGCTGCCCAGGTTAATGAACTTCTTGTGCATCCAAATCTCAATTTCTCAATTTTTCAATCTCTCTCTCTCTTTCTCTCTCTCTCTCTCTCTCTCTCTCTCTCTCTCTCTCTCTCTCTCTCTCTCTCTCTCTCTCTCTCTCTCTCTCTCTGTCTCTCCTTCCCCCGGCCCCCCTCCCTGAATGACTTTCTTTTGTGTCTTCAGGATTTTACTCCTGAAAGTTTCCCTGCTCTGACATACCTTTAGAATTATAGTCCATGGGACTATAATGCTTTGAAATCTATTCTATTCAAATCTAGGATGAATGTCATACTATGCCTATCTTTAGATTTCCATTTTTATCAAAAATTCTGAGATGGAACAGTCACTTTTTCCAAAGCTTCCCATCATTTCTACTGAAGCTACTTCCTTGTTGGTGAGAATCAGATCTGGAAAAGAAGTTCCTTATGTTGGTCCCTTTATCTTTGGAAGGTTGAGATGATCATTAAGGCAAATCAAGACATCAGGCTTATTTATTTCTTCATAGTAACCTGGATAGGACATCTCCTATTATAGCTTTGAGAAGCAGCAGATAGAACACCTGAAGTCAGGGAGACCTAAGCTCCATTCTGGCCTCAGATGCTTACTAGCTTTGTGATCTGGAGCAGGTCATTTAATCTCTGTTTGCTTTGGTTTCCTCAGCTGTCAAATGGGGATAAGGACAGCATCTACTTCATAGTGTTGTGATTAAATGAGATAATATTTGTAAAGCACTTAGCACAGTCCCTGACACATAATAGACATCGTATAATTAATCGCTTATTCCTTTCTCCTTTCCTTTCCCCCTCCCCCGTTACTGTGATGCCACATGTCACTAGGACTGAGAGGGAGCTCAAAGTGGCCCACTTTCCAGCTTAGCAGTACAGCCCGTAAGCCCCACTGTGATGGAGGTGGGGATAATAATGCTGATAATGCATAGCCTCTCATCCAAACAGTTAGGAGACTGGGCAATGCTGTAAAGCATGTCACATAACTAGACAATGCAGGCAATAAGCCCTTTTGTTCAGTCACAGAATTGGCCTGCTCTATCTGGACCTTGTGGTTTCTTCCACTGATGACTCCAAAGTCACACTCAGCTTCTCTTTAAAAGACTGAACTACCACAGGAAACAAACTCTGTATTATTCTTCTGCAATCATCAGGAAATTCTTCAGGGTCCGTTCACAAACTCAACATTTATTTTCATTAGGACATGAGAAGTCCCTTTGGTAAAATGCTATGAGTTTTCCTGGGAAACTTCTGTACTAGCCTAAGTTCATCTGAAGGCAAAACCCAACTTTAGTATTAGAAACAGCAACACACATGAGGCTTTTCTACAGTTTGGATCTGAGATGATCTCAATGCAGAAGTCAAGGCTAACAGGAGTAGGGTGTCACTGTGTATGTGGCTCATAGGGGTCATCTTCCTTCCTCCAGAGAGTGGCTTGTTTTTTCAGTCAAGTTTTCTGATGGATTAAGCTACATTCCAACTTCTGACCAGGGGGATGATACTGGAATGCTTCCCTGGTTAATATCTGTTCAGCAGGTTCAACGTTCCCAGCCTTGAGCCAAACCAAGGCCATTCCTTGAATTCACCTGAACACCTTCACCGATTCTGCCAAAACAGCTTTCTCTGATGTCACTTTTATAAAGCTGGTGTTATATTATGCTTTATACAAAAGTTAGGTGGTGAAGTATATAGAGAGCTGGACTTGGAGTCAGAAAGACAAATTCAAATCCAGCTTCAGACACTTAGTAGCTGTATGACCCTGGGCAAGTCAACTTAACTTCTGTCTGGCTCAGTTTCCTCAACTGTAAATGAAGGGTAAACATGGCAACTGCCTCCCAGGGTTGTTGTGAGGATTAAATGTGATAATATTTGTAAAGTGTTTTGCAAACCTTAAAGCATTATATAAATGTATATTATGATATCATTTCCATTATTTCAATTCATTATTTCAATTCAATAAATCATCAGGAATCTCAGACCAAATACCTTCTATTGTGTAGCTCACTCACTATTGGCACGAGCCACTTTTCCATTTCCTTTTCTACAACTTCTTTCAGGGTATTTGCGATTACCCAAAGGAAGGCTTTTCTGGCAAACCCCTGGTTGCACAATCCTTACTCTGGAAGCAGCACACAATCAAGATTGTTCTATATAGTATTTGGGAGCACTCCCCAGCCCACAGCTGGGTTTCCAGAAAAGGCTACCCCAGGTCCAAAGTGCTCATCTGTTCAAAAACCATAGCTCATGAGCCCCACAGAAAAATGTTTAATTGTACTAGTCAGCCATAAGACACAAGTAGTTCAAAGCAAAGATATTTAAAGAAACAGTAAAGTAAGAAAAATAACAATAATATATTTATTCCATAAGTTTGGCATACACTAAAGAATATCTACATATACTCACATACATATAGACATGTATGTATACATAGACGCATATAGGCACCCTCATTTGTTTATTCATTTGCTCGCTCACTCCTTTATTTATTTAGACATCTATCATCTACCCACCCATTTATTTATCTAAGCATTAGCCTGCTCATTTATTCATTAATTCATTTATTTACTTATTTATTCAGCCATTCATTCATTTCTTTGTTCATTCATTCATTTGTTTACTTATTTGTTTGTTATTGTTACCTGGGAATTTCAGCTATTATGAAGGTGCCTTAAGGGGCCTTTGGAGCATGTCCAGATTGTCTCACATGGAGGCCTTGTCACCCTGTACTACATGGATGGGGGGTGTAGCCTCCTTTGATTGGCTGCCTGCCTACATCTTTAGAATTGGTGAGGCTGAGCTGTTCTCTTTCCTGTGTGCTCCTCCCTGCTGCACATTCTCTCACAGCACAGAGGTGTTGAACTGGACTGGTGGGAAGGGAAGGACTTTTATTCCCCTGCTCCTTCTTTCACTCTGGGAGCCTGAGGGTGTTTGTTTCTGTTCTGTGTAGTTTGGCCTCCTCAGTTTCAGGTGCTGGAGGAGTTCTCCACAGGACCAGGAAGTTCAAGTCATAGTGACTTTGGAGCCAGGATTGCAAGTGGGATGATGCAGCCAGATAGCCCCACATGGAAGGTCTGAAAAGCCAGGGTGCCTGGGACTTAAACCCAAGGTGTGTGTGGGGGGGTTGGATTTGGAACTAGCACTGCTCTGTGGGAACCTGAACAAGAGTGATGAACCATATCTCCTTGCCCTCCCCAGATACTGAGATGATATTAGAGCAGGAGGAGTATTACACCTCTCATGCATTGGGAGGGGGGGGAGCATGGTATGTCTGTATATTTATTATTATGCCTTTTCAAGTAAATATTTATGTGTAAAAGCTGATCTGATTTTTAGAGACTTATGCAACTGGAGTTCAAGAGACAACGTCCCTATAATTAGGGGAACAACATCAGTGGGGGCTGGAGTAATTTGCAGAGAGCCTAGACACCCCTCAAGCTCCTTAGGGGTAGTGGAGAACTCTGGGAGAGAGGTGAAATGGTAAAACCTAACACACCTGGACCTTAGGGGTGTGTAGGGGGCAAGTTGGTTTGTGTTACAATACCATTAGTGGGAATACTAAACATACATAAGGAGGCATAGACTTATAGGGCACAAGGTCGAGGAATCTCATGTGCCTGTGACTAGAAAGGTAAGAATGGAATAGTAGGTGTAGGAAGCAAAAATGGGTGGCCACGTTATATGTTACAACAGCAGCGTCACGGTTGATTCCAGGTGCAGTTCCAGTAAAGGCACGGCTATGAAACTTGTCTTTGCATCCAGTGAGGGCTTGGACTCAGTGCTGAGAGGCATCCTAAATCTGGCAGTGCTCACTTTTGCACTGGGATCATCCCAGTTCCAAACTGCAGTGAAGCACCAAGGCCTCACTTCTGTTTCTACTTCTAATACTACTACTTGGAAGTCCTCAGCCGATATGCTACCTCTTCCCCATGAGAAAAAGAGTGTGCTCTGTCATCTCTTTTAGCTTTAACGCTTTTTTGAAAGGCAAAGCCTTTATGCATGTGTCATTACACTCTGTGCCGACGACCCTCAAATCTATCTACTATTAATATGAATATATGGATCACCTGGATTTGATGGAGGTAACTTATTATCCAAAAGTATTTTTTATGAAACCCTGGATCACTAGGATTAATAGGAGTAAAATGTCCTTCAATTGAACTCCGAACTGAACCCAGATAGCCAGCAGATAAAAGACCCTACCTAGTGTCTTCTCTTCCCTCAGGATAGTAAGTCCCTATCTTATGGTGACATCTGGGTGTCCTCATCCTTGACAAACCCTTTTAAAAAAAAAATCCTGTAATCTTATCATGATGCTTCGGAATTTCTTTCATACTTGTTATAACTGAAATTGTTAAACTGCCTTTGCTTCTGTATCATAGTATTGAAACTGATAACGCCCTGAAATCAGTGAACAAAAAACCATATATACCCTCAGAAATGGGCACTCTCTGAGCTCTCTTCTTAGGAGGGGTGTCTCCACATGATCATGTATTATATATTTCTTTTGGGGACAAAATATTAAATTGATATTATATTTTTTCTGTCTGTCTCTAATCTGTTTCGTAGGAGGGTGGGTATCATGTTCTCTGATCTGGTTAGTAGGAGATTAAGTCTCTGATCTGGTTTTGTAGGAGATATTATAAGATATTGTAATTTGATCTGTTTATTAATTTTATAGGAGAGATTAAAGATTATTTCTCTGATCTGTTTGTAGGAGACAGGCAGATACAAAAATTATATTTTAATATTCAACACTATCTACATCACAATGTCTCTGCTGATCTCCAATCACATCTCCAACTGCCTTTCAGACATTTCATAATGATGTCCAGGAGACATTTAAGTAAAACATGTCCTTATCTTTGTAGCAGAACTCATTATCTTTCCCCCTAAACCCTCCCTTCTTCTAATACCATACCTTCTCTAATACTGTACAAGGCCAACACCATCCTCCCAGGCCCTCAGGCTCACAACCTAGGAGTTATCTTGGATTCCTCACTATCTCTCAGTGCCCATATCCAAGCTGTTCCCAAGGCCTGTGGATTTCACCTTTGCAACATCTCTCCAATATGGCACCTATTAAGGGCTAAAATTCTAGCTAAACTGTCTAAAATATCTAATGAGTGGTCGCCAATAAATTATAAGCTTTAGCAAGAGTTAGACTTTTAAGCATTTATTAAGGAGAATAAGAATTTGGTAAAGAGAGAGAAAGGCCTAGATTCCTATCTATTAAAGGGAGAGCACATTTCTAGTTCCGCTCTCCACCAGAGTCCAAAGGAAAGAGAGCGAGACTGAGCGCCAGTCTCCTCCTTCCTCCTCCCACTCGCCTGCGTCACTTCCTGACGCCAAAGAAAAGACTCCTGGTCTTGCCCTCAAAGACCTTCGTTTCATGGGCGGAACTCTTCTACAGTAAGTCTCCAGCAGGTGGCGTCATTCCAATCGTTACACACCTTCTCTCCTCCAACACTGCCACCCCTCTGGTGCAGGCCCTCACCTCACACCTGGATTACAGCAATAGCCTGTTGGTGGGTCGGCCTGCCTCAAGTCCCTCCCCTCTCCAATCCACCCTCCATTCAACCACCAAAGTGATATTCCTAACGTGCCCATCTGACCATCTGACCCCTGACACTCAATACATTCCAGGGGCTCCCTATCCCCTCTAGGATCAAACACAAAATGCTGTTTGGCATTCAGAGCCCTTCATAACCTGGCTCCCTCCGACCTTTCCAGTTTTCTTATACCTTACTCCTTGCCAGACACTTGTGCATCCCGGGTGACACTGACCTCCTGGCTCTTCCACAAACAAGATGTTTCATCAACCAACCCCAGGCATTGTCACTGGCTGGTCCCCCATGCTTCATCTCTGCCTACTGGCTTCCTTTCTGTCCCAACTAAAATCCCATCTTCTGTAGAAAGCCTTTCCCATTCCCTCTTAATCCTAATGCCTTTCTTCTCGATTATTTCCTATTTCTCCTGTATATAGCTTGCTTTGCATTTATTTGTTTGCATGTTGTCTCCCCATCACATTGTGAGCTCCTTGAGGGAAGGAATGTCTTATGACTCTTGTTGGATCCCTAGCACTGACTACAGTGTTGGCACATAATAGGTGCTTACTAAAGGTTGGGGGGGGGGGGTTTGTGGGGTTTTTTGGGCAGGGCAACAAGGGTTAAGTAACTTGCCCAAGGTCACACAGCTAGTATGTGTCAAGGGTCTGAGGCTGATACTAAATGTTTATTGACTGAATTATTAGACTGGGAGAAAAAAACCTAAACAATTTTTCTTCCCATAAGGAAAATCTTGTCAGTTCTATTAGCCTTAGCTTTAATGGGTATTTCCTTTTCAAATGGTGGTCCCTTACTCCAGGTACCAAGCTCTTTGGGCAGAGAAGAGCCCCAGCTAACTCTTTGTTTTAAGTTTAATGTATTTTGATAGCAAACTTATAGGAACAGCACAGGAGACAGATGTGAGAAAATAATTATTAATAATGGATTTCTAGGAGAAACCCAGACATTAGTTTTTGCTACTTTCTTCCCTCACACCAGAAACCTGCCTGGGCACTTTAACAAAAGGAATGCAGATGGATTCTTCTGATTGGCTAGGGGAAGCAGCATACCTAAATGGTTGGAATTTGATCTCTAGACTACCCCCCAAGTCATGTCAATCAATGGAGCTGAATGATGCTAACCAATTAGCTTAGATCAATGTATGGTGACCCGCCTCTAACAAAAAGAGGATAAAAAGACTGGGCCAGGAGGGGCTTCCTCTCTTTTCTTCCCTGGACTCTCTTTTATTCTCTACGTGCCCTGTCCTCTCCCTCTTGGCTCATTATGCTGGGTATGTAATTGTCTAGGCCTGTAAGCCTGTGACTAGTGGGGAAGTCAGGGAGACACGTGGTCAATACTTTAATAATATGTGATATTAATTAATAATAAATGCTTACTGCCCAAACTGGTGCAATAGCCATTAATATATAATTTAGCAATATTTGAGAAAACCCAGCCTAGCCCCATAATAATTTAGCCAAAAACAGCTGATGACCCCCGTAATTTAGTTAAAACACAGACAACATTAAAAACACATACATATAGGACAACTCGGAAAAGTATAGTGAATGGAAAGAATCTACTGAATAATAAAAATATTATAAACACTATTTAGTTGCCATCAAAAAGAAATTTACTTATTTTTAAAAGTCCAAATGCTGGCATGTCCAGAAAAATGTAACAGATTTATTTATAATTATTATAAAATTGAATGGTTGAAATATTTTTACTGCATTAAGCCTTTATGTCATCACATTTATATTAAAAATTCACTTCCAAATGAAAACGGGGGAAAAAATTGCCAATACCTGATTCTATCCCTTATTTTTCCATTCAAAATCATATACCTAGGTACCTTTTGACTCAACTGGAAAAAATATCTAACATTCAAAACTACCAATAACAGGAAGAAGAATTTCTTTTTTCTGTTTTGAGAATGAAGAATGTTTCTCCTCAGTGGAGTTCTAAGCATGCTCTCCACATATGTGGTGTGCTAGCTGGATACCTTTTGGCATGACTACAACATGTTTGGCAAGGATAGCACTTCAGTGGTGTTCTCAGATGGACCAACCAGACAGGCTTCCCTCTGCTCCTCCAAAGCCCCAATTGCTGCACTCTGGAAATGCAGGTTTGCTTTGAAATCTGGAGCACTTTCCCAGGCCCAGGGCTAGAGGGGAAGTGTCCCAATCAGAAGCTCAGTGGTCTTCTGAAGGTCAGATTTCCCAGAAGGCCATGGTTCCTGGCCTGCAGCACTGAATTTTCTAGACTCCTCTAGGACAAGGAGCTACTTCCTGGGTGCTCTACCACCAGGGAATTTGCAGACAGTTTGTCTGGTATGAGACAAGTCCCTAAAAATGACTCCTACTACTGGAGGGCAACAGAAGTGGCTGCAAACACTATTCTTTGATTCTTGGAGCTTGACTTCCTGCTCACTAAGGGTATAGTCACTTTCAGAACCCTCAATCTGATTTAGGACTGATGTTCCTAGTGACCTCCTGATGAATGGTTGACTGTTCAACTGCACCAACTTGGCATCAGTTTAGAGGCTGCCCTTCTAACAAGCTGCCACTGGCTCTCTGGGTTCGAGGACCCCAAAGATTCTTTTGGTTTCCCATTCAATTGAGTGGGAAGGGGGAGAGGCTCCAAAATAAAGCTAGGCCCTGACAGCAAGGTTATTTTCTTCTTCCTGACTTCATTTCTGCCTATAATATGTGTGTATATAAATATACATACATAAACACACACATATGTGCAAATATACATATACATATGTGTGTGTGCATGTATACACATACTATATGTCAAGAAGCCACTGGACATCTGCTTGAGGAATTTTTTTGATGAAATGACCCCATTTCAGCCTGTTTTGGTGCATCTAGTTCCTGTAGAAATGCACCATCTTCTGGTATTACTTAATCTAGCCAAGTTTATGCTACTTTGGACTAAGTGCCCATTTCCCAGAGCTATTATAAACCATACTCTATGTTCCTCAAGCCCTTTCTGCCAGGAAGTCTTTGTCCACTTAGTTTTCATTGCAGAAAACTTTGGTGGAAGGGGAGGGTGGGAACAAACATTTATTAACCATGCACTATGTCTAGACACTACTAAACATCTTTTTTTTTTTTTTAGTGAGGCAATTGGGGTTAAGTGACTTGCCCAGGGTCACACAGCTAGTAAGTGTTAAGTGTCTGAGGCCGGATTTGAACTCAGGTACTCCTGACTCCAGGGCCGGTGCTCTATCCACTGCGCCATCTAGCTGCCCCACTACTAAACATCTTACAAATATCTCATTTAATCTTCACCAAAACCCTGGGAGGTAGGTGCTATGATTATCCCCATTTTTCTTTTGAGGAAATGGTAGCAGATAAAGGTTAAGTGACTTGCTCAAGGTCTGAGCTGTATTTGAACTCAGGTCTTATTGACTCCAGGCCCAGCACCCCAAAATTTAAGCAGTTCCAGAGGCTTATACTTATCTCTGTCTCTCCTCTATTTCTAATCTGTAAGGCCCAGTTAGGCAATTGAGTTCAGGAAAGACATATTTCCTTCACATTCTAACTGAGGCCTCTGGGAATAAGTGAAAATCCTTCCAAATAATGAGGAATTCCTGTGCTCAAACCACCCATGGAACACACCAAAGGCTGCATCCAATTGTATTTTTTGAACTGATAGGTAGTCTCAAAGAAGATGCCAGCAGACACATTTGCTTGCTAATGGTCCTGATTGACTATTGTTTTAGGCAAAGAAGATGTGTATACATGTTGACTTTGGACTGGACCTATGCTTACATTGGTGCAGGGAGCTCTCAGTAAGGAGGCAGGAGATACAGTAGATTGTGGCAGATGGCCTCAAAGTCAGGAAGACCTAAGTTCAAGTCATTCCTCTGACACATACTGACTTTGTGACACAACGATGTGTCCTTTGCTAACAAGTTAATAGTTTGTGTGGGTGCACACGTGTATTAAATGCATCATTTTTTAAAAAAACCTAAGTATATATTTTCAACCTCCAAAAAAAATTTATATTCTGCACTACCTATAATACCTTTCAAATAAATACTCTAGCCCTCAGTCTTTTTATTTGCTAAGGTTGTTATCCACTAGATTTGTTACATTTTAATACAATTTAGGAACAGAAGTTAGAGAAGCAAGCAGGAGATCATTTTCCTTACCTTTGCTATAACGTTGTCTGGTTCAACATTTAGCACTTTCTTCAAATCAACTATTGCTTCCTGGTACTTGTTTTGATGTTTATATGCAGTGGCACGTCTCATGAAAGCTGCAAATTTGCAAAAATAATTCTTTCAACATTTACACCATAGACAGACATGGCTTATTTTGCAACTAAAGAAAAAATGCAAGTAGCACAAAGCCATTAATTATGTAATTACTAAGGTGTATAGATACCAAATAAGAATCATTTTTCCAGTCTCAACTTCTTTTTTAATCTTTTAATAGTGACAAAAAGCAGGAAAATTTTAGAATATCCTGGTTCTAATTTTAGCTTATTTCATATTAGTATTTCTCTCCATATATGGTACCATCAGTGAAGTTTACATTGAAGGTTCCAAAGTAATTGGTAAAAGGTACTTCTTCTTCTTTTTTTTTTTTTTTTAGTGAGGCAATTGGGGTTAAATGACTTGCCCAGGGTCACACAGCTAGTAAGTGTTAAGTGTCTGAGGCCGGATTTGAACTCAGGTACTCCTGACACCAGAGCTGGTGCTCTATCCACTGCGCCATCTAGCTGCCCCCAAAAGGTACTTCTGAGACAATATCAGCAGAGAGTCCTTTAGAAGACACAAGGGTGGAAATCATCTATATCTAGAGGTGGGCACTTCGATAAACTGAATTTAAGTTAGCGATATTGATAGCATCATTGGTTTAAAACTCCACATACTTGATGGTACACCACTGACTCCAGTAGACCCAATAGAGCGCTCATGTAGTAGTAGTAATAATAATAATAATAGTAATAATAATAATAATAGTAATAATAATAGTAATAATAATAATTCACATTTACATAGCACTCTAAGGCTGGCAAAGAGCTTTCTTCTCATCAGCTTTTAAGCAATATAAGCTTAAGTTTGATTTCTGCTTGAGCTCTGTTGTTATATGCAATATTTTCTCCATCTTACAGATGGGGTAACACACTCTGTGCCACCATATCTTCCATTGTACCAAACTGCCTCTAAAAAATGAGAATGATTAGCTTAATAGCTTAATGTGTCACAACTTTAATAGAACTGGGCAATGTCTTAGAATTTATTTTGGCCAATCCCAGGAGGTAGTGTGGAGTAGTGGGTTGGGCACTGGACTTGGAGTCAAGAAACCTGGGTTCAAATCCTGCTTCAGATACACCCTAGATGTGTGACACTAGGCAAGTCATTTAAATACTCTGGGCCTCAGTTCCTTCATCTACAAAATGAGGGAGAAGCTGGACTTGACAGCCTCTCAGGTCTTTTGTGACACTAAATCTATGCTCCTGTGAATTCCCTCATTTCTACATATGATGAAACTCAGGCCAAGAGACTGTAAATGACTCAGCCCAGGTCACACAGGGAGTTGGGCCAGGATTTGAATCCAGATTCTCTGACTCCAACTTTGGCTCTTTTTCTAATTAAGGATACTTACATGAAGGAGGTAACTCATAATTAGACATTACAAACAAACAGATTCTACTGAAATTTTTAATAAGTCTTTTTTTTGGGGGGGGGCAGGGCAATGAGAATTAAGTGACTTGCCCAGGGTCACACAGCTAGTAAGTGTCAAGTGTCTGAGGCCAGATTTGAACTCAGGTCCTCCTGAATCCAGGGCCAGTGCTTTATCCACTGCACCACCTAGCTGCCCCAATAAGTCATTTTTATGAATTGTTTTACCCTTTAAGTTTCCAGGTTCCAGCTCTAACACTTTTTCACAATCCTGAAGAGCATTATCCCAGTTCTTAAGTTTGATTTCTGCTTGAGCTCTGTTGTTATATGCAGCCACTGTGGGAGATACTGATATGCTCCTGTAATATTAAAGTGAACCTATTTACCAAAAAAGCTTAAATTGTTAGACATCAAAAGTATGTGTATATTCATATGTACATATAAGCATATCTATATAATAACTCAGATAAAATTATAAAGCCATTTAAAAAGATAAAATAAAAATTAATACAAGCAAAACCAAACTCATACAAGTCAGTTTTCAATAAAAGTTTTTAAATATACTTGAGAGCTAAAGTTTGACCCAGAATTTAAAAGTGATAAGAGACTTCTTTAACTATCCAAGATAGCTAATTGAAAATTCATTTGAGAGCCCATAAATGCCAAGCAGATTTTGGATCACTGTAAAGACAATTTTCTCATATAGAAGGTAAAAGAATCAATTAGAATAAATAATCTTGTTTTCATTTCTTTGCTAATAGAAAATAATTGAGAAGTGGCTGTAAATCTTTGAAGTAGTGATCACAAAATCAACTGAATTTAATACTCATAGAGATAGAAGAAAGAAGTCAACAAGATTTAGAAAATGAATTCTAAAGATGAAAATTTTATGAGCTTCAGGGTATGAGTGGGAAGCATCCAGCAGAAACAAAAACTAAGAAACAAAAGGACCCACAAGTCTGGCTGCCGTTCAAAAAATGCTATATGATATCCTAGAACAAATTATACATGTGTATAGGAATGATAAGGATAACAAGAGATTCAAGAAAACTATCAATTCTGAGAAGGCAAATTACAGGCAGAAAGTAATAAAAAGCGAGAATGAGTTCAGATTACTAAAGGAAGTATAAAAGCCCTGCACAGCTAGGACAAGATGAGGAGACCCAAAGCTGAAAAGAGATGCTGCATGTGGTGGCCATTGACACATTTTGTTAAAAAATATCACTTAAAAGATAAAGAATTAAAAAATGTTACTCCCATGATAGTCAAGAGCCTCCACCAAAGCTCTACCCGATCCTCCATCATGGTATGGAGGCACAAGCTCTATAAAGATTCTTTTTTTTTTAATTATAAAAAGTATTTTGTTATTTTCCAGTTACATGTAAAGATAGTTTTTTTCTTTTTCCTTTTTTTTTGGTGAGGCAATTGGGGTTAAATGACTTGCCCAGGGTCACACAGCTAGTAAGTGTCAAGTGTCTGAGGCCAGATTTGAACTCAGGTCCTCCTGAATCCAGGACCAGTGCTCTATCCACTGTGCCACCTAGCTGCCCCTAAAGATAGTTTTCAACATTTGTTTTTATAAGACTTTTTGGTTCCAAATTTTTCTCCCTCCCTCCCTCCCCTCCCTCCCCCGTCTCCAAGACAGAAAGCAATCTGATATAGGTTATATATGTACAATCACATTAAACATATTTCTGCATTAGTCATGTTGTGAAAGAAGAATCAGAACACAAGGGAAAAACCTCAAAAAAGGGGAAAAAAACCAACAACCAAAAAGTAGAAACAGTATGGTTCAATCTGCATTCGGAATCCACAGTTCTTTTCTTTTTTGGATGTGGAGAACATTTTCCATGATGAGTCCTTTGGAATTGCCTTGGATCACTGCACTGCTGAGAAGAGTCAAGTCTATCACAGTTGATCATCACACAATGTTGCTATTACTGTATACAATGTTCTCCTGGTTCTATGAAGATTCTACCAAGCAGGGAGGATTGAGGTACAGCAGACTCAATCTGGTAACCAAGGATCAGCCTAGCTTAGAGCAGAAAACAAAACCAAATTCTCTATTAAAATCAATGCCCTCCTTGAGCAGAACCAAGAAAACAACAGTAAAAGCAACATTGTATGATGATAATCTGGGATAGATTTAGCTCTTCTCAGCAATATGATGATCCAAGACAATGCTAAACGACTCATGATGGAAAGTGCAATCCACACCCAGAGAAAGAACTATGGAGTCTGAAGCATACTATTTCCATTTTTTGTCTTTTGTTTTTTCTTTCTCATGGTTTTGCCCTTTTATTCTGATTCTTATTTCCCAACAAGACTAATGTGGAAATATGTTTAACATGATTGCACATGTACAACCTACATCAGATTGCTTGTCATTTTGGGGAAGGGAGGAGGGAGGGAGAAAAATTTGGAACTCAAAATCTTATAAAAAATGAATGTTGAAAACTTTAAAAAAAATCGATGCACTCCCAAAGAATGGGATCTTGTGTTCGCTATCTATATCAGTGAGCTATGAATATAAAACTATGTCCCAGCTCACCTAGTATAATACGTCACAGCCTCTTCATAGTCACCAGAACTGAAGGCTTCATTGCCTTTTTCTTTTTCACGAGTAGCTAAGAAATCTTTTTCCTTGTCACTCAGACCTAGAAAAGAACATCTTTGCATATAAAAAGGGCTAAAAACTTAAAAAACCAAACTAAGAGTATTTAATTTTTTAAATAGGAACTAAAGCTTTTTACAATCACCAAGTTTTCGTTAATAAAAAATTCTATAATTTTGAAGGTCTTGTGGGGAATCACAGAATTCAGTCTGAGGGCTTTTTTGGTTGTTGCTGTTGTTGAATAATGTTAATCTTAGTTGATTCCTAAAGTGAACCAATGAACTGTTACAGCATGCCTTAAATCTGTTTTGTATGTGAATGATGGCAAACAAAGGAATTGAAGAGCTTTAGAGAAGAATTTTAAAAGAAAGAAAAACAATTGGATACATGGCAAGAAAATTGGATATATTTGAAGTTCTATAACCCCAATATAATAAATCAGTATTTAAATGGTATGTTCCTGTGACAAGATAGGGTTTGACTGGAATAGGAAAAGTAGCTTCGGGGGGAAATTCCTAAACCTTCAAACAATTTTTAAAATTGTATTTTTGAACCCTTAAAGATGTCTTCCAGTTTATTATCAAAGGTCAACATAATACGACAGAAATTTCAAAACTTACTAAATTAACTTCTGCTATGTTGCAATTACCTATTGTACCAATATTCTTCTCAATCTTAAGCGGCTCTGATTTTACATTTGGGGTAGTATTTTCTTTATAATCTTCATCGAGCTTCGAACATTCTTTTTCCACATCAAATCTTAAATAAAAGAAAAAAAAGTAACTTATAAATGGAACATATGGAACGCTTCAAAACAACAAAGGAAAGTTTAATTATCACTATATTTAGTTTTCTGCGCTGTGCCTTTGAGAACCTTTTCAAACAACAAATACACGTTAAAATGTGACACTAAGCCGAGTAAATGCGGTCTTTGCATAACGGTTTAAGGTTTATACAGTGCTTCACACAAATGCCATTCCATCTTCCTTCCCTGTGCCTTTGCAGAGGTTATCCCCGAGCTTGAAATGCACTCCCCCCCACCCTTACCATCCTTTCTTAGAACCCCTTATTCTCCTCAAAGCTCTGCTCAAAAGCCACCTCTTCTAGCAGGCTTTCCTCATCCCAAGCTTTCTCCTCTCCACTGCCTGCCACCACCTTGTGTGCCTTTTGTATAGATGCACAGATGTATTACCAAAACTTTAACCTTGGTACATGTAGTGTCCTATGGTAGAATGAACTTCATTTTTGTCTCTGTCTGCCTAGCATTTACTTAGCACAGTGCCTAGCACTTAGTCGACACTTAATGAATACTGAGGATGGACTGATCTTGTTGGTACCTTATCACTGCTCTATGAGCAGTTAATACCTACAGTTGTTTACTTCAGATTCCTATTTTAGAGCAAAGCTTTTTAAACTGTGGGTCACGATCCCATATGGGGTTGTGTAACTGAATGTGAGGGTTGTGGAAAATCTGACAACAGTAAAAGGTTATGTATACCTATATGCCTGGGACTGCATAACAATTTCTTGGGTGAAAAGGGGTTTCAAGTGGAAAAAGTTTAGGAAGTCCTGTTTTAGAGAGGCCAGAAGATTTAAACAAATGACTTGCCCAAGGTCACACAGCTAATAAGTTACAGAACCAGGATTTGAACCCAGGTCTCTCCCGCTTCCAAGTCCAGCATTCTTTTCACAATACCACATTGCTTCTCAAGATAGGCTGACATTAGAAATTATCCTTCCTATAGTTCATAATCTAATGAGAACTTCTAAAATAATTAAAACCTATGCCATAGTTGGCCTTATAGATTAAAATCAAGAAACACCTTTCAAGTCTCAGGCATTGTGCCTTGTTGGATAGGGAAGATATTATTGCTTGGTTACTTAACCCTGTTTGCCTCAGTTTCCTCAGCTGAAAAGTAAGTCAGGGAAGGAAATAGTAAACCACTCCAGTATTTTTGCCAAGAAAACCCTAAATGGGGTCATGAAGATTCGGACATGACTGAACAACTCAACAAAATGGTAACAGGGGATTGGAAAGATAATAGGGGATAAGAATTGAACCTGACATAATAATATATTAATAATAATACAATATGATGATGGTGATAGCTAACATAAAGTACCTACTATATGCTAGGCACTGTACTAAAAAATTTATAAAATATCCTTTGATTTTCACAATAATCCTGGGAGGTAGGGGCCACTATTGTCCTCATTTTATGGATGAGGAAGCTGAGGCAGAGGTTAAGTGACTGGCCCAGGGTCACATGGCTAGTAAGTATCTGAGGTTGAATTTGAGTTCCAATCTTCCTGACTCCAGGCCCAGCCCTTGATCCACTGCACCACACAGCTACCAGGTATAGAGTTCCTACCAATGTAGGCTGGAGCTTTCTCTACAACTTAGAGTGTCAGGGTGATGCCTAGAGTATTGAGAGGCTATGTGACTTGGCCAGGACCACACAATTAGTATGTATAAAAGGCAGGACTTGAGGAAGGGGATGCAATTATCTCTAGAAAAAATATCCACAGAATAAATTGCACCAAGAACAGCCATATAGACTCCAAATTTCCAGCGTCCTTTGCATGTGCGTTAAAGGCAGTATGGCATATGTAATAAGAACAGTGCTGGACCCAGAAAGAGGAAGAGACCCAAGTTTGAAGGCTGTCACACATACAAGCTGGGTGGCCCTAGACATCTTTATCTCTGAGCCTGTTTTGTCACCTGTACACCTGGGATGATAAATGAGGTACTGCCTCACAAGGTACTCCAAATGTAGTATGGCCTCACAAGGTGGTTATGAGGATCAAATGATATCATGGATATCAATCACTTTATAAAACTTCAGGGCTCTACAAATCTCAGCTCTCATCATTATGATTATTGAAGAGCCTTGGACACAAACTTAGGATATCTCCCCTCAGGGCAAAGCACCAAACTCCTCCCAATACCTTCCTTTATAGAAGGCAGACACTGGACTCTCAGCTCTCTCCAGTTTGCATCTGCTGCTCTTCCACACCAGGAAACAAGATGCCCCTGGCCTGGTACTTCCTGGTGTCTCCTGCTTTTTTTTTTGGTAACCTTTTGCATATTGTCTCCCCCTTTACATTGTAAGCTCACTGAAGGCAGGTACTACCTTTCTTTTTATCAGCAGTATTCCCAGCGCCTAGCACAGTGCCCGGAACATCTGAGGGGCTAAATAAATGTTAATTGGATTGACTGGACATTTAGGAAGTTGTTTTAGAATTCATTTTTTTTTTCTGTTTTTTTTTTTTTTTTTTTTAGTGAGGCAATTGGGGTTAAGTGACTTGCCCAGGGTCACACAGCTAGTAAGTGTTAAGTGTCTGAGGCCAGATTTGAACTCAGGTACTCCTGATTCCAGGGCTGGTGCTCTATCCACTGCGCCACCTAGCTGCCCCTAGAATTCATTTTATAGTAATTCATTACTTTTCAGAAACAAATACACACACCTAAGGAAATAGATGTTATAAATGTACTTACTTATCCCACTCGGCATAATCTCTTGGTACTCTCTTCTTTTGAGAAGATCTAGATTTATTATCTTTCTCCTGAAGGAAGAATAAAGCCAAGTTTTACAAACTATTTACTATTTTTCTTAATTATTTTCTTAATAATGTGATTTAGATGTGGGGACCTTGGGTTATAGTAAACACAATTATAGTTTCAGGCAAGGTAGCTACATTCTCCCCAGTCAATGGATGTGGGGAGTTATAGTGATGTAAGGGCACACACTTCTTTCTTTCTTTCTTTCTTTCTTTCTTTCTTTCTTTCTTTCTTTCTTTCTTTCTTTCTTTCTTTCTTTCTTTCTTCCTTCCTTCCTTCCTTCCTTCCTTCCTTCCTTCCTTCCTTCCTTCCTTCCTTCCTTCCTTCCTTCCTTCCTTCCGAACTTTCTTCCTTTCTTGCGGGGCAATGAAAGTTAAGTGACTTGCCCAGGGTCATACAGCTAATACTGTCAAGTGTTTGAAGGTCATATTTGAACTCAGGTCCTCATGAATCCAGGGCTGGTGCTTTGTCCACTGTGACACCTAGCTGCCCCTAGGGCACACATTTCTAAGAGCAGGCATTGGAAGATAGAACTCTTGGGCAAGAAGTAATGGAGATAGACCACAGGTCTGCTAATTCATTCCCCTCATGTTTGCTCACATAGGGAATCTGATAATTGGGCAACACTACCTTCCTGAGGTGAAACCCAAAAAACTTTAATTTGCTCCAGCAATAAAGGGACAGGGTTTGATTCTTGAAACTGATTCTCAACTGAAAGAATGATGCTGGGTTGGTGGGGAATTGGTGGGAAGGAAACTGCCAAAACCTTGGGGTAAATAAAATTAATCCAACGGCCCTGCCCCACACATTGTATCAGCAAATGCAGCTTTTGGGAGAAAGATCAGGTGCTGTTCCGTTCTGGCATTCACTGAAGCAGTCCTGCCAATCATCCAGTTTAAAAAAACAAACAAACAAAAAACCAGAAACTCTTTTGTTCAGCTCAGGCTGGAAGCTGGGTCAAAAGTGAATTTCTAGAATTTTTCCCCCCAGGGTGTGTGGCAATCTGGGATTTGCTTGGTAGATTGGGATTTGATATTAATTTGTGTTACCAGTTTAAACACTTTTATAAAATAATGACCTTAGTAAAAGTAATTTGGGGAGACAAAGCTCAAAGCAATGAAACGGGAGTAGCTAGATAGGGGCCCAAGTTGAATGGTGTGATTGGTAGATGTAACCACACCCACAAGCAGCCATAGAACCTGGCACCACCAAGACAGGAGTGACTGACAACCAACTGGCCTAAGATACTGAAGGAGGAAAAGAGACGTGGATGGGCTGATGCCCACAGTACCCTCTAGTGTTCAGTGGTACCCATTACATGAAAAACAACCACAAGAGTATAATAGCCTTATAAATGACCACTCTCAGGATAAGTAAAATTTTACTCTGAACAGAGGGGAGAGAGAGAGAAACCCAGAACTAAGCAACATAAGAACCATGCACCAGTGGGAGAAGTACTACTGGTAGGGTCAATTCACATCCAATTTCTAGATGCTGGATACCCTGCCCCACTTCTCCAGGACTGGAAGGCTGAGGCAGGCCAGGGGCACGCAGAAGTGATGCCACACTTACTTCCTACCCCACAGTGCTTCCTGCTTGAATAAAAGAAGAAAATATGGAAGAGAACCAGAGGGTGGACTCCTGAATATAATTAAAGAGACCAGAGTTCCTCTGTGCAGTTATGTTCCAATAGGGTTGCCCCCTTGCATTGTCTATAAAGAAAATCCTGTGGGCCAGCAAATCCTTGTCTGGTGAGATACATGACAGTGGCCATTAAGGATAGAGATTTGGGGGAAAATTTTTTTATCTTTTTTTTGAAAGGAAGGAGATTCACCTCAGCTTCAGTCTAGGCTGAACCCCAAGAGGGACAAGTGGACACTGATCCCTTAAGCAAGGTATATGAGCAAAGGAGGTGTGCTGATATCAAGCCCTGAGGTGAGTTCAAGCTCCCTCATAAATAGGAGGTGCTATAAGTAGAGAGATATTATTTTATATACATATTATCTTAGCCCTCACTGAGGCAAACCCTTGAGGCAAATGCAAGTGGAAGCTGGGCAGGACCAGCCTCCTGTGTGGTGTTCATGCTCCACGAGCCGGGGTTACCCATCACACCCTTTCTAGGTGGGGTGCCCTATACTTTGCCACACAAATCATATGCAGCCAATATAACTTCCTCCCATGTGGTACAAAACGGACAATCTTCTCTCTTCTGGTATCCTTGTGCCCAGAATTCTCCAAAGCCAAGTTTAAAAAGATGTCACTAAACCAATGAACTATGGGCCAGAATCTATTGAATCTACTGTCTGTTTCCAGGTTCTGGTTATCTTCATAACAACTCTATCTGGGCTGAGAGCCCCAAAATCAGGATCATATCCAGTATATCAAGTTTAAATTTTCCCAATAAATAAATGATAAAAGGGTAAGAACAAACATTTTTTAAAAGAAGAATTTCAGATTATTGTCCTATATATGAAAGACTATTCTAGTATGAGAACTCAAATACTCAAATGGATCTAGGATTTTACTGATACGGAAGTTCCTTCCAAAGATGAAATAGCAATCCATCCATGCTTGCACATCCCATGCAGCTCTTGCCCATGTTTTCCCATAAATTTGCCATAGGAGGTCCACCCAATATGTTGGATTCCTGCCTTGCTTTCTCCTGACATCAAGAGGGTATCCATGGAGCACTTTGGCTATTCACCTGTCATGCCCTGGACTCACCACAAAACTGCTTCATTTTTATCTTCCTATCACATAAGTCCCTGATGACATCTTTTACTCCTATTCTTCAGAGTTCCTGAACAACCCTGCCCTCCCCCAATGAGCTTCTCCATTACCTTCTATATGTTATTCATTTTTAATTTCTCAGAGACTGCCATATTTCGTGTCTTGCTGACCTATAGCAGCACAGGTGGAAGGCTGTTATTAAAAAGATGGGTATTTGCTTTCATGAGAAGCTTGGAGTCAATAAAGGATCCCCCAAAATTGCTTTACAATTTTCTCAGAGCAATCCAGTATGTTCTCTTTCTCCTATTTACCTCTAGACCTGACTCCTCTCTCTTGTCTGTCCTAGATAAACATTCTGACTTGTCTATTCTAGATATGCACGCCAATGGAAAAGTTCTTGGTTTTGCCCATCTAAATGTATGTTGTAGTCTGGACAATCTATATTTATCATCCACTCGGTCTTTCCAGTGTGGATGATCAGGCCAAAATGCTTTGAGTGATTACAAGTAAGAGAAATATAAATTAAAACAACTCCAAAGTTTTATCTCAAACCCAACAAATTGAGAAAAATAGAAATAATCACAAGACCATAGATTCAGAGACAGAGGGGACCTTAGAGGGAAAAAAATTAAATTAGATGAGGAAACTGAGACATTAAAAGCTTAAATGACTTGCCCATGGTCACAAAGCTAATCCTGTCTGAACCCAGGTCCTTCTGACTCTAGGTCATTACCTCTCAATGACAGAAGGAAGACAGGCACACTTACACATTAGTGGATCTATAAATGTATCCAACCCTTCTGGAATTATAAGAAAAGTCACTTAAGAGTTCATACTCTTTGGCCTAGAGATCTCACTTCTGACTGTCCCATTAACAAAACTCTTAGCTTCAAGCATTTTCTCTGACCATTCCTTATGCCAGGAACACTCCCTCCTTTGCTCTAACTACTGCCTTTAAGTCCCAATTAAATTCTACCTTCTAGCCTTTCTCAACTCCTCTTAATTCCAGTGTCTTCCCTCTGTTGAATATTTCCTATTCTGTACATAGCTTGGTTTGCATATTGTTTTGCATGTTGTCTTCCCCATTAAATTGAGGGCAGGGACTATCTTTTACCTCTTTTTGTATCTCCCAGTGCTTAGCACATAGTAGGTGCTTAATGTTTATTAACTGATTGATATATTTCAAGTTCAAAGATAGTAAAACCCCACATATCCCACAGTTTTACAGCAGACATTTTTTGGACAACAAAAACTAGAAAGAAAGTAGGTTACCATTCATTGGGAAATGGCTAGATAAATGTTGTATATAAACGTACAAGGGTGTGCATTTGAGTGGCTAATTTATATATAAAAAGTTCGAGGCAGTAGATGAAGAGTCAAGGTCCAGAAGAAGGGCCTGTGGACTGGAAAAAGGAACTCTCCTGACTTCTGCCTCTCTTCCTTTGAGATGCAAATCCTGTGCTCAATGTCTTTGCTGACCCCCTCCCCCAAGTAATAGTGACCTTCACCCCAAACCCCCTTGTATTGAGCTGCTTTGTGTATATACACATATACGTGTATGTAAACATATAAATGTATATACTGACATCTGTTGTCCCCTCTCCCCTCTTAGAAAGTAAGCTCCTTGAGGGGAAGTGGTATTTCATCTTTGTGTTTGCCTCCCTAGAGCCCCGCACAGGGTCTGGCACACAGTAGGTGCTTAATGAGTGACTAAAGGTTCATGAGGACAAAGACTGTTTCATTTTCATCTTCATATTCCTAGAACCCATCAGAGAGCTTTATACAGTGGGCACTTTAATGAGCATTGGCTGAATTGAATGGCAATAGGGAATGCCTTAGAGGATATTATTTAATATTTTAAGTCTTGCACCAAACCAAATAACAGGAGACTGAACCTTTAATTTCCCTCAATTGTATATAAATATATATATATGTGTGTGTGTGTGTGTGTGTGTGTGTGTGTGTGTGTGTGTGTGTGTATATACACCATGATATCCCCCCACACTCTCTAGGGATACCTGTGCACATACACTAGATTGTGGTTACCAAGGTGGAAGAAGCAATAGACAGGAGAAGAGAAAGTAGAGAAAACTGTGACCTCAGGGATTTCATTGACAGGAGAAACTTTCATCCTTTTCACTTCTTGGTGACTGGATGTCAACTGGAAGAGTGTAACAGGAAAAGGACAACTGAAACAAGCCACTCACGGGTGACTTCTGGCCACAGCTATTTAAAAACTTGTTTGAAAAGAAACCCAGGTTGGGCAGCTAGGTGGCACAGTGGATAGAGCACCTGCCCCGGAGTCAGGAATGCCTGAATTCAAATCCGGCCTCAGACACTTAACAGTTACTAGCTGTGTGACCCTGGGCAAGTCACTTAACCCCAATTGCCTCACTTACAAACAAACAAACAAAAAGAAACCCAGGAGGCAGCTAGGTGGCACAGTGGATAAAGCACCAGCCCTGGATTCAGGAAGACCCGAGTTTGAGTCCAGCCTCAGACACTTGACACTTACTAGCTGTGTGACCCTGGGCAAGTCACTTAACCCTCATTGCCCCACCCAAAAACAAAACAAAAACAAAAACAAAAAAACCCCCAAAAGAAACCCAAATACCTTGCCATTATTGAGAGGACTATTTGTACCACGAACTGGAGGCAGCTGGCCTGCAACTTCTTGAAATGTGTCCATGTCATGAAAATGCATCTTGGAGTCTTCCTTTTTTATTTCTGATACCCAACTCTAAAAAGAAGAAAAACAATTACAGGAAAACAGAGTTTAAAATATTCAAACAATTGTGCTAAAATAATATATAATTAATTCAAATATTCAGGGATTAACATTGATTTGCATTATTCTTTACTGCCAAATTAAAACCAAGAAGACATTATTTAAAAAAAAGAAACTGCATTTATAATGATAAAGAAATAATATATGTGGGATTTAACTTACCTAGATCAACGTGTGATCTTTATAATAAATGTGCAGATACAAATAATTGAAGGGAAATTCAGTGTTCATGAATGTATCTGTTCAATAAAGGCTAATGACCTGGTGCTTAGCACAGTGCTGGGCCCATTGCAGATAGTAAATAAATGCTTGTTGACTTGAAATGACAGTAATCTCTAACTTGATATAAAATATCAATCAAAATAACAATGATATCAGTAAGTTTCTTTAGAGATATAGAACTGGATAAAAGTGTAACAAAAATATATATTGAAAATCAAAGAGGCAAGAATATCGAGAATTAATAGTGGGGAGGGGTTCTGATGAAGGCAAATTTGCCTTCACGGACATGCTTCTGTGTGTGTGTGAGAGAGAGAAAGAGAGAGAGAGAGAGAGAGAGAGAGAGAGAGAGAGAGAGAGAGAGAGAGAGAGAGAGAGAGAGAGAGAGAGAGAGAGAGAGAGAGAGAGAGAGAGAGAGAGAGAGAGAGAGAGAGAGAGAGCGAGCTATAAAGTAGTGATGATCAAAGTTGTTACTGCCGGTGGGGTGGGAAATAGAGGAATATGAATCTGTCAATGACCTATGATCTTGTAGGTGCAGGAATTCAGTCCAATCACTCTAGAGTTTAGATAGTCATTGAGTGTTCCTTGAGTCTCAGAGAGGATCAGTGACTTGGCCATGGCAGTCACAGCCAGGAAATGTCAAAGGCAGGATGTAACGCTAAACTTTCTGCCTCTGAGTCCAGAAATTCTCTCCATTATATGACACTGCCTCTCAGAACAGAATATATTTAATCACAAAAAAGAAACAGATGTATACAAAGTAGTAGTGCTGGGTAAACTATGGAAAATAAAACTGGAAAAAGGATTAACAAATGTGGGAAAAACTGAAGTGAAATGTGATTTTAAAAAAATCTCAATCTTTACCTCACATTATATATCATAATAAATTCCAGCTGGATCATAGACTCAATTAAAAAAACTATTTAAAAAAGTTAGAAGAAAGTAGAAAATATATTTAGCTCAATTGTATTCTACTAAATAAACAGGACTTATTGCAAACAAGATAGATGGATTCAATTTCACAAAAAAATAAAACTTTGTACCATTATAACAACAACAAAACCTAATCAAGATGAAAAGAAAAATAACCTGTTGGAAAACAAACCGAATAAAGGAGAACACAATATGAAAGCAATCATTTGAACTGAATGAATCAAATTTACCTTTAAAAACTGACCTTTCAAGGCTTGGTGTAGAGGAAAGAATACTACCCTCAGAGTCAGGAGATGTGTGTTCAAATCATCTCTGATACCTACTGGCTGTATGAACATGAGTGAAGTCACATGATTTATCTTTCTGAGACTGAATTACCCACTTCTAAAATGGGCATAATAATATACTTCCTACCTCATAGAATTATGATCTATCTTAAGGGGCTCCAGAAATATGATATCACATTATTATCTCTGTCTCAATTTCAAATCTATTAAATGGGAGAACTAATGACAGCCTACCCATCTACCGTGGGGAAGGAGTGTTCACATCTGCTAGTAAGTAGAAACATTGTTCTTTGGGACAGCCATTTGTTCTTTTCAGCCACCTAGATGATTTCACTGTTAAGAGTCAACAAGAGCATTGGCCCTGGATTCAGGAGTACCTGAGTTCAAATCCGGCCTCAGACACTTAACACTTACTAGCTGTGTGACCCTGGGCAAGTCACTTAACCCCCATTGCCTCACTAAAAAAAAAAAAAGAGTCAACAAGAAGATCTCATTACCCATCTTACTAGCCACTTACTAGCCTACCCACATGGTAAACTATGAGACCAGTAACTCTTGCAACTTATTGATAAAAAAAATTAAACCTGAAAGTTCTGTGAAACTCCTTTTTCATCTTCACTACCAGTAAAAAGCTTTTATTTTTCCTTCAGAATAAAGACAGGGGAAACCAAGAAAGAGATCCTGACCAAATAGAATGTAGCTAGTTAGAGCAACTTGATACATTTTGTCCTCTGTTATCCACAACAAGCTCCCAGATCAGCTACATTTCTGCTTCCTGCAGCCACTACTCTGTTCTTACCTTTCTAGTCACATCATTTTATGAAGTTTTCAAAAGGGTAGATTCAGATAAGGCAGGACTCAATTGCTGCATTTTTAATAGGACCAAGATTCTCCAAGAGCAACTTAGTATCCTTTCTCACAATCCCTAGCTTGAAATGAGAACCAATAATTAGAAAGGACAGAAAGAAATGAGATCGGTGGCTGAGTAACATAAAAGCTTTATTCTGTCTAATATGTGATACACTGCATCTGTTGACCATATGTGCCAAATTTGGGTTAGGTTCAGAAAGCATTCAACAGGGCCACAGAGACCAGAAAATGGTTCAAGGGGCTGTGGCTACCCAAACTTGACTGGAGCTAACCCTTCCAAAGATTATTTTTCCCCTTCTCTAAACATTCAACTACCTGATTATATCCTTCCATTATATCCTCTTACCATGTGGTCTTATGTGTATCACTGAGAGTGAGTGATGGAACATCATTCACCCCATTTATTCATCTACTAAATCCCTAGTATTTTAGGCCTCTAACACCCAGGTGCCTCAAATATCACCTTTATGACAAGAATGGATGTTGATAATTTTGTGGTCTTAAAGTCTAACCAAACAGTTATATACAATTTGTCAAAAAACAGATGTCACAGAGATACCTTTATATCACCATCGATTTGTTCCCATTCTTCTCGTGTAAAACTAGATGCTGTTGCTGCAGGTTTCTCTTTTCTTAAGATTCTGCTTTCAGGACATAGGCTTTGAATGCGTTTTTCACAACATTCTATAAGTTCAGGGTAAAATCCTTCCTCACCAGACCTTAAAAGATACAGCAGTTACATGCATCAAAAAGTGAATAAACAAGACAATGGGTACCATATGTCTATAGTGAGCATACAGCCTTGATTTTCTGGAGTGGTCCTGATTTCAAGGCGTTGGGAAGGGGAGGATACTTTAGTGAGGCTTCATAAGAATATGTATTCCCTTTTTTGGTTTAGAAAAATATGATCACTAGAACATACATACTCTTCATTTAATGAATAGCAAGATCTACAGCTCACAGATGGGATTGCAAATCTTAGACAGAGGCAAAGTAGGAGAAGCTGCAACACCCATGTAGAATGTAGATTCTTTTTCTTTTTCTTTTTTCTTTTTGGCCAGGCAATGAGGGCTAAGTGACTTGTCCAGGGTCACATAGCTAGTAAGTATCAAGTCTCTGAGGCCGGATTTGAACTCAGGTCCTCCTGAATCCAGGACCAGTGCTTTATCCACTGAGCCATCTAGCTGCTCCTAGAATGTAGATTCTATAACCTAATATAATCCAAGAAGAAATTGGAAAAAAAGCAGCTCACACATAGAGAAATAGTAGCATACTCCTTCCTTAGTTAAACTAGGGCATCTGATCATTTTTTTAAAGTTCATCCTTTTGGGGGTACTGTACAAAAAAAGAATAAATACAAACAAGTATAGAACTTAATACAATAATCTTAGAATATTCATAAAATGTCTCATGTAATACCTCCTTATTCAAGGAATTAGAGAGCAGATTAAAAAACTGTAGGAAAAGATCAAAATATTAAGTGTATTCTGGTAGGGGGATGGGGGCTGTGTCTGTGCTTCCCCTGAAGTAGAAAGAAGAGCTGAAATGTCAGGGAAGTGAGGAGGCTAAGCTGAGAGGGAGCATGTGAGGCCCTCCAAGACACAACCAAGCAAGGGAGAGAAGATGAGACACCATCTACGCTGGGAAGCTGCCCAGATCTGCTGCTGCTTTGCTGGTATACTAAGGAGAAGCCACATTGAATATGATGAAAGATTGTTGTAAATGTTTCTATTTGCTGAGAATGGAACTGGGGGATGCTCCTCATTACCCTTACCTTGCTATGGCTCTCATGCTAAGCCTATATTCCCACTCTCCATTTATTTAATACCACAAGGACCAGATGCATCAATTGGTACAAGAATTTTAAAACATAATTTTACTATAATTAGCTATAATTTCTTCTACATGTGCAAATGAATCAAATAAAAGTCATCACAAACAGATGTTATAATTTTACTTGGAAATAAAAATCTCTATCATGCTATCTGTATTTTCTTTGTCTTCTAGATTAAAAAATGCACCATGTCAATTGACAGAAGTTTTTTTTTAATGTATTCTTAAATTATGGTAAACTTAAAGAATGTATCTACTTTTTTATTTGGCATGTGTGTGTTTTTAAACGGGTTTCCCTAAAATTCTGTTCATTGTGTTATTTTTTTCCCCTGGAGAGATTAAATGCAGAAGAGAAGAAGGCTATGTATGATTGGCCAGATACAGAAGAGAGAGAAATTGACTCTACCTCATTGCTGGAAATACCAACTGGGAGCTGAACAAGAAAAGATTTTATTGTTATATAGTATAGATCTCTAAAAGCATTGTAGGAGATGGAGTGTTGAGCCTGGAGTCAGGAAAACACATCTTGGTGAGTTCAAATCTGGCCTGACACTTAGTAGCTGTGTGACCCTGGGCAAGTCATTTAACCCCTTTTTGCCTCACTTTCCTCATCTGGAGAAGGGAATGGCCAACCATTCCAGTATCTTTAGTGATGTCTTTGTTTTGGGGGGGGGGCGGGGCAATGAGGGCTAAGTGACTTGTCCAGGGTCACATAGCTAGTAAGCATCAAGTGTCTGAGGCCGGATTTGAACTCAGGTCCTCCTGAATCCAAGCTGGTGTGTTATCTACTGCACCACCTAGCTGCCCCAACACTCCAGTATCTTTGACAAGAAAACTCCAAGTGGGGTCACAAAGAGTTGGACAGGACTGGAAAATGACTGAACAACCACCAACAACAACTAAGGCAGAGAAGGATAAATTAATCAGGACCATCATGAACATAGGATGAGAGCAGTTTTCTTGTGGAACACAGGATGAGACAGGAGTTTTCTGGTGGGAGGAGGTTTAGTAAATTGGTCAGAATCAGCACCATCTGAGGCAGTCAGTGGCTGCAGACAAATTTTCTCCCCATTGTTTCTTTCTCTACAGATTTAAATGACCCTGTACTTACCGACACATGGAAGTGGAGCCAAGGTAGTGACTAGAAAGTCCCTGAAGGGAGGAACTGGGAACAAAGTGGCAATGCCCACATGAGGGTGAAGGCCAGAGAGATAATGACTAACTCTAATCCTCAGCTAAGCACCTACCCCTAACCACTACTGGACATCTTTAGATAACTATAATTTTCAAACTTTTTTATTCCTTGGTGCTTTCATTACTTATATCATTTCTTCAACAAAAATAAATTAAAATAGTCCCATTTCAGAAATAATCAGGTTTCTAAACTTAATGTTATTACCCTGGGGAAGAAGATGTTATGGTAGAGAGAGATGGCAAGAAGGAACTAAAAGATAAGAATGGATGATCGACAAAGTGCTCATGGTGGCTGGAATACAACAGTGCTAGTAACGTTGACATAGTAGAAGAAAGCAGGCTTTTAGTTTCAGTCTCCACATACCCTTCAATCTCCCTAGGAAACCCCAAATACCTATTACCAGTTTGAAAATGACTATCCTGGATCCATATGATTCTTGCCTTCTCCATCTGGCCTTGGCCCCCCCCTTTTCAAAATGACACATGGTCCATTTTCTAGCTTGTTTCATCCAACCCCACCAGCCGCCATCATAACCAGTCACAATCAGTTGGTTAGTAAACCACTCTATGTTTTTTCTTGGGATAGCTAAAATTCTAGCTATACTAATGAGTGGTCACCAATAAATTATAAGCTTTAGCAAGAGTTAGACTTTTAAGGAGAATAAGAATGTTGTAAAGAGAGAGAGAAAGGCCTAGATTCCTCTATCTATTAAAGGGAAAGCGCATTTCTAGCTCCCTTCTCCACCAGAGTCCTCAGGAAAGAGAGTGAGTCAGAGCGCCAGCCTCCTCCTTCCTCCCACAAGCAAACATCACTTCCTGACGCCAAAGAAAAGACACATGGTCCTGCCCTCAGAGGCCCTCTCTTCATGTTGGAGCTTTCCTACAGTAAGTCTCCAGGAGGTGGTGTCATTCCAATCATTACAACTGTTATAAAGGACATTTGTGTATCAGGGGATAGTAGGTTAGTTAAACTCATAATGTTTAGCTACTGGGCAGGTATATAATATACACACTATTTTCCCAATCCCTCAGAAAAATGTAACAAGTTCGAGTTAGCCTAACTTTAAAGTTATTAATGGGCCAAGAGGACTTTCAACAGAACTTTAGAGATACACATAGTAAGACCACCAGTGAGGGATAAGATGTGTATGAAACAATCAAAATTATTCAAAATTCTAACATGTTAAGATTTTTACATCTTAAACTAATGCCATTTAAATGTTACACAAAGTAAATAAAAAGAATCAACTAAATAAGTTAATTAACATACTGTTTCTAAAGAATTAAAAAAATTTTTTAAATATTTACCTGAGTACAAGGAGAATCTTTTCCAAGTGCTTAACATCTGAACATTTTTCAATAAATTTGAAATCCAGATGTTCAATGGGAATTTGAAATGTTTTTGTTGTTCCAAAGCTCCAAAGTGAAGGTGCTTGATCAGTCATAGCTATAATATGTAATAATAGAGAAAAGCTGTCGTTATTCTCCTAAAATATAGAGTAGTACTCATATCAGACTAGTGTAATTTAATATTTTACATACCACATTAAGCAGAAAATCACTTATTAAGGACAGAAGTCAGAAGACTTGGGTTCCTGTCATAGCTTTGCTACTAACTAGCTATCTGACCTGGGCTTGAAATCAAAGGATCTGGGTTTGAAACTCAGCTCTGATATTTAACAGTTGTGTGATCATAGCTAAGTCATTTCCCCTTCCCAAGCTTCTGCTTCTTCGTCTGCAAAATTAGCTTAGATCTCCTAAATTCCTTCCCAGCTCTAAGTCTATGGTGCTGTGCTCCTCCCAGCTCTTAACATTCTACTGTGCTGTGAAATGCTTTGTTTATAGTTCCACCAAAACATTCAGGTAGAGATGTCCAGCAGGCAATCTGAATTGTGGATCTGGATCTTAGGAGAGAATTGAGGCTAAAGATACAGACTTTGGTATCATGCTCTTTGAAATAATAGTAGAGGGGGAAGCTAGGTGTTGCAGTGGATAAAGCACTGGCCCCGGATTCAGGAGGACCTGAGTTCAAATCTGGCCTGAGACACTTGACACTTACTAGCTGGGTGACCCTGGGCAAGTCACTTAACCCTCATTGCCCTGCAAAAAAAAAAAAAAAGAAATAATAGTAGAAACCATGCATGGGTATGATCGCCAAAGTAGACGGTGTGAGAGAAAAGAAAAAGTATTAGGATCAAAAGTTGGCGAAAGAGGCTCTAAAACAAGAGAGAAGGAGGCATCATAGGTGAAGATAAGGACATTTTGAAGTAGCCAATTGAGGCCACTTGTTTCAGATATCCTTGATCCTCCAGAAACATTCCGAGCTTCAGTTTATTTATTTATCAGTAAGCTGGAAATTGGAGTGAATGATCTTAAAAGTGCCCTATAGCTCTAAAAATCCAGTTTTGTTCAAATGTTTCTGTAATTCCTTGGTGATTTTAACTCTAATCTTATTTTCATGTTTTCTCACCCATTAGATTGTGAGCTCTTTGAGAGCAGGGGACTGCCTTTTGCCTTTCTCTGTATCCCCAGGGCTTAGTACATAGTAGGCATTTCATACATATTTACTGACTACTCTCCAGCAAAATTATAAAAGAGACTATTTGGGGGGGGGGGGACAACGAGGGGGGTAAGTGATTTGTCCAGGGTCATACAGCTACTAAGTGGCAAGTGTCTGAGGCCAAATTTGAACTCAGATCCTCCTGAATCCAGGGCCGGTGCTTTATCCACTGTGCCACCTGGCTTGCCTCTAAAAGAGACTATTTAATGAATGTTTTGTCAGGACTTAAACGAAGCAATTATCACCAAGATCCAGCAGGAGTTTAATAAGAATAAGTAAGTCATGCCAGGCTAATTTCATTTCCGTTTTGGACAGGGTGACTTGTCTGGTATGTCAGAGAAATGCCATAGCCATATTACACCTAGCATCCAGCAAGGGATGTGACAAGATTTCACACGAAATCCCTGTGGATAAGGTGAAGAGATGTGGGCCAGATCCTAGATGACATTAGTTGCTATTCAAGGCTCAGCCCAAATAATTGTTCCCTCTGTTGAATGGCAGAATCTTAGACTTGGAAGAATTTCAGAGGAAAACTAGCTCAATCCCAAAACTGAGTAGGAATGATCCCCCCCATCCCCCCCCCAATGTTTATGGAGTCATCTTCTGCTTTACAGCCCTACCACTGACAGAGACTGACTAGCACCTGGTATGACCCATCCTACTTTTAAACTACTCTAACTGTGGAGGTTTACCTAAGATGGAGGCTTTTCTGTTTTCTCTGCAAATTTTACTCATTGCCACTACTACTTTTGCTTTCTAAGAACAAGGTCAAATCCTCTTCCACATGAAAATCCATAAAATACTAGAAAATAGCTACCAAGTTCTCTTTTCTGGTTAAAACATATTCCCATATAGCATTGTCTCTATCCCCCTCTGTCTTTCTGGTTACCCACCTTTCTACACTGGCCAACATCTTTCTTAGTATGGCATCTATAATCAAATGCAGTCCTAGAGAGGCAGTCTGATTACGGCAGAGAACAGAAGGATCATCAGTAAACCCCACTTCCTCATTCTGGTGGCACACTGGGCCCAAAGTCAGGGAGACCTGAGATAAGACACTTCTTAGCTGTGTGACCCTGGGACAAGTCATCTAACCTCTATTTGCCTCAGTTTCCTCAACTGCAAAATAGGGTTAAAATAGCACCTCCCTTGAAGGATTGTTATGAGGATTAAATGAGCTAATATTAGTAAAAAGCACTTAGCATAGGACCAGGCACATAGGCATTATATAAATGTTTATTCCCTTCCTTCCTTTAAAAAAAATCATTTATTTATTTACTTATTTATTTATGCAGGGCAATGAGGGTTAAGTGACTTGCCCAGGGTCACACAGCTGGTAAGTGTCAAGTGTCTGAGGCCGAATTTGAACTCAGGTCCTCCTGAATCCAGGGCCGGTGCTTTATCCACTGCGATACCTAGCTGCCCCCTCCCCTTCCTTTTTTAGACCATCCAGGTTTCCATTAGTTTTTTTGTCATGTCATTCTGCTGACACATAGTGAGTTTATAATCCACTAAAATGTCTAGGTTATTTTCATACCAACTGTGGTCCAGCTATGCTTCCCCAATCTGGTGCTTGTGAAGTTGATTTTTTGAACCCAAGTATAAAACTTTAAAGTTATCATAATTAATTTTTTATTTTCCTAGATATGCTGGTGCCCCATTCAGCCTGTTAAGATCTTTTTGTTTTCTGATTTTGTCATCCAATAAGTTAGCTCTCCCTTCCAGGTTCATCTTTCCTTGATAAGCATGCTATCCAGGCTTTCATTTAAGTCATGTAACGATTGGAATGACGCCACCTGCTGGAGACTTACTGTAGAAGAGTTCTGCCATGAAGCAAAGGTCTTTGAGGGCAAGACCCAGGAGTCTTTTCTTTGGCGTCAGGAAGTGACGGGGGCTAGTGGGAGGAGGAAGGAAGAGACTGGCGCTTGCTCTGGGGCTCTTTCCTGAGACTGGTGGAGAGTGTAGCTAGAAATGTGCTCTCCCTTTAATAGATAGAAATCTAGGCCTTTCTCTCTCTCTTTATCAAATTCTTATTCTCCTTAATAAATGCTTAAAAGTCTAACTCTTGCTAAAGCTTATAATTTATTGGCGACCACTCATTAGATATTTTAGACAGTTTAGCTAGAATTTTAGCCCTTAACAGATATCAATAAAAAAGGTTTTAAAACATCAGCAAAAGACAGAGATCTATGGTGTTCCAGTGGTGGCTTGCTTCCAAGTTGACATGAATCCATTAAGCATCCACTCTTTGGGTCTGGTCAGCCAACCACTTATGGATCTCCCGAAATGTAATAGGATTCCACCCATATCACTCTGCCTTGTACATCAATATATCATGAGGACTTTTTTTTTTTTTTCAGGCAATGGGGGTCAAGTGACTTGCCCAGGGTCACACAGCTAGTAAGTGTCAAGTGTCTGAGGCCGGATTTGAACTCAGGTACTCCTGAATCCAGGGCCGGTGCTTTAACCACTGCGCCATCTAGCTGCCCCCATGAGGACTTTTTCAAATGCCTTGTTGAAATGTGAGTACAACATATCTCTAGCATTCCCAGCATCTACCATTCTAGCTAGGAACCCTGTCAAAAAAGGAAAAGAGGTTAATCTGACATGATTTGTCTTTGACAAAAAATATGCTGGTTTATAGGGATCCTTGTTTCCATTTCTAAGTGCCCAACAACCATCCTTTTAATCATATGTTCTAGAATGTTTCCAAAAAGTCAAAGCCAAATTCACTAATCTATAAATTTAAAAACTCGCCCTTTCCTTCCTTGAAAATTGGAAAAACAATTACCGATCTGCAGTTCTGTGGCCCCTTTCCTATTCTCCATCTGTGATTTTTCAAAGATCATTGGTAACTGCACAACAATCACAACCACAATTCTTTCCATATACTGAACTCTAGTTCATCAGTTGGAGGCCTCTAAGTGATATCTTGTAGTCCTTTGTGAACCTGTTAAGCATTTGTGTTCCATAAGACATGGCCAGAGGTTCATTCTCCTTGGTGGAGGAAGGTGGGATGGAGGGAAGCAAAACAAAACTTGTATAGTCCGTCCAGAACCATAAGTAGGCATGTTTTCATCTGTAATTTTTAAAAATCGTCGGAGGTGGGGTAGGGAAGTGAGGAGGGAAGGAGAAAGGCAGGCACTGGCCTACAGGACAGCACAAATCCAAGCAACTTCCTAGACTCCTATAACAGAGGCACCATGATGATAAGAGCAAAGCAACAAGGGGGAAGTGAGTGGGATTGAGCTGAGGCTGTGGTTGTGCCATTTGATTTTCTCTCTTACTCGTCTCCTGTTCTCACACTAGGGGACTTTAAGATGTATACATTTGGGGCGGCTAGGTGGCGCAGTGGATAAAGCACTGGCCCTGAATTCAGGAGTACCTGAGTTCAAATCCGGCCTCAGACACTTAACACTTACTAGCTGTGTGACCCTGGGCAAGTCACTTAACCCCAATTGCCTCACTCAAAAAAAAAAAAAAGATGTATACATTTATATTCCCTCAAACCCCATAAAATCCCATTCATCAACTTATTCATCTCACATAAGCTACTCCTCTACCCCACCTCAGCCACACACAAAGATGGTCATACCCATGAACTTGCCACAAATGTACCATCTCTGTGTTCAAGGATCTGAAATTCCCTTTTCTGACCACAGTAGCTTTTCATTGCATCTCTTCCTTGCCTTCAAAGCCTGTTCTTTATCCATACCATGAACTCCAATCCCTTGACCCTCCCCCAAGTTCTTCCCTAGGAAATCATTTCCGCACCAGCTATACATTCCTCCCTGACCCATCTTGATCCTTTGGTGAACCAATTCAACCAACGTCCTCTTGAGTTATTTGCTCCCTTATCATAACTTTGATGTTGCCCATCTAAGCTTCAGTCTTGGTTCATACCCACTATCCATTGCTTTCACTTCTATGCATGTGCTATTGAACAAAGCTGAAGAAAACTGTGCTGACTGGGTCCACTACAAATTCATGTTGTCTGACTTCTACTGGACCCTCCCTGCTGTGAGGCCATCCCTTTACACTTTCCTAATTCACCCATCATCCCACTCTCCACTCCTGTTCTTCCAAACCTTTTCATCCCTCCTCAAACCTCCCATGGCACCCTTCCCCCATCCTCTCCCTTGAGAACCTTGCCCCATAGTTGTTTTGTTTTTGTTTTTGTTTTGCAGGGCAATGAGTGTTAAGTGACTTGCCCTGGGTCACACAGCTAGTAAGTGTCAAGTGTCTGAGTTCAGATTTGAACTCAGGTCCTTCTGAATCCAGGGCTGGTGCTTTATCCACTGAGCCACCTAGCTGCCCCCGCCCCGTAGTTTTAAGGCCATTCACTGAGAGTTCCCACTTCTTTCCTCCCCCATCTTATATCACCTATGTGCCTTTTATCGCGAGAATCACCTTCACCTTGGTCTCCCATGAAGAGGGGACCTTCTTTGCCAAAGCAAAACCCTCTCCATGCACAAGCAATCTGATTCTACCCAGTCTGTCCCAGAAGACTGCTCCTTCTCCATCATCTCCACGCTCTCATTTATCTTCAATCTCTCCCTGGCTACTTCCCTACTACCTATAAACATGCCCATGTCTCCCCCATCCTCAAAAAACCCAGCACTTGATCCATCCATCCCAGATAGCTATTGCCCCACATCTCTCCTTCCTTTGGTGACTAAACTCCTTGAGAAGGTTGTCTACAATAGATGCCTCCGCTTCCTTTCCTCTCACTCCCTCCTTAATTCTCTACAATCCGGCTTCCAATGACCTCATTATTAAACCCCAACTGCTGTTTCCAAAGTTGCCAATGATCCCCTAATTGCCAAACCCAAAGGCTTCTTCCTCAGTCATCATTCTTCTTGACCTCTCTGGAGGGTCGGATGTGGTCGGTCACCCTCTTATCCCTTACAACTCTCTTCCCTCTGGGTTTTCTGGATTCTGCTCTCTTCTAGCTCTCCTCCTCTCAGCCTAATCACTCCTTCTCAGGTGTGTTTGCTGGGTCTTCGCAAGGGTTAACGAACCATGGCTGGTCCACATGGCTCTGTCCTGGGCCCTCTCCTCTTTACGACTTCACTTGGTGATGCCACTTTTGATGATCGTCTCTTTGCTGATCTGCTTATCCAGCCCTCGCCTCTCTGCTGGTCTGCCTTCTTGTACCTCCAACTGCCTATGAGATACTCTGAATCGCACGTTTCTTAGACATCATATGTTCATTGAGTCCAAAACTGAACTCATCATCTTCTCCCCCAAACCCTCTTCTCTTCCTAACTTCCCTATTACTGCCCAAGATACCATCATCTTCCCAGTCTCCTAGCCTCATAACCAAAGTGTCATCCTCAACTCCTCAATCTATCTCATTCTGCCCTCCCTTCCATCCAATCTGTTGACAATTCTATTGATTTTATCTTTGTAACAATCTCAAGTATGGGCTCTTCTCTTCTCTGCAAGGCAACTACAGTGGTAGTTATGGATAGAGTGCTGGGCCTGGAGTCAGAAAGACCTGAGTTCAAATCCAGCTTCAGACACTTACTAGCTGTATGAGAACCCTGGGCAAGTCATTTAATCTCTGTTTGCCTCAGTTTCCTCAACTGTAAAATGGAAATAATAACAACACCTACTTCCCAGGGTTGTTATAAGAATTAAATAAGACAATATTTATAAAGCACTTGGCACAGTACCTGGTATGTTGTAAGCACTCTATAAATGTTTATTCTCTCTGACACAGTAAATGCATATTGACCAAATAAAAATAAATGCCTCTCTACTGTGAACATCATTGTGGTATGAAGAATTTCTGCTAATAATATCCACAGTCTATTTTTAAGAAAAGAACATAGAGTATTTTCCATGTTATGCTCCTAATTTTTCCCTGACTCATCAAGAAAAGTCTGAAGGTATGAATTTCAAGGAAGCTAATGCATATATATGCGGTGAAGGTTAAGTGACTTGCCCAGGGTCACACAGCTAGTAAGTGTCAAGTATCTGAGGCCGGATTTGAACTCCAGGGCCCATGCTTTATCCACTGCGCCACCTAGTCACCCCAAGACATATATTTTTTAAAGTTAGTATTCTCAAGCAAGCTTGTGTGTTTGGACAGCTATTTAGGATATAATGTTATAAAATGTTAGTATATAATGTTAACATTAGTTATTGCCCTTTAAGGCTTACTGGAATAAAATGAAGTTTGTATAAATTAAAATTTTTTTAATGGCAAGAGAATAGAACAGCAGGATAATGTTAATACTGCCGGCTCTTGACAGCAATAGTTTTTTTAATGAAAAATTTTGAAACACTGAATGTGAATATATACTCACCTACAGATAATTTTTGCTTTGCTTCTTTACTTTCTTTTATTCTCCTCCCCTCCCAACACATACGCTCCTTGAAAGCAGGTACTTTCTTTAAAAAAAGAAAAATGCCAAAATGGCAGATTAGAGGCTGCAACACAGCTGAACTCTCTCAACATTCCCCTCCAAACAACTTTAAAATGATGCCTCAAATCAATTTTTGGAGTGGTAGGCCAACAAAAGGTCAGGGTGAGACATTTTTTCCAGCCTAGGAAAACTTAGGAGGGTGGCAAGAAAGGCCCATGGCCCTGGGTGGGGCCAGCATCAGCAGGAGGCATTGGTGGCCTCTGCAACAGTAAGAACACCAGCATGAGGAGCTCTCAACCCAGACACAGCAAAGGGGTAGGACAAAAAGATTACAGGGGACTCTTTGCTGGCACAGGCAAGTCTACTTAATGTCGGTATATTTGTATACCTATGAATTTGTACACCACCAAATACTGGCAAATCTATGGCCCATACACAGTTCTGGAAGTGGCTTGTGGTGGATCACAAGGGAGCAGAAGCCATGGTCACAGTTCCAAGGCAAGGAGGACTTATATATACAAAAATATTTATACCAGTTCTTTTTGAGGTGGCAAAGAATTGGAAATTGAGGGGATGCCCATGAATTTGGGAATGGCTAAACAAACTGTGGTATACATATGATTCTGATGAAGTACTACTGTGTTATAACACAATATGAAATGACCAGGGGTGGGATGTTTTCAGAAGAACATGAACCGAGGCAAAGTGAAGTGAGCAAAATTAGATCATTGTGCACAGTAACAGCAATGTTGTAATAATGATCAACTGTGGGCAGCTAGATGGTGCAGTGGATAGAGCACCAGCCCTGGAGTCAGGAGTACCTGAGTTCAAATCCGGCCTTAGACACTTAACACTTACTAGCTGTATGACCCTGGGCAAGTCACTTAACCCCAATTGCCTCACTAAAAATAAATAAATAAATAAATAATGATCAACTGTGAAAGATGTCACTACTCTGATCAATACAATGATGCTAGAGAATTCCAAAGGACTCATGATGAAAAAAATGCCCTCTACTTCCAGAAAGAAAAATGAGGAACTCTGAGTGAAAAACAAAGTATAATTTTCTCACTTTATTTTTCTTGCTGGTGCTTTTTTTTTTTTGCACTACGTCTAACATGGAAATATGTTTTACATTATTTCACATGTATAATTGATATCACATTACTTGTATACTCAGTGTGTGTGGGAGAGGTAGGAGGGAAGGAGAAAATTTGAAACTCAGAATTTGAAATGAAAAATTTAAATAACTTTAAAAAAGAAAACAAGTGTTTTTTTTTAATTTTGCATGCCTAGCATCTAGCTCAGTATCTTTAACACAGACGGCGATTAATAAATAATTGGAAAGAAAAACAAATTCAATACCAATACCATATGCACCTCTTTATGACATAAAAGTATGTACATGATCATTCAAAAAAGAGAGTATTAATAATGAAGGAATCTTGAAAAGCTGGAAGCTAAGCATTCTAAGAAGTAGAAGTGAGAAGAGGATGTTTTCTATGCTGGATAGGGACAGTCTGTGCAAAGGCAGGAAACCAAAGATGTAATGAGAAATTTAGAGAACTCCAAGAAGGCCAGTTTGACTGATTTTTGGAAGGGAATTAAAGTGAGGTGAGCTCAGAAAGGTAAGCTGGAACCTGTCGGTCCAGGACTCCAGGCTATAGATTGCTTTTTATACTTTGTCCTCCGTCGTACTAACTCATCAGCTCATTACCAACAAACTTCCACGTGTTCAGCTGGGTGGCCCGCTGGATACGTGTTGGACTTGCAATCAGGAAAACCTAAGTTCAAATCTTGCCTCAGACAGTTTCTAGCTGTGTTACCCTGGGCAGAGTCATGTCACCTCTGTCACCTCTCTCCATCTCAGTTTCCTCATCGTCAAAGTATAGATAATAACAGCATAGTTAGTGATGATCAGATATATGAAAAGTGTTTCTCATACATTAAAAGCCTTCGGGGCAAAGCACAGATTGAATGAATAAATTTCTCATGGTAATCATATGCACATCATTCTGAATATGGTTTTAAGGAATCATTTTGAATTTTAAAAATTTCCCCCCATGCTTACTTAGTGGAGTCTGCACTCTCGGATCTCACAAGGAAATCGATAAAGTTCTCCCTTACCTGCTCTCTTCTTTGGGGATCTTGGGTTGCAAGATCTCTAGTTCCCCGGACTGAAACTTCACTTTCGTGCTTACATAGTTGGGTCGAATTTGCCCCGATGCCTCCCCTAGTTCTACAAACTACAGGTGTCTGTCATCCACCCGGGGCAAGCCAAGCAGACGCCTGGATTTGAAGGACCCAGAGAGCGCACTCACCTCCCTCCACCCTCCCCACCAGCCCAGCCAGCCCGACCTACCGGAAGGAGATGCGTCCCCTCTCCTAGCAACCGTTGCTATGTACAGTGCGGGGCCCCAGCGGGGGACCCTTTGGGTTTTCCCTCCCCCTTCAAGCCTCGCTCCCTCCTCCCCATGCCCCCGTCTCAGTTTCGGTTAACGGCCCAAGTCCGCCTAGCTGGTGTCTTGGGGTAGTGTCACAGAGCTGTCCCGGAGGTGATCTCGGGCCCCTTCCCACCGCTTGCCCCATGCACATATAACGCTGCGGTCACCGGGGAGGGGGAGGGGGATAGGAAGGGGCTCTCACAGTGCCTCAGAGGGCCAGAGGGGTGGGGCACAAGCACTAACCTCGTTCCGAGGCACCGGCCCTTCGGAGAAGACGCGGGGCAGCGGCGGGACCCAGGACCAAGAGATCTGGAAGATGCTTTGCTGGGGCTGGGAGAGGAGTCAGGGTAGTTTGTCCTCCAAGGGGGCGGGGCAAGGTCCATTTGGCGAACTGATTGGCTGGCACCTGAGCATATCCGCTGATTGATCCATTCCCCCTTCTCTGGGGCTAGCCCCACCTCCTTCGCTTTTGGTTCTTCCTCTCGTTTAGCGTGTTTTGGGTTGGTGGGAGGAGCTGAGAAGACTGCCACAAAGGGTGTCGGGCTAAATGTTTAACAACCAGGCTTCCGAAGGGGGAGAAATATGCAGCATACACCTTTTTTTTTTTTTTGGTGAGGCAATTGGGATTAAGTGATTTGCCCAGGGTCACACAGCTAGTAAATGGCAAGTGTCTGAGGCCGGATTTGAACTCAGGTCCTCCTGAATCCAGGGCCGGTGCTCTATCCACTGAACCACTTAGCTGCCCCTTTCCATCACTTTCTTAAGGCCACACAATCAACAAAACAATAACTCAATCCCTGATTTGCAGTTTGCTGATTCTCGAGGTGTAAATGTTCACACTGTAAATTTAACAATCAGCTCTTTTCATTTCAGAGTATGAGATTTAAAAGATAGTTTGGGGGCAGCTAGGTGGCACAGTGGATAGAGCACCAGCCCTGGAGTCAGAAGGACCTGAGTTCAAATCTGGCCTCAGACACTTAACACTTACTAGCTGTGTGACCCTGGGCAAGTCACTTAACCCCAATTGCTTCACACACACAAAAAAATAGTTTGAATAGTGTTGGGTTGGCCATCGGGAAGACCTAGGTTCAAATAGCTCCTCCTAACTTGCCTAAAGGGTTATAAAACTGTGTGTCCCTTTTGATCCCGCAACATCAACATCACTGCTAGGTTTATATGCCAAAGACAGCCCCAAAAAGAGAAAAAGACCTATTTGTACAAAACTATTTATAGCAGGTCATTTTGTGGTGGCTAAGAATTGGAAATCAAAGGAATGCCCATCAATTGGGAAATGGCTAAACAAGCTGTGGTATATGATGATAATGGAATACTATTGTGTTATAAGAAATGACAGGATGCTCTTAGAGAGGCCTGGAAAGACTTATATGAACTGATGTATAGTGAAGTGAGCAGAACCAGGAGAACATTGTGCAGTGACAATATTGTTCAATGAGGAGCTGTGAATGACAACTATTCTCAGCAATACAAAGATCCAAGACAATCCCAAAGGCCTATTGATGAAACATACTATCCACCTCCAAAGAAAGAACTGAGGTTGATTGAACACAGACTGAAGCATGCTATTTTTCACTTTCATTTTTTTCTTTTATTCAAGTTTTCTTGTACAAAATGACTAATATAATAATGTTTTACATAATCGTACTTCTATAACCCATATCTGATTGCTTACCACCTCAGGGAGGGGAGGGAAGGAGGGATAAAAATTTAAACTCAAAACTATAAATATAAATGTTTAGTATTTTGAGGGGGTTGAGGCAATTGGAGTTAAATGACTTGCCCAGGGTCACACAGCCAGTGTCAAGTGTCTGAGGCTGGATTTGAATTCAAGTCTTCCTGAATCCCCAGGGCTGGTGCTTTATCCACTGTGCCACCTAGCTGCCCCTAAATATTTAGTATTTTAAAAAATTAAAGAAATATTAGTTGGCCTGGCCTTTTGCTAAAGGGAATCTTTTTACTCATTTTGAAAAGCGATTAACTTTTCAACGTCCACCCTGCAATTTTTTTGAAGGAAAGACTCCTGTACCCTGGCCTATGCCTTTGTTCTCCATCTGGCTACTCTTGCTTGCTTTAGATATTCCCTGTGGCAGAATGCTCTTCTTCCCCTCTCCTTGCCAATTGAAATCTTCCCTATCCTTAAAGCTTTTCAAGCATCCTCTTGGTACAGTGGGAGAAAATGGTGGCACTGGTGTCAGAAAGACAAGGGAGTTCCTGCCACTTATCATTGTGCCTTGTAGGCACTCAGCTTCCCTAAACTTTGGTTGCATCTTGTAAAATGGGACTGGTCTGGACCTCAGTGGTCATTGTTGTTCCGTCGTGTCTGACTCTTCATGATCCTATTTGGGGTTTTCTTGGCAATGATACTGCCAGTTTGGTTTGCCATTTTCCTCTCCAGCTCATTTTACAGATGAAGAAACTGAGGCAAACAGGGTCAAGTGGTTTACCCAGGTCACACAGCTAGTAAGTGCCTGAGGCTGGATTAGAACTCAGGAAGATGAGTCTTCCGGACTTCAGGCCCAGCATTCTATCCACTGTGCCTATCTATGCTTTCTCTGAAATCTTTGATGTTTAAAATCTGGACCATACTCATTAACATCAATCCATACCTAGCTTTTGTCTTCCTCTATCACACACTAAGATAGCCATTTCATCCCAAGGTTTCCACCATTTCTACTCTGGCAAAGAGATCCTCCTTATTGGTCAGAATTGGGTCACTTTATCTTTTTCTCTGTCTTTTAGAGAATACAATTATCATTAAGCTAAGTCATGAATTATTAGCTTTCTTAGTTTTTGTCAGTTTTAGCAAATGTCAGATAATAAAAAGTCTCCAATACTATTGTATGACTCTGTGAGAGATATGAGATTAATTCCCACTCGCCATCCATTTCTTTCTTCTGGCTAGGTATTCTGTAGCATACTTAGCCCAATATTGTTTCTCTTTGTCCCTTCTCTGATCCTCATCCAAATGTTTTTTATTATCATGCTTCCTCCTTTTTCTTCCTGAATTTACTCATTCATATTTTTATACACATTCCTTGAATAGAAAGAGGCAGCATAGTATAGTGGACAGAGAACCAGCCTTAAAGTCAGCAAGTTCTGGATTCAAATAGTGCCTCTCACAATTCACTTAACCTGAAGCAACACTTGGGTGTGTTGTCAGGAAGACCTAAATTAAAATCCAGCCTCAGATGTTTAACTCATTTAATCTGTCTGCCTCAATTTCCTCAACTGTAAAATGGAGATTATAATAGCACCCATGCCATAGGTTTATGAAGATCTAAAAAAGTGTTTAGCACAATGCCTGGCACACAGTAAGTGCTTAAATGCTTGTTCTCTTACCTCTCAGGGCTCTAGGCAACTCTTTAAGACTTTTAAGTTGCAGAGAAGGTTCCAATCTGCATTAGTAGAATGAGTTTCCTCACCTGGGAGTTCCCTATCCCACTCGAAGAAAGTAAACCCTGTAATGGCCAGATTCTAGTCATGGGTCACATCTTACAAAATTTCAGTGACAACTATGAAGCCCAATTTACCTCTTTATGCAAAGATTTCTAGTTTGCCTTGTTTACTGCCCATATTGTCATACATTTGAGGAATTTGAGGCCATGTGTTTCATTGCTGTTTTACCTCTTAAATAATATTTTTTGCCCTCTCCACCAATGCTCTTCTTTGGATATTGTACCTCATATTACTTATCTGTGTTATGTGGCTTGCAAGTGCAGTTTTCACCATTTTAAAGATGGGTGTAATGATGAAAAATAATTCTCTTGATAAGAGTACTTAAAAATTGAAGTTTCATGTGACATGTATATAAGATACTTCAAACCCACAAAAAAGAACAACTTTGTGAAAAGATTTAAAGTGGTCAAGATTACAAAATTGTCTTATATGAATTAAAAGAGAGAGGGTTGTTTCTTTTCCATGAGAGTTCTCATGTATTGTTCTATTTAAACGGTGAAATACATTATTGAGGGGGGATCAGACCACACCATCTAGGGCAGATTCTACTTGCAGACCAAGGCAATGACCTGCAATAGAATAATAAAGCATTTAAATGAACCACACTATTAAAAAAAAACCTAGACTAAATAAAACACATTAAATCAAGAGATTTTGCTTATTTGAAAAAGGCAAAACTGTCAGATCTTTCTGAATTCTACTACTGTTCCACATGGAATAGCTTTATAGTTTTATAGGTTTAAAGGGGAATGGATTAAACAGTAGAAAAATGTCAAGGATGTTATAAGATATTGTGGTTTCTGTGTTTACATTCTCAAACTTTAATATCTATGTTTTACATCTTAAGGTATTTTGCTTCACAAGCATCCTTGTAATTTCCTAAGAATGTGCTTGTCTTATTATTTCCAATTGCCAAGGTTGCTGCAATATGGAATCAATCTTGTTCTTCCTCTTTAGTATGTATATATGTATGTATTTGCACGGCAATGAGGGTTAAGTGACTTGCCCAGGATCACACAAGTAACTAGTAAATGTCAAGTGTCTGAGGTCAGATTTGAATTCAGGTCCTCCTGAATCCAGGGCTAGTGTTTTATCCATCATTCCACCTAGCTACTTCCCCTTTGGTATTTAACACAAAACACAAATCCTATGCAATAAAATCATTCGTAATCCCTCATAAAAAATGGGAAGCAATATTTCCCCACAGAATCCTACATTCCATCAAGGAGAAGGGAACAGATTCCAGGGTGCAGCAGGAAGAAGGGAATATTTATACATTAGTGACCCAAGAGGCTGCCTTGACTTGATGCTCCCAGTATTCTGGGCAGGCCCTTCATTCTCTGCTGTAACCAGGTGAGGTTTTCTTCTGGGCAGCCAGCACCAGACACAGCTATCTGTGGGCTGTTTCCATTGTCATACCTGGTTCCATTTTCAAAGCCACCATTCCCAGAATCTCAAAATCATCACTGCAACCTTAGGCTTCTTGGGTAGAGTCAGAAGCAGCTTCAACTATTGTTTTCACTTGGGGCAAATATTTGTACCTTTTAGACCTCCTTGCCCAGGCTATTATGTCTTTATAGAGATCAAATTACCTTGGTTTCCTCTCACAGGAAGACCATCCAGACCCCAGGGGGTATTGATACTATCCTTTGGCTTTTTCCTCTTACAGCTCCAGAGCTGCCAAAAAGGCCTCTGGGGCACTTGTTATTAGACACTTAGTCATCCCAGTCCAGTCTTGACTCTCAACTGGGGTTTAAAAGGGTTTTTTTAAAACCACTTGCCCACCTGAGAACTGGAACGCAGAAAGCTTATGGTCCAAATCCAACCACACCTTACTAAGGGGCTTAGGATAAGCACATGTGGCTCTCTTTTCATTCATTGGTCCTATCTAATCCTATAATGTTCTGCCTTTCATATTGTTTTGAAAATTTGCTAAGTCTCAAGAAGGCACCAAAATACTGACTGGAGAAAAGACACAAAATATCAAGTCTTCTGATAGTATTTTTGCTGCCACAGCAAATTCTGTATCCTTTATATAACTGCTAAACAAGCATTTATAGAAGGCTTTTTATGTAGAAGGCACGATGTTAGGTGTTAAAAGGGATCGATATAAAAAATGAATAAGAACTAGAGTGAACAGTCAAGCATCACTCTATGGTCATTAATCTGGGTGACTGAAAGTACAGCAATATCTTTGACAGAAGAAAGTTAATAAAATGGGAGGATTTGGGGGAATGGAAAGATAAGTAGACAAAATACAAAGAAATCTGAACAGACCTCTAAGAAGTAATGCATGTTGGTGGAGTTGTAAACTGATCCAACCACTCTGGAGAAACAATTTGGAACTATGCCCAAAAGGCAATCAAACCTTTGATCCTGCAATACCACTACTAGGTCTGTATTCCAGAGAGATCATAAAATAGGGAAAGGACCCACAGGTACAAAAATATTTATTGCTACAAGAAATGATGAGCAGGCAAATTTCAGAAAAACCTGGAAGGATTTACATGAACATCATGATGCTGTCCACATCCAGAGAAAGAATTATGGAGTCTGCATGCAGATCAAGGCATACTATTTTCACTTGGGGGTGAGGGAGAGTTGTGGTTTTTCTCTTTTGTTCTGTTTCTTCTTTCACAACATGACTAATGTGGAAATATGTTTAACATGATTGCATACGTATAAGGAGAGGGAGGGAGGGAGAAAATCTTGGAACTCAAAAATTTATAAAAATTGAATGTAATGTAATTAAATACTATTTACAAAAAAAGAGAGGTAATACAAAGCAGAAAAAAGCAAAAACAGAATAGTAGTATAGATTAACTATACTACTTAAGAGGAAAACAATGAGAATGGACAAAGAATCCTGATGAGGACTTAAGAGATTGAAATTGTTATGATACTTTATACACTGAAATTAATTTATATGTGGTTATTAAATAAGTTTAGATACTTGTACTTCCGTTCATTAAATTTTTAATAAAAACATTTAATTTTTTTCAAAAGGATTATTCGATCCCCACTCTCATCCCTGTTTCACCTCTCCTACACACCATAATCCTTCACAGGGCTGTGGCTGGAACCCCAGCTTCTGTGATTACACTATGTCAGTTGAACACACGATTTAGCAGCACCTACAGCAACTTAAAATGACTTTGAGTAGGGACCAAAGAATGGAATGAGTCTGCTAGAGGTCTAGCTTAGCTAAGACTGCAAGAGTCCCATCACTTTTTTGGTTGTGGTAACCCATTAAGGCTATTTCCTAAGATGTAAAAGGGCTGCAGTATCCATCTGGGGAAGGTGTCCACAGTGATGAAATCACAGTGGGACATTTTTCTCATTTTGATGTATATTATAGTCATTTGTAAATATGTCTTAATTCCTACTGGACTATATAAACTCACTGAAGGCAGGGGACTATGGATTTTTCATTCTTGTAGTCTTAATACCTACCACAGTGCACTGAACAACACAGACAACACATTGTAAATCACACTGTAGCTACACAAAACTGTTCAGAAATTCCTTTCTTTTTTTACATGTAGTTGATTTTATAAAAAGAACATATAGGCAGGTTTTTCCCCTGATGCAGACATTATAAGAAGGTTTTAAATCTATTTTAAAGAGAAAATCAAGAAATTATTAAAGAGGTAATCGAATTTCACACAGATCTTAGAAGGGGACACAGAACAAAAGGAGTTTTTATTTGTTTTTCTTCATTTATTCTAATATCTTAAATGTTAAAGATTTTATGTAAGTTGTTCCTCCTTGTTTTGTTTATGCTTTTTTCAATGATAATTAGTTCATTTATAATTTTCTTAAAAGCAATAAGACAAGAAAATAAACAAACTACTCATTACATTCAAAAATTTTATTCTAAAAATAATTTAAAGCTACAGAATGGAAGAGTATTACATAGTTTTATGTGTAAAAGAAAAACATATTCACCCAAAAGCTATACTATTTGAAATGGTTGTGGGAAATACAGAAGAAAATGAAGGTTTTACTCTGAATTCTTGGGATTTCACCGTGCATCAAAAACCACCACTGTATTAAAATTGTGTTAAGGACAAAGGAAAAACAATGAAAAGTTATGCCAGTCATCACACTTTCAAATTATGTTCTGATACAACTAAATAATAATAACACATATGGTACTATAGACAACTACAAAGCACTCAATGATAGACTTATTGAGTCTTGCTTATTTTTAAATGCACAAAGAGACAATGTACTATGTACTGACAATCTTGAAGATGGTTTAAAAGAAAAATCACTCGAAATTTTATTCAATCTCCTTTTCCATTTGAAAAGTCAAAGACATGCATGCCATATTATTAAATGTTTCTCTCACACATATGAAACAACAATGAAGATGATAGCTTTGTTATATTTTCCCTCCTTTATTCCTGGCTACTAATATGACCTTTTAGTAAGAGTTTTAGTCATAGAAGCAAGTCCAATTTTAATGGTTGAAGCAAAATATGTCATGTCTATGTTTATACAAAATACTTAAATTCCAACTTATATAACTAAGTGAGTTTGCCCACTGAGTAAATGTCAATTACAAAAAATACTGAGAATATAGAAAATATCAAGCAAGCTTAACATGATGGCTTTTAGGGTTATTCCAGGTCATATATTTCAATTAATTCATACCAGATCAATATAAATACTAATCTTTCTACAAATTATTTTTTCCTAAGTTAAATCACTCCTTCTGCTGGTAAACAACCTTGGATATCAATTCAAACACTCTTTTTACCCACCTCTTATTATCATAGCTAAAGAAGGTGAAAGGATACATCTTTTTGTTCTTTTCTTGTACATTATTCTATAGCCGCATTCTCTGCATCTGATTGGATCCCTGGATTTTATTTCATTTTCTGTATGACATTCTGAAAAAGTAAACTTTTTTTTAGTTAAAGTCCCCTACCACCCAGGAATATTAACATTCCTAATAACTGCTTATCGACTTGTTATTCTAATTGTACAAATCAGACTTAGACAATTTTAGAAATAAACAGAATTTAGAGATCATCTAGGGCAATGCTTTCATTTTCCAATTGAAAATACTAAAGCCTAGAAAAGTTAAGTGAGCTGCCCAAACCAGTGGTGTCAAAAAAATAGAAATTGGGGCCACTAAACCATATATAAGGATCCTCTGGGTGCCATAATTGACTTAGAAAACCACATATTAACATTATTCTATTGTGTTTTTGGTTTTTTTGCACAGGGCAATGAGGGTTAAGTGACTTGCCCAGGGTTACACAGTTAGTAAGCGTTAAGTGTCTGAGGCCGTATTTGAACCCAGGTCCTCCTGAATCCAGGGCCGGTACTTTATCCACTGCACCACCTAGCTGCCCCATTCTATTGTTTTTAATCCCAAGTACGTTTTAATCTGGTTAGGGTAATATGGAAATGTTGCTCACCACAGAGAATCTGACAGCTCTGGCCTAAACATCAAACAGATTTTGACTCTCTAACATCAGCCATTGAACTAGAATCTAGGTTTCCTGACCCCTAGTGCCATGGTTTTTTTTTTGCTGGGCAATGGGGGTTAAGTGACTTGCCCAGGGTCACACAGCTACTCAATGTCAAGTGTCTGAAGCCAGACCTGAACTCCGGTACTCCTGAATCCAGGGCTGGTGTTCCATCCACTGCGCCACCTAGCTGCCCCTATGCCATGTATTTTCTATTGTCACACACTACCCAAATAGACATATGAGCAGCTTTTTATACATAGTAATGAACAACAAATTCACATTTAGTGTTTTAAGGTTTATAAATTGCTTTCCCCCCTCACAATAACCTAATTAAGTCTAATATTATTTATGTCATTTTAATAAGGTAAAGAATCTGCTCTGAGAAGTTGTGACCTTTGTCTAGGGTCATATGACTAGTAAATTTTGAACCCAAAGATCAGATGATCTGAGTTCAAATTATGCCTCTAACACTTCCTGGGTGAACTTGGGCTTAACCTCTTTGGGCCTTAGATTCCTTAGCTGTAAAAAGAAAGGGTAGAGCAAGATGACTTTTGAGGTTCCTTCCAATTTTAAAATCTATGAATTTATGAACTCAAAATATATTGCTTGAATGCTAAGCTCATGGGTTGTCTATTATGAAGTACAGATACAGGTAAGTGATAGGATTTTATTCCTTAGAGCAAGGTAGGTACTTTTTGCAGGGGAGAAAACTAAATTCCTCCTGTGTGTAGGCATTGTGCAAGGCTCAAAAGATTCTTAAAAAAAGTCTTGACCCTCAAGGCACTTAAAATTCTACTGAGAGAAGTAACATTCTTATATGAATTTATATTTTATAAATTCAAGGTATGGGGTGGGAGGAAAAGAAGATAGTTATAGCATTTGTGGGGGGTTTTTTGGGGTTTTTTTGTTTTTTAGTGAGGCTATTGGGGTTAAGTGACTTGCCCAGGGTCACACAGCTAGTAAGTGTTAAGTGTCTGAGGCCGGATTTGAACTCAGGAACTCCTGACTCCAGGGCTGGTGCTCTATCCACAAGTTATAGCATTTGAAGAGTGGGATTAGGGAGGGATTCAGGAGCTGATTTTGGAAGGGGAACAAGAGATTCTACAAGGTGTAAAGGTGAGGAAGCAATAATGTTCCTCCAATGGGTAACAAAAAACACAAAGGAACAGAGATGAGAGAGGAGTGTCCTGGGTAAGAAAAAAACAGTTTGTCTGACCCTTAGGAAATAAGAAGGGGAATGATGCAGAAGGCAGGAAAGGTAAGTTGAGGCCAGCTTGCAAAGGGCTTTAAATGCTAAACAGAGTAGTTTATATTTGATCCTAGTGGCAAATAGGGGGCGCCCCATCCTTTCTCTCACTCTTTGCCTTCTAACCTCATCATTCACGAAAAAAGGTCTTTCCAAAGTTCTTAAAAATTTCTTCTTAGTTGCAAAATCTGCTGGCTTTCTCTCAATCTTCAATCTTCTTAGCCTCTTTGACCCTGTCAATTACACCCTTCTTGATACTTTTTTCCTTCTAGGTTCTCAGGACATTTCTGGCTCCACCTACCGATCAGACTACTACTTCTCAGTTGTCTTTGCTGGATCTTTATCTGGGTTGTGCCTTCTAATCATAGGCAGCCCAGGGGAATCTGTTCTTAGCTGTCTTATGTACTATTTCACTTGGTTATCTCAGTAGTTCCTATGAATTCAATGGTCAAGTCTCAAACTACACATGTGACTCTCACCTCTCTGCTGACCACCAGTCTCCCATTTCCAAATGCTTGTTGGACGTCCAAAACTAGACATCCTATAGACATTTTAAATTCAATATATACGGGGCAGCTAGGTGGCACAGTGGATAGAGCATCAGCTCTGGATTCAGGAGGACCTGAGTTCAAATTTGGCCTCAGACACTTAACACTTACTAGCTGCGAGACCCTGAGCAAGTCATTTAACCCCAATTGCCTCACACACACACACACAAAAATTCAATATACAAACTGATTTCATTGTCTTTCCCATCAAACTTCCCTTTCTTCCTAATTACCCTATTATGATGTTGAGAGCACCACTATCCACTCAGGCTCACAATCTAGGTGTCATGCTTTCCTCACTCACTTCCCATATTCAATCTGTTGTCAAGGCCTGATAACTTTACCCTCATGACATGACTCTCCTAACACTGTCACCACTCTGGTGTAGGAACTCATCATTTCACACCTGGACTATTGCAATAGCCTAAGGACTGGTCTCCCTATATCAAGTCTCTCCACATGCCAGTCCATTCTCCACTCATGAATCATAGTGATCTTCCTAAAGCCAACATCTGACCATGTCATCTCCCTATTAAATAAACTCCAGTGGTTTTCCATCATTTTCCAGGATCAAATATAAAATCCTCTGTTTGATAAGCTCCCCTCTCCCCTCTCCAGCCCAATATTCAGGTATTTTCACAGGCTGTTCTCCATGTCTGGAATTCTCTTTTCCCCCTCATGTCCACCTACAGGCTTCCTTCAAGTCCCAGCTAAAACTGCAACTTCAACAGGAAGCCCTTCCCAAACTAATCAGAGTGCCTTCCTTTGTGGATTATCTCCAATTTCTCATATTTGTACATAATTTACGCATGTTGTTTCCCCCATTATACAGTGAGCTCCAGGACAGCAGGGGTCACCTTCTGCTTTTCTTTATACCTCCAGTGCTTCGAACAGCCTGACAGAGTAGGAACTTAATAAATGTTGGAATTTATTGATTCAGGCAGTGACATGGTCAGATTTATGCTCTAGGAAAGTTGCTATCCCAGAGGCATCTTTCCTGGTCTCCTTCAACTGCTAGTATCTCCCCTCTCCCTAATTATCTTGTTTTTAATTACTTTGTGTGTATGCATTTATTAACTTTTTATTTGTACTATTTATTTTTCAAATGGAAGGAGAAGGTGGGAGCAAGCATTTATTAAGCACCAACTCTGTAACAAGGACTGTGCTAAGCACTTTACAAATACTTCATTTTATCCTTGCTACAGGCCTGTGAGGTATGTGTTATTATTATCTCCATTATATAGCTGAGGAAACAGAGGCAGACAGAGGTTAAGTGAATTACACAGCTAGTGTCTGAGGCAAGATTTGAATTCAGATCTTCCTGACTCCAGGACCAGTGCTCTAGCTGCCTGTATATACTTGTCTACTCCATTAGCATACAACCTTATTGTGGGGATTGATTCATTCTTTGTATTTGCATTGCCCATCACCTAGACAAGTACCTGGCAAGTAGTAGGTGCTTAATGAATATTTGCTGATGGAAAATCCTAGAAAAAACTGTCTATCCCATTGCCTCAACTTCCTCTCTTCTCTCCTTTCAACCCTTTTATAATCTGGCTTCCTGACTTTCTCACAACTCAAACTTTTCCTTCCAAAGATACCAATTATCTCAATTGACAAACCTGATGGCCTTTTCTAATCCTCATCCTTCTTCTTTTTTTTTTTTTTTTAGTGAGGCAATTGGGGTTAAGTGACTTGCCCAGGGTCACACAGCTAGTAAGTGTTATGTGTCTGAGGCCGGATTTGAACTCAGGTCCTCCTGACTCCAGGGCCGGTGCTCTATCCACTGCCCCACCTAGCTGCCCCTATCCTCATCCTTCTTAACCTTTCTGACATTACTGAATACCCTTCCCTCCATCAATCAACATGCATTTATTAAGTTTTATGTGTCAAGCACTATGTTAAGTGCTGGATCCTCCTGTATACTCTGTCTTCTTTAGGTTTTCGTGACACTACTCTCTCTTGGTTTTCCCATCCAACAGTTCCTCTGTCTCCTTTGCTGGTTCACTGTGCACATCCTCCTCTCTAGAAGATTACCCCAAGGCTCTGGGCCCTTTCTTCTGTCTACACTCTCACTTGGTGACTTCATCAGTCCCCATGGATTCAAACATCATCTCCATATAGATGACTCTTCAAGATACGTATCCAGTACTAGTCTTTATTCTGAGCTGCAGTCCATTACCAACTGCCCATCAGACATTTCAAAATGGGTTGTCGCATAGGTAGCTCAAGCAGCCAAAACAGAACACCAAGAGAAAATTGAACATCCAAAACTGAAATCACCTCCTTCCTTCCTGACCTGACCCCACAAAAAACCAAAAACCAAAACAAAACATTCTTCCTAACTTCTCTATTTGTGAGAAGGGTACATTACTCTTTCACACAGCCAGGTTCAAAAACTCTGAATTATCCTTAATCCCCTATTCTCCCTTACCCCACATATCCCTTAGTTGCCAAATCTTGTTTCTACCTCCACATGTTTAGCACTGGTTTCCTTTTCTCTAGTCAGACCTTTATCAGCTCCTGCCTGATTTATCAGAATAGCTTAATATTTGGCCTTGTCTCTCCTTTTCCTATTCCATCCTCTACAAAGTTCCTAAAAAGTTACAATATCCCAAGGTACTATTACAGACAGGGGACATACTTTTTACTATAAGAGCAAACTAGGTACTTTTAACCACTCCCTACTTTGTTGTAGGTGAAAGAACAAGGTTTTAGAGTCAGAAGACTTGGAGTCAAATCCCAACACTGTCATACTATGAGACCTTGGATTGTTGTCTCACCTCTCATCTGGGAGCCTCAGGTCTTATTTATAAAAGTTTTTGTTGAAAAGCACTTTGTAAGGGGCAGCTAGGTGGCACAGGGATAAAGCACTGGCCCTGGATTCAGGAGAACCTGAGTTCAAATCCAGTCTCATACACTTAACACTAACTAGCTGTGTGACCCTGAGCAAGTCACTTAACCCCAATTGCCTCACCAAAAAAAAAAAAAAGAAAGAAAGAAAGAAAAGAAAAGCACTTTGTAAAACTTAAGGCTCTGTCACTAATTGCATTCTTTTAAACTTTCAGGTGCTAGTTATGTACAAAGATAACATTCTCAAATACACATAAGTTAATTAAGCTATTTATGGTTTGTTTTGTTCCCTCCTTCCTCCCTGCTGCCATCTTTTTCTGCCTTTAAATCAATTTAGTAAAGCTTGGTGGGAAACAGAGAATAGATAAACACAAGACAATTCTTTTTTGCTTGTTGATGCAATGGGTAGAGTACCGGGTCTGGAGTCAGGAAGACCTGAGTTCAGATCCAGTTCAGACACATTTACTTGCTGTGTGACCCTGGGCAAATTGCCTCATGTGTAAAAGAGAGATAATAACTGCATCTACTTGACATGATTGTTGTGAGGATCAAATGTGATAAGTAAAATGTTCAGCACAGTGCTTGGCATATAGTAGGTGCTAAATAAATGTTTGTTATTATTATTATTAATTATTATTGTTGCTGTTATGTGCCTTCTATGTACCAGGCATTGTGATAAGCACTGAGGCTACAAATATGAAAAAGAAAGCCACTGTCTGACACATAGTAACCACGACATAAATGTGAGCTATTGTTCTTAGCTGTTTGATAGATCTGTGAAAAGTTGAGTTTTTAAAAAGTTAAACCTGGTGGTTAACAGGAAAGCTATTGATTATAGGAAATCAATCTGTGGAGTCTCATATTCTGAAAGAGTAATCTGTCCATCACAATTTACTCTAAGGAGGAAGGAGGAGATGTGTTTTCTAAACACTTAAACTGGGTATTACTTTTCTGAAGGGACTCACCTCCACAGATGTATATCATAGGCTGCTGTTTTGGCGGTTGCACATCTTTCTGGGTATCCATCGTCACTCCCTAAAAATCACAGACGGGAATATGTTCTCATCTCAAAGAGGCCCCCGACCCCCAAACTGAGTCAAGAGCCTGCATTCCCTCTTCACCCCCAAACCACATGGGTCACGAAAATAAGTCCTGACCCGGCAATTGTAAGGACGGTTCAGGTCCACAGAAGGGCATTTTCCCCAATCCCGCCTCCTCGTCCGGCCAGACACTGCCTAGGGCAGTGACCCAACCTGGGCACACAAGAGCAGCACCAGGGGTCAGCCTGCACAGCCCAGCGGAAGAAAGGGCGCCGTCAAGACCGACCGGCCCCGGCATCCCGCCAACTTCCCTCTTTCATGCTCCGCCGTCCCGATCTCTCAACCGTTTCTAATATTGAGCTGAAACGTTAACTCACTCCCCGCAGGACCCACCATACCTCACACGCCCCAGGCCGGAGAGCCCTAGTCCTTCGAGTAACAGCGGCGAGATCTACTTCCGGCGCTTCAAAATGACGCAAGGCACCCTCAACAACCCCACCCCTTCTGCCTCGTGCGTGGACTGGGGCAACTGATTGGCTGGGATCGAAAGAAGGCGGGGCGAGGGCTGAAGAGGGCTTCGGGCGGGGTAGAGTTCGAGCTGTCTGGAGAAGTCCCGCATCTGAGGGGTGGGAGGCGGAGCCCCCGGACTGCTATCTTCTATCTCTTTGTTTGCAGAAAACCATAACGTGGATAGAACACCACCTATCAACACTGGGTCCAGAAGGTCTGAGTTCAAATCCCTCCTCGGGAAGCTAGCTATTAGCTGGGTGACCCTGGGGCGAGTCACTTAATTTCTCTCCGGACTCGGTTTTTTTCCTCTGTAAAACGGGGATAACCATAGCCCCTACCTTCCGATGGTTGTTGTGAGGATAAAATGAGACGATATGTGTAAAGCGCTTTGCAAATCTTAAAGCTCTGTAGAAATCGATATGATTAGGTATTTGTTGTAAGGGAAAGAACAAGGTTTTGGAGTCAGCAGAACTGGAGTCAACTACTCCTAGCACTGTCACACACTATGAGACCTGAGACACACATTTGGGAGCCTCAGTTTGTTTATAAACTGGTTTTGGTTGACAAGAACTTAGTAAACATTCAAGTTCTGTTATTAATCAAATTCTTTTAAGCTCCAGGAGGACTGAAAAGTGAAAGAAAGTACTACTACGGGGGCAGCTAGGTCATGCAGTGGATAAAGCACCCGCCCTGGATTCAGGAGGACCTGAGTTCAAATTCGGCCTCAGACACTTGACACTTGCTAGCTGTGGAACCCTAGGCAAATCACTTAACCCTCATTGTCCCGCCCCCCCCCAATTAATTAAGTACTACTACGCTTACATCCTCCCCTTTTTCATTTTATGACTCTTCTTCCCCCCAAAGAAATCTAGCCTCCCACCCAAAATCCGGATGGTGCGGTGGAGATAGAGTGCGGAGCCTGGAATCAGGAAGACTCCTCTTCTCTGAGTTCAAATCCGACTTCAGACACTTACTAGCTGTGTGACCCTGGACAAGTCATTTAACCCTGTTTGCCTCAGTTTCCTCATCAATAAAATGAGCTGGAGGAAGGTTTAAATGTCAAACCACTCCAGTTATCCCTGACAAGAAAACCCCAGAGGGGTCATAAAGAGTCGAACACAAGGTAAAAATGACTTAAACAAAGCACCTATATCCAATTCAGTATGCACGAATTAAGCCCTTACTATTGTTCAAGGCTTAGAGAACACCCTCCTGAGTGTACCTTTTTACACTTGCAGGTTTCATAAAAGAGGACACCGGAAAAAACTCGAAAATAATCCCTGCTTCCTCTTCCTCCCACCTGGGTTTTTGTTTTTGTTTCCTTATACATTCTCTCCCACCATCTCACAAAATTCATTTGGGAACTATTCCCAGCCCCTCAGAACAAGTTAATTGGGGGAGCTCGTTTATATTTAAGCAGTCGGCCCAAAACGTTTGTTTTGGGGGTGCCGTTTGAACTTGAATGCATTTTACTCATTTCGCGGCAGCTGCAAATGAAAGGGAGAAAGGAACGGAAGAACAATGCTGAAAATCCAATTGTCAAAGTCAATAATCATTAATTAAGTTCCTGCTATGTGCCAGACACTGTGCTAAGCCCAGGGGATATAAAGAAAGACAGAAGACAGCCCCTGATCTCAAGGAGCTCACAGTCTAATGGAGGGTGGAACAACATGCAAACAACATATAAACCCACAAAATATACACAGGGTAAATTAGACATCATCTCAAAAGAAAGGCACTAGAATTAAGGGTGGGAGAGGGTGGAGGGGAGGTGTCAGGAAAGGCTTCCCTTGGAAGGTAGAATATATTAGCTGGGACCTCAGGGAAGCCAAGGGGCATAGATAACTGGAGAGAGAGAGACCAGTTGAGGCATGGGGGACTCTGCCACAGAAAAACAACATGTTTTAAAAAATTATTTACTATGACAAAATGGGTTTGTACCAGGAATGATAATAATAGCTAACATTTATATGGCATTTCAAAGTTTGCAAAGCACTTTACATGTTATCTCATTTGATCTTCACAACAACCCTGACAGGTAGTTATATTATTATCCTAGTTTTATAATGTATAATTTTATAGGTGAGGAAACTGAAAATAGGAAGGCTCAGGTAACACCCCTATAATAAGTGTCTGGGGTGTTCAGGGAGGACTATCACTTCTGGTGTGAGGGCTTCCCAAACCCTTTCCAGGGCTGCTCATCCACCTTTGCTCTCTACCTATTACTTAACTATCCTGTGGCTCCTGGAAGCTATAGCATGCACAGAGGCTACACCTTGGCAAAACCCTCTTGGGAGATGGGATAAACCAGGTTGAGGGTAACCAACAGGCCTCAAAACCATAATGAGTTAGGGGGATCACTACCCCCAAGCATATGAAGACTTCTTTGTGTAGAATGGGCAGTTGACAACAACAACTACCCATTTGTGGGGAATATTTTGTTCCAACAGCCATTATGTCGGCTGAAGCAGACATTGTGGAATGCCTAGAGTTTGGTCAAGCATCTAAAAAGCCAAAGTCATCAACTGCATCCTGGGCCATGAGTAGTCATCTTGACTTTTATCTTGCCACTGGACCAAGATGACTCAGGAAGAGAAAATGAGGTTGACAGTTTTGTGTAATTCTGTCTCACCTAAATCCAGTTCACATGCAAGTCTTGTGTTGCTATTGGTGCTCTTCAAAAACAAAGGATGAATAACAAGTGTCTGAGACAGGATTTGAACTCAAGTTATATTGACTCCAAGTCCAGTACTCTATCCACTTTGCCACCTAGAAGAACAAGTAACAAAATTTATCATATGAAAAACATACTACTTGGCAGATTTAACTAATCAACAGACATTTATTAAAACCCCTATACTGGTGTGAGGAGAGAAAGAATAGCTTCCGTGGGCAATGGATAGAGCAACAATTAGGGAGGAGTGAAAGGATGGTCATGCTTTGTTGAAATTAAATAATTATTTGTAGTAGACCCAGTCAGTTCTGTGGCTCTTTGTGTGACCTCTTTCAGTTTTGTTTAGTAGGGCATGAGTTGAAAGAAAGGAGGCCAAGGGTGGAAGACAGTATAGAGTGAAACAGGTTAATTATAGGGTTCAGATCGGAAGGGAGGGGGCAGCTAGGTGGCGCAGTGGATAGAGCACCAGCCCTGTATTCAGGAGGACCTGAGTTCAAATCTGATCTCAGACACTTGACACTCACTAGCTGTGTGACCCTGGGCAAGTCACTTAACCCCAATTGCCTCACTAAAAACAAACAAACAAACAAAAAACCCAACAGATCGGAAGGGAGGAAAATGAGATTAGAGCAGAGGAGATGGCTTTGGAGAGTACAGAGAGATGGGAAGGAAGGCATAGGGAGAGAAGGACTGATAGAAGTTTATGATCTGATAAAGGGATTTTGGAGGTTTAAAAAAATTGCAGAAGTAGAACACTTGAAAGTGATGGCAAGATCAAAAGTGTGATCATCCCTCTGCACAGGTAGAGGGGAGGAGTAGATCATGGAAAGTGAGAGGATTAGGAATTGGAAGTATAGGATGTTTGAGAGGATAGTTTGTGTATGTTGAATTGCCTTAATATAAAGGCGGGACATGAGGAAGATAGAAATACTATGACCCAACTACTGAATTCTTTGAGAAAGGAAGTAGAATGTCCTGAGAACCAATGACTAACTAATACTAGATCCAGGTTGGTTGATAAATTTGAATGGAGTGAACCTCAGAGGAGAGATTGCTGAAAGATGGAGACAAAGGGAATGGGTGGAAGAGGCAATAGGGAGCAAGGACAATTCTGACTCCCCTTCCAGGACTAATGGTTGGTAAATACATGCTTCGTACAGAGTGAGACATGTTATTTTTCTTTCACAGTTTTTTATTTGTTTTGCAGGGCAATGAGGGTTAAGTGACTTGCCCAAGGTCACACAGCTAGTAAGTGTCAAGTGTCTGAGGTCGGATTTGAACTCAGGTCCTCTTGAATCCAAGGCCGGTGCTTTATCCACTGCGCCACCTAGCTGCCTCTCACCAGTGGGTTTGAGGTCCTTTTGAGGATCACAGACCCATAGGCTATCCCCAACCTGCTTTAGCCTGTCTGCTGAGATAGTTTTGGAGGCACAGGTGAGAGTTGAGTATCAGGCAGACACCAAAGGTAGATGAGCAGCCCTGAAAAGGTGGGGTAGGATAGAAGTGCATGAAGATGAGAGAATGTGAAGGGAGGTCAGGGAAGACTGTGGCTTACACTTAGGCAGCCAGGAAAAGGGGGTGGGGCTTGTTAGTAAAAAGGATTCATTCTGGGCAGAGGCCACTATGTAATGCTCTGAAAACTCAGTGTCAGAGGTAGATACTCTGCCTTGATTCCTCGGCTTCTCCTTGAAGTACCAGAGTGGGAGTGAGGAGAAAGAAGACTAAGCAGCTGGGTTTTACTAGTTCTGGGAGGTGGGTGGTAGGGAGGAGAACTCCAAGCAGCCTAACCCTGCTATGCCCTCCACCTAAATCAATATTGCTCTTATTAAACTTCCCTGGCTTGCTGATTGCAGCCCAATTCAGAACTTGATTAATTTGGGAAAAGAACAATCCTGAAATTTCACACAGGTTCTGGTGCTCCAGAAGCATCTGGCTTTATTTCTGACAGATTCATAAAAGTTTCCCCACAGACAGGATGGAGGTATTACTGAGGATTGCAATAGAGCCAGTTTTTTAAACACCTATCAAGTGTCAGGAACCGTGTTAAGCACTTGTTGTTGTCTGTCCTTCCTTGGACACCAGGTGATGTCATGACTTGGGTGAATTGGATTTAAGTGAGGGAGAGCTGTGCAAAGTCACCAATCTTACCCTCCAGAGACATGGCAAGATATACATCCAGATGACTAGAGAAGGCCCTGGGTGTTTAAAGGCAACTGGGGTTAGGCTACTTGCCCAGGGTCACAAAGCTAGTAAGCCTCTGAGGTGAGATTTGAACTCAGGTCTTCCCAACTTCAGGGCCAGTACTCTACCCATTATGCCACCTAGCCCCAAAGCCCTAACCTCTAGGGATAGAGAGAAAGGCTAAAACAAACAAACAAACAAAAAACCCCAGTCCTTGATCAAGGAGTTCACAATCTGGAAGGAGAATCCATGAAAACAGTTATGTACAAACAAGATAGAGAGAGGCTATATTGGAGATAATTTCAGAGGCCAGCACTAGGATAGAAGAGAGTTGGGAAAGGCTTTCTGGGCAGAAGATGGGACTTCAGTTAAGACCTGAAGCTAGGAAGTGGAGATGGGGGTGGGGGGGAGTCATGTGAAAAGTCCCAGAATCGGGGAGATTGGCTGTCATGTGACTAGGACAGCTGCAGGGCCAGTGTCTGGATCTTGGCCTACTCAGAGGGGAATAAGGTGTAAGAAGACTAGGGCAGGTTTGTGAAGGGCTTTAAAAGCAAAACAGAGGCTTTTGTATTTAACCCTGAAGGGTAATAGGGAGTCAGTAGAGTTAATGAATAGAGAGAGGGGTGACCGGTGCTTCAGCAAGATGAATCTGACATTTGAGTGGAGGGTAGACTGAAGTGGAGAAAGATTTGAGGCAGGGAGACCAACCAGCAGCGGTGCTCCAGACATGCGTTGGTGAGAGCCTGCCCCGGGGTGGGTGGGAATGTCAGGAGAGAGGGGGTATGTATGAGAGATGTGGCAAAGGTAAAAATAATAGAACTTGCCAACTGATTGGCAATGAGATGTGAGAAAGAATGAAGAAGAGACCTTAGGTTAGGAGGTTTGGGCGACTGGGAGGATGGTAATGCTTTCAATAGTAACAGACAAGCCCTTTTTAGGGCTGCTCATCCACTTTGGGTGTCTACCTGGCCATCAACTCACTCCGGTGGCTCCAAAAAGCTGTATCATGCCCACTAGCCACACTCTGGTAAAACCATCTTAGTTGAGGGTAACTGATAGACTTCAAACACGTTGGTGAGTTAGGGGGATGTCAACCCCAAACATGTGAAGACGCCCACTAGAAGAATGAATGGATGAGAACAATTTGTTCCGACAGCCGTGAAAGTGAGTGATTAAAACAGATGCTGTGGAGCACTAAGAGTTTGATCAAACTTTGAAGGTACCAAGATCATCCACTGCACCCCAGACCATCACCAGTCATCTTGACTTTTGTCTTGCCACTAGACTTTGATGAATCTGGGAGAGAGCGAGGCTGACTCTGCCTCACTTAAATCCAGTTCAAGCTCAAATCAAGACATCACTCTATGATGTCATTGGTTCTTTTTGAAAACAAAGGCAAAGCAACAACAATAGAAAAGTTAGGAAGAGGGAATAGGTTAGGGTTTTTTGTTTTTTGGTGAGGCAATTGAGGTTAAGTGGCTTGTCCAGGGTCACACAGCTAGTACGGGTCAAGTGTCTCAGGCTGGATTTGAACTCAGGTCCTCCTGACTCCAGGGCCGGTGCTTTACCCACTGCATGACCTAGCTGCCCCAGTTAGGTTTTTATTAGGGCTGGATAGATAAATCTGAGAATCAGCTACAGAGAGATGATAATTGAATCTAAGAGGGCTGATGACCAATGGAAATAGTTTAGTGGGAAAAGAGGTCTTAGGACAGGCCTTGGGGGAGACTTTGCATGAAGATGCAACAAAGGGTAGTGAAGAGAGGTCCATCAGTTAGGATGAAAACCAGAAGAGAAAAGTGTCGCGAAAACCCCAGAGAGAAGAGGGCCAGGGTTAAAAATAAAGAGGCTGTAGCAAAAGGGTAGGGGATGCCTCTACCACAGGACCCTGGGATTAAGGGAGATCTTAGTTTTAGATCTGGAAATGACCTAAGAAAGCATCTGGTCCAAAACCATCCTTGAGTACCAGAGGATGATAGATCTGGATGTGGAAGGGATCTTTAAGGTAATTTTGTCCAAATCCTCATGTTATAGTTGAGGCTCAGAGATCTGAAGTAATTTGGTAGCAAAGCCAGGTCTTTAAGCCAGACTCTAACTCCAAATTCAGAACTCCTTCCACTGAACTATACCCTGAATCCCAGAGAAGTGACTTGCTCTGTCACACAGGTCCTGATAATTGGCAGAATTAGGACTCAAACCCAGGACTTCAGACCCTAAATTAGGGTTCTTTCCACCATATATTGCTATCTCACTTACACAATACAGCAACACTTATTGAGCACCACTGGTGTGCAAGGTACTGTGCTAGGCACCGGGCATATGAGGCATGAAGTTCCAGTTGGGGAGACTGGTACCACACAGGGAGCATCAAAGGAATGAATAGACAAAACATGGTATGGGAGTCCCCAGGTGAGGAAATGTAGAAAAGCAAAGCACTGTGTGGGGTGAAGGTACAACAATGGGGGTGGAGAGCAGTAGGATTGGGTACATTAAAAACTGATATTTGGTGCAAATAAATGCACACAATTATCTTTCTAAACTTATTCTTTCAACGAAGATGTGGAAAGCTGAAAGAGGAATAAGAAACTCCTCCAAATTAGCTTCTTGATTTGTGCCCACTAGCACAGGACTGGGATGGGGAAAGACCGTGACCAAGGGGTGGGGGAGGGTGGGGGGGGTGGTTTCCATTCCATGTTCCTCCCCAAAACGGTCCCTAACGTCTGGAGCGGGGCAGGTTCCTGGGACGGCCAGAGGGCAGCGCAGAAGAGGGGAGCGGGACTGGACTGGGGGGACCGGGCGGAGGGCAAGGCAGGGAAGGAAACAGAGGGGAGGGGAGGGGAAGAGAAGGGAAGAGTAAGGAGGAGAAGGGGAGGGGGAGGGGCCGCAGCCATCGGTTATTCAGGGCGGGCAGTTCAAACCCAAGAGAGGGAAAGCCGTGGCGGCCCCACGCTACCTGGGATTGGGGGTTGCCATAGCCGGAGCATCCCTGCGGCCGGAGCGGGTGGCTCTGCCCCTTCCCCACCACTCCCCTCCTCCCGCCCCCTTCGCCTTTTCCCTCCTGCCTCCTCCCCAAGCTCAGCAGCTTCAGCTGCTGCCATTCATCCTGCCCAGAGGAGGCAGGAGGAGTCTGCTCTGGGCTTTGTGGTCTCTAGTTGGACGGGGGCGGGGGACCCCAGGCTGCTGGGGCTGCTGCTGCTGCTGCAGGGAAGCAGAATTCCTGGGAGTCCCCCTTCCCCGCCCCAGTTTGTTTTCCAGGTGCTGGCAAAGGGTGAGATGCGTTGAAGTTACCTGCTGCCTCCTGCCTCCTCTTATCTCCCTCCACTGCAGGTGACTATACCCTCATAATTGCTTGTATCTCCCTCCCTCCCTGTGCCTCCCGGCCTTCCAGGGTCTGGGGGAGGGGGGGGGGTTACTTCGACTTAGTGGCTGGAAATCCAACCTAAACTTTCCAAACTGGGCAGGGAGGGACAGGAGGAAGAAGAAAACTAGTGATGGTTCAGGAAGAGCTCAGGTATCACCTGTCCCCACCAACACTTACCTGCCTCCAAGGGCAGGGAATTTATAGAACTCTGGCAGCCCTCCTCCTCTTGAGAAACCCAATTAAGGAGCTTATTCCCAACATTCAGCAGTGTAAACGAGGGGAAAGAAGATGAAGACTTCTGTTGTATGAAAGGGTGAAGAACGTTCCAAAATACTTTTTAAAAAATGTAATGATCCTAAGTTCATAAATTTAGACTTGGATCACAGCATTTCTATTCCACACCCTTCAGATCTTAGCACTGGAGAGCCTTATGATTATGCTAAGCACAGGGTCTGGCTCAGTAAGCATGTTTATTGACTGTTTTGCAGTTCATCCCAAACAAAGTTTGTTGGGTTTTTTCGCCCTCCTCTAATTTGGTCCACACTGTGGTGTTGAGGTTTCCTCTGCCTCAGCAAGTCATTGAAAAGGATACTTGTTTATGGTTTAATTCGATTTTTTTTCTGCGTTTAAAAAAGTCATGTGACCTAAGGATTTCAAAGTTTATCTGATGGTATTATAGTCTTCCAAATAGAGGGAATTTGGTTTCAGTAGTTAAACTATTTCTTTCATTTCAATTAAAGTATCTACTAAACACCTCCTTAGAATAGAAGACTGTGGCTTGTTTTTGTTTGTTTTTGTGTTTTCCTTTACTGGAGGGGTCTGGATAATTACTGTAGTGATATCAACTGATTTATTAGGAACCTGTTACTACCTAAATGTGTAGTTTCTTAATTTCATTAGTTTAGAGCTGGAACTACAGAGTTCATTTTCAAATATATCAGTGTGATTATTCCAAGAAAATAACATTTTCAAATTGTGTTGCACAGGGCTGAAATTAATACATGAAAACCAAATAGAGTAAAAAGAAAGTGTTAAGTGAGAGTATAAACACTACAGGGGGGTGGCCCTTTCACCTCTTTTTGGTTTATCAACCCCTCTGGCAGTCTGCTGAAGCCTATGAACCCCTATTGAAAAAAAGAAGAGTTTAGAAATCTTTGAACTTGGGTAATGTTAGGGCTTTGTGGAAATATTGTCCTCTTAATATTTTGTTTCTGTTTGTGTATTTTTCCTTTCTGTAAAAACAAGTGGAATTCAACATACTCTTTTGTCTCATTGCTATTCAATTCTGGTCTCAGAAAAGCTCTTGAGACATCTAGTGGTGAAGTTCCTGAAAAGTTAGTTGTTTCCTAGTTCCATTTTTAATATATACAACAATTGTATGATATGACTAAGTGACTTTAGTAACAATTGTGACTTAATGAATACTTCAAAAATAGGTCCCCAGGGGCAGCTAGGTGGCGCAGTGGATAGAGCACCGGCCCTGGAGTCAGGAGTACCTGAGTTCAAATCCGGCCTCAGACACTTAACACACACTTACTAACTGTGTGACCCTGGGCAAGTCACTTAACCCCAATTGCCTCACTAAAAAAAAAAAAATAGGTCCCCAAAATATTATCTCCTAATAATATATACTGTAATATGTAAATTTCCCACCAACCACATGTGAATTGATTCAGCTCCATTGCCTCAATTTACAAATAACATATACAATATTTACATAAATGAAATTCCTGACTAGTCAGCCAGTCAATAAATATTTATGAAATGCTTGCTATATGCAGGCACTCTGCTAAGTTCTGAGGATATGAAAAGAGTCAAAAGGGGGCAGCTAGGTGTAGCAGTGGATAGAACACTGGCCCTGGAATCAGGAGGACCTGAGTTCAAGGTTGACCTCAGACACTTACTAGCTGTGTGACCCTGGGCAAGTCCCTGATTGCCTTCCCCCCACAAAAGAAAAGAGTCAAAACACTATGCCTGCCCTCAAGGAACTTGTAATCTACAAAATTTCTAAAGATAAAGGAAATAAAACATTTGCTGTGGAGAAAACACAACTAGCTTTCTTGTCTAGAAGCTTCTTTATAGAAGATCATTAATTTAGGAACGGATCTCAGAGGGCACCTAAGCCAATGTCCCTTTCTTTGTCATAGGTAGAATTATATGGTGTAATGAGTTCTAAATTTGGTGTCAGATGACCAGGGTTCAAACCCTTCCTTTTCTTCTTACTGCCCATGTAATCAATAAGCATTTACTGAGCATTTACTTTGTACCAGGCACTGTGCCAAGCACTGGGGATACAAATATGAAAAAAAAAACCTGCCTTCAAGGAGCTCACAATCTAATGGGGGAAGACAGTACACAAGAGGAAGCTGAAAAGTCGGGGGGAGAGGAAGGAGGGGGGGAAAGAGGAGAAGGTATCTCATTTGACAGTATAGTGAAAGTCAATCAGAAATAACCCAAAGTAGTATAGATAGGTGAGAAATGAGGAGATGTCTGAGCTGAGCTCTCTCCATGAATGGAGGCTTGTAATTCATAATTCCAAGAGGCAGAAGGTAGAGGTGAGGTATAGTACCAAGGCTCGTGAGATCTTACAGGATGATGAGGTTATCCCAATAACGAATTTACTGGGGCATGGTGCAAAAGTCAGAGACATCCCAAAGTATTTCAGGTGAGTGAGGTGATCATAGGCAAGCCATTCCCTTTCTCTGACTCCCACTTACCTTATCTGTAAAATAAGGAAAATTGGTGTAGATGATTTCTTAGCCCCTTTTCAGCTCTATCTATATCTATGATCTATAACCCTCATGGATAATCTATTATTTAGCATGCCTGACTTGTGGGCATAAAGCCTCAACTTGAATCCCTACGGTGATGGGAAACTCATGACCTGCCAAGGCAATTTGTATGAGATTGAACAGCTTTAAATGATAGTTTTTCCCTTATCTGTGTTTCTGGGGTAATAACTAATAATATTGGGTCTCCTAAAGATCTTAGTACAGTTATAAACTTTAGTAGTTTTAAAACTACTCTAATACTTTTGGGACATCCTATATAATGAATTATGGTTTGCAAAGTGCTCTGCAGATATCATCTTATTTGTGCTTCACAACAACTTTGTGAAGTAGGTGCTATTATTGCCCCCATTTTACAGATGAGGAAACTGAATCTGGGTGAGGTTAAGTGACTTGTCCAGAGTCACATAGCTAGTAAGTGCTTGAGGCTGGATTTGAACTCCAGTCTTCCTGACTCAAGTCCAGTACTCTATTCTAGCTGTCCTTCCTCAATTATTCTAGATTCTATAGCCTAGAGCCTAAATGAATACAAATGCAAAAGAATGAGGGAAAATTATTTTATCTTTCTGTCATTGAGTCAGATAAATATTGAAGAAATATACTGATATTCTGGGTGAAAATTAGAAACAATGGTTTCTTTTCGGTCTTGCTGAATATTATTAGATCCAATTTCTTCTTTAAATCCTTTATTGAATTTGCTGTTAAAAATTAGTAACAGAGAGTATGTCCTTAGCAAATATTTATATATCATCTGTTAGATAATCTAGTTCACTAGATCGTAGAGTTAGAAGCTTAGATCTTAGATTATCTAGTTTTGGAGGCTCATTTTTTGTGTGTCTGGTGAGACCAATGCACCCCTTCTCAGAATAATGTAGTCAAATATGTAAAATAAAGCACATAAGGTTATGAAGGAAATAAAATATATTGAAATACAATTACCACAGTATGAACCCCCCAAAATTTGTAGACCCCAAGTGGAGTCCCTGATGTAGCTCATCCCTCTCATTTTACAGGTCAAGAAACTGAAGCCCCAAGAACAGAAGTGATTTGCCCAAGATCATACAGGTAGTAAGTATTCCAGGATCTCCAAGTTGGAATTACCCTTGGAGGCCATCTTCTCTAGCCCATACATAAGGAAGAAAATTCTCCACAACTCCCCCAACATGGTCCTCTAGCCTCAGTGGAAGATCTCTAGTGGGGGAGACCTCACTGCCCATGGAAGCAGCCCATTCCATTTTTTTGATGGTTCTAATTGTTAAGAAATTTTTCTTCACATGATGCCTAAACCTTCTTCTTTAATTCATCTAGTTCTTTCTTCTGGGGCCAAACAGAACCAGGCTAATACCTCTTTCATTTGACACCCCTTTAAATGCTTGAGGACAGCCATTGTGTTGTCCCTAACTCTTCTTTTTCACATTCAATTCCTTCGAGCAATCCTCATATAGAATAATTTCAAGGTCTTTCACCCTACTTACTGGTTGCCCTCCTCTTCATGCTTTCCAGCTTATCAATGTCCTTCCTAAAACATGGAATTTAGGATGGAGCACAATATTGAAGATTAATTTGGCCAGGAGAAGAGTGTGTTTGTATGTATGTATATATATATATGTGTGTGTGTGTGTGTGTGTGTGTGTGTATGTATATATATATGTATATGTGTATATTTATATTTGAGTATAATACATGTATATTACATATACGGGACATCATTTAGACAAAATACAATCTTTTTTTTCCTGATAAAATACTTTCCATCTTATACTTGTGAAGTGAATTGTAAGGGGCTAAAATTCTAGCTCCACTATCTAAAATATAATGAGTGGTCACCAATAAATTATAAGCTTTAGAAAGAGTATTTAAGTGTTTAAGTATTTATTAAAGAGCATTAGGATCAGAGATAAAGGTAAAAATCTAACTATTTCTAAGAGACCACATCATCCGACCAGCCATGGCGAGGTCAGAAACCAAAAGAGGAAAAAGCCCTCTGCCAGAGTTCACTTCCTATTTCGTGTCCTCCTCCCAGAAATGGGAGGCTCCTCAAATTGATTGGCTGGTAGCCTTGATAGACAGTACCCATGAGCAAACATCACTTCCTGACACCAAGGACCTTGACTACATGGCTTGCCCTCAGATGCCTTCTCCTTGTGGTTGAGCTTTCCTATAGTAGCTCTCCAGCAGGTGGCGTCATTCCAATCGTTACAGAACCCAGCATTTACCATAGTGTCTAGCATACTAATGTAGGTGCTTAATAATTTATTGACTACTGACTCTAGTATTAAATTCAACCCAATGTTCTAACCTTTGAGATTTTTAAAAACATCCTGACTATTATCTAGTGTGTTGTCTATCCCTCTCAGTTTTATGCCATCAGCACATTTTTGTTTGTTTTTTTGTTTGTTTGTTTGTTTGTTTGTTTGTTTCTTTCTTTGGCAGGGCAATGAGAGTTAAGTGACTTGCCCAGGGTCACACAACTAGTAAGTGTCAAGTGTCTGAGGCTGTATTTGAACTCAGTTCCTCCTGAATCCAGGGCTGGTGCTTCATTCACTGAGCCACCTAGCTGCCCCTATCAGCACATTTTATAAACATGCCCCCTACACATTTCTCTACATCATCGATAAAAATGTCTAAAAGCATTGAGCCAAGTCCTTATCTTTCAAACACTCTTCTAGAGACCTCTTTGAAATTATTATTGGCCACTCTCTGGGTCTCCTAATTAACTAGTTGAGATTGTGCCAAAGTGTGAACTCATCTAGTCCATGTCTCTCTAAGACCAGCATGAAGAACTTTGTCAAATGCTTTGCTAAAATATAAGTAACAGGGGGCATCTAGGTGGTACAGTGGATAAACACTGTCCCTGAATTCAGGAGGACCTGAGTTCAAATCCAGCCTCAGACACTTGACACTTAGTAGCTAGGTAAATAAGTAAGCTATCACTACAGCATTCTCCTGATCTCTACCCATTTCATAACCCTGTCAAAAAAAGAAATGAGGTTAATTCCATATATCTTGTTTTGATGAAGCCATAAAAACTCTTTGCAATTGCAGATATTAACTCACCACTGTTTTGTTTGTTTGTTGTGGTTTGGTTTTTTGCATACTCTAGCAGATCTCAAGATGACTGAAACTTCTATCTGTGCTATAATAATACTATAATAATTTTAACCCTTGTTAGGCTTGGGTTCTATTTTCCAAACTCCTTTATTCCCTATTTTCTCCAGGTAGTGAACTCTGACGGAGTATCTGATTCTGCCTCCTTTAATGCTTCATCTAAATGTTCTTTCCTACTCGTGTGTCTTGGATTTCCTCCCTTGCATATCTTCTTAATCTTCATAATACCTTTCCTCTGTTTCCCCAATTCTCCACTTTTTACCTGTCTTGCTTTGCTTGGATAAGATATACTCTTTTTAGAATCATCTTCTATCCATAGATCCTATCCCTCCAAACCCCAGTTATGCCTATGAAGTCATGGAGTTCTCCTCCTAGAGTTAGCATCTCTAATTTCCGTTGCTTGTTACCTCTACTTTGGAAATTTTTAGACACCTGAGGTTTTATTGCTGTGTCCTTTCTTGTATTTTTTCTCCTGTAAGTTTCTGGACACCTTTACTTGTTCATTCTACATTTTAAATATTCTTTTTGGTATCCATTTTGCAGGATATATGTAAACTATTCCCATTCCTTCTCCCTGCCCCCACCCCTTCCTTTTTGACTTAATGCCGTTTTGATTTGTACAAGAAATGTATAGAAAGCCTTTGGTCAGTGATTTTGGAGGTAAATTTTGTTTTGAATTTACAGAAATCAAGATTCTGAAGATGTCAGACAGTCCCTCTGTGGAAACTAGTGTCACTTTAAGAAATGAGGTGGAATCCCCTAATGTCAGTTTCAAGTTCTCCAGCTTTGGAGGCTTCTCATCCACATCTTCATTTCAAGATAGCGGCTATAGCGACTCCCTGAAGACTTCCAGCTTTGACTATACTGATGTGGAAAACACAGGAAAAAACACAAAAGGCTTATCATCCACACAGGAATACTCTGAAAATTCTAGTCTGGGTTTTACCTATTCTGTAGACTCTCCCACCGAAAATAAAAATTCTAGCTCTTTTTTGAGGAAGGAGGCAAATGAAGTCACAGAGTTTTGTGAAACTCCAAAAGTAACTAAGAAGAAAACATTTTTCCGTAGAAGATTAAATATAACAAATATTGTTTCAAGAGAGGACATAGAACATCCTGATACGCAAAACTGTTCTTTAGGAAGCTGTGCAAAAACACCACCAGTGAGCCAACTCCTCGGTTTTGAAGGAAGAGTGTCAAAAAGGGCTTTGGGGTCCCCAAAACAAACCATTTTCACTCCTGTAGTCACTAGTACTTTAAAAGCAGATGAAGCTACTTCCAACAGTCAAAAATTGAGACTTTCTTTTTCTCAGCACAAAACTTCCACAATTGACGATTCCAAAAATGAATGTAGACTGTTTGAAGTTGAGTGTCTATCTCCAATTCAGGGAAGCGGCTGTACAGATGCTCTCCCCAGTGACTTTGGGGATAGTGTTTTAAGTATTAATGGAGAAACTCCAGGCCCTGAGCTGCTGGGCTCATCTTCTTGTGAAGCACTCTGTGAGACAAATGAGGACATATTCATAACCCCGATCAGTAACCTCGTAGCCAACATTAAGTTTTGTGGTTATAGCCCAGCCGAGGTGATAGACAATATTTCTACACCTGAAGACAGTGGTTTTAATTCACTGGGTCTGGATAAGTCACAAGATTCCTTCTCTGACCATGAGGGTTCCTTTCAAGAACTATTTCAGAAACCCCAGGGCACTGGAAGGACTTTGGGCACCAAGAGAAAGCCAAGAAATATAGGGAGAGTGAGAAGGCTGTCTACACTTCGGGAACGCAGTTCACAATCTGAAACAGAAGAAGACAAGCCTTTTGTGAATTCTGGCCTTAAAGCAAAAACAGCCGCAGCTTCTGGCATTTCTCCAAATGAACAGGTTGATGGTGATAGTGAAGTTTCAATTTTAGGTCTTAAGGATTTATCCAAAACGCCTGCTTTACAACTGGTTCATGAGGTCATCATGAAAAGCAAAAGGAAAAAATTTCAGCAAACTGGTGCACAAAGCCATCTAAAGGATGTTGAGGGGGGAGAGGTATCCCTACTGGAATATGTGCTTGCAGGACTTATTGGCAAGAAGATGGGCCTGGAAAAACTGGACATCTTAACAGAATTAAAATTTAGAAACTTAAAACATATTATTTCTATGGTATTAGATGCCTTGACAGTGGAAAATCTATGCAGGTAAGAAATGAAATAGATTATCCCATATTACTGCCCTTTCATTGTCATTTGTAATTAATTTGTGTAAATGAGATGAGGTTTTCTATTTTTTCCATATTTTGTATCATCTCAACTTTTGAGATTTTAAACTTGAGTCATCCAAACATTTTGGACAAGGGTCTCTTTGGAGCTTGTTAGTAGATCTACTAGGCAGAACTACTTTTGAAATAGGCCAAAAGAGACTATTCAGATGGTAAGTATATCTCCTTCAACAGTATGATCAGTTGGAAAGAGACTTCCTAGAATTTAAACTTGGAATTTTCAACATAGAGAATTTTGTTCCAATATAGCTGTTTAGTTGTTAATGTATTATCTTTTATAGTACATGTACTGTTATCAAATTGTCTTTCTCCAACATTAAATATGACCATATTTGATCATTACTTCTCAAATAATGTAAATCAGGCTATCAGGTTATAGAGAGAAGGCAACGTGCTGCTAAATGTGAAAATGTGAGGTATGTGATAGGAAATAGGTCATCTAAAAACTTCCTTATTGGTGAAATGCAGAGGTTGGACCAGTGTGACCTTTTAAGGTCCCTTGCAACTCTGAATCTGTTGTCCTATGACTAGGTTACTTTGTACTTAGAAAAGGTTTTCTTAATTAAATGTTCAATGACTGAGGAAATAATTTTTCTATTGTTCACCAACAACAGTATTATTTAATCAGCATCTTAGGATTTCAAAGAATCGAAAAAGAATAGTAGGATGTGACATTTTAAAAGTTCAAGAGACATAGTAATTAATCATTTTATTAATAATGCTAGCATGCTATTAATAAAAGGAATGGTCATTTGGACATCTCTCTTAGAACAAAGTCGAATCATAGTAGTGGGCTCACTGTTTATACGCTCTTGGAAGAGTGGATGTTCCTGAGAATGTCAATCAACTCTGATTGGTTAACAATTAATAAAAGAATGAATACTATAATGAGAGGTGGGCTAGGGGAATGTGACTTTGATCATGTCACTCCCAGCTTAGGGGAAATCTAGACAAAGGATCTATATCCCCCATTCAAGCCTGAGCAGAACACAGTAGGCTGGGGGGGGGGGTGTCACTTTAGTTTAAATTCCTTGTAAGGTAGAGTAGGGTAGCAATACCCAGACTGAGGAGAATGTTGATCCTATCTATCATCAGTCTGTCCTTTAGAGGCTGAGCCTTGAAATGAGGATGTTAGAGAAAGAGGGAGAACTCTGGATCTCCCCAAATCATTTGTTATTAATAAATGTTTTTCTCATATAGCAGTAGAAGTCACATTTCTTATAGGAATAGTGTGTATACTAGGAAAAAAATTCTATCTTGATAAGAAAGAGGGTTCAGTGGCTTTCCCACATCTCCTAACCTCTGCCTTACAGACATTATGGGCTACCTCATTCTCAAAGGTCGGGTCTGTTTTTCAAACGGTTATTATAACCACTCCCCAACCCCACAAAAATTGCCACTAATGAGTAAACTATGTCATATTTCTCTTCCCTACAAACTAAGATTTCTCTCTGCCTTGGCCATGGGAATTCCTAGGGACAGATGATACTAACTTCTCTTCATAATAGAATAACAATAGTAGATGACATTTATAGCAGTGCTTTCTCATTTGAGCCTCACAACAGCCTACATGGTAGTTCATGGATGTATTAGCCATATTTCACCAGTGAGATCAGAGTAGTTAAAACAGTCACTTCTCTAATAAATGGCAGAGGCAGAACTAGAATACAGATATCCTAACTCCCAGACTAGTGTTCTTTTTAATATGTTTCCTTTTCAGTCTTACTGGTGTTTTTTTCTGAATTTACACACCAAATAGAATGGAAATTTGCATATGCATAGTAGATCCAAAAAAGAGGATTGTAGATGAAATGGCAGGTCTCTATCACGTAGAGCTTACCCTTCTCTCCTTTTAAGTCTTAAAACTTAAGAGGGGGTGGGGAAGAGAGAGTAGAGAGAGATCTGGACTTGGAAGCAGGTAGATCTGGGTTCAGATCTTCCCTTTGATACTAAGGAGCTGTGTAATTATCACCTTAACACCTCCCCCACCCAGTCTCAGTTCTTTATCTGTAAAATAGGAATAATAATACTTGTGATACCCTAAATCACAGGGTTGTTATGAAAATCCAGTGAGATGATGTATATGAAGTGCATTGCAAACCTTAAAAGACTGTATGAATATTAGTTGTAATTGTTATTAATTGTATCAGGAAAGGAGAAAAAGGGGATAAATCTCTTGATGTGCTATGTTTAATTGAAAGCAGCTAGGTGGTGCAGTGGATAGAGTGCAGGACTTGGAGTAAGGAAAACTCATCTTCCTAAATTCAAATCTGGCCTCTGACACGTACTAGCTGTATGACTCTGGGCAAGTCACTTAATCCTGTTTACACCTCAGTTTCCTCATCTGTAAAATGAGCTAGAGAAAGAAATAGCAAACCACCCCAGTATCTCTGCCAAGAAAACCCCAAATGGGATCACCAAGAATCGAACATGACTAAAAAATGACTGAACAACATTGCATAATTAAGTACCACCCTTCCTTATTTGCCTCTATATGTATATATTAATTAATTAATTAATTAATTAACTTTTTGCAAAGCAATGAGGGGTTAAGTGACTTGCCCAGGGTCACACAGCTAGTAAGTGTCAAGTGGCTGAGGCCAGATTTGAACTCAAGTACTCCTGAATTCAGGGCCGGTGCTTTATCCACTGTGCCACCTAGCTACTCCATTTGCCTATATTTTTAAGCCACAAAATGTGGAGAGACTAAATTACCGATAAAGATAATTAAGGGGGTGGTAAAAAGAAAAAGTTCCTATTTTCCTGTGCCAAGGTATTTAGGTAAGGGCTAGAAAGGAGTCTGGCATCTACTTTTTTTTTTAAACCAATTTCTAGTCATTCCTTTTCCAATGATGTGATTCCCCAGCGTGTGACATATCTCCAGTTGTCTACATCTAGAGGTTTGTTCCCTCTGGTACTTAGAACTTGAATTGACACTGTTGAAATAGCCATGGTGACACTCACATTGACCCCTTACCACTCCTGTTCATCGTGAGGTATATATTCTTTGCTTTACTGAAGTATAATGTTAGATTCATAGACAAAGAATTGAAATGGACCTTAAAGACCACATAGTCCAACCCTTCATTTTACAGCTAAGGAAACTGAGTCACAGAATGGTTGTGACTTATCCAAGTAATATAGGCAGCAAGTAACAGAGTTGAGATTTAAACATAAATTACCACATTAACTGAAGAAGACAAATTTAAGTAATATTGCCAAATAGAACATCACAAGGAGACCACTTTGCAAACAGAAAAGGCTTTTCTTAATCAATCCTTTCCTGTACTCTTCATTCCTTCTTAGATAAAAAATGACCTCCCAATTTGGAGGCACAAAATGAGCCAAAGGGTCAGAGTAGTGTCAGTGAGAACTAATGTGACAATTATTGGTATGATTCTGACTTTCTCTCTGACAAATCATATAATATAAATTATTAATAAGGAAGCAATTGACTATTCTAAAATTATTTTTTTCCATCATGTTCAGTCCTTATAGATTTATTGTAAAACTGGCTAATGCTGTTGTACCAGGTGTTTTTGGTCCATGGTATTCTCCATTTACTGAATATAAAAGCTGTGTCTCATTTTCTTTGAGCATACAAATGTGTGCTCACTAGTCTGTTACTGAAATGAACTTCATTATACATAAGCATATTGTGGCCCCTTCCCCTCATCTTTGGAGAGTAACTAAGCAAAAGATGTCAAGTTTCATTTTTTTAAATGAAGTGTAGGCCTCATTAACAGAAAAATCTTTCCTTTCCAAAGATGTGTTATTTTTTAAAGTGTTCAAAATGGCTAAATTTAAATCTTTGAAAAATTCAGCACAAGATATTCTGAAAACCTTCTGACTGATGTTACTTTGATGATGAAGACGACATTTGATATTTTCCAAGTAGACTTAAAAAAATTATTATTTTCTGCACCTGTGATTTCATTGGTATAAGAAACTCCTTCTTTGCAAATTCTTTCCATCGATGCCAATCAGGAGTTTTTTAATTTATCATTTTAGAGAGGTACCCTACACTAAAAGATACTAAAAGGTTAAGCGATTTGCTCATGGTTCCACAATTAGTTTGCATCAAATACTTTAAACCCATGTTTTCCTGACTCTAAAGCCAGCTCTATATCTCTTTTTATACTAGCCAAACTCCCAAGAGACTAATTTATAAAACAGAATTTATTAATTTGCCTTAAGAAATATTTCTATCAAGTGGAGAATCTTCTTCAGATGAATAATAGAATTTTCCTATTAGGCAACAGGTGGATAACGGATAGAATTCTAGATTCAATGTCAGAAAGACCATCCTTCAAGTAGGAACTTGTTGCTTACCAGCTGTGTGAGACTAGATGAGTCCCTCAACCTGGCTCAGTATCAGTTTCCTCATCTAGAAAATGGGGATCATAATAATGCCCACCATCTAGTCCCATTGTGAGGGTCCAATGAGATAATATATGTAAAGTGCTACATAAATGCTATCTATTATTAGGAAGAAAACATGTTGACCAAGCACCAATAAATGTTCTCTACTTGGAAGACCTATTTCTTCTAGTAACTAATAAATTGAAATTCTCTTTTGTCAATCATTCCTTTGGGAGTTTCACCAGTATGAACCAGATCTCCAGAGCCTGCTAACACCTGGGTAGACTTTTTAAAAAAAAAATAGGGTGTCAGAGTTTGCACTCCTGGTCCCTGACGACTGTCTTGGAGGCAAAGATACCCTGTGAGGTTCAGCCTGGAAGACCATGACTGCAAGCTCAATCGAACACCATCTTCATTGTCCAAACAATAGACTTTGTTAGCTACTTCCTCACAGGATGGATGAATGAACGAAGAAGCTTTTATGAATTGCTGACTATCCGTGAACCACATTGCTAAGCACTGCAGATACAACCAGTAAAGCAAAGCAGTCCCTGCTGCTATTATTAACTATTTTGTTTTTGTTATTAACTATTTTGAACAAAATGTCAGGTTTATAAATAGCAACCCCAAATTGTATTGTCTGTCTATATAGTGTTGCTATGCTGTTTTCCTAATAGATATACCTTCACAGGGCAGTGGCATAATGAAAAGAGTGAGGACCTTTTGAGGGGAGACCTAGGGTCAAATCCCACCTCTGATATTTAATCGTTGGGTGACCCTGGGCAAGTCATTTAGTTTCTATGAGACTTAGTTTCTTCTTTTGTAAAATGGAGATAAAAATCTCTAGTACTTCATGGGGTTGTGAGGATCAAATAAGATAGTACATGTAAAGAACTTTGCAAACCATGAAACATTATATATAAAATAATAGCTGCTATGATGATATGAAACATTTCTTTATTTTCATAAAATTTTGTAATATGCACTGTAGAAGACTAAAACAGCTAAAATATTGATTCTAGAATAACTTTAAGCTAAATTATAATTTTGTGGACTTCTTATAATTTAAGGATTTCTCTTTTTGTTATAGTGTTTGGAGAGTAAGCAAAAATTGGCGTGAAATTGTTGTGCAAGATAAAAAAGCAAATCAAAGGAGGAAAGTTTATATACAACAACTGAAGGCAGATTCCAGGGTAATGCTTTTTTTTTTTTAAACGGGGCAATAAGGGTTAAGTGATTTGCCCAGGGTCACACAGCTAGTAAGTGCCAAGTGTCTGAGGCCAGATTTGAACTCAGGTCCTCCTGAATCCAGAGCCAGTGTTTTATCCACTGCACCACCTAGCTGCCCCCAGGAATACTTTTTTGGGGGGGCTTTTCCTAACATGGCTTTTTCATACTTTAGTTCACCAATTTTTAAATTATATATGGCATACAAGTTTTACAGTAATATATATGCTTTCCCCCCTTGATAACGTTAGTCTTTGTGATGTATCAAGCGCTGACTTTTACATTTATTTTGCCTAACACCTCTGCCTGGTTCTTAAATAGAAGAGAAGCCTCTGTAAAATTAATTTTTCTTCAGTTGCTTCAGTCATGTCCAACTTTCTGTGACCCCATTTGGGGTCACCTTCACAGAGATACTGTAGTGGTTTGCCATTCCCTTTTCCATCTCATTTCACAGATGAGGAGATTGAGGTTTAAGTGGCTTGGCCAGGGGTACATAGCTAGTAAGTGTCTGAGGCAAAATCTGAATTCAGGTCTTCTTGACTCCAGGCCTGGCTCTCTATCCCCTGAACCACCTAGCTGTCCTATAACACCAATCCCTTTGTTTCCAGAAAGAGGATTTGTGTGTGCTTTTACAGTAATTTGCATTTTGTGCCAATGATGTGCTAGTTGGATGTCTTTCCATTGGGTTAACCAGCCAATGAATCCATCAGCATGCATTTGTTAAAAACATAAATAAATAAATGCAAATATAAAAATGAAATAGTCCCTGTCCTGAAAGAGTTTGCAGTCTATCTGGGAGAAACAATGCACACATGTGTAATAGATACAAGATAATTTTGGAGCGAAAGCACTAGCAATTGGGGGTATCAGCAAAGGCTTCATGTAGAAAGTGGCATTAGAGGTGAGCCTTGAAGGGGTAGGGGTTCTTGAGGCAGAGGTGAGATGACACATTGTAGGTTAGAAAATAACCCCTGAAAACCTGTTGAAATGGTGGATGGGATGTTATATATAAGCAACAATGAGAAAACCAGATGTTATAGGGTAGAAATGATATGACCAGGCAATTAATTGAATATGTGGAGTAAGGAAAAGTGAGGGATCGAACAGGACACCAAGGTTGTGAGCCAGGGTGATTGGAAAGCTAGAGAGAAATAGGGAAGTTTGGAATAGGGATGAGGTTGGGGGAGGGGAGGGGATGAGTTCTGTGTTGGATATATTTGACTTGAGATGCCAACATCAATTTCAAAATGTCCAACAGGCAGTTGGAGATGGGCATCTGAAGCTCAGGAGATGTATGGGTCCTTGCTAGGTGATAAGCATTGTTATAAACATTCAGAATGCAAATAGAAAAGGGAGACAGTTCTTGCTCTTAAGGAACTCACATTCTAAAGGGGAAAGTAATGCATATCAGAAAGTCTAACCATCAAATGAATGGAAAGACTCAGTGGTCTTTAGGGTACTCCCACAGGGCAGAAGGCAAAACCCAGGGGTCTTTGGCATATATCATCAAGGATTAAGAGGCAGTATAGAGAGATTTTTTAAAAAGAGGGCCCAGGACAGATTTTTGGGGTTCACCCATAATTAGGTTGTATGATGTGGTTGATAACCCTGCAAAAGTGATTGAGAATGAGTGATCAGGCAAGTAAGGGAAAAATCAAGAGAGATCACTATCATGAAATCCTAGTGAGAAAAGAGTATTTAAGAGGAGAGGGTGGTTAGTGGTATATGGTCAACAGTATTGCATATTACAGAGAGTTTAACAAAGGATAAAGATTGAAAAAAGACCCATTATGATGTTTGGTAAAAATGGTGATACAAATGGATCTAGCCAAACCCTTTGGCTAGCAACCCTGCAAAGATAAGTCAGCTCTTCCATCTAGTCTAGGACTTCACAGGAAGATGACTGGAAACTTATGGGCATTTTGATGAAGAGCCCTTCGGGGACATTGGATGTCAGCAGGATCTTGAGTCCCCGCCCATCAGAGCTGCAGCAGAGATAAAATGAGCTCATGGTAGGTGACTGGGCTAGGAAATAGAGATGGGCTAAGCCCAACACTACCAGGTCTTTTAGGAAGTACAGTACAATGAAGCCAGTGTGATTTGCTATAGAAGGAACCAGTGAGCTCTTAGGCCTAGGCCTACCCCAAGGGACAAAGGCAACTCCCATGAAGTGACTGATCAAGGAGTCAGAGGTGCTAAGGCCCCTGGGAAGTTTGTGCCTGGGGGTCCTCCAGGAGGCCTTAATCCTATATGATCTCCAATATTTTTATTTTATTTTATTTTATTTTTAGTGAGGCAATTGGGGTTAAGTGACTTGCCCAGGGTCACACAGCTAGTAAGTGTTAAGTGTCTGAGGCCGGATTTGAACTCAGGCACTCCTGACTCCAGGTTCGGTGCTCTATCCACTTTGCCACCTGGCTGCCCCTATGATCTCCAATATTGCACCAGAAGACAAGACCAGTACCCTATAGGGGATTGTGTAAAGAGATACAGAGTTAGAAAAGAGGTCAGCACATAAGCTAGGCTACCAGAAACAGGTAGAAGACAGAGATTAAGGCAAAGGGTGGGGCCTGGTCTAAACTCTGGGCCCAGCTCCTCAACCCACATCAGAGAAGGATACTTAATCATCCCATCCAGGACTGCAGCAGAACAGTAGCAATAGCATCCAGACTGTAGTGGGTACAGCATATGGGCCTACCCACCCCAGGTGGGAGGCAGAATTAGTCCTGGTACAAAGTCCTCATCTAAGAATTGAGGCTGGAAACATTAGCAAACAAAAGAAAACTCCTAATACAATGAAAAAATATTATGGGTTAAGAGAAGCCCAAGAGGTAAGCCAAGAGGATGACTATAATTCCACAACAAGTAGAGGTAGATCCTGGTAAGAAAGAATGGTCTGGCCTTAAGGAATCCAAGAGTATATGGAAGAAATGAAGCACCAGAATTTTAAAAGTGAAATGAGAGTTTTTGAAGAAAAAATTGAAAGAAGAATAAACAATTTATAAGGGAAGGTAGAAACCCTGCCCAAGTAGTGGATACTTCCAAAACTAGAATGACACAAAAAGAACTCATTGATTCAGTGAGACAAGAAATAGTAGAACAAAATCAAAAGACTGAAAGATTAGAAGAATATGTAAAGTATCTGCTATCAAAAACTATTCCCTTAAAAAACAGGTTGAGTAGAGATAATTTAAGAATCATCAGACTCCCCCCAAGACATGAATAAACCAAAATACCTGGATGCTATATTTCTTTTTTGTTTTTGTTTTGTTTTGTTTTTGAGAGGCAATGGGGGGTTAAGTGACTTGCCCAGGGTCACACAGCTAGTAAGTGTTAAGTGTCTGAGGCTGGCTTTGAACTCAGGTCCTCCTGAATCCAGGGCCAGTGCTTTATCCACTGCGCCACCTAGCTGCCCCCATGGATGCTATATTTCAAGAAAAGAAAGACTGCTCCAAACTTAGAAACAGTTGGCAGAGTGAAATTTTTAAAAATTACAATGGTCAACTCTAGAAAGAAACCCCCAATTGAAAACATTTTGGATATGATCTGTCATGTCAAAAACATATTACAAATAGCTAAAAAGCATTCAAGTAACAAGAAATAATAGCCAGGATCGCGCAAAACAATACCAAAGTTGTGAACATAAAGATTCACACAGAATGAAACATAGTACTGGAATAGAATCTAATCTCTATTGGGTGAATAAAAAAAAGTCAGGTGTCAATTTTTATTTCAAACAAGGCAACAATAAAAACAGTTATCATTTAAAAAGAAGCAATGAAACCATGTTATGCTTAAAGGTATGAAAAGTAACAAAATTATGTCAATATTAAATATATATCCATCTATATGTATATACTTATACATTACATGGCACAGAACCTAAGTCACTATCATTGAGTCATTTCAGTCATGTCTGACTTTATGACTCCATTTGAGGTTTTCTTGGCAAAGATACTAGAGTGCTTTGCCACTTAGAACGTAAGTGCCTAAAGGAAAAGCTAACTGAACTACAGGAAGAAAGGGGAGATGATGTTGAGGACAATCTAACGGGAGGATATGGAATCAGGGGTTATAGGTAAAAAGAATTGGACTTGGTGATGAGAAGGGACATCTGTTCTACAGAGACTGGAGTAAAGAAGGAAAGAACTGGGGGAGAGGGTGTCAAGGGGTTGTGAGATATAGAGGTGAAAAGAGAGAGCTCACAGTAAATGGGATCTATTTTCTTAGTAAACTATGAAGTGAAATAGTCAACTGTGAGGGTAAAAGAAAGGGTGGTGTGGATGTCATGAGGAGATAAAAGTCTGGGATAGCCACTGTAGATGATAGACTAGATAATCAAGTAGGGAAAATTAAAAAGATTGTCTTGCTTTAGTGAGGGCCCTACTGGAATCACTCAGATCTATGATCTCTCTGATGTGGGAGTTCCTTTCAATGGCACAGATTGAAAGTCATCCATGCCTGCCCATCCTGTGCAGCTTTCAGCTAAGTCCTTCCAAAATGTGGCCACAAGGGAGTTCTTTCTCATTTTTTCTCAATATAATGAAGGTACCAGTGGAACACTGAATATCCAGCTTTGATCCCTGGCTTTTACTACAGGACTAGCACATCTTTTCTTGTTGTCTTCCAATTCTTTGAAGACATCTTTACTCTTGCCCTTCTGAGATCTTCAGTAGTTACACGTTGCATTTGGCTCATACCCTTCCCCCACCATTTTCCATTCTTTTGCCCTTTGTGTGGTATTCATCTTTAGATCTTCTGAGACAGCAGTGTTCCAAGTCTTGCTCCTATAAACACAAACAAAAATTTGCATGAAAAAGATGTGTCTTTACTGTTATGGGAAGCTTGGAGTCAGTAAAGATTTATAATAGATAACATAACTTTGCAGTGAACCCAATCAGGATAACTTCCTTTGGTGCTATTCAGCAACACCTGAATAGGAGCCAGGAATAAGGATGGTGGGAGGAATTCAGGGTTGGAGTTTCTCAAGGCGTGAGTGGTAAGAGGACAGGAAGAGATTTGAGAATAGAGGATAGTGAAGAGTTGAACTCATTGGTACAGTGCTATGCCTGTAGTAGGTGCTTAATAAATAAATAGTTGTTGACTGGTGAAATTAGGCAAAGGTGATGAGTTGGGAAAGTACTGACTAATGAAGGGATTGAAGCCCACAGTGATGTGGAAAATAGGCAGAAATGGAGTGTTAAGAGGTTATGATTGAATAAATGAACTTCAGCCTTCCTGATTATGGAAATGGGGGTGATGGCAAAATCAAGGGTGTAGCTTAGATGGAGTGGAGGAGTAGGTCATAGAAGGGAAGGTTTGAGTGTATAGGGTACCGTATATTCTCTAGTGTAAGGGCAGGAGTTGTGGTGAAGAGGAAAATTGTGAACCAGTCAACAACTATTTATTAAGCCCTTATTATATGCCAGGCATTGTGCTAAGTGCTGGGGATAGAGAGAAAGGCAAAAACATGGTCTCTGTCCATCAGGAGTTCACATTTTAAGGGGCAAATTAATGATGCACATATGTGATCTAGACAGTGTAAACTGAAGGTGGTTTTAGAGGGAAGACACTAGCAATTGGGGCAGCAGGGAAAGCCTCCTGCAGAAGGTGGGATTTGAGGGGAGTACCAAAAGGAGCCAAGAGAGCCAGGTGGAGAAGATGAGGGAGAGGACTGCAGGCATCGCTAACAATAAGTGTGAAGCCCAGAGATGGAGCATTACATTAAAAAACAGGCCATGTGACTGGATTGTAGAGTTTGTGGAGGAGAGTCAAGTGTAGGAATATTGGAAAGGCAGAAAGGGCCAGGTTGTGAATGGCTCTAAATGCCAAGTAGCATTTTGGTTTTAATCTCAGTGGTACTAGGAAGCCACTGGAGTTTATTGAGAAGGGCAATGACATGATTAGATCTGCTTTAGGAAAGTAATTTTGGCAGCTGAGTGGCAGATGGACTGAAGTGGGGAGGGAGACATTTTGAGGTAGAAGGACCAACCAGAAGGCTATTGCAATAGTCTAGGCATGAAGTGGAGATGGCTTTTGACAGGGTGGTAGTGTGTGAGTGGAGAGAGAGCTATATATGAGAAACGTTGTGAAGATACACATGATAAGATTAAATGACAGACTGGATCTTTGGGGTGAGGGAGAGTGAGGAGTCAAGGATGACACTAAGATCACAGCTTAGGTGACTGGTGGTAAGGTAGTTTCCTTGACAATAATATCCCTGTTGGAGAGCTGAGTTTCGGAGGGAGTACCCCCGAAGCCCCTACAACTGGGGAAGCTGAGGCTGAGTTTGGGAGTTCTGAGCTGCAGTTGGTTGGTTGGTTGCTGTCCTTTGTTCTTTTTAAAAAAATAATAAAAATTTTTATTTAAAGTGCCAAATTTTCTCTCTCCTTCCCTCCCTCCTCCCTGAGGTGGTAAGCAATCAGATATAGGTTATATACACGGGCAATTATGTAAAACATTATCATATTCGTCATTTTGTACAAGCAAACTTGAATAAAAGAAAAAAGAATGAAAGAAAATGAAAATAGCATGCTTCAGTCTGTGTTCAATCAATATCAGTTCTTTCTTTGAAGGTGGATAGTATGTTTCATCAATAGTCCTTTGGGACTTGGATCATTGTATTGCTGAGAATGGTTAAGTCATTCACAGTTCTTCATCAAACAATATTGCTGTCACTGTGCACAGTGTTCTTGTTGTCCTTTGTTCTTGAAGAGGACCAAAATGACATCACTATGTTGGGGTTGAGGTACAGTATGTCCAACTGTGGCCCGTTAAACCAGTATGAGCTTGGAAGGTCCTAACCATAGATCTGGCACAAATAGTCCATATGAATATTTGGGGTAGAGATGGCTCTAAATCTGTGCATCTCATGTTTCTTTTGTGCTAATACATTTCTGCTTTGCTCATAGAATTAAGGGTCTGCGGTAGGCTAAGGTTGATTGGGTTTCCAAACTAAGTTTTGCACAAATATAGTGAGTTCTTAAGGAGTGTGCAGCCACCAGGCAGCCCAAGGAGTGGGGTCCCCAAGTCATAAATTGAGCAGATCAAAACTCCCATGTTGATCACTGGTACGGTGAGGCCCACGAGTAGCCACTTACATCTTCAACCTGGGTGAGAGGGAGACCCAGTCTCAAAAACAAAAAACAAACTAAAAAGAAAGTTGGGGAGGAAAATGGCCCTCCTCCCAGCCACCCAAGCTTAATCTAACTAATTAAACCTAGGTTTAATCTGATCATGTTTACCTTCACAGCATTCTTATATACAGCTCTTTTTCTTTGTTCACACACCACCACTTGGCAAAGGCCATCTTCCCTTCCTGCCTAGACTATTTCAATAGCCTTGTGGTTTCTCCCTCCCCACTGCAATCCATCTGCCACTCAGCTGCCAAAATCCTTTTCCTAAAGCAGATCTAACCATGTCATTGCCATATTCAAACTCCATAGCTTTCTATTACAACTAAGATTAAATATAATTCTGTGAAGACCATGGAATCCCGTGTTCCCTAGCCATATGGTGTTTATTATTATTATTATTTTTTTTTGCATGGCAATGAGGGTTAAGTGACTTGCCCAGGGTCACACAGCTAGTAAGTGTCAAGTGTCTTTGGCTGGATTTGAACTCAGGTCCTCCTGAATCCAGGGCCGGTGCTTTATCCACTGTACTACCTAGTTGCCCAGAGACGTATAGTATTAGAGAAAGAGTTATTAGGGTTAAAAAGTGGACCTTTGTTTCAGCAAGAAGTTTGGGATCATTAAAAGCATTATGCATATTTTCAAATGAAATCTGGCCAGCTTTTCCCCTCCTATTTAATTTTAGGTTTTGTTGATTGTATACTTACAGCATCTGTCTAAGATAATGTACTGATGGCCCAGGTTTATGGGTTGTCCCTATAATTGCATATCATAGTCTAGGCAATAGGCATATGTCAACCACTTTCCCGCCCCCCCCCCACCCCGTGTGAATAATTAGACCAAGAGTAGCTAGGTATTGTAGTGAATAGAGTGCCTGGGCAGGAAGACTTATCTTTCTGAGTTCAAATGTGGCCTCAGACACTACCTGTGTGACCTTGGGCAAGTCATTTAATCCTGTTTGCCTCAGTTTCCTCATCTATAAAAGGAGTTGGAGAAAGAATTGTCAAAACCGCTCCAGTATCTTTGCAAAGAAAATCCTAAATGAATAACAACAGACCAAATGCTTTTGAATAATTATGGATTTCATTTAAGAGGCTCTTGAAATCTTCTGGGACTTGGTGAAATCAGAACAATTTCATCCACCAACAAGAGTACCTAGATGACTTTACTATGTACAGGGAAGCCCTCTTTCATTTGAACTCTGTGCTGGACATCCTTGAAGCTGGTGGCAAACACCTTTGATGAGAAAGCATTTTCTTGCTTTATCTCACTTGATAGGATTGTTGAATATGTTAACTGGTAGGTATTTCAAGGGATCTTAACATGAGATCAACTTAAGCAAGGGAGATACCTTTTTGGAGGGAGGGCCTTTAAAGGATGTATTTTATTCTGCTGAATCAGCAGACAAAGCACAGTGGCATCTTGCATTTGCTGTGGCTCCTGGTCATTTTTGTGTATAAAGATATGGTCTGGAGAGAAAATTATTTGTGAAACTCTGCCTGTTCTCTACTTATATATTCATTAAGAATAACCTCAATATATGTGTGGATTGATCACAAACATTTTGTAGAGATGAGAGCATAAGCATTTGGTTTGGTAGTTATTTTCCCAGTTCTTTTTCTTTGGGGGAGCAGTAACAAAGTTCATGATTTTTTTTGCAAGCATTTGTTACTCTTACTTCCCTTCTTTCAAATATAAGAACAAATCCTTAAATGCCCTCAAAATTTTATCAGGACCCACATGGATTTCAGTCACAGTCCAGATGTTGTTGTTGGTTGCTCATTTCAGTCATGTCCAACTCTTCCTCACCCTATTTGGGATTTTCTTTGCAAAGATACTGGACCGGTTTGCCAATTCCTTCTCCAGCTCATTTTGCAAATGAGGAGACTGAGGAAAACAGGCTTAAGTGATTTGTCCAGGGTCACATAGCTAATAAGTGCCTGAGGCTGAATTTGAACTCAGGTTTTCCTACTGTGCCACCTAACTACCCTCTGGTACAGATACTCTTCCTGATTTTTTTTTTTTAGTGCAATTTCTATCTTCTGATTCCTTCATCATGAACTATGATATTTGGGTCAAAAAGTAGTGACTTCTCTGTCATTTATGGTGAAAAGAGTTTGTTATAGGAATCATGGCATATCTCTTCCATTTTCCTTTGTTGCCTTCCTTCCAGTTTTACTTCTCAGCTGTATTTTCCAAAATATTTTTTCATTGCCTGACCCTTTCCCCATGGTTATCTTCTGCCTTAGAGTCATGGAATATTGGCATTTAAACATTTTAATTTGGGGAGTCTTACTGAATTCTTCGTTGAAAATCTCCACTTATTTGTTCTCTGCAACAGATGCTGGTGTGTGAGCTGAAATTATCTTCAGAGGGGTCTTTTTTTCCAATGCTTTTCATAAGTATTTCAATACGAGATGACTTAGTATCTGATGATATGTTTCTTCTTGCTTCCTGCCTTATGATGAAGACAACTCTCCTGTCACTCCAAGGAAAACCTGTGATCCATCCTTCTAATCACTGCCCTTTTGGACGTAGATTTTATTTATAGTTAGAATTTGTTTTGTATTTATGAGATTCAGATATTCTAGTAGTATGTTCACTCAGTCATTGGTAAAGGATCTGATAGTTGGAGTTTTAACAGTGTTATTGTCTAAAAACCTGTGATTCTTAGAAATATAAAATATGAATTAAAATTAAAGATCGAGCATTTCCTTTCATGATTCATTAAATTATGCAAGTGGAATTGCATGATAAGTGTTAAACCATGGTATTTATGTGTCTGTACTTCTGTCTCACGTGGCTCTTTCATCACATTCTTTGCAATGAAGGAAATATAATTTATTTGGGCTGACTATTAATTGATTAATGTAATTGGTAGATCAGTTTGTAAAAAGGATGAATTAGTTTGTAAAAAAGTTTGCTAATATTTTCCCAGAACAACTGATAATTCTTAAGGTCCATAAAAATTACTCCTTCAGAATTTTTCCACCAGCATATTTAAGTTGTGAAAGGGTTTTCAGTTCAGATGAAAGCTGTTTTTTTCTCTTACATTATCAAAGCTCTCTAAAACTTGACAGGAAGTATAAAAATGAACTAGCACCAGGTATTGGCAAAGGCCAATCTAAGCTATTGAGTTTTATGGTCTCACTAGGCCTATTATTCTCATGACTTGTTGCTAAATGAGATGTCTTCAAAGAATTCCAAAGTATTTGGTAGCAAGCTTCATAAAGATTTATTACTTCTTAGGCTTTAAGTTCAAATGGATAGAAGATTACAAATTATGCTAACTTAGAGTTCTCATTTAACAATATTTAAATTAAAAAAAAACTTTTGTCTTAGCTTTAAAAACTAAAATATTATTCAGAAAAATACATAACTCACAAAAGCAATAGTTTGGGGGTGGGAACATAAAGGAGAAACTTAGTGCCAATAAAAAAACACCAAGAAAGACAAATGTGCTTTGCAGCAAAGAGCTATTCTCCTGGGCCTCCCTAGGCATTAATTATTGTATTAGCCCATCTTATCCTCTTCCAACAGGGGAATATATTATGTGTTGAGGATGCTGCAACAAGGCTCAATCTTTTAAACCGATCAGCTCTGAGATCTGTACAAGCTCAAGCTAGGACACCTGGTTCTCAAAAAGACGAGGTTTCGACACCATCTCCTTGGGGACAAGTTTTAACGCCCAAAGAATGCTGCTCCGTTACTCGGTTACCTAGCAAACAGGATGAGTATGTTAAGGTGAGTATCTATAACCCATTATTAAAAGGAAATACTTAGAGGACTGGAGATAGAGTGATTCTTGACTCAGAACTGTAGGATTCAGTGTGTCTGCTTCTACTGCAGGTTGCCAAAACACTTTTTATTGATGAAGCATTAAAACCTTGTCCAAGGTGCCAGTCCCCTGCTAAGTATCAGCCAATTAAGAAACGGGGACTGTGCAGTCGAGAAGCCTGTGGTTTTGACTTTTGTGCGTTATGTCTGTGTACATACCACGGGGCAGAAGAATGTAGTAGTAGATCTGCAAAGCCACGAAATAAAAGAGATGCTCTTCCAGGAAGTGCTCAGAGCAAGCGCAACTTAAAAAGACTTTAAAAGAAGTACTCCTCCTTCCCCTTTGGCCTTCCACCCCCATTTTGGTATCTATTGCTTCATCTAAGTTTTAATTATGAACATTTTGAAAGTACCCAGATCTCCCTAATGACAGGTGATGATTTCTTTTCCATAATATGTACATATAGTCTCATTCTTTGTCTTTATATGATTTTAGTTAGGTTGTAAATGCTAAGAAAAAATTTATTTCTTTTATTGTACATCTTTTATCCACTTGTGTTTAATAACTCAATGTTTTTAATAATAAAGTATTTTAGTGCTGTCTTTCATATATATGTATTTTAATGTTGAAAATGAAATCTTACATGTTAAATGACCTCTTCAAATCATATTTCAAAAAATTGTTTCCCAAATGATAATTGAATTTTGATCTTGCAAGGATTAGCCCTATAGATTTGGGTAATGAACATGTCAATAAAATGAAATATAAATAAATTATTTTAAGAAATTACTTTGAATTTATTCTATTGTAACTTTAATCTTTATTTCTTAATCATCTCTTAGGTAGCCTACTTGATAGGAGTCATCCCTATTGCAGCAAAATTTCTATTATTATTGATGCCATTAAGAAGTAAAAGTAAAAAAACCCCTAACTTTATCTGGAATGGTAGTTGGTGGGAAATCTTAAACAAAAAACTTATATTAAGTTGTGAATTTTAAATGTTTGAAGAAAAAACACATTATTAGATATCTTACCTGTGTAGTGTGACATGATTGTTAATAATCAGAATACCTTTATTGGTTTGAAAAGTATGAAAAGTTTCATGTATAAAACCTGTCAGGAACATTACATTTTATTCCAGAGCAGAAATAGTTAAAAAGCAGGAAAATACTCTGAAGGTAATTTTAGAATATTTTGATAATTGAGAGAAACCAAACCATAATTAATATTTTAAAAACACACTATTTTAATTTTCAATGGTTCAAACCATAGCTAGCAGTTAATGTATTTGGCAAATGTTAGTTGACTGGAATGAAGTAGACTTTCAGTGTGAGACAAAGTTGTATAAACCATGAAATACATTTTGTCTTTTACATTTCAACTTATAGCATTAAGAAATTCCTATGAAATTTTGATCAACTACTAAATATGACTATAAAATTCAAAATTTAAATACGGACTAAAATGCTCTGTTATGTTTTTCATCACACTTTAAGAGTAATTTGATCCAACTAAATTCTGATGTTCTACATCAGGATTGATGAGATTTTAGTCAAATTCTATGTTTTTCCCAACAAATCATTTATTTATTCATGGAAGACATTCCCAGTCTTGGGTCTCTTAATTTATGAAGCAAAGTTGTTTATTTTTTTAAAAATACTAATCCTTGGAGCATCTAGGTGGCTCAGTGGATAAAGCACTGGCCCTGGAGTCAGGAGGACCTGAGTTCAAATCCAGCCTCAGACACTTAACACTTACTGGCTGTGTGACCCTGGGCAAGTCACTTAACCCCAAGTGCCTCACCAAAAACAAAAACAAAACAAAATAAAAATACTAACCCTTGCCATCAAATTTTTGCCTCTTTTTCTATAGATAGGAGTCTTTTGTCCAATGTGATAGGCATTAGGTTTTCCAACAAGTGATTACAAGTCTATGTTATTGATTTGTGGCTTTCCTTAGTACCATTCAATACATAACTATTTCTTAGAATAACAGAAACAATGCTACTTCATCTTTTTAAAAAACACTATCAAAGGTATTATTATAGCATTGTCTTCTAATGTTTAAAAATGTGGCCATATTCCTAATTTCTTATTTTTCTTTAGTATTTTTATTATCTGATGAGTTACTTAGTTATAAAATTGTGAAAAGGGAAACAGTTTATATTTTCCTTTTTTCTTTTTTTCACCTGAAGTTTGTTGGAAATCCAAGTGACCCAATAGAGTTAATTTGGATTTTTCTTTCTAGTTATTTGGGAAGTTCTCAGTTTTCTGTAACTACCTTGTACTCTTTCAATGTTGCACTCTCACAATTGCCATCTGGTGGCTAAAAATACTAAAAATAACATAGTTTCACCAGTTTACTTAGTATGTTATATCTTAGTTTATTCCAGCAATAAACTTTGATTTTGTCACTTAGATTTTTTAGAATGACTACTGCTGCATGCTTTCCTCCCTACAGCATATTACTATTTATTAATTTCTCTTTGATTTCTAGAAGGAATGGTGAAATAGTAAGAGAAAGGAACTTTCAATCAAACTTGTCTATGAATGTAGATCAGCATCTTTTGAGCAATTTCTAGGTTTGTTTGTTTGTTTGTTTTTAGTGGGGCAATGAGGGTTAAGTGACTTGTCCAGGGTGACACAGCTAGTAAGTGTCAAGTGTCTGAGGCCAGATTTGAACTCAGGTATTCCTGAATTCAGGGCCAGTGCTTTATCCACTGCACCACCTAGCTGCCCCCAGCAATTTCTAGTTTTAGAGAGTTTCCTGGGGCACTTAGAGATTCTGACTTGTTCAGTCACCCAGCCAGCCTGTGTCAGAGGTCTGAAACCAGTGGAAGAGTAGGTAAATTAAAATAAGACCACAGGATCATCATCACTTTAGAGCTGGAAGGGATCTTAGAGGTCCTTAATTCCAACCCCTCTCGTTTTACAAAAGAAGAAGTGGAGGGGCAGCTAGGTGGCACAGTTGACAGAGCACAGGCCCTGGAGTCTGGAGGACCTGAGTTCAAATCCAGCCTCAAACACTTGACACTTAATTATCTGTGTGACCCTGTGCAAGTCACTTAACCCCAATTGCCTCACCCAAACAACAACAACAGCAACCACCACCAAAACAAAAAAGAGGAAGTAGAGGCACCAAAAAGTTAAATTAATTGTTCAGGATCACACAACCAATAAGGGGGTTGAGGTGGAAGCTGAACCCATGTCTTCTTGATTCCAAGTCCAGTTCCCTATCCAATATGCCACACTGCTTCTCAAGAAGATATTGGGTTGATTTACCTCAAAAGCTTTGTCTTTGACTTTGGATTTAATTACTGTGCTGGGTGTATGATATTATGATGTAACATTAATTCAGCACAGGGTTATAAAAAGAGAGTTGTAGAGGCAAGAAGAGCTGGAGCTTACCACATACCACCTGGAGGAAGTCACTTAGTAACCTCTGAGTGACTCAGGCAGTCTTCATAAGATTACAAGTTTCCATGTCTGGAATTTTATAGGCCCATGAAGTCACAGATCCATGCTGTCTCTTGTCCTTCCCCTCCCCACCCTGCCAAAAGTAAGACTCAAAGCTGGGAATATATACGGAGAACAAATAAACATTTTTTGGATAACAAAGAAACAACAAAACTTATGAGGAGATTAAAATTATTTGGGATCACCCTATTCCTGTCCCAAGTTTAGAGAAAATTAGCTGAGGTTTATCATATATTTGTTACTTAGAAATTAGAGGCTGCTGCACCAGTTTTGGGGTATTAAGCATTTATTAAATCAAATCAAATTATTTATTTTTTTTTGTGAGGCAATTGGGGTTAAGTGACTTGCCCAGGGTCACACAGCTAGTGTTAAGTATCTGAGGCCAAATTTGAACTCAGGTCCTCCTGACTCCAGGGCCCGTGCTCTACCCATTGTGCCACCTAGCTGCCCCCCAAAATTAAATATTAATAAAGAGAGCACATGGCTCAGAAAGTTAAGGAGAGATAAATGGGAACCATAGTGGGGTGCATCTGCTCTCACTAAGTTCCTGGGCCAAGAGAGCTCATGACTGTGTAAGCTTCCTGCGGGCAGGACCAGAGGTGGCCCTTACATATGGCTTAAAGCTACTTGGCTAGCATCATTCAAATCTATTGGTTTACTGGATTTGAGGGTGGTCCAGAGCAGTGCATGCTGATGTCAGAGTATGGAGCCTTCTGAGGGGAAAAAGCCTTCAGGTAGGTGTGGGTTCGAATGAGGTAACTTCTATTATCTTGTATTCACAGTCCAAAGGACAACTTGACTGACTCTGGGCCCATTTTAAAAGTTCAGGGAAGGCTCTCTGCGTTAGGTCCTCGAGAGGGGACCTCTGGGACTCCCAAAACCCCATTTTTCTCACGCTTAGTTGGTCATTAGGGAAGAGAAGAGGGGAAGAAATAAGCAATTATATATGCCTACTATATGCCAGCCACTTGGCTAAGTGTTTTTTAAAAATATTATTTCATTTGATCCTCACAACAGTCCTAGGTAGATATTATTATTATCCCTGCTTTATAGATAAGAAAACTGAAGCAGAGGGAGGTTAAGTGACTTGTCCAGTATTATACTGCTAATGTCTGAGGCCGGATTCAAATTTAGGTCTTCCTTATTCCAGGCCCAGAGCTTGATCCACTAGTTAACAAGTTTACTTGAATCTCATCAATCCGAAATCAAAACAAAATTAATGTAAGAATCAAGTTCTAAGTAGGGATTCAAAACCTTATTTATGTTCTGCTTTAAGAAGTTTGATGTTGGAATGTGTGATTGGAAGGGACTGTGTAACAAAGACATGTTTATTAGTTACAAAATATTGGGCTCTAGCCTAGACAATAAGAATTTAAGCAGATAATTGATGACTTGCAATATTCCCAAATAAAAAGCAGCTCTGTGTATCAGTAATTTTCACACACACATATATCCTTTAAAAAATTTGATTCAAATGAATTTAAAGACTAAAAAAAAGCACATTTACTGAAATATTTCACTTTTCTATGTTGGTCTAATTTCCTATGTAATTATCCTGATAATTCCTAGATTATTAAACTAAATGTTATGTAAAAGAAATTTTTCTTAAATAACATTTAAGCATGGCAATATAATAATGTATGAGTGTACTACCATTCACAGCAAAGAGAAAGTTAATGACATAAGTGGAGATAGTGAGATAAATAGGGCAAGCATTTACTAAGTGCTTATGTTCCAGGCTTTGATCTAAGCACTGGGGATAAAAGTGCCTTCAAGGAAGACAGTCCCTACCCTCAAGGAGCATACATACTGATTGGAGCCACATAAAGGAGAACTGGAAAGCAAGGATGAAGGGGATGGGGTTTTTGCCCCAGAAATATAAGACCAAGAACCCAGGGGCACAGTCCAGGTTAGAGGTGGGTGGGCAGGTGAATAGAATGGTTCAAATCGGGGCAGTATGGTATGGAAAGGTCAAGGAAGTACATTTTCTTTTTCTAGAAGTAGAAGTGGGTTTCTGATCACTCATTCACAGTCTCAAAGAACCAACTCTGCATTTGGGAAATAAGCATGAACCTTGGGACAAAAGAAGCAAAGTAACATGTGGGGATGACTGATCTCATTAACACCATAGTCCTAAACAATTGAACTTTGAAAAAAACCACTCCACTTCTAATATCTCCTCCCAACAAGGGAATGTCAAATGGTTATGTATTCTGAAGGTATTTCTATGACCAAAAGTTTTGCAAGTATGTATGTATGTGTCCAAAAGAAAAAAAAAAAGTTGGAACTAAAATTAAGGCAAGGCAGAAATAAGATAGAGAGGGACACTTTCTTTTAAGTGCACATATTTTTAATGCTAGCAGATTCATTCTGCCGCCTTCCAGGAGGGTTTGCTTTGTTATTACAAAGTCACACAGAGTGAAAACTCAAAGCCTGGTGGACAATTAATACAAAGGGGATACAATTTTCAAACCTTGCCTAGGACACATATATGCTTTAACCTGGCTCTATTGGCCACCAGTTTGCACAATGTGACCACTTTTCAAAAATGAAGGAACATGTTGCTATTTTGGGAAAAAAAAAATTCTTAGTACATTTGGGAAGGGGGAAATTACAGGATAATCCCAATGAAGTAGAGGTTTGGCTCTGAGTTAAATCATTAAAAAGGTACAGTTTGATAAAAGTAAATGTGTGCTAAGATTTGGACACAATGCTTAGTATGAAAGAAGACAACTAATTGTTCCTGTCCTTGGCGACTTTATAGTCTCAGCGATGAGGCAGATAAACAAGAGCACTGAACATTTTGTCAAATGTTTAAAATAATAGTAATGATAAAAATCCTTTCTGTTTTTGCTATTTCCCCTCCTATATTAATTTTGGTTATTGTATAAGAGGGAAAGGGAAAAGGATGGAATTATAAAAACAGGAGTAAAACTAAGCTTTTGTTTACTTCTAAGGGGGAACAGAGAAAGGCAACATGAAGAGCAGTCTGACCTTGGAGTCAGGAAGAGATGGGTTCAAGCCAGGCTTTGGGGGCATATTAACTGTGTGACCATGAGCAAAGGGCTTATCTTCTCAGTGCCCCAGACACAGAGAATACATAGGAATACAACAGTAATCATAGGAATTGCCCATCTCCGTTTTTGCATGAGTGGAGGGAGATGCCACGCCAAGGATTGCTCACACCATTGACATAGTTCTTGACCAAAAAAAGAAAAAGAAAAAAGAAAGAAAAAGGAAAAAAAGAAAAGGCAGGACATATGAAGAACAAGTTTTAGATCTAAAGAAAACCAATGAATTTTTTACCTTCTTCCTAATGAGCAGTACTATATTCTTCCAAACAAATCCACCCCCCACCCCCACCTTAACAATACAACAAGGCAAAGGACATTCTTCCTGCCCCAGTTCATTTGCATCCCAGGAGAGGATGGATATTGTTTCTTGCTGACTTCTGACTGTGATTTCCACAGTTGGAAAAAATCAATTTGAAGAATCTGAAAGAATTCCCATAGCGATGTAAAAAAGATTAGAAAGAAAAACAGCAAATGATGAGAATTCTTGGAATTGGGATTTAGTACTTTTGAGGGAACTTTAAAAAACTTGTTCTATTTATGAAAATATTTATTATTTGAAATTAATTCAAATAAGATCTTTCGGGAATATTTTGGGGGGGCAGGACAATGAGGGTTAAGTGACTCATCCAAGGTCACACAGCTAGTAAGTGTCAAATGTCTGAGGCTGGATTTGAACTCAGTGCTTTATCCACTTCACCACCTAGCTGCCCTTCTTTGGGGAATATTCTTTAAAGGGACTTGAAGTTTTAGTTGCTATTTGAAAAAAAGAAAATTGGTTCCTGTCTCTTCAGCAGTACAGAAAGTATCATTTAAGATATTTTCTTGGCATGTCATAAAAATTTAACTCTTTCCACAAATCTCTACACAGTACATTTTTAAATCATAGTATTGGTTCTGAATTGGTAAGAGAAGTGGTTAATTCTATGGTTTTATTTTAAGATTTCTCTTGAAAACATGTTAAAATATAGTGAACATGAGAAATATCATTTCTTTTGAAGAAATATCTAAATTGTGATTACTAATGATGCCACAAGGGGGTGGCAGAGATTCATAGATGGTAGAATTATGCTTGTATGGATGACTAATAATATTCTGATTATTTCAAAAGAAGATTTGACTTTTGCATATTTAGTTATTTATTTGTCATGCAAGTGGAGTAAACTTTTCTAGTGAATTTTAAAGCTGGATTTTTAAAAATTGGATTATCAGATTGTGGGATGATCACAGTTTTTTGGTTGAAAAAAGTGAACCAGATTGAGTTGTGAGCACCTTAGCTTAGTTTTCTGTCTTGGTGGTGGTCATGTGCCCAAATAGCGCAGGGTTCTTGACTCCTGGATCCTAGTTTCCGAGAGCTAAAATAAAGCCAATAGCAACAGTGATGTGACTGGTGAAGGGGGAGTGGGAGGTGGGGAGGAGACCCACCAATTGCTTCCTTCTGGCCGTCCTGCTAAGCAGTAGCCTTGGCGATAATGTTTACTCATCATTCAAACTCTGTTTTTTCCTTAGCAGTTTAAAACTGTAGCTAACTAAGTTATATAAAGGACCAGTTACAAAACTGAAGGAAAATACCATTTAAAATAATTTGTTGATCCTCAATTGAGTGAAACGGGACACTGCAATAAACATCTAAATACATTTTATTGTGTTTATATTATAAAGTATACTCTGAGATTCAGCTCAGCATTGTCCTTAACTCCTGTAATATAAAAGGCCATTTTTTTTCCTTAATCTCTATTTTATAGCTAAAGCTAGGAAATTCCAAGTATAGAGAAGTATTGTTGATGTCTCTGAAGTTTGTGACTTATTTAAATATACTTAGAGTATTTGTGTAGCAGCAATTATATTTAATTCTCCAGGGGAAAAACAAGAGTCAGTTGTTCAAGTTAGTTGCTCTATTTTGCTCTAGCCAAAATGCCATTGTAAGAGGTTTGTGTTAAGGGTTACAATAAATTCTAAATTATCCACAGCAATTGGAAGCCTCTTTCCCCCTTGCAGAGCCACATCACCAACTGCAAGTGAATCTAGTCCAACCTCAGAGGGAGGATATACTAGTGTTTCACTCTGGAGTCCTGAAAATATTCAAAAGCCAACTGTGAATTATTTTTCAAATCACTGTCTCTACATCTCCTCCTTAATCTTGATCCTCAAGAATTGATAGTTGAGAAAGAAGTAAAGCACATTAGCTTTCAGAGGGGAAAATTAACCATTTAATTGGTGATTGAGTGGCATATCTTAGCATATTTGGAGTAAAATATTTGTCAATAATATCAACATATCAATAATATCAACAAATGAATTTTTTCTATGCCAGAACAAAAAGCAAAAGATATAAGTAATTAGTTAAATTTTTATGTAGCAATGTCAAGAAGAATGGAATATATATTAAGGCAATATTTAGTTGATAGTTATTTCAGACAAAGGGACAGGAGATAGTAATTTGTAACTTGGATATGAAATCATTAAACTTTGTGATAAGTTAGTTAGCAAGCATTTATTAAGCACCTACTATGTGCCAAGCACTGAGCTAAATGCTAGGGATACAAATATAAAGAATGAATGAGTGCCTTCCCTTGAGGCATCTACATTCTAACAGTGACATGCTATTTATTAATGTTATACATTTATGATTTTATGCATGGTTAACTTAGGGAGAGGACTAACTTAGGACTTCATTAGTAAAGGGAATTTCCTGATTTAGGAGTTCCTATAAAACTAATCAGAGAAGCTTAAAGAACTGATTAGTTGGGGCAGCTAGGTGGCGCAGTGGATAGAGCACCGGCCCTGGAGTCAGGAGTACCTGAGTTCAAATCTGGCCTCAGACACTTAACACTTACTAGCTGTGTGACTCTGGGCAAGTCACTTAACCCCAATTGCCTCACTTAAAAAAAAAAACTGATTAGTTAGGTGATGTGCTTAGTTTCACACAGGCACTGTGTCTTATCAGAGGAAGAATTTTAATTGTGCTCATCTTAACTCTAAGGCCAATTTCCTATTTCCTATGTTATGCTTCCTCTCATTGCTAACTTCCCAGGGGGAGTTATTATTGGTAATATGATGATTTAATGATCAGAAAAAAATGCTGTGTAGAAATATCTCATTGATTACTCATATACTTGAGCAGTATCCACATAATGTAAAAAGGATGTAAGGAAGGCCATGTTGAGTGGACCTCCATGGCAAATTTATTCAAGGAGGTGGACAGAAGTCATATAGAATGAGTTTTGATTGGCTAGATAACCACATTGTTGAGATCAAAAATTTCATTCTAATATGGCATAATGTAATAGCTAATGTTTGCATGGGAGATGCAGCCCCAAACTGTTTCATAAGTAAATCTGTGCTAATTTTCAGCAAGAAGCCTTTTATACTTCATTTAAAGACCCTTTATATAATGATCAACTTCTCAATATTAATTGTGTCAATAGCTATTCTAAAAATTAGGGTATTGCACTAAATATTGATTAGCTGGAAATGTAATATTGAATTTAATTATTGATATATCGATGTTTATAACATCTGGTCCAATTTGAGAAAATATCCTTATTTTCAACACTAAATTGGCTACCAACCATCAACAACCAGGGATAAAATTCTTTTTTTGTTAAATTTCCTGATACTATTCCTGAAAGAATTATAGTAATAACCAATAGTAATTATGGTGTAAACTACATGCACAAATAATAATAGCTAGCATTTATATAGCAGTTTAACATTTACAAAGCACTTTCCAATTATCGCACTTTATCCTCAAAATAACCCCAGGAAGTAGTTGCTATTATTATCCTCATTTCACAGATGAAGAAACTGAAACAAAGATTAAGTGATTTGTCCAGGGTCAACACACCTAGTAAATGTGTAAGGTCATAATTGAACTCAAGACTTCCTGACTCCAGGACCAACTGCACCACCAGTTACTCTACGGTTCTGTAAAGCAGGCAGTAATATTAAAGGATAGAAATTGACCTCTCTCTAAGGCTAAGTGACTAAAGGCTAACTTTTGGAGAGGCAGCAGTTTTGTCGCCCCTTATGTCCCCCTCTTCTTTGTTTCTATCACTAAAGCAGGGAGATGTTTGTGATGTACACTATAACCACAATAATTTTTTCCCCCAAACTATTTTCCCATTCTCATATACCCAAGTAAGTAAGTATAGGACATCTAGTGGTTCCAGTGGCAGCTGCTATACTTACATACTTTGTCCTTTCTCTACTTAATGTGTTGTTTGCCATGTGTGGGCTCCTGTGCATGTTGCTTTACAAGCATTCATAAATTTAAATTGTGTTATGTAATGTTTCCCAACTAAATGATGAACTTTTTGGAGGAAGGAATTGGAATTTCTATTTTCCTCTAGGGTCTATAGAATTCCATACCTAAAAGGACATACACAAAATTATTAATATGGCTGTAGCACAAGGAGATGCTGATTTCTCTTATGAATAGTTTGTCTTGATTCTGACTGACTATACCAATTAAACCTTTGATGCAATGGGTCTTTGCTTTCAACTATTAATTTGCAATAATTTTAGCCTCTGTTGCTGCCTTCTGTTAATTTGACTCAAAAGGGTAGAGATAGAAAATTCACATTCATGAAAAGCATTTTCCCCCCTGCTTTCTTTTTCTTTTTTTTTGCAGGGCAATGAGGGTTAAGTGACTTGCCCAGGGTCACACAGCTAGTAAGTGTCAAGTGTCTAAGGCTGGATTTGAACTCAGGTCCTCCTGAATCCAGGGCCAGTGCTTTATCCACTGCGCTACCTAGCTGTCACCCCTGCTTTCTAAAGTTGATGCCTGAAATAGAATATACAAATTAGGAGGCTGTTTGTTTTGAATGAAATTTTTAATGGAAATCTTCTGGTGCCTTTTTACCTTTGTTTGGTTTTTAGAAATTTTTTTTTAGAAATTTGAAATTTTTCTAAAAAATATAACTTAATCTAAATTATCCATTTGAGGGGGGGAAACAAAAAAGTTTGCAGTAAGAATTTAAAAAAAATAAATTATCTCATCAGTTTGTGCAAGAAGTACTGTAATGGAATAAATTGACAGTTTGAATAAATTTAAACCAGCAGGTCCAGATGGTGGCTTTCTTGAATGTTTTAAGAAATTGTCTAATGAATATAATGAAGCAATTTTTAAAAAATGAGCTGCTAAGTTAACAAACAGAAAAAAAAGGTTCTATTTTTCCAGTTAAGGAAAAAATGGAGAGTATGGAAAATTATTGTACATTGTAGTACAAAATAATATTGATAATTCAGCATATATTAAAAAGAGACAAATAAGAAGACAACGAATTCTCCCAGTAATAATTAGCATGGATCTATATAATACCATACCAAAGATTGTTTTTGAATCATTCTCATTAATGCATAATATAGAGACCTGTGTCATTCCTTAACAGGATCTGAGTTTGAAGTGACATTAAGAAGCTTTGTAGGGGCAGCTAGGTGGCACAGTGGATAGAGCACTGGCCCCAGAGTCAGGAGGACCTGAGTTCAAATCCAACCTCAGACACTTAACAATTACTAGCTGTGTGACCCTAGGCAAGTCACTTAACCCTAATTGCCTCACCAAAAAAAAAAAAAAAAGGCAAGAAGCTTTGTAGTTTGAGCATACCTGACCAAAAATGCCCTCGACTATAAAATAGGGTTATACTAGCGCCTCCCTCCCAGGGCTTAAAGTGCTTAGCATGGTGTTTGGCACAGAGTAGGCTCTTAATAAATGCTTACTCTCTTCCCTTTTTGGTGTTCTAGAGATGATGTCTTTTTATAAATCTGAGTTTGCCATTGGGATCTCTTTTTAGCTACTCCAGTCTCTTTAAAGAGACAAACAGATATTTTAACTACATATTCCAGGTGTTTTTAACCTGGGGTCCAGGAATTTGTTGTTGTTGTTTTTTCTTTTTTTTCTAGGAATTTGTTTTTGAAAATTTTTTGCAACTCTATTTTAGAATAGTTCATTTTTTGTTTAATACTACCTGTTTTACTTTGTGCATTTAAAAACATTCTCAGAAGGGAATATATAGACATTTCCATATTGCCAAAGGTGCCAGTTCAAGGATCAAAAAAGATAATGAACCCCTAAGTTTAAGCACATAATTACCTCTTTTTTTCTTCACTGGGATCACTTCTGTTTGTGTCTTAAGAATTTCTCTCTTTTGCTCTTCTCATCCTCTAGGGTCAACCTCTCCTACAAAATATTAGGCCACTACATTCTATATGTGGTTGGACTATTACATTTTATATTGGAGCAGCTAAATGGCTCAGTGGATAGAGCACTGGTCCTGTAATCAGGAAGACTTAAACTCAAATCCAGTTTCAGACACTTACTAGCCATGGGACCCTGAGGCAGGAAAGTCAATTAACCTCTGACTTAATCCACTGGAGAAGGAAATGGCAAATCACTTCAGTAACTTTTTGCCAAGAAAACCCCATGGACAGTCTGAGCCAATAACACATTCTACATGCCTTCTTTCTACTCTTTGCAATCTGCTTCTTCCAAATCTAGTATACACACCACATTTCTTTTTCTTTATTATGAATTCTATGATAAAGTGGTCACTTGTCTTTAAGGTCCCCATCACTTCTATTTTGATAGCCAGCTTCTCCTTGTTGGTCAGAATCAGGTCCAGAAGAACAGTTCCCCTTGTAACTTCCTCTAACTCAAAAGATGAAATGATCATCAAGCCAAGTCTTAGATTTATCAGCTTTTTGACTATTGGTAGAGAGTGACAGCAAACGGTCTGGATAGTAGAAGTTCTCTATCACTTTCTAGATCATTTTTCTTGATGTCATCTATTGACTGGCTATTTCTGACACAAGTTAAAAATTACCTTCTACCTTTTTACATTTTATTTCCTTTTTTCCCCTCAAAGTATTTTTTTCCATTCTTTTTTTTCCCCCATACACTTCTCTTGAATAGAATCCAAAGAGAAGCAAAACACAATCTATATTATTGCTGAAAAATTGTCTTTGTCCTTCATTAATACATACTTGTAGCTAGGTAGGGTAGTGAATAGAGTATGGGACTTATGAAAGGAAGATCTTCATTCAGATTCAGCCTCAGACACTAGCTGTGTGACCCTTGGCAAGTCACTTAATCTCTGCCTCAACTATAAAATGGGAACAAATAGGTAAAATGAAGGAAAAAAAGAGGTACTTGTTCCACAGATGAAGCACACCAACTTTTGGCTCTGGGCATTCTCTCTAGCTGTCTCTCATGCCTGGAACCCTCCTCTCTCTTTCCTGTATTCCAACTAATGACCCTCTCTGACTTCCTGTAAATCCCAGCTAAAATTCCACGTCTATAGGAAGCCTTCCTTAACCAGTCTTAATCCCAGTGCCTTCCCTTTATTATTTCATGTTTATCTTGTATATAGCTTGCTTTGTATCTATTTTTGTTTGTATGTTATCTCCTCCCCCCATGAGATTGTAAACTCCTTGAAGGCAGAGACTGTCTTTTGCCTCTTTTGGTATCCTCAACATTTAGCAGAGTGTCTGGCACATAGTAGGCCTTTAAGATATGTTTTTGATTGATTAAAAAGAGTGTGGCTGATTTCTTCAAGTAGTTTCCCCATGTCCACAAGTACCTTTTTTCCCCTTCATCTTACCTATTTATCCCCTACATAGCTTTCTTTGTGTATATGTCTTTGTATGTTGTTTCTTTGTCTCATGTTAGATTTATAAAGTTCTATAGCCTTTTATGAAAAAGAAGTGGTCTTTATACCAGAAAACCACACACAAGCCACATGATCATATAGGTGAGTCACTTAATCTTTCTACACCTTAATTTCCTCATTGGGAAAATGTGGGTAATAATAGTACCCATCTCAGAAGGCCCTCGTGATCAAGTGAGATAGATGCACATAAAATGCTCAGCAAACCCTAAAACATTATATTAATATGAGGTTATACATTATTATTATTACTAATACCCATTGCCAAAGTTGCAATCCCAGGGGTGGTCCTAAGTCTGGCTTAGGTATTGGAGGTATTGGCTTCTTTTAGTTTTGAGTGAACCTAATTAGGTGCAGGCAAATCCACATCAGATGGTTCTGTAATTCTTGGTTGAGAATGAAAAATGCTGGACAAGATTTGTGCCCCCCTAGGAACACTAAAATGCTTCATTGGAAGTTGGGTGACGCCATCTTATTATGAACCTCTTGTTCTAGGGCTTGATGAAGTGTTGATGTTTGTCCCACAGGGCTCATACTGAATTTCATGAGAGCTCTCCAGTGTCTAATTATTATTATCATGTGATAGAAGAATCATCATGTTAGAGAAATAAATCAGTAAGTCAGTCTTTTCATTTACGGGGGGGTGGGGGGGAAACAAACTGAGGCCCCTTAATAGGTTAAGTGACTTGTCCAAGAACCTACTCCATCATCTCATTGTGGCAGGGAAATGACTCTGGGTTCTTATAAGGCTACAGCAGAACCCAAGAAGGTCTGGCAGGTCATACCAAGCAAAAAAGAAAAGGAAAAAAAAAGAAAAGGGAAAAAACAAAAACAAAAAAGGGTTTGACTTACAGGCCTGATGACAGACTGAAGTAGAATTTGGAAAGATTCATTTACAGAAGGCTTGTGACATGATTTCACATATCCATCCATATACCCATTTGTTTGTTCATTTGCTCCTTCATTTGTCTATCTACTTATCTATTTATTTAATTATCTGTTTATTCATATAGCTTCTTATTTGTTCGTTTGCTACAACTCAATCAATAGTCTACTAAGGCATGTAAAAGTATAAATACACTGATGAAATCATAGACGAAATATGTTTTATTATTTTCCCTGAAATAACATAAAACCTCAAAATCAGAAGGGACTTCAGAGGGTAAATCCATACCTGAAATATGAATCCCTTCTATAATACTCTTTCTTTGACCTGCAATACTTTGGCTCAAGATAGCTCAGAAGGTGCCCTGGAAAAATCTTGAGCCCTGCTTAAAGAGACCCCGTGCCACCTCACAAAATAACCTATTCAGTGTTGGCTAGAAGCTTTTCCTTATATTGAGAGGATGATTTAGTGGAAAGAACATTGGCCTTGGGATCAGGAAGCTCTGTCTGAGCTTCATCTGTAAATAATCCAATGTTCAAATGGATTCATAGTTTCTATGTGGGTGCCTACACCATGCAGAGTGCCATCCATGTACGCCTCTCCATCCTTGCCACTTTTATCCATGTCCTACCCTTAATCTGCCATAGAAGGTCCACCCTATACAACTGGTGATGGACTCATTGAAAGTTATCTGTAAAATGGGTTTATGCCATTTTATAAAGTACATATTATTACTTCAGGCTCCAGTTTTCGCATACATAAAATGAGGGATTCAACTTGATGACCTCCAATATGCCTTTAGCTCCTATGATCCTGAAATTTTAAAATTACATATAAATGTGAGCAAATAGTTTTACTTAAACTAAAATTGTCTCTTTGTGGCTTCTAACCAGTGGTCAGAGTTTTCCAGAGTCAAGAGGCATGAAAAATGTAATGCTATTCCATATGAAAAACATAATGCTATTCCATATGATAATCTTTTAAATGTTTGAGAGCAGTGATTATGACTGTCCCCCAAAGTCTACTCTTTCTCTGGGGTAAAAATTTTCACTTCCTGATTGAAGCACTCTGGAGAACAAGTTGGGACTATGCCCAAAGGACTTTGGGGCTATGTATAACCTTTGACTCAGTAAGTAATACCACTACTAGGTCTATATCCCAAAGAGATCATAAAAAAGGTAAAATGACCCACATGTACAAAAAATATTTATAACAGCTCTTTTTGTGGTGGCAAAGAATTAGAAATTGAGGGGATGGCCATTAATTGGGGAATGCTTGAACAAATTGTGGTATATGAATGTTATGGAATAATACTATTGTGCTATAAGAAATGATAAGCAGGAAGATTTCAGAAAAACCTGGAAAGACTTACATGAACTGATGGTGAGTGAAGTGAGCAGAAGGAGAACATTATACACAGTAACAGCAACATTATTTGATGATCAACCATGATAGACTTAGCTCTTCTCAACAATACAATGATCCAAGACAATTCCAAAAGACTCTTGATGGAAAATGTTCTCTACATCAAGAAAAAAGAACTGTGGAGTCTGAATGCAGATCGAAGCACACTATTTTTACTTTTTTGTTTGTTTTGTTGTTTTTTCTTTGTTGTAGTTTTTCCCTTTTGTTCTGATTCTTCTTTTACAACATGACTAATGTGGAAATATGTTTAACATGATCGTACTGTATAACTTATGTCAGATTTCTTGCTGTCTTGGAGAGGTGAGAGCAAAGGTAGAGAGGGAGAAAAATTTGGAACTCAAAATCTTACAAAAATGAATGCTGAAAACTATCTTTACATGTAATTGGAAAAAAATGAAATACTATTAAAGAAAAACATTTTCAGTTCCTTTAACCTACTTTCATATGGCACAGGTTTGAGCCCCTTGTTCTGACCAGAACAGGGGGCTAATGGCAGAACTTAAAGCATGGCATGGTCAAATTTTCCCAAGGTGCCTGCTGAGGTATCTTAAATCCAGGTACCACAGGTCCAGGGACTATTCAATCAGTGGCCAGTCTGGGAAGGGACAGTAACTGGGACTTGTCTGCAGAGAAGGAATTGGTGACATGTTAGTTGAAAGACAGTCTAAGAAGGCCAAGGCAAAGTATTTGGGTAGTGAGACAGCAAGGGGATCTATGGAGCAGAAGCAAAAATCAGAGCAGAAGCCCAAAATATCAAATCATGGAAACAAGAATAAGGCAGATTGGAAAGAAATTTCAAGTAATGCGAAGGAGCTATAGAAATTTAGTGTACTCAGCTGGATACTTCTGTAAGTTTTACATCTAGGGTACATGGGGCTAACTCCAGTTGCCAGTAACTTGGTAGAAAGGGGTGCAGTTGCCTAGTTTCCCTCATGAGCAATTACTATTGATGGTGCCATGTTGCCTTACCTGGTTCCTATGTAGAAGTCATCTATATTGTTTTGTTTTTTGTTTTGGGGGGACAATCAAGGTCAAGTGACTTGCCCAGGCTAACACAGCCAGTAAGTTTCTTGAGTCCAGATTTTAACTCAGGACCTCCTGATTCCAGGGCCGGTGCTCTATCCACTGTACCTAGCTACCCCTAAGTCATCAATTTTGGAAATGGACAGCTGGTTTAGAATGTAATATCTGAAAATGGGATTTGGATTTTGGGACCATGGCTTAAAATATAGGAATAATAGACTTCTATCTGAGGAGAGAGTGTTCCTGATAAGAAATGGTAAGAATATATTTACTTTGAGTCTTGCAAATCTTATCAAAAGGGCTCTAAATGGACAAAGAAGGGGAAGTAAAAACTACTAATGTGCATCCACCAAGTTAAATACCCAAAAGAGTAGTTACTATATAGAAAGAACAGAAGTGGGGCAGCTAGGTGGTGCAGTGGATAGAGCACCGGCCCTGGATTCAGGAGGACCTGAGTCCAAATCCAGCCTCAGACACTTGACACTAGCTGTGTGACCCTGGGCAAGTCACTTAACCCCAATTGCTTCACCAAAAAAAAAGAACAGAAGTGAAGATTCCAGATATTCACAGGAGAAAAAAAAAATCCAAGAAAAACCCATGGGAAGGGAATAAGTATATAATAAACCTACCAGTGTCAGGTACTGTGCTAAATGCTTTTTACAAATATGATCTCATTTGATCCTCACAACAACCCTGCAAGGTAAGTGTTATTATTATCACCCCCAATTTACAGTTAAGGAAACTGAGGCAAACAGAGGTTAAATGACGTTTCCCGGGGCCACCCAGCCAGTATCTGAAGCCAGATTTGAATTTAGGTCTTTCTGATTCCAGGCCCAGCACTCTACTCATAGGCACCATCAGCTGCCTCCATGGCCTCAGATAGCAATATACAAATGTAGGAGGTATAGGTAACAAAGAGCACTACAGAGCATAATCCCAGGAGGCATATTTGACCTTTTAAGTATCCCTGAGGCTCAATAGATGACTAGGCTATGGCTCTGGAGGACAGCCTACACTTTATTCAAAAGGAACAGGTTAGACTAAAGAGCAAAGAGTCTGGGTAGAAGATGGAGAAGCATTGCATGGAGGAAGATAGTTTTATGAGGAAACACAGTTGGAACTGGGGAAATGTTTGGATTAAGATCAATGGAGGCAAAAACAGAAGTGAGATTGCTATTAGCATATACTACAGACTGTCTGGGCAGAAAAAGGAAATAGATCAGAAGTTCAAGAAATTGCACAAGCTTATCTTAGAGATACATGAAGAAGCAGTGATGGAGGAATTTTACATTTACCAGTGCTCCCTTGGCCAAAACAAAGCAGTTAACTTCCTGCTTTACTTTTAATGGTAATTTCATTCTTCAAAAGCTTCCCTTCTAGACCCGGTTCTCACCAATGAGGAAGAATTTGTTTCAGGGGTGGAAATGATGGGAAGCCTGGGGAGAAGTGACACAGGTATTAACCATTTTAACGTTACAGTGACTACTCTGGCCCCCATGGTCTGAAGGCCCACTGTGTTATATTTCATCCCTCCCCCAGTGTTCTCTGGACCTGAACGGGACCTAGTCTCTGCCATTGGCTCAAAACTCCACTGACTGTTCCCTCAATTTTAAGGATTCCCCAGAACCATAGTGCCATTTAAACACTTAATCTGATTAGTTTTCACCAAGGAATATTCACGACAAACATACCTCCTAATGGGGGTGGAGCACATTCTCCCCCTCAGTCTCTGGGGAGGTATGCTGGATTAGGTTCACAGTTTAGCCCGATTCTTATAATAGAATAACCCCCACAAAATTCTGAGTCTAAAACCCCCCTGGGCTCACATCCCAGCACCCTGGCTTCTCAAAGACTTCCCTGCTGGGCTGGCAAAAACATTTGGCCTGGAATCTTGGCTCCCAAATTCCTTGATTCAAGATTCTTTGAGCTCTAAGAAGCTCCAGCTTCCCAGTCCAGGACTCCACTGCTGATGCCTAGATCTGGACAAAACAAATGAAACAGACTTAAACCCCAAGCCCACTTCTTGGGCCATAGGGCCTAAAGTGACAAGGTGGAAAGTAAGCCCTTCCCTCCTCAACACTGGTTTATTTTATGGTGGCCATTTCACCCACTTTGGATGCAGCTCGGGGAGGGAGGGGGGAAGGGGAGGACAGGGAGAGAGAGAGAGAGAGAGAGAGAGAGAGAGAGAGAGAGAGAGAGAGTCATTGAGACCTTTGAGACAAAAAGAGACAGAGACATTGTCCCAGTCTGGTAATTTTAAAGATAGTCTGTTTCTACTTTGAAGTTAATGAAAAAAGGCTGCTTCTACCCACATGGTATGGGGTATATGGGGGGATGAGGGAGGACTAGCACCTCTGGTGTGAGGGCTTGCCAAACCCTTTTCAAGGCTGCTCATCTTCCTTTGTTTTCTTCCTGCCACCATCTCTCACTTGTGGCTCCAAGAAGCTGTAGCATGACCAACAAAGCCCAGCAGCAAGAGATAGAGAAATTCCATTTAAAATAACTGTAGACAATATAAAATATTTGGGAGTCTACCTGCCAAGATAAACCTAGGAACTGTATAAACACAATTACAAAACACTTTCCACACAAATAAAATGAGAACTAAATAATTGGAAAAATATTAATTGCTCATGGCTAGGCCAAGCTAATATAATAAAAATCGCAATTCTACCTAAATTAATTTACTTATTCAGTGCCATGCCATTCAAACTACATAAAAATTATTTTATAGAGCTAGAAAAAATAACAAAATTCATCTGGAAGAACAAAAGGACAAGAATATCAAGGGGACTAATGAAAAAAAATGTACAGGAAGGTGGGCTAGTCGTACCAAATCCAAAACTATACTGTAAAGTGGCAGTCATCAAAACTATTTAGTATTGGCTAAGAAATAGAGTGGTAGATCAGTGGAATAGGTTAGGCACACAAAACAATAGTAAAGGACTATAGTAATCTACTGTTTGATAAACTCAAAGACTCCAGCTTCTGGGATAAGAACTCACTATTTGACCAAAACTACTAGGAAAACTGGAAGATAGTATGGCAGAAACTAGGCATAGATCAACATCTTACACTGCATACCAAAATAAGGTCAAAATGAGTACATGATTTTGACATAAAGGGTGATACCATAGGCAAATTAGGAGAGGAAGGAATAATTTACCTCTCAGATCTTCGGAGAGGAGAAGAATTTATAACCAAACAAAAGATAGATAATATTATAAAATGAAAAATGGATCATTTTGATTACATTAAATTAGAAAAAGTTTTGTATAAATAGGCAGTGCAGGGGGGCAGCTAGGTGGCACAGTGGACAAAGCACTGGCCCTGGATTTAGGAGTACCTGAGTTCAAATCCGGCCTCAGACACTTGGCACTTACTAGCTTGTGACCCTGGGCAAGTCACTTAACCCCCATTGCCCCACCAACAAACAAACAAACAAACAGGCAGTGCAGCCAAGATTAGAAAGAAAACAGAAAGTTGGGAAACAATTTTTACAGTCAGTGTTTCTGATAAAGGCCTCATTTCTCAAATATATAGAGAACTGAATAAAATTTATAAGAATACAAGTCTTTCCCCAACTGAGAAATGGTCAAAAGATATTAACAGGTAGTTTCAGATGAAGAAATCAAAGCTATCGCCATATGAAAAAATGTTCTAAATCACTACTGATTAGAGAAATGCAAATTAAAACAACTCTGAGGTACCACCTCACACTTAGCAGATTGGCTAATATGACAACAAAGGAAAATAATAAATTTTGGAGATACAGAAAAATTGGAACACTATTGCACTGTTGTTAGAGTTGTGAACTGATCCAACCATTCTGGGGAACAATTTGGAACTATGCCCAAAGAGCTTTGGGGCTGTGCATACCCTTTGACCCAGTAATTTCACTTCTAGGTCTGTATCCCAGAGAGATCATAAAAAAGGAAAAGGACCCACATGTACAAAAATATTTATAGCAGCTTTTTTGTGGTGACAAAGAATTTGAGATTGAGGGGATGCCCATCCATCAGTTGGGGAATGGCTGAAAAAGTTGTGGTATATGAATGTAATGGAATACTATTATGCTATAAGAAATGATGAGCAAGCAGATTTCAGAAAAACCTGGAAAGACTTAAATGGACTGATGATGAGTTAAGTGAGCAGAACCAGGAGAACACTGTACACAGCAATACAACATTGTGTGATGATCAGCTGTGATAAACTTTGCTTTTCTCAGCAATACAATGATCCAAGACATTTCCAAAGGATTCATGATGGGAAATGCTCTCCACATCAAGAACTGTAGAATCTGAATGCAGATTAAACCATACTATTTTTACTTTTTCTTTTTTTTCCTTTCTTGAGGTTTTTCCATTTTGTTCTGATTCTTTCACAACATGTGGGAATTGGTTGAATGTGACTTTACATATCTAACCTATATCAAATTGCTTGCTGTCTTGGGAGGGGAGGGAAGGGAGAAAGGGAGAAAAATTTAGAACTCAAAATATTATAAAAACGAATGTTGAAAACTATCCTTACATGTAACTGGAAAAAAATTAAAATACTTCTTAAGGAAAAAAAAAGAAGCTGTAACACGAACCCCGGTCAAACCTTGGGAGACAGGCTAAACCAGGTTGAGGGTAACTAACTGACCACAAATTCATCAGTGAATTATAGGGGTATCTGTCTACCCCAAGCATGTGAAGACTTCCCCTGGCATAATGGGTAGATAGATGAGAACAATTCATTTCAATGGCCGTGGAGGGCTTTGAGCTTGGTCAAACATTGAAGATGCCGCTGCATCTTCTGACTTTTTGTCTTGCCACTAGACTTTGATGACTTGGAAAGGAAGAATGAAGCTGACAACTTTGTGCAACTCTGCCTCACTTAAATCCAATTCATGCACAAATCAAGACATCATCCTGTGATGTCATTGGTCCTCTTTGAAAATGTAGGACAAATAATTTGGGAACACAGGATGTCTTCTTCCAGCAGCAGGTCCTTGTCACCCACAGGGATGTCAGGAAGCTCTAAGGGTCCCAGGATTACCAACCTTTTGAACTTATGACCACCAAGACTGGGTATGTCTATCTAGAGACTGGTTACTGTTTTAATCATCTGAGGACAGTTGTCTAAGGTTGATGGTTGTCCATCTAAGGATGTAGGTTACTGTTCAGTCACCTACAATCAGACAAAAAAAAAACCAGAAGAAGCTCCCACAGGCCAAGGTTTAAGTGTACAAATTTGAATGCCCCCACCTGCCTTCCACCCCTAGCTGCCATGTGGGAGCAGCTGCCATGCTGTTGTAGAAGTAAGGGGAAGTATAGCAAGTCTTCCCTTTACCCCTCAGGGACAGACTTACATAGTCCTGAACCAATCTTTAGATGGGAAGAGAGCAACACTGGGCAGTTCACTCCCTTTTAAAGATTGAGTCAGTAATTCATGCTTATTGGCTAATAAAGAGCCCCAAAGTACCTAAGTCCTTCAGTAATGGGTCACACATAGCCGGCCAGAAATAACCAGGCGGCAAAGCCCTAGAATGTCCAAGTGCTGAGTTAGGACACTTTCTGTACATGCTATTGCATAATGAAAAATAGCCAAGCCTATGGGAGGTAGTTGTTACTCAAGGCAAAAACCCTTCACCACCTGGCCCCAATTTATCTTTGAAGCCTTTCCCATACTCCATGGTCCAACCAAACCAGCCTCTCTATTCCTCACACAAGGCATTCTATCTTCTGGCTCCATGCCTTTTCCCCAGTTGTTCCCCATGCCTAAAATGCACTAACCTTTACCTTTTCTGGAATGGCTCCAATTAATTTCAGAATCATACAATTCTAAAGCTGAGTTAAGGGCCTTAGAGATTATCTAGTCTAATTCTTTGTCCTTCAGTTTTAGAGATGAGGATAATCAGTTTCCAAAAAGTGAACTGACTTGACCAAGGTCACCTAGCTAGTGGCTGAACTGAGATTTGATTCCAGTTCTCCTGAATCCTAGTTGGGAGTTCTTTGTGCCATCACCCATATTTTCTTCCTTTCATGGCACAGTAGGAAGCTCACTGGGTCTGGAGTCAGAGGGCCTGGGTTCAAATTATGTTTATGTTACTTATTATCTCTGTGACCTCGAGTAAGTTGCTTAACCTCTCTGGGACCCAGTCTCCTCAAATAAAATGAAGGGGTTGGACTATATGACTTCAGTCATCTATGAGTCTATGATTAATCCTAGAGTTAAGAATGTGGAATTTGCGGACCTGCTGACTTCCTTGGATGTCCAATGTTTTAACTACTGCATAAATCCCTATGACAACATTCCCAACAAATGGTTATTCAATTTCTGTTTGAAACACCTCTAGTGACAAGTAATTTACAGGTAGTTCATTCCGTTTAAAGCTGGAAAGTGACCTCAGAGATCAGAGTTCAACTATTTGTCTTTTTCCAGATAAGTGAACTAAGACCCAAAGGGGTTTGATGATTTGGCCAATCTGCATAGGTACCCCGCCCCGTAATGAGATCGGTCAAGACCAAGACAGGGTGAGGGTAGGGACTTGATGGAGGGGTGTAGTTGCTGAAAACCCGTCACAAGGAGCTGTGGCAGCATCCTCAGTCTCGTCACAATTGAGCACTTTGCTGGATCATGTCCAACACTTAGGTCCCATTGTAACAGGGCGAACATTTTCAAAACCTTTGGCGTATTGAAGTGGGAGCCTGCTCACCAGCCAGGTCTAGTAACTGGTGAGGGCCAGGGGGGAGGTGGACAGACCCCTTTCTTTTTCCAGCTAACGGGAGACTTGAGTAGCAGTAGCGTGAGACTGTGGAGGGCAGTGGCAAAGCCGAATTCCTGAAGCTCTGCAACTTCTGGACCCTCAGAGTATCCAAGCTCAAACTTTCCTCATACGCCAACTCCCCACCCCAGCTCTCTTTTCGCGGGGACCTTGGTTCCCAAGGAGCTAAAAGCGTCCTTTTCACGCTTTGCATTATAATCGAGGTTGCTAGGCTGGCTTAGGAATCCGGGCGCGGTGCACTACCCGAGCCCCAATGCTTTGAGGCGCTCCGGGCTGCAGCATCAGAGCAAAGCGTCCGAGGATCTGCAGAGCCCCAGAGACCACCCCCTGCTCCCTGCCCCCTGTCCGAGGGGTGACCACCAGTATCTCATTCTGTTTGTTCAGAGGCTTGCGGAGTGTGAGCGCTCCGCCTGCAGCAGCAACAGCAGCTCCGCAGGAAACGGGCCCCCGCCCCGGTGCAAGGTCGGTCAGCCCCGCAGCGCGCGCTCAGCTTAGCCCCGGGTAGGCTCGCGCCAAAGCATCAAGAAACTCTCACCACAACCACTCCCTCGCCCCCGCCCCCGTCTCCCGTCCCTCTTCCCCCGTCCCTGTCCCCCGTCCCCCGTCCCCCGCCCCAGCAACTACAGCATCGACCTAACGGGCCTCCGGCTTAATGGAGCACTGAACCACCGCAGCCGGGAGGGAGGAAGGAACCTCCCCGAAAGAGGAGGGGGAAAGGCCGCATCACGGCTATGCGGGAGAAACGGCTCACCACCGGTAGGTAGAAGCTGCGGAGGAGCGCTAGAGAACGAGGGGGAGGAGCCATAGGCTTCGCCGCCATTGGTCCGCCCTGACAAGGCCCCGCCTCATGCCCCGCCCCTGAAAAGCCCAGCACCGTTATGGGGGGAAGGGGGTCCTGTCCCAAGGTGGAAACCTCTCTTGACGGAAGGAAACCTGGAACTTATACGTATCTGCAGGGCCCTGCCCCTTCCCTTCTCCTTCCATCAGAAATAAGACCGATGGCTGCGCACACATTGATGTGTGGCTGCGCCTTCAGGTTTGCACCAAGCGAATTTAGCTCCGGGTGTCTTTTGATGCCCTCCCAATAACCCGGTGAGACGAGTGCTATAATTATTATCATTAGCTCTTGCTATTTAAAACATGGGGAGGGGGGCAGCTAGGTGGTGCAGTGGATAAAGCACCAGCCCTGGATTCAGGAGTACCTGAGTTCAAATCTGGCCTCAGACACTTGACACTTACTAGCTGTGTGACCCTGGGCAAGTCACTTAACCCCCATTGCCCCGCAAAAAAAACCACAAAAAAACAAACAAAAAAAAACATGGGGAGGCTAAACAGGCGGGAAAATTTCACAACTCTGGGAGACTATTATAGAGTGCGTTAGTTGTGCCTCCCAGCTTTGTGCATCTGCACACTTGAGCATTTTTGAAAAAAGAAAAAATAAAGCAGAAAAAAGGCCAAGCAACTTGGAAGACAGACTGGGTGGTGTCATGGATAGGGCACCTGGGGCTGGAGTTAAGAAGACTCGAATTCAAATGTAGCTTCAGCTGCGTGACCTTAACATCTTAACAAGTTCCTTAACATCTGTCTGCCTCAGGTTTCTCATCTGTAAAAGTGAGGATAATATTATACCACATACCTCCCAGGATTATTGTGAGAATCTAATGAGTTAATATTTGTAAAGCACTTTGCAAACTTCAAAGCAAAATGTATTATACACATATATACACTTTAACGATTGGAATGACGCCACCTGCTGGAGAGCTACTGTAGGAAAGCTCAGCCATGAGGAGAAGGCATCTGAGGGCAAGCCATGCGGCTTTTCTTTGGCATCAGGAAGTGAAGTTTGCTTGTTGGAGGAAGAAGGGGCAAGGCTGGCTCTCTCGCTCACTTTCGCCAGGACTCTCATGGAGAGCGGAGCATGAGAACTGTAGCTCTCCGAGATAAATAGATGAATCTAGGCCTTTCTCTCTCTTCACCAAATTCTTATTCTCCTTAATAAATGCTTAAAAGTCTAAACTCTTGCTAAAGCTTATAATTTATTGGTGACCACTCATTAGATATTTTAGACAGCATAGCTAGAATTTTAGCTCCTTACAACACATTCATTATGGATATATAATGCATATGTAGTATATAAGTATACATACATATGTAGTGCTTTACAAATATTTTGTTTTATTTATGTGTGGCTAGATAGCTAGATGATAGATAATTTGAAGACCCAAGGAAGCTCTTCCTCCTAACTATCTATAAAACATATGTATATGTATATATGAATCAAATCACTTTGCAAATAAGGCAAAATATATGTACATGCTCATACATTGTGCATTTATATGGTACATGTGGCATATATGTATATATAGTGCTTTAAGGTTTGCAATGTATTTTATCAATATCTCATTTGATTTCTACATATCTATATATAATTTGAAAGCCCAAGGTCTTCCTCCTATCTATCTATCTATCTATCTATCTATCTATCTATCTATCTATCTATCTATCTATCTATCTATCTATCTATCTATCTATCTATGTCTAGCCATCTGTCTATCTCCATCCATCCATTTATATATACACACACATTTATACGCATATATGCACACACATCTGTACATCTATCTCTATCTCTATATCTGTATCTATGTACCTGGGCGGTAGATAAAGTTCCATGCCAGAAACTATTGAGACTCATCTTCCTGAGTTCAAATCTGGTCTCAGACACCTACTAGCTTTGTGACCCTAGGCAAGTCACTTAATCCTGTTTTGCCTCAATTTCCTCATCTGTAAAATGAGCTGAAGATGAAAATGGCAAACCACTCCAGTATCTTTGCCAAGAAAATCCCAAATGTGGTCGTGATGAGTTGGACACAACTAAAAAATTATTGAATGAAACACAGATATGGATATATATGAAGAGAATGACATATATCTATATATACACGTATCTATATATGAATCAAATGAGATATTTATAGAGCACTTTGCAAACCTTAAAGCAAGATATATATAGCAATATATATGCACACACATTGTGTATATAGTGTATATGTGTGTACACACATATATGTGTGTATATATGCATACACACACACATATATATAGAGCTTTATGGTTTGTAAAGTACTTTACAAATATCTCATTTATATATATAAAATTTGAAGATTCAAGGTTTTCCTTGCTCCTAAATATCTCTGTATATATGAATCAAATGAGACATTTGTAAAGCCACTTTGCAAAACATAAAACATTATATATGCACATATACATAAAAACACTATATATGTTTGTGTGTACATGTACCCATCTTACATACACAGACACACACATGCTAGCTATTATTGTTACAGACATAAAGGTCTTCCTTACTCCTAACTGAACTACTCTAGGCATTGCTTCTCTTAAGAAAGGGACACCCTGCTCCCTCCTTTCTTTAGACCATTGGGCTTTATGAAGTCCATTTTGACATTTATTCACATTAATAATAGATATGTATATAGACCTTCCCCCACTTTTAACCTATTAGATTTTGGGGAAATCCCTGTTGACATTTACATTACTTATGGGTCCATGTTCCTATTCCTTTTATCCTGGTAACTGCTTTTTTTTGTTGTTTTTGTATAGAGCAATTGAAACCCAGAAAAATTAAGGTTAAATCCAAAGTGACAATAAAGTTAATAGATGATACTTATAAAAACCTGTTTGCTAACTTTAAAGGGCATTATGGGTGTGGGTTGATGAGATAGAGAGCTGGCCATGAAATCAGGAAGAACTTGAGTTAAAATCCTTAATGTGACACATCCCATTGTGTGATCCTGAGCAAGTCAATTCACTTAGATTCTCAGAGCTCCAAGTAGCTCCTGAGGATTGTAAATTGCAATGAAGATGCAGATCTGCACTGGTATAGGGAGTTTCCTCACCTGTGAGTTTCCTATACCAATGAAATCTATAGAGCCCCTTTCTCTCTATATATAGATTATGATTACCTTTAAGTAGTGACAAAATGCCAAGTGAAGAGACATCCCCCCTCTTCATTCTTGGGAGAACATTGTTTTTTATGGCAACATTTGATGGCTGTAAAAATGAATCAGATTGAGTGATAAAAATTATTTCATTTTGTTTCAGAGCCACCAGTTCTAACAGAAGAAGGGTTTGTAAGTATATTTTAAAGGGACTGAAGTGTTTCTTTTTGCTATTTTTTAAAATAGAATTGGGTAGAAAAGAAAAAGAGCTATTATGTTTTCTTTATTACTACAAGTGATAAGTGTGTTCTCATCAGTTAATAATGGTAACAATTGGGTATAAACACTTAATGATTTAATTTTTAAAAATTGATGTTTATTAAACTAAAGTGGAATTGTTGATAGAAGTTTTCAAAAAGAAAGGAGTATGTTCTGTATTCTCTGAATGCAGGGAGTATTAATTAGATAAAGTATTAATTTATGAAAGATTTGTTAACTACAAGCTAACAAATGTTTTTGTTTTAATTTTGTTCACAGTTTAGACTTCTGATTAAAAATCAGAGGATAGTTGTTTGCATCTGACCTTTTAACACCTATTTTGTTAGCTAATTTTTCACTTTTTTTTCCATTTCAGTCTACAATGGAAATTGATGCTTTCTTGTTTGAATAACTGGTTTTGGGTTGACTAAAATAAGTATTTGGTGTGTGTGGGGGGAGAATGTTTAAATGCTTTAAGTTTACATTTAAATACAGAATTTGTCAGTCCTTTTTTTCTTTGACATCTCTGTAGTATTTGACACTATTAGCTAATCCTTCCTTTTGAAGCCTCATTCTTTAGTTTCTATGATACAAAAATACTCTCCTTCTCCTTTTTTCTCTCTGATTTGCTTCTTCTGTCTCCATTGCTGGCTTTTTTTTCTCTGTCTGATATCTCAACTAAGATTCAGCCTGTGGCCTTTTGTGCTTCTCTTTATATTCTCTTCTTTGGGATCTCATCCACCTTTACATATGTATCCCCATGTCTTCCATTATCATTATGTATGGGGCAAACTGCCTCAGTTTACCCAAATAACTCGAGGAGACCACCAAGTCAAGCAGAGACAGATTTATTACATTCCCATGGGAATGGGCAAACTCAATACCTGAGCCGCGCTAGCTAATACATGCCTTGACCTTTTATAGGGGAAGTCCCCACGCACACTAGGGCGAGCTCACAATCTAACATCCAATCCTGTCTCACCCAGGGTGTGTGTTTAGCTTGTGATCAATGTATGGAGACATGCATACGTGTTCCAGGAACAAGGGGGAAAAGGGGAGGCGGAACAAGGTCAAACCGAAGGAAGAGGAAACAGGGGAGTGACAGTCAGATGTTTCAGATCTCACAGTTCCCACTGACTCCCCTCTCCCGGCCTCTGTCTCTAAAGATATTCAACCTGAATAACAGGAAGAGTCACTCAGGTGCTTCAGCATTGTTCTGTAGTTGTGTTAATTCTAGAAGGATGACAGGGTTAAAATTTATCTTCGGCTATGTTGAGAAGAAAAGAATAATCCATTGTTGGGACCCCAGGGCCAAGGGGATTCTGCTCTGAGAAAAAGAGACATGTCACTTAACATCTGGTCTCAACTCAATTGCTGCATCCTGTGCCGAGCCCTGTCCTTTCTTCTTGAGTCCTGAGTATTGAATTGATGGGCAAACTCCCTGACCCACTCAACAAGGACTGGGGTTCTGACACATGATGGATTGCAGACAAAACTAATATGTAGCTGACAAGTGGGGAGACTGAGCAGAAGTAAAAATACTGTTAATTGGCAATAAAACTTAAAGGAGACAGTGAGAATTTGACAAGCAATAAACTTCTAAACGAACTATACTGGGGCAGGGCTGAGTACCTTCCAGACCCCATCCTCAGAGTTTAATCTGACTCAAATCCATAATCATCTCATACAATTAGCTCTTAAAGGATGACTATCTCAAGCTTTATCTGCCCAACTCTAGACCTGCCTCTCCAGTGACATACAGGGCATTTTAATTTGAGGTGTCCTGCTAACACCTCAAATTGAAGAGATATAAAACTGAATTCATCCCCTTCCTCCTCAAACCATATATCATTGTAGGTCATGGTCACTACTTTGGTTTATATACTCTTATATTGTCATTCATGGTACTATCATTACTTTTGTATTATCATTTATGTATGTCTTATTACCCTAACTGGATTATTTGTTCTTCCAGTTTAAGAGGCATGTTTTATATATTAATCCTCTCTTGCCTCCAATGCATTTAACATACTCTTACCAGATTCATTTTCCTCAAAGGATTAATGCCATTTTCTAGGCCTTTGCCTCTTTGAATATTGCTAAAGTAAGCAAGCCCATTGAAAGTTTATTTTTTTTTTGTAATCAGTTGAGATTTTTTGTAGGGTCTTCTTGTTACACTTATGTTTGATTCTTTATCTACAGATGCATACTAAATTTGATTCTTTTTTTGTTTTGTTTTGTTTTGTTTTGTTTGTGGGGCAATGGGGGTTAAGCGACTTGCCCAGGGTCACACAGCTAGTAAGTGTCAAGTGTCTGAGGCTGGATTTGAACTCAGGTCCTCCTGAATCCAGGGCCGGTGTTTTATCCACTGTACCACCTAGCTGCCCCTAAATTTGATTTTTATCTATGGATGCATACTAAATTTACTTAAAATAAGGTATTAGTATAAATGATGTTCTTTCTAAATTTTAAAAAATTGGCCAACACAAGAAAAATAACCAAACACATGGAAATGGAAGATTTGTGTCATACTGTTAGTTTTTATATTGTGTTTGTGAGATTAAAAATGTAATTCTCATTAACAAAATAAGTACAAATTACATGACAAAGCATGTCATAATGCTCTTTTGACATAATAGAAACAATTACTAATGAAAATAAGATGCTTTATCATTTGTAAAATATACTTTGTTCTTGCCAGTTGTTTTTCAACTTTTCCAGTTTAAAAAAGTTTTAGAACTGGCTATATTGGTGAACAAAACTTCCACGATAAATGCACACATTTTTCTTTGCATTTAGAAAATTTCATTATGCACTGACACATTAAAGCAAAATGGGAGTTGGATCCCCTAAAAGCATCTTCTCCAGAAGAGAAAAAAAAAAGCAAGTTTCTTCTCTCCTCCCCCTTTCATTAAGCTCCTTGATACATATATGTATATGTATATATGTGTGTGTATATGCATATATATATATGTACATATATATCTACCTTCTCTATAAGTTTGACTTTTGCCTCTTTTTCTTCTGTAACAAGATTTATTTCTTTATGATCCAGTATATTATTCTCTAAGAAATCGGTGTAGAGGATATTTCAGCACTCTCATAGTGGAGGTGATAATATTTGACAATAGAAGAAAGGTTTTAAAAAGAAAGTTGAATTTTTTCACTTGAATTCTAATTACTTTAAAAACATTTGGGGGGGCAGGGCAATGGGGGTTAAGTGACTTGCCCAGGGTCACACAGCTAGTAAATGTCAAGTGTCTGAGGTCAGATTTGAACTCAGGTACTCCTGAATCCAGGGCTGGCGATTTAACCACTGTGCCATCTAGCAGCCCCTCTAATTACATTTTAAGTTCTTTGAGAGAAGCTCTTGGTTTCCTTTCATCTTCCTTTCAGACATTAGCTTAATAAATATTGATTGACTGAAGGGGATTTGAATAGATTCTAGGTAATTTATAAAACACAGACAATGATATGGTTGTAGTTTTCTTACTTAAATAGTATAAACATTTGTTTTCATATTACAGGAAGATTCTTTAGCAACTGATAATTTGCTTGTGGACTACTTCAATGAATTTTTAAGTCTTCCAGTAAGTATTATATTATGGTTATCTTTACCCATCAAAACAAGGCAATAATGACTAAGTTCTGATGTAAATGTGTTTAGGGATAAAGTTTGTTTGAAATATTAATTAAAAGAAAGGAATTAATTCAGTTTTCTAAGTGTTTTAGATAAAATTTCTGTCTTCACAGAGTTAATCAACTCAAATAACTTTCACATGGTTTTTGGTGAAGTTACTAGGATTTTTCCTCATTTTTCCCCTTTGTCATCCTTTAAGAAGCATATATTAAATGTCTACTTTGCACTTGGCATTCATTATGATAAGCTTCATACAGAAAATAATGTAAAACGTGAAACTCTTGGGACTTGTTCCTTCTGAAAATACATGAATACTCAATTAATGAAAATAAAAGTTTAAGCTAGCATGCCAAATGCTGTGATGCTACACTTTTTTGTTTTAAGCTCTTATTCTTCTATCTCTTAGATGTTTCCTTAAATTTGTTTTTTTATAAGAATAATTTATGGATACATTTATTTCAAATATAAACTCATGTTTTTAACTTAGTCTTAGTGATATGCAGAACAGTTTGAGGAAAAGATATGGCTAATAATACATGAGAAATAGTAGTTATTAATGTGGATGAGGTGGACAAAACTTTTTTTGAGCTGATGAACTATTTCTAAAAGTACATGTGGAACGTTCAAGGAAGGTAATATTTTAAATCCGCATAGAAAAAATCCTTGGTATTGTGTTCTTAAGTTTTAAATGTCTTAAATGTTTTAGTGAATGAAGAAAATAATGCATTATTCTTTGTATTAGAATATTGATAAGTTCCTTTCCTTGGATTTAAATGCCTTTCATGCCTTGGTATTTTGATGTAACTGATCTCATTGCTGTGTGGGCACACTTTTCTCCCCAACTTATACCTCAGATCCCTTCAAAATTGTTCTCCATTCTCCCCTCCTTTGATCTAGTTTCAGAAGAGGTTTCTCTTCTCTGTGCCAAAACCAATCCATTTGTGCTTTTGATTCCATCCCTTATTTTCCCTAATTCCCCTTGCTATCATCCCTTCTTTGTCCCTATTTTTTTTTTGTGGGGCAACGGGGGTTAAGTGATTTGCCCAGGGTCACATAGCTAGTAAGTGTCAAGTGTCTGAGGCCGGATTTGAACTCAGGTACTCCTGAGTCCAGGGCCGGTGCTTTACCACTTTGCCACCTAGCTGCGCCCGTTTGTCCCTAATTTTCAATCTCTTCTTATCCATTGGCTCTTTCTTTGCTTCCTACAAACATCCCCCAATTACGTGGATAAACAAACCAATTTATAGATAAGTTAGTTAAGGGTGTTTTGTCTTTGTGTGTCCTCAGTGCCTGGCACATAGGAGTAACCCATTAAGTGCTGGCTAATCCTTTGGTCACTCCAGACACTTTGGTGTCAAGGAAAGTTGGCCAGGAAATGTAGTAGGCTGACATTAAAGCTCCAATGTGCTCTAAGTTTTTTATCTTGGAGGCAAAAAGTACATTTGCTTGAGTGACAAATTCCACCCTTATGCTATCATCCTATATATCTCATTCCTTTCAAAATCCTAGAAAAAGTTATTGATAATTATTATTACTTTCACAACTACTACTCAGTTGATCTCTTCATAGATAAATCTAATAGCTTTTTCTCAGTCCTTCTGTAGGAGAAGAGGAAGTATCCATGGTATGGTGGGGAAAAGGTTGGCTTTGGAGTTGGATAACCTGGATTCAAAGGGTTTTCCCACTTACAAATTGTGTGATCTTGGGCAAGTTACTTTTCACTGGGCCTCAGTTTTTCCTTATCTGTAAAATAAAGGGATTGAACTAGATGACCTTTAAATTTACCTCCTAACTCATTAAATCTGTGATTCTTGACCTCAGCAGCATCTGGCAATAATAAATTCCTGAAGTCTCTGTCTCCTGGTTCTCCTACCTCAGTGACCATTCTTCCTGAGTCTCTTTTGTAGGATCATCATACACATTCCACAGTGTGGATATATACCAGGCCTTGAGATGAGAGCCTTTTTTTCTCTCTACATTCTTGCTCTTGGTGAGCTCTTCAGCTCTTACTTGTTTTGTTTTGTTTTGTTTTTGTTTTTTTGTTTTTGCAGGGCAATCGAGGGTTAAGTGACTTGCCCAGGGTCACACAGCTAGTTAAGTGTCAAGTGTCTGATGCTGGATTTGAACTCAGGTCCTCCTGAATCCAAGGCCAGTGCTTTGTCCACTGCACCACCTAGCTGCCCCGTTCAGCTCTTATATGTTAAACTATCATCTGTGGCCAGATGACAACCAAATGTACATGGCCTTTATGTCTCTTGAATTCCAGTCTTCCCATCATTAACCGCTTGCTATACATCTTTATGTGATATCTCAAAGGCATCAACTCAAAATAGAACTCACTATCTTTCCCCTTATGCTCAAGGTTTTCCTTGTTCCAAACTTACCTTTCTTTCAAGGACCCCACAATCCTTCCTAGTTAACCAGGTTTGTAACCTAGGAGTCATCTTTGACTCTTCACTTTCTGTCACTCCCTTCACCATATTTTGGGTGTAAGCTTTTTGTCTTTGCCTTGTGGAATATTGTATTCCAAAATCTCCTCTCATTTATAATAGAAACTATAAAGTCTTTCTGACTGAGTGGCTCCTTGATATTTGAACTTCTTTCTGTGTGCTTGTAGCAGTTTTTCTTTGAAATGGGAGCTCTGGATTTTGGCTGTGACTTTTCTTGAATTTTTCCTTTTGAGATTCCTTTCAGAAGGTGATAGTTTGATTCTATCTTCTCTTTGTTCTCTGGTTCTAATAGAATCAGGCAGTTTTCATTTATGACTTCTTAAAATATAGTTTCCAGGCTTAAATTTTTTTTCATTCTTTTGGATTTGTTTTATTGTTTTTTTAATTCTCACAGAGCCATTGCCTTCCACTTGCCCAATTCTATTTTTAAAGAATTATTTTCTTCAGTGAACTTTTGTACCTTTTTTTCTTACCATTTGGCCAATTCTGCTTTTTAAGGAGTTCTTCAGTGAATTTTTGTGCTTTTTTTTTTTAACCATTAGTCTATTTTTAAGGTGTTCTTTTCTTCAGTATTTTTTGTGTGCCTCCCTTACCAAGCTGTTAATTCTCTTTTCATAACTTTCTTGCATAATTTTAATTTCTTTCCCCAATTTTTCCTCTACCTGGGAAGGATCTTAGCTTAAAAAGGTCAAAATCTCTCACTGCATCCAGGGCCATCTCAAGTCATCCTGGTGTATATTTGCACTGGACACAGATGGCTCTGGAAACAGTGACGTTGGTGACTTTGCACAGCTCTCCCCCACTTAAATCCAATTCATTGCAAGATATGACATCACCTACCAATGCCATGGTCCTCTTTGAGAACAAAGGACAAACAACAACATTTCTCTTTAACTCTCCCAGGAATTCTTGCTGGTCTTGGGTCCAATTAGCATTTTTTTTGAGGCTTTGCTTGCAGATGTTTTTACATTGTTATCTTCCAAGTTTATGTTTTGATCTTTGCTGTCACCATAGTAGCTTTTTAATGGTCAAGTTCTTTTTTTGTTGTTTGCTCATTTTTCTATTTCTTCACTTTGAACTTTATGTTAAAGCTGGCCTCTGTTCACTTGGGGTGGGAAAGCACTGTGCAAAGTTTCAGGCTTTTTGTGGTGTTATTTTCAGAGCTAGATGTGGGGGTCTGTAAATTTTTGGTATTTCCAAAGTGGTTATCCCAGAAGAGGTGTGATCACTGCTCTTTTGGCCTGTGTTCTAGTCTTTGTCCAGGAAAGGCCCTTGTTCCCCTATAGCTGCAAGTACTAGTGCTCTTCTGGTCCAAGTGTACCATGCTACCTGTTCTCTATTGCCCCTTTATGGAGTGTCTAACTTCCCTATATCTTGTGACTTTTTGTTGACCATAGGGCATTCTGACAACCCTGCAGCTTTCATGAAGCCCTTTACTTTTAGTGTTTCTGCACATAGAGCCTTGCAGGCCATGTCTGGTCACACTGAGAGGTTGTCTTGTGCTGGTGCTGGCTTTACTGGCAGCCCCCTTTTCTATTGCCCTCAGGTTTATGTCTGAACTTGGTGGAACAAGTCACCATAGTTTCTCATTGTATTTCTTGATCATTATATAGTATGGTATATGAACTTCAGGTTTTTACTGGAGTTGGGTATGTGAGTGCAAGGCAATTTGCCTCCTGTTCACATCACTCTCCTTAGCCAAACAGTTGCCAGGTTTTGTGAATTCTACCTCCAGAACACCTTTTGCATGCATCCTTTTTTTTTTTTAACATTCACATGATCACCACCCTCATTACCTCTCTCACCTAGGACATTGCAATAGCCTCCCAATCTTCTTTCTTGCATATGTCCTCTTGTCTCTAGGCCCTCTTCCACACAGAAGACAAATTTATCTTTCTGTAACATGGATCTGACCATGCTGTTCCCCTTCTCAAGTGGCTTTGTTGTTTCCCCATTAACCCTAGGATAACATGTAATTTGGCATCTAAAATCATTCTTAATTGGTCTCCAATTTGTTATTTCAGGCTGATTTCTTATTACTTCCCTTTGTACACTCTGTGATCTAGGCACATAGGCCTACTTAGTGTTCCCTGGACAAGAGACTCCATCTCCCATGTCTTTGCACAGCATATGTTCCCCATGCCTAGAATTTTCCTGTACCTTAGTTCCACCTTCTAGAATCCTGAGCTCCTTCTGGGACTCAGCTTAGGTGTTAACTCTGTTAATAGGCCTTAACTGGATCCCTAAGTTATTTGCATTTGCCTTTCTCCAATGAAATTGTATTTATTTTATATAGATTTTGTTTTTACTTATCATTATATTTTTTAGGGGAATGGGTAAGCTCCTAGAAGGCAGGGATTGTTTAATTTTTGTTTTTGAAAACAGTGTCTAGCATAATACCTGGCACATAGTAGGTGCTTAATATTATGAAATGCTTGTTGAATTGTTGAGTACAGTCTCCAACTTCCAAACTTCCAGTTTCTATCAAATATGCCACCATCTTTCTAGCATCTTAGATTTGTAATCTTGGTGTTATTGTTGACTCCTTATCTCTCTCACCTTGGATATCTAATCATTATGCCTTCCACCTTCACAATATCTTTCACATTTGACCCCTCCTTTCCACATACTTAGTAGTGGTATTGCTGGATCAAAGGGTATGCACAGTTTTATAGCTCTTTGGGCATAGATCCAAATTGTTGTCCAGAATGGTTGGATTAGTTCGCAACTCTACCAACTCTAGTAATCATTTATATTATAAAACTTATACAAACATAGAAAATTTAAAAGTATGAGCTAAAGTTGAAATGATATTTTATTCTGTGATCAATAGAGAGTCACTGGGGTTTAGTGAGTGGGGAAGTGGCACAGTCGGATCTGTGCTTTAGGAAAATCACTTTGGCAGCTGTGTGGAAGATGGATTGGAGAGGGGAAACACTTGAGTCAGGGGAGACCAATTAGGGTGCTAGCATATGCTCAGGTGAAATGTGATGAGGGCTGAGCTATCGTGATGGCTGTGTGAGCAGAGTGATGGCTCCATGTGAGAAATGCTGTGAAAGAGGAAAAGACAAGATTTGGGAACAGATTATGTATGTGGTGTGATGAAGAGTCAGGGATGACACCAAAACTGCAAGCCTGAGCGAGCGATTGTAAGGAGAGTGGTGCCCTCAACAGAAACCAGTCACTTAAGAAGACGAAGTGGTTTGAAGGAAAAGGAAATGAATTCTGCTTTGGACAGATTGAGTTTGAGATCCTGTGGGATATCAAATTGGAAATGTCCAAAATACAGTGGCAGATGTAGACGTGGTGCTCAGGAGAGAGCCTAGGACAGGATAGATAGAGAGATCTGAGTCATTTGCATACAAATGATGAGTTCGGGAGTCATGAAGTGATGGGGGAGGCTTGGGGATGTTATGGGAGGAATAGGGTGGTCATTTTTGCCTGATTAACTGTTGAGGGTCCTTGAATCATCTTAGTCTATGACTGCCCTTAGAGGTTCCCGACAGGGACAGTCTACTGGGAGGGAAAATGGATGGGTGGGTAAGGGAGAGTATTGAAAGGAGTGATAGAATGTGAAGTGATATGGGACCCATCCTCCCGCACTCTGATTGGTTGATCTTGAAATCCTTGGGGGCAAGTCATACCCCCTTGGGAATTATTCCATGCTCCTCACTTTGGAGACCACTAGCCTAGATAAGGCAGGGATTTTTGACCTGGGCTACATGAACTAGAGCTTTTTAAGAAAAATATTTTGATAACTATTTTAATATAATTAGTTTCCTTTGTCATCCTTTTTGGTTTGCTTGTTTTTCATTGTAAAAGACTCTGAGAAGAGCCTGCCAGAGTGTCCCATAATATACAAAAAAAGGTTCAGAACTTCTGCTCTGAGGGTCCTTCCAGCTCTAGAATTCTATGATTGTTTTTATGTGCATTATTACTTTTATCTTCTCAACTAAACTATAAGCTTCTTGAACATAAATCTCTTGTAGAACCCTCTGCTTTGACTTTCACACTTTCCTTGCAGCATATCTGTATAACTTTCTCTCTGTACTCCTGTTTCAAAAGTAACAACCCTAGAAGTGTGGAGAGGTTATAAACAGACATAGTTGGTAAATGAGCAATTTATTAATCACTTACTATGTGCCAGATGCTGGGCTTGGCACTAGTGATACAAATAGAAGCAGAAAGACAGGCCCTGTCCTCAAGAACCTTACATTCTTTTTTTTTTTTCAGGGCAATGAGGGTTAAGTGACTTGCCCACACACAGCTAGTTAAGTGTCAAGTGTCTGAGGCTGGATTTGAACTCAGGTCCTCCTGAATCAAAGGCCAGTGCTTTATCCACTGTGCCACCTAGCTGCCCCGAGAACTTTACATTCTAATGGAAAAAGACAATCCTTAAAAATAAGCTGAAAAGGGACTTTTAGAAATTACACTATTTTCTCATTTGACAGATGAAGAAACTTGGGCTCAGAAAAATTAGATTACTTGCCCAAAGCTGTGTAGCTATTAATGGCAGAGTTTGGAATTAGGATTTACATCTTCTAATTATTAGTTAAGTGTTCTTTCCACTGTACTGTTTCCCTAGGGGTCTATTGCATGATCCAAGAACTGATGGTTAGTAACCACCCCCAAGTTATTTTTTGATGAGGGGAATCAAGGACAATTGCCACTATTATAAATGATTATGGCACTTTCCAAATTCTCGCTTTCATAACTTCATTCTTTTTGTTCATATGCCAAGCTTACATTCAGATATTGTTTTCATTTGGTGTCTGGGAGGTTTCTTTGCTGTCAACTCTTTATGTACAAGTGTTTGCTTGTTAAGATTTCTTCTATATTGGAGTGTGGAACATTTCTTTTTGTTTTGTGTATTTTATGTGCAGTGGATGTTGTGGGGTTGAGTAGATGGGCCCACATAGAGACTTAGGTTGGTCCTTTGTGGGTGGTTTAGAATGTTTGGGACACTTATGGTTTGCAGAAGCTGGAGGGGTGGCCTGCTCTATGCCCCTGCAAGGATAGGTATGTCATATGTCTGCCAGACCGTGCTCAGCTATGTGCCTTTGGAATTTTACCATAACTTTTTTTTTGACTGATCTTAAGCATATTTTTGAGCTATAAACTATTATAATTTATTACAGCTTTTCTAAAGAGTTATGTGGATTTTGGGGGAGCAGGAAGAATGATTTTGTTAAGAGAGGATGAAGAAAAAAAGAGTAGGAGGATAAGGGTATAAGTGACCATGGCAGTGGTTTTTTCCCCCTCTCAAAGTTTAAAGGTTCTAAGGTTAACTTAACTTCTTTGGAGGTGTTGGCAACACTTTGGTATAGAAGTATTTAGGTCTGTGGCAAAGCTGGGTGTCCTTTTGCAAGCTTGTTTATATTTAGAAACAGGACACAAAGAGCTTTGTTTAAATAGCTCTAGGCTAAAAGATAAAATTATATTTACTTCCATCTGATTATTCCATGAGTCCTAATAGATTATGATTAGACATTCACAATGACAAAATTTAAGTTTAAATGAAAAGAAATTGTCATTGGCAATTAGCTTGTCACATGGAAATAGTCAGCTGTTTTTCATTCACTGATTTGTGTGTATTTAAAAAGTACAGCTCTGAAGCTCTGGAGATAGACTTGGAACAGAGATGAACATGTAGTAAATTAATCTAGTCATTAGTTTTTAATTTAAATACTGTTCAGCTAAATAATTTGGCATTCAGAGAATTTCACTGGTTAGCTGTTTAAGCAAAATCAATAATTACTTCCAGGTTGGGGTTGGCGTTTTTTGCCTCCTTTTTAAAGAAATTTGGAAATAACAATTTATTATGGCAAATATATTTTCATGCACTTGATTTTCCTGTGAAAATATTTTTCACACATGGATGACTAGTACTACAAAGTTAACTATCATCACCTTCAGGTCAGTTCATTTTAGAACATTTGGAATAAAATAAATACCCTTTAAAAATAGTACATTTGATTAAAGAAAATCAGTCTTAGCAACCTGCTGAGGGATCTAGGTTTGCTACTTAAACTGAAAATTTTGCTTTTTTGGTTTATTCAAGAGAAAAGGTTAGTTGTTATCTAAAGTCTCTCCTCTTCAGCTTTTTGATGAAAAGACTCCTGATATGTTGAGTTTTTCCTTCTCATTGCCCTAGACTGGCTTTGGGAATAATGCTCATAAGATTTAGAAGACTCCCAAATCAATATATAGAGGGTAAAAGATACATGTGGGAGGGAGATTGTGAAAGTGGGAGACAAGGCTGGCCAAAGAGAAGGGAAGATTGTAATTTAGGGTCGAAGACAAAAGACAAATCCTTCTACCCATTCTGGGACGGAGGACCCAGTTGAGTTGTATGTCGTGTGCATTGTGTCCTATGGCTGGGCCCTGGGAAGTATAGGTATTTGCGAAGATCCTGGCAGGTCAGCTACATGAAAGTAACCAAAATGGAGTCTGGAAAGTTTTGGAGGACTGACCTGGGTTTAGCCTGGAAAAGAAAAGAGCAAGAAGAGATAGATTCGTTGTCTATAAACATTTGAAGGACTGTCAAGTAAAAAAAAAAAAAGAACGTTTGTTCTGTGTTCCTTAAAAAGTCCAAGTAGAACCAATAAGAGGTAGATTTAGACCCAAAATAAGGAAATATTTTCTAATACACTGGCCAGTCCTCCAGTGGAATAGGCTGCCCTTATTTGGGAGGATAATGAGATCCTTTTCATTGAAGGTATTTAAGTAGAGGCTGGATGACCCACTGTCAGAGATGCTGTAGGAGAGGTATTCACTTTGTAGGAAGTTGGGCTATACATTGCATAGCTGTGTGAACTTGGGTAAATTGCCTTTTATTCTTTAGTTTCATTGTAAAATAAAGTGAGGGTGGGAGGGATCACAGATTGAGAGCTGGAAAGGAACTTCTGTGGGCCATCACCTCTTAAATCCCCTCAATTCTCAAAATCTATATGCTGTATGATCTTTACCTCTTAAATTCTAGAAATGATATGAATTGAATGGTAGTAAATCTTAGAATCTTAGACAAGAGGAGGTTTCAAGAAATCATCTGTTCCAGGTCCCAGCCTTTAAGGTAGATGAATGTTTTAAGCCATATGCTTGTTTTCTTCCTGAAGACCCTTAGGATTAGAAATCCTACAGTTTTCCTTGATAGCAACCAAAGTCCATTGGGAATAGCTGATTATCACCAGTTTTAATTTAAACCCATTTTCTTTCTTGTTTAACATTTTGTAGACATGGAGAACAAGTGCTCATCATACTCTTTATAAAAACATTTCATATTTATGAACAGAATAATTCCTGGGAATATAGTGCTCATTCACTGTGAGCTCTTTATTTTCTACTTCTCTATCTCAAAACCAACATTATTTCCACCTCATTCTTTATTTTCTCCAGCACCTGAATAGGAGCTGGCTCTTTTTGCCAAGGGAGCTCTTGACATATTTAACCCCCCCCCATCCCCTCCTAACTTATTCCATGGATTATACCTCATTTCCTTTTCCCTCTAGCCTTCAATTAGGCCCTATCTATAGGGTTCCTTTTCTATTAACTTCAAACATGCCCATCTCCCCCATCATTTTTTTTGGTGAGGCAATTAGGGTTAAGTGACTTGCTCAGGGTCACACAGCTAGTAATTGTTAAGTGTCTGAGGCCGGATTTGAACTCAGGTCCTCCTGAATCCAGGGCCGGTGCTCTATCCACTGCACCATCTAGCTGCCCCTATCTCCCCCCATCTTTAAAAAGCCATGACTAGAGCCTACTAATTCTCTCAAGCTATTGTCTTATATCCCTCTTCTTTCTTAGCCAAACTTAGAAAAACCTATGTAGACATATTTGTCTTCTCTTTCTCTCTTCTTACTCTTCAGTTTTTGGCAGTTTGGTTTCTGACCTCATCATCACTCAACTGAAACTTTTCTCTCAAAAATTACCAATGATCTCTTAAATACCAAAAAAAGTCTCCATTTTTTTTCTAGTTCTCATCCTTCTCTACATCTCTGAACTATTGGACACTGTTAACCACCTGGTTTTCTTAGACCTTTTTCTCTCTAGGCTTTAGTGACTATTGCTCTTTCTCTATCTTGGTTCTTCTACTACCTATCTGACTTCTTTTTTGGCTGATCATCCATATTATGTTCTCGAACTGTGGATGTGGCAGGCTCTGGCTTGAGCCCTCTTTTCTCTATATACTTTCACTTGTGTTGACCTCATCAGCTCTTATTGTTTAATTATCTTCTCTGTGCAAATGATTCACAGATTTTCATTCCCAGATCAAGTCTCCTGCCCTACAGTCACACTTCATCAACTGCCTATTTAGACAATTCAAACTAGATTCCTCAGAGACAACTCAAACTCAACATGCCCCAGACAGAATTCATTACCTTTTCCCTAAAACCTTCCCCTCGACCAAATTTCCCTATGCTTGCTGAGGGCACTATCATCCTTCCAGTCTCCCAAGTTTGTAACCTTGGCATTATTCCTGATTCCTCGTTCTTCTCCAACGCACATTACAATCTGTAGCCTAATCCTGCTTTCATGTCTCTTGCATCCTACCCTTTCTCTTTACTGACAGACAACTACATTGGTTCAAGAGACTTCATAACCTTTCACCTTTCCCTCCAATTACTCTCCTGCCTCCTTCTGAAGTTATCTTTTTCTGTTGAGGTCACCACGATTCTTCCAATCACCACCTTGGTGTATAATCTTTGACTGTTCACCCTAAATCCCTAATAAGTTGCCAAATCTTGTCAAATCTACTTCTATAATATCTCTTGCATTTAACCCTTTCTTCTTAATCACAGAGCCCACTACCTTAGGTCAGGATCTTATCTATTACCTAGACCAGTGGTTTTCAAATAGTATTTGGCAGACTCCTGGGAATCCTCAGGACTCTTTCATTGGGTCCACAAGGTCAAAACGAGTTTCATAATAATACCACGACATAATTTTTCCACCTACATAGCTGTGTGAGGCCAGATTGTTTTCATATACAACATATCACAACAGATTAAATGCAGAATCAGATATGAGAATCCAGCTGTCTTCTATTAAGCCTGATATAAAAGAGATTTGCAAAAATATGTAGAACAATGCCACTGTTCTCACTAAATTTTTCTTGTTTTGGAAAATGTTTTTTCAAAAAATGTTCCTTATGTTAATATGTAATGGATTTATTATTTTAAAGTGAGTAAATATGAAAATTCATCAGTTTGAATTTCTAATATGGTAAATATTGATAGCTATAGCCCACATAAATAAACAAAAGTTCTTTGGGTCCTCAATAACTTTTAAGAGTGTAAAGGGGGTCCTGAGACCAAAAAGTTTGAGAACCACAGATTCAGACTGTTGCAATGGCCTCTTAATTGTTCTCCCTTATTCAAGTCTTTCTCTAATCTACCCCTAACCCCATACAGCTGCCAAAGTAATTTTCCTTACGTGAGAATTTAACCATGTCATTTTCCTGATTGATAAACTAGAGTACTTCCCTGTTGTCTTCAGGATAAAATGTAAACTCTGTCTGGCTTTTTAAAAGGCCCTCACAATTTGGCTCCAACTTATTTTCAAGATCATTATAACTTATTCCTCACTTTAGTGTGCTGAACTTTTTTTTGTGTGTGAGGCAATTGGGTTTAAGTGACTTGCCTAGGGTCACACAGCTAGTAAGTGTCAAGTATCTGTGGCCGGATTTGAACTCAGGTCCTCCTGACTCCAGGGCTGGTGCTCTATCCACTGTGCCACCTAGCTGCCCCCTTAGTGTGCTGAACTTTGAAGCCAAAATGGGCTTCTTTCTCTCCCCCTCTCTCCTTCTGTCCTCTCCTCTCTACCCTTCTCCTCTCTCTCCTTTTGCTCTTCCCATCCCTGATGCCTAGAATGAACTTTTCTCTTTACTGAACTGCTTTGACAGAATCACTCCCTTGCTTCAAAACATAGCTCAATATCACCTTCTACATAAGGACTTTATATACATGCTATCTTCCTCTATTAAATGTAAGCTCCTTGAGAGCAGGGATTTACATTTTTGTGGTTTTTATCCCAGCATCCAGTACAATTCCTGGCATATATTAGGTTATTAATTAATACTTATTGATTTTTTTTTGTGGGGCAATGGGGGTTAAGTGACTTGCCCAGGGTCACACAGCCAGTAAGTGTCAAGTGTCTGAGGTCGGATTTGAACTCAGGAACTCCTGAATCCAGGGCTGGTGCTTTATCCACTGCACCACCTAGCCACCCCAATACTTATTGATTTTTAACTGAAATGATCCCTAGCTTGTTCCTTCCCTAAGTTAAAATTTCCCTATATAACTTATTTCTCATTCCTTTGATCACTTTTGTTGCTTTTCTGTGGATCAAAGCTTCACATCCCTTTTGAGTTGTGACCAAGATTGTGCAGGATTCTCTAATAAAAAATTTGACTAATTCAGACTATAATAGAAATAATGCCTTTCAGCTTTTGCAGATTTTACCTATTTTAATATAGGCTGTTATCCTTTTGGTTTATTTCACAGTGGCCCAAGGTAACAGAGATGTGACCCCATGCACTTGTGTACTTGTAGAGGCCTTGAATTGATTAGTTGATATTCTCATTCTACAGTCCTGAGACTGATAAGAATCTGAAAAGGGAGATTTTTTTTATGATATTCTCCTTGGTCAGGAATTTATATTATCTTAGAGAGTAATATATTCTATTTTAAAATTCAACATACATTTATTAAGCACTGAACATTTGCAATGCCTTATGATTCAGAGAGAAATTCCACACATTTCTTTGAAGGACACATCTATTATATATTGGATTTCATTTCTTACCATAAAACCCCCAACATTTTCGCACAGATACTAAATCACATATTAGTTTATTGTAATAAGTGAAACAATTTCTTGTTTTTCCTCTTCAGTGCTATGAATTTTTTTTGTATTTCTGGCCAGTTGCTTTCCTGATTATTTGATACACTTATCCATTTCAGAAATTACCTCCCTCATTAATTAATTCTAGTGTCTAACAGGCATTGTTGGGAATTCCTTCATTTTGTCTAACCCCCAGACTTTAGTTGAAATCTATTCTCTCTTGAATGTCTGTACTCAAGCATCTCAGAAGACAGCTGATTTCATCACCTATATAAGAATTATTCATATTCAGTTCAATTCCACAAGATTTTTTTTTCTAAAAAATCTTAATCTTAATAGTATTTTTTTCCAGTTAAATGTAAAGATAGTTTTCAACAAGAATTTTTAAGCACTTACTGTGCATGAGGCACTTTGTTAGGCACTGGGGATTCAAAGATGAAAAGAAATAAGTACCTTCCCTTAAGGGGCTTACATTCTACTTGGGTGATTACAACAGGTGTACAGATTAGGAAATAAGAAATAATTCAAGAGACAAAGTCTCCAATTTACATAAATTATATATTTAAAGATGGTTATTAAATGCATTCTTAAAGTGTTTTCCTACAAGGAGAATATCTCATTCCCTTTAACCTTGTCTATAGTTCTTATATTCTAATTCTTCTGGTCTTTGTGACTGCTCTATAAAAACTTTTCAAATTTTTCATATCCCTATCAGAACTAGGGCAGTTGGTAGATGGAAGAGCTATCTATCAGTAATGGTAAATCTGTTTTTAATCTTCTGCCATCCTCCTCCATGGTGTTTTGCAAATGACATTGTAGTGTAAACTGGTGTTGCCCTTGGCTTCATATCTCACTGCTTGTCAAGAAGCTCAAGTATTTGGTCTATTGTGGTGATGTTTCACATCAGTAAAGTTCTTTAAGAAATTACAATCTGCGGCCTGCTCTTCCTTCTCAATCTCCTATGGATCCCTCTAGAAGTAAAGATCAGGCATCAAGGCAGTGACAAAGGAGGAATTTCAGGGTGAATGGACTGCCCCTACCCCAGAATTCACTGCTGATCAACCAGAGGTGGCTGATTGGTCTGAGGGAGTGCAGGTGCCATCTGTGCCCATTCAGCAGTTCCCTACTGAAGACTGGAGTGCTCAGCCTGCTACTGAGGACTGGTCTTCATCTCCTACTGCTCAGGCCACTGAGTGGTCCTAAATTTTATCCCAGGTGCTCTAATAGAGAAGGAAAAGATTCTTGAAAGAAAATAAATCTTGATTTCTTAAAAAAAAAAAAAAAGAAAAGAAAAAAGAAATGACAATCTAGAGTAGAGGTATCAAACTCGGCTATAGAACTCCAAAGGGTGGCCAGAACCAGATTAAAGTGTAATGGGGAATTATGTAACAAAACAAGTAAAAATACAGTATAACATACACAGTGAGATAATCTATGGGTTTCTAAGATAATATGTAGTCTATTGTGCTATAAGAAGTGACAAGCAGGATGATTTCAGAAAGGCCTGAAAAGACTTGTATGAACTGATGTATAATGAAGTGAGCAGAACCAGGAGACTCTTGTACACAGTGACAGCAATATTATTTGATGAAGAACTGTGAATGACTTGACTGTTCTCAGCAATACAATGATCCAAGACCCAAAGGACTATTGATGAAACATACTATCCACCTCCAAAGAAAGAGCTGAAATTGATTGACTGAAGCATGCTATTTTTCACTTTCTTTCATTCTTTTTTCTTTTATTCAAGTTTTCTTATACAAAATGATTAATATGGTAATGTTTTACATAATTGCACATATATAACCCATATTGGATTGTTTACCACCTGGGGGCGGGGAGAGAGGGAGGGAAGGAGAACTAACATTTGGAACTCAAAACTATAAATAAAAATGTTTATTTTTTAAAAATGTATATAGTCCTGCAGGGATTTTTTTGACACCACTGATCTATAGTAAATGTCTCCATTTTTCAAAGATAAAATTATGTTTAAGTGGGTATAAATGGTTGCTTAAGAGTATAGCTTTAAAGCTGAAAGGGATTGCATATTCTAACACCCTCATTTCACAGATGAGGAAAATGATACCCAGTAAAGAAAATGTCTTGGTCACAGAAATAGTATGATGACAAGAGCTGGCATTTGAATTCAAGTGATGACCCTAACCCATTGTTCTTTCCACTGGGTCACACTTTGTTCCTATGAATAAAATGTACTTGAACACATAAAGAGGTCTAGATGGACATGTTATCTTTGTATTCGATGTCAGCTTCTCATCTTTATCTTTCTTTAAAAAATAGATCTAGTATTGATTTTTTTTTACCTTTGCTTCAACCATTCAACAGTCTGGCTGTTCTCTGGTAGCTGATTCTGAAATGACTTCAACATTAGTAACTAGTCATTTCTTGTCTGTTAAGATATAGTTATAGTCACTTTAACTTTTTGTTATGATGTTTGTTGATTGCTGTTTCTAACATTTTTGACTCCTTTTCTAGGTAGTCTATAAACCACTGGTCTCTTTCATATTTTGATGCTAAACCATATTTCCAGCATACTTTTTTGCTACCCACTTTTGCGCTCTTCATCTTGAAGTCATCAAATATCAATATATATGTTGACTCAGTTTGGAATATCTTTCAAGTTTTTCATAGTTCTTCATCTCTTCATATTTGTAACAGATGTTGGCACATACTCTGCACTTCGTTTTGGTCTGTTTGTTCATGATGAGTTATAAGCCCAGAAAAGGTGAAGTGACCAAGTATCCTATGAAATAATGTTTCTTGTTGCCCTTGGATGCATACTGAAGCCAAGTGACTACAACTCCTTTATTTATCTCCCTAGGGAGAACCTCAGAACTGCTCTTCCATTTAACTATCATCTCTTTATCTTCTAGTTTCATTCATAGCAAGAATTTCAACATGATTGTAATTTAGTTTCTCTAGAGCAGGAGTTTTTTAACTTGTTGGTCAGTATCACTCAAAAATCTAACACTTATGGTACTAGCAGCCAAGATAATGTTTGTAGACAGTCAAAAATGATTCAATTCTGGGGGCAGCTGGATGGCGCAGTGGATGGAGTGCCGGCCCTGGAGTCAGGGGTGCCTGGGTTCGGATCCAGCCTCAGACACTTAACACACACTTGCTAGCTGTGTGACCCTGGGCAAGTCACTTGGCCCCAGTTGCCTCAAAAAAAAAAATGATTCAATTCTTAGCATTCTCTGTTCCTTCTTCCATAATTCTGGGTGGATATGGGTAGTCATGTTTCCCAAACTTCTAGTTTCTCTATCATGTGTGAAGGTAAAAGATCATGAATGGGAAATGAGAAGAGAAGGGCAAATAAGCAGGGTACACTTATAGAAAGGATGTCTTCTTGGGTGTGCAGGCATGTGAGATCCTCTTTTGTTCTATAGATAGAAAAATCATCTCTTTCATTCCTGCCTTACTATGTTTACTGTACTATTTTTTATGCCCCCAACTCTGATGTTTCATGTTCACTCCAGCACGTGCACCAGACACCCATGACAGAGAAGCAACAAGATGGTTTGACCCAACATATTGAATTCTAGGCAATTGATGCTGTAGGGGCTGTGTAGAGACAGGGAATATTAGAGAGAAAGCACTGGTCTTGAATCAGGAAATTTGGGTTCTAATTCTAATTCTGTGGAAAAGTGCTATTATTAATATAATTGATATTATTCTGTACAGTACAGAATGCCAGTGGAGTGGGTTGAGGTCAGCTGGCAAGGAAATCTATATTAGGATGCCCTAGGAAGCTGCCTTATACTTGTTTAACATTTTTATGCATGACTTCAATAAACTGCTTCTTGGGTTGGGTGTCATATAGGCCTCTCAAACCCAATTTGTCCAAAACCAACTCATTATCTTTCCCTCCAAATTCCCCTCTCTTCCTTCCCTAGTATGGAATGGAATGGAATAAGCACTTTTTAAGCATCAAGTATGTGACAGGCTCTGTGCTAAGTGTTTTACAAGTATTATTTCATTTGATCTTATTACTACTACTCCTACTGTTAGTGTACTAGTAATATTTCTAGTCACCCAAGTTAAATCTTAATGTTCTCCTTGACTCCTTACGTTCACCTCATCCAGTCTGTTGACAGTTGTTGTCATTTTGACCTTCATCACATTTCTCATATGTAGCCTTCTTTCCACTCATACAACTGCTACCCAGTGCAGATTCTCATCACTTCATCATATCTGTTCTATTGCAATAGACTGCTGATCCGTCTCCCTGCCTCAAGTCTTTCTTCCGATTTGTCCTTGACTCAGATGCCAGAGTGACCATTCTAAAGTACAGGTGGTCTGATCATGTCACTTCTCTATTCACTGAACTCCAGCTGTTTCCCATCCATCTCCAGGATCAAATAGAAAAAGCTTTATTGGGCATTTCAAGCCCATTAAAGTGTGGCTCTTTCTTACCTTTCTAATCTTTTTCCACTTGACTACCTTTTACGTACTCTGTTGTCCAGCTACACTGGCCTCCTTGTTTCTCTTTCATTAGAATGTGAGCTCCTTGAGGGCTAGAACCAGGATTTTACTCTTATTGTACACCTAGCTCTTAGCCTAGTGTCTGGCACATAGTAAGCACTTAATAAATCTTTGCTGATTTATTGATCAAACTCAGATAAAAGCAGCCTCATTATCGCTGATACTTTTAGGACAGTGCTAATATAATTGGATGATAAAAACTTCTGGTATTTGAGTAACTTAGAAGTACTGATGATAGCTACTTAAATGTAAAGTTTAAAAAACAGAAATTAATTAACAAGCATTTATTAAGTGCACCATGCTAGACTATTATATATATATGTATTATATATATATATATATATATATATATATATATATATATATATATATATATATATATATATATATATATATATATATGCACAGTGTTCTCCTGGTTCTGCTCACTTCACTATACAAGTTCCAGGCCTTTCTGAAATCATCTTGCTTGTCATTTCTCTCTCTCTCTCTCTCTCTCTCTCTCTCTCTCTCTCTCTCTCTCTCTCTCTCTCTCTCTCTCTTTTTCGGGCTGGGCAATGAGGGTTAAGTGACTTGCCCAAGGTCACATAGCTAGTAAGTATAAAGGTATTTGAACTCAGCCAGGGCTGGTGCTCTATCCACTGCTCATCATTTCTTATAGCACAATAATAGTCCATCATGATCATATACCACAGCTTGTTTAGCAATTCCCCAAATGATAGGCGTCCCTTTGATTTCTAATTCTCAGCCACCACAAAAAGAGCTGCTATAAATATTTTTTGTCTTTTTTGGGATGTCTTTGGGATATAAACCTTGTAGTATCACTATTATTATTATAAAATCACTCATAGTTTATTTTTAATCTGTGTCTGACTTTCATGTTTCATGTTTTCACCATAATATCCATGTAATTTAAATTCACAAGTAAGGATCACAGGGTAGACTTAGAAGCGGACTTCCCACAACAAAAGTTATTAAATAAATCCTGCTTTATAGCAAGTTATTGTGCTAGTAAACCTAGAGATCCTGTGGTATTTTGAAAGAGCTATCTTTTGGTCACATCTTATATGAAGAACCCACTGGGCTCAGTTCTATCCTTTCAGGCAAGAGGAGAATGAAAGAGGTAGAAGAAATAAAAAATCTCCTTTCCTCTCATCCTTTTTCAGTGATTCATCCTTCCAACAAGGCTGTATTATTGAAACCAAATTGTGCAAGTTTATGAGATGCATGTAGCTTAGGTGAGGTGGCCAGACGGGAGAATCACTGCTTTGGTATTTTCTAATTCTATCCGGTGGCCTAATTGCATTTATGAGGTTATAATGGTGCCCTAGTTTCAGGCCAATAACTTTTTAAACTTTTCGTATGCCTTCTAAATAGGAATATGAAGTGCTAGAAATTTCTTTTTAATCCTTTAAGTTCCTTTCATATGTATGTAGGTAATAAGTTTTCCCAGCTTTTTATTTTTAAAAAATATGACATTTAAAATATTTCTTTTTCAGACTTTTTCAGAGGCAATTAGATTTAATGTGGATTATGGAGTTTTTGAAGTAGTTAATGATGCCCCTCAGCTTCTAGAAAAGCAACTGAAACGAATTCTACATGAACAGAAACCTCGAAATCCCATTTATGATGTTATAAGGAAAGAAAAATGTGGAATAACACCTGACAAACTAAATGGCTCTACTAAAGAAGATACTATAAAGATCAACTATAATATTATGGTAAGAATCTGCATTTGCATTAGAATTAATTGCCTACATAAAGTATTAGTTGGAATTAAGTTCTGGGTCCTTGAGGTCCCTTTCCATTAAAGAAACAGTACACTCGAATAGATTGTACTGTACTGATGCTTAAGTAGTTAATGATTTCTCAGTTGTTTATACATATCTGAGACCCAAATAAATCTTGATAATGCCTTTTTGTTCTGCAAAAGCTTCTTTTACTTTGGATGTGTAAAAATGTCCCATTAAATTGATTAGCACAATATTTATATCATTTAATTTATAGAATAGCTATTTACTAGTAAAGGTCTCTATAGAGTCAATTTGTGTAAAGTGAATTCCCCTTGCCCCATTAACTTTTATCATAAAGACAGAGTTGCAGTTCTCTAAGGAAAAAAAAAAAACTGAACAAAGCTCAAAACTTTTGACAATTCTGGGCATTATAGTATACCAGAGCTATACTAGCTGGGAGTTCTAGCTCATGTCTAGAGTTTACTCTTCCAGATCATAGGATGAAGAAATAAATAAAGAAATAAGCATGTATTAAGCATTTCAGGTACTATACAAGGAACTGGAGATACAAATATAAAAAAGACAGTCATTCTCTGACCTGGAAGAACTTATTCAGTTTATTCTAACAGGGAATAATTAGCATATATGCAGGAGTGATGGCCAAGTAAGAGGATTTGGATATGGGGAGTCAGTGTATAGGACAGTCAGTTGATACACGCTTTCCAACAGTAATGGTACTACGGATTTGAATCCTGTGATAGGAGCACAAAATGACTGAGTTTATGGGCTTGGTGGTGGCAGGTGACCAGATGACTGAAAGAGAAGCTTGGTTTAGGGCCTGGGGTCATCTCGTAAGTAGGTGTTGTAGGCTCAGTGAAGTGCTTTGCATTCTAATTCAGTCTCTAAGGAACTGAGTTTGGCCCTAGGGCTAGAGCTCCAAAGAGAAATGGATTACCTTCTGGGATTTGGAGGTCCAGGTCCAAGTAGGGAAGGGGCTGGTCTGGGTGGGAAAAGTGGGAGAGCATTGGAATACTTCAGATGGCAAGAGAGCCTGGCAGGATGGCTGGATGAACTTTCTTTGTTTTGTTTTGTTTTGTTGGGTTTTTTGCAGGGCAATAGGGGTTAAGTGACTTGCCCAGGGTCACACAGCTAGTAAGTGTCAAGTGTCTGAAGCCGGATTTGAACTCAGGTACTCCTGAATCCAGGGCCGGTGCTTTATCCACTGCGCCACCTAGCTGCCCCCATGAACTTTTTTTCTATGCGTGGAAGGCAGCCTATTTGACGGCACAGAGGAGGGGAATGAAAAGTTATGTGTAGGGACTAGGAAATAGGACAATTTGGCTGGACCATAGAGTGATTGAGGCAGAATAATAGTCAACCTACAAATTTGGGTAGACAATTTGGGGCCAGAATCAAGTTTGTATTTTATATTAGGTTAAATAGGGAACCACTTAGCCTTTTTGAGCAGGACAGTGACATTGTCAGACCTATTCTTTAGGAATATCAATGTGTAGTTGAGAGGATGAATTGGGGATGAAGAGACTGGATATAGAGAGATCAACGAAAGGCTACTGTGAGGATCTAGGTGAGAGGTGATAAGGACCTGCTTTAGGGTAGTAGATATGTGAGTGGAGAGAGGAGGAGATGGGGGAGGTCGAATGGACAACGCTCAGCAGCTGATAGGTTTTGCCGGGATGAGGGACAATGAAGTATCAAGAATGACTTCTAGGTTTTGAACTGCTAGGATGGTGGTTCACTTGACAGAAATAGTGGAGTTTGAAGGATAAATTTCAGGGGAAAGACAATGGGGATTCCATCCTGGACACATTGATTTTGAGATGTCAATAGGACAACCGGGGAAGATATACAGCAGGTAGTTGGGGATGCAGACCTGGAACTAGAGAGAGCGAGAGAAGAGGGCTAGGGACCAATTCATCTCTACATTGTCTTCTTTTGAGTCTTTTGCTTCCTTATCGTATTGCTGATTGTGCCCAGCCTAGTCTCAGCCTTGGATGGCTACCACCATCCACTGCCTTTACTCTTACTTATGTGCTACTGAATAAAGCTGGAGAAAATTACAAAATCAGGTTGACTGGGTCTACTACAAATTTATGTTACCTAATCCCAGCAGAGCCTTCCCTGTGAGAAGGCAATCCTTTTACACTTTCCTAATTGATTCATTATCCCACTTACCACAGAGTCTTTTCAACCCCTTTCCAAACCTTCTATGGCTATGATACCCACTCTTACTTATCTTCAATGTCTCCTTATCTACTGGCTATTTCCTTACTGCCTACAAAATGCTTGAGTCTCTCTCTCCTTCAAAAAAACTCTCACTTGATCCATCCATCCCCACTAGTTATCTTCCTATATCTCCTCTCTTTTTTCTGGCTAACATCCTTGAGAAGGTTGACAGTAGGTACCCCACTTCCTTTCTTCTTACGTCTCTGCTGTCTGGCTTCTGACCTCATTATTTCACTGAAACTGCTCTCTCCAAAGTTACCAATGATCTCTTGATTGCCAGATCTAATGACCAAAGATGGTGGAGTGATAGGAAAGCAGTGCAGCTGAGGTACTATCTACAAATTCTGCAAACAGATTTAGAAAATGCACCAGATAGAACGCTGATGGGAAAATCCAGAAAAAAATTACAATGAGTCATTTGTACAGTCGGCATTGGGAGACAGGGAAGTCTTTGAACACAAGGGTCAGGGTCAGGTCAGGAACACAGAAGTACAGGATAGAGCACTCTAGCACCCACAGAGAGGCTGTGTACCAGGGCAAAAAGAAGTCTCAGGTATACTAGGAAATTGCAATGGGGACAGGTGTGAATTAGCAGCTTTGTCTTGACTATCTAGTTCTAGGTCACAGATCCAGTGTGGCCTGAGAAGGGGACTTGCTCAGGGCAGTGGCCTTTCCCCCTAGGGAAAAAGGAGGAAGTTCAGAAGCCAGCAACAACAGCAATGTGGCTCAGACCCCAGGTGTAAAGCAGAATCTGACTTTTAGCATCTAACCCAGCCTGCAGAAGAATAACCAAGACAGGAATCCCAGATCAAAGTATAACCTACAATCCTGCCACTCAACCAATAGAGCTTTCTATGTAGCTGATAGGAATTGAGTCCAGCAGTAGTCTACTGCTGCTTACACCCAAACACGGGCCAGGAACTTGCAAAATTCCGACCAGCAGGGCAGCAATCAGACTTTTCCCTGGATCAGAGCATTTTGGCAACACTGAAATTTTTCAGGTTCCCAGTCTGTTCTTGATATCCTGAAATAACATATGTAACGATTGGAATGACGCCACCTGCTGGATACTTACTGTAGAAGAGTTCTGCCCATGAAGCGAAGGTCTTTGAGGGCAAGACCAGGCATCAGGAAGTGACGCAGACTAGTGGGAGGAGGAAGGAAGAGACTGGCGCTCAGCCTCGGGCTCTTTCCTGAGGACGCTGGCGGAGAAGGGAGCTAGAAATGTGCTCTCCCTTTAATAGATAGGAATCTAGGCCTTTCTCTCTCTCTTTACCAAATTCTTATTCTCCTTAATAAATGCTTAAAAGTCTAACTCTTGCTAAAGCTTATAATTTATTGGCGACCACTCATTAGATATCATTCCAATCGTTACACATAATACTCTACCCCAAGAAGGAAACACCAGAACAAGCCCAGACTTTCTAGAAGTATGGCAGAGCCCAGCCTAACATTGTTTGAAGTTAGGCTGGAAGAACAAGCAAACAAAAAAAGAACCCCACCATAATGGACTGCTATTATGGTAGCAAGGATAAAACAAACACAGAAGAGAATAACTCTAAAACATCTACATGCAATGCTTCAGAAACACAGTTTGGGTTTAAATTCAATTAGATTTTCTGGAAGAGATGAAGCAAGTTAAAAGTTTAAAAAAAAGAGTTAAAAAAATTTTTAGAGGAAATAGAGTGCTGGAGAAAAATTAGAAATTAAATGAGAACTATGAAAAGAAAAATAAGAAAGAGAATTAACATGACCCAAGAGGTATAAAACTTTGCTTAAGTAACAAACTTCCTGAAAATTAGAATGGACTAGTAGAAGACAATGGCTATTGAGGCAACAAGAAACATTAAAATAAAGTCAAAGGGCTGAAAAATTAGAAGAAAATATAAAGTATTTCATAACAAAACAATTGATCTGAATACCATGTCCCCCAAAAGAGCCGAGATATCATATTTCAAGAAATCTTAAAAATAAAACCTTAAAATGTCAAAAGAAAATTGCCCAGTTTTCTTAGAACCAGAGGGAAAAGAGGAAACAGAATCCACCAGTCACCTCCAGAAAGAAAACCCCAAATAAAAATTCCTAGGAAAATCATAGCCCAAATCCAGATTTTCGAGGTCAACAACAACAACAACAAAATACTAAGAGCAGTTAGAAAAAATCAAGTACTAAGGAGCCACAGTCAGGATCATGTATGATTTAGCAGCCACTAATTTAAAGGAACAAAGATTTGAATATGTTATTCCAGAAGGCAAAAGATACCTTTACAGGGGAAAAATGGATCTTTAATGAAATAGAGGTCTTTCAAGCATTCTCTTTTTTTTTCTTTTCGGTGAGGCAATTGGGGTTAAGTGACTTGCCCAGGGTCACACAGCTAGTAAGTGTTAAGTGTCTGAGGCCGGATTTGAACTCAGGTACTCCTGATTCCAGTGCCAGTGCTCTATCCATTGCGCCACTTAGCTGCCCCTCAAGCATTCTTGATGAAAAGATCAGAGCTGCAGAGAAGCATTGAAATTGAAACACAAGTGAAAAGAACATAAAAAAATAAACATGAATGGACAATGGTAAAGGGGACTATACAAGGATAAACTGCTTACATTTAAATATGGGGAGATGATTACATGTGTCCCATCTGGGTTCATAAGAGGAAGTCCAATTAGACAATGATTCTGTTGTCTTCATGATCTTTGGAAAAGAATGGAAAGAGGGGAAAAGAAATACCCAGAGGAGAGGGAAAGGAAAGTAATGTTAAGGAGAATTATCTTATATAATAGGGTATAGAAGTAGACATCTATACAGACAAGGAGGTAATGGGGGTGGAACAGTTCACACTTGAACCTCACTCTTATCTGAATTGGTCAGAAGAAGAAATAATAGACACACACAGAGTTGGGTTACAGAAATACATTTCCGTCAATAGAGAAATAGGAAGGAAAAGGGAGGGGGTAATAAGAGGGAGAGTAGACTAAGGGAAGGGGCAGCTAAGTGGTACAGTGGATATTATAAAAAGCTTGAAGTCAGGAAGTTAAAATCTGAGCCTGAAGACATTTACTTAGGTGTGTGACCCTGGGCAAGTCACTTAACCCTCATTGCCCTTCAAAAAAAATCTTCATAATAAAAAATGATTCTACTTTCTTCTTCCCTTTCATAGCCAAACTCCAGAAAATATTCCTTAAGGGTAGGGACTGTCTCAATTTTGTATTTTTATTCTCTTTGTCAATGCCTGGCACATGGTAGATGCTTAACAACTGCTTATTGATTGATGAATTGAAAAATCCAGTGGATTAGTCAGTAAAGAGTTAATTAGTAACCTTATAGAGAACAGTTTCAATCAACTAATTGTATTGGAAGCCAGATTGCTAAAGGTTGAGAAGAGACTGGCATGTGAGACAATGAAGACAAAAGAACACATAGCATTTTCTAGGAATTTGTCAGTGAAAGGGAGGAGAGATATGAAATAATTGCTGTAGGATATAGGGTCAAGTGAAAGATGGTATTTTTAAAGGGTGGGGAAAATATGGGAATGTTTCTTGAGGTAGTAGCAAATGATCCAATGGATAAAGAGAACAAAGGTTAGAAAGAGAAGGGGGGATGATTAAACAGGTTACTACTGGAGAGAATGTACCCAAAGGCATGAGTGGAAGAGTTAGCCTTTGCAAAAATGAGGGACTGCCTCTTCCTCTGAGCCTGAAGCAAGGGGAAGGTCTGGCAGTAGTATCTAGGAACCCAGGGGATACTTATTCCTTTCTCCTGGCCCAGTGTTTTTGAGGACATGAGAGAAGAAGCATCTAGTTCCAGAGAAGGTGGCCAGTTGAGGTAGCCAGGTCTCCTTGAATGCAAAAACATGGAAGGAGCATAAAAGGAACAGGTTTAATTTGTTAGCAATAGAGTAGCATTCGGTGGAAGGGGAGGGCAGAGAAGAATAGGATTATTGAGTTAGATAAGGAGTAGTAAGTGGGGATGGCATCAGGGAAAGGACGTTTTTATTTAGGCAGCCTACAGCTCTTGAATTACAGGGATTCTTAGAGGAGGAAATAACAGTGCCTATTCTAGCTATAGGACAATGGACTAGCCACCGGCTGAGCAAGGATGGCTGTTTGATTTTCTCCTCTAGGTGGGATGGAAGGAGGTTCTAGACCTATGGTTCTTAAGTGGTGTGGATCCAGTCTTGATGGCTAGATAATAATGGCTAACTTTTATATCATTCTTACTATGTGCCAGGCACTGTGCTAAGTACTTTATAATTTTTCCCCCTTGGTGGGGGCGGGGGGGGGGTGGTTGGGTGTTAAGGGCTAAAATTCTAGCTAAACTGTCTAAAATATCTAATGAGTGGTCGCCAATAAATTATAAGCTTTAGCAAGAGTTAGACTTTTAAGCATTTATTAAGGAGAATAAGAATTTGGTAAAGAGAGAGAAAAAGGCCTAGATTTCTATCTATTAAAGGGAGAACGCATTTCTAGCTCCACTCTCCACCAGCGTCCTCAGGAAAAAGAGCCAGAGTCAGCCCCAGTCTCTTCCTTCCTCCTCCCACTAGCCCGCGTCACTTCCTGACTCCTGGTCTTGCCCTCAAAGACCTTCCCTTCATGGGCAGAACTCTTCTACAGTAAGTATCCAGCAGGTGGCGTTATTCCAATCGTTACAGTCCCCCCTGTTGTTCCTCAAGAAACAAAATGTTTCCTTGACGGAACAGTAAAAAGAATATAATAACTATTGCTAACTAATAATATGTGAACAACAATATAGAAAAGGAAGAGAGGAAAGTTTTGTCCAGAGGGGCGATTTTTTTGTCCTCATGAACCGACGCTTTGACATTGGTCTTGCAAAGGGAGGTCCTCTGCAGAGAGTACATATTACAGATGGTGTATATTATAACCGAAAAAGAAAAGAGAAAAAAAACAAAACAAAACTGTTCATTTAAAGTCTCTGAAAGTCTTTTCTCAGATGTCCTCTAGGTGTAGTCGTGGAATGGAAGTCTTTTCAGGGGTTGATGTGTGGATGCTGGTAATCAGCCAGGAAAATTTCCTACAAAATTGAGCTTAACACAACTTTAAAATAGCTTTGTCAATAATCAAATCAAACAATGAAAGTTCTCAAAAACATGTCTAAGGGAATTCAGAATCTTAGTTGTTACACATGAAACATATAATAAAACAAAAATTGAAACATTCTTTAAAATTATAATATTACTATAGTCCCCCCTTATGGAGGGTAATTGAGAAGACAATTGCTGCAATATTAATTAATAAAAATAATTTTTATCTTTGTTTTATCACTTTTTGCATCATCTGCCTAATTATCCTCATGCCATTATGAGAAATTTAAAATCTAATATAATTGGTAACAGGTGTCAAGGCCAAATTCAACACTGTATTTATCATGACACCTGAGATAATTATGGGGGTTACCATAAAAGAACAGAGAAATGATGGGATATGAGCATTCCCACACTTGAGCAATATGTACTGTCCATGCAGTATGCCAGGCTTAAAATAGGTGGATGGAATATATGTCCATGCCACCGAACATATTGGAGGAAACTGAGTCAGACTTAATCAGATGCATGGGATTGAGATGTCCATGGCATCAGGCATATAGGAGGGAGCATAGAAGCCAGGTGTAGAAGTGAGATGGGTGGGATGAATACTTCCAGCCATCTGTACAATATTGTGGGGAAAAATAAAATAAAATATTAAACCAAGAGAATCCAACCTCAACATTTGTCAAAAGCCGTTCCCTCGGCCATACCTTGACTTCATGCATGTCTCCCCTCATGTGACAGTTCAGTGTCTGTTCTTGCATGTATTCCTCTTGTGATTGGATGGCATCTTGGCCAACTGGCATCTGATAACTCAGAATAAAGGCAATTAATGTCTTAAATGATAAGTTCCCATAATCCAAGTCTCATATGGATTTAAAATTGAGGATAATAAATGATTGCAAAAAATGTGAATACATCTTGACTCAAAATATAATATATAATTATGCAACAATTTCAAATACCCCTTTTTTTTTACTTAGTATACAATTACTTTTGTGAAAAATCAGAACATACTTAAATACAAGTTAAAGCACAACAGAATCTCAAAGAAAACTTTTACAAATGTTCCCCTCTTTTTTTTTTTTTTGGAATATGCTTATCAAAAATAATACTTCTAGAATCAATTTACACTTGCCATGGCAAACAATTTGCCAGGGAAATGCTTTAAAGAGTTTGATCAAATAATCAGTTGAGAAAAAATAACAAAAACAAACAACTCAGAATATGGGAGCACAATACTCCTAGAATTAACATTGTATTATGAAATCAAAACCATGTTTCAAAATTAGATAGATGAATGAATAGAAGAAAATACACGTGGAATAATAAAAGACAATGAAATTCAAACTAGGGAAATCTAAATGAATATGAACTTAATATTAATAAGAGTATTACAAAATATAAACTTGATCGCATGACTATAAAAAGCTTTTACAAATATTCTCCTTGTTTTAGAAACTAAGTATAAGACACAATCTCAAAAGCATTAAAATCTCTATGAAAATAAGCCTATACCATTAATTCCAAAATGTATATGTAATAGCATAGAAATCCTATGTAACCTCTGAACTGACATTAATAATCTGAGTGAATTCAGAACACTCTTGATTCCGATATCTAAAATCCCCAATACTCATATCAGTACCTTGCTGCTTACTTCTACATTTCTGTACAATATATACCCTTCCATGGCAAAAGAAGCGGAGTCTTGAACTATGGTGATGATTGTCATTCTTATTCAGCTTAAGTTTTTCTTCTTTAACCCCTCTATATTGTCTGTCAGTCTTTTCACCATACAAATGCTTTATAAGATTACTAATTAAAGACAAAAGCAGGTTAGCAAAATTATGAACAAAACGAGTATATCTGGAATTTAAAGGGTTTTCTAAGGTTGTCTCAGAAGCACAGCCAGGCTGGGGAAGGGCTGAGCCTGAAGCTGCAAATGTAGTTAGAGAAAGTTGAGCATGCGCATCAAATCTCTGGACTTCCCAGGCCGGGGAAGCAATGGGCTTGGCCATGGGAGGAGTAGAGGGTGGGGTTTGGAGAGGAGGGGAGGGACCAGGGCAATTTGAATCAGACTTGATTTTGAACTCAGGCCTGGATTCCTCTTCCCCCACTTTGCCTCCAGGCACTACGGGATTAAAAGCTTCTAGAGGGTGGGTCATTGCCTCCAGGAATGCAAAATTAGAGCAACAATTAGTGTTAGAACTGGGAAAAACTGCAGGAATCTCTTCAGGTTTCTCTGAAAAAGCATGGTTGGGAGAGGGAGAGATATTTCCTTGTGTGAGTAAGTTGCTGGCTCTTTTAACAAAAATAAAAAGAAAAATAGAAAATCCACAAAAACAAAGCATTAACATGATCTTATCTCCCATTTGTCTGGTTAAACAGACTAAAATCAAAAATAGGGTAATTAGGGAGTTTAAAAGGTCCATTCGAAAAAATTTAAAGGGAAAACACAGCCAGTACGCCAGTACTTAGCAGTTAAAGGGAGAGGGAGGGGAAATTTCTTACCCAACCAGAAGATCAGAAGACTGAGGTTTAGCTTTCCTCTTCGTGGTCAGCCATCTGTTAAGGGCTAAAATTCTAGCTAGTCTGTCTAAAATATCTAATGAGTGGTCGCCAATAAATTATAAGCTTTAGCAAGAGTTAGACTTTTAAGCATTTATTAAGGAGAATAAGAATTTGGTAAAGAGAGAGAAAAAGGCCTAGATTTCTATCTATTAAAGGGAGAACGCATTTCTAGCTCCACTCTCCACCAGCGTCCTCAGGAAAAAGAGCCAGAGTCAGCCCCAGTCTCTTCCTTCCTCCTCCCACTAGCCCGCGTCACTTCCTGACTCCTGGTCTTGCCCTCAAAGACCTTCCCTTCATGGGCAGAACTCTTCTACAGTAAGTATCCAGCAGGTGGCGTTATTCCAATCGTTACATGGGTTGGCACAGAGCAATGAGAGTTAAGTGACTTGCCTAGGGTCACACAGCTAGTAAGTGTCAAGTGTCTGAGGCTGGATTTGAACTCAGGTCTTCCTGAATCCAGGGCTGGTGCTTTATCCATTGTGCCACCTAGCTGCCCCGTAGTTTACAATTTTTATCTCATTTGATCCTCACAACAACGCTGGAAGATAGTTGCTATTATTATCCCCATTTTACTGGTGAGGAAACAAGCAAACAGATGTTAAGGGACTTGCCTGAGGTCACACAGCTTGTAAGTGTCTGAGGCTGAATTTGAACTCAGGTCTTCCTTTGTGCTATATCTACCATGCCATCTACTACCCCACTAGATAGCCTAGTGTCTGGGGCCTTGATGATAGATTATTATTTTGACAGCTGTGTAGATTGTGTGATGAATTGAAGGTAGGGGGTAGAATACTGGAAGCCCTTTTATTCTACCTAGAAAGTAGAATTTCACAATAGAATTTCTCTTCTCAAGTTCAGACTATTTTGTTTTTTATATACCTAGCACTTTTTGTATATACCTATGTCTTTGTATACCTAGCACCTAGTATAGTGCCTAGCACTAGTTAATAGATAAGTATTTATTGAATTGAATTCAATGGAATTAAGAGGTAGAAGTAAGGGTTAGGGGTTCAGCTAATATAGTCCTCCAGGGTACCAACTCTCCTGATTGTAGGAAGGGGCTTAAAATGGATGAGTCAATTCATTTCTGCTCCTACTCAAACACTAATAGTTAATAAATTGGTATAGTCAATCAGTGACTACTTGTGTCAAGGCCCATAGTGAATAAAAAAATTATTTTAATTCTTTTTCTATCTCTCTAATAGTCTCTCAACCGTGAACAAGGTATTCAGTGGATTAAAAAAGAGAGACTTCCAGCATTTCTAGAAAGCGATTGTTACTTTGAATACAGGTATTGCTATTTTCATGGATAAATGCTTAAAATTTTCATTTTAACATAACTTCTGCTCTACTTTTTAAGATCCTTAAATATCTAGCTTTTAATCCTGGGGTACATGAACTTTATTTTTGAAATTTTTTTCAGTATAATTGGTTTCCTTTGTAATGCTATGTATTTTATTTTATGTGTTTAAAAACATTATTTTAATAAAGATTTCATAGGTTTAAATTCTTTTTTAACCCATGTGAATTTCAGTGTTTTATAGGTAAAATTTATTAGCTATTTTCTCATCAGAACATCAACATTTTACTTTTACTTATCATAGTTCTTGAGAGTCTTTGCTCTTTCCAAAAAGATCTTAAGGAAGCCAAATCTAAGAAATATGCTTCTTATTATAATTCTGAGCACTATATTCTGTAAAACTAGCAGAAATAAACTGGAATTTCATATGATCACAGAATTGGTATAGTTTATCAGATTAATGATTAGATGTATGGATTAAGATGGGAGATAAAAGATACCAGGCCATACCAGAATATCACATATTTCTTTTTTCCTTGACTTTAAAAATACATCAGGACTTTTTATCTTAATATGTTTCAGAATTTTTTGTGTTACTTAATATTGGCCCCTGCTCAGAATAAGCTTTTTTCTCCCTAATAAAAAAAATACATGAAATACCGATCAAAGCCACAGAAGACGAGACTCTGATGGGGTTGAGTTATTCTGGGATTTTGTTTTCTCTCAATTCTAGTATGTCACAAAGAATGAGATTCTTTATGTTGGAGACTGCATTTTTCTTAAAGAATAAAAAACTAAAGAGCACTGGAAACATTGGGGAAATGGTTTTAATTTTGGCACTAATTAAGCAAACATCTCTGAAATTTTGAAATTTGCATATATAAAGGAGATATATGAGATGATTCAGATATAAGCTGAATAATAAGATATAAACCTATTGAGCATTTGGTCATTTCTGAACATATAATGATATATGTGTGTTTGTAAAATCTTATTAAATAATAACAAACAAAGAAAATTAAGAATTCTTGTTTTAACGGGTACTAGAATAATGTATTCAGACCCAGCAGTGAATGCGGGCTACTGGCTTTGGCCAGGGAAATCTTTATATATACTTCTAATTAAATCATAGAGGGGATAACTGGACTTGAATATATAAAATTGAATTCTTGATCTTCTCCTAAGATATGGTTTGTGTTTCATTTCTAAAATGCAGGTTAGCTAAACTGATATCACAAGTGAGATGGAGCAGATCAGGAATGAATATGAATGTAGATTCCCTTTATAGGCCCTGGGTAACTAAAAAGCCAGCAACCCCACCACCTTCTATAGTTGAAGATGAAAATGAGTTAATTATGAAAAAATACTACATTTCGCTTGGCCAGGTAAAAAAAAACAAACATGCTTTTCATTTATTGAGGTTTATCTTTGTATGTATATGTAACTTTCATTTGTATTTTTTGCTAAGAGAGATAAAAGTTCTAAAGGTACCTTTTATAATATATAATAATATATATATAATATAATACTAATACTTTCATATAATATATAATATAATAATACTTTCATAATACTTTTGGGTTTATTCTGAGATATCACATTTCTGTCTTTTATGTGAAGGATGGCCAGTTGTTTTATTCCCATTGAGCATATAAAGGATGGATGGGGTCCTCTTTAGGCAGATGGCAACATGGCACAGTAGATAATAGTGCTAGGTTTGGAGACAAAAACATGGCTCCAAATCTTGCTTCTGACATTTACTAGCTATGTGAGCTTCAGGAAGTCAGTTTCTCTCATCTGTAAAGTGGGGATAAGAGCACCAACTTCACAGCATTATTGTGAGGATCAAATGAGAAAATGTACACAAAACAATTTTAAAACCTTAACAGTGTGATAGAAACGTTAACTCTTATAGACCCAATGATAGACTTTTGTGCTTATTGTATAAAGATCAGCTTCTCTGAGCATAGAGAATCTAGATGACCATCCACCAGGTGATCACTTTTTGTGGCTACCACAAATTCATGGAAATGTTTATAAAAAATTATTGGAGGCAGCTAGGTGGTGCAATGGATAAAGCACTGGCCCTGGATTCAGGAGGACCTGAGTTCAAATCTGGACTCAGACATTTGACACTTACTAGCTGTGTGACCCTAGGCAAGTCACTTAGCCCTCATTGCCCAGTCCAAAAAAAAAATTATTTACCGGGGGCAGCTAGGTGGCACAGTGGATAAAGCACAGGCCCTGGTTTTAGGAGGACTTGAGTTCAAATCCAACCTCAGACCCAACACTTACTAGCTGTGTGATCCTGGGCAAGTCACTTAACTCTCATTGCCCTGCAATAATAATAATAATAATAATATTAATAAGCTAGGAGAGGGTTCTGTGTAGGGTTGAAACAGCTAAACCATTGGGTTGAGATCAGAGATCAAGGAAAGTAAAGCCAGAGCAGGAGTAATGAGCTGAGAGAGTACTGAGGAATAGCGGAATTGGAGGTGTCAATGACAATGTTAAAACAGATTTAGGAGGGGTGAAACAGAAAAAGACAGAATGATAGGAGGTTGTGTTCAGATAAAGGAATGCCAAAGTTTCCAATTAAGAAAATGGCACATTTATGGGTAGTGACAAGATTGATTATGTCATTATCCCTATAGGTGGCTGAGATGGAGTGAAGGAGTAGGTCATGAGATTGAAGGAGAAGATTGGGGGTTTAGGAAATTTGAGGGGCCCTAGAATGAGGGCAGGAGTTAGGAAGAAGAGGATTATGGTGAGTCAGGATGAGGTTCGAATATCAAGTTTGTTAACCTAGATGTCATCTTGGGCACTCTCGTAGTAACTTCATTGGCTCCCATGGATTTAACTATCATCTCTATGCAGATGACTTCCAGATCCATTCCTAGTCTCCCTCTTGTGCTTCAGTCCCACATCACAAATTGTCTATTGGATATTTCAAACTGTATATATAACCTTCGGATTAACTTTAGGATTAATTAGGATATCTAACCTTAGAATGTTCAAAACTGACATCATTATGACAATCTTACCATCCTTCTAGTCTCCTAACTTCAACATTACTATGGATACCTCATTCTTCCTTACTCTTCCAATATCTAATAAGTTGCCAAATATTGCAATTTCTAACTTTAACATCTCTCCATTAACCCTAAAAATACTAAGGAGCTCACAGAGGTTATACACCAACCATCAGCTCCTACTAAAGAGCCAGAGAGGTAGAGCAAAAGCTTTATACCAACTGTCAACTCTGAAAAATAAAATACCAAAGAGCTAACAGAGATTACAGGTAAAGGCCTTATTTATTCTTTTGGAGGAGGGAAACTAGACATGTGTGCCAGGGTCTTCTCTGAGACCAAGGAGAGATGCAAGGCATTGAGGCTAAGCCTTGATTCATATAGTTGTGGTTAGGCAAAGAACCAACCACTGAGGTTTAACTGTAGCAGTGAGATGTAACAGCAACGAGGCAAGTTAGCCTAGTGACAAAAAGTCTATTCATAACAGGGCTTCTTGTTGGGAATGTTGTTCTTGCAGGTGCTTGTCCAAGCTCAGGGACCACCTGGAGCTGGTTTGAGCCAATTCTGTGATTTAGTTGCAACAGACTTCATCTAGAGGATGAGCACAAAAGAATGTTGTTATGCCAAGCTTAGGGCACAGCTTGCTTACTGGACCTTAGCTCTGGAAAACAAGGTGTCTCCTAATATAAGAAAAGAGAGGCATGAAAAGAGAAGAGTGGTCTTGGTATCCTGACATCTCAAGTCTGACCATTTCATTCACACATTTAATTGAGGGCCTCATCACTTCTCACCTACATTATTGCAACAGCCTCCTAATTGGTTTCTCTGACACAAATCTCTCCCCCCTCTAGTCTTACATGTCACTGCCAAAATAATTTTCCTTAAAGACAGTAATGACTGTGAGTCCCCTACTCAGTCACCTATAATGGCTTCCTAATGTCTTTAGGATAATATATAAACTCTTTTGTTTAGCTTTTCAAGCCCCATACAGTCTCACCCCAATCTATTTTTTCTGCCTTATTAGATATTACTTCCCATCCTGTACTCTGTATTCCGGCCAAATTGGCATCCTTTCTGATCTTTGCACAAAATATTACATCTCAATATTTGTGTCATTTCTTTGCACTAGCCTTTCCATCTGCCTCCTGGAGTCTCTTTCTTCATTAAAATGCTGCTCAAGCACTGTCTTCTGTTTTAATCTTTCTTGATCCTCCCTCACCAACCCAAAACTTATGTTTAATTACTTTGTATATATTTATTTTTATTCATTTTATATTTGTGCTACATGCATGTACACATACACACACAATGGAGGCCTTTAGATAAAGATAGGATGTTGTTTGTCTGGGATTTCACTGTGGGGATTCATGACTCACACAGGCATTGTGTTTGGTCATCTCTTAAGGTCCTTTCCAACTCTTAAGATTTTGCCTTCTTTGGCAGCCATACTAGCCCATATGTGAAAGAAAATTATATTAAACATATACTTTTTACTTTCTAGGCTACTGTTACTCAGACACGGGATTGGTTCACAATGGCAAAACAAAGCCAGCACACAGTGACAACCTTCTCATCACCTACTTGTTTGGTCAGCCCTCGGATTCAAGAAAAAGCTTTAGAGGGTAAGCAGAAGGGACAGATTTCAAAACAATGAAAATATCGAAGTGTGAATTATTCTTTAGCCTTAACTATTTCTTGTTCTATTGTTACAGTATGGCATTTTGTGATTTTTGTTGGTGGAGATAAAAAGGGAAAGTCAAAGTCTTCCTTCTCTCCATATTATTATAACATATTTCTTTATCTTCTAAATCAATCAACCCCTGATTTTAAGATGAGACTTTCAGGAGGCTGGACAGATCTCCACTGGGTAAAGCTTCTTTCTACAGCAGGGGTCAATAATCTGGGACCCATGGCATTTTTTATGAAGAACTATTTCAATATAATTGGGTGGACTTCTGGGGCAGAGCCAAGATGGCAGAGGAAAGGCAGTGAGCTCCCGAAGTCATGACACGATTGCTCCAAAAAACATCCAAATAAGGCCATAGGAAAATGCCTGGAGCAGCAAAACTCACAGGAGAATGTGCTGAAATCATCTTCTAACCAAGAATGGCTTGGAAGGTCAGAAGGAGGGAGCTGCTGTGCTGATACAGGAGTCGGGCCCAACACCACAGTCACCCTGACACAGATCCAGTCTCAGGAAGTCCTCACCAGAGAAGGAGACCCCCAGAGCCTCTGAATCAGCTGAAGCACCAGTGTTGTCTGGAACTAAGCTCACAGTCTGGTGAGTGGGCTGAGCCCTGGGCAGGGGAGAGTCTACAGGGGTCTATGCTGGTGCTAAGGCAGAACTTGGATTTTACACCCCTACTGAGAACCAGGTGGTAGGCTCAAGTAGAAGTGGCCCAGGTCAGGGAGGGGCACAGGCTCGTTGGAGCTAACAACCACAGCACACAAAGCTGATTGATTGGCAAGTTGGTCTGGGGTCATCTAGGACCAGGAAACAGTCCAGGCGAAGGAAGAACCTGATCCTCCTTAAATCATACCACCTGGGACTTCTTAAGCTTGGGATACTGCAGCCTGGAAACAGTGCCCCACTTTAAGGAGCTAAAAGTCTAGTAAAAGAAAGGCAAGATGAACCGACAGAGAAAGGTGAGGACCACAGAAAGTTTCTTCAGTAACAAGGAAGACCAAGGGGCACCCTCAGAGGAAGATGTCAACATCAGGGCCCCTATAATCTAAAGCTTCCAAGAAAAATATGATTGGTCTCAGGCCATAGAGGTGCTCAAAAAGGACTTTGAAGATAAAATTAGAGAGGTAGAGGGGAAAACTGGAAAGAGAAATGAGGGTGATGCAGGAAAGATATGAGAAAAAAGTCAACAGCTTGAAAAGTCAAATGGAAAAGGAGGTACAAAAGCTCTCTGATGAAAATAATTGCCTAAGAATTAGGATTGAACAAATGGAAGCCAGTGACTTTATGAGAAACCAAGACACAATAAAGCAAATCCAAATGAATAAAAAAATAGAGGGCAATGTGAAATATTTTCTGGGGAAAACTGCCAACCTGGAAAATACGTCCAGGAGAGATAATTTGAAAATTATTGGTCTACCTGAAAACCATGATCAAGGAAAGATCTTAGACACCATCTTCCATGATATTCTCAGGGAAAATTGCCCTGAAATTCTAGAAGAAGAAACTGAAATAGAAATTGAAAGAATCTACCGATCACCTCCAGAAAAAGATCCCCAAAAGAAAACTCCTTGGAATATTATAGCCAAATTCCAGAGCTCTCAGGTCAAGCAGAAAATATTGCAAGCTGCCAAAAAGAAAGAATTCAAGTACTGTGGATAGCACAAGATCTAGCAGCTTCTACATTAAAGGACCGGAGGGCATGGAATATGATATTCCAAAGGGCAAAGGAAATGGGATTACAACCAAGAATCACCTACCCAGCAAAACTCAGCATTGTCTTTCAGCGGAAAAAATGGGACTTTAATGAAAAAGAAGACTTTCACATATTTGTGATGAAAAGACCTGAACTGAATGGAAAATTTTACTTTCAAATACAAGACCCTAGAGAACCATAAAAAAAAATTGGAGCTGGGGGATATACCTGGGGTCATACAGTGGGCGACTGTCTTGTGTCTGAAGCCAGGTTTTGGCTGGGATCCCCCTGGGTCCAAGGGTGATGATTTGTCCACTGTGTCACTTAGCTAGATGATAACATCTTTAGGGTTAAATTGAGGGGTGAAGGAAATTCATTGGGGGAAGGGGAAGGGCAGAAGCGAAATCCTACATGAAAGTAACAGGAAAAGGCTTATGGAGTGGGGGAAGAGATGGGAGAGGAACAGGGCAGTAAATTAATTTTAAACTCATCAGAGTTGCCTCAAGGAGGGACTAATAGACACACCCAACTGGGTGGAGTAATCTATTTAATCTGGGCAGTAAATGAGCCTAACACTCATCAAAATTGGCTTAAAGACCTCAATCTCATTAGAATTGGCTCAAGGAGGGAATAATGTACACACTCAATTGGGTGGAGTAATCTCTATAACCCTGCAGGAAAATAGGAGGGGAAAGGGATAAAGAGAGAGGGGCAAAAGAAGGAAGGGCAGAGTGGGGGAGGGGCCAGACAGAAACAAATCCCTTTTGAAGAGTGATAGGATGAAAAAAGATGGATAATAGAATAAATATCATGGGGAAGGGAATAGGATGGAAAGGAAACAGTTAACAATAGTAATCATGAAAAAGAGAAAAGGGGGAAAAATTGTACAAAAAATATTTATAGCAACTCTTGGTGGAGGCTAAGAATTGAGAATCAAGGGAATGTCCATCAACTGAGGAATGCTAGAAAAAGCTGTGTTATATGATTGTAGTGGAATGGACTTGTGCTACAAGAAATGACAAACAAGATGGTCCCCGAAAAACCTTGAAAGACTAATGAACATCAATGTATAGTGAAGTGAGTAGAGTTGAGAGGACATTGTGCATAGTGACAGCAGTATTGTTCAATGAGTAATCCTGAATGACTTAACTACTCTCAGCAGTGCAATGATCCAAGACAATCCCAAGGAACTAATGAGGAAGCTTACTATGCACCCCTATAGAAAGAACTGATAAAAAGAACACTTGTGGATTGTACATATATAACCTGATTGCGATCTTGTGGAGAGGGGAGGAAAGGGAGGGAGGGAGGGAAAAAATCTGGAACTCTAAATCTTATGAAAATGAATGTTGAAAACTACCCTTACATGTAAATGGAAAATAAAATAAATGTTTGTTGAAAGAAAAAAAAAGAATGTAATGAAACTTTCCTAAACCATAAAATTCAGTCAAAACTAAAATATTCAATACAATTCGGTTCTTTCTGCATTAAAAAACATTCCAAGAAGGGATCCATAAACTTCCCCAGACTGCCAAGGGGAATCCATGATGCAAAAAAGATTGAGACACCTGGTCCTGAGGGTGAGACATGGAGAAAGGTGCAGTATCATTAAAGTGCAGGTACAGAAATAGGACTACAGGTAGAGCTCAGCTACTGATTCTACTACTTTTATCTTAATAAATGTTGTCTGTACCCCACAGTTGTCCAATACTGTTTATTTTCCTTTGTATTCTCTGCCCTACAACTAACCTTACACCTGGTTTAAGGGAAAACTGATTCTCCTAGCCCATGAGATATGTCATTCTATGAATTTCACCTGCCAACTCCTATGACTCTTGGATAAACAAGGTTTTCTCTATTGTTTAACCCCTTGAATTTGGGAATATGGGGGGGGGGTGATGGGCAGAGAAGCAAGTCAGTGGCATTGAGGGACTGCTTTATTTGTATCTGTATATCTCTGGGGTTTGCATGTAGTAAGCCCTTAATAAATATTTGTTGAAAGGGTAAAAAGCAGAATTACCACCGTTACTCCTTAGCATAACTTTCTTCAATGCTATAATTCTAAGTTTGTACTTGATTTTAGTAGTTTAGTAATGGTAATAACAAAACTTGACCAAATATTTTCTTCCTGTGTTAAGATGAAGAAGGTACATATCCATTGGGTTTATAAGAGATTATTCTCCTAACATGGGGTTAGGGATTAAACTCACTACTTTTCAGCCAAAATAAAAATGAAATGTTTCCAGTTCATTTTGACTGAAATATGTTGAATGATAAAGTGGGATTGATCAGGACATGAATCATGCCATACCTTGCTCAAGTACTTCTGAAACCAATTAAATATATTGTATGGAATAAAATAAGGAATATATCTTTTACTCCTTTGAGAGAGGAAGGAAGGGGAAATAAGAGGGTAGTTCTAGTCACAAATATAGTATTCTTTACTTTGAAGGAATTTGGGGTGGGGGGAATGGGATGTTTGTGTATTTATAGACCTATCTAGCAAGGGAGTCAGTCTTGAAATGAGAATGAGGTATCCATGGTATCCTTGAAGGCATTTAAAAGGTCTCACACTCTGGTGAGACGGACCTCCAGTGAAGATTTTATTGGAGGGTGTGGACAAAAGATGTTGCACAGGATGTGAATGATTAGGTTGTGATTGGCATTCTTGGAAGGAGACCCCATACTGATGAGCTCACACAAATCTGGTGACCTGTGTAGAGAGCTCATGGACAGGTCTTGTGCTATTCAAAAAAAATTAACTTTAATAACTTAGGTTGTAAAGGTTATTAAAAAATCTCATCAGGGGGCAGCTAGGTGGCGCAGTGGAAAGAGCACCGGCCCTGGAGTCAGGAGTACCTGAGTTCAAATCTGACCTTAGACACTTAACACTTACTAGCTGTGTGACCCTGGGCAAGTCATTTAACCCCAATTGCCTCACTAAAAAAAAAAAAAAAATCTCATTCTGGTAGAAGTGGTTAGATTTTCTTCTCTTAGCTTGTCATAGGAAAGGACCATAGAGGCCATCTGTTCCAGACTCCTAGTTTTAGAGATAAGTAAATTGATGCCTAGAGAGGTCAAGTTATTTGATCAGTATCACATAAGCTAATTTTTTGGGGGGGAGTGAGGCAATTGGGGTTAAGTGACTTGCCCAGGGTCACACAGCTAGTAAGTGTTAAGTGTCTGAGGCGGGATTTGAACTCAGGTACTCCTGAATCCAGGGCCCATGCTCTATCCACTGCGCCACCTAGCTGCCCCTAAGCTAATTTTTTTTAAATGAAGGTTTTGAACCCAGCCTTTCTACCTCCAGAACCAGTTCTTTTCCCACTATAATACACTGCCTTTCAAATTATGAAACGGTCATATGTGGACTTAAATTCTGACAGCCACTGAACACAATTTACTTTGTTTTCCATGTGAGCCACTTCTCAACTGTCATAGGATATGAAATCATATGTTGTGTTTAGCTGTGTAACATAGTTGTCATAAACATTAATATGGTAGATTAACATTTTAATACACTGTTCCTGTCACGTCTACAACAACCTAAGCTACTTAAGTTTAGAGGTTCTTGTAGAATTGTTTGAAAACCCCTCCGTATCATCTTTGTAATAAAAGTTTGATCTAATGGTCTCTTTAATGATTTAATCCAAAAGGTGATTACATTTTTGATGAATCTATGAAGACAGATTCAAGTACTGCTCCTGGATCATCATTAGAAACTTTGGATCAAGAGGGGTCTGTATCTGTTCGAGACACTCCTTCTCATGCTCTTTTGAGAATTTATTTAGAAAGAAAACAGGAGACTGTTAAGGATTTGGAAGTATTTTTCCCAACATTTGAAGGATTTGTATCCGCTTATATAAATTTTATTATGAAATCATCAGTGGCAAAACTTGCTCAACGGCCATTTAGAGACAATGAAGAAGATATAAACTTCAATAATGTTGCACAAGTGGTGATTCAAGACCAGAAGGAGGATGTAGAAAGGAAAATTTCAGAGTTTTCTGCTGAAATCAAAGAGAAAGAGTTGGATGAAAACTTAGAACTAGTGAGTTTATGTTCAAGAACTGACAGCATTGGATCACTTGCCAGAGCTGATTGGTGTGTTTCCCATAAGACTTATGACATTGGCACCAGGAAAGAGTTTGAAAGATTTAAGAAGTTTATAAAAGGAACACTAGGGGAGAGATATCGGTGGCTCTGGATGGATATTGAAAGATTAAAGGTTCTTAAGGATCCCGGAAGACGTCAGAGGTATTTTTCCTTTTATTAAATTTTTTTAATAAAAAATGTTTATTTAGGTTGTTTTACCACTAGTTCGATAAATCTTTTTTACCTTTGGGGGCAACTAGGTGGCACAGTGGATAGAGCACTGACCCTAAAGTTGGGAGGACCTGAGTTCAAATCTGGCCTCAGACACTTATTAACTGTGTGATTCTGGGCAAGTCACTTAACCCCAGTTGCCTTAAAAAAAACATCTGGGGCCATTTCCAGTCATCCTGATGTATATCTTGACATTAGACCCAGATGGCCATAGAGGAGAGAGTGAGACTGATGACTTTGCACAGCCTTCCCTCATTTAAATCCAATTCACTACTAGTCATGACATCTCCCTAATGTCATGGTCCTCTTTGAGAACAAAAGACAAACAACAACAAATCTTTTTGACCCTTAAATAATTGGTGCTCTGGGGGAAAATAATCATTATTAAAATTGAAATTATGGTAATTATTAATATTAGCTTTCTCTAGGTTTCTGATTTTCCTAGTCACCACACAATAAAAAATTAATTCACTGAATTTGCAAAATATTTTTCCATGAGAACTCAAAATACTTTCACATTTGTTATTTTATCCTTATAACATTCCTGTGGCTAAGGTTTTATTTTCCTTCTTTTATAAATGAGGAAACAGAGAGGTAAATGTTTTGTCTGAGGTGACAATCATTATTTTGCCACACATGAGAACTCCTCTATCTGATATTCTTTATTTTGAGGAGTCTTGAGGAGACTACTGTTCACACTAGGATGTTGCTATTTTTTATACGCTATTAAAGATTATCATGGTAACTGGAAGGAAAAGCTATGATATCCCAGCAAGTGCTTGTATGTCTATTTGGTCCTTATATTGGAGGGTCCCTTGGAAATCTTGGTCTAGTTTGAAATGGTCTTAAAGTCTTCACTGGGTTAGCTCTATGGTATTGACCTAATAAGAACTTGAAATATGAAGCTTCTTGCTAGGTTGTATCTGATTGAGGGAGCCCTAGTCTTAGTCAGACTTCTAATAACTGAACCAGATTCTTTGGAGAGTGACGATAGATTACACTATAACTCCTATTGAGATAACTAGCCTGAGCATAAATATTTACTAAGTTCTTCTACTGATTTTTTTTTTTGGTATACAGGTTACAGAGCTATTTTTTACACAAGAATCAACAATGATACAATAGTGATTCCAAAGTGCTTACTTATGGATCATGAACAAACACTACTATAGGCCTCTAAGCATTTCTAACATGAAAGAGACATTTCTAGAAGTGCCTTTCAGAGTCTTTTCCCTCTAATTGCACAGGAACTTGTCAGCATTTTTCCCAATATCATGATATTAAGGCTTCCAAGAAATTTTTTTTAAATTCTTCCTCACAAAAGGTTAGGTCCTTAAATCAAATTTTGATTTTAAGATGATTTCTAGATTGTATGGAGGTTTGTAAATTAATAGGTTTTTCACTAATCTTGATAGTAGTTGTAAGTTCTGTGTTTTTTCTTTTATTTTAGACACCTCGAGAAGATGAGAAAATGCTATCTAGTGAGTAGTGGAGAATGCTATCTCACTCCAGAAGTCTTATTAAAACTTAATCTAATAGATGGATCATTTTGGAATGAACCACATTTGAGATGCATTCAGTCTGAAGTTGTGAAACCCTTACTTCAATATTGGTAGGAAAAACTGAAGCTTGAATTATAAAGTTACTTAATCTCTTTTTCTTAGACTGTGTACAAAAATTGTTTTTTAACAGACATAAGGATTATAGACATTTGAAATAGTAAAGTCTCATGGCATCATTTAGATTTTTTCTTGAATAACAATCATAGTTTCCCCCGCAAAGGCTCCAATTCTAACAACCTTTTAAGTCAAATGAGCAGCTTACTTAGATACCTTGGGTTTTTACCATACTTGAGACCTTAGAGTAGACCAGAAATCATACAGTGTCCTCCCTAACTCTTTCTTCTGACCTATTTACTCTTTCTATGCTTTCAACTGCTATGGCCCAAATATATCTTCCTGTCTATCCTATTCCAAAACAGCCTTTCAATTGTTTTAGCTCTTACAAACCAAGTCAGACACACCTGGAACTTTCTCTTCTCCCATATTCCACATAGCTGCCAAAGTGGAGTTCCCTAAGTGCAGATCTGATTATGTCACTTGCCTATTCAAGTGGCTCCATGTTGCCTCTGGGATATATATGATAGAAATTCTTCTGTTTTAGTTTTAAAGCCATTCACAACTTGGCTCCTACTTGTCTTTATAGCATCATTATACATTATTTCCCTTTTAATCACACTATGGCCCAGCCAAACTGGGTTTCTATCCTTCCTTTTTATCTATTTCTATTTTTTTAATTTTTATTTTTTTTGTGAAGTAATTGGGGTTAAGTGACTTGCCCAGGGTCACACAGCTAGCTATTACTCCAACTCTCATTTCTGTTTCTTTAGGTGGAATACACTCCTCTACTTTTGCTTCACAGAAGTCTTCACTTCCTTCAAGACAACAGTTCAAACACTAACTTCCATATCTTTTACAGGGATTTTTATAAGTCCTTTAACTTGCTAATGCTCTATCCCATTAACTACCTTGTATTTTGTATTTATTCTGTGTAGAATCACTATATATATTATATATATAATATATATTACATATGTATATATGTGTGTGTGTGTGTGTGTTGTCTCCCCAACAGAATATAAGCTCCTTGAGAAAAAACTGTTAAAATTTTTTTTTTGGTATCCCCAGTTCCTAGCACGGTGCCTAGCCTTTAATTTTTTTTTGGTGAGGCAACTGGGGTTAACTGACTTGCCCAGGGTCACACAGCTAGTAAGTGTCAAGTGTCTGAGGTTGGATTTGAACTCAGGTCCTCCTGAATCCAGGGCCTGTGCTTTATCCACTGTGCCACCTAGCTGCCCATTGCCTAGCCTTTAATAAGGGCTTGATTGAAAAGAGATATAGGACTGTCATACAGAGATAGGATAGGGTTTAAAGTACTCTCATATAGGGGTTAGCTTTGTTCTCCCAGAGTCTAGTGGGCAAAACCAGCAATAGTGGGTGAAAGCTGCAGAAAGGCTCATTTAGGCTTGATATAAGGAAAATTTTTCAAAGAATTACAACTATTCCAAAGTGGAATGGCCTGTTTTAGGAGTCAGTGGGTTTCCTGTCACCTGAGAACTTTAAGAAAAGACTCAATGACAACTTGCTTATAGAGGGGATTCTTGTTTAGGCTTGGGTTGGACTATGTGGCCTCTGAGGTATCCCTCAAATCTGAAAGTCTTTGATTCTGTGAATAAAACAAATACCAGAGGGAACAATGTGCGTAGACACTGAGGTAGGAAAGCATGAGACAGTGGTAAAAGGTCAGGTTAGAATACAGTGTGATACCAGATTGTAGAGCAGTTTAAATGCCAGACTAAGGAGTCTGAACTCTTTATGGGAACTGTGTGCTAACTGACCTCCTCATACACAATTGCCTCCTCCCTGATTTGACATAGAAATACTGGGTAAACATGCGTCATCACCTTTTTGGATCATTAACAAAAGATTCCAAAATATTGGCTTCTGCTGTTTTTGTCAGGATGTTGACAACTCTAATTATAGATATTCAGACTGCTGATTTTTCTCTAGGCCTATCACCCCACTTTGCTTTCAAGTTCTAGAACCATAATTGAATCATAAGCAGTAAAAGGTGTGCAAATCTACTCTGTGGCAGCATTCATCACTTACAATTTTCCAAACTAAAATACTCCTCCCTGGCTACCACTCTCTTATGTGTCTTGTCTACCCCTATTAGAATGTAAGTTCCTTGAGGGCAGGGACTATCTTCAATTTTGTATTTGTATCCCTGGTGCCTCTTGGCACTTAGCACTTAATAAATGCTTTTTCATTTATTTGTTAATTTCAGTCAGTCAGCCAGCCAGTAAACATTTATTAAGCACCTACTATGTGCCAGGCACTGTGGTAAGTGCTGAGGATGCCAAGAAAGGCAAAGGAGAGTCCCTGTTCTCAAGGAGCTCACAATCTAATAGGGGAAGACCACACATAAAAAGAAGCTGAAAAGGTGGGTTACCCTGCATGGGTGGGGCATTATGAACTCCTGCAGGTGGGTGGGAAATTCTGATATGACTGCCCTGGGTCTTTCCTTAGAAGGAGGATCTGGGAATGGCTCTCCAATGTCCACCTTCTGTCTATTCCAATCAGAGAGAGGGAGAAGCACCCCCCCCCCCAGGCAAGTGGTACTGAGGGAAAAGTGTGCTTTCATAGTTGATGTGCTCTTGTAGGAAGATGAGTTTCTGGAGATAATCAAGAAGTCTAGGAGAGCAGCCAGGTGGGACATGATCAGTTATTTATGGAGTAAAGGCAGATTTGCCTTATACTAAATTCTACCCTACTTGTGAGATCCTAGTATTTTCTATTCAACTTATAATGGTGAACAGAAAAAAATAGGGATGACTAGAAATGGATCATAGATTCTCAGGGCTGGAAAAAAAAAACCTTAGAATTTATCAAGTCTGTTCTCTTCCTTCATTTTGAAGATGAGTAAACTGAGAACTACAGAAGTAAAATGACTTGCCCAAGACCATGCAGGTAATAAGTGGCAGAGCTGGGATTTGAACTCAGGACCTTTGACTCCAAATCCTTTGCTTTTTCTACTGTAGTATACTACCTCTTAGAAAATAAGGGGTTAGGGACGACTCTGGTAGTTTGGGCCAAATTGATACATTGTAAATTTTGTAGATTTTTGAAAATGTTTTTATAAAGACCCTCTAGAGATAGGAGTCTTTTATCAAGGTCTTCTTAAAGTTGTATTTCTCCCAACAGGGGACCTAGATTCTGTGTAACACATAAATTTGAAATAAAAAATGCCAGTGCTGAGCTGAAATTCTGGCATTCCCGCCAAGAGCGACCAAGAAAAGATATTGATCCTTTCCCGCAAATGGCGACACTTTTACCACTAAGACCTAAATCTTGCATGCCACAGATTCCTACATTAAAGGTAGGTTGGACTGTTGAGCTCATGATTGTGACGTTTGTGATAAAAATCTATATTTGGTTTTTATGTAAGTCTTCATCAAAAAGTTGTATCATAAAACTCTTTTAATAATGTGCATCTTAAAATAACTCAAAAATAAGAAAATGAAATGCCACACCACATTTGTTTTTGTTTTGTTTTTCTTTGTGAGGCAATTGGAGTTAAGTGACTTGCCCAGGGTCACACAGCTAGTAAGTGTTAAGTGTCTGAGGCTGGATTTGAACTCAGGTCCTCCTGAATCCAGGGCCAGTGCTTTAACCACTGCACCACCTAGCTGCCCCCCCCCCCGCCACATTTTTAATGGAATCTTTCTTTTTTGTGTTTACAATAATTTGAGAATATAAAATTAGGCACATACCTCTTCCTTAGTTTCAGGGTCGGTCAGATCTTTGCTTTCAGTGTCAGGTCTTATCCTTCTGCCTTGGATTTTATCCTGGCTACCATGCCTTTCCTTTTTGATTAGGTGTAGGCACTTGTTTTATCCCTGCTCTACAGGAGTTGCCTTTCCCCAACTTGAACAACTCTGCACATCTCTCTCTTCCTCTCCCCTTTTCTTTTATACACAGTTGCCTGACACCCTGGGACAATTCTACCCTCTGGTTGAACCTCCATGGAAAACAATAACTTACCTGAACCCATCCTCAATGATTAATAAACTCCCATCTTCTCATTCCTTCCCCAGCCCAGTGATTCTGAACACCCAGGTGACATTGTTCAAACCCTGTTCTTAGCCTCCTATTGACTGCTCCCTTATTCTTATCCCTTCAACTCAATCCCAGTTCTATCTTTTCTTGCCTTTTTAAATATTATATTCTAAAACCTCCCCTGATTTTTAGTAGAGCCTTCCCAGTCATGTGTAATCTCGATTGTGTGGTTCTCTTATTTGAACTGCTTGTTCCTTGATGTTTTAAATATTTTTTCACTGATATAACTCTGGATCTTAGCTATGGCTTTTCCTTTTGGAGTTCCAAACTTTCAGGGAGTTGATTGGTGGATTCTTTCTATTTTCACTTTGCTCTCTGGTTCTAGTAGAACTAGGCAGTTTTTGTTTATGATTTATATATTTAATTATAAAATATAATGTTCAGCCCTTTTTTTAAAAAAATCATGGTTTTCAGGTAGTATAGTGATGCTTAAATTCTTCTTGACCTGTTTTCCATGTCATTTTTAAAATATAAGATCTCTTAGGGGAAGCTAGGTGGAAAGCACCAGCCCTGGATTCAGGAGGACCTGAGTTCAGATCCAGCCTCAGACACTTGACATTTACTAGCTGTGTGACCCTGAGCAAGTCACTTAACCCTCATTGCCTCATCAAAAACAAAAAACAAAAAAAAGATATATTATCTTCTATTTTTTTCATTTTTTGTTTTAATATTTGTGGCCTTTGATTCCCAGGAGGTTAAACTAAAATATCTTTAAATAATTATCTTTATACAATTTTAAAATCTATTAGCAGTATTTAAGCCATACATCATATTGTATGTAGCCAGCCCAGTGATTCTAAACACTGAGATGACATTGTTCAAACCCTATTCTTGGCCTATAGATAAGTTCTTTGTTCTCTAGTTGCTTATATTATAAGAGGAGCTAACATTCTTATAAATGTTGCAAACCTTTTAGTAATTAGAACAACAATAATGAAGTTATAATATTCAGAGAGAAGAAATAAAATGTTCATGTTTTCTCCTCCAGCCCAAGAGTCCAAGGCAATTTTTTTAACCTACATACTATAAGAGAAGAAGAGTATTTCTCTGTAATGTTGAATATTTTGGAAGGAGGGATATACAACTCACTCTTTGGCATTCTTCTACCTCAGCCCCAATACTGGGCTTCTGTGGGTTAGCTATCTAGTAGGTATGGATGGAGAAAAGCCTTTAACTACATTGGTGCATGGACATGGAGTAGGGAATGATATGTGGATCCTCAAGTAATCTGAGGATTAGGGTTCAAAGCTGAGATATTTTCTTCCATATATTCTTTCATGTTGTCCATTATCCTGTCACTTTTTAGAAGGAGGAGTTCATCCAACCACGATCTTTGAAATCTGCCAGGAAATCTGCCAGGAAATCTGAAAGAGCAGGGTCAGCAACTAGAAAGTCAACTGTGAAGAATGAGGCTCCTGAAGAAACATCAGAGCAGGATATCATTGGAAAGAAGTGGGTACAATTACAAAGGAAATTACTGTTCTGTTTTACCACTCAGACGTTGTTGGAATGGAAACAAGTGTGTTTCCGTCATCCATGAATCTCATTTGTTTAAGGAATTTTCACATTCAAGAGAAACTGAAAATTAATTGAGTGGTGTTTGATGTGGGTTCTTATGTTTCAGGAGTAAATATTCCTACTTCTTACTTCTGCATATGAGCGTATACTACTGAAGGGTAGGTCTAGAGATTACCAATGTCAGAGGGAATCTTTTTGAGTTCTAGAGACCTATGTCTTACTAAAGTCATAAGAACTCTCAGAGAATCTTGCTCTTAAGTAGCAAATAGTAGTGTTATCTAACTTTTTCTTAATTTTGCCCTTTGCCTATCTTTTACCATAAGTGAATCATTTCTAAGAATTGTTATTTTCAATTAAGTTCAACAAACAATTATAAGGTACCTACTGCATGTAAGGTACTATAAGTGCTGAGGATCAAAGACCAAAAAAGGGCCTGATTTAAAGGAAGTTGCATTCTATTTGTGTGAATGCATGGAAGCAGAAGACAGAATATTGAGTTTGGGGAATGATTAGCAGTTCAGTTTTGTTTCTCCCTAGTGGAATGTAAGTGCCTGGAGGGAAGAGATTTTTGTATTTGTTTCTGTTTCCCCAGTGTCTGGCATAAAGCAGACAAATGATAAATGCTTATTAATTTTAATTTAATTAAGTTTAAATTAAACATTTAGATGACTGTGTGAAAGAGAGTAGTATAAATAATATTGAAAAGATAGTTGTTAGTCAAGTTGTGGAAGCCCTTATGTGCCAGGGTAAGGAGTGTCTATGCTATGCTAAAGATAGGGAAGTCACTGAATATATTTGAATAGTGAAGTGATAGGTCAGACCTGGGCCTTAGGGAAAAAATTTTTAATTGTTATGCAGAGGATGAATTGGAGACAAGAAAGACTAAAAGCAGGAAGAGCATTTAGGAGGTTGTGCCTAAGACCAGGCAAAACATCATCATGGCTGAAATTATGGTGATGGATGTGGAGAGAAAGGGACTGATGTGAGAGATGCTATTGAGGTAGAGTTGACAATATCCTTGTAACTGATTGGAATTAGGGGGAGAGGGGAAAGGAAGAATCAAAGATGGCTACAAGGTTGTGAATCTGGGTGAAATGTCCAATAGGTGGTTGGTGATAATGGGCCCTGAGATCAAGACAGAGCCTAGGGCTTTATAGATCTGTGAGTCATCTACAGAGAGAATGTGGAGAAAGAGAAAAAGAAGGTCCAGACTGGAGCCTTGAGACACACCACAGTTAAGGTGTAAGAGACAGATGATGAATCAGCAAAAAAGACTGAGTAGGCAGACAGGTAAGAAAAGAACCAGGAAAAAGCAGTGTCCTGAAAATCTAGAGAAGAAAGAGTATCCAGGAGGATGAGGGGGATGTTCTAGGGATAACAAGAAGGATGAGACCTGAGTAAAGAACATCAGATTTAGCAATTAAAAGATCACTGCTACCTTTGGAGAGAAAAGTTTCAGTTCAGTGACAAGATAAGAAACTAGAATCAGTTCAAAAGATTGAAAAGTGAGTGAAAAGAGAGGAAATAGAAAGAAGGAGTGGAGATAGCTTTTTCTAGGAGCTTGGCTATAAAATGGAGAAGAGACATAGGAAGGTAGCTTATGGGAATGGTAAGGACAAATGATGATTTTTTTTTTTTGAGAATGGGGGAAATACTGTGATGAAAAGCAAAGCCAGAATGGTGGAGTAGCAAGAAGTACATCTGAGCTTCCTCTCCTTTCCCTACAACTTCTCTACAAAGATCTATAAAATGCACCAGATAGAGTCCTAATTGGGAAATTTATGAAAAAATTATAGTGTCATTTTTCTAGTCCAGCTGAGCATAGGGAAACAGATGGAGAGGTCTGTGGACACTGGAGATTGGATCTAGCCTAGAACAGCCTCATGGAGTATTCCGTGATCTGAAAGAAGACCAGGACTGTGCCTCAGGATATCAGGTATTGATGCCCATTGGCAACTCTGTCATTCACTACCCAATTTCAGGGCATAGATCCAGGATTGACTAATGAGGTTCATTCAGAAATAAGTAACAGTCATATGACCAGCAAGATGAAATTTAGATGTTTTCAGATCCTCATGACCTCTCAAAACTTCCAAAATAGAAATGATGCACCGGAGAGAAAGCAATTTCAGCTGTCCACATAATCTAGGATTCTAAGAACCAAAGAAAGCAGAAGCGTTATTCATGCTCTTTAGCACCATCTCCCCACCCCCACCCATCATGCTCACTAGCTAACCCAACCTACAGGCTTCCAAGAGAACATTACATTACACCCTGACTCCCCCACCCTACCCCCCATCCCTTTTCTGGTGCCACAGAAATCCAAACTCTAAACTGCACTGAATGTTGAGGGAGAGGAGAGGCAGATACCTTTCTGGATTTGTGGCAGAGCTCAATCCCATATCTTTAACCCTTTCTCTCAGTGCCATAAAGATCCCAATTCAAAAGAGTAGCTATGATAAGCAGCAGCACTGCAGTGCTCTGTACCACTGGGCCAGAGAACTGATGAAGAGAGAGGGAGGACACCATTTATGTGGAGGTGGTGTGGCATTCCACTAAGCCTGAGAAAAAGAGCCTGGCATACAGCTGGGGCCAATTCTACCTTCATAAAAGTTACTTAGGACAGAGACCTAGACTGATGATCATGAATTGCCTTTTTGGGGCGGAGACTGAGATACTTTGAGATCCATCCACCAGGGAGATGATCAAACCATGGCAGGAGGCAAGGAGGAGGATAAGAAAATGAGCAATAAGGGAAAATAGGGGGAAAATATTGAAATTACCAAAAATTTCAGGAAGAAGAAAACTCAAAGACCTTAAGTATAAGCAGATAAACAAAAAGACATTAACATTAGAAAGAAATATGATCTACAGATGTAAGTTAACAATGGGAAGTCTCACAGAAGAAACAAAAGAGAGGCTAAATGATAGGGATTACAAATACAAAGAAGTGAAGGACAGTCTGGAAGAAGAAAAACAGAAAGCAATAACATTTTTTGTGGTTTTTGTTGTTGTTTGTTTTTGGTTTTTTTGTGAGGCAATTGGAGTTAAGTGACTTGCCTAGGGTCACACAGCTAGTAAGTGTTAAGTGTCTGAGGCCGGATTTGAACTCAGGTCCTCCTGACTCCAGGGCCAGTGCTCTGTCCACTGTGCCACCTAGCTGCCCCAAGCAATAACATTTTAAAAGAAAGCATGCTGTCCATACACATAAAACATATTGATCTCAAAGATAGAGTGCAAGGAGATAACATAAGGATCATAGGTCTCCCAGAAGAACATAACAAGTCAAAAAACTTGAATACCATAATATAAGAAATATTACAAGAAAACTGCATGGGACAACTGAACACAGACAATAAAGCTCCAATGTAAAAGATACATAGAGCATCTCCAGAAGAAAAAAACCACACCCAACACACCCTGAGGCTGCAAACTCCAAGACACATAACATTTAAATTTAACAATTCCATTGAGAAACGATAGATTCTGCAAGTGACCAGGAAAAGACCTTCAAATACAAAGGAAAGGAAATTCAAATAACAAGACTATTCTGTACCCACAAGAAAATGCAGGAGAGAATGGAATAATGTGTTCTGAAAAGCAGTAGAGCTCAAGATGCACCTTAAGGTGACCTACCCTGTAGATTTGAGCATAACCATAAATGAAAAAGGACACCCAATAATAAAGAGGAATTTGAAATATTCTTTGAAGGAAAAATAACCCTGAAGAGATAATTTGCTTCTCAAATACCCCAGATAACAGAAATTCAAGAGAGTTGAATGGATACAGCAGCCAACATCAATAGAGTGACACTAAAGAGAGACTATTAAGAGAATTCTTTCTAAATATACAAAAGGAGACAAGGATGAAGGTGGAAGTCAGGAAGAGGTGATGATAGTGAAATAGTCCTGAGGAATTAGTGGATTGAACCACACTAGACCCTATTTACATTTTTTTTTTTTGTGAGACTAAATTACAGAATGGGAGGGTGCATGAAAGGGGTGAAGAAGAATGAGAAAAGTATGTGATGTGCACTAGTCAAGTCATAGGCTAACAATGAGGGGAAGGTGGCTGCTGTGTTTTTTCAGGGAGAGAAGAGCCTACAGGAGAGTGAGGTTACAGAGGGAGTTATTGGAAAGGGAGCAAATGAGGTATGTCTTGTTTTGGTGGTGGTGATGGTGGTGCTATTGATGAATTCTCCTCTAAGTGAAGTAGAGATGTTCTGTAAAGGAAGATGGGAACCTTGTACTGGGTGTGGTTTTCAGGGATTTGGTGCTTAGAGAAATAATTTTGTTCAATAAAAAATATCTAATTGTTGGTCCTTGAAACAAATAAATGTTTGACTTCAAACATCTGAAAAATTCTGAAACTGTGGCCCGATACAGGACACCAAAAACCATTCCTCAATAGATAAATGGTCAAAGATTATGAACAAACTGTTCTCAAAAGAGGAATTACAATGTGTTAACAATCATATGAAAGAATGTTCTAAAACACTAATAATGATAGAAATCGGGGCAGCTAGGTGGCACAGTGGATAAAGCAATAGCCCTGGATTCAGAAGGACCTGAGTTCAAATACAGCCTCAGACACTTGACACTTACTAGCTGAGTGACCCGGGGCAAGTCATTTAACCCTCATTGCCCCACCAAAAACAAATAAATCTAAAAATGCTGCAAATATGCAGTACTTATGGACTACCAACTTCTGCAAAGGGGTGGGGTAAGAATGTCTTTATGTGTCTCTTCTTCCAAAACATTTTGTTCTCTATTATTTTTTAATATTCACTTTTGATTTTGTGTCTGTTTCTTTCCACTTAAATTGTTGTGGTCATCATGTAGTTTTCTTGGTTCTGCTTACTTCACTCTGCAGCAATACATGCAGATGTTCATACTTGTCTGTATTCATTCCATGTGTCATTTCTTACAGCACAGTAACATGACATTTTGTCCATGTACACAATCTGGCCATTCCTCAATCTTTAGGTGTCTTCTTTGTTTCTAATTATTTGCTCTCACAAAAAAGTGCTGCTATAAATATTTAAGTATAATGGGGAACTTTGTTCTTATCAATGGCCTTCTTGGGCCATAACCCTAATAATGGAATCACTTTGTCAAAGGGTACAGATGTTTTAGTCACTCTATTTGTATAACATCAAATTGCTTTCTAAAACGGTCATAATGATTCCCCAGCTCTACCAACAACCTCTCAAACATTGACCACTGCCATCTTTTGTCATGTTTTCATTGTGTCCTGCTGTGCAGTTTGCAGAGTATGAGACGAAACCTCAAAGATGTTTTGATTTGCATTTCTATCATTATTTTAATTTTTTTGCAGGGCAATGAGGGTTAAGTGCTTTATCTACTGTGCCACCTAGCTGCCTCCTAGATTCCTTTTTGATCATTCATTCTTATTTTTTGTCTTTTTCTTTAAAAATTGTTGTTCACTTGCATTCAACTCTTTATGACCCCATTTGGAGTTTTCTTGGCAAAGGTACTGGAGTGGTTTGCCATTTGCTTCTCTGGCTCATTTTACAGATGAGGAAATGGAAACAAACAGGGTTAAGTGACTTGTCCAGGGTCACACAGCTGGTGAGTGTCTAATCTTGGATTTGAACTCGGCTCTTCCTAACTCCAGACCCAGTGCTCTATCCACTATACCACCAAGCCGCCCCTTTTCTTTCATATAGGAGATAGCTCTTGGGAAAGAAGCATGAAAAGATCCTAGGTGAAACTATGGTGACACAAAACAAACAAACAACCCAAAACCCAAAGCAATAAAAATATATTTAAAAAGTAAAAAGCAAAAAAGTAGAAAGCATAGTAATAAATGTCTTTCCTTAATATGATAAGTAGAATCTATCTTGAACCAAGATCCAAAATTAATCTCTAATGGAGCTTCACTAGAAACCTTTCCAATAATATTATAGGGATAAAGTAAGGCTGTCTACTATCACCATTACTATTCAATTTAGTGCTATAAATTCTACTTACAGTAAGTAATAAGCCAAGAAAAAACAAAGACAAAGAGGCAACACAATTATTGTTTTGCAGATAATATGGTGGCTTACTTAGAGAACCCTAGGGAGCTAACTGAAAGACTGCTTAAAACAGGTTAACAACTTCAGCAAATTTTCAGGATAGAAAATAAACTCATATAAGTCATCAATATTTCTGTATATTACCATCAAAATCCACCAGCAAGAGATAGAAAGAGGTATTCCATAAATAACCATGGAATATGTAAAATACATGGGAGCCTACATGTCAAGACACACACATGCAGAAACTTATGACTATAATTACAAAATGCTTTTTAAACAAATAAGGACATTCTGTGTAACTGGAGAAATAGAACTTGTTCATGGGTAGACTAAGCCTCCTAGCTATGGGGCAGCTAAGTAGTACAGTGGATAGAGCACCAGGCCTGGAGTCTAGAAGATCTGAGTTCAAATCTGGCTTCAGATACTTACTAGTTGTGACTCTGGGCAAATAACTTAACCCCTATTGTCTCAATTCCTCATCTGTAAAATGAGGACACATTGGAATAGGAAATGGCAAACCACTCTAGTATCTTTGCTAAGAAAACCACATGGACAAAGTCCACGTGGGGTCATGTAGAGTTGGAGAGGACTGAATGACTGAACAACAACAAAGACTGGGCCAATATAACAAAAAGGACAATACTACCCAAATTGATTTACTTATTCAGGGCCACACCAATTAAACTACCAAAGGATTACTTTATAGATCTGGGAAGAAAACAACAAAAATTCTAAAATCTCAAGGAAATTTTTTTAAAAGGTAGGAAAGAAAGGGACTTAATAATAATACCAGATTTCAAACTATACTACAAATCAACTAGATATTGCTTAAAAAGTAGAGAAGTTGATCAATGGAGCAGATTTGGTGCCTACTATACAGAAGCAAATGAGCATAGTACTGTAGTGTTTGATAAATCCAGAGATGACTGCTATTTGGATAAGAATTCCCTATTTAGGTGGGGCAGCTAGGTGGCACAGTGGATAGAACACTGGCCCCGGATTCAGGAGGACCTGAGTTCAAATCTGACCTCAAACACTTGATGCTTCCTAGCTATGTAACACTGGGCAAATCACTTAACCCTCATTGCCCTGCAAAAAAAAAAAAAAAAAAAAGAATTCCCTATTTAACAAAAATTGATAGGAAAACTGGAAAACTGGTTGAAATTAGGTATACACCAATACATCTCACTATATTATACTAAGTTCCAAATGGGTACATGACTTAGACCTACAGGGTGACATCATAAACAAATTATAGGAGCAAGGAAGAAATTATCAGAGAAGAGTTCATGACTACCATCTCAAGAGATATAGTACACAGAATTAAAATATTTTTACACAAAACTAATATAGGGAAAAATAGAAAAGATACAAGTAAATGGGAAAAAAATCTTTGCAGCAAGTTTCTCTCATAAAAGTCTCATTCCTAACATATATAGGGAACCTATTCAATTTTGTAAGAATAAGAGATATTCCTTAATTAATAAATGGCCAAAGTATATGAATAGGACATTCTTAAAGGAAGAAATCCAAACTATCACTAGCCACATGACAAATGCTTTAAATCACTAATAATTAGAGAAATGGCAATGCATATCCATCAAATTGGCAAAAAAATGACAAATGCCAGAGGCGATCACTTTGGGGGGAGGTATTTTATTGCTTTGTTGGTCATTGTGAACTGGTCCAGCCATTCTGAAAAGCAATTTGGTACTATGCTCTCAAATTATTCAATTTTATTTACCCTTCCATCCAGTGATAACCAATATTAATCTGAAATGATTAAAGAAAGAGAAGGACCCCTATGTACATATATATATATATATATATATATAGTAATTTTTTGCAGTGGCAAAGAATTAGAAACTGAGGGGGTAACCATTAACTGGGGAATGGTTGAACAAGTTATGGTATATGAATGTGATAGAATACTATTATGCTACAAGAAATGGTGAAGATGATGGTTTTGGAAAAATCTGGGAAGATTTTAATCAACTGATACAAAGTGAAATGAGCAGAACCAAGAGAGCAATTTGTATGATAATAGCAATATTGTAGAGATAATCAACTTTGAAAGACTTAGGAACTTTTGTCAATGCAATGATTCACCACAATTCCAGAGGACTCAAGATGAAATAGTTTCCCTACCTCTGGATAGAAAGGCAATAGATTCAGAGTGAAGATTGAAACATGTGGGTTGGTGGGGGGAAATTGTTTGTTTTTAGAAATGGCCAGTGCAAGAATTTGTTTTGCTTAACTATACATGTTTGTAACAGGGATTTTGGTTTTCTTTCTCCATGCAGGGAAGAAAGTAGAAGGGAGAGAAGGTAAATTTTTGTTCATTGAAAGAATGAAAATTTAATTTTAAAATAAATAATAATATTTAAATAAAGTGATTAATATGAATCTCACTAGAAAATAAAAACCTACATGAAATGATGTGAAGCCAGGTCAAAATACTAGAACTGTATATACACTGACCACAATTATATTTTTTGGGGGGAAAACAGTCAAAAATAGTTGGATTTCAGATAGACTTAGAAATATACACAGAGAAAAGGTCTTCTTGTTTCCTACAAAGGAGAAATATGTCTAGTACATAGAAAACTACTCTTGAAGCTAGGAAGACCTGGGTTCAAGTCCTACCTCTGACACATACTATCTGTGTACCTCTGGGCAACTTACATAACCTTTAGGACTATAGACCACTCTCTTCAAACTTTATATAGTAGATCTATATCAGGAGAAGGAATTTCATCATCAAGAGGTTCTCTTTTTCAATGAAGTATCAGGTTCAGTCCCTATCATTCTTATTTTGGGGGGTATAATTTGTTAAATTCTTATAGTTTTATGTGAGTCAATTAATAAGCATATATTAAAAGCCTTAAACATGTCAGGCACTGTGCTAGATGACTGGTATACAAAGGAAGGCAAAAACCAATCCCTAACCTCAAGGAACTTACAGTCTAATGTAGGAGAAGGCATGAGAACAATTCTGTAATGATGACATGTACAGGATAAACTGGAAATTATCAACAGAGGGAAGACACTAGAGTTAAGGGGGATCAAGAAAGACTTATTTGTCTATGTTAATGATTATAGTAAAAAAACAACTTAAAAGAAACTTTTAGTAGCTCCCCATAGCCCATAGACTAAAGTGTATGTTCCCTAGCCTGGCTTAGGCCTCCATAATCTGAACCCAGAAAAGTAGAAACCTTTTTAACCTTAATTTACCAATTCTCTTACATATGAACCTTCTACTCTTTTTTCTCTTTATATACTTTATTTTTTAAAAATAATAATAAACATTTTTATTTAAAGTTTTGAGTTACAAATTCTATCCCTCCTTCCTTCCCTCCTTTCCCCCTTCCCTGAGATGACAAACAATCAGATATAGGTTATACATGTGCAATTATGTAAAACATTACCATATCAAGTCATTTTGTACAAGAAAACTTGAATAAAAGAAAAAAATGAAAACAAAAGTAAAAAATAGCATGCTTCGTTCTGTGTTCAATCTATCAGTTTTTTCTTTGGAGGTGGATAGTGTGCTTCATCATTAGTCCTTTGGGATTGTCTTGGCTCATTGTATTGTTGAGAATAGTTAAGTCATTCACAGTTCTTCAAACAATATTGCTGTCACTGTGCACAACGTTCTCCTGGTTCTGCTAACTTCCCTACATCAATTCATAGAAGTCTTTCTGAAGGCCTTTATGAAATCGTCCTGCTTGTCATTTCTTATAGCACAATAATGAACCCTCCCCTATTGCCAAACTGAACAAATGTCCCATGATCAAACCTTGTATTTACTTACCTCCTTAATTTTGATCCTACTGTGTGCCCTGATTTGTACTGCCTTTTCCTTTCTGCTTATCTACATTCTTCTTAAATCCCATCTCTATCCCAAGCTCACAAGGACTCTCACTTCAAAATAGCCATAGATTGTCTCTTCTACATATTAGGCACTCACCAATTTGCCTTGCATTATTTTTCTTTTTGACCTTTTATGTGTTTTTTTTCCTTAATCAGATTACTGATATTTTACCTTCCTTATATACTGTACCATCATTATCTCCTTTATAGTTCTAGGCTTACTACCTTTTCATGTAATAGGTTCTCAAAAACATCTATTTGACTTGCTTTGTTGGGTTTCTTATCTCTATTTTAGTGCAAAGTGCATGACTGTAAGCAGCAAAGTTATTCGTTTAACATCTTTTACTGACATTTCTGAGTGTCTGAAGCCTCAATTAGATAGAAAATTCAGCTATACTGAAGAAACTACTGTAAGTATTTTGAACAATGACCAACTGGGCACATGACACTATGATACTGTGATTCTTTAGCTTAATAACATAAGTGGTGTTTTTTTAGAATGCTTTTTTATAAAGTAATATACACTTTCCTTTTCTAAGATGTTTTCCCCACATTTTCTTTTTGAAGTGAAAATACCATATTTATTGTTCTTTATAAAATTGATGGGGGCAGCTAGATGGCGCAGTGGATAGAGCACCGGCCCTGGAGTCAGGAGTACCTGAGTTCAAATCCGGTCTCAGACACTTAACACTTACTAGCTGTGTGACTCTGGGCAAGTCACTTAACCCCAGTTGCCTCACTAAAAAAAAAAAAAAAAAAAAAAAAAAAAAAAATGAATTAAAATTGATGGAGCCAGACTAGCATAGAGTATCAAGGTACCAAAAAAGATGACATTTTTTTTTAGATATTAACAATTATTATCTCTAGAACTAGCTATGTTTTCTGTTTTTCAGTGTGATACTTTTCGTGTAAGATAGAAACCTTGGATTTTATGAAGTCTTGGACAGAAATGTAAAAATAGGGTAACACTTGATAATATCCTTTGGGAATTTGGAGTTTCAAAAGTTAAGGATGAAAGAAAAAGTTTAGGATGCTTTATTTCCAGATTAGTATTATCTAATTTGAGGGAATTGAATGTCCTTATTCTGTACGTCATTTTCATATTCCATAGATGTCATGCTCTTTTATATAAGCTTCAACCTCTGGGTATAGACCAAAAGTATGGGTATAATTTTGTGCAATTATTATTTTTGGACATTTCTTTTCTTCTCATTTGGACCATTTTCCTACTTTCTTTTATTGAATCCATTATTGTTTGGTTTATGATACCATAGTCAGGATTTACTAAAAACAGGGAGAGATAACAAGAGCCTTATTTAAATCATCATGCTTTGTATCCCACATGCCAAAGAAGATGTTGAGGCTTTGTGAAACAAACAAAGCAGTTCATATTATTCTTGGGTCCCTTTATTATGAATGCTGGACATTCACTTCAGTTCAGAGAAGGAAGGAAGTGGAGCCAGCATTTCATGTTTCTAGAGTGACATAAGGATTGCCAGCTTTGTTGGCAGAAAAATGCATAAGCAGCAACATTTTTATGAGGACTTACATGACCATGTGGCTGCAGGCCACAGCCCAGTGTGGAACTCTTAAGAGACTCCCCTCAGGCTAATGAATAGTTCTGAACATGGTTTCTTTATTACCTTCTCATGGCTATAATAGCAGCACCTCAAGGCAAAGAGAATAGTAATTCTGCAGGCCACCAACAGAAACTTGGAAGACTTCCTAAGGGAAAAAAAATACATCGTTGTACCTGAAAGGCGAGTATTTGAGGTTCAACAGGAAGTTTAAAATCATATTCTTTCATAATAGAACAAAGGCTGCTGCCATTGTTAGCTCCATGGACCACTTATGACCATCAGATATGGCTGTACCAGATCAGTTACATAAGTGGGACAAAAATAAAGAGAAATGGGCCAGAGGAAAATGACAGTTTAATGGTTCTGATGAAATCCCATTGCTCTCTACCTCCCTTCTAAGAAAACTGAATTTTCAGAGGCATCTAAGTGATATAGAAGCTAGATAGAACACTGGACATGGACTTAGAAAAACCTGAGTTTGTATCCTGACTCATGAGGATGCTTGGTAGGTGAGGAAACTTATCTGTAAAAGGGATATTAAAAGCACCTACCTCCAGGGTTGTTGTGAAGATCAAATGAGGTAACATATACAGCCCTTTGAAAACTTTATATTGCTATAGAAGTGCTAGTTATTATTAGATGGATAACAGACCTATGCTTTATTTTCTAGGTTAAAAAAGTTACAGCTAATGCTGCCTTGTTTGGATCTGATATGGAAAATTTGCTGCAGTCTCTGTATGTGGAAAGTAGAGCTGGATTTTTCTTCACTAAGTTCTGTGAATGTTCAGGGAACAAGGTAGAATGTGACCATATGTTTAATCTCTGAGGATTGATTCCTTGTAAAGTAGGGGGAAATTTATTCCATGTAAAGTAGGGGGAAAGGGAAAAATAAAAACAGAAATCTCCTTATCAGGAAAGCTATCTTTGGTGTCAAAACCTCTCCCTATTCTAAGAAGTTCAATAATGCTACTTTGCTAAAATTCAAACATACAATTTTCCATTATCTATTCTTACATTAAAAACACAACAGCAAAAATGTACTTAGATAAAGATTAATTTGCAATTATGTAACTAATCACAAATAGAAGTTTTTAGTACCTAGAGAATTGAGAATATTGGTCTGATATTACTTGGACTTAAATTTTCTGAAGTTTTACCATAAACAATGTCTTCTTGTAGTATTATATCTTTTCAGGATTGTAAGTAGTATCAGTAGAATTGTTTAAATTCAGATTGTTGAGTTTTACATGTCCTATAAATGTAATAAATTCTTTTAAATATTGATCAAGATCAACAAAAAATTACAAGCTTTCCCCCCTTCCCAAGTTTCTCTTTTGCTCCAAACCTTTTCATAAAGTGTAATTTTACCTAAGTGAAAAATAAAAAGCATTTAACTGCCTCAATTGTTAAAATATAATTTGGTTTCAACATGGTATAACTTTGCACATAAAGTATTAAAATACATTCAGTTTTTGGCTTTATTCCACAAAAATGTGGTTGTTATTCAAATGCTAATTAGGATTTTTACTATTTTAATGGCCAATTATACAACAAGGATACATTTTAGGAATATAATGTACCAGTGACACTTCCACTAAATGGTTTGCCCTGTTGCCAGTACATGATAGAAGATTAAAACCACCTTCAGTTGAACCTGATATAGGATGACCCTAAGCGACTAAACAATTACTTGCATCAGAAATTAAAACTTTTAAGAGACCTCATAATTGGGTGGTAATCATTTATGTACTTTTTCCATTTGTAGCTTTGGAAGAACAGTGCATACTTTTGGTTTGACCTACAGGCTTATCATCAACTATTCTACCAAGAAACACTTCAGCCTTTTAAAGTATGCAAGCAGGCACAAGTAAGTTGAAAATAATTTTTGTTCAGGACTCTGAAAATAGAAAGGGTCTGTCCAACCCTACATGAGAAATCTAGCAGGATAGGCATAAAGTCAGTAGTTAAATTTGTAGCTGTGAGATTACTTAAATAGCAATCTATCATCCTATCATTGGATATATTGTTTCTTAGTTTTATCTTGTTTATTTGGTATGTTTTATGTTTTTTCTCTGGTGCTAACTATTTTGATTTTTCTCATCTATTCCACCCTTCCATTTCATTCCACTTTTCTCCAAATTACACTTTTTCTAACTAGGTGGCCAGGACATAGCCAAAATGGGCTTCTTTTAAGGAATCATTAGCGTATCTAGGAGTGTATGTAATGATAAGACTAGAGGTGATCTTTATGGAGCTTGTACAGGAAACTAATGGCCGGGTCTCCAGAGTCTGTTGTCTTAAAGAAGAGGTTCATGATTAATTCCTGATGTATATTAATAGTTTGCCTATTATTGGCTTCTGTGTTCTGAATCATGTGAAACTGACTCTGGTATAATATAGTATCAGAGATTTTTTCTAAATCCCCCAAGAGACTTGGGGGGAGATGGGTTGAAGAGAAGGCATGGTGAAGAAGAGGAGACAGAGAAACAGGTCTCTTTTTCAAGTAGAAAGGGAGAAAAAATATGACTAGAATAAATTCTGTTTGTCTTTATGCTGTTTCATGTTCTTTAAAAGGGAAGGTTTTTAAGCCTAGAAAATTACTCATCAGTTCTATGCCAGTTGATTGTCCAAGTAGTTTTGTATATTCAGTAATAGTCCCATTCACAAGAGGGTCTCCTTGGAAACTGAGCTAAAGAAAAGGGGTAACATTTGTTGCAATATTACTGAGTTTTTTGCTGGATGTTTGAAAAGATTTCCACCATCCTAATGCTGCCCTTAAATAACTACACTTTGTAAATTAGCTGACAGGTACATCTTTGTACTTTCTACCATGAAACCAAGGGCTTAGCTTTCTACAGAGCTAAAAACTGGGACTATGGTTTTAATAATTAAATTGGATCTCCTATTTGATAATATAACTTCCTGAGACTGCATAGCCTTGCCTTTTTACTTGTCAGTCTTTAACATATAATTCTTTCTTTTTCTTATTACTGCCTTAATCCTTTCTGGCATGGTACCATTGGCTACTGTTACTGGTTTCTTCTTTTTTTAATTTAAAAATTTTATTGATATCTTTTGTTTTTATGTCATGTTCATTTCTAAATAGATATTTCTCCCATCCCCTATGTAGCAAACTATCCCTTTAAAAAAAAGAATAAAAAAGAAAGAAAATAGTTTTTCAAAACTAACCAATCTGTCTCCCCAGTCTGATAGTACATATCTCATGTTCCACTCCCGTAGCACTCTCAGCTATGCAAATAAGGGGAAGGAAGGCAATTTTTTTCATATCTTCTTCAGAGTTGTAAAAGAAATACCATTCACATATCATTTGAGTAAAAGTCAGGTGGAGAAGCTTTATTTTGACAAGCAATGGAAGGGAGAAATCAGTTGATTGACAACATTCCTCTGTCAGCCAAGGGAGCTCAGAACATAATTACCTACCTATGGGTAGTGTAGGATGCAAAAAAAATGGAGTAGAGTAAGTTCAGGTCTGCAGCTGACAAGTTGGGCATTTGCTTACTAATTTCTCATTAGCCTCAAGGGAAAGAGAGCAAGGCCATTTTGTTTTTCCCTGTAGCCAATGTAGCAGGGGGAAAGAAGGAACATAGACATGAGGGTTAGATGTAATTGCTCTTTTTACACAGAAATGGAGGTTAGTTTAAGATGGAGTCACTCCTGACAGGATAGAGGAAAAAGAGTAGGGCCCTCTTTCTTTTCCTCTACAATAAATCAATCCATCAGCATTTATTAAGCAACTAACTGCTGGGAATACAAAGATAAAGGCAAACACTGCCTCTGCCCTCAAGAATCTTACAGTATATTCAGGAAAGACAAGATGGGAGTAATTTGAGGGGAAGGCATCAGCAACTGGGAGGATCAGTCAAGGCCACATGTAGAGGAGAGCATGTGCTCCAAACCTTAAGGGAACCTCAGGATTCTGAGAAATGGAAGGTGAAAAGGAAGCTCATTGGAGGGATGAGGAGCAGCCAGGAAAGAGGTGCACAGGTGGGACATGGACCACTGTATATGAGGAACAGCAAGAAGACCACTTTGAATGGACTTCTCTGAAGCTCTCTGAGCTTTACTCAATAGAATTTGTCATCAGAAGCTCAGAATGAGCTTTCCAGGTCCTCAGAACATGAAGTAGGAAGAACAGCTGGATACTGTCCCTAGCTCCTGGGTGCCGAAAAGCACAGGTCACATACTGAGATAGAACCAGGAAAAACTTCAAGGGTTTTTAAACGAGGTGAGGCTCTAGGATGAGATGTCTAAGTCATCAGATCTTGGGAACAGGAGCCAACTCACATCTGTGTGTGTGTGTGTGTGTGTGTGTGTGTGTGTGTGTGTGTAGCGGGGAGGTGTTGAAGGACTTGAATAGGATGAAAGCAGGCTTATATGTTTGTCTTGGGGTTCTTTTTCCTAATCTCCATGGGGCACAGTAATACCAGAAAGCAACAGTGTTAGTGAGTGAGTGAAAAATATTATTAAATGTGTACTATGTATTTAGCACTAGGGATATGAATACAAAAGCAATACAGCACCTTAACATTGTAATAGAGAAGCTATCACATGTAGGGGAATGATGTTCAGGGAGGGATATTTTGATTTGCAAAGACACAGGGATTATAAATGGAGCCATGGAGGAAGTAGATTAATACATCCTTTCCAGTAGTAATGACAATATTGATTTTATTATGGTTTCAGAAAGATTACAGGATATCTGTCCTTAACAGGACAGGACTGACATAAGTATGAAGGATAGGAAATAGTGTGAAGCATACCTAGAGCCAGCCTAGATATAATAGGCTAAGTGTTACAATAATTAACCAGAGTCCCAGAATGGGGGTGCCAGAGCTGAAAGGGTTAATACCTCCAGGCCATGGGCTGAGGAGAAGTAGTCTGGGGAGTCCCATTCATTGTACTGTGAAGTATGGGCTGATGTCTGGTTTCAAAATGACAGTTGTACTGATGATTGGCAGGACTAGAGACAGAATTTCTCTGATGCCTTAAAGGAACTATTTGCAAATACATACATACATGTATATGTGTGTATGTATATATTTTATGTATATTGATTTGACATATGCATATATGTTTGATTTGATATATATTCATTTGAGAGATTATATATATATATATATATTTATTAGCAGCTCTTTTTGTGCTAAGAATTGGAAATCAAAGGAATGCCCATCAATTTGGGGAATGGCTAAATAAGCTGTGGTATATGGTGGTGATGGAATTTTATTGTGCTATAAGAAATGACAAGTAGGATGATTTCAGAAAGGCCTGAAAAGACTTGTATGAACTGATGTATAGTGAAGTGAGCAAAACCAAGAGAACATTGTGCATACTGACAGCAATATTATTTGATGAAGAACCGTGAATGACTTAACTATTCTCAGCAATACAGTGATCCAAGACAATCCCAAAGGACTAATGATGAAGCATATTATCCACCTCCCGTGAAAGAATTGATATTGATTGAAAACAGATTGAAACATGCTATTTTTCACTTTCTTTCTTTCATTTTTTTCTTTTATTTGAGGAGTCTTGTACAAAATGACTAATACGGTAATATTTTACATAATTGCACTTGTATAACCTGTATTTGATTGCTTACCACCTCAGGGAGGAAAGAAGGGAGGGAGGGAAAGATGGAATTTGGAACTCAAAACTTTAAATAAAAATGTTTCTATTTTTATTTTTTAAAATACTAATCAGAAGAGTTTATATTTTATCCTAGAAGCAGTAGGGAGTCACTGGAGTTTATTGAGGAGAGTGACATGGTTAAACCTGCACCTTACAAAATTCACATTGGCAGTTGTGTGGAAAATGGATTGAAATGAGTAGACACTTGAGTCAGGGAGAGCAACCATTGGTAGTTTTAGGGAACAGATGCCCTTGAATGATGAGATACAAAGCTAGATTTCAGAGGGTTGAGAAGTGAATGACAGGAAAGGAAGTGAAAGCAATGATTATAGACAGCTGCTAGGTGATACAGTGGTTAGAGTGCTGAGCCCAAAGCCAGGAAGTTCACATTTGAGTTCAAATTTGACTTTAGACACTTATCAGCTGGATGATCCTGGGCAATTCACTTAACCCTGTTTGCCTCAGTTCATCAGCTATTTCATGACACAAGGATGGGCTCTTCCTTTTCCTACTTTCTCAGAGAAACAAATTTTGAAATGAGAATGATATGACCAGGATATGTATATGTATACACACACACACACACACATATATACACACATCCATACCAGTTATGCCTTCTCCTGAAAGAACTTTATAATGAGGTCTAGGCTATCTTTAAATAACCACAACCATAAGGTTTATCGCTAATTATGCTTTAAAAGTTTTCATGACATATAATGATTAGTGTTGGGAGGTCCTTTGTTGATGCTGAGTCTGTTTTTTCTTTTGCTCACAATCATCCATTACTCTGATAGTTTGCCACTTCTATTTCCTCTATATTTATACCAACTAAATATTTCAGGGTGGTCCTGACATCTTTACCCAAGTACCACAATCTAAGTGTTTTTCAGTGGATTGGCATTGTATGTTCAGGTGCACGAGCACATTTCATAATTGTCCAGTAGACCAGCAGCATTACCAGCAGCATAGACCAGAAACAAACTTTCCTAGGCGATGACTAAACATGATTGTGGGAGGTGGGCAAGATTAGGGATGTGATTAAGTACAGGAAGCCTTACATTCTTCAAGGCTTTGTTACATTTTCATTTTTCAGAATTAGTTTATTACGTTGCTGGTTAGTCAGTTTTTATCTAGACTGTTTTTGTTGCTACAGAGCCTAGAAGCTTGTCAATCACTAAAAATCATTCAGGTGTCCACAAAATTGCCAGTCTTCTCTTTACCCATCCTACTTTATTATGTTTCCAAGGCAGCCTTCTGAGTCTGGCTCATTTAATTCAGATCTTTAAACCCCCACCTTCTTTAGTTTATAAAGCAATTACTATTTGCAGGTCACTGTGGTAATAACTGGAAATACAAAGACAAAATGAAACTCAATTCCCAGCACTTAGCATATTGCTCAGCACATAGTAGGCATTTAATAAATGCTTGTTGGCTTGACTAATCTTCCAGAGCTGTCATTCAACTGAGGACATCCAGTATTTAAAGGGATAAGTAAATGCACTATGATTTGTGGAGAGTAAGAGAGCCCCAAAATTAGTTTGACCAGGAAAGGTTTTCTTATAAAAAGTAGCACCCGGACTGAACTACAGACAAAAACTAAGCGCATTTGGAAAGGGAGTATATTCCAGAGAGTGTCAAATGTAGCAATTAGGTTGAGGATGAGAACTGAGAAAGGAACATCAGAAAGAACAAGAATCTGTAATATTACTTAAGTGATACTATGTACCTAGGTGTTACAGTAGATAGATCGCTGGACCTGAAGTCAGGAAAACCTGAGTTCAAATCTAACCTCAGACACTTACTAGCTAGCTGTGTGACCCAGGGCAAGTCACAGTACCACTGCTTGACTCAGTTTCCCCATCTGTAAAATTGGGATAATAATAGTACCCACCTCCCAGGGTTGTGAGAATCAAATGAGATGATTATTGTAAAGCACTTAGCACAGTGCCTGAAACAAAAATAAATGTTAGCTATTGTTATTGTAAGGGGCTAAAATTCTAGCTATACTGTCTAAAATATCTAATGAGTGGTCGCCAATAAATTATAAGTTTTAGCAAGAGTTAGACTTTTTAAAAAAATTTTTTTGGTGAGGCAATTGGGGTTAAGTGACTTGCCCAGGGTCACACAGCTAGTAAGTGTTAAGTGTCTAAGATCGGATTTGAACTCAGGTCCTCCTGAATCCAAGGCTGGTGCTCTATCTACTACACCACCTAGCTGCCCCAAGAGTTAGACTTTTAAGCATTTATTAAGGAGAATAAGAATTTGGTAAAGAGAGAGAGAAAGGCCTAGATTCATCTATCTGTTAAAGGGAGAGAGCATTTCTCGCTCCACTCTCAACCAGAGTCCTGATGAAAGAGAGTGAGAGTGCCAGCCTCGCCCCTTCTTCCTCCCACAAGCAAATGTCACTTCCTGATGCCAAAGAGCCGGATGTCTTGCCCTCAGATGCCTTCTTCTCATGGCGGAGCTTTGCTACAGTAAGTCTCCAGCAGGTGGCATCATTCCAATCATTACATTATCATGATATACTTTATAGCTAAATAATCCTTATAGACAGAAAAACTCAGATTCCTTGTTCTAAAATTCTCCTTGAATCCTAAAAGCTGGCTAATACATATCTTCCATGTAATCTTTGTTCTCTGGATATAAAAGCAAATGAGGTCTAGTAGAAAAAATTCTAGATTTCAAGACAGAAGACCTGTGTTTGAAACTCAGTTTGGCCATTTATAAGCTGTTTACTTCTATGTTCTTGGTTTTCTCATCTATAACACAGAGAAAATATCATCTGTATTACCTACCTCACAGGGTGTTGTTGATAATGTTTGTGTTGAGTACTATTAAATGTTCAAGGTTCCAGGCATGGTGAGAACTGAACCACAATACAAAAACCAAAATTGACAATATTTTAACAGATATGATATGACTGGCTATTAATGTAGGAGTTATTTATGAATCAATTGTATACAATCATACCACCAATTATTTATAATAAAGATCAAATTCAAAGCCAAGTTGTTGTTTAAAAAAAAAAAAGGATATAGAAACGTAAAATTTGTGAATTGAAAAGGAATTCCCATTATATCAAACTAAACAAGTGAATGGGGCAGCTAGGTGATGCAGTGGATGGAGTGCTGGGCCTGGAGTCAGGGAGACCTGAGTTCAAATATAGCCTCAGACATGTTCTAGCTATGTGCCCCTTGGCAAGTCACTTAACCCTCTTTGCCTCAGTTTCCTCAATGGTAAAATGAACCAGAGAAGGAAATGGTAAACCATTCCAGTATCTTTCCCAAGAATAACCCAAGTAGGGTCACAAAGAGTTGGACACAACTGAAACAACTGAACAACAACAACAAAACAAGTGATTATCCAGCCTCTGTTTAAACTCTCCAAGGGGTGCAGCTAGGTGGCGCAGTGGATAAAGCTCTGGCCCTGGATTCAGGAGGACCTGAGTTCAAATCCGGCCTCAGACACTTAGCCCTGTGTGACCCTGGGCAAGTCACTTAACCCTCATTGCCCCACAAAAACAAAAACAAAAAAATTTTTTAAATAAACTCTCCGGGGCAGCTAGGTGGCGCAGTGGATAAAGCACCGGCCCTGGAGTCAGGAGTACCTGAGTTCAAATCCGGCCTCAGACACTTGACACTTGCTAGCTGTGTGACCCTGGGCAAGTCACTTAACCCCAATTGCCTCACTAAAAAATAAAAAAAATAAAAAAATAAAATAAACTCTCCAAGGAGAGGGAACTCACCCCCTATTCCTCTTTTGGACAGCTCTAATTGCCTCATTGTGAGGAACTTTTTCCTGACATTTATTCTAAATATGCCTCTTTCCAACTTCCACCTACTTCTCCAGATTCTGTCTTCTGGTGCCAAGCAGAACAAATCTAATTCCTCCTCCAAGTGATGTGCTTCAAATTAGGAGAAGATAGTTGTTGTGTCCTCCCCGAGTCCTCTCTTCTCCAAGTTAAATATGGCCACTTCCTTCAACCAATTCTCAAATGACACGGGTTTAAGCCCTTTACCTTCCAGATTGTCATTCTCCAGAGTTCTCCATCCAGTCTGTCAATGTTCTTCATAAACCACGGTGCTCAGAACTGGACACAATGCTCCAAATGAAATTTAAAGAGGTCAGAACATAACAGCACCTTAATTTTTCATTTTCTGGAAGGTGTGTCTCTCCCAAAAGAATCCCAAGATCATGTTATCTTTTTTAACAGCCACATCACACTACTTACTGACTCTGAAATCCCCAGATGGGTTTTTAAATTTTTATTTTCAATTCATGGAACAAAGCAAGCATTTCCATAACACAATACCAAAAAAAAAAATATGATTGCACATGAAACTGCAAATCTACCATGTACAACTTGCTATTCCCTCCAAATATACAACAAAGCTTATCAAAAGCTTTATTAAAATCTAGGTTAACTATAGCTGCAATATTTCTGGCATCTACTAATTAGTAATCTAAAAAAAGAAATGCAGTTAGTCTAACATGCTGTTCTTGATGAACAGATGGTCATGCTGGTTCTTTGTTATCACTGCTTTTCTTTTTAGTTCCTTGAAAACCCTCTCTTTTAGTGATGAACAATAGAATTTCCCCAAGAACTGAAGTCAAGGACACTTGCCTCTGGTTTGCAGACTCTTCTTTTTGCTTCTTATGAAAATCAAACCAGCATCCTGACCTTATGAAGTCTATGTCATTTTCCATGATCATTCAGATCATTTACAATAGCTCAGCAGGCACTTCTGTCAGCTCTTTCAGTACTCAAGTGTGCCAAGATCAACTAGGTTCAATCACTTGAATTTATCAAGTATGAATTACAGAAGAGATTATCAAATAAAAGTAAAATGAGTACATATTAGCAACCCACTGACTCATGTACTTGCTTTCTCATATATAAAATCTTTATGAGAATGGTTTTCTCAAATTCTTTTAATTGAAGGAAATGTTATAAACCTTTTTTTTTATATCGTGGACCCATTTGGAAGTCTCATGATGCCTATGTACCCCTTCTCAGATGAATATTTTTTTAATCATAAAAGTATTTTATTATTTTCCAGTTACATATAAAGATAGTTTTCAACATTTGTTTTCATAAGATTTTTGGTTCCAAATTTTTCTCCCTCCCTCCCTTCCCTCCTCCCCCAAGACAGAAAGCAATCTGATATAGGTTATATATGTACGATCACATTAAACATATTTCTGCATTAGTCATGTTGTGAAAAAAGAATCAGAACACAAGGGAAAAACCTCAAAAAAGAAAAAAAAATACAAAAAACTAGAAATAGTATGTTTCAATCTGCATTCAGAATCCATAGTTCTTTTTTCTGGATGTGGAAGAACACTTTCCATCATGAGTACTTTGGAATTGTCTTGGATCATTGTATTGCTGAGAAGACCTATCAGTTGATCATCACACAATGTTGCTGTTACTGTGTACAATGTTCTCCTGGTTCTGTTCACTTCACCATGCATCAGTTTATATAAACCTTCCCAGATTTCTCTGAAATCATCTCCTTCATCATTTCTTACTTTGTAATGACATTTCATCAAATTCTTATACCGTAACATGTTCAGCCATTCCCGAATTTCTGGACATTTCCTCAGTTTCCAATAAAGTGCTGCTATAAATATTTTTGTACATATGGGTTTTTTTTCCTTTTTTTATGTCCTTAGGAGCTCTCTAGGTAACTAGTAGTGATGTTGCTGGTTCAAAGGATATGCACAGTTTAATAGCTTAGCTTTGGGGGCATAGTTCTAAATTGTTTTCTCAAATGGGTGGAGTAATTCCCAACCCTACCAACAATACATCCATCAGTGTTCCTATCTTCTCAAATCCCACCTCACATTTGTCATTTTCCTTTTTTGTTATCTTAGCTACTCTGAGGATAACTAGGTTGCACAATGAATAAAATGTTGGCCTTGGAGTCAGGAAGGCTCATCTTTGTGAGTTCTTACTCTGGCCTCAGACACTTACTAGCTGTGTTGCCCTGGGCATGTCATGTAACCCCATTTGCCTCAGTTCTTTATCTTAAAATAAGCTGGAGAGGGAAATGACAAATATCTTTGCCAAGAAAACCCCAAATGGGGTCATAAAGTCAGGTACAACTCGAAAATGGCTGAACAAACTACTCTGATGGATGTGAGGTGGCACCACATGTTTCTTTAATTTGCATTTCTCTTATTGTTAGTTATTTAGAGCATTGTTCATATTGCTATTGATAGCTTGGGTCTCTTTTCTTTGAAAGCTGCCTTTTCATATCCTCTGACCATTTATCAGTTAGGGAATACCTCTTATTCTCTTCATAGCTTAGAAATGAGACCTTTTGGGGCAACTAGGTGGCACAGTAGATAAAGCACCAGCCCTGGATTCAGGAAGACCTGAGTTAAAATCCGGCCTCAGACACTTACACTTAGTAGCTGTGTGACCCTGGGCAAGTCACTTAGCCCTCATTGCCCCACCAAAAAAAAAAAAGTAAAAAAAAAAAGAAAGAAAAGAAATGTGACTTTTATCAGAGAAACTTTCTCATTTTAGATGCATTGGTTTTGTTAGTATAAAACATTTTAAAATTTTACATAATCAACATTATAATCAAAATTTGCATTCAAAATTCAAAATAAAATAAGTTTTATTTCTTGTGATGCTTTCTTTTATTTAGTCATGAATTCTTACCTTGTCCATATAGCTAGCAGGTAATTTCTTCTGTGATTCACTAATTTGCTTATTATGTCATCCTTTATCTCTAAATCATGTACTCATTATGAACCTGTCTTGATATATGGTATGAGATGTTGGTTTATGCGTAGTTTCTGCAAGACTGATTTCCTGTTTTCCTAGCAGTTCTTGTCAAATAGTGAGTTCTTGCCCCAATAACTGAGATCTTTGGCTTTATCAAACACTAGGTTACCGTGCTTATTTTCTTCTGTATATTGTATATCTAGTCTGTTCCATTAATCTACAACTTTTTCTTATCTAGTACCAAATTGTTTTGATGGTTACAGCTTTGTAGTATTGTTTGAGATCTGGTACTGCCAAGCCCCTTTCCTTCGCAATTTTTTTCATTGATTGCCTTAATATTCTTGACCTTTTGTTCTTCCTGATAACATTATTTTCTTTCTAGCTGTATAGAGTAATTCTCTGGGTGTTTGACTGGTATGGCATACCCATGAGCAATTAATATTTCTCTGTCTTTATTTGTGTGAAGTACTTTGTAATTGTGCCCATATAGCTCATATGCGTGTTTAACAGGTAGACACAAGAGTATTTTATACTGTATATAGTTATTTTAAATGGACTTTCTATTTCTCTCTCTTCCTGGTGGGTTTTGTTAGCTAAAATGCTAATTATTTGTTTAGGTTTGTTTTATATTCTACAACTTTGCTAAAGTTATCAATTGCTTTGATTAATTTTTTAGTTTATCGTCAAGCATTTTTTAAAGTAAACTATCATCTCATTTGGAAAAAGCGATAGTTTTGTTTCTTCTTTGCTATTCTTATTCCTTCAATATCTTTTTCTTGTCTCATTGCCTAACTTGCATTTCTTTTTTTCTTTTTTTAAAATAAAAGTATTATTTTCTAGTTACATGTAGAAATAGTTTTCAACATTTGTTTTTATAAGATTTCCAATTTCAAATTTTTCTCTCTCCCCGTCCCCTAGACAGCAGGTAATCTGATATAGGTTATATACATATATAACATTAAACTTATTTCTGCATTAGTCATGTTATAAGAGAAGAATCAGAGCAAAAGGAAAAATTCTCAAAAAAATAAAAAAAACCAACAGCACCAAAAACAAAAGAAATAGTATGGTTCAATCAGCATCCATATTCCACAGTTGTTTTTTGTTTGTTTGTTTTATTTCTGGATTTGGAGAGCCTTTTCCATCATGAGTCCTTTTGGAACTTTCTTGTACCATTGTATTGCTGAGAAGAATCAAGTCTATCACAGTTGATCAACACACAATGTTGATGATACTAAGTACAATGTTCTCATCGTTCTGTGCTCATCTCACTCAGCATCAGTTCATGCAAGTCCTTCCAGGTTTCTCTGAAATCTGCCTGCTCATCATTTCTTACAGCACAATAGAATTCCATTACATTCATATACCACAACTTGTTCAGCCATTCTCCAAACGATGGGCAGCCTCTCAATTTCCAATTCCTTTCCACCACAAAAAGAGCAGCTATAAATATTTTTGTACATGTGGGTCCTTTTCCCTTTTTTATGATCTCTTTGGGAAAAAAAACCCCAAAAGTGGTATTGCTGGGTCAAAGGGTATGCGCAGCTTTATAGCCCTTTGGGCATAATTCCAAATTGCTCTCCAGAATGGTTGGATCAGTTCACAGCTCCACCAACAATGCATTAGTGTTCCAATTTTTCCACAGCTTCTCCAACATTTATTATTTTCCTTTTTTGTCATATTAGCCAATCTGATAGGTGTCAGGTGGTATCTCAGAGTTGTTTTAATTTTATAGCTTGCATTTCTAGTACAATATTGAATAGGAATAGTGATAATGGACATCCTTGTCTCACACCTGATCTTTTTTTTTCCTTTTCTTTTCTTTTCTTTTTCTTTGTTTTTGTAGGGCAATGATGGTTAAGTGACTTGCCCAGGGTCACACAGCTAGTTAAGTGTCAAATGTCAGAGGCTGGATTTGAACTCAGGTCCTCCTGAATCCAAGGCCAGTGCTTTATCCACTGTGCCACCTAGCTGCCCAACACCTAATCTTTTTTTTTTTTTTTTTTTGCTGGGCAATTGGGGTTAAGTGACTTGCCCAGGGTCACACAGCTAGTAAGTGTTAAGTGTCTGAGACCAAATTTGAACTCAGGTCCTCCTTAATCCAGGGCCAGTGCTCTATCCACTGCACTACCTAGCTGCCCCCACACCTAATCTTAATGAAAAAAGTTCTAGCTTCACATTATAGATGATGCTTTCTCTTGGTTTTAAACAGATACAATAAGCTACATTTATTTTTAGACTTTTCAGTGTTTTTAAAAGGAATGAATCTTGTACTTTGTCAAAAAACCTTTTCTGTATCTATTGGAATAATCGTATTTTTGTTTTGTTATTAATATGGTGGATTATGCTTATATTTCCCCTAATTTTGAATGAGACCTTCATTCTTGGTTTAAATCCAACCTGGTCATAGTTTATGATCTTTGTAACATTCATTAGGGAAATTGGTCTAGTTTTCTTTCTCTATGTTTTTTTTTTCCTTTTGGGAGTTCATTTATGACATGTTCGATTTCTTTTTCTAAGATAGGGTTTTTAAAGTATTTTATTTCCTGTTAATCTAGACAATTTATATTTTTGTAAATATTCATAAAATTCTCTTATATTGTCAGTTTTATTGACATATAGTTGGACAAAATAGCTACCTAATAATTGCTTTTATTTCTTCTTCATTGGTCTAAATTCGCCTTTTCCATTTTTGAATATTGGTAATGTTTTTTCTTTTTTAAAAAAATCAAATTAGCCAATAGTTTGCCTATTTAAAAAAAACAATTCAGCTCCTACTTTTGTTTGTTAGCTCAGTGGGTTTTGTTTTTGTTTTTGCTTTCAATATTGTTCATCTCTCCTTTGATTTTAGGATTTCTATGTTAGTATTTGATTCAGGGGGTTGAATTTGTTGGTTTTCTAGTTTGTTTTTGTTACATGCCCAATTTGTTAATCTGCTCTTTATTCACATAAGTGTTTAGAGATAAAAATTTCCCCCTAAATACTACTTTGACTGTATTCCACAAATTTTGGTATGTTTTCTTCTCATTGTTCTCATTATCTTTAATGAAATTGTAGATTGTTTCTATGATTTGTTCTTGGACTCATCCTTTCTTTAGGATTGTTATTTTTTTATAATTAATTGATGCAGAGTCTCTTTATTGAAAGTATTATTGTATTATGGTCAGGAACATATGCATTTAGTAGTTTTGCTTTTTCTGAATTTGTGAGTTTTTTTATTCCCTTATATATGGTCAACTTTTGTGAAGGTGCTGTTAATAGCTGAGAATAAGTATGTTCCTTTCTCTTCCCATTTGGGGCTCTCCAAAAGTCTATCATTTGTAACTTTTCTAAAATTGTATTTATCTCCTTAATTTCTTTGTTTATTTTATGGTTAGATTTACCTAGATATGAGAAGAGTAAATTGAAATTCCCCCACTATTATAGTTTTACTGTTTATTTCCTCTTATGAGTCATTTAAATTTTCCTTTAGGAATCTAGATACTTTTACCATTTGTTTCATATATGTTCAGTATTTTTTATAGTGCCTTTTGAGTAAAATTTATTTTCTCATTTATTTCTAATTAATCTGATTTTGCTTTTATATTTTTTTTGTGGGGCAGTGAGGGTTAAGGGACTTGCCCAGGGTCACACAGCTAGTAAGTGTCAAGTGTCTGAGGCTGGATTTGAACTTAGGTCCTTCTGAATCCAGGGCTGGTGCTTTATCCACTGCACCATCTAGCTGCCCCCTTTACATATTTTTCTGAGATTATACCTTTTGGACTACAGCTAGATTCTTCTCCAGCCCTTTAACTGTATTGTTTTGTTTTAATTGTGTTTCATGTAACAACATAATGTTGGATTCTGGTGTTTGTTCCATTCCGCTGCCTTCTTCCATTATACAGGTGAGTTCATCCCATTCACATTCACAGTTATGATTTATAACTGTGTATTTTCCTTTATCCTATTCTCTTAAACTTTTCCTTCTCCTTTTCCCCACTTTAAGAATGTATTTTGCTCCTGACCACCACCTTCCTTGATCTATCCTCTCTCTTACTCCCCCCTCACTCCTACCTTTTTTCCCAACCTATTTCTTTCCTACTTCTCTCTTAGGTAAGAATTTTGAATTTCCACACCAAACTGTGTTCATATGTATATTCTTCCTGACTTTAACCTGTTTAGATGAGTGTGAGATCCAGTTGTTAGCTACAACCTATCACTGTCCCCATCTATTCTATAAACTCTTCTTTATGTGCCCCATTTATGTGAGATAATATTCCCTATTCTTCCTCTCCCTTCCCCCCTCTCCCTCGGCATTTTTCTTTCCCACACACTTCTTCCATTCCTATTCTGAAATCATCCAGATGTAATAGTATAATGCCCGGGCTTTCTGTCTAATTAGACTACCTCTCTAAGACCCCTGTTGATGTTAAAGTTCTGAGAAGTTACATTTCTCATCTCTCCATATAAAAATGAAAACAATTGAACCTTTTTTTTAGTCCTTTATAATTTCTCACTCTTGTTTCCTTTTTTTTAATACATCTCTTGAGTACAATGTTTGAAAGTCATATTCTCTACTCAGGTCTGGTCTTTTCATCAAGAATTCTTGAAAGTCCTCTATTTCATTAAAGATTCATTGCCCACCACACCTCACCCCACCCCACCCCATGCCACTTAGAATTATACTCAGTGATGCTGGGTTAGATTATTCTTGGTTGTGATCCTAGATCCTTTGCTTTTTAGAATATCATATGCCAAGCTCTCCATTCCTTTATGATGTGGCTGCTAAATCATGTGTGATCCTCTGCCCATGGCTCCATAGTACTTGAATTCTTTCTTTCTGGCTGTTTGCAATATTTTTTATTTGACCTTGGAGCTCTGAATTTTGGCTGTTATATTCTTGAAAATTTTCATTTGGGGTTTTATTTCAGGAAGTAGCCAGTGGATTTTTTTTCCCAATATCTACTTTTCCTCCTAGTTCTAGGATATCTAGGCAAATTTTTTTTATGACTTCTTGAAATATGATGTCTAGTATCCTTTTTTGGTTATGGCTTGAGGGTCATTCAGTGATTCCTAAATTTTCTCTCCTAGATCTATTTTCTATGTAAGTTGTTTTCCCAATGAGATAGTTCATATTTTCTTCTACTTTTTTTCACTCTTTTGACTTTTAACAAATTATTTCTTGATATCTTATAGAGTCGTTAGCTTCCATTTAGCCAGTTCTAATTTTCAATGTTATTTTCTTCAGTAAGGTTTTGTACTTCTTTTACCAATCTATTAATTCTCTTCTAATAACTTTCTTACATAGCTTTCCATTTTTTCCCTTGCCACTTTCATTTGGTTATTTAAATCATTTTTGACCTTTTTTAAAAAAATTCTTTAACTCTCCTAGAAATACTTATTGTGATTGTGTCCAACCTGTTTTGTTTTGTTTTTTCCCATTGAGACTTTGCTTGTAGATGTTTCCAAGTCACTGGTCTTCTGAGTTTGTGTCTTACACTTCCTTATCACCATAGCAACTCTTTATAGGTTCTTTTTTATTTGCTCATTCTTCTAGCCTACTTCTTGATTATGGACTTCTTGTAAGTGCTGAGTTCTGTCCACTTGTGGGGGTGATGACTGGCCTTCATTTCTGTCATTTTATATTCTGATGCTTCCACAACTCAGGAGGGAGGCTGTGAAATTTCAGTGCTCCCAAAGTGGGATGATCTGGGGAGAGATCTGCTCGCTGCTCTCCTGATGTGAGCTCTGCAAGTTTCTGACCCAGATTTGTGTCTGCTAATTCCTGTGTGATTGAATTTACATAGACTGCTACTGGACTCAGTCTCTTTTAGCCCACTGGGAGGTCCTACAGGTTCAGAGTGACTGTCTGAGACTTTTGCCCTGGTTCTTTCTCCCCAGGCTTATGCATGGAGCTAAAAGTTAGAACTGAGTTGTTTCTCTGCTCCTGGGCTCAGAGCCACATAGCTATTTCTAGAATTTGTTCCTCGTTTAGTACATAGCTAGAGCTCTACTCATAACCATTCTTCTCTGCTCTAGATCTGTGACTCAGAATCAGGTACTGGGAGACAGAGCTGCCAAATGACACTCATTCTTGTACTTGTCACTATTTTAGGGATCTCTTGGAAGATCTTTATACCCCAGGGCTCGCTGCTCTGGTTGATGTGGCTACCTTTCCATTCGTGAGTGCTGGAATGCTCTCCACTGTTGCTGCTATCAACACCACACACACTCCTGGCCAACCTTTGCAGACCTCTTTGTCTGTCTCCCTAAGCTGCCTTGAACTGGAAAAATTACTCATTATGACTTATTCTTGGCTTTCCCAATCAGTATTTGGTCTGTCACATTTTCTAGGCTGTTGTGGAAGAAGTATGCTGGATGGACCAAGTAAAAATGCCTCCTTTCTATCATCTTCCCCTGAAATCTTTCCAAAAACCATGAACCCCAAGTTAAGAGTTTAATGAGTTCTCCTGATCTATTGGAATTCAATATTCCACACTTGTTTAAATGTGTATCTTTCCTTTTTCTATCTTTAAGATTTTCTTAAAGACTTGAAAAATTCTCTATAAATTTTCTTTTACCTATATAATTTTGAACTCAGTATTGACACTTTCCACCTCACACTTTTTCACTTTCATGATATCCGCTATCTCCTATATTCAATTGGAAACAATATAAATTCATATATATCCATCTTAACATTTAGTCTATTTTATCTTTTGAGTTTTCTTTTTATTTTTGTCTGGACTTCATGTAATTTCTGTCCTCTGCTCCCCTCCCATACTCATGGAGTTTACTGAGTTTTATTTTTAATTCTCTCCAACATGATTCAAGTTTAATTTCTCTTTCCATCTTATTGGTGTTCTTTTGGATTATCTTTTGTACTCTGTTCTGCTTTTCCTAGGCGTCTGGTTTGGTTGTCATCACTCTGCTTTTTTTAATGCAATTCCTTTTTTTACTAATCCTCTGCAGTGGTTCCCTCTACCCCCTCCCCCATATCAAGATGTTGCAATCCTTAGATTTCATCTTTTAGATTATTAATTGGAAAATTGGAGAACATTTTCATGAAAATTTGCTTGTGGAAAGCACCATCTGTAATTTATTCCCTTTCGGCATCTTTCCTTAGTCATGTCTTTGAGCTTTTAGAGGGAGATGAGAGGTCATTAAAAATCATCATTTTTTCCTGCTTTGTCGGGGAAAAAAAGTTGGATTGTTTAAATATTCTTGTTATTTTTTTTTAATGCTTTATATGCTCTTAATGATAATGTAATCATTAGGGCCTATGAAGGTTAGATAAATACAGACTTTTTCCTCTCTTTTTTTAAGGTACATATTTTGCCATTTCAAAGAAAATATCTTACACCTGGATATCTCAATCCCTCTGGGGATTCACATTCTCCATTTTCATGAGCTCTTTGTACATAGTTTTACCTAAAATTGTTATTTACAAACTCCATCTAGAGCAGGGTTTTTAACTCAGGGTTTGTGAACTTGTTTTTTTGTTTTTTTAATACTTTGATACTTGTATTTCAATAGAATTGGTTTCCTTTGTAACTATAAGTATTTTATTTTATGCATTTAAAGACCTCATTCTGAGAAACAGTCATAGGTTTCACAGACTGAGAAAGAGGTGACCCTGGTCTAGAGGAGTGTTATCAATCTCACTTAAGAAAATCACAGGTCACTTTCAAGTTTATAAATAAATTTTATGCAATTTTGTGGACATTTCTTCTGCCATCTTTGAGTTTATGAAATATTTTTGGTGTACTTTGTCTCTGCCACTGAGTCTAGATCAATTAAGTCTAATTTATGTGTCCCAAAGCAAAGTTTATACTTCTCTCATTTTTGTTCCTTTCATTTTCCCAGAAAAACAAATTAGCAGATTTCTTTTCCCTAAAATACTTTGTGCAACTAAGTTGTTTGCTTAACTGGACTATATTTAAACCTTAACATTTTAAAGTCATATAAGTCATATAATTAAATTCATAAATTCACACTTCAGAATATAATTTCTGCATTATTCTGAATGTAAATCAGATCATTTCAAAGAAGCTTTCCTTTATCCCTTTTCTCTTTTTGTATAGGGCAAGTTTTCTCTGATAAGTTATTTTTGTCACTGACTACAGAAAAGTTGAATTTCAGTCAGATTGCTAGAACATTTAATTTTATTTGTGAACTTTATATTAAAAGTTGATGTGCTATGGGTATGGCTTTGCCCCCATCAAGTGTTGTAATTGACTGCTGTATCCTATTTTTTTTCCTCCTTGATTTTTCCGTACAGTGATCACATTGTTCTGAAAGGAAAGGTTAAGTGTTTTAGCTTTAGATAAGAAGAGAGACAGCAAGGGCTTAAGGGAAAGAACATTCTGTTTAGAGCTCTTTCAAAATTAAAGTCCCCCTTTAAAAAATAATTTTTAAAAATTACCAAGCACTTTTCCTCCTTTCCACTTACACACACACACACACACACACACACACACACACACACACACACACACACAAACACAGAAGAAAAAACGGAAAGAAAAAGAAAATTTTTTTGTAACAAGCATAGTCAAGCAAAACAAATTCCTATATTGGTCATGTCCAAAAATAGGTTTCTCGCTTTGTATATTTAGTCCATTAATCCATTTTAAATAAACATCTGTTATTTAAAGTTTTTAGTTCCAAATTCTATCCCTTCTCACTTTTTCCCCTCCCTACGGTGGTAAGCATTCAGATATATGTTATATATATGCAATTATGAATTACTTCTTTTTCAGAAGGTATAGGTAGTATGCTTCATCAGTGGTCCTCTGTAATCGTGGTTGATCATTGTGTCTATCCGAGTTCTTGCATTATTACCACCTTTCTACTCTCCTCCCTCTAGACATCATACTTTTACTTAACCAGGAAGACTTATCCTACATGAAATTATTAGATCACATTACCTTTGCTTCATATCTGGCCTATGTGCAGATTAGTTTTCACCACTAAGTTGGTGATGGAAGTCAGTCATATACTTTTATTTTAACTTGTAGCTACATGAAGATCTAATGTTAATGTTTCACAATTTATCATGTTTTTACAGCACTTGTTCCTTATTCAAGTATGTATTTTAAGTCATACAATTTAGAATTTTAATTTTCCCACTTCCAATCCTGGCCAGATGGTGACAGCAAAACATCATACAATTTGTGTTACTAGGCAATTATAAAAAGATAAGTACACATGATTGTTAAAATAAATATATCAAAACAAAATATGTAAAACTGTTCCATTAACATAACTAACAGCTGAAATGTAACATAACAGATCAACACGCATGCTGTAACATTTGTTATTATTCTTGGTTTCGCCTTTTAAGTCTATACAAAATTTATTCTTGTTTTCATTGGAACACAGTTGAGTGTCAAGCTGTATCTAATGAAATGAACCCCTACTTATGTGAAAGATACTTTTACTAATTCTGTGTTTACCTTTGGCACAACGGAAGTACTGGGCTTAATACAGTACTTCTAATGCAATGACAATTAAAACTTAATGGCAGGGGATTATTGGAAGTGAGTAATTTATTACATAAATAAATTTTAAATATTACTACTAATAAAAAGTTTATAAAAATAATCTAATGGCACATGTCATCCTTTACTCTTTATGATTGAGAGAAACCCAAAAGAGAAACTGTTGAAAAAACTGTTTCCTTTATTTTCTTCCTTTGCTTCTGTCAAAAAGAAGAATAAATTCAATAACCCATCTTTCTTATTTCTTTGGTTTGTTTGTTTAGGCTCAATCATGTACTAAGAAAACACTGATGAATTCCAGAGTATAAAATTATATTTGTAATGTAAGAAAAACTAATCTTAGGATGAATTGTGTTGCATATGAAAGAAGGTAAATGCCAGCTATGTCGAAGAATGTTTTTTCACTATTAACATATAATACAATGTAAAATTAATTTTAAAAAGAACACAAGTAACTTTCTTAAATCTCAAGTGAAAAATGGTACTTAAGCACTGGAAAAATTTTAATTGGTAGTGGGAAATGTAATGTTTTAATGTCAAAAGTCACAGAACTAGTCATCATTTGTAGAGTCTGAGAGATTTTCTTGAAAGGTAATAATTGTAAATTATATCATTTTAAATTGATTTCTATAGTACCAAATATGTTAATATTATGTGCAAAAATATTTTAAAATAGATATATTTATGTATCCAAAAATTGAGTTGAAATAACAACAGCCATGGGACAGATAGAAAGAAGATGGTTGACACTGTGGGAAGGTGGTGGTGGATTAGGGTTTCAAGGAGCCCAGATTCCTCATAAATATCCTGATAAAATGCATAAGAAGGAAGAATTACAGAGAAAATAAAAAAAATCATCTATAAACTCCTCTTTCCAATATAGGACTACACAAAAAGACCATCAGAATCATATGGTGGTACCACAGTAAACTGATAAACTCTTAAACTGAAAAACTGGGATTGAGGACTCAGTATTTGATAATAACTATACATTAGTCTGGCAGAAATCAGTTTTAAACCAATACTTACACCATATACTAAATAGTTAGCTCCAAATAGATACATCACCTAAAAATAAAGGGTGACATAATAAATTAAAGATACAGGAAAGAACTTACCTTTTGAATTTATGGATGGTAAAGAGTCCAGAAGCAAACAAGAGGATAGAGAGGATTGGAGAAGATAAAGTCAACAAATTTGCTTACAGAAAATGATTAAATTTTTGTATAAACAAAGCCAATGTACTTAAAATTAAGAAGAAGAACAGGGGGAAATGCTTTACAACAATTTTCTCTGTTAAAGGGCTCATGGCGGAGATGCATAAGGAACTCATCCAAATTTATAGGAACAAGAGTCATTCCCAGTATATAAATGGTCAGAAGATATGAAGAGAGGCAATTCTTTTTTTTTTGGGGGGGGTGGTGGTGGTGGTGGTGGTGTTTTTTAATTAATTAATTTATTTTTTGCAGCGCAATGAGGGTTAAGTGACTTGCCCAGGGTCACACAGCTAGTAAGTGTCAAGTGTCTGAGGCTGGATTTGAACTCAGGTCCTCCTGAATCCAAGGCCAGTGATTTATCCACTGTGCCACCTAGCTGCCCCCCAGAAGCAATTCTAAAAGGAAGTAATCCAAGCTTTTGAGAAACTTATTTTAAAATGCTTCAAATGACTAATAATTAGAAATGCAAATTAAAACAATGCCAAAGTTCTGCCAAATGGATGGAGAAATGACCATAAAAGGGCAGTAACAGATGTTAGAGGAGTTGCAAGAAAATGGACACATATTTAATGTCCTGTTGGAGCTGTAAATTGGTACATCTATTCTAGAAAGCAGTTTGGAACTATTCCCCAAAGTCACTGAACTGTGCATACTCTTTGACCCAGCAATACCATTACTGGACCTATATACCCAATGAGATCAAGGGAAGAGGAAAAGAACTCATAAGCATGGAATTCTTTGTAACAATTCTTTTTGTAGTAACAAAGAACTGAGGGGGGATGACCATCATTTGGAGAATGGATAAACCCATTATGGGACATGGAATTAATGGAATACTGTTGTGCTTTAGGAAATAATGAAAGTAATTGGCTCAGAAAACCCTGTAAAGTCTTATATGGATCGATGCAGAGACAACTGCTACAGTTCCTCATTGTTCAATAGGTTCCTCTAGAATGTCACAGAATTTGAGATTAGCTATCTACTTCATTTATTTATTTTTTAGTGAGGCAATTGGGGTTAAGTGACTTGCCCAAGGTCACACAGCTAGTAAGTGTTAAGTGTCTGAGGCTGGATTTGAACTCAGGTACTCCTGACTCCAGGACCAGTGCTCTATCCACTGGGCCACCTAGCCACCCCAGCTATCTATTTCAACCAACATATCAAAGGAATTTTCATTCTCACATCTGACAAATAGGCATCCTGCTTCGTGATCTCCAAGGAGGGTGGTTACCCCTAGCCTACCACCATTTTACTTTAAGAGAGCTCTAATTGTTAGGAGATTTTTTTTCCCCTGATATCTAGTCTAGATTTACTACTTTGTGATTTCTACCTATTGTTTTGTTCTGCATTCTGGAGCCAAAGAACTGAAGCAGTTGTTATAAACTCTAGTTCTGGACAGGAGTCACCAGTGTCTAACCAAGAGAGCAACAATTTGCCTGCATACTCTAGACTTCCTGAAAGTTCAGCAAGTAGACATGAACCACTCTGGAATGCCATCTGTACCAAGAATATGCCTGTCAGCACTTTGTGTACAGTAGGCACAAGTAAGAAGGAGAGCCAGAGGCAAGACTCTATTCAAAATAGATAGGGGAGGGGACAACTAGGTGGCTCAATGGATAAAGCACTGGCCCTGGATTCAGGAGAACCTGAGTTCAAATCTGGCCTCAGACACTTGACACTTTTACCTGTGTGATCCTGGGCAAGTCACTTAACCCTCATTGCCCTGCAAAAATTAAAAAATTTTTAAAAAGAAACAAAATAGATAGGGGCAAAACAGGTGCCCAATATCCCATCTAAGAGCTGGGGAATACTGAAATTTGGCCCTGACAAAAAGTTCCAATACAGAAAGTAAAGTTTGAAATAAGAATGAACAGATGATGACATCAACAATAAAGAAATTTTATGGGTCCAGGGACATCCAAAACAGAGATTAACAGCTACTGTGGGCAGAGCCTCCATTAAGTCTTTATGTCTTGCCCACATAGCCTATTATAATTTGGGGAAGACATAAAAAGGATATTATAAATGAAGTGAGAGTGCTAGAGAAAATAACTGTAATAACAAGTAGTTTGGTTCTGACTGTTTCCTCCTTTTCTTCTGTCTCATAGGAGGTGGCTCTTTTCCTTGCCAAGGCAAACCCTTCTGCCTGCTTCCATGTTGCCTACAAACACACCCATATCTCCACATCCTCAAAAAAATCCTTTACTTTATCCTGCCTTACTATCTTTCCATATCTTTCCTCCCTTTCATTGATAAACTCCTGGTTCTAATATGTTTTAATGATCTTAAAGAAGAAATGAAGAGGAAGGGAAGAGAAATATTCTGGGATGAGAAAGGATGGGGGGGGGGAATCATCTCACCTAATTGGAGTGTGCCAGTAGAAATCTATATCAAAAGAACGAAGGAGTCACAGGGAGCCACTTGAACTTCACTCTCATTTGAACCTGTTAAAAGAGGAAGAATACACACACACACACACACACACACACACACACACGCACACACACACCCCTACCAATATCTGAACAAATAAATTTCACTCAACAGTCAGGAGGGAAAGGGGAAGATAAAAGAGAGGATAGATTAATGGGGGGGACCAATCTTAAGAAAAAAACAAACTCTTAAAGAAGGATCCAGAATCAAAAAGGAGAAAAAAACTAAGAGAATAGGATGCAGGGTAATACACAATTAACAGTCATAGCTGTGAATGCCAATGAGGTAAACTCATCCATAAAATGGAAGAGGATAACAAAATGGATTAGAAACCAGACTCTAATAATTTGTTGTTTATAAGAAACATACTTTTTTTTTTTTTTGGTGAGTCAATTGGGGTTAAGTGACTTGCCCAGGGTCACACAGGTAGTAAGTGTCAAGTGTCTGAAGTCAGATTTGAACTCAGGTCCTCCTGAATCCAGGGCCAGTGCTTTATCCACTGTGCCACCTAGCCCCCTGTGTATTTACTTTCACAGTCAGTTTTCTCTTTTGCTTCTTTGGAGAAACTTCCCATTATAGATTTAAGTTTTTCTATTTTGACAATTATTTCTGCTATGTAAACCATAAATTCCACCTTCATGATTTTTATTTTTCTCTTAAACTATTCCTAACTATTCTGCTCTGATTTCTTGTTTTCTTGGGAATCCACAGAGTGTTCTGCCTTATCAGGTGCTAACTTATTTTCCTCTGTCTTAATATGTTCAGTCTGAGATATCGTGGCAGAGACTGCAGTAGCGAGGAATTGCTGAATGGATCTCAGAGTGGATCTCTGAGTCCCTGTCAGAGTTGGTGAGCATGGGGGAGAATTTTGTGGGGAAGGAGTGCTGAGTGAGCTCATTAAGGAACAGGTATCAGCCTTCTCTGCCATTAATTCATTGGGTTGTTACTTCATTTGACTCCTTGGTATTTTAGCCTATAGAGACAGCTGCAATTAACATCTGATGCCAGATACAGTGCTCTACCCTTTATGCAATCTACCTGCCTGTAGGTAACAACTTCCCCCAGGACTTTGTGTATCATTTTGTCTTGTTCTTGCTCATGCATTTATCATATAATATCACATAGTGTAAGTATCTATTATGTATTATTAAGTATCTAAGTATGTGTTATTCTCCTTCTAGAATGTAACTCCATGAGGGGATAGACTGGGAATGAAATAAATTTTGTATTTTCCTCCATTAAACTAGGACAATGATAGTCTTCTGTAAACAGAAGGCATTTGATTTTTTTTGTTTTTTGTTTTTTTGTTTTGTTTTGGGGGAGTTTTTTGCAGGGCAATGAGGGTTAAGTGATTTGCCCAGGGTCGCACAACTAGTGTCAAGTGTCTGAGGCCAGCCAGATTTGAACTCAGGTTCTCCTGAATCCAGGGCCAGTGCTTGATCCACTGAGCCACCTAGCTGCCCCTGCACCTAATGTTTTTTTGTTTGTTTGTTTGTTTTGTTTTTGTTTTTGTTGCAGGCAATGGGGGTTAAGTGACTTGCCCAGGGTCACATAGCTAGTGCACCTAATGTTTTTTAATCAATGTTCCTAATTTTTCTACACTTTTATAGTAAATAGGTGAACTCTTATTTTAAATAACTTTAGTATTTGGCCTGAGAATAAAATATAATCTTTATTTGATTTAGCATTTTGCCATTTGACTTTAAAGGTTTGACAAGATTTTAAATTTAATTTCAATTTTATCCATTTGGTTGAAATTGTTCTGTCATGAGAAAATCAATCACTCTGTTCTGCCACTAAGGGTAAAATTATATGATCCTTTAGAATATAAGGAAAGGAAGAAATCTCTCTCCAGTTTGGGGATGGTGGTTTTGAATTACTTTCTCAGCTCAAGAAAAAGGCTTTCTGGGGCAGCTAGATGGCGCAGTGGTTAAAGCACCGGCCCTGGATTCAGGAGTACCTGAGTTCAAATCCGGCCTCAGACACTTGACACTTACTAGCTGTGTGACCCTGGGCAAGTCACTTAACCCCAATTGCCTCACTAAAAAAAAAAAGAAAAAGGCTTTCTCTTTTGGGTCTTGTTTATAGCCAAATTGGGGTAGCATGGAGTTGGATGAGAGTCCAGTATTTGCTACTGGACTTTATTAATTACTAAACTTCACCATCACTAGTCATAGAACCTCAATAAGTTACAGCACTGGCTTTATTTTGCTAGCAAGGAAACTGAGGTTTATAATGATGTTCTTTGAGCAAGTTTGCAGAGTGATTTAAGGGATGGATCAGGAACTTCATGTTCCTGACTTAAAGCCCAGTTCTCTTGCCAGTAGGTAAAACTTCCTCCCACACAAAGACAGATTGGTACCATGTGGAGAATTTTTTAGTTGTCACTTAAGGGAGCGAGCATTTCCTCAATCCCAATTAAAAATCAACCAGAAAACAATTAACTCAACTAACCGGTGTTTGCCACTTTTAGGCAGATTCCTTTGTCATTGCCATAAGTAAGACCAAGCCAAGTTATCATTTTTTTCTACTCTATTTATACTATGTAACATCTGTTGGAGTTTTATTTTTTTATCACTATTCCATTACTTCAGGACTCTTTCCAAATTGTAGTATTACCCCTCTAAGCCACCATATTCTGTTTTCTCTATAAATCCTGCTTATAAATAGCTCTATGAGGCAAGAAGCAGCAATGGTTGCTTCAGACTTATACTGTACAACTGCAGAATGTTAGAGCTGGAAGAGACCTCTGTTTTATTACTTTCCTTAATAAAGCACTTTGAAATCTTTGAATAGAAGAGCACTGTAATAGGACAAGTGTTGTTTTGAAAAAACTTAACATGTAGCCAGTCTCAGCTTCTTATTATAGACTTAAATGTGATGTGAGTACAGCATTTGCTTCATGTATTTATTAATATCTTACATTTCTCCTGTAACTGTAGTTTGTACCTAGATTTTTAAACTTCTGAAAGTCAGAATCCTCCAACTAACTCTACATAATATTATTTGCATGTGTGCAATTTAAAATTTACTTAAAAATAGTTCTGATAAATGATTATTTTTATGCAAGTGCTTCTTTTAAAAACTACATCGGGGCAGCTAGGTGGCACAGTGGATAGAGCACCGGCCCTGGAGTCAGGAGTACCTGAGTTCAAATCTGGCCTCAGACACTTAACACTTACTAGCTGTGTGACCCTGGGCAAGTCACTTAACCCCAATTGCCTCACTAAAAAACAAAAAAAACAAAAAACTACATGGATGAAGATGGCATATTTATTGAGCAATATAAATCTGTATAAAAAGCTTTCTAATTCATGCAAGGTAAGTATTGCATAGATATATAATTACACACAATGTGATGTGTAGTAGAAATCTGCTCCATCCAAAATTACTATACAATAGTATTACTATATGTTAATCTCATTCAATAAACATTTATTAAGCACCTACAATGATAAAGTATTATGCTAGATGTGAAAAAACAAGAGTAACAATGAAACAGTCCTTGGCCTCGAGCAACTTCCATTCTACTGGGGGTATACAACATCAATCAATAAGTATTCATTAAGTGTATAGAGCACTGGCCCTGGGGTTGGGAGGACCTGAGTTCAAATCTCACCTCAGATACTTAGTAGATGTGTGACCCTGGCCTTAAACATCTGGGGCCACCTCCAGTCATCCTGATGTATATCTTGCCACTGGACCCAGATGGCTCTGGAGGTGAGAATGAGGCTGGTGACTTTGCACAGCCCTCCTTGACTTAAATCCAATTCACCGCAAGTCATGACATCCCCTTGATGTCATGGTTCTCTTCGAGAATGAAGAATGAACAACAACACATACAAGGCAGAAAAAGTTCCTTCACTCAATGAACTTACATTGTAATAAGGAAGAAAACATATCCCTAACTTAACATGTGCAAGAGAAATTCAGAGTAAATGGAGGGGGCAGCTAGGTGGCGCAGTGGATAGAGCACCGGCCCTGGAGTCAGGAGGACCTGAGTTCAAATCTGGCCTCAGACACTTAACACTTACTAGCTGTGTGATGCTGGGCAAGTCACTTAACCCCAATTGCCTCACTAAAAAACAAAAACAGAGTAAATGGAAGGCAGCATCAGTGTGATGGACACTAGGAACTGGGAGGAGTAGGAAAGGCTTCCTTGAGGAGGTGTTGGCTGAGGATAATTGAATGAGGAAGCACTAATGTCGAGAAAATGAAGGAAGGCTTGACACAGAAGGCAGCACCTGCAATTGAGCCTTGAAGTAACACATGACTCCTGAGTGGTGGAGATAAAGAGGGATTGTATGTCAGGCAGAGAGAAAGGTTTGTACAAATCCTCAGAGGCAAGGTGGAGCACTGCATTTGGGGAACTTTGCCTAGAACATTGAATTTTTAAAGGGAATAGCACGAAATAAGACTGGATCAGAGAGCTTTGTTACACATATAACCCGTGGCCCATCACTCTAGCCTCAAAGCTGATATAGAACAAAATGTTGGTCAATAAATATTAAGTGCTTACTATGTACCAAGCACTCTAATAACCACTGAGGATGCAGAGAATGGCAAAGGACAGTCTCTTCCTTCAGGGAGTTCCCAAGGAAATAACATACAAACAACTATGTATGTACAAACAAGCTGTAGACAGGATAAATAGAGAATGATCAACAGAGGGAAAGCACTAAAATTAAGAGCAATTGCAAATGGCTTCCTACAAAAGGTGAGAGTTTTAAGTGCTACTTGAAGGGAGTCAGGAGCAGGAAATGAAGAGGGAGAGCATGCCAATCATGAGGGACAACTAGAGAAAATTCCCAAAGTGAGGCTATAGAGTGTCTTGTTTGAGAAATGTCAAGGAGGCCACTGCCCCTGGATGGAGGAGGACATGTTGGAGATGTAAGAAGGTTTAAGAAGCCTGGAGAGAAGTGTGGAATGGGGGAAAGCCTGGTTAGGAAGGGCTATGAAGGCCAGAGGTGCAGGGGGTGGCGGTGTCAGAGGACAAAAGGGGGCATAGTTGAAAGATGTTACAAAGATAAAATGAACAAGCCTTGGCAACAGATTGGATAATGGGTGGTGAGAAAGAGTGAGGAGTCTAGGACGAAACTCAATGGCAATAGGAAGGTTGAGGGTTGGGGAGAAAGATAAATTACCTAGTGTTGACTTTGTATATATTTTGCCTTTCTTTATATTTATACATATAGTTTCCTCTAATAGAATAAATGCTGCTTGTTACCAGGGACTATCTCATCACCATTATCTAGCATGGTCCAAAGTAGATGCTTAATAAATATTTGTTGGTTGCTTGATTGGTTCAAGCCTACCTTAGTAAAATCTGTGTCATAGGATTTCACATAATATTTAGAAAATATATTTAAAAGAATGGAATGGTCCAATTATGATCTTAATTTTTTGTTGACTTTTTTCCTGATTCTTTAAGAATAAAGGGGGCAGCTAGATGGCGCAGTGGTTAAAGCACCGGCCCTGGATTCAGGAGTACCTGAGTTCAACTCCGGCCTCAGACACTTGACACTTACTAGCTGTGTGACCCTGGGCAAGTCACTTAACCCCCATTGCCTGCAAAAAACCCAAAAAACAAAAGAATAAAGATGCCCCTACCATATTTTCATATTGTATCACATCTTTCCCTGCCTGTATAGTTTTCCTTCTTTTGAAAATTGAGCATAATCAGACCATTTTATCCCCTTTGAAAAACAAATTTCATAAATTATTCCTTCTTTTTAGAGTAACTAACACACTTCTATCCCTAAAATACATTGTTTTCCAGTACCTAGAAAACCAACTATTGATGTATATTGTTTTTAGCAATGTACAATAGAAAGTTAATACTTGGTGTTGGTTGGTATTTTAATATAAATAAAATCCATATTTTCAGGCTTCTTGAATTCACACATTCTCTGGTATAAATTGTCAAACTATTTGGCATAGATTTGCTAATAAAGATTAATAGCTCCTAAATCTATGAATAAAAAATGAAATACAACTAATTAGTATCATATACTATACATTATAACCTGGCATTCCAGTAATGAGAACTATACAATAACCACAGATTTAAAAGACTAAATTTGCTTAATTATAACATAGATCAAGAGAGACAACCATATACTGAAAGCAAATGTACCTGGTTGGAGATTCAGGAAGTTGGAGATTTCATATCTTTCTTCTCATTTTCCCTTCCATAGCATTGGTCAGCAGATGCAGAAATCTGAAACCAAGATAGTAGTCTTCAAGAACTCAGATGAACATTAGTATGCATGAACTTTTGCAGTGGTGAGGAGCCAGGTAGCTCTTAAGTCCTTTGGACTAAGGAATAAAGGCCTGCTCTAGTGTATCTTGCCTTCATGCATCCCTTTCCCTTGAGTCCATTGTATCATTTAAAATTAGTGGTTATGATACACATGTTAAAATGGTTACACAAGGAAGGAAAATCGAAGGTCTGATCAATCAAGGTACCACAAAGTATATACTGAGAAAATTTTGCAATCTTAGAAAATTTAAATCAAATAACATCCAAATCAGATAATCTTCCTAGCACTAAGTAAGTTGCTGTGCAAGGGCCAGTGACAGGTTGCAAAGGCAGAAATCGGAGAAATAAAATGAAAGACTTATGAATGAATGTATAAAAAATTGTCCAAAATTGTTTTATAATATTTTTTTTCAAGAAATATTTCTTTGGTCTTACCACTTTTTTTTTTTTTTTTGAGGAGAGAATGTCTGGAAAAACATATTTGTAGAGAACTGATGCTTAACCATCATGGTGTCTTCCTCTCTTGCTTTAGTATCTTTATGCCATGTATGTCGCTCCTTCGGCTTCCCTTGATATCGGCTTAGAGAAGAAAAAGAAAAAAGAGATTTATATGAAAATAGACCCACCATTTGAAGATCTTTTTGATGCAGCAGAAGAATACATCCTTCTCCTCCTTCTTGAACCCTGGATACAGATGGTGAAATCAGATCAAAATAATTATGGACAGGTATCATAACACTCTTTACTGTTGTTTGGGATGTCTTGGGGATTTCCTTTTTACTTATTTATTGCAAAATTTATAAGAAGCCGTGTTGTCGGGATCTCAGTAGATCGGTAACAGAATCATTGTCTTTTAGAATAGTACATTTGTTGGAACTGAAAATCAAGATTTGCCCATTGCCTAAAATTGGTGTGGGGAGGGTATTGGTGACGGCAGGGGAAAGTATTTACCAAATTTTATCCCCCTCAAAATCTTGTTTCTACATTGGTTATTTATTATACAGCTTATGTCACAACAAAAGATTTCATTTGAGCTGCTAGGTGGCACAGTGGATAAAGCACTGGCCCTGGATTCAGGAGGATCTGAGTTCAAATGTAGCCTCAGATACTTGACACTAGCTGTGTGACCCTGGGCAAGTCACTTAACCCTCATTGCCCCACAAAAAAAAAAAAGAAAGAAAGAAAGAAAAGAAAAGAAAAAGATTTCATTCTGGACTGTTTTCTGTTTTCTTTATAAACACCATCAGAAGACAGAGAGCTGAGTTTTGGTTTCATGTACTAAACAAATAAACTATTATACATGGAACTCATCCCTTCTCACTATTTCACTGCAATATTCTGTTTGGATTACTTGATTAATCCCATTTAGTTTTATGTTACATGAGTTATAATAAATATTAGATCCATAGAAAATATCAATTTTCCACATGAACTATGAAAAATAGATGCTATGATTGCCATGCTCCCATTAAGCATAGCTAGATGTTTAAGTCAGAATGCTTGATTTGAATACGTTTTATCTCTTAAACATATTACTTTCTCTCTGAGATTATCTCCAGTTTTCCTTGCATGGATCTTATTTGTATGTAGTTACACCTTAAACTGTGAACTCCTTGATATCAGGAACTGTCTTTTGGCTTTCTTTGTATTCACAGTGCCTTGAAGGAAGAGATAGAGAAATTCCATTTAAAATAACAACAGAATGTGTAAAATATTTGATAGTCTACCTGCCAAGACACACACACGTGAATCATATTAATGCAATTATAAAACATTTTATGGAAATGAAGACAGACCTAAATAATTACAGAAATATTAATTGCTTATGAGTAGGATGAATCAATATAATAAAATGACAATACTACCCAAATTAATTTACTTATTCGGTATCATACCAAGCAAACTACCAAAAGATGACTTTAAAGGACTAAAAAAATAACAAGGAAATTAAGATGGAGGGGAGAAAGATCAAATAATGAAGCAAATAATGAAAAAAAGTGGAAAAGGGGAGGGCTGTTAAGTGGTATCAGATCTCAAAGTGAAACAATTTTGTACTAGTAAAAAGAGTAGGTACATGACATACAAAACTAATGAAAACATTAGTATGATGTTTGATAAACCAAAAGACCTTAGCTGTTAAGTAAGGACCCACTATTTGAGAAAAAAACTTCTGGGAACATTAGAAAGCAGTCTTGCCCAGATTAGATTTAGACCAATGTTTCAGACCATATAATGAAATTAACTCCAAATGGATTTATAAGGTCAGATCATAAAAAACACAGAAGAAATTTCAGATCTATAGATAGGGGAAGAATTTATGGCCAATTAATAGATAAAGAAGATCACAGAAGATAAAATAGATCATTTTGATTACATAGAAAGGTTTTTCACAAACCAAACCAATGTATATAAAATTAGAAGGGAAACAGTTAACTGGGGAAAAAATCTTTACAAAAGGTTTTTCTGATAAAGATTTTATTTTCAAATGTATAAGAATAAGAGCAATTTTCCTTTTGATAAGTGGTTAAAATATATGAACAGGCAATTTTTGAAAGATGAAAAAAATACTTCCAATTATTTCTAACTTTCGTTATCGTTGTTGAGTCGTTTTAAGTTGTGTCTGACTGACTTCATGACCCCATTTTGGAGTTTCCTTGACAAAGATGGTTTCCCATTTCCTTCTCATTTTACAGATAAGGAACTGAGGCAAACAAGTCACACAGCTATTAAATGTCTGAGGCCAGATTTGAACTCGGAATGATGAGTCTTCCTGACTCCAGGGCCAGCATTTTATCCCTGTGCTACCTAGCTACTTTCTAACTTTAGAAATGCATATTAAATCAACTCTGAGGTGCCACCTCACATCAGATTTTCAAAGCTGACAGAAAAGGAAAACTATAAACAAGCACATTATGGCATTGTGGATGGAGCTATGGACTAGTCAGTCACTTAGTAAGCATGTATTAAGCACTGGGGAAACAAAAAAGGGAAAAAGACTGTCTCAAGCCCTCAGGGAGCTCATAATCTAATGAGGAAGGAAACAAGGAAATAAATATGTACAAACAAATTATATATAGGATACAGAGCATAAAGAACTCAAACAAATGCAGAAAGGCAGGAATATTAACTACATCCTTATCAGACACAGAGCAATAAAAAGTATAGTTAATAAGAGAAATTTGAAGAATTTTTAAGACAAAGAGAAATTACATAACAATGCTAAAAAATAAGATCAAAGAACAAAACATAAAAATAATAATAAATAAATATATGGAATAAATGGATAACTATGAGGTATATACCAAAATTTATGAGGAAAATTGATATCTAATATTTATATAAACAAAAGAAAAAAATAATGGATTGAACATGCAGCTAAATAAAAGAAATCCAACAAATTAAAACTCCCAAATAAAAATATGTAGTACTGGGGCAGCTAGGTGAAAAAGGAAAAACCGGAAAGACTGAAAGCATACATTTTACACTTACTAGCTGTGAGACCCTGGGAAAGTCACTTAACCCCAATTGCCTCACCCAAAAAAATAAATGAATAAACCAAAAAATAAACCAAAAAAAAAAATTAACTCAAAGAGTATGCAAAAGAAGGGCAAATTCCAGTATCCGGGTGTGGTTCTTCACTTAGCTAAAGTTTCTTTTGTTCCCTTGGGTTTGTCCCAGACAAGATTTGCAGAAGTTACTCAAAAACTGGACTTTCTGGAGTGGGAGTTGGGGGTGGGAGGTGGGAGAGAAAGGGCTGAAACTGATCTCTGGGTCCCTACAAGAAATTATTTTCTCAGACATTTTAAAAATATCAGTAAAATACATAAACCAGAGAGAGAAGAGATGGTGAGAGAGTAAAAGAGAAGAGAGTGTGAAAGAAAAGAGAGAAAGAACAAATTGCCAACATCAAAATTGAGAAATTTAATCTGCAACATTGAAGAGGAAATAAGGAAATCGTCAAAAATAACAATTGTCAGGAAAAGACCAATTATGTGCCAACAAAACAGAAAAGTTATAAGAATTTTGCTTTTCTTTCTTTTTTCAATGGGGATAGGCAGGAGGCAAGTGAGAGAGAACAGATTTTTTGTTAATTGAAAAAAAAAACCCAAATTTAATTTTTAAAAATGTCTATGTAAGAGGTTAATGAAGGCTTACATTAAGTTAGTGACTGAGTGAGAAGAGTTTGGAAATAAAAGATGTGAAGAGGTAGAAACAACAAGATTTAGCAAATGATTGATTATATGTTGTCATTTGTCCTTCCTTTTCTAAGAGGACCAATGGCATCATGGGGTGATGTCTTAACTAGTGCATGGAATTGGATTTAAGTGAGGCAGAGTTGCACAAAGTCATCAGCCTCACTCTTTCTTCCTGAGTCATCCAAGTCCAGTGGCAAAACAGAAGTCTGGATGACCAGAGATGGCATGGGATGCAGTTTATGATGTTGGTGTCTTCAATGACTAACCAAGCTCAAACCACTCCATAGTGTCAGCTTCAGCCACCTTCATGTCCATTCCACCCATTTCCCCAAGAGAAGTCTTCATATGCTTGGGTTAGACACCCCCCTAACTCACCAGTAGGTTTGAGGCCTGTAGTTATCCTCAGCCTGGTTTAGCCCATCTGCTGAGGCAGTTTTACCGGGATGTGGACACCATGTATGTTACCGCTTCTTAGAGCCACAGGTGAGATTTGACTGCCAGGTAGCTTGGCTAATGTACAGTCAGAGAGAATAAACACTACACGAAAATGCTGATTGCAAATGTAAGTAACTGCTCAAATGGTAGCTGTGACAGAATTAGGGAAGTTCATAAGAGGAGTAGGTTTGGAGGGAAAGATAATGAATTCTGTTCTGGGATATTGGTTTGAAAAGACACCAGAACTCTGATAATGTTGTCTCCAATCTTGGCTCCAAAGAACCCATGGTAAAACAGCTGTGCCTCTTAATAAAAACGTGCTGCAGCAGAGAAATGGTATGCAGCTTATTAGAAGCCATCAATGGGTTCATTTGTTTGCTAATAACTCTACTTTGTTACTAGGGAAGGTTCTATTGGGGCTGGCATAGGTCATTGGGAAGTGATAGTTTGAAGCAGGAGCTGATTTAATTGATAATGCTAGTATTCAGATATGTCACTTTTAGCTTTGAAACAATGACTTTTGGGATATCCTAGATAATGTGTGATCTATTCTATCTATGACATAAGATAACGACCTTATTTTTATTAGGTGGAGCTGGTGAAACAAGATCGACAGTTGGACTCCTTGTACTTTAGAAAGCTGCAGGCTATACACAAAGAAACTGTTCCCAAGAAAGAAGAGGTAAGACACATCCCTCCTTATTAAAAGACTTTTTCCCCCCCAAGACTTAGCACTTTGTGTATTAGTAAAAGAAAGTGAAAGCAAGCTTTGCTAAAACAAGAGCAATAGATTTTGACTTACTGCTCTTCCTTTACCAGTCACACGGCTATTGATAACTATTAATGTTTTGTGGACATAATTAACCCCACAACAGGAAAATTAAATAGATGATCTGTTCTAGGTCTCTCTACAGCTCAAATTCCCTGGGAGGGGACCAGACACCTGAGATTCGTATCCAGAAATGGTTTTGTCTTAATGCTGTTGGTCAGTCTTTACAACAGTCAAATTTTCTACTTATTATAAGTTCAGGAAGGAATCAAGAATTCTTCCATATGGGAAGGGAAGTGTTTGGTTGACAAAAGTAATAAGGAATTTAAAAGTGACAAGGAATTGACAGTATCTATTTTGGGGAAAAAGATGATTGGATTTAAAATTTTTTTATATTTTATATTTTAATTTGTTTATTATTTCATTATTAGTGTTTTTTTAAATAAAATTGCATCTTTCACAATAGTCATCTTAATAGATAAGCCCTGGATTTAAAACATTACATAATAGTAGCCAACACTCATACAGCACTTTAAGTTTGCACAGTGCTTTACATAGGTTATCTTGTTTGATCCCCACAACAGCCACATGAGGTGGGTGCTTCTGTAATCTCCATTTTACAGAGGAGGAACCTGAGGCTAAGAAAGATTTGAACTCAGTTCTTTCTAACTCTAAGAACAGCACTCTATACCACCTCACTGCTTCTAATTAATTATGTTAATTAACGTGTTGAAAAATGTTACATAAAACTATAACAACAGTGTTATGGAAGCATGTGTCAACCTTCAAATCAACACCATGAATTTAAAGTATTTCTCTCAAAATTATTCTTCCTGGTAAGGGAAAGCTGGGTTTAAAACTTAATCTGTGTTTGTTTGTTTTTTTATCATGGTGTTGCTTTTCTTTAGGTGAAGTAGTGGGAGGAGTTCAAGGGCAGCAGACTTCCAGAAAATTTATCTGTCCTCATTCTCCTGAACATACAACTTCAAATTGTTATTTGAAGATCTCTGCTGTGATCTTGATATAATGAAAAAGTGCTCTCAATAGACAGTACTGATAGTTAATCCAGCAGTGAAACTGGCATACTGCTCAGTTCTACTACTGACATGTTCTGAGCTAATAATTAACTTTTGACTCTTTGTTATCCTTGAGGGTAGAGATTGTTTCTTTTTTTTTATTTGTTGTATCCTTAATTTCTAGCACCATGCCTTATACATCATAAGCACTAAGTAATTGTTTGTTGACTGACATATTTTGAAAATGGGAAAGCATTTTTGTGCTCTGAGATATTTATAAAAATGCTCAACATTTAGTAGAAAATGTTCCTTTTTATGTTACAACAACCTCCTTGTATTACATTAGGAAGCTGTACCTGACTTACCAGTTCCTTATATTCCTAAAGAAACACAACTTTGGAATAAAGTTCCTGAGGAATTTAGACATCTTAACTTTAATTATCTGGTTAACAACAAGCTGGAGTTTGAACATTTCCGCCAGTTTCTTGCATCTCATTCTGCTAGGTATGTAATGTTTACCATTTATAGATTCATTTATTGGGAGGCAAAATGGCCCACCATTCTTTTCTAATCTGCTTCTAATTGAATATACTTTAGTAATCCTTTGATTCTGAAATTTGCCTTTGTCCCAATCCAGAAGCATCATGCTAAATTCCTGAGAACTGCTGAACATAACAATGAGAAACGGCTCTGTATACATTTTAGGTTTCAGATTTGGGTTTCACATTTTAAAAAAAAGATTAATTATTTAAAATCTTCTAATTTGAACAAAAAAAACAATAATTAAATTATTTTGGCATTATGTTCTGTTGTGTAGGTATGATATTACTTTGTTGTTTGTTTGTTTTTTTTGGTGGGGCTATGAGGGTTAAGTGACTTTGCCAGGGTCACACAGCTAGTAAGTGTCAAGTGTCTGAGATTGGATTGAACTCAGGTCCTCCTAAATCCAGGGCTGGTGCTTTAACCACTGCGACATCTAGCTGCCCCCCCATGATATTGTTATTTCTGGGAAGATAGTTACCTGGTCACATGAGTATACCTATTCTAACATTTCAATGACATATTTTTTTTCTTAAAGAATTGAAATTGGGGCAGCTGGGTGGCGCAGTGGATAGAGCACTGGCCCTGGATTCAGGAGTACCTGAGTTCAATCCAACCTCAGACACTTTACACTTACTAGCTAAAAAAAAAGGATTGAAATTATTTTAATATCCACACAATGAGGCATGTTTCATACATTTACTGCAACATTTGTGTGTACAACTGAATATAAATGAAAACAAATATTAAAGTTTCACACAAGAACTGAGAACTTTCAATATATTTGTTTAGTATAGACTCAGCCATAATCTCTTGCTGATGAGTCCATTCATGTTTAGGAGAAAACGACTTCTGAGTATAGAATTTGACTCTAACAGTCAGTGATAGTTCCTGATGCTAATTTTTATGCATATACCTGATCAAATGGTTCTGTTGTGGCAGAATTTCCCTTCTTTCTAGTGAGAATTGTCCTTAATCTAGCACATAGATGAAATATAACATGCTTTGTTTCATTGTTTACAAGTCTGTTTTATTATGTTCATATGATCCAGTAAAGAAAAAGAATTATTTCTTGATAATTTATCATTAGTAGATTTTAATTAATAAGTTAATGTCAATATCATTATTAATACAATGGCAATAAGTTAATATCAACAATACCATCAATATAATATTAGTAAGTTAAATTGTTAGTGAGTTAATTATTTTTATCATCATAAATGATGTCATTAGTAAGCTTTGTAGAAATAGAAGTGCTTTGAATGTCTTTTCCAATATAATGGTATTATAGCTTCCAGTTCTCTTTGTCATTGTTACATATTTACAAAATAGTTACTAAGATAACTAGTTTAAGGCAAAGTAAACTAGAGTATGGTGCGTAGTCATCCTTGCTAACCTTCTGGCTAATGATCAGATTCAACAATTTCGACCCTGTTATTTGCATACATTATATGAATTAGTCATTGACATCTGCCTTCTAAATGCTTCCAAAATGATAACTTGTTCAGAAGAAATGGAATAAGCTCTAAGAACTTAACAAATGCTTTTTCAGGCACTCATATGTGTTTTGTATGTCCTTTCATAGTATGGACCTTATGTGCTGGACCGACATCGAGCAGTTCAGAAGAATACTTCACCAAGATCAAAAACAAAGAGAAGCAAAATCTATTGATATTAAAAACAAATATCTTAACAAAAAATACTTCTTTGGACCCAACAGTCCAGCTACAAAAGAGCAACAAGATGAGGTATCAGTCTTTCAAAATAGAAACTTCCAGGCTAAATTTTTATTTTTACTTGGACACAAAGATTTTCTGTAATGTTCTTACTTTTCTTATTTGCATGATAGACATTTCTGATAGATTATATTTCTTGTGGCTGTTTAGTCATTACTATTTTTTTTTAAAAGGGTCTTGTTTAAAGAAGCATTGTCGGAGCAGCTAGGTGGCGCAGTGGATAGAGCACCGGCCCTGGAGTCAGGAGTACCTGGGTTCAAGTCCGGCCTCAGACACTTAACACTTACTAGCTGTGTGACCCTGGGCAGGTCACTTAACCCCAATTGCCTCACTAAAAACAAAACAAAACAAACAAAAACAAACAAACAAACAAAAAAGGAAGCATTGTCATTATAGAAGAAAGTAAAATTTCATACAGGTTAGACTATGACAGGGGCACTTGCCTTGGGCTTGTGAAGAAACCACTGACAGAGTCAACTAGTCAGCTTCACCTCCATTCTACCCCATGTCACTGAAAACCCCTTTACCCCAATTTTTTGCCCCCAAAGCTATGTTCAGTGACTCACCGTTGCAGTTTCAGTACTCTTTTGGAAAGTATCATTCTGGTTTTGTACTCTTTCAGTAATCTCAATTTTACCATATCTTTAAGAATATGTGTTTCTCTTATATGTACTCAAAGAGCCTAATGAACTTAGGGTCTTTGGGCGTTAGGAATAGTGCATCTTGACATATTTTACTGAACAATTCATATTCACACAGGTTCATCTTTGCAAACAGGAGTCTAAATGTCCCAAACACAGAATTAAAATATACACTGCAGGAGAATTACTTCAGGAGAAAATATAACTCAAAAACAAATACTCAAATCATTATTCATAAAAATGGGAAATTAAATCAATCACATAACTACTTTGTATAAGGAATTTAGGTTTGATAACTTCTCAGATTAAGAAGCAGCATGACCGTATCAAGAAGGATAAACTTGGAGTCACAGGACCAGAGTTTGAACTATGACTTGCTTATTACTATCTGTGTGATTTCTCCCCCAATCCAAATCTTTTCTTCTAGTTGTATCAGTTTGTATGCAGTCATTCCTATAGTTTCAAATCCATCTAACTCTACAATCTTCCAACCTAGTCATGTCAAACCGTAATAGAAGCAGATCCCAGCAGACAGCATATTGACTTAGAAGACCACGAATTAACATTATCCATGTTATATTGTATTTTATTTATGTTATTAAATATTTCTCAATTAACATTTTGACTTGATTCAGGGTGTAATTCAGAGTTCTGCATCCAGGGACCGACCATGAGCTGCCAATCTGACACCTGATCTAACCCATATGTTTCCATTTCAGTTATATTCAACAAACATTTATTCTACTTATTTGTCCATCTTATCCACACACAGGGTGAGATGTTTTGTCAAATGTTTCGCTGAAATCTAAATGATTTACCTGGTGTAGCAGTCTTTGAAAGAGCTTTCATTAAATTGTTGAGTCCTTTCTCACATGTTGCCAGTGCCCTTTGAAACCATCTAAGCTTTCTTGTCCTGACCTCTTCTTGTCCTTATCCATCTTGTAAACCCTCCACAGGAGCTCCTCCCAACTTCGGAGGACACTTTGTCTAGATGTCTTGACACTGTGAATACCAGCGGACTAAGCAATCAAACTCTCCTTCATTTATCCTTCCCTCTTATTACAAAGCTAGCTCCCCTCCTTTTCCAGTCAATATTTCTCTAGTAAGAGATATACATGCATCTTTATATATATATACACACATGCGTCTTTCATGTTTTTTCCCCATGCAATTGCTTTGACAAAGATTACTTTATTTTTGTCTTTCTACTCTTCTTTTCAACCTCCAGTCCTTCCATGCCTTAGTAGTTTCTCAGGCTATCACTCCCATACAAGAGTGTTCTGAAGCCAGCTCCAACCAGCCGTGCCTTGTTAAATTTTCCATGTGAGCATTTACATCTTGGAAATAGGCAAGATGCAAATCAGGGCGTGGTTTATTGTTTTGTTGATTATCTGGATTTAAGAAAATATTAATGATTCAGATTAAGCTTAAAAGTGTGTCATATGTACATTTTTGACAGTTGCTAAATGTTTATTTATTTGTTTGTTTGTTTTGGTTTTGTTTTTCTGAGGCAATTGGGGTTAAGTTACCCAGGGTCACACAGCTAGTAAGTGTCAAGTGTCTGAGGCTGGATTTGAACTCAGGTCCTCCTGACTCCAGGGCCAGTGCTCTAGCCACTGTGTCACTTAGCTGCCCTGCTAAATATTTATTAGCACAATCCTGTTCCAATGTTTACTTCACTTTCCTTCCTTAACTTGTAACTAGGTTTATAGGTCCCAGGTAGTTTATTTCATGATATCAGGATTGAATGAATCATACTATTGTTCAATCTCTTTCATTCTTGACCTACTGAAGGGAATTTCATATATGATGTAGTCAGTCTCTTCATCCAAGATCCCACAAGGATCAAGAACATCACCTTTATAACATGCGACATCTAAAGACTACAGAGAGGGAAAGTTGTCAGCATACTCTCAGGCTACTTAGTGGAACATAAATGTGAAGGTCTTTACTGATAGGTGTAAGGAATTAGACAGTAGCCATAAAATAGAGTGGTGGATAGGGGTGGAACCAAGGAAGTATTATTGGCCTTAATAATAAAGGTGATACAAATAGGAATATTATAGGATTATTTTCGTTAATATTGCTTTGGGGAAATGATTTTTAAAAACTGATACTATCCAGTTTTTATTTTTTTTAATTTTTCCTAACAAACTTTCTCCCAATCCCCAACCCCAGGGTAGTGATATGCTGGGTTAAAGTTAGGAAGGTTCCAAAGTATAAATATGCTAAATCATAATATATTAAACTATATTTTCCTGTTTTCCAAAAAGATCTGCTAATTGGATGATGTGACATTGTCTCTAAATGATCTTTAGTTTTAAAAATTATAAATGTTTACCTTTGGCCTTGGTACTTGGCCCTGGTTGTCAAGTTCTGTTTATTCTTGGCACAATCTCAGCACTCTTGCTAATTGTTTAAATCCTACCTCCTCCTTCATTAGCCACAGGACAGAAGGTGTCATTATGATCTACTTCTTTTTGTGATGGAAATGAAACTCCTTCAATTGAGAGTTCTGATACACCAGTCCAACAAAGACAGTGAGTTTAGGGGGCAGCTAGGTGGAGCAATGGATAGAGCACTGGCCCTGGATTCAGGAGGAGTTCAAATCCAGCCTCAGACCCATAACAATTACTAGCTTTGTGACGGTAGCCAAGTCACTTAACCCCAATTGCCTCACAAAAAAAAAAAAATTCATACTGAGGGTAGTTAGCAAATATGTCACATTTAATAAATGTAAATAAGGTACCTATAGAAGGCCAGTATATACATACTGAATAAATCTTTTTCTCCAACCCACGTAAAATAAACTAGCATGAATGTGTGTGTGTGTGTGTGTGTGTGTGTGTGTGTGTGTATTAACATTCACTGAATTTTATATGGGGTGGGGAGTTAGTTACTGAGACTTATTTTTATTCACAGACTGAGAAATACCTTGTACCCACATTCCTTATTGATGTTTCCTTTTTTGTATAAAGATTATGCAGTTGGGTGGAGGCTGGGGAATGATTCTTCATGAGCAGCTGGCATCCCCTGTTCTTCTGGAAATTCAAAAATGTGTCCGAAGGAGGCTAGAAAACATGTGGTTGCCCTTGTTCCTATCAAGTGAACAGTATGCAGCACGTCAAAAAATAAAGGTAAGAGAAGGGGCTCAAACTTTTAATTTTGGTCTTTTCTGCAATGACTGTGTTTAGATCACATGTATCATCATTTTTGTTGTTCAGGTGTTTCAATCATACTCCACTCTTTGTGACCACATTTGGGGTTTTCTTGGCAGAGATACTGGAGTGGTTTGCCATTTCCTATTCTAGCTCATTTTACAGATGAGGAAACTGAGGCAAACAGGGTTAAGTGACTTGCCTGGGGTTGCACAGCTATTAAGAGTCTGAGGTAAGATTTGAATTTAGGATGATGAGTCTTCCCGACTCCAGGTCTGGCACTCTATCCAGTTCACCACCTAGCTGCATCATACTCAGTAATAAATGGTAGGAACTTCAAAGTACCATTGCCTAAGTACTGATGCAACATTTTGGAGCCAATTACCAGGAAGTGCGGTTGGCTTTCTGAGTTAATTAAGGAAATCAAATAAAGTAGAGAAGGCAAATTAGAATTTCAAATTACAGAGCCCTAAAGCTGCCTCTAACTGTTAAAAGGGGAATTTGTGCTGAATAGCTAGGCTTGGCAGTAATGATGTTGTCTCCTTTCTAATTGTTTTAGTTCACAATCCAAAGATGAAATTATTCCTCCAACCACCTAGCCTCTCTTTTAATGCCTGTAGGCCAAAAGCGTTAACCACACAGTCCTACATCAATCAGCCTTCCTGAATGCAGATTGAGCCAAATTAAAGTGTAATTGGGAACTATTGAACAAAATAAAAAGAAAACACACTAAAATACAGACCATATATTCTAAAACTATTCTAAGCCCTCGGGGATACTTATATATGACTTAGTGGCTCCTGTTGCTCTTTGGTTTTTGACACCACTGCCCTAAGTAATTTCTAGCACCATTTACTTAATTTCTCCACTAGATTTACTGTGGTGATTTTCATGTGACTCATTACATAAATAACAACGAGGGCCTAGAAATGATCTCCCATATTAGCCGTCACTGTTTCCACACTGTTGGCAAAGTTTGGACATTTGCTGTGATTTGCCCCTTAGGTGGAAGTTGACTGGAAACTGCCAACTTAGCAGACGACAGAACACCGTGGGTTTGAATCCCAGCTCAGTCACTTACTAGTCGTTTGACCATGGAGTGATTTTACTTCTTCAAGGTTCTGTTTCCTCACTGTAAAATGGAAACAATAAAACTCACTACCTATCTATCTCACAAGGTTGTTGAGAGGATCAAACAAAATGATGGGTACAAAAAACACGATTTGTAAACATTAAAGAACATTGACAATGTCAGTGTCAGTCATTATGTAGTTTATTAATATAATATTTATTACATAAATAGAAATAATTTTTGTACCAACCAACACGTATCAGGATTGGAATTGTTTGGTTAAGACATCGCTCAAAAATATGAGGAAGAAAGCTATCAAGTTTGAATGATGGGAGACGTCTGGGGCGGAGCCAAGATGGTGGAGGAAAGGCAGTGAGCGCCCAAACTCATTACTCATGATCGCTCCAAAAAACATCCAAATAAGGCCATAGGAAAATGCCCGGAGCAGCAAAACTCACAGAAGAATGTGCTGAAATCATCTTCTAACCAAGAATGGCTTGGAAGGTCAGAAGGAGGGAGCTGCTGTGCTGATACAGGAGTCGGGCCCAACACCACAGTCACCCTGACACAGATTCAGTCCCAGGAAGGCCTCACCAGAGAAGGAGACCCCCAGAGCCTCTGAATCAGCTGAAGCACCAGTACTGTCTGGAACTAAGCTCACAGTCTGGTGAGTGGGCTGAGCCCTGGGCAGGGGGGAGACTACAGGCGTCTATGCTGGTGCTAAGGCAGAACTTGGATTTTACACCCCTGCTGAGAACCAGGAGGTAGGCTCGAGTAGAGGTGGCCCAGGTGGGGGAAGGGCACAGGCTCATCGGAGCTAACAACCACAACACACAAAGCTGATTGATTGGCAAGTTGGTCTGGGGTCATCTAGGACCAGGAAACAGGCCAGGCGAGGGAAGAACCTGATTCTCCTTAAATCATACCACCTGGGACTTCTTAAGCTTGGGATACTGCAGCCTGGAAACAGTGCCCCACTTTAAGGAGATAAAAGTCTAGTAAAAGAAAGGCAAAATGAGCCAGCAAAGAAAGGTGAGGACCATAGAAAGTTTCTTCAGTAACAAGGAAGACCAAGGGGCACCCTCAGAGGAAGATGTCAACATCAGGGCCCCTATATCTAAAGCTTCCAAGAAAAATACGAATTGGTCTCAGGCCATAGAGGTGCTCAAAAGGGACTTTGGTTAAACCTAGTTAAACCAGTGCTCAGTTGTTTCAGTATGACCAATTGAAAATTATAAAATTCTTAACTTTGTATGTGTATTCCTGATACCAAATAACCAGTTTGAATAGTCCTTTTTAGGAATGACCAGTCTTATGGCTTGACCAGTTGCTTTATCATCATATGGACACAACTAGAGCATATAGATATCCTCAATAGGATGAAGGAGGCTCCCTGTCCTGAAATCTATGGAGAGGTATCTTTGGGATCCAAACAGGGAAGAATCATTTCTCATGGACAGGTTGGGAGGGACATAGCCTGGGCTTTCCTGAACTTTTACCAGTAGGTTGAGGGATAAAGTGACCTAAGATGACCAAGTTGGAAGGCAATTGGGAAAGAAATTTCTGCCTTAAGCAAGACTCCCAGCTGAGGAACTAGATTCATGGATCCCAAAAGAATATAAAGGACAACTCAGGATAAGCAGCTCCATCAGTATGGAGCTAGTAGACCTGAGGTAATGTCAGGGTCCAGACCACACTAAAAAATGATCAACAGGAAGTAGATGGGCAGATGTCCAAGAGGTAGTGAAAAACAATGATTAAACTGTAAAAAAAAAATTGGAAATAGTAAATCTAGCCTTTTTTCATATGTTATTGTGTGATCCCCTAACTACTGTTCTCCATAAAAGTTCTCCTCTAGCATCTCATTCTGGTATCAATATGATCCCGGCTTCCTGAAAACTGTTCAGACTCTGATAGGTTGTTCCAAGCTTCAAGTATGGTGATAGTAACATACTTTATCTGCTACTCTTCAAAGATCAGTTCATTATGGAGAAACAAGGCCCCTATGTGTTGAATTTTTGGCCAAGGCAACCTATGAAATGGACAAAAATACAAAAAAGTCCTGAAGCCACATGCCTATATCCATATTGAAAGTAATGGGAAATAGGGGTAGAAGGTAATAAGAATCACATCTTTATTTTTTTTGTTGCAGGGCAATGAGGGTTAAGTGACTTGCCCGGGGTCACACAGCTAGTTGAGTGTCAAGTGTCTGAGGCTGGATTTGAACTCAAGTCGTCCTGAATCCAAGGCCAGTGCTTTATCCACTGCGCCACCTAGCTGCCCCCGAATCACATCTTTCTTAAACTATAAACATTAACTTAAATGTTGATACACTTACTGAATTATCGTTGACCAACAACAAATAAATTAATAAATTATTGGAGGAACTGAAACAAATACATATCCACAGTTTTTAATGAAATTAAAGAAGACATAAACAAGTCACAGCTAACCGGAAGGATGGCTCTTGTCAAGAAGATATATTAAGTGGGTTTCATTATGTGCTCGAAGGCAGCAAAGCACATTATTTTATGACCCACTTGAAGTGGTGCTGCAGAAAAACCTTGGTGTCTCAGGTTGTCTGTTCCTTAACAACAGCTCCTCTACCTACCTGGTACTGCCTCTGTTCTTCTTTGCTGTTTCTTCGGAACAAGACCCCTCCATCCCCTCCACACACCCAAATCTGGAAGTTTCTAAGACTTCAAACATTCTAGGCTAGCAACTCTGTTTGTGACCTCAGGGACAGCCACCAAATTTAGTCTTCCTAAGTAGGAAGCCTCCCTGTACAAACACCAGAACAGTTTTTATCCAGTGTAAGTCATAGTCCAGACCTGATCCAGGAGTTGCCCTCATCCTGAAGCTGTTTGAGATGCCTCGGAACATGGACCCATTAGTCCTAGACCTGAGCTTAAATCCTGTCACAGGCACTTAGCACCTGTGTGGCCTTGGCAAGTAACTTAATCTTTTAGTTTCCTCATTTGTGAAATAGGCATAGTAGCAACTACCTCACAGGCTTGTTGGGAGAATCAAATGAGATAATATATGGAAAGCACTTTGTAAACCTTAAAGCACTGTGTAAATGTTCATTGTTATCTTGCAGAGTATAAAGACGTAGAGAAAGTCTAATGGTTAGTTGAGTCTCTAAACAAAGTCATCATATATGCCTTCACATTCGGTGACAATGAAAATCTGGATACAGGGAAAAAATTGGAAATTATCATCTGAAATCAAGAAATTAAAAAGGGCAGAGGCTTGTAGACCACTCAAAAGCTTCATATCTTCAAGCTTTTTAAGAAAAAAGAAGTATAAGGAATGCATTAGAGGTGGCAAGCACCAAGGAACATCACAAGAGATGAAATTGAGACAATATCTTTTATTTTTTATTTTTGGTGAGGCAATTGGGGTTAAGTGACTTGCCTAGGGTCACACAGCTAGTAAGTGTTAAGTGTCTGAGGTCGGATTTGAACTCAGTTCCTCCTGACTCCAGGGCCGGTGCTCTATCCACTGCGCCACCTAGCTGCCCCAAGACAGTATCTTAAGAAAATAAAAAATGACTTTACCAAATAAATTACTTCAGATTCAACTGTCTATATGTAATTGAATTGTATTCTGGTTAATTCAAAGATCACAATCATTACCAAACTATACTTTTAAAAAAGATGTGAAGAAGAAATGACATGCACTTATAGCCATTCCAAATCAGCCTGTTCAAAGAAACTCCTCAAAAGGGAAAATGATCAAAAATAAAGAACACCACACTTGTCACTTCCTACAGAAGGCTGTCATCATGATGAAGAGTCCTAAAAATCTCTACCACATCCCCTCCCTCCTGCCAGGAAACATTTGATGACTTTTCCAAGAAGAGAGAAATGGTAGGCAAGAAAACACTATTTTAGAATACAAACTCATTTGTGAAACATCATGGAGGAGGAGGAGGATGAAAGAGTACAAGCAATTTTGGTTCACAAAACAGTAAATAGCAATCGAGAAGAACATGAGACCTTATAGAACCTCTAAGTCAGAATTTCTCAAGAGCATTTGTACATTGACTGGAAGGAGCACAACAAAGAGATGTGAAATGGAACCAGTCTGCAAACATTTTTCAATGGGTTCTCCACTCTTGTCAGTGATGACAGAGGGCAGCTAAGTTACATCATTAGGTAGAACACCAAGACTGGAGCCAGAAAGTCCTGAGTTCAAATCTAGCTCCAGACAGACACCTACTAGCTCTGTGACTCTGGGCAAGTCACTTCACCTCTGTTTGTTTCAATTTCTTCATCTGTAAAATAGAAATAATAATAGCACTTACCTCCCAGGGTTGTGAGGATCAAATGAGACAACTGCAAAGCACTTAGCACAATATGTGGCATATGGTAAGCAATGTGTACATATACACACATATAACATATATGTAACATGTATGTTATATATTTTTTTAAAAAAACAATTGTTGTGGTAGTGGTGGTTAGTGGAAGAACCACATTGGACTTCATCACTTCAGTACACAGGGTACTATATGAAGAAGTGGTAAATTCAGAAATGTGACTGAACCTAACCAAACATATACAGAAGTTTGCTAAAGGGATCACAAGGTTACCACTAATAAATTTCAAGATTTACCAAAAAAGAGAAAGTTCCAAAAGATTTTAAACAATTATATGCATAACTATTATCGATACACATACCCCCCATAGGCCTATTTTCTCATCATTAGAAAATATTTGTGTGAAAGGCCTTTAATTTGTTGGGTTGGTTTTTTGTGTGTGTGAAAGGTCTTTAGAGATGATTAAATTATAAGGAGAATAGGCAGAGCTTTAACAGACAGTCTTCTACAGCAAATTCCATCTTCATAGTCACACAATTGACTGAGGTATCTATACAAGATAAGGTCCCCCTGTGTATGTTGTTTTTTTGTTACAAAAATTTACTCGACTTAGTAGAGCAAAATGGACCCTTAAAGACATTCCTCAAGCAAGGTTTAAAACATTTGTTAAATCAACAAGACAATAAGCATTCAATAAGTACCTATAATGTGCCGGGCACTATGCTAAGTACACACAAGATCCCATGACAGTTGAAACCACAGAGTCAACTTTCTTCAATAATGTGTTGAGTTACTAGTAACATCAAGTGGGAATTACATGTTAAGCAGAAGTGTTTGCTATTATAATCAAAAATAACCTGCATAAAATTCCAATCCAAAAGGGATTCCTTGTCAACAATGAGATTCCTCAGATGTTCCTGTACCTTTAAAACCCAGAACACCATAAGGCCTTCAGAATGAGCTTGTCACTTAAAAGAGATCAGCCTAGACATTCACATCAGGAAAAAAAAAATGTGACAGAGAACATATATTACACAGATCATGGCATGTAGTTGAATGGGAAATCTATTGATTTAATTCAACTCTACACCGATCTTGGACAGACACTGCAGATGGTCAGTTAACTGGGCCTAGAACTGACTAGAAGATTAGGCATTAAATTTCATAAATTACATGGTGTTTTCATCAATATCCAGCTTCTTGTTGCTACTAAAGCACATGCATTTAACAACACTATTCTCTGAGAAGAAGAAGAAGAAGAAGAAGAAGAAAGAAGAAGAAGAAGAAGAAGAAGAAGAAGAAGAAGAAGAAGAAGAAGAAGCAGCAGCAGCATTTCCCAGTGATTCTGCATGGTTTTTGCCTCACAGAACATGATGATTTCAGAAGAATCAAATTGCAAGAGATTCAAAGGAAAAGATGCATGGTAGGTGGAAGAAAGCTGAATCTGTTTCATATTCAAGAAGACCTTGGTTCAAATGTCATCTCAGGAAATTATGTCTCAGTTTCCCTCTCTGTAAATGAGAGGATCAGACTGTCTCACTAACTATATCCCGTCTACCTGTGATGATCCTGTGATTTGCTTTTTAGAAGTGGCATAAAAAATCACTACACACTTTAATTACCAGAACAGTAGTAGCTTCTGTCATGGAACTAGTGAGGGATGATGGCTTCATTGTATAAGGGCTGCACTGATATCCACAGAATATCCACAGAACTATAGAAAATCCTTCAGCACATTTGATCATAGCTTGGTATGATGTCATCAAGGGTAGGAAGGGTCTTAGAAGAAGAAACTGTTAGGGACCTGAGCTTGGAGGATCTTGGTAAGCAAAGAGATAGCATCTTAAAACCTGAAGAGGTTGTGTGGAAGCTGAGATCCATCTTGGTAGGTAAGCAAGAAATCAGGTGGTAATAAGGTACAGGAAGACTGGTACGTCTCATGGCACCACAGTATCCATAATGAATTAATTAATTCTATGTTTAATCTATGTTTAGTTACAGATGGAGGATATAGCCGAAGATTTTATACTCAAGAAACGTGGAGAGAAAATTGGGGTCTGGAAGGCAAGTGTTGTACTTTTTTTCTTAGAAGTTCCATTCTTTGTATGAGAGCATTACTTTTCTGTACCCTCATGCTTTGAAGACTCTTACTAGAAATATGACTCTCTTAGCCACAAAGACCAAAATTGCCAACATCTGTCCTTTACTGACTAAAAGTATCTGAGGAGTGTTGAGATCATAGTAAGCTATTTATCCCATTATAGGTTATTGAGCATATATTGAGAGAAAGTAGAATATATAATCAAATCAACAGGTTGAATTATCTCACAAAATCACTTTGATTGGGATTACATTGTAGCATCATCAGAGCTAAGATAAATATCACTTTGATAATGATTCAAATCATAATGGGATCTCATTTGAGATATGCCAATTTTGCATATCAGTGTGTTGAAATAAGAGAGCATGAAAGTGAGAGTTTTGTTGTGATGGAGCCACTTAGTTATGGAGAGTTGTGACATTTCCTATGTCTCTGTCTATTTTTCCTGTATTGTATGTGTGTCCCTGGAGAAATACTATATATGACATTGTTCGGCAAGCTACCTGAGATTCAAGGTGTAAAGAACTCAGTGTCACAAGTTCAGCAACAGCTCTATCCTTGACAACACCTTCTGAGTCTTTTTCTGTATGTAGGTGTGTTTGTACACATGGAACCCTGATATATTCTGCCTTCTAATGGTTTCACTACAATAATTTGAACTAGAACCAAGTGACTGAAGAAAAATCCTCCACTACTTTAAAGACCCTGGAGCCAGGGACATCTATTTGGTTATCTAGCCTCTAATCCCTTCTTGACCTAACCAAAGAGATGCTTACCTCATAAAAAGATCACAGGGCATAAACCATCTTGTTCACAATTTTAAAACATCATAAGTGTGACCATTCTTACTCTTAACACCTTGTAATTCCATTAATTGAGGTGAAGGTGGAACTGTATCCTTATAATTAGAAAGACTTCAAATAGATTCTCACCATAGGATGGTAATGTGATATAAACCACAAAAATAGAATTATCCTGAAACTCCAGCGTATGTTTTGTATTCAAATTTTAATATTCTCTTAACTAGATAGCTTTTTCCTAAAATTTTCTAAGACTTTTGATTTAAATATTGAATTACTTGAAATTGCCCAGTGGCCAAGGACATGACATATTATTGGGGGAAAAACCCCAACCACATGAATTTAGACATTTTTGCTCTAAATGAAAAAGGAAAACAAAAGGAGACTGAAATTAAAGGGATGAATGGTTAGCAGGTTCTCCTTGGAGAGATAAAGCTTTTGTTGGAGTTGGCTTCATCTGTTACTGAAGAACAACAGGAAACATTTCACAAGAAACTCATTTTACCTTGAAGTTTTCATGATGAACATAAGTAAAATAAAACACTATGAAAGTAATTCAGCTTAAGCATCAGTATCTGTTTTAGAGGATGAAGAAGGGCTTGACAAGATATACCAAGCCAAGTCAACATATATTTTGAATCTTTGATTTAAGTGGAAAGAAGAGCAGAGGAGAGTTTAGTGGAAAAAAATACCAGGTTGGAAAATATGGTTCAGGTTTAAATAACAAAAGAGGACAAAGGCTTCTAGACAACTTGGAAGACTCATACCTTTATATTATGATTACTTTCCTCAAGAAGATAATCTGAAGGCATTGGACATGGCAAGCATTGAACAACACCACATGTACACATGAAATGTATTATTTCTTCACAGGAAGGAAGTTACAGCTTATTGATGTAGGAGTAAGGTCAGAATCATCTGTCTCTGTGTAGTTACACCATCAGCTAGTTATAGCAGAGATCAGAATCAACCTAAATTAAGGGGGGGTGGGGATGATGAGAAGACACTGTATACAGTTACAATTAGCTAGAATTTGAACTATTCAAATGAATTGTTGATGCCCAAAATATGGAAAATAATAAAAGGTAAAGATATTGATCTTTATTATCCCTGTTTCTTATTGAAGGTTAACCAATATAAAGCACTCACCAATGTAGAAAAAACATTCACCTTATGATCATTCTGATTATAAAGGATGATACAAATTTTGGAAGAACAAAGTATTTTTAAAAAAATTTCCTCCATGGGGGCAGCTAGGTGGCACAGTGGACAAAGCACCGGCCCTGGATTCAGGAGTACCTGAGTTCAAATCCAGCCTCAGATACTTGACACTAGCTGTATGATCCTGGGCAAGTCACTTAACCCTCATTGCCCTGCAAAAAAAAAAAGAAAGAAAGAAAAAGAAAGTGCAAGATAAAAGATATAAAATTAAAGGGACTTAGATTCATTTCAATCATGCAAAATGTATTTCCATATAAGCCATATTGGAAAAAAAAATTTTTTTTAAGTGAGAAAATTATACTTTGATTTGCACTCAGAGTTCATCAGTTTTTTCTCTAGTGGTAGATAACATTTTTTTCATTATGAGTCCTTTGGAATTGTCTTGAATCACTGTATTGGTCAGAGTAGCCAAGTCTTTTATAGTTGATCATCATTACAACATTGCTGTTACTATGTACAAGGTTCTCCCAGTTCTTACTTCACTTTGTATCAGTTTGTATAAGTTATGCCATGTTATTTTTTCTCTGAAACCACCCCCCTCATCTTCATTTCTTAAAGTCCAATAGTACTCCATCACAGTTATATGCCACAACTTGTTCAACTTTTTCCTGATTGATGAGCGAATGCTCATCAGTTTCCAATTCTTTGCCACCACAAAGAAAAGGGCTGCTATAAATATTTTTGTACATATGCATCCTTTTCCTTCTATCTCTTTATGGAATAGACCTAGTAGTGGTATTGCTGGATCAAAAGGTGTACATTGTTTCATAGTCCTTTGGGAATAGGTCCAGATTGTTCTCTAGATTGGTTGGACTAGTGAACTGGTCCACCAAAAATTTATTAACATATCTATTTTCTCTCATTCTCTCCAGCATTTATCATTTCTAATAGGTGTGAAATGGTACCTCAGAGTTGTTTTATTTTGCCTTTATCTAATTAATAGTGATTTAGAACTTTTTTTTCATATGACTATAGGTAGCTTCTGAAAACTTCCTGTTCATATCCTTTGATCATTTATCAATTGGGGAATGGCTCTTCTTTTCATAAACTTGACTTAGTTCTCTATATATTTGAGAAATGAGGCCTTTATCAGAGAAACATGCCATAAAAATTTTTATATTATTTCATCATCTAGGGTACCTTTTAGCAAAATGTAGTTTCCCTGATTACCACCTTCAATTAGGTTTTATTTTTGCTTTTGCTTTGCCTGAGATCATGATTGCTACCCCTGCTGTTTTTACTTCAGCTGAACCATAATAGACTTTGCTCTAGTCTTTCATTTAAACTCTATGTGTGTCTTTCTGTTTCAAGTGTATTTCTTATAAATAACATTGGCAGATTCTGGTTTCTAATCCATTATGATATTTGCTTCAGTTTTATGGGTGAGTTCATCCCATTTATATTCACAGTTATGAATACTAACTGTATCTTTCCTTCCATTTCATATTCTTCTCTCTCTTTCTCTTTTCATCCTATACCTCCTCAAAAGTCTATTTTGCTTTTAACTACTACCTCTCTTAATCACCCTCCAACTTTACTTCTCACCCTCACCCCACCAAACATATCTTATTCCATTCTCCTATCTCACTATTGGCTAAGATAGATTTCTATACCCAACTCTGTGTGTGTGTGTGTGTGAGAGAGAGAGAGAGAGAGAGAGAGAGAATTCCCTCTTTGAACAAATTAGGATGAAAGTGAGATTCAAGATTCCCGCCACCACCAGCCCACCCACCAACATTTTCCCCTCCACTATAAAAGCTCTTTCTTGCATACCTCTTTTATGTAAGAAAACTTGTTCCGTTCTACCTCTTCCTTCCCCTTTCTCCCAGTGCATTCCTCTTTGCCACCCCTACATTCTTTTTTTTTTAGATCATCCCAACATAATCAATTCACACCCATGCACTATCTATGCATACTCCTTCAAACTGCTCCAGTAATGATAAAGTTCTTAAGAGTTAAGTATATCTTCTTATCATATAGGAATGTAAACCGTTAAACACCATTAAGTCATGTTTACTCTTTCATGTTTAAGTTTTTATGCTTCTGTTTGAAAGTCAAATTTTCTATTTAGCTCTAGTCTTTTCTCTCTTTTTTTCCCCTTGCCTATTCTATTTTTATTGATCTTTTTAAAAATAGTATTTTTTTTCCAAATACATGTAAAGACAATTTTCAACATTCTTTTTTAAAAAATTTTATTGCAGGGAAATGAGGGTTAAGTGACTTTCCCAGGGTCACACATCTAGTAAGTGTCAAGTGTCTGAAGCCAGATTTGAACTCAGGTCCTCCTGAATCCAGGGCCAGTGTCTTTCTTATCCACTGCACCACCTAGCTGCCCCAACACTCATTTTTTTTCTTTTTTTTTCTTTTTTTGGTGAGGCAATTGGGGTTAAGTGACTTGCCCAGGGTCACAGAGCTAGTAAGTGTTAAGTGTCTGAGGCCGGATTTGAACTCAGGTACTCCTGAATCCAGGGCCGGTGCTGTATCCACTGCGCCATCTAGCTGCCCCCCACACACTCATTTTTAAAATAAAATTTTCAGTTCCAAATTTTCTCCATCCCTCTCCTTTTCCTCCTCTTTAAGATGGTAAGCAATTTAATAGAGGTTATATAACTGCAATCATGTAAAACATTTCCATGTTAGTCATAATGTGAAAGAAAAAACAGAACAAAAAGAAAAACTATGAACAAATAAAGTGAAAATATTATGCTTCAATCTGCATTCAGACAACATCAGTTCTTTCTCTGGATGTGGATAGCATTTTCCATCATGAATTTTTTGTAATTGTCTTAGATCATTGTATTCTTGTGAAGCAGTACTGGTCTTTTCATTAGGAATGCTTGAAAATCCCCAATTTCATTAAATATTAATTTTCCCATCTGAAGGATTATATTCAGTTTTACTGGGTAGGTTTGTTGTAATTCTAGCTCCTTTGCCCTCCACAATATCATATTCCAAGTCCTCTGCTCCTTTAATGCAGAAGCTTTCCTGTATGTGATCCTGACTGTGGTGCCATGATATTTGAATTGTTTCTTTCTCACTGCTTCCAGTATTTTCTCCTTGACCTGGGAGTGCTAGAATTTGGCTATAATATTCCTGAGAGTTTTCATTTTGGGATCTCTTTTAGGAGGTAAATAGGAGATTCTTTCAATTTCTACTTTACCCTATTGGATGTAAGATATTGGGACAGTTTTCCTTTATACTTTCTTGAAATATAATATCTAGGCTCTTTTTTTGACCATGGATTTCAGGTAGTTTCAATAATTCTTAAATTATCTCTCCTCAATCTGTTTTCCAGGTTAGTTGTTTTTCTGATGAAATATTTCATATTTTCTTCTATTTTTTTCATTCTTTTGACTTTGTTTTATTGAGGTTTCTAGAAATGACTCCTTTTTGCAGCTCCTTTTTCTTCCCCTTGCCCAATTCTAATTTTTAAGGAATTATTTTCTTCAGTGAGTTTTTGTACCCCTTTTTACATTTGGCTAAGTCTACTTTTAAAGGCATTCTTTTCTTTAGCTATTTTTTGTGACTTTTACCATTAAGCCACTTGTCTTGTAAGGTGTTATTTTCTTCAGGTTTTTTGTGCCTCTTCTACCAACCTGCTAATTCTCTATTCATATATATATTTTTTGGTATCACTGTCACTTCTTTCCCCAGTTTTTCCTATACCACTCTTATCTCTTTCTTTGATGCTTCCAGGAGTTCTTACTAGCCTTGGGCCCAGCATTTTTCTCCGAGGCTTTGCTTGTAGCTGTTTTCACATTGTTGTCTTCAAGTTTGTATCTAGCTCTTCCCTGCCACTGTAGTGGCTTTTTATGATCAAGTTTTTTTTTGGTTGTTTCCTCATTTTCCCACTACTTCTTTACTTTAAATTTTATGTTAAAGTTGGGCTCTGCTCTCCTGGGGGTGAGGAGGCACTGTACCAAACCATGCATTTTCATGCTATAGTTTTTAGAGCTAGTTCAGGGGATCCTTCCAAGGTGGTGTTTTCCTGGGAAGAATATGGTCATTGCTCCCTTGGTCCATACTCTGATTTTTACCTATAAGGGCTCCCCTGAAGTCACAAATACAATATATTGTTCCTACTTGCCCTGGAACTGTGTCCCTTGCTCTCCTGCAGCTGCAAGTGCTAGCACTCCTCTTGGCCCTGGTGCCATGTGACCAAGGCTCCTGCTCCCTTGTGACTGATCTCAAGCTCTCCTCTTTGCCTTGGAACTGTGACCCAGAACTGCTTAAGGGCAATACAGTTGCCAATCAGCTGTATCCAATGCCAAGCAAAAGGTCCCCTGTAATCTTTTTCTGACTATTTGTCATCTCTAGGCCAAGAGCTGCTACTATTGTCACAGCTGTCCCTAAGGCCCACCACTGGTGCTCTTGCAGCATTTGGGGCCTGCACCCACACAAGAATTACAGACCTCTTTCACAGATCTCCTAAGTTACCATAGGCAGAAAAATGTCTCCCTCTGACGATTTGTTGGCTCTGCTGCTCCAAAATTTGACTTGAGGCATTACATTTAAGTTGTTTAGAGGGAAATATTAGGAAAGTTTATCAGGGTCCAACCTGTACTCTGCCATCTTGGCTCTATAAGTATCTTTAAAAAAAAAAAAGTCCTCAAAGCTGCTCCTTAACATCCCACCACAATCTCTGCTAAAGACTAATGACCCTAATCATCAGGGATACTTCCTTAAAATCTAGTGTATATTGCCATTGCAGTAACAACATTTTTCTTCTGTCCTTAGTAAATAATGAGAACACCTGATCACCATTATGTGTGTATGTGTGTTTGCCTTTCATGTATATTTAATTTATGTGACAATTTGACAATAGCAGTAACAACTTTACTACTTTTGTGGAATGGTTATAAGTGAACAAGACCTTTGTCATATGATTGTGCTCATGTATGCTATTTGTAACCATATCTTTTTTTTTTAATGGAATATAGCAGAATTTATTTCAGAGAAACAACCTTCAAGCAAAGTCATTTTTCTTGTTGCGTGTAGTTATATGTCAAGTTCTGCCCTTATCTCTAGCCCCACAGGTCAGTCAAATGAACTAATATCCTTAACATAGTTTATTGCTCCACCCTGCAGGCCTCACGCAGGCCATCTCTCGGGATTGGCTCCCGTTCCAGCAAGAAGTATGCAACAGGCTTCCGGTCTGAGGTAGGAGTTCAGGGTCTCTTCATTGAGGGTGCCTCCCTTCTGCCATTATGCTTGCTTGCCAGATTTCTGACATTGCCTATCTTACTTTGATCCAGTTAATCCCTGCGTATTCCCTGGTTCTTGACTCTGTCCTGACTTTCATGCATGTGCATGTTCCTTCCGCTGACGTCTAAAGGTCCAACAGTGTCTTAACTCTCAGCTTCCAGGCACTCTTTGTTTCTGCTATTTTCTTGTATTTGACACCTATATTTCATTCCCAGGCTTCCCCTGACTCTCTGACTTGATTTCTTTTTTTTTTTTTCCTTCAGGTTCCTTGGACACTAGTTGATCTTGCAGAACATGCTGCCATTTATGTCTATTTCTTAACCCCCCAAACTCCATAATGCTTTGTCAGACTAATCAGAACTGATTTGTCTCCTTTACCTTAGCTTCCTTGTTACTATCGTTTTCCATAAATCAACAGCTTTTTAGGGTTGCTCCATGATTTCATCAGTGTCAGCTTCAAAGTGTTGCTTTAGTAAACTAACTCACTTCACCTCACTATTAAATATGATTCCTGTACTGATTCCCTACGTTATACCATAATTCCTCATAATTTGTCTCGGATACATTCACAGAATCTCAGAGCTGAAAGGCATTGGCGTCATCTAGCCCCACGTATGCCTGAACAACAGTGCTCATGCACTTTTGTTAAAGACTTCTAGTAAGAGAGAACCTCACTATCTCTCCAGCAGGCCACTGTTTTTCTAGGTAACACTAATTGTTAGGTAGTTTTTCACTTGCCTCAGGCCCAAATCTTCCTTTTGGAAATGTTTGCTCCTTTCTTCCTAGTTCTTCCCACTGCGGCCCAGGAGAAGTCAAATCCTTCTTCTCCAGTCTAATCCTTCAAATAAACTCCTTGGAGAAAGGGACTACCTTTATTTTTCTTAATTGTATCTCTAGCCCTTAGAACAGCTTCTAGCACATAGGAGGTACTTAATTAATGTTTACTGAATTTCATGAAATTGAATATATCCAGCCACATACTCTCCTGAGCTCTACTCCTACGTCAACAACTACCTATTGGACATTTTCAGCTGATTGTTTTATAGACATCTCAAGCTCAATATGTCTAAAACAGAACTTCTCACTATGGACCCAAACTTCCCTGTTACTCTCACGGGGTATCATCATCCTTCCACTCACCCAGTCTCGCAAGTCTTACCCTTGACTCCTCAATCTCATATGCCCCACATATCCAACTGGTTGCCAAGTCTTAACATGTCTTTCTTTCTTTCTCTCCCATAGATCCTTTTCTTTGCACTCACACTTTAGTTGAGGCCTTTGTTGCTTCTTTCTTGCCTGTTCTATTTCAGGAGCCTCCTAATTGCTCTCCCTGCTTCAACAGGCTCCCCACCACAGTCCATCCCCAACATAGCCACTAAAGTCATCTTCCTAAATCACCCCCTCCCTCCGCTCCAGTGGTCCCATATTGCCTCTAGGACAAAGTATAAACTCTGCCATTTAAAGCCCTTAGCAACGTGGCTCCAACCTACCTTTCCAAATTTATTACACATTACTAACCCCTCCTGCCCTTCTTGCTGTTCCTTCAACATGATACTCCATCTCTCTCCCTTTGCTAGGGCTGCTCCCTATTCCTGCAGTGTACTTCCTCTACATCCTTTGTCTCCTTCCTTTTTTGGGGGGTGGGGGGGGTGAGGCAATTGGGGTTAAGTGACTTGCCCAAGGTCACACAGCTAGTAAGTGTTAAGTGTCTGAGGCCGGATTTGAACTCAGGTCCTCCTGACTCCAGGGCCAGTACTCTATCCACTGCACCATCTAGCTGCCCCCTTTGTCTCCTTTTAAGACTCAGCTAACACACCCCCTTCTAAGAAGCTTTTCCTGATCCCCACAGCTGCTGGTCTCTTCTTCACAAAATTCATTTTACATATATTCATTTTTACATGTATTCATTTTATATATATTCTTTACATACATATGTATATGCCCCTCCCCTTAGAATGTAAGCTCCCTGAGGGCAGTGAATGTTTTATTTTGTATTCCTTGTGCTTAATGTAGTGTCTAACATAGATAGCTTAATCAATGCTTGCTTGCTTGATGAAGTGGTAAATTCATTCTCATGGGAGATCTACCAGCAGAGGTAGATTAACCACTCCTCAAGGTTTCTACTAAATTATAAAATCCATGAGTGTAAGAAACCCTGTCTCTTCTAAACATGCATCTTCCCTAAGACCTAGAAAAGTGTTCTGTCATTCTGTTCACCATAGGCATTTCATAACTATCGGCTGAAATGAATGGTATAAAGGCAATTCATGCCTAAGAACCCAAACTAGAGATTGGACTAAATAACCTACAAGGTCCCTTCTGATTCTAGGATAATGGAATTTCTATGAAATAAAAGAGGGAATATGCAGGATAAACTGAGGTTTCCTTTTAAATGATGGTATAGTTTACATTAGAACTGCAGTGGATTTCTCTCTTCAGCTTTGTCCTTTTTTCATTTTCCTTCTGTTAATATATTTCAGTGTTTCAAAGAATCCTTTGCAATTTAGCAATTTGGGTTTTTGAGAGTTTTTGTGACTGAGAAATTTCTCATCCTGCAGCCAGTGTGGTAATGAAACTCTCTCAACATCCATAGGCTGTTTCTTGTATGGCAAACATAGTGTTACCAAACCTATTTTCAAAACCTTTCCAGCTTGGGATAGGACTTGCCACAATATGCACTACACCCTTTGAGGACTCTTGAGTCACTGCCAAATCCAGGCATCTGAGGTGCCAGAGTAAGACTTTAGTGGATGTCATCAATATAACGGTAATAGATTAGATGACATTGAACTTCACTTCTCTACTGCTTCCTTTTTCTTTTTTTGGTTTTTTTTTTTTTTTTAGTGAGGCAATTGGAGTTAAGTGACTTGCCCAGGGTCACACAGCTAGTGAGTGTTAAGTGTCTGAGGCCGGATTTGAACTCAGGGACTCCTGACTCCAGGGCCGGTGCTCTATCCACTTCACCATCTAGCTGCCCCTTCCTTTTTCTAGAGTAATACATTTGGTAACCTCTTTTTTGATAATGGTGACATACTTTAAGATGGATTGGCTAGGGGGAAGCTAGTTGGCGCAGTGGATAGAGCACTGGCCCTGGATTCAGGAGTCCCTGAGTTCAAATCCAGCCTCAGACACTTGACACTTATTAGCTGTGTGACCCTGGGCAAGTCACTTAACCCCAACTGCCTCACAAAAAAACAAAACAAAACAAAAATAACATTAAGATGGATTGGCTAAATTGATTTTTAAATAAAAAGCTGATGCATTTGCTAAGTGATTGGTGTATTCCCCTTTAGCACAAAGCTTATATTGTACAATAAAAAGTAGTTTGTGATCATTATTTATAACTTAGGACGGTTTTCATTATTATACAACATAGTCATTTATTCTAAATACTACATTTATTTTCTCTACACTCCACCCCTTAAGAAAATGTTGCCTCCTCTGCTTCCCAGCCCCTCAAAGAGACAAGACAGTAGATAGTAGAACTGAGGAAGGAAAATGCCAAACTCTATTATATTTATGTCATAACTTTGAAAAATATGGGTTAGGAAATAGGAGTTGGAAAACTTACCCTAACTAATGCCTTTTTTATTGGAAGGTTTGGGGAAATTAAAAAAAAAAAAGCTCATTTGTTGTATTCTCTGTTATGGACAGCCTGAGGACAGTAAATGGATAGCTTCATCTGCTGACATTATTGCTTTCCGTAAAGCATTATTGAACCCTCTAATAGCAAAGTTGTTTCAACGATTTGTATCACTGAAAGGAGATTTATTGGGAAATGGAGTACTCTTCTGGCAAGAGGTTCAAAAATATAAGGTACTGTAATAAACCGAAATAAGCCATTTATTTATGTTAAGAAGAAAAATGCATTGAAATTTCAGATTTTTAACTGAGTACCAAATGTGCAGATGATAGATATGTTTTTGATTAATTTAATTTTGAAACATTGGTCCTTTCTCCACTCATATGTATAAACATTAAAGTGCATATTATTCAACTGTTGGACAATAACAAAAATGGTAATGTTCTAGATCCTTTTATGCTAATAAATAGTAGGAAATAATAGTGAACTGTGAAGGAAAATTGTGCATTTTAAGGTGAATTAAAATTTGACCTATTAATAATATGCCATTATAATTTGACTTTCAAATACAAGACCCTAGAGAACTATAAAAAATTGGAGTTGGGGGACTACCTGGGGTCGTACAGTGGGTGACTGTCTTGTGTCTGAGGCTGGGTTTTGGCTTTGATCCCCCTGGGTCCAGTGGTGGTGCTTTGTCCACTGTGTCACCTAGCTGCCCCATGATGACATCTTTAGGGTTAAATTGAGGAGTGAGGGGAATGCACTGGGGGAGGGGGAAGGACAGAGGTGAAATACTACATGAAAGAAACTGGAAAAGGCTTATAGAGTGGGGGAAGAGATGAAAGAGGAGCAGGGCAGTAAATTAATTTTATAATCAGAAAAGGCTCAAAGACCTTAAACTCATCAGAGTTGGCTCCTGGAGGGAGTAACGTATACCCAACTGGGTGGAGTAATCTATTTAATCTGGGCAGTAAATGAGCCTAACACTCATCAGAATTGGCTCAAAGACCTCAATCTCATTAGAATTGGCTCAAGGAGGGAATAATGTACACATTCAATTGGGTGGAGTAATCTCTCTAACCCTGAAGGAAAATAGGAGGGGAAGGGGATAAAGAGAAAGGGACAAAAGAAGGAAGGGTGGAGTGGGAGAGGGGACAGACAGAAGCAAATCCCTTTTGAAGAGTGATAGGATGAAAGAAGATGGATAATAGAATAAATATCATGGGGAAGGGAATAGGATGGAAGGCAAACAGGTAACAATAGTAATCATGAAAAAGAGAAAAGGGAAAATTGTACAAAAAATATTTATAGCAACTCTTGGTGGAGGCTAAGAATTGAGAATCAAAGGAATATCCATCAATTGAGGAATGATGGAAAAAGCTATGCTATATGATTGTTGTGGAATGGTCTTGTGCTACAGGAAATGACAAACAGGATGATCCCAGAAAAACCTGGAAAGACTAATGAACATCGATGTATAGTGAAGTGAGCAGAGTTGGGAGGACATTGAGCATAGTGACAGCAGTATTGTTCAATGAGCAAATGTGAATGACTTAACTACTCTCAGCAATGCAATGGATCCAAGACAATCCCAAGGAACTAATGAGGAAGCTTACTATTCACCCCCATAGAAAGAACTGATAAAAAGAACACTTGTGGATTGTACATATATAACCTGGTTGCAATCTTGTGGAGGGGGGAGGAAAGGGAAGGAGAGAGGGAGAAAAATTTGGAACTCTAAATCTTATGAAAATGTAACTGGAAAAAATAAAATAGGGGCCGCTAGATGGCGCAGTGGATAGAGCACCAGCCCTGGAGTCAGGAGTACCTGAGTTCAAATCTGGCCTCAGACACTTAACACTTACTAGCTGTGTGACCCTGGGCAAGTCACTTAACTCCAACTGCCTCACTAAAAAAATAAAAATAAAAAAATAAAATAAATGTTTGTTGCTAAATAAAATAAAATAATAATAATATGCCATTATGGGGGCAGCTAGGGGGCACAATGGATAAAGCACTGACCCTGGATTCAGGAGGACCTGAGTTCAAATCTGGCCTCAAACACTTGACGCTAGTTGTGTGGCCCTGGGCAAGTCACTTAACCTTCACTGCCCTGCAAAAAAAGCAAATAATAATAATAATATGCCATTATAGTAATTATAACTATACTTAAAAACAAAATCTTTCTGCATATTTTATAAATATACCACACATGTACTTTTCTACCATATTTCTGTGTTTTCTAGTATCACTGAATGGGCATTGCCTCAGGCAAACTGAGACCTGTGAAAGGCCTTTAGCTTAAAAGGCCAAGGTCTCCCACTGTATCTGGGGCCATCTCCAGTTGTCCTGATAATATATCTTTCTACTGGACCCAGATGGCTCTGGAAGAGAGAGTGAGACTGGTGACTTTGCACAGCCCTGCCTCACTAAAGTCCAATTCATTGCAAGTCATGACATCTGTCCTGGTCCTCTTCGAGAATGAAGGGCAAACCACATCAAATAATGTTTTCTAGTGTAACCAAGGAAACTAAAAGGAAATTTTTTCAACTCATATTTTTAGGAGCTATAACAAAGATCATGGATTACAAATAAATCAATAAAAGCAGGGAGCTGATAGTAGGACCCCTTGTATTTTATTTTTTGGGGGGGTTGGGTGGAGGGTTGTGGGGATTACTTTTCAGGAATGTTTTCTTTCCTTTTCTTCCTCCATTTTTGATTTCTCTTTTTGCTTCATTTGGCTTATTTCTTCCTATTTTTGAGATGGTAGGGGAAAAGAACTAGAAATACCTAGAAGTTTTCACTAACCCTCTCGCTACAAGTTCAACATGTAAATTTTAAGCCCAAGTCCTATTAAATTTCTTTTTTCTTTCAGTTTACTCTATCATTCTAACCCATCCTACCTTATCCCTTAAAAAAAATCCCATCACTGTATCTATCATAAACTTGATCACATGTATGTAGAATTATAAATTTTATATAGCTATACAAGTAAGCTAAGCTATACCATATGGCAGGGGAAGAAAATGAAACAATGTACCTAGAGAAATTTTGGGCAGGGCCTACCTCCATAACTGCCCTATTTTTCTGCAATAGTCTGGTTTTTCACTCTACACTTGAATAAACCTGTATCAAGTTATCTGTCAAATAGTCTTGATCTTCCCCATTTACCCAGGTTTTTATGTAAACTACCTGGTATTTCAGGACTATTGGCTTAGAAGGACGTTGAATTGAATACATTAATTCTCTAGAGTTCCCCAGTCCCAAGAGAAATCAAGACTTCTATTTTAAAAAATACTTGAGGGGCAGCTAGCTGGCACAGTGGATAAAGCACTGGCCTTGGATTCAGGAGGACCTGAGTTCAAATCTGACTTCAGTTACTTACTAGCTGTGTGACCCTGGGCAAGTCATTTAACCCTCATTGCCCCACCCAAACAAAAAAAAATACTTGATACATCCCAGGTATTTTCTTTTTTTTTCCAGGTATTTTCTAATCTAAGAAATTATAAATTGCTAACATTTGTTCAACAGTTGAGTGTTTACAAAATATACACCATCTCATTTGAATACTTGAATACTTAAATTATCGCTTTCTAGCTTCTTGGGTCTTCTGATATACTTGAGGTACCCTTGTGGTTAAAGTAACTTCATTAAGGAAGGTGTTTTCAATTCAGTAACTATTAAATGCCTATTATGTTCAGGGCACTGCAGTAGATAGTAAGGACAAAAAGATGATATTAGATGTCAGTCACCTTTAGGAAGCTCACAGTCTGTGAGGAAGGTTCACAAATTGATCAAATAGAAATCAGCTGAGCAATATCAAGAGTATGGCCTCCATGGACATGCTCTTCTGCCTTTCCCCTGGATTCCTTCTAGGCTCAGCTCAAATCTCATTTATTGGAGGCCATTCCTGGTGCCTCTAGCTGCTAGTGCCCTCCCCTCTGAGAATACCTTCCATCTATGTGGTATTAATAACAGCTAGGTGAGTTATTGGAAAGAGGACCTGAGTTAGGAAGACCTGTGGTCAAATCTTACTTCAGGTACTTCATAGGAAGTTATTCAGTCATGTTGAAGTCTTTGTGACCCCATTTGGGTTTGTTTGTTGTTGGGATTTTTTTAGCAAAGATATTGGAGGGGCAACTAGGTGGTGCAGTGGATAAAGCACTGGTCCTGGATTCAGGGAGGACCTGAGTTCAAATCCAGCCTCAGACATTTGACACTTACTAGCTGTGTGACCCTGGGCAAGTCACTTAATCCCAATTGCCTCACCAAAAAAAAAAAAAAAAAAAAAAGATGTAAAAACACTGGACATGCCAAGCAAAGGACATTGTATTTCATCCTAAAGGGGATAGGGAGTCACTGGAGCTTACTGAGGATGAGGATAACATGGCCAGACTACACTTTAAGAAAATCAAGTTGGCAGCTGAATGGAGGATTGACTGGAGTGGGGAGAGACTTGTGGCAGGCAGGCTAAGGTAAGCTACTGCAGTAGTTCAGGGGTAAAATGATAAGAGCCTATACCAGAGTGGTGGTAATACCAGAGAAGAGAAGGAGGTGTATTTGAGAAATGTTGCAAAGGTGAATTGTCTTGGCAATGGATTGCATATGGTGGGTAAAAGATGAAGAGCTGAGGATGAAACCAGGTGAAGAGTCTGGGGAACTGAGGAGATATGCCTCCTACAGGAAGAGGGAAGTTTGGAAGGGGAAAGATTTTAGGGAAAAGAGAATGTGTTTGCTTTTGGATTTTGCACCAAACATGTCTCCAGGACATCCAGTTCCAGATACCTGAAAGGCAGTTGGCGACGTGAGAATGGAGATCAGCCGAGAGATTAGGGCTCAAAAAGTAGATTTGAGAATTCTCAACATAGGGGCAGCTAGGTGGCGCAGTGGATAAAGCACAAGGCCTGGATTCAGGAGGACCTGAGTTCAAATCCAACCTCAGACACTTGACACTTACTAGCTGTGTGACCCTGGGCAAGTCACTTAACCCTTATTGCCCCGCAAAAAAAAAGGAAAGAAAAAAAAAAGAGAATCCTCAACATAGAGATGATCATTAAATCCATGGGAGTTGATAAGATCACCAAGTGAAGTAGTATAGAGGGAGAAGAGAAGAGGCCCAGGATAGAGCCTATGGGATACCAGTGGTTAGTGGATGTGACCTGCATCAAGATCCAGTGAAGGAGACTGAGAAGGGGAAGCTAGATAGGTAGGAGAAGAACCAGCAGGGAGTGGTATCCCAAAAACCCACAGAAAAAGGGAACATCAAGTCCAAGAGGATGATGAACAGTGCCAAAGGCTGCAGAGAAGTCAAGAGAAATAAGGATTGAGAAAATGCTATTGGATTTGTCAATCATTGGTAGTTTTGGGGGGAGGCATTTCAGGGGAATGATGAGGTTGTAAATTGGATTATAGGCAGTTAAGAAGAATGATATTTATAAGGCACTTTGCAAACCTGAACGGTTTATATAAATGCTCCCTATTGTTATGACTATGTATCTCATATATACCTACTTAGCTACTTGTCTCTCTCATTAGAGTACAAGATCCTTAGAGCAAGGTCTTTGTTTTCCTTTTTTGTCTCCATACCTTTTAGCATATAGTGCCTGACACACAGTTGGTGCCTAATAAATGCTTATTTGATTGACTAACTAAAAGAGGTATAACCTGAATTAGATCTTGAAATAAAGATACTCGTCAAGAGCTTAGAGCCATTTTGTCCAAACACCTAATTTTACAGATGACAGAACTGAGGTCCAGAGAGTATGAATAATTTGCAAAAAGTCGTATGGGTTTAGTCAATAGTTGATAGGGAGCATATGAAAATGTGACTCTTTCTTCCTTCTCTCATTGTGTAGGACTTGTGCCATTCTCACTGTGAGGATGCTGTTATTCAGAATAAGATCACAACTATCATCAACTGCTTTATTAATTCCAGTATTCCACCAGCTCTGCAAATTGACCTTCCATTTGATCAAGCTCAGAAGATAATAGAGCACAGGAAAGAATTAGGCCCCTATGTATTTAGAGAGGCACAGGTAAGAAAGTCTGCTAAATGTGGCTAACCAGCTTTTAAAACTGACTAATATGTTATTCATTTACATTATTCATATGGATACCTTTATTTGGCAAGGAAAACATTTGGATTCTCAGTTCTAGGATCACTTTTATGTAAATGTCAAATATTTCTGTATACTATTGAAGTGCAGGAGTAGTATGATTTACCCTATACAACAAATTAAATATTTGAATTTTTGTAAGTTTAATTTCTCTTTTACAAACCTCTCTCTGCTTCCTCTTCCTTGCCTCTCCTCTTCCCTTATTTTTTTTTAAATATTTGCTACTGAAGCAATCACTTTTGAGGGGCAGTTTCCTTAACAGTTTTTCTTTGTTAAAAGAAAGAGTTTGAGGGGGACAGGGATAAGTCAGGAGGTGACTGAATTGGTTTTTTTTTAAAGGCATCAATAGAAATATGATAAATATAAATAATTTAAAATATTGGAAATGTAAATAAAACAAAAATAAAACATCAGCTCCCACAAAGATGTGCAAAACATGTGGGTCCGAAAAGACAGCTATCTTAGAAGACAGTACAATTAATGTAGCCCACTAAATAAATGAGGTGAGATTAAAATACCCACTTTACATAAAGTATACAAGTTTGGTAAAGGAAAATCTGCCTGTCTAACCTATTAGTAATTTTCTTAAAAAAAAAAAAATCAGGAAACTAAAGTCCAGAATGACTTGTCTGAGATAATAATACAGGGCTGACACAGAACCAAAGGGGAAAGTCACATATTCACTAAGCACTTCCAGAGTCTGAGGCAGTGTGTTAGGTGCTAGAGATACAAAGAAAAAAATTAAATATACTCTGCCTTTAAAGAGCTTACCAGGGCAGCTAGGTGGCTCAGTGGATAGAGCACCAGCCCTGGAGTCAGGAGGACCTGAGTTCAAATCTGGCCAAAGACACTTAACACTACTAGCTGTGTGACCCTGGGCAAGTCACTTAACCCCGATTGCCTCATCAAAAAAAAAAAAAAAGAGCTTACCATGAGATGTCTGCGATGCAGTATAAATAGCTTGAATTTTCTGCCAAAGGCCAGTACCACCACTGTTATCTGGTACAGTGTCACTCATTCATTCTCCATTTGCTGAACCCGCATCACTACTAAACTGAATCCTCTTTCTAGTAAGTGTTCAGTCATTTAGTCCAGTTCAACTCTTTGTGATCCTGTGGACCATACTGTCCATATAGTTTTCATGACAAAGATACTAAAGTGGTTTGCTATTTCCTTCTCCAGTGAATTAAGGTTAAGTGACTTGCCTTGGTCACACAGCTAGTAAGTTATGTTGAGGCTGGATTTGAACTCAGGTTTTCCTGACTCTAGGCTCCATGACCCACTGACCCACCTAGCTGTCTCCTTTCCTGTACTGCTAGCCAAAATGCTTGAAGCATGAAGTTTCGGTATGTTTACACACTCTTAGGACTTAGAGTTTAAGGGAATAAGGGCACATAATTTGGGGGATTCCACCAGCTCAACAGAGGGGATCTCAAGAAAATAGTGATAGAGAATACTTAGGTGATAGAAACAGCAACATCAGAAGGGATAGAATAAATCGTAGAATATTGTTATATGAGTCAGCACAATTATTTGTTACTGTTGTGGTATTTTACCTGTGGCTTGTGATGAAGACGTGGGAAGGGATAAGACCATTCATAGAGTTTATAGAATTTGACTAAATGTGTATTGGTTTACTGGGGCAGCTGTCCAAGACAAAGATCTCCTACCAAATCCTCAACCTCTACCTAGCTCTCCAAAAGAAATCTGTCATTGGTTTAGTGATTTTAAAATCAAGGTTTGGAAATTTAGGGACTTAAGAGCAAAAAAAGGGGGGACATTTTCATTCTTCCATTGGAAGGTTTTTAGTTTAAAAGAGAAAGAATATGGAAATTGAAAACAGCTGGTTACACAGATAGTCATAAAGAATAGAATTCAGTTTTCTGGATGAAAATTTATGATATCCTAATAGGCTATGGCTAATGAAGAGAGGCCATTTCAGGAAGACTGGGAAGAATGTTTGGCAAGAAATTAATTGATCATTGAAAATTGAGGAGGATAAAGATAAATCCCTAGATAAACTTATAAAATTGGTTACTGGAAAAATGGAAAATAACAGATATGTCACTAAAAGAAGAAGATGTGACAGTAATATACATGACACAAAGGACATAAAAAGGGGCTGTGGATAAAACTTAAAACCTCACAGGTATTTCTATATGTTGGTACACAACATTAATAAAACAAACTTGAAGTTTTAATAAAAATACAATTATATTGATATCAATAGTGAATGAATGAGTCTGAAAGCGCTCAGTAAGTATTGTAAAAATGCTGGACATTTAGAGAAGGACAAAATCTCCCTGCCTTCAAAGAGCTTGCAATATATTATGGGAGTTACATAAGAAACCATATAGATTACATATACATGTGTGAGAGCCAAAATTTGATATACGGAGTGTTATTTGGGTGACTCACCTTAATATTGGGAGTCTTGGAAATAATGAGGGACCTTTTAGGTTCACCCTCCCCTCTGAACTGCCCTTTTTAGATATTTCTCCCAGGCCAATAAGAAAGGAGCCTTTAAGCTTTAACTCACAAAAGGATCAGATTTTATTACTTGGGAATTAATTAAACAACAAAGATAAAACTAATAAAAATCAAAGACAAGGAAGTAGGAAAAAAAGAAATACCGATAAATACTCTTAACTCTAAACTTAACCTATGCAATCCTCAGATCGTTTCCAATTAAGCTAGTTCAAAGGAATTTAGGGTTTTCCATAATTAACTCACCAAAACCTGGATAGTCTACAGTTGCTCATGCCACTGGGACAGCAGACGCCAGAGAGAGAGAGGACGTTCCAGAAGAACCCTCCGCTTCCCTTCAGGGAGCGTTCAATCTTTCCTCCCCCAAAAGGGGAGGTCCTTCAAAAACTGCCTATGGAGAGCTCTCCTTCTGACCTCAGTAGTATACGTAAACTTCAGGGTGGGCCAGGTGTGGCCCCTCCCAAATGAGTCAGCTAAAAACTGCAATAATAATTTTATCACAAATAATTTTTACCACAATGTACATATACCTAATACATATACATGTGTGTGTACATATGTGATATACACTGAGTAGATAGAAGGTAGTCTCAGGAAGGCCCTAGCAAGCAGGGGTAGACAGGAATTTCTGCAGAAGGTAGGATGTGACCTGAGTCTTGAAAGAAACCAGGGAAAGTAAGAGGGAGAACAGTCCAGTCATGGAGAACAGACAGTGAGTGCAAAGGCTTGAAGATGAACGATAGAATAGCCCTGTGTGAGGAATGGCAGGTCACCCAGTGTCCTATGAAGGGTGAGGAAGTGCAGGAAGGAGCCAGTTTCTGAAGGATTTCAAATGCCAAACAGAGGAATTTGTATTTGGTCCTGGAGATAATCACCCTCACAACAGCCATGTCCTCTGCATTCATACTTGCTGCTGAAGCTTCTTGGATAGGGGCATAGCCTCCTCAGAGCTGTGCTTTAGGGATTTTAATTATGGCAGCTGTGTAGAGGGTGAATGGGAAAGAGAAGAGCCAGGATGCAGTACAGAGAGAAATCTGGAAAAGTCTAGTGGCACCAGATTTTATAGACCTTTCATTAAATTCACTGAAAAGGTGTTTTTTAAAATCAATCTCCTTCAGGGTATAAAGCAAAATGTTAGGTATTGGCACAGACATGGAGTTGAAGTGTCTGACCTCATAAAATTTACATTAAGTCTAATGGAGGAGGATAAGATTCAAACTGATAGCAGTACCACAAAATATTTATATGACTGCTTTGTTGTTGTTCAGTTATTTCAGCCATGTCTGACTCTTCATGACCCCATCTGGGGTTTTCTTGGCAAAGATGCTGGAGTGGTTGGCCATTTCCTTCTCCGGCTCATTTTACAGATGAGGAAACTGAGACAAACAGAGTTAAGTGACTCCCCCAGGGTCACACAGCTAGCAAGGATCTGACATAGGTTTTCCATTACTACACCTAACTACCTTAAATGGAATAGAAAATGGATTGGAAAGAGTAAGCATTGGTTGTAGGGAGACCTGTTATAAGGGTGTTATAATAGGCCAGGTAGATAGTAATAAGGATATTTATTTTAAGGGGTATCAGTGGAAATAAAGTGGAGGGTATAAAAAGTGATAGTCCAATGGTTTAAAAAAAAAAAAACTAAGAGGGGGCAGCTAGGGGGCGCAGTGGATGGTGCGCCGGCCCTGGATTCAGAAGGACCTGAGTTTGGGTCCAGCCTCATACACTTGACACTTACTGGCTGTGTGACCCTGGGCAAGTCACTTAACCCTCATTGCCCCCCACAAAAAAACAAAAACAAAACCAATAACAACAACAACAACAACAACAACAACAAAAACTAAGAAATTGGGAATCTTAGAAATCATTTGTTCTTCTCAGGCTTTGGGTCCTGAGGGGCTGACTAAACCACATGGCATTAATGATTTAAAGCATATGTGTAACTGTTTGTCATAGAGATCTGGAATAGCAAAAGGCTAAATGTACTAAGTTCCACTTTTGGGGGAATACTATACGTATATTATATATACATATATGAATAGTATAGATATAGAATATATATATGTAATATACATTATATAAATGAGTATCTATAGCAAGAGGAGTTGCTCTTCCTAATGGACTTTTCTGACTACATGTGTTGTTGTTATTGATCTGGGTGTGTACCCATAAGAGTATATCTTTACTGTTTGTATTTTGCAAAAAGTTGTTGTGTTCTTATTAACTTAATTTCTCAAGATAATGACTGTAGTTGGGAACAGTGTGCACCTGAACTAAAGCAGAAAAGATAGAAGAGAGGCAAATATAACACCCAGTTTTTTGTCTATTGGAGATTAGGTGAATAGTGATGCCACTAGCAGAGAGTGAAGTCAGAAGGAGGCACAGGGTTAAAAATATGTTCAGTTTTGGATATGTTGAGTTTGTGAAATGGTACAACAGGGAGCGGCTAGGTGGTACAGTGGATAAAGCACCGACCCTGGATTCAGGAGTACCTGAGTTCAAATCCGACCTCAGACACTTGACACTTACTGGCTGTGTGACCGTGGGCAAGTCACTTAACCCCCATTGCCCCACAAAAAAAAAAAATGGTACAACATCCTAGAAGAGATACACTATGAGAAGGTGGAAATGTGGGCTTAAAGCTCAAGTTCAGGACTAGAGACAGAGATTCTGGAGGTGGTGGATGGAGCTATGAGACTGAGTAATAGTGCTTAGAAGAAGAATACAGGGAAAGAAAATGAGAGGGCCTAGAAAAGGACTTCTATCACAAGGACTCAGGTTAGCAAAGGAAACAAGGAGTGGTGACCCAGGAACCCAGGAAGAGAGTTTATCCAGTAGGCAAAAGTAGTCAACATGTTCAGATGCTACGAACATCAAGAAAAATAGAGAAAATGGGGTGGCGAGGGAGGGGGGTGGAACAGCAGTCATGGTAAGTTTGAAAAAATACATTTAGTTGAAATGAAAGAGGTGGAATTTAAGTTCAATATTAGGAAAACCTTGTTAAGAATTATTGTAATTTTTGGTCCAGACCTGTGATTTCATTGGCATAGTGAAGGTCCAATGTGAAAATTCCTTCCACTGATACAGATCAGGAAGAGTGCTCCATGAGGGGTTAAGTGATTTATCTATAGTTAGTATGTGTGGGTTAAAGACATGACTTGAACACAGATCTTCTTGGCCCATCTACTCCACTCCTCTGCCACTCAGTGAAGGGTTAGAGCTGTCTAAAGATGGAGTGGGCCACCTTGGGAAATCACTAGAGGTCTTCAAGTAGAGACTGGACAAGTACCTGTCAGGATGTGTTTTAAAGTTCTTCTGAACACAGCCTGGCCATGTGACCCTGAGCAAACCATTTCACCTCCTATAATTTCCTCACCAGGAAGTTCCTTCCACCAACAGGTTCAGACAAAAAATGGATATGAGACAGAGACAGAGAAACAGAGAGAGAGAGAAAGAAAGACAGAGACAGAGAGACAGAGACAGAGAGATGAAAAAATAAATGACATGAAATCACAAGTCTAGATAGAAAAATTGCAAAAATAGGGAAAATCAAATGTCTTACTTCAGGGCATAAACCGATCACTAAAGCATTTATAAAAAAAATATTTTTAGGGGCAGCTAGGTGGCGCAGTGGATAGAGCACCGGCCCTGGAGTCAGGAGGACCTGAGTTCAAATCCGGCCTCAGACACTTAACACTTACTAGCTGTGTGACCCTAGGCAAGTCACAACCCCAATTGCCTCACCAAAAATAAAAATAAAAAAATTTTTTTCTTTTGTCTTAATAGTTATCAAACTAATAATTATTAAGCAAGAAGTGGTCAGCATAGTGACTGACACATAGTATGTGCTCAATAAATGCTTATTCCTTCCCTAATAGTCAGCTCAAAGCCTAATGAGATGTTTCATTTTTTTTTTTTACAGCATTAAGTAAAAGCCATAGCTAATAAGCAATAAGATGTAGAGTTTCCTAGGATGACAGTCTGATCTGATGTGGCAAGTACTAAGTTTCTGCAAGAAATAACACGTGTGCATTGCAGAACTAATGAAAGAATTTGGCACAGGCTTTTGAGTACAATTCTTATCTATATAAATATCGTGATCACTTAATGTGGAGTATCCTAATGGAGGGCATTAGTTAAGGGTACCATTCTGTTTTTTAAATGTTGCTTTTCTTGCTTTCACATAAAAAGAAAGATTATATCATTTAAAAGTTGTCCAAGATTTATTCTTACATCTGCACTGTTGTTTAAGAGTTTTTCCAGAGGCAAAATGGTATTTCCTTTCTCCAAAAGAAAAAAAGTGGAGGGGTTTTCTTCATGAACTAAATGTTTAGAATATTTGGATAAAATAGCAGTGTGTATGGCAATTTTTAAAAGAACCCATAAATTCCTTGTTAAAAAGGAAAGCCTCCCAAAACCTAATGAATGTTTTTATTCATTCAGTCAATTGGTATGAGACATATAAAGAAGAAAGTATCTCCTAACTGCCTTTTTAAAAACAAAGACTTCTCATTGGTAATAAAAAAAATTGATGATCAGCATGTGTGTAATTTATATTAAGCTGCCTAGGGACAATAAGTTGCAGGAAACATGCTAGATACTAAGTAAGGAATAGTTCATCCATTATTGTGGTGAACTAGATTTTAAATCAGGACATTTGGATAAAATTGTAACTTTAGTACCCTCTTGCTTCTGCCCAGATGACAATTTTTGGGGTTCTTTTTAAATACTGGCCACAGTTTTGTCAGTTTCGAAGCAATTTAACTGATGAGAAAGCTGTGACTACTTTAGAGAGAAGAAAAGAATTTAAGAAAAAACAGGCCACTTCCACTGAAGACAGCAAAGGAAAGGTAAGATGAAGCTCACTGTGTCTTGTGTCTGGAGCTTCAAAACGCACGTGTGACATATGTATGTGAGAGGTTAGAGGAGGGAAAAGAATACAGAGAATCTACCCAATCACTTAACAAGCCAAGGCCCCGTGCTAGAAGCTCTGGGTACCAAGATAAACAGGAAACGGTCCTTATCCTCAAGACTCTAGCAGTCTAGAAAGAAGGTGGTGCTTGAGCTGAGTCTCGAAGGAAATTCCAAGAGGCAGCGGTAAGGAGGGAGTGCATTCCAGGCATGAGGTGACAAAGGAACAAAATGAGAGATGGAATGCCTTGTACAAGGAACAGAAAGAAGGCCAATGTGACTGGATCACAGAGGATGTGGATGGGAGTAATGTGTAGTAAAGATGGGAAGGTAGGAGCAAAATGGCATAGCCAGACCTGCACTGTAATGAAGTTCCTTTGGTGGATATGTCTAGGATGCGTAAGAGTGGGAAGAGACAGACTTAAGGCAGGGTGACCAGTGGCAGACTGTTGCTTAGTCCAGGTGAGTGGTAATGAGGTCCTGAACTAAAGTGGGGACAATGTGAGTGGAGAGAAAGGCTCACGGAAGTAGAAACTGGCAGAAACTATTTAAATATGTGAGCAAAAGTGAGGAGTTGATGACATCAGAGTTGTGAATCAACAGATATTTATTAGTCACCTACTATGTGCCAGATCCTGTGCTAGACCCTAAGGATACAAAGATAAACATAAAACAGTCCTAGCCTTCAGGAAACTTATATTCTGTGGAAATATGTTTTACATGATTGCACATATCTAACTTCTATCAAATTACTTACTGTTTTAGGGAGGGGGAGGGGAGAGAGGGAGAAAATTTGGAACTCAAAAAAATTTTTAAATGAATGTTAAAAATTGTCTTTCTGGGGCGGCTAGGTGGCGCAGTGGATAGAGCACCGGCCCTGGAGTCAGGAGTTCCTGAGTTCAAATCCGGCCTCAGACACTTGACATTTACTAGCTGTGTGACCTTGGGCAAGTCACTTAACCCCATTGCCCTGTTAAAAAAATTTTTTTTTTAATTAAAAAAACAAATTGTCTTTCTATGTAATCAGGAAAAGATACTATTTTTAAAAAGAAACATTCTGTTAGGGAGAAACAACATATACATAGAAAAATTAAATACAAAATATATGCAATAATTTCCAGAAGTTTGTTAACAGGAGTGCAGGGGCTCCAATGATATAATGGAAGGATAGGATAGAGTGTGACACACAGGAGGCATCGTACTGATGTGGGGTTTGTGAGGGAGCAGAGAGCAGTCGGCAGCCCAGGACTCAAAATCACCAGATTCTAAATAGAGCCATAAGGAAAGTAGATTATCAGACCCATCTTAGGAAAAAAAGCAGCAGCTTTGATCTGATTTTCATTCCCTGAGAAAAGTGGTGAGGAGGTCTAAGGGAGGGGGAGAGAGGACAGTTACTAGTCTCTGGTCATGCCTGGTATTCCAGGCAGCTAGATGCTGATGGAAGGCCAGGCTGTCTGGGGTATAGAGTGAGCTTTGTTTGAGATACCGACCTTCCAATCACTCTGATCCAAGGCCAGCAATGATCCAAGGAGGAAGATAAGATACGCATTTTAGTGGTTTTCAAGATTTTTCTTTCAGGAGTTTCAGATGTTGGTTGGTGCAGTAAAGGCCCACTTTTTCAGTTGAGAGATCAGATTTACAGAGTAAAACATACAATATGAAGCTAGTGGAAATAAGATCTAGAATCAGATCATGCACTCACATGAAATATTCTCATTCATTTGAAAATTCCCTTAGTATGTAATACTTTTATATTAGTTTGTCTACATTGATTAATAGTAGAAAAACATAAATTTTATTTTGGAATGATTTTGAGAACATTGAATTTTCAATTTTTTTCTTTTAAGATACATTTGAGGGGCAGCTAGGTGGTACAGTGGATAAAGCACCGGCCCTGGATTCAGGAGGACCTGAATTCAAATCCGGCCTCAGACACCTCACACTTACTAGCTGTGTGACCCTGGGCAAGTCACTTAACCCCAATTGCCTCCCCAGAAAAAAAGAAGAAGAAGAAGAAAAAAAGATACATTTGATTTTTTAAAATTAAGCAAACTTTTAGTTAGCACACAGATGAAAAATGTCAAAATGTTCAAGCTAAAAACAGTAAACAGACATAATAAAAAGACACAGTAAAAAGACAAAGGTAAAAAAAAAGTAGTAAAAAGAAAAGTTTAAGTAAGAAAACAACTCGAGTTAGGACCAAGCAGAAAGATCTAATGTATTTGTCTATTCATAGGACAGAAGTTGATGCTTTGGGCTCTAATTTGTGTGCTCTGTGAAGAGTCTCCCTCCCTGCTGCAGGAGTAGACACAATGAACTTTCTGAATTCTCTGGACCCAACAAATCCCACAGCCATGTTACAGGAAAATGACTTAGTGGCTGCAGCCACACAACTGAGACAGATCTCAGTCCCTTGCCCCAAGCAGGCTCCTCCTTGTGTGTGTTGGGAAGGGTGAGATGGGAAGTTGGGCTGGCTGTATTTTAAGTAGCACAGCACTGCTCTTTGTTAGGGAGGTTGGGGAAAAGATGCTGTCTATCTAAACCCATGGGAGATTTATGTTAATGTTAAGCAAACCTGGGGGTCTGACTCAGGAAGAATTAATCATCTAAGTTTTCTCCTCACTCAAAATGTTTTTCTTGGTCTTCCTTCTTAGCTATAGATAACCTCATATGTCTCATAGGAGCTTGAAATAAATACCAAGCTCTATTTGTTAACAAGGTGAGCCCAATAGAGCCCAGCAGGTTTCTCAGAGATTATCTCAATGCTGTTGAGTTTGCATTGTTAAGGGTGAGATTGTAAGGCTAGTAGTGTATTCAGGTCGATAATGGAGAGCTTAATATTACTGTGGTAGCATCCATTCCTTGCAGAGCACCTCCTATAATTGCAATGGAAGGCATTAGGTATGTTTCTGCTCTCCATATGTGTTCTATCACTTGTACATATTTGATCTTAAGAGTAAATAAGAATCCAGTGAAGTGCCCCAGGGGTCAGGCTAGACCCTGAGCTATTTAACATCTTCATAAATATCTTAGATAAAGACAAAGAAGGCAGGCTTATCAATGGTACAGATGACCTTAAACTACCTCTCTGGGTGACAGAACCAAGGATGCAAAAAGATCTTACATTAGATTAGAATATTGGATCAAATTGAATAAAATAAATGAGAAATATAAAGTCCTTAAACAAAAACAATAAATAAGGTGTACCAAACACAAACAATACATACACGCACATGCACACACATGCACATACACAGAAATGTGGGTTTACATACTTGTATTCGTGTACACGAACATTTATGTATACACATATGCGTTTATTTACTGTCTTTACACTAATGATCCCCAGATATACACACACATGTATTCTCAGATATGTGTGTGAATAAATGCAAAGAGCTGATGAGGTCGCTCAGAAAGAATGGACAGAGCCTTGGGGCAGACCCATGTTTGCAGGGAGCATGTCCTACAGACAAGAGGACCGAAGAAAGCAAGAGTGCAGGTGATGGGCACACAGAGGACTCTGAGAGTTATGGATTATGGAGTTGGAGCATTTATTGGGTAATAATGAGATGAAGACTAGGAAGGTCCTAGTGTATCTCTGGGTGGAGTCAAAATGAAGCTAATAGATGCTAATAGACTGGGAAACAAGGGGAATCTTCCTTCAAGTCTCATCTGCCCTGCCACCTCTTCTCAGAACACAACCCTGACGACCTTCCGTCCCCCACTGCTCAGGACTTCCTGGAACTCAGCCTGTCACTTGGGCCTGCTTTCCTCCTTAGCCTGCAGGAGACTTGCTTATGCCCCTGCCATGATCCACCAGAAGGATGCGAGAACTCCTAGAGGACAGGGACTGTTCTGCTTTTTACCTTAAGCAGTGTCCTCATCATATAACGGCAGGCCAGAGATGGTCAGGGCTGGAGCTAAGGTAGTGGTGGTGTGAGTGGTGGTGGTGTGAGCAGAGAGAAGAGGTAGAAAAAAAACTTAGCAGCTGGGTAAGGTAAAGCCTTACCCATAAATATTGGTTGAATTTTAATTTGAAGTTCATTGAGATACAGTGTCCACAAGCAAATGATTTCTCTGGTGAGTGAGATTTTCCCCAGCCCTTAGAGATAAGTGATTTCGCTATGGTAATAATCCGTATATAGACTAAAAATTGTGAGTTAACATATTTAGGTATTCTTTAGTAGCTTAAGCAAATGATAATGGAGTAAGAGCTTCTGTACATGCCATATGGTAGATTGATGCAGACACCACATAATTAAAACCATCAGCTAAATCCACTGTGGCCAAGTACCAAAAATAATAACTCTTGAGTTACCCTGGACCAATCAGGATTTAAGAAAAGCCATCATCAAATGGAAGGTGATAAATTCCAATGGCTGCCATCAAAAGAAATCAATGGATTTAAGCACTTCATACTTCTGCCGCCATAGTGGATCCACTAGTTGGATTACATAATTTTGCATAAGACTGAAGTTTCCATCATTCTATGTGGACTTGTTGCACAGGCACCACTTGAATTGTGTAGTGTAAATGGTGTTTATGGGAGGAGTCTATCTAAAAACAGTGTGTAGAAATACTTTTGAGCCCTGATTTGAGTATAAATACCTGCCTCGCACTAGGCTCAGAGTTTTGGGTCCCAGACCTGAGACCAGCTTTATTGTGAGATGGGCCCTCTCTCAATAAACCTATTTTCCCTACAGCTTGGAGACTTGGCTGTTTCTTTTTCTTTGTCGGACTTAGACATTTTCGTGACACTGGTATAGCTGAAATAATGGCTCAAAGAATATGTGGCAGGAATTATGGATCTAGAGCTGGGAAGGGACCTTGGAGTCCATGAGGTCCAACCCCCTCACTTTACAGATGAGCAAGTGAGGGTCCAGGGAGATTTAAGTGACTTGCTCAGAGCTAGTATCGCAAGCGTTCTAGTACGATTTGAGCCAGGCTTTCTTGAGTCCCAGTCCAATACTCTGTCTACTGTCATGCCCCCTACTTAACTTGACTGTCAAAATTAAGATAATCAGGGGCAGCTAAGTGGCAGTGGATAGAACACTGGCCCTGGATTCAGGAGAGCCTGAGCTCAAATCTGGCCTCAGGCACTTGACACTTACTAGCTGTGTGACCCTGGGCAAGTCACTTAACCCTCATTGCCCTGCAAAAAGAAAAAACAAAACAAAAAAAAAATTAAGATAATCACTGAAATATCTGGATAATGAGTATATGAAACCTGAGATTTAGAGTAGTAGAAATTACGTTCTGAAAAGATGCACTGTGTTTAGAGTGGTAGCCATTTATCCCACAAAGGTCAAACCTCTCTATCCTCAGTTCAGTCTTGGGAAAATCCAGGTATTGGCACAAATAGATTGAAAAGGAAGAATAAGGGAATGTGGTATGAAAATCCAGTGACTGTAGATGAATAAGAAAAATGTAAGATGAACAATGGGAGGATCATTTTAAAAAATCATAGGCTGCACTACATTTGCTTGTTATAGGCCTTGGTACAATATTAACTATCATGTTACTTTACCAAAAAAAGGGTTTTGAATAAGGTTTGATCGAATTTTAGAAGCATGGGACCATCTTGATTCTCTCCATTAAGCCATAACATTTACACTTTAAGTTACAGGATGCATCCAGAACACCCAGTGGTTCAGGTTCAGGTTCAGGAAGAATAGGCAGCGCCACAGGTTTAAATGCCCAGGGATATAACCGACAGGTAAGGAGTCCAGTGTATTGCCGGAGCTTGTTGTCATCTTGATGTAGTAATTGATTTATTCTTTAGAATGATGATAAGACTTATGTTGTACCATCATGTTGCTCAGTTAAACAGTTTATATACAGGTGTATTATTTACCTATTCCCCAGACATCTAGCCAGGTCTCTTCTCCCCAATGCTTTTCTTTCCCCACCCCCAAAATCAGAGACTATACCCTGGAGACTTTAACCCTTTCAGCACCAGAGAGCCAATTATTAGCCCTATCTCCCATTGGTGAGTGCCTCATTAAGCCCACTATCTCAGTCAGACCCCAGCCATGTTTCACTTTCACTTTACTCCCTACTCCCCAGCCATCTTCCAGCTAACCATCATGCCACTCAGAACAGAGGTCATGCCTGGTAAGTCTTAATCTATTCAACTCTGAAGCACCTGTGTAGTGAGTCTACTCCTTCCCCACTGTATGGATTGGTGAGTGGCCTCACCACAGCGGCTCTAATTTTTACTCTGCTCCCAACCACAGCCCTCCTTTTCTAGTTCTGGAACCATAATCAAATTAGTGCTATCATCATCCCCTGGAAATGGGTCGTCAGTCTGCTCACCTATAGCTCCACTTACCATCCCTAGAATTTTCCAGACCTTGGCCACCATTCTCCTATAGGGGTTGTGTTCCCTCCTTAAAATGCAAATTCCTTTGGGTCAGAACCTATCTCCACTTTTGTATTTGTATCCCCAGTGCTTGGCACAAAGCTTTATATATAATTAAGTAATTCATAAGTTATTTCTCATTCATTTCCTTAAGGTTTTTTTTTTTTTTTGCAGGCAATGGGGGTTAAGTGACTTGCCCAGGGTCACACAGCTAGTAAGTGTCAAGTGTCTGAGGCCGGATTTGAACTCAGGTACTCCTGAATTCAGGGCCGGTGCTTTAACCACTGCGCCATCTAGCTGCCCCCATTTCCTTAAGTTTAATGAAAATATTCCCCGTTCTATTGACTTGTTCAATAGTAAGATGGTTTCCATCTCTTTTAATAAACATATAATTTGATAAAAATATTCATAAACATTAGATTGGCTTTCTTAATCTTCTATTTTCCATGGTTTAGATATAATAGTTGTACTTCTAGGCCCTTTCAACAGGGCCTGAGAGCAGGTGCCTGTCAATCACTGCTGCTAAGCAATCAGTGAAGAATTTGTGAAGTTCCTACTATGTACCAGACACTTGGGATACAAGCGCAAAGAAAGAAAGAATCTTTACTTGCAAAGAGTTTATGTTCTAATAGAGAACTATAAATATATATATATATATTATTCTAATGAAGAACTATAATATAAAGAAAATAAATACAAATAAATTCCCATCTGATCTTGCTCTTGCTATGCATGACCCCAACCTCTTAACTAGGAGTATGTGTCAATCATGACCTGTCACTCCCATCTTCCTTTCCAGACAATGTGCAGTGTTGAAGGGGCAGCTAAGTGGCACAGTGGATAAAGTGTTGCCCTGGAATCAAGAGGACCTGACTTCAAATTTGACCTCAGACATTTATTAGCTGTGTGACCCTGGGCAAGTCACTTAACCCCAATTGCCTTGAAAACATCTGGGCCCATCTCCAGTCATCCTGATATATATATCTTGCCACTGGACCCAGATGGCTCTGGAGGAGAGAGTGAGGTTGGTGACCTTGCACAGCCCTCCCTCTCTTAAATCCAGTTCAGTGCAAGTCATGACATCACCCTGATGTCATGGTCCTCTTCAGGAATGTAGGACAAATAGTAGCAACAACAATAGCAGTGCTAAAGGCATTCCCATTCAAGTTCCTAGTTGAACAAGTAGTTTAATTGGATTAGATAAGAAGAATTTTGTTCAGTTGTTTTTCAGTCCTGTCCAACTCTCCACGACCCCATTTGGGGTTTTCTTGGCAAAGATACCGGAGTGGTTTGCCATTTCCTTCTCCAGCTCATTTTACAGATGAGGAAACTCCGAGGCAAACAGGATTAAGTGACTTGACCAAGGTTACTGCTAGTGTCTGAGGCCAGACTTGAACTCAGGAAGAGGAGTCTTTCCTATTCCAAGCCCAGCACTCTGTCCACTGTGCCACCTAGCTATCAGGTCTTAGCTTAGGGAGGACAACTGTTTGTTCAAAAATATTGGTACCTGAAGTTGAAAATTTCCTAATTTGGAAATTAGGGGCCCTAGCACTCAAAACTCTGCTGAGACAGGTGAGGCTAGTCCTAAGGAAAGATTCTTCTGTAAACTTTTGACTTTGAATTTGAGCAACCAGTGGTGGTCTCTTATCTTGTTTCTGTGGCATATATACAAAAAAAATATTCTGGAGCTGGTTGAAATTGTATTTTTCCAAGTCAGATCACTCTTTGCACCTCTGCAATTACTCCCAAACTGACTTACTCTTTGTAGAACCTGATCACAATTCATCAGCTTCTATTCAAACCAATTCAGTGTGCCTTCAACTTTCACTGGTGTTTTCTCTCCTCTTTACAATATAATCTCCTTGAGGAAAGAGACTGTCTTTACTTTTGTATTTGGATCCTAAGCCCTTAGCACAGTGCTTAACGTATAATAAGTACTTAGTAAATGCTTTTTCATTCCTTCATCCATCCTTCCATCCTCCTGCCCATTCTCCTTTTCTCCAGGCTAAACATCTTCAGTTCCTTCAGTTCTCTCGCATGGTCTTGAACCTTCTCACTGTAGAAGTTGCCCACTTTTATACTGTCTCCAACTTTCTCCAGAAAGTGCCTGCATCTAAACACAACATGCTATCTACATGTCACGGGATCAGGATGCCTCTCTTAATGTTGACTAACAAAAGTGGTGTGGAACAGTGGAAAGATCACTGGCTATGAATTTAGAGGACCTGAGTTCAAATCCCACCTCTGAAACGTTCTACCAGTATGACCTTGAGCAAATCCCACAACCTCCTAGGGCCTTAGAAGGGGCTAGGCTTGATGGCCACTGGATCCTTTCCAGTTCTACTCTGATAACCACATAAACAAACTATGCTGGCTTCCATGGCATGCGTCTGACACACATTAAGCTTTCAGTCTTCCAGAACACTTGGATTTTTTTTTTCAAACAAACTGTTTTCTACTCACATAATCCCTATCTTGTACTTGGGATCCTATTTTGAAACCAAGTGTAGGATTTTACGTAGATTTCTATTAAATATCATCCAGGAAGATAGCTGAATAAGATCATACCTAAGCCCGTTCCCCCACCCCTTCACCAATTCAAAAATAGCAAAAACCACACGAAATAAGATAATAAAAGAAATCTCCACAGATTTTCTTACCATCTCTCTCCTGCACTTTAGAGTCAGGAAGACCTAAGTACATATCCAACCTCAGACATTTTCTACCTGTGGGACCCTTGGCAAGTCACATAACCTCTGTCTGCCTCAGTTTCCTCATCTATAAAATGGGGATATAGGGGACACCTGCTTCCCAGGATTGTTGTGAGGATGAAATGAAATAGGTAGATGCTTGATAGATACTGATTCCTTTATTCCCTTCCTTTCTCTCCTTGTGTTCCATGTCCTGGATCAGCATGGCAACCATTTAACAACAGGGAAAAAAAAGTTTTAAGTAGGTGTGGCAGACTCCCACTTCTGTGGTAGACTTTTGCCCGACATCAAGCTTCTCCTGTTATTCCTCAGTTTCCTTTCAGGGATTCATCCAGATCCCCCCACTTCTCTGCAGCATGTTCATGATGGCGCTTGTTCTCAAGGGAGAACAAGGCAGCTTTGAGTGAGAGGGGAGCCCAGCAGCACCAGGCCTGTTCCTTTAATGTTAAAAACAGAAGGAAAGAGGATTCTGGTGAGGAAACTGAATAAAAAGTTATGCATAAGCCTAGGTCCTGGGGCTTATGTTCTTATAGGGGTGGCTCAGTGGATAGAGCACTGGCCCTGGATTCAGGAGGACCTGAGTTCAAATCCGGCCTCAGGCACTTTACACTTACTAGCTGTGTGACCCTGGGCAAGTCACTTAACCCTCATTGCCCCACAAAAACAAAACAAAACATAAGCCTAGGTCCACCTTGACACCTCAGAATAGATAGAAGTGCACCAAGTAGACTTAAGAACAAAACAAAACAAAACAAATGATAGTTCCTAAATGAGAGAGAAAGATTGCAGACCCACATCCAAAAAAAAAATCCAATAGACTGAAAAAACCAGCAAGCAAATAAAAATTTCTGACAGTGAAAAAATCCTCTGAGGACAGAGAATCCCAAGGAAGAAACTCTAGAAGTAAACATTCAGGCTGGAATGAGTAAAAGCCAAAATAGTTACAGAGAATTAATTAGGAAGCTCGATGGGGAATTTTGCCGAGAATTGAAGTCAGTCTCATTGGAAGAGTCGTCACTCCCTCTACCTCCCTCATCCTCCAAGATTTCTCAGGAATCGCTGACAGTGGTTCAGCAGCTTTGCCTGTCTCTATTCTCACAGCTCTTTGAAGTGTAGTTCACCCAGGCCTGAAGAGTGGAACTCATCAAGGGCAGCACAGTGTCCTCTCACCCACTGTCTATCTTATCTTGGGTTCCAATTCCCGTTTAACCATCTTTATTCTCTCCTTTTACATCCAAAGACAATTTTCCTTGTCAAAAAAAATTCAAAATAAGAGTCGAAAGGTTCTGCCTTTTCTCCCTCATTCATTATCACATCCCATTTACCAAGCATCCTCAATGGCTTATAGATCAATGCAATTCAAATCCACGTTCATCAGCTTTGACAATTTACAGCAACATATTTCAGATGGACTAGAATCATTTAAAAAATACTTTGGGGACTAAGTTTTATTTACATGCACATAAAGAGGGCATCAATGGTACAAAATTTAGCAAAAAGTCAAGATACTCTGGGTTGCTTTTTTCTTTAATGTGAGCATTCTGAATTTACATCTGATTGATTATTCCAAGAAATGTGGTTAATCAACCGAAACCATCTGGATCTTTCCTAGACATTTAAATAAATTATAAATCAAAGCAAATATGTAAAGATGACCATAAAGCTATAAAAATATCTAGATAATTTTGGTTAGCTCATTCGTTACCAGGGAATTGAAGTTAATGGCCTGGAAAGAGAAACCAAAGATGGTTATTTTGTCATAAATGTACCCACATGGGCAAAGATAGGTTGATAAATTAATTTTGATAACAGTTGCAAGACAGCACATCTTTTTCATTGATGGGGGGGGACTAAATAGCTATATATTTAACTTTGACACTTGTTTTACAGCCTTCCTGGTGTTACTCAAAATACATAGAAGCTCTGGAGCAGGAAAGAACCTTGCTTAAAATTCAAGAAGACCTGGAAAAAAAGATAACAATGAGCAACTTAGCAGGTCCTTTTTTGCTGTTTTTGCTCATAGACTCTTTTACTTTAGCTAAAACTTCTGTACTGTTGTATAGTAGAGATTAATAATTTGACGTCTTAATAACATTCATTTTTTTTCTTCCTGTTTCCCTTATTATTTTTATTCAGGCCCCTCATTAACTAGTGGTAAGACTTTTGTTTCCTCAACTTTGAATATGAACGTAACAAAATGCAAGTTTTTACAAGAGGAGAAAGGGTGAGTATTTTGGTGCTAACTGTCCCATATTCTAATGTTTTCATTATGTCTCTGCCTTCTCTTAGAATTTCTCATTTATCATGACAGCAATTGATATGAATTTCCAAATTATTTACATTGCTTAAACTCATTATCAAGAGGATATATACTATACATGTGGTACTTTTCTTTATATTCATGTCAATAATTTATCTCCCTTATGCTTAAGAAGTCTGTATTAGGTAGATGTGTTTTTCACATAAAAAAAAAAAAAAGAAATTGATTCAGATTTTCAGCACCTGATTGATAGTTTGCTAGTTGGGGAAAATTTTCCCTTCTTCACTAAAAACAAACAACCGGGGAAGCTAGGTGACGCAGTGGATAAAGCACTGGCCCTGGATTCAGGAGGACCTTAGTTCAACTCCAGCCTCAGACACTTGACACTTACTAGCTGTGTGACCCTGGGCAAGTCACTTAACCTTCATTGCCCCACAAAAAAACAACAAAAATTTAGATCAGAATTCAAATAAAAAAATAACCCAGGATAAACAAACAAGCAAATAAAATACCCAAGTCCATCAAGTCTTTTAAAAATCCTCACCATCCTACCACCCCTAGTAGCTATCACCCTATATTTTGCTTTCCTTTCCTGACCAAACTCCTAGAAAAAGCTGCCTACACTCCAAGCTTCTGCTTCTTCTGCTCTCATTTACTTCTCTTTTTTCTTTCTTTCTTTTCCTTTCTTTCTTTTTCTTTTCTTTTCCTTTCTTTCTTTTCTTTTCCTTTCTTTCTTTCTTCTTTCTTTCCTTTCTTTCTTCCTTCCTTTCTTTCCTTTTTTCCCTTCCTTTCCTTCCTTTCTTCCTTCCTTTCTTTCTTTCTTCCTTTCTTTCTTTCTTTTGCCGGTCAATGAGGGTTAAGTAACTTGCTCAGGGTCACACAGCTAGTAAGTGTTAAGTATCTGAGACCAGATTTGAACTGAGGTCTTCCTGAATCCAAGGCCAGTGCTTTATCTCATTTACTTCTCAACACTTTGTGAACTGGCTTCTGACCTCATCACCCAACTGAAACTGCTCTCTCCAAAATTGTCTGATTTTTCACTCTTGACTTTATTCTAATATCTCTTGTTTCACTGAGTTCTATTTGCTCTGGACATTGCTCCGTTATGTTTTTCAGGATGTCCATTACTTGTGTAAAGTTTTCCACCTTCTGCACTAAGCTATTTAATTTCCTTCCATTTGTTTCCCCCTCAAAAGCTCTAATTCCATTTTTTAAAACTTCATTTCTTCCATCTATACTTGGAGTCCTTGGAGCCAATCCATTCATTTTCTGAGGCTTGATTTGTACTTCTTTATTTTTTTTTCATGGTTTTTTCCTTTGGTCTATATCTTTTTTTGGGGGGGGGGATGGGATAATGGGGGTTAAGTGACTTGCCCAGGGTCACACAGCTAGTATGTCTGAGCTCGGATTTGAACTCAGGTACTCCTGAATCCAGGGCCAGTGCTTTATCCACTGCGCCACCTAGCTGCCCCCGATTTGTACTTCTTACAGAGTTTCCCTCATCTTCTGGGTTTGGGCTTGTATGTGAGAAATCACACAGTGATTTTAATGACCCCCAAGCTCCTCCCAGGAACAGAGACCCATCTTTTTAATAAATTCTACAAGTGATACTCTATGTCTAAAAACCATGGAACATCACAGTCTCCAAAGAATTATAAGTAATCCAAAGGACAATGGGGAATTTCATGAATGAGATGGACCATGTTGCCAGTGAAGACTTGCTCAGAAGTGCCAGTTGTCTTGACTGGTGAAATCAATAGGCTTTGGCAACAGCTTGGACATGGGGGTGGGAGTTGGGTTAAGATATAGGGAGGAGGGGGCAGCTAGGTGGCACAGTGGATAGAGCACCGGCCCTGGAGTCAGGAGTACCTGAGTTCAAATCCGGCCTTAGACACTTGACACTTACTAGCTGTGTGACCCTGGACAAGTCACTTAACCCCCATTGCCTGCAAAAAAAAAAAAAAAAGAAGAAGATATAGGGAGGAATCCAGGATAACTCCTAGGTTGTAAGCTTGAGGGATGAAAAGATGGTGTTGCCCTCTACAGAAATAGCAAAGGGGTGTGTTGGGGATGGGAAGAGGGGAGATGGTTTCAGGATAAAAAATAATGAATTCTGTATTAAATATATTAAGTTTAAGATATCTACTGGACATCCAGTTCAAAATGTCTGAAATAACAATTTTAAAAGAATTAAGAACTCTGTTGCATTTACCAACATTAATTCATAGGACCATTAATGAAATATACTACCCACCTTCTAACAAAGGTGTAGTGGATTAGAGATACAGAAAGAGACACATTTTTTTTACATGGCAAGTAATAGGTATTTGTTTTGCTTGACTATGCTTGTTTCTTTTTTTTTTTTTTGAGTAGGTGAGGACTTTTTTTTTTTCAATGAAGGTGGGGTGGGAGGGAAGGATATAAAAGAAATTATTGTTAATGGAAAAAAATAAAAGTTCCTCCCTCCCCCCCCCAAAAAGATAGACTGTATGAATGGTGCAGCAGATGCTAAAAAGGTATTAAAACAAGAAGAAAGTCTCATTGTGTTAGAGATACCCTCTCTGGAGAATTTATTTGAAAAAATGAAAAAGAATTACCCAGAATGAGAAGAAATGAAAAGGTTATAATTTATAATGATGAAAGAAATACCCACACCAATGGAATTATAAACCCATCAAAATATTTGAACTAATGAAGCCCAGCTATTTAAAGAAATTATAAAAGATGTTTGTATAGTGAACCATCATTTTGTAAATAATTTTCTAATCATTGTTTATCTGTTTGGGAAGTCCAGGGCTTTTAAAAATATAATTTTCTTACATAGTTTCACTTCTTTTTACTTTGGAGGTAAAAAAAAATAAAATTGTGAGTTAAATTTAATTTGAATACCTCTTTCCTTCAGCCCTTTATCATATTGTAAAATATAGTATTTTCTTTTTCATAGGGAGACTTGAAGTACAGCTAGTCTATGAAATGAGGAGCCTGAATGAATTTGGATGAACTAAGACAAGGCTACATTATAAATAAAATTTGGTTTCTTTTGCTTTAATGCTTTTCAAATTATAGGTATTCATGTTACAGGTGAGTCAAAAGATAAATGACTAGATGAATCCTCTAATTTGTTTCTTAAGATTAAAATATTTTGCTATTAGTACATAGTAAGATAACACCACTTTCAAACAACAAATATTTGCTAAGTGCATATCTTTTTAATGACAGCCCCAGGCAAGACCTAGGGTGGGCAGGGTGTAAGATGAATTTACCTCATTTAGGGAGATCTTTTTTAACCTTGGTTATCTTGGGAAATAGCATTTCTGAAACTTCTTAACAAAATATAAACCCCATCATCATCTGGGTTTCAACTGAAGCCTGTTCCCAAGATTGTAATATGTCTGTTTCCAAACTAGAACATAACATTCTAAGAGGCAGTTTCCATGCTGTAAAATCTTTTGATCTCACTAAAATTATATTGTCAGTTTGTATTCTTTAAGTCATTTTTTATTGACAGACTTATAATGTCTACACAATTGACGATTGTTTCTACATTATAAATAAATAAAATCCTTCCCATGTACTTATGACCTTTTCTCAGAGAATCACACACCACAGAATGGTCCTATCTCACAATCACCCCCTGGCCCTTCAACAGCAATTCTTTTTATTAGTGAACTTGGTAAAGTAGCTTCTGACAGAATCCTCCAATCTCACTTGTTACTTCATGCTTCCTGTGGCCTGTAGTGGCCAATGCAGGACTTGGAATATTTTGGAAACTTAACAGTATGCCTTTCTTTAATGACTTTTGCCTTCTCGTGTCACATAATTATTTTAAGCCAAAGAATCAAGTGACTCTGACGATAACAGTTGTGACCCTAATTAGCAGTGTAGATTTTGAGTAGTGTGGTTTGCAGGCAGCTCAAAGAGTAATACTACAAGACTCTCACTCTCACCCACATATACAGGCACCGGGACTCAGCAGACCAAATCTGTCACAACACACTATGTTTGTCTTCTGTCTTCTATCAGTATTTGTTTTTGAGTTGAAAGATGTTTAAAATTACAGGGAACTTAATTCTTTACTCATCTGAGAAAGTTCATATAAAATGCTTTACCCATTAAATTTATGGAAAACAACATTAACATGAAAGTGCCATTGATATAGATGCATTGTTTTTGTAATTATGGATAATGAATAATTTGGTGATTTTTGTCAAGTCTAAAATGTATAATCTTGGATCTAATCATTTCTTTTAACATGACAACAATCATGTTAATCCAGTATCATAATGCCTAGCAACAAGAGTTGAGTGATCATTTTGTCACTATGGACTTTTGCATATTTCTATTTACTTAAACAAGTACCTTTAAGTTCCAGTTTGTTGCTTCAAAATGTAATCACATTATCAGTTCATTGATGGATCATTTGCTCTATGAATGGTACAAATTTCATTTCCTTGAATTTTTTTTCTTTACTGTTACTTTTTCAAAATAGTTTCACATAGGTCACTATGCTTAATAAATATTGTTTGCATGAAGGAATGAAAAGGCTTTAAAAATATTTCATAACTTTTGAAAGTAAACTGTTTAGTATGTACATGCTGCTCTTTTGCATCTGTTATGACTGGCTTTTTATACATACTCTGTAGTGTCTTGTCATCTCTGGGGGATTTCACGTGGGCAGAAGGGTTATACAGACATATCACAACGACAAGCATCATGTGTGAACCTATTCAGAATCTGGTGCAATTGCTGTCGTACTTGATTTTAAAACCTTGTGTGTTATTATGAGGCTAATAGATTTCTCATTTGGCTAGTCTAACCAAACTGATAAATTTCCTCTGGCTGTCTTTGTGAATTGCTGTCAAAATTATTTTAGTTTTGTGTAATCTGTGAAAAAAATGTTCTCTCTTATTCATAGTTTTTATTATGATGATGGCAATTTTCTGCTTTGAAAAGGCTTTTCTGAAATGTAGCAGAGACCTGACTAGGTGGTAAGAAATTCTAATTACAATACTCTAGCTCTACTCTTAACTAATTCTGTGACCTGGGCCAATTCATTCAACCAGAATGGACTTTTATTCCTTCTTTTATAAAATAAAATGGCTGGAATTGATGATTTTTTCTACCTCTAAAATTATATGATTCTATTGATATTATAATAGTGGAAATTTTTTTTTATGTGAGCCAAATAGCTATAGAATTTTGTTCTATTTGCTTGACATGCTGTCATGAATATATGTGAGTAAGTGTTTAATATCATGAACTGCAAATCAGAAAATGTAACAAAAATACTCTTTCATTTATGTTTACTTTCCTAGAATTAAACTTTTAGGATGTGTCAATGCAGCAGAAAATGAAAGGTTAGTTTGGACAGTTAACTCTCTGGTTTTTCTGTCCACACAGTTAACTTTTCCCTTCACATTCTGTTTTATGGGGCTTCCCAAAATAACACTACTCCCTATGGAATTTGATGACATCTATCACCATCTTACCTAAGTGACTCAATACTGTCTTATATTTCTGTTAATAGTATCTGAGTTATTTTATGCCTTTGTTTTGAGTTTGATTAATCTTTTCTGGGACACACTTTAGTCTTTGTTGCCAACAGAAGAATAGAAGGACTATATTTTCAAACGATGATTTGTCTAAAATGCAAATTTGTAAAATTATTCCATCCATGGATCTTGTTAAATGTGTCTGTAAGCAAGAAATATGTTTTGTTTTTTATTTTGTGAACTATTCGTTTTTAAGGCTGTCAGCAGAAAAAGGAGAATGCACTTAATGGATTTATGATTTTAATTGGAGAATTTTTTTATCCACTAAAACTCTTATGGGCAAGGTCCTTTTGTGCCATATGTGTTTAAAGTTCTTTTCTTGGCAAGAAAATGTTTTTTAAATAAGAAAATTATCTCTTCCCAGAAAAGTATCCTTGCACACAGAAAAGCAATCATTTTACTAACAGGAATGTGAGATGAAACAATGATTGTGCCAACAAGGAACAAATGTTGTCATGCAGAAGAAATGCACTGGTGTGCAATATCTCCTGCATTATTGCCATTGAGACAATAAGATTTCCATAGCTACACCAATAAAAACGAATATGCTGCACAAAAGCTCCTAAAAGTACTAACTCTTAAACATACTGTGGAGGATATTTTGTTGATGTCTTCGTTGTTACATTTCAGCTGGAGAATGAAGGTTTTAATTCAAATGTAATTCAGCAAAGACCGCTGGATGGCTGTGTGACCATTGTAACCATCAACAAACCTGATTCATGTGCGATTAGTCCAAAAGTTACAAAAGCTGTTTCTGAGTTCTTGTTTGTACCCACCATCATAAGATTACACCAGAATTAAAACATGCAGTACTTGAATTGACTTCAAAGACTGAGCTTACACTTCTAGCTAGTTCGGCCGTTTTTATTGATTCATGTTTTCCATTTGGCTTCCATATCCTGTTCTTACTTGATGCCCCTTCTAGAATTTCATTTACAAATCTTACAGCCCTGGTTAGACACACAAATTAATACTGTGGTGGAGACTGTCGATTTTAGCAGCCTCATACCTCCTGCTTGGAAAATATCTGCTATTTTTCCATCCATGTCTAGCACTATATTGAACACAGCCATATGCATCTTAAGCTGTACTCTAAACTCACTTAGTCAAAATATGTTTTAGGAAGATTATTCATACTGTTATCAATTGCCAGTACTATTCATTATAAAACTCAGACATTTCCATGCAGAAGAAACAGGAGAATCTACTAGTTTCTAATTAGATTCCCCCCTGCAACAAAGCAATGAAAGAAAAACAGCCCATTTTATGACCCCCAAAAATTCAACAAATGCTTAAACCAACAATATTGAAGCTTAAAAAACCTGATGATTCCATGGGTTTTGTAATTCCTTTATGAACATGCTAATTAAATACCAAATATTGGCTTCATGTCCCTATATATAGGTCTTACATGTCTACAAAGAGTGTCACGTGAAAGCATCAGAGGCCAGATTCCAATCTCCTTGCTTAAATTACCTGCTCCATAGTAATGCTCCATTGGAATTTGAACCAGTGTTTTTAGAGTCAAACCAGTAGCTACCTAAGTGAAGTAAATTTACCTGTCAACTCAGAGAGAATCATAGCTCTCTGTCCTATTCGTGTCATGATTTTAGTGACTTTTTAAGTATTTTGATTTTAAGTATGTATAAGTATTTTATGAATAATGTGGGTTCAATACAATTCAGAAAAGTTCACTGAGTGGCTGCCTACATAATACGCAGTATTTGCTGGGATTAGAAACCCTTTAAGAAGTTGAGGGACACTTTGAGCACAATATTTAAAACATTCCAAGAGAAACACAGGCTCGTGTCTAGCTAGCTAATAAGAAAAGATGGATTACTACCAATCCTCTGAGTCTTCGATACTCCATAAAACCTACACTTAAAACCCGTCCTTGTTCAGGAGGCTGAACTTGGCTAAAATATCTGACTTTGTATGCCCGAGGAGATGGAGACAGTTTTTTGACAGTGTGCTGAGAGAAACCAAGATTTACTAGACACAAGTTAACTTATTATCCAGTTTCATTTAAATCAAAGTTGTATGTGTTAACAATAAGAAGTTTTGAAGGCAATGTATTTCTACTTCTAAGCATTTGGGAATATGGGATTAAATAGAAAAAAGATAATTTTTTGATAAATGTACCTTATGCACTGCCTGACACATTTAATATATGAATATATAAACACAAAAAAATGGAAGGTTGTTTCCAAAATAACAGGGGAAAATATAACATATCAAAAAATACATAGATAGCTTAGCTAAAGTTTTATAGCATAATTTTTTTTAGAAAAAATTAATAATGTTTAACTCTAGAGCTAACATTTAATAGAAAATCTGTCCTATTGGACTTTCCCCCTAGAAAAGAGTTCCTCTCAGAATTTCTTATACTTAAACTTTTTAAAAAATCCTTTTACATGGTCCTTTAGTTGTTTTTATATGTATGACACTTATTTTACAAATGAGGAAGCTAAGGGACCAAACATCAAAATGGCTTAGCCACATTCCCATCTAAGAGAGTGGCAGGATTGTGGCAAGGACAATTAACAATTGAAATGTCCAGAAGACTGTTGCTTCACTGAGACACAATGAATCAACTCCAACATGCATCATTAGCCACTGTTTAAAATGAAGACCTTGAAAGAATTGAAATTTTAGTTGTCCATGTCAGTGAAAAATTGGCTCACTTAGATTTTCAGAAGTTATCGCTTTCATTGCAGCAGCACATGTGTAAAAATCTGCTTCTGAGAGTCCTTAAGTAGTAGTAATATTTTGTACATCACCTTTTCCTAAGGATCTCAAAAAGAAAGAAAGAAAAAGTTACTGGAGGGAAATCAGAACCTCCCACATAGCAGTAATTCTCAATCTTTTGGATCTTAGGACCTCTTTATACTCTTCAAAATTATCAATAACCTCTCCATCCCCAAAGGCCTTTTTTAAAAATGTGGGTTGCAGCAATACTGTATTAGAATTCAAATTGCTTATTATGACAATGAGTTTGACTTCACAAACCCCCCAGAAACATCTTGGGGAACCCCAGGGTGCCTGGACCATATACAGATGTAAATTAAATCCTTGGAGCACTGAAATTAAGTGACTTGTCTAGGATCAAAAACCTTGCATATCAAAGGCAGGACTGGCTTTCCTGACTCCAAGATTGTTGCTCCACTCACTATGCTATGATGACTCTCTACCAAATTTCTAAACCAATCCAAGAAGCATTTCCTTTGTTTTATTCCTTATATTTGTATCCCCAACACCTAGTATGGTACCTGGAACATATTAGGTGCTTAATAAATGTTTCTTGCAACTACTGACACTCTGCTAAGATTTAAGGATACAAAAAGAAGACCAAAAAAAAAAATACTCCCTGCCTTACATTAGTTTTTTTTCCCCCCAATTGGGATGAGGGAGAGAAGAGCAGTGAAGAATTTACAAGATGTAAACATATATGTGTGTGTGTATGTGTGTGTGTGTGTGTGTGTGTGTATGTATGTACATAATGATCTGAGGAGCACTGATGCCTGGGGGCATCAGAAAAGGCTTCATACAGGATATAGCATATTGCTGAGCACGAGCAATCCCTTCTCTTCTGAAGTTAATGCCATCTAAATCTAGCACCCTATCCAGACCCTGGTAGCAATTATGAATGACAATATCTTGATCCTTCTCTGTCCTTTCTTAAAACATCTGGTATCTGGGTTCAGAACTTTCTTTTTTGTCTATTTATTGGTATCTCTTCCCCCATCAGAATGTGAACTCCTTGCAGGAAGGAACCACATTTTTGCCTCCTCAACTCTTGGGATAGTGCCTAGTACTTAATAAGTATTAAATTTTTGCTTGTTGATTGATTGACAGGTTGATCCAACCCGATTGAGAAAAAGCCACTGGACTTAGCTTTCAAGCTTGAGGACTTCAATATGTTGACATACCCTCAAATACACTGCCTCTCAGTTAGTTCATCAGCCTTCTGGTGCCTGCACCTTCACCCCACCCCAGTCATACATAACGAAGGTAATACCCTTAATCTCATCACCCACTTGAAGTCTACTTTCTTTTTTTGGCCAGGCAATGGGGGTTAAGTGACTTGCCCAGGGTCACACAGCTAGTAATTGTCAAGTTTGAACTCAGGTCTTCCTGAATCCAGGGCCAGTGCTTTATCCACTAAGCCATATAGCTGCCCCAAGGTCTACTTTCAAAAGCAAAAACTCTGAAATTCCTTTATGACCACCACCTCCAGTTCTTCCATATTTTTGTGCTTCACACCCCCAAACATATTTGTCTTCTTCAACCAGTAGGCACATCATCCCTCTGTTTTCCCAGAACATCCCCCCTGCTCTGGCCTCATTTTACCCCCTTCAAGATCTTGGCATTATAATTAACCAGATCAACTTTATTTTACCCTCTTATCTACCCTTAAGTCCCTTGAGCCCTTATCCTATAATGATCATCCTTTTCCAAATCTGATTTCTGGATTATTCCCACCATTCATCCTCTCTAGTCCTAGTTACAGGCTTCTAAATACCACTGGAGTTGTCTCAAGATCATACTGACTGGTCCACTACAAATTTATACTGTCTGATCTCAACTGAGTACTCACTGCTACATGCCCACACTTTTACTTTTCCCTGAATGACCTTCTATCCTCTCCACAACATCTGTTCCAAACCTCTTTTTTTCCCACTACATGCTTCCTCTCAGCAGAGGACCTCACCTTATGTTTCACCATGGAAATTGACACAATCCATCAGGAATTCCCTTCTCTTCCCCCTTCTGTACCTCAGATCCACTCAACATCTTCCCCATATCTTTCCTCTTCAACCTGAGAAGAAAAGGTCTTTCTCCTTTCCATGGCCAAGCCCTTAATTACCTCCCTTCATTTGTCAGCTAGAAGTTTATCCTTCAAAACATCTCCCAATTTTTTATAATTTTCAATTTCTATCTCCTTGTTCCTTCCATACTACCTACAAATATGCTCAAGTCCCTCCCACCTTTTAAAAATCTTCACTTAAACCTTTATCCTCAAAGCTAGTATATGTCCTTCATCCTTTCAGGAAAAAAATAAAAGACATACTTTATACTTCTGCTTCATAGTTTAGTGAGAAAATAGATGCCATTTGCTTATGAGCTCCTTGTTTCTCATTATATCTATATCTATATCTATATCTATATCTATATCTATATCTATATCTATATCTATATCTATATCTATATCTATCCTCCAAACCTCTTAATAGTCCATTCTACTCTACTCCTCTCTCAGATGAAGAGATGGTCAAGGCCAAGGCCAGACTTTCTACTTGTGTCCTTGATCCTATCCTCCTCCCTGTTCCTCTATCAGGCTAACCCAACAATTACACCCTTTCCCCATTCTTCTTATCTATAGGCTCATTCTCTGATTCTTACCAATATGCCCAGGTCTCTACCATCCTTAAAAAACGTTTACTGGAAATTGAATGGGAATAGAAAGGAGTACATATTCCTTTTTCTCAGCTATACATGGCACCTTCACAAAAATTGACCATATGTTGGGTCATAAAAACTTCACAAACAAATGCAGAAATATTACATGCATACTTTTCAGACCACAGTGCAATAAAAATTACATTCACTAAAGGGCCTTGGAAGCACAGATTAAAAATTAATTGGAAATGAAATAATTTAATCATAAAGAAAAAGTAGGTCAAATAGCAAATCATAAAAATAATAATTTCATTAAAATAATAATAATAATGGGACAACAATACCAAAAATTGTGGGATGCAGCCAAAGCAGTACTTAAGGGAAAAGTTACATCTCTAAATGCTTACATCAATCAAAAGGTATATTTCTAAATGCTTACATCGAGAGAGACAGAGAGAGAGAGAGCAGATCGATGAATTGGCCATACAATTAAGAAGTCAGAAAAAGAATAAATTAAAAATCACCAAAAATCACCAATTAAACAGCAAAAAAGCCTGAAAAAATTAAAAGTTTAAAAATATTGAACTAATAAAATTGGGAGCTAGTTTTATTTTTTTAATTGGTTCATTTGATTTTTTTAAAAAGATGAAAACCAAATTACCAGTATCAAAAATGAAAAGGCTGAATGCACCACCAATGAAGAAGAAAATAAAGCAATTATTAGGAGCTATTCTGCCCAACTTTATGCCAATAAAACTGACAATCTAGATGAAATGGATGAATATTTACCGCCCAAAAATTGCCCAGATTAACAGAAGGGAAAGGAAAATACTCAAATAACCCTATCTTAGAAAAAGAAAATGAATAAAACATAAATGAGCTTCCTCAGAGAAAAAAAATACCCAGGACTAGATGTATTTACAAGTGAATTCTACAAAATATTTAAAGAACAATTAATTCTAGTACTCTAGAAACTATTAGAAAAGTAGGTAAACAAGCCCTATCAAATTCCTTCTAACACAAATATGTTTGGTAGTTAAGCCAGAAAGAGCAAAAACAGAAAAAGAAAACTATAGACTAATTTCCCTAATGAATATTGATGTAAAAACTTTAAATATTAGCAGGGAGATTATAGCAATATAATCACAAAGATCATAGACTATGACCAGGTAGAATTTATAACAGGAATGCAGGACTGGTTCAATATTAGAGAAGCTATAAGCATAATTTACCATATCAATAACAAAAACAACAAAAATCATATAATTAAATCAATAGATGTAGAAAAGGTTTTTGACAAAATATAACACATTATTATATGTATATATACATTGTATTATAGTCCTATTAAAAACACTAGACTGCAAAGGAATAAATAGAGATTTTGTTAAAATAATAAGTATTATCTGCCTAAGACCAAAAGCAAGCATTATAAACTAGAAACTTTCCCAATAAGATCAGGGGTAAAGCAAGGATATCCATTATCACCACTATTAATCAATATTGCACTAGCAATCCTAGCTATAGCAATTAGACAAGAAAAAGAAGTTGAAGGAATAAGAATGGGCAATCAGGAAACAAAGCCTTCACTCTTTGCAGACATATTATGGCATACTTAGAAGCCCCCAGAGAATCAATTAAAATGCTAGTTGAAATAATTAACAACTTTAGCTAAGTAGCAGGATATAAAATAAACCCACAAAAATCATTGATGTGTCTATAACCAACAAAACACAGCAGAAAAAGATAAATTCCATTTAAAATAACTATGGACAATGAAAAATACTTGCGAGAATACCTGTCAAGATGCAGAACAAAATGAACACAATTACAAAGCACTTCATACAAATATAGATCTAAACAACCAGAGAAATATTAATTACTCATGGGTAGATTGAGTCAATATAATAAAAATGTAATACAACCTAAATTAATTTACTTATTTCATTCCATACAAATCAACCTACCAAAGATTTATAAAGCAAGAAAAAATAATAAAATTAATCTGGAGGAATAAAACATCGAGTATCAATGGAACCAATGAAAAAATGTGAAGCAAGATGGCTTAGTAATACCAAATTTCAAACTATATTATAAAGTAGTAATCATCAAATCAATCTCATACTGTCTAAGAAATAGAATAGTAGATCAATGAAATGGATTAGGAACACAATATACAGGAGTAAATTACCATAGTAATCTAGTGTTTGATAAACCCAAAGATCCATGCTTTGGGGGCAAGAGTTCACCATTAGACAAAAATTGCTGGGGAAACTGGAAAGCAGTTTGGAAGAAGCTAGGCATAGATCGACATCTCACACCATATATGAAGATAAGGTAAAAATGGGTACATGATTTGAACATAAAGGGTGATATCATAAGCAAATTAGGGGAGCATAAAAATTTTTATCACTCAGATCTATGGCTGAGGGAAGAATTTATGATTGAACAAGAGATAGAATAATGGGAAGTATAATGGATAATATTGATTACATGAAATATAAAAGATTTTGCACAAACAAAACCAATGCAGCCAAAATCACAGGAAAGCACTGAGAGAAAAAAATTTATAGCAAGTTTTCTCTGATAAAGACCTCATTTCTCAAATATATATAAGAAATTGAGTCAAATTTATAAAAATAAGAACCATTCCCCAATTGACAAAAGGTCAAAGGATATGAACAGGAAGTTTCCAGATAAAGTCATCAAAGCAAGCTATAGTTATATGGGGAAAAAAATTCTCTAAATCACTTGATTAAAGGAATGCAAATTAAAACAACTCTTAAAGTACCAACTCATACACATCAGATTGGCTAACATTGACAGAAAAGAAAAATGACAAATGCTAGAGATGTGGAAAAATTGGGACACAAGTACACCATTAGTGGAGTTGTGGACTGGTCTAAGCATTCGAAAGAAAGAAAGAAAGAAAGATTTGGAACTATGCCCAAAGAACTATAACACTGTGCATACCTTTAACTCAGCAATATCACTACTAGATCTGTATCCCAAAGAGATCAAAGGAAAAGGAAAAGGACCTATATGTACAAAAATATTGATAGCATCCCTTTTTGTGGTGGCAACGAATTGGAAATTGAGGGATGACCATTAATTGGTGATTGGCTGAAGTTGTGCTTTATGATTGTGATTGAATCTACATATTGTGACATATGAATGTAAAGTACCTATTTGGAAAGTGACGTGAGCAAAGCCAAGAGACATTGTACATAGTAACAGTAATTACATATTGTAATGATGATCAACTGGAAAAAACTTAGCTATTCTGATCAATACAATGATTCAAGACAATTCTGAAGGATTTAGGATGAAAAATGCTCTCCACCTCCAAAGATAGAACTGATGAACCCAAGAGTATAAATTGAAGTATAATTTTTTCACTTGATTTTTCTCTCTTTTTTGGTAATGTGGTTAATATGGAAATGTTTCATGTTTTTGCACGTATAATTGATATCACCTTGCCTGCCTTCTTAATGGGTGGAGGAGGAGCTAGAGAAAGAAGAGAATCTGGAATTCAAAACATTTTAAATGAATGTTAAAAATAAATAATAAAAAATTTTAAAACCTTCATTGACTTTACCATACTCTCAAAATGTCAATCTCTATTTCCTCCTGTTCAAAGCCAAACTAGAAGAACTTTTCTATATTCCTTGCCTCCATGTCCTCTCTTCTCATTTATATCTCAATCCCTTTCAATCTGACTTTCAGCATCATCAGTGACTAAAACTATTCTCTCCAAAGTTACCAATGGTCTCTCAATTGTCAAACCTAATGTCATTTTCATAAACCTTTACCTTTTTTCGAACTTTCTGTATCATTTCACACAGTTGCCCACCCTCCCCTCTCTCCTACCTGTTTTTTGTGACACCTGCTCTGTTTTGATTCTCTTCCTACTTGTCTGCTCCTCTCTCAACTTTTTTTTGTTATCAAACATCTATATCAGGGCAGCTAGGTGATGCAGTGGATAGAGCACCGGCCCTGGATTCAGGAGTACCTGAGTTCAAATCTGGCCTCAGACATTTAACACTTACTAGATGTGTGACCCTAGGCAAGTCACTTAACCCCAATTGCCTCACTTAAAAAAAACCCAAAAAAACATCTATATCCCACCTAACTCTGGAATACACCCAACACTGTGTGCTGGGCCCTCTTCTCTCTTCTACATTATTTTGGTTACCTTATCAGCCTCCATTCACTTAACTATCACCTCTGCGTAAATGACTTTCAGAGCTATATAACAGCCATAGGCTCCTCCTTTAGCTCAAGTTCCATCACCAACTGCCTCTTAGACATTTCTAAGCTGGAAATCCTGGAGACATCCCAAGCTGTGGGTTTCCAAAGCAGCTCATCTTTTCCTCAGAACTATTCTTCCAAATATCCCTGTTTTATTGATTATCATTTTCAGTCACCCAAGTTTGCAACTTCAAATCATCCTTGATTTAACCATTCTCCCTCACCCCACACATCCAGTCACCGAGTGTTACTGATTCCACCTCTACTTCTTTGCTTTTGTCCCTTTCTCTGCAATTATGTGGCCACCACCCTAGTTCAGGCCCTCATCACCTATCACTTTAGGCTAGAAGAACGTCAGGGTTCTGGATCATGGAGGTACAACACTGATGGGTCATGGCAAAAATCAAAGTATTTGTGCTGTAAGGGCCAAATTTTAATTGGGCGGCTTGCCGTAATATTGGGGTTCAGAAAATAATGACAGACCTCTAGGTCCAAAGTTTCCTCCCTTCCAAACTGCCTTTTTAAATTATTTCTCCCAGACTAATAAGAAAGGAGATTAACAGCCTCTTTTCTACAAACAAACAAGGTTTTATTAATGGGAACAAAATTTGCAACACAGGTGAAGTTAATAAAGCCAGGGACAATAAGGAAAGGAATAGGGGAAGAAAAAATGAATAAACTCCCTTGCTCGAGCAGACTGACTCAAACTCCAAACTTGCTTGCTGCTCAGCTAGCTCAAAGAGCTTGCTTCCACTCACCACCACCTGTAGTTTTTCAATGAGAGTCAGGTGTGCAGTCCCTCTCCGGTTGACTCTGAAACTCTCTCCCACAGCTCCTCTCTCCCACAGCTCCTCTCTCCCACAGCTCCTCTCTCCCACAGCTCCTCTCTCCCACAGCTCCTCTCTCCCACAGCTCCTCTCTCCCACAGCTCCTCTCTCCCACAGCTCCTCTCTCCCACAGCTCCTCTCTCCCACAGCTCCTCTCTCCCACAGCTCCTCTCTCCCACAGCTCCTCTCTCCCACAGCTCCTCTCTCCCACAGCTCCTCTCTCCCACAGCTCCTCTCTCCCACAGCTCCTCCCCCCCCCCCCCTTTTTGCCTCTCCCACAGGAAGGGGAGGTTCTTAGCCATGCTGAGTTTCCAATTGGTTCAACATACCCCCTGGGCTGTCCCCATTATATTATAATTTGGCCAGGCCCATGTGGGTGTGGGGAACTGCTAGAGGAGGCTTTGATACTTAGTTGTTCTTTTCTACAATCCCTTCAAGTACACACCCATCTTCTCTTAGACTTTTTCAAGATTTACATCTTTTCAGTCTGACTATAATGAAGCAAAGATGGGGTGATGGAAACCCCAAATCACAACTAATTTCTTACAGTGCCTATTTCTGGCAAGGTGTAGGTGATGAGGGGTGGGGAGGCTGATGAACTTGGAGACCAGGGTGTTTGAGGAGGGTCATCAATGTATGTATTGAAGAGGCATAGGAGAAAGTGCCTGAAGTACTCCTGTTGCTCTTGCATCCACTCTATCACAGAGACTGGGAAATATTTGCTGATACATCCCCCTACCCAGCTCTCAAGGATCTGCAAGGACAGAAAGTGACTCCAAGTTCTCACTCAAGCACCAGAAAAGAAGGAATGTTTGGTTAGGCCTCTGGGTCAGTAATATGATAACTCAGTTCCCAGGGCCTAGGCTGAAATTTCCCAGGACTGGAGAGCAGAAACTCAGGAGAGGATCTGAGATTTGAGAAAATGGATGGAGAATTCTGGTACCCCAGAATGGATGACTCTGCCTCCCACCTGGCATTTCTATTACAGCTCCTCCTTGAGGCACTGGACTTCTGACAGGTTAATGGCTGTCATAAACAGCTGGTCATCTCACCGCAGTATTGCTGCTACTCCCTTCCTGGGCCATCTTCATGATGTGGTGCATCCCCCCTCCCTTTAACCTTCTAGATCTAGAATAGAAATCAGATCAATTCCACCAGTCCTGGAAAGGGCATGTCAGTTACTTGTTCTGTGACTGCACTCAGTATTCCTGTAGTTTCCATGACCAAAACAAACTTCCCTGGTCACCATTTCTCTATATGTGTTGTCGATAAGAATATAAACTCCTTGAGAGCAGGGATTGTTTTGCTTTTTATATTTGTATCCCTTGGTCTGAGTACAGTTCCTGTCACATAATAAGTATTTTAAGTGTTCATGGGGTAGCTAGGTGGTGCAGTGGATAGAGCACCAGCCCTGGAATCAGGAGGACCTGCATTCAAATCTGACCTCAGACACTTACTAGCTGTGTGACCCTGGGCAAGTCACTTAATCCTGATTGCCTCAAAAATATATGCATGAATGAATAAATGAATAAATAGACGATCATTCATTCATCCATTCATGCTCAGTGTCAATCCCTTTGCTTCATGTCCTCGGTCAAGAGATATGGAACTGTGATCTAAGGTGATCTGGAGTCAGATAATGGATTTAATTTGATTGTAGGATCCTATTTATCCAGGCTGTTATGAATGCATAGCTAGAGTGTTGCAGGGAATTGGAAAATGAGAAAAGAGGAGGTCCTCAAGCCTAGTCCTTGAGCACAGAGTGAGGACCAGGGTATCCACCCATGAGGTCAAGCTACAGCATGGCTCTAAGACCCTGGAAGTTTCTCCCCTGCTTCCTTGGCATAATATGTTCTCTCCAGAAGCCTGGAGGTCACTTTCCTGGGCCTTATAGAGGTATTTAGAAAATGTGAGGAGGGATAAGTTGCACACTCTGGTATATCCTGGCCTACACCCCGCTCTGGATATCCCTTAAGGAGGTTTAGAAACAAGGTAGAAAGTAGCATTTTTTTTCACCCTTTTGTTTTACTAGAGCAAAATACTTATTAATGCTAAAAAACCTTTTAAAATTAGGCATAGAAGGTTCTTTAGTATGACATATAGATAAATATATAGAAATAGAAAATCCATGAGGAAGCACCAGAAGTTTTCTCAACAAATGTAGTAATAAATCAAGCATACCCCTTTGGCAGTTATTTGTGACATAGTTCAGAATCAATCATTTAACAAGCATCTATTAAGTGCTTAATCCATGCCAAGCAGTATGCTGGGCACAGAGGACACAAAAATAAAAAAAAATTAAATAATCCCTGCCCTCAAGGAGCTTATATTCAATTAGGGGGAAGAAAGGCTAGTGATAAAAATGATGAAAGAAATTAAAACATATAAACATAGACACAGAGTGGGAGAAAAGTCCCTATTTACTGACAACATAATGATTTACTTAGAAAACCCCACAGAATCAGAAAAATAATTGAGTCAATAGTTTTAACAAAGGAGAAGGTTACAAAATAACCCACTAAATTCAACAGTATTTCTATATAGCAATAATAAGATTCGGGAAGAAATAAAAAGAAAAATTTCATTCAAATTAACTACAAAAGAAATAAAATATCTGTGAGTAAGATCTACTAATAAATAATATGTGCATAGATAAAACTAAAAACACTTTAAAGAACTACAAAATCATTAGAATCTTGAACCAAATTATATGCCACCCAAACTGATAAATGGATGAGTAGTTAATAGAAAATAGAAAATATCTGGATAAACAGGATAAGAAACAAATTTTAAATAGTCCAATATCTTTTAATAAACCAAGAATTTTAATAAGCCATAAAGGAGCTCTCAAAGAAAAAAATTCCAGACCAGATGGATTCTATAAAACATTCAAAGAACAATTACTTTTAATATTACATAAATTTAAAAAACAAGGAAAAGGGGATCATGCCAAACTCCTTCCATGAGAAAAGTATGGTCCTAATACTTAAGCCATAGAGAGATAAAACAAAGGACACTAACAAAAATTCTAATGAATAGCAATGCATAAATATTGAATAAAATGTTACCCAAAAGGTTATAATATATTAAAAAGGTTATATACTATAACCAGATTGGATTTCTACCAGGAATGCTGAATTGGTTCAATATTAAGGAAGCTATAGACATACTAGAAAGATAGCTAGGTTGCACAATGGATAGAACACTGGGCCTACAGTCAGGAAAACCTGAGTTCAAATCTAGCCTCAATCTGGCACAGTGTCCAGCACATAGGAAATACTATATAAGTGTTAGCTATTACAACAGACTATAATAATAAAAGCAATAAAAATCTTGTTTCTAGTAAAAGAAGCATAACAGGCTTTTGACCAATTATAACACTTCTTTGGGTGATACAGCAGATAGAGGGCAAGTCCTGGAATCAGGAAGACTCAACTTCTTGAGTTCAAATCTGACCTCGGACACTAACTGTGTGATCCTGGGCAAGTCACTTGACCCTGTTTGCCTCAGTTTCCTCATCTGTAAAACGAACTGGAGTGGTAAATGGCAAACCACTCCAATATCTTTGGCAAGAAAATTCCAAATGAGGTCACAGAGCCAGACATGACTAAAACAACTGAAGAACAACAACATCTCTTTATTATGTTAAAAAAAATTTAAAGCATAGGAGAAATTGACATTTTTCTAACTTGGTAAATCATACCTATCTAAAACCAAGACAGCATCATCTGTAATGGAGAGATACTAAAGAAAGATCTTCCTATTAAACTCAGGGATAAATCAAGAATGTCCATTGTTACCACTATTATTTTATATATATATATATATATATATATATATATATATATATATATATGTATGTATGTGTGTATGTATGTATATATGTATATACACAACTTAAGCTATAAAAGCTTAAAACTACTAAGACTTTTAGAACACCCTGTATGTATATGAATATTCCATCTCTATTGAAACTTGCTTTCATCTTTATATCCCCATTGATTAGAGCAATGCCTGGCACAAAGTAAATACTTAATAAATGCTTTTTGATTAATGAATTAATTTATTTAAATAAGCCTTGCCTTCAGAGAGCTTGTTTGCATTTGTTTGCATATTTGTTTGCTTATTGTCTCTTCCATTACATTGTGAGCTTCTTGAGGGCAGGAACTATCTTTTTCCCTTTTTATATCCCCAGCACTTAGCACAATACCTGACACTTAGTAGGTGCTTAAATAGATGTTTACTGACCAACTGGCTGAACTACCTCCTCCTGGGGAAACAACATATACTTATAAATACTTGTAAATACAAAATATACAAAGGAATTTCAGGGATCAGTGGCAATAGGGTGCTGCACTTCCTGGTTCCAGTCAGTCAAGTGGGAGCTGTGGGGCTCACATCCAGACTTATATGGATTCATTACGGAGAGATGACCAAAAAAAATCCCCTTTTTGGCTGCTGAGCCAGAAAAGCTGGGAATTTACATCCCTAATGACTCGAGGGATATATAAAAGGGATCAGCCTGCCTCTCTGTAACTCCCTTTCCAGCTGTGAAGCATTTGTCCTGTTTTAAGTTGTGTCCCAGAGTCAGGTATGGGAAGGGGCAGTTACCACTATCTCCTATTCACCCTCCATGAAGCTGAGAGCATTGTCTTAACTTGTCAGGCATCTGCTTGGACTCCTGGTTGCCTTTGCCTCTTATGTCTATTGTTTCTTTTCCTTTGGTAAATGAGTATCTCATGGTGCCTGTATCCAGGAACAGAAGTGACTTGTGTTTGAAAGGTCTGTGGGTCTCATTGGACTCAAACTGACCGGTGGTAGGGGAAGTTCCTAAATCTGAAAAGTCAGCCATCCACCAAAGGCCTGACCCAAGGCTAGTGATTTTATCTACAAAATTATAAGGACAATAACAAGCTCAAGCAAAATATAAAATAAACTACTCTGTGTTCTGAACTGTAAATGACCCTATGTTTAGATGAAGTTTAAATTTCATGCTTCTGGCAAATTGTATTAGTAATTGCAAATTAAGGTATAGGAATTTTTTTGTTAAACAGTCAGTCAATAAGTAAGTGCTTTATTAAGTACCTACTATGTTTCAGGTAATTTGATAAGCACTGGTGATATAAAGGCAAAAGATAGTTCCTACTCTCAAGGAATTCACAGTCTAATGGTGGAGACAATATGAAAATATGTATAAAGTATGTGTAAATATACACATAAATACATATTTATATAAAATAATACATAGCACAATATATAATATGTAATATATAAACATATGTAAGTACAAACATAAATATATCTAATGACTCAAGTAATAAATTCCTACATACTCAAAAAAAGTTAAATATCTTAAAAAAACCTTACAAGTATTCACCAACTCCAATGGCTCCTTATCACCTCTGGGACCATATATAAAATCCTCTTTTAGGTATTAAGAATCCTTCACAGCCTGACCTTCTCCTACCTTTCCAGTCTTCTGATAACTTACCTCCTTGCTCCCCACATACTCTGCAGGAAATATATATAAAATAAATTTTAAAATATATATATATATATATCTAAATATATACCTACATACTATCATGGTATGTTTTTTCTATTGTCTCCTTTTGGTGTTAATAATTGTGGTGACTAATATTTATGTAACATGTAGCATATTTAAGTTTTGCCAAATGTTTTACATATATCCATTTAATTTAATTTGCATATCAACCCTGTGAAGTAGTTGCTGCTATCACCCTTTTACAGATTAGAAAACTGAGGCTCAGAGAGGTTGAGACTTTCCCAGAATTATATCACGTGTGATGCCAAAGATAAGATTCAAATCTAGGTTCTTCTGACTATAAGCCTATCATCCTTACCAATGGGCTATGTTGCCTCTTAATGGAAATATTGGTTGGTCTTGCTTAACTGTTTCTCTTTGTCATCAGGGATGGCTCCAGAGATGGTGGCTTATATCAGGAATTGACTATGGTATAAAAAAAGAGAGACATCAGCAAAAAAATTTAAAATAAATAAATATAGTGAAATACAGATACCTATGCCATATAGTATACATGATGAGGTGGTAGCTAATGTTTGCAAACAGTAAAAAAATTCTGGAAAAAGACCAATTGGTGTGAAAATTCGGTTTCTCTCCTATGCTTATTAATATGCAGTTTCAACCTTGACAAAGAACGTGATTCTTCATAGACTGTCCTAAAAATTCATTACATAAAATATTATTAGATCTTGTTTTGATCCCCCTCATGCAATGTTTGTGCTTCATTGTTCCAGAACAAAGTAATATAGTATACATGGTTCATCTAATCATACAAGCATTAGAATATTATTATAAGCCCCAATAGTGGTCAAAGGATATAAATGAATAGTTCTCAAAAGAAGAATTGCAGAGTATTCACAATCACATGAAACAATGTTCCAAATCACCAAGAATAAGATAAATTCAAAACAAAACAATCCTGAGGTTCCACCTTATGCTATCCATATTGACAAAGATGACCAAAAAATGGCATCCATCAATGTTGGAGGAGATGTGGGAAGATGGGAACACTAATTCATTGTTGGTGGAGCTGTGAAATAGTACAACTATTTTGGAAAACAATTTGGAATTATTCAGGTAAAGTAACCAAACTGTCCATACTCTTTGAACCAGAGACTTCATTACTGGGCTTATACTCCAAGGGAGCCATCGATAAGAAGACAATGCCCAAAGACACTAAAATACTGAAGATGCCCATTGGGGAATGGCTAAACAAATTTTGATACATGAACTTAATGGAATATCACTGTGCTGTCACAAATAGTGTGTGTGATAAATCCCTAGAAGCTGGAATGATCTTCCTGAACTTGGGTCAGCAGACCCAAGAAAACATACACACAGTGACTACAACAATCAATCACACACAAAAATTCAAAAGTAAATGTGACAAAATGTCATAGATCAAGCATGACTCAGAATGAAGAGATAGGAGAACATGCCCCCAGCCTAGCCCTTTGTGGATGAGGGAGGTCCACAGGTATCACAAGGCACAGATTTTCAGACTTTTTCAATGTATTGATCAGTTGTGCTGAACTTTTGTCTTTAAAAATACTATCTGGGGGGCAGCTAGGTGGCTCAGTGCCCTGGATTCAGGAGTACCTGAGTTCAAATCCGGCCTCAGACACTTAACACTTACTAGCTGTGTGACCTTGGGCAAGTCACTTAACCCCAATTGCCTCACTTAAAAAAAAAAAAGAAAAGAAAAAAAGAAAAAAAAAAGAAAAAAATACTATCTGGGAGCAGCTAGGTGGCGCAGTGAACAAAGTACTGGCCTTAGATTCAGGAGGACCTGAGTTCAAATCTGGCCTCAGACACAACACTTACTAACTGTATGACCCTGGGCAAGTAACTTAACCCTCATTGCCCTGCAAAACAAACAAACAAACAAACAAACAAACAAATAAACAAACTAATTAATTAATTAAATTTTTAAAAATACTATCTGTTCTATGAGATGATTCTGGGGAAAAGGGAAAGGGAGGGATATTAGAGATAATTATGATGATATAAAAAGCAAGGCATCAAGAAAGGGTTATTACAAAAAAGAATATCACAAGTACAATTACCTCAACTGTTCATCTTTGACACGTTTGTTGAAGTTGTTTGTCATTTTCAAAGAGAACAAATGACATCACTGGGTGATGTATTGACTCATGCATGAATTGTATTTAAGTGAGGCAGAGTTGTACAAAGTCAGCAGCCTCTCTCTTCTAGAGTTCTGTGGCAGGACAAAAGTCAAGACATCTGGCAATGGCCTGGGATGCAGTGGATGGCCTTGGCATCTTTGGTGTCTGACCAAGCTCTAAGCATCCTTCAGCCCCTGCTTCAACCACTTTTATTGGTGCTGGAACAAAGTGCTCTTATCAGCCCATTCCACAGGGGAAAGTCTTCACATACTTGCAGTAGCCCCCCACCTCCCCAATTCACCGATGGGTTTGAGGCCTGACAGTTACCCTCAGCCTTGTTTAGCCTGTCTGCTTAGAGATGGTTTTATGGGGGCAACTAGATGGCTGGAGTCAGGAGTACCTGAGTTCAAATCCGGCCTAAGACACTTAACACTCACTAGCTGTGTGACCCTGGGCAAGTCACTTAACCCCAATTGCCTCACTAAAAAAAAAAAAAAAAAGAGATGGTTTTATGGGCCGCTGCACATGCTACAGCTTCTTGATGCCACAGGTGAGAGTTGAGTGCCAGGTAGACACTAAAGGTTGATGAGCAGCCCCCACACTAGAGGTGTTAGTCCTCCTGAACACCCCATACACCCCACATGATGAAGTAGAACCTCATAAATTGCTCCCATCTGAAAACTTGTCATGTATTTGACCTTATGTTGAAATGTAGAGGTTTTTTCTTAATCTCTGTTTTAAAAAAAAGGAACAGCCACAGTCCCCTTAGATTATGATTTTGTAGGTAGTATTTGTTTAGGAGTTTTAATTCAGCAATATTTGAGCCCAATGGACCATGAGTTTGTTTCAGACTGGTGAGAGCAGAAACAGTGAGATTTTGAAGTTCTTCTTTCTCCTTGGGTCTCCGAATCAAAGAGGAAATGATAGGATTTTGGCTTTTAAGGAGCCTTTTAAAGATTTTCCATGCATGCTTAAGTGGTTTTTAACTGATGAAATGACTGATGTTGACCTGATCCATAAGTTCATCTGTGTAGGGAGCTCCCAGGGAGGTGCTTCCTCTGCTAATGCAGATTAAAGCCTTTTCTGTTGGGACACTGAGAAGGGAAGATATTTGCACAAAGTCACACAGACAGTCTGTGTCAGGAATGGGATATGAACTCAGGTCCTCCTGGCCTGGAAGTCAACTCTCTATGCATGAGGCCAAGCTGCCCAGCCAATAATGATATACCTGACTTATCAGAGCTCATGAATACTCTAGAAAGGACTTATCATTAGATGCCTGTATTTTCTTTCCATAAATCATGGGGTTTTAGGAAATTCTGAAAGTTATTTTGACTTCTACCTTAATCACATCTTAACTAAAATTACTCTTTACCTGTAAACAGTAGATTAATATTTTATAAAGCAATAACTCTTTTCATATTGGAAAAATTAACTGTTATCCAGTGATAAGAAAAATAGATAACTGATTACATGAAATTGAAAAGCTTATGCACAGACAAAATGCAGAATAAGAAAGGTGGTGGTTGAATGCTTTTAAAAAATCTTTATATCAAATGTATCTGATAAAAGATTTTCATCCAAGATAAATATATATATTATATATACATATATATGAACAATTAATAAACATATATAAGACTAGTGCTCATTCTCTTTTTGTTTGTTTGTTTGTTTGTTTGTTTGCTTGTTTTGTTGGGCAATGAGGGTTAAGTGACTTGCCCAGGGTCACACAGCTAGTAAGTGTCAAGTGTCTGAGGCCGGATTTGAACTCAGATCTTCCTGAATCCAGGGCCAGTGCTCTATCCACTGCGCCACCTAGCTGCCCCAGTGCTCATTCTCTAATAGGTAAGTGGTCAAATGATAAAACAAATAATTTTCAAAAGAAGAATTGCAAAAGATTCACAACCACGTGAAAGTGTGGCAAGAAAAGCTATATGTGGTTGCCTTATTTCTGTCCCAAGTTTAGGGAAAATTAGTTTCTAATATATTTGTTACTTATAAATTAGAAGCTTTAGCACAAGTCTTTTGCATTTATTAAAGCATACCAAATATTAGTAAAGAGAGAACATGGCTCAGAAAGTTAAGAAGCCTATCTAGCTATCATAAGCATATCCCGAGAGCCTGTCTGCATGTGTAAGCTTCCTCTGGGTCCAAAGGAGAGGCAGTCCTCACACACTGCTTCAAGCTAATTGGCTAGCATCACTCAAATCCATTGGTTCACTGGACTTGAGGGTGATCCATGAGCAGAACTGCCTGAGGTCAGAGTTCAGAGAACCAGAGGCTCTCAGGTAGGTGTGGTTTCAATCAAGTCAACTTTAAGTGAATTAATCAGCAAAGTCAATCCAATCAATCCCAATATTATCCTCTCAAGCAGGGTCTTCTGGGCATCCCAAAAAACATTATTTTCTCACAAAAGAATGCTCCAAATCACTAGTAATGAAAAAATTAAAAATAAAAAAACACTGAAGTTTTACCTCACATCCTGTAAATTGGCAAAGATGACAAAAATTGGTAAAAGTCAATGTTGGAGGGGTTGTAGAGTGATAGACATGCTAATTATATTATTGATGGAGCTGTGAAATGATACAACCATTATGGAAAGCAATTTGGAATTATGCAAATAAAGTGTTTAAAATGTCCATATACCTTAAATCAGAGACTCTATTGCTGGGTTAATACCCCAAGGAAGCCATCAATAAGAAAGTCACCATACATATCCAACAAAAAACTTATAGTAACTCTTTTGTGATAGAAAGAATTGGGAACAAAGCAGATGCCCATCAATTACAGAATGGCTAAACAAATCATAGTAGATGAATGTAATAGAGTCTTACTGGGCTGTATGAAATGATGTGTGTGATGAGTGCAGAGAAGCATGGAAAGATCTACATGAACCAATGTAGAGTGAAATCAGTAGAGCCAAGAAAAGAATATACACAAAAGCTACAGTAATGTAAATGGAAAGAACAAAAGCACACCAAAAAATAGAATATAAATCTAACAAAATTACAAAAATTAAGCATACCTCAAATGAAGAGATATGAGAACACTCCGCCAACCCATTCTTTCATGGAGATGGGAGGGCCACAGATATTACATATTGCATATTTTTAAAAATTTTTTCAATGTAACTATCAGTTGGGCTAATTTTTTTATCTTAAAAATAATATTTGTTACATGTTACACTTAACCCTCATTGCCCCATGAAAAAAAAGAAAAAGAAAAAAAAGAACATATATGCTTGTATAAGAAATCCATGAGCCTAAAAGTGGAAGAATGGTAGAGCATTGAGGTAAGAATTAAGAGGGAGAAAAACAAGTTATATTGTTATGAGAATATATTATAGAACAGAGGTCAGCAAACTAAGGCCTAAGGGCCAAATACTGCCCACACCTATTTTTCTATAGCTCAGGAACTAAGAATAGTTTTTCCAAATATTTAAAACTGTAAGAGACCATTCTTAGCTCTCTGCAAGCCATAAGAAAACTCAATGAATTTGGCCCTTAGGCCACAGTCAACCCCCTGCTTTAGAACAACTGACTAGAGAGAGATTATAAATAATATTCTCCTAACACAAATTATAAAAATCCCTCAGAGACAAGGTACAATATATGAGGTATAGAGAAAAGTCTTGGACATGAAATCAAAAGATCTCTGGGTTCCAAAACTTTCAAAACTTATGGACAAACTTTCTGAGCCTTAGTTTCCTCATCTGTAAAATGTGTAGTACTTGTATCAACTACCTCACATGAATGAATGAGAAAACATTTATTAGGTACTTATGATGTGCCAAGCACTGGTGATACATATACAAAAACAAAGCCAATGCCTGCCTGTAAGAAGCTTACATTCTTTTTTTTTTCAAAAGGTCACAAATTATTTTATTATTCTTTTTTAATTAATAAATTATTGTTTTCCTATTACATGTAAAGATAGTTCTCAACTTTTGTTTATACAAGCTTTCCAATTTCAGATTTTTCTCCCTCCCTCCCCTCCCTCCCCCCTCCCCTAGACAGCAGGTAATCTGATATAGGTTATATATATATATATGTGTGTGTGTGTGTGTATGTATATATATATATACATACATACATACACATATATACATATATACACATAATAACATTAAACATATTTCTCCATTAGTCATAAGAGAAAAATCAGAGCAATGATGAAAAACCTCAAAATATAAAAACATCAGCACCAAAAAACAAAAGAAATAGTATGGTTCATTCAGCATCTATACTCCACAGTTCTTTTTTTTTCCCCTGGATTTGGAGATCCTCTTCTATCATGAGTTCCCTGGAACTCTTCTGTGCCATTGCATTGGTGAGAAGAATATAGTCCATCACAGTAGATCAACACTCAATGTTGATGATACTGTGTACAATGTTCTTCTGGTTCTGCTCATCTCACTCATCATCAGCCCACGCAAGACCCTCCAGGTTTCTCTGAACTCCTCCTGCTCATCGTTTCTTACAGCACAATAGTATTCCATTGTATTCATATACCACAACTTGTCCAGCCATTCCCCAATTGATGGGCATCCCCTCAACTTCCAATTCCTTGCCACCACATAAAGAGCAGCTATAAATATTTTTGTACATGTGGGTCCCTTTCCCCTTTCCATGATTTCTTTGGGCAAAAGATCCAAAAGTGGTATTGCTAGGTCAGGATATGCACAGCTTTATCGCCCTTTGGGCATAATTCCAAATTGCTCTCCAGAATGGTTGGATCAGTTCACAGCTCCACCAACAATGCATTAGTGTTCCAATTTTTCCACAGAGAAGCTTACATTCTAATAGGAGGAGACAATACATATAGAAGAAGAATGGCCAGGGAGAGATATGTTGATTTGAAAAATTATAGTGATAAGCGAAATCATCAGTAAATATATTGACACATGCTTTCCAAGGGAAATGATATAGATGATTTATTTGAATATGGTTCCAGAAATGATTTCTGTGAGTGAAGTGCTTTGTAAACTTTAAAGTGCTATACAAATGTGAGTTACTAATATTCATTTTACTAAATGTATGCTAAAAGCATCTAACCATAGACAACCCTACAAAGACATATTATATCCATAATATGGCTGAAATTTTATACATTTTATAGAGAGACAGAATGTAGAGATAAAAGACCTTAGAGATCATCTAGCCCAGAAGTTTTCAAACTTTTTGGTCTCAGGACCCCTGGACACTCTTAAAAATTGAGACCCTCTCCCTTCAAGAATATTTATGTGAGTTTAAATCTTTTGATATTTACCATATTAAAACTGATAAAATTTTAAAATATTCATTAATTCATTAAAAACAACAATAATTTTTAAAAGTATACTAAAACCATCTAAGAAATATTTGTTCGTCTTCTTAAAAATTGCACTCTCATAAGATAAACAGTGAATGGAACTGGTATTCTGGACTTAACTCTGACTAATCGATTAAGGAAGAACAAACTGATAATATAGATGTGATAGGCTCCTTAGAACACAGTTTCTATGTCATCTTGGAGTTTGAAATAGAAAAGGAAGGGAATGCTGGGAATTGTCACATATGTAACATAGGCTTGAAGAAATCAGATTTCAAAACAATTAGGGAGAAAGTAAGTACAATTCAATTGTTAGAGGTTCTCAAGTATATCCAGCTCAAGACAGGTAAAAGGGAGACTCAAAAAGCTAAATTCTGGCCATAAAATAATGAATACTCCCAACAAAGAAGTGGAGTGTGCAATTAAAGAAATCAATGTGTCTGTTAGAAGAAGTATGTACATATACATAAGGGCAGAAATGGGAGTGAGGTGGTCAGAGAAAAATAACTTTGTTTCCTTTGCTTAACTTTTTTTTTTGGGGGGGGGGGGTCCATTTTTTTTTTCATGGTAGGCCAGAGAAGATCTTAGGAATTTCAGACAGAGAACTCTGACTTCTGACCCAAAGTTTGGGTTAAAAAAATAAAAGATTTAATCTTAACCCAAGGGTATTCTATAAGGCTTTTGTTGGCTGGCCATGGCTATGATTACAAAAAGAAAATTTTAAAATTGTCAGCTTGGGATGGTTTTCTGGCCTGTCTATACCAGTAGACTGGAGTTGGGATGGCAGATGAATTTAAAGAGGGAGTAACACCCAGTTGAGACTGTGTGCCAAGGAATCACCAGGAGATTAGAGGAGTTATGTGCCCAGGAAGGACACCACACCCAACAGGGAATAGAAATGATAATAGTGCCACCGAAGGTGTCAGATGTGAGAACATCCAGGAAAGGTCTGAGGAAACAGAGAGGAGAAGTAATATAGTGGGTACTGAGGTAGCTGGTTCCCAGGGTGTGTTTGTGAGACACAAGAACAGAGCATCTCCCCACATTTATCGAAACGGACTCATCAAAACTCCCCTCTTCTGATAATTAATTTAAGTCCAAATTTCCATATTTTGCCAAAGATTACAATGTAGTGTTGGGGAAGAAACTGAAAACCATAAGTGTAAACCTTGAGTTTTCCTCACTGATTTTCATTGTACACAAGGGATGTAAAAGGGGGAAAAACCGATTTGGAAAGTAAACAACTAGTCATGGGAGTGGTGTCTGATTTGGACTTCTGGATCATGACTTAAAATATAGGAATGACATCTTCCTTGTTGGAGATGGAGTATGCCTAACAATGGCTGGTAAGAATGTATTTTACTGGTGTTTTGAAAATCTAATAAAAAGAGTTTTATACTGAAAAGAATAGAGGAGGGAAAAAACTATATCTGTAGGTCCCTCAAACCCAATACCAAAGAAAGTAGTTACAATGGAAAAAGAATAGCAATTGAGTCATAAAGATGTTCCCAGGAAACAAATTTGATCTTGAGTTGTATTAAGAGAAGCATAGATTATTGGAATAAGGAGGCGTATCCTTGTGTTGTAGGCCAGAGCTGACCAGCCCAGTCTGCTATCTCAGGTTCAACATTAGGATGAAATTAAACAGGCATAGAAGATCTGTCAGGTAACAAAAAGAGATTTATTTAGCCATAGGAAGGGAAGGATATTAATCAATCACACAACATTGATTCATCTGAACAAAATTGCCCTTGGTGGGCTGTTGGTCAAGTATCAGAAACAGCTAGATCTCCTTGCGAATTATTTTGTATTCTGCTGAAGTATAAGGATATTTTAAATGACTAGCCTAATTTGGGGGGCCTAATCTGACTGGGGTACTTAATCTAGGACTGTTGACTGACTGGCTATCAGACTGCTATTAATTTAATATGGACTGTTTATAAAGTTCCACCACACTGCTCCACTCCCAAAATTGATAAGCAAAAGATTAAGAAGCCTCTTAACTAAATAATCAAAGCAGAGTTTATTTATGAGATACTATTTAAAATTAAGAATACTGGGAGGGGTGGCTAGGTGGCACAGTGGATAAAGCACCGGCCCTGGATTTAGGAGTACCTGAGTTCAAATCCGGCTTCAGACACTTGACACTTACTAGCTGTGTGACCCTGGGCAAGTCACTTAACCCCCATTGCCCTGCAAAAAACAAAAAACAAAAACAAAGAATACAGGGAAATAAAACGTACAACCTGACTGTGTTCAGGTATCTCTTTCCATCTGCTGGCCTGGAACTTTTTTAATACAATAAGGGCTATAGCCACCTCTTGCCTTAGAGTACGTTCCACTTTCACTGTTCAACTACTTTCTTCTAACTTTCCTCTTAATCTTCTGGCCTCCTTCCAGAGTTTCTAGTCTCTGTTCCCTCCTTTCTTTCTGTTCCTCTCCAACCTCTTAACCTTCCGGCCTCTCCCTTGCTCCTAGTCCTTTAGCCTTCCTCTGTCCTTCTCGTTCCCTTAATCTTGTCAGCCTCCTCTCTGTTCTTCTAATCTTGTCAGTCTCCTCTCCGTTCTTGTCTGCCGGCCTCCCTCCCTTCTTGCTCTTAGTTTTTTCTCCTCCCCCCCCCTTAGTGCTCCAGCCTTTCTGCTCTCTTAATCTCGTCAGACCCCCTTAATCTTGTCCGCCAGCCTTGTCAATCCCCCTCGCTATCTAACTCCCAGGTCTATATATATTTTTCTTTTCTCCACTCAATTCTTGGGGTTTTTTGCACCCCCCACACACACACCAAGCTAATCCACCAGCTAGGGCTGCAGCTGGGGGGATGGGGACACTCGAGTGTCTCGTGCATAACATATCCAGGGCTCCAGGGGCCCATGCCCCATGCTGCACGCCTAGGGACCTCAGCACGGGCTATGCCAGAGCCTGGCCTAGATGAGCCCGGAATCTCTCGGATAGATCCACTCAGGGCAGAGGGAGCTTGGGCCCCCTCCCAGCTGTCTGACCTGGCATCTTGTACAGCCCAAGGAGCTTTTTGGCTCAGCTGAAGCAGAGGGGGAGGGGCATCAGCACCTCCCACACAGAAGAGACCCTGAGGGCCTAAGGCTTTCTAATCTCAGCCCAAAGGTAGGGTCCCCAAATCAAAATAAATTTCCACAGAAGCAATTTAAATTCCAGACATTTTCAATGCCTTTTGAAGAAAAACTAGAATAACCTAGAGTGGGGAGGCAGGGCAAAGATGGTGGAAGTAGAAGGAAGAAATGCAACCCAGCTCCTCAACACAATTATTCCACAAAGATCTAGAAAATATACCAGACCAAGCCCTGATCTATGAAATTCAAGAAGAAAAAAATCACAGTGAGTCATTCTTCTAGCCCAAGAAACAAGAGAAGCACAAAAAGATAAAACATGAATGAAAAATCATAAGGGATTTGACAAGATTAAACTATTTACATAGATATTGGAAGATAATACATGTAACTTCTAAGAACATTATGATTATTAGGGAAATAAGGAATCTACTTTTCCTAATAGAGAGAGGTCGTGGGTATAAGTCTGTTATTCTGGGATGATCTCAAAAGAAGAATCGAAGGGATAGACTGGGAACAGGCAGAAGGGAGAGGATGAATGGGGGAAATTGTCTTACATAAGAGGCACACAAAGAAGAATTCTTACAATAGAGGAGATAATTAAGGATGGGAGTAGAAAATTTTTCTTAGAAGCTTTAGATATAGAGGCCCTGATGTTGACATCTTCCTCTGAGGGTGCCCCTTGGTCTTCCTTATTACTGAAAAAACTTTCTATGGTCCGCACCTTTCTCTGTCGGTTCATCTTGCCTTTCTTTTACTTGACTTTTAGCTCCTTAAAGTGGGTCACTGTTTCCAGGCTGCAGTATCCCAAGCTTAAGAAGTCCCAGGTGGTATGTTTTAAGGAGAATCAGGTTCTTCACTCCCCCGGCCTGTTCCTTGGTCCTTAGGTGACCCCAGACCAACTTGCTAATCAACCAGCCTTGTGTATTGTGGTTGTTAGCTCCGACGAGCCTGTGCCCCTCCCAACCTGGGCCACTGCTATTCGAGCCTACCTCCTGGTTCTCAGCAGGAGTATAAAATCCAAGTTCTGCCTTAGCAGCAGCATAGACCCCTGTAGTCTCCCCCCTGCCCAGGGCTCAGCCCTCTCACCAGACTGTGAGCTTAGTTCCAGACAACACTGGCGCTTCAGCTGATTCAGAGGCTCTGGGGGTCTGCTTCTCTGGTGAGGACTTCCTGAGACTGGATCTGTGTCAGGTGACTGTGGGGTTGGGCTCAACTCCTGTATCAGCACAGCAGCTCCCTCCTTCTGACCTTCCAAGCCGTTCTTGGTTAGAAGATGATTTCAGCACATTCTTCTGTGAGTTTTGCTGCTCTGGGCATTTTCCTATGGCGTTATTTGGATGTTTTTTTGAGAGATTCTCTCATGAGTTTGGGAGCTCACTTGGGAGCAGAAAATTTAAAACCTCACTCTCACCTGAACTGATTCAAGAAGGAAGAGAATATATACACATACAATCAGGCATAGAAATTCTTCTTATCCAACAGATAAGGAGGAAGGCAAGGGGCTAAAGTGGGGAAGAAAGAGTGATAAAAGAGAAGGTAGATTAAGAAAAGCAGTGATCAAAAACAAAACAGAAAAAAAATTTCACTAAAAGCAAAACAAACTTTTGAGGAGAAAACAGTAAAAAAGAGGATAAATAGAGAATAGAATGGAGGGAAATACACAGCCATCAATCATAACTGTGATTGTGAATGGGATGAACTCACCCACAAAACTGAAGAGGATAGAGAATGGATTAGAAACAAGAATCCAACAATAAGTTATTTTATGAGAGACACTTCAAACAGAAAGATACACACAAAGTTAAAATGAGGGGCTGGAGCAGAATATATTCAGCTTCAGCTGAAGTAAAAAGAGCAGAGTTAGCAATCATGATCTCAAAGAAAGCAAAAGAAAAAAATCTTTTTAAAAGAAATATCCAGAGAAACTTCACTTTGTAAAAAAAAAAAAAAAAAAGGTACCATAGATTAGTTCATATTAATACTGAACATATCTGCACCAAATGGCATAGCATCCAAATTATTGAAGGAAAAATTAAATAAATTATAAGAGGAAAAAGAGAGTAAAGCTATACTAGTATGAGACCTCAATTTACCTCTCTCAGACCTAGATAAATCTAACCATAAAAAACAACAACAAGGGGGCAGCTAAGTGGCACAGTGGATAAAAGCACCAGCCCTGGATTCAGGCGGACCTGAGTTCAAATCCAGCTTCAGACACTTGACACTTACTAGTTGTGTGACTCTGGGCAAGTCACTTAACCCTCATTGCCCTGCCCCCCCGCAAAAAAACAAGAAAGAAATTAAGGAGATGAATCAAATTTTAGAAAAATTAGATATGTTAGTTCTCTGAAGACCAATGAATGGTAATAGAAAGGACTATACCTATTTCTTAACTGTGTATAGATAAAAATGTATGCATAAAAACCTCACAACTAAGTGCAGAAAAGTGGAAATATTAAATGTACACTTTTCAAACCATAATACAATAAAAATTACAATCAATAAAGGGTCTTTGAAGCAGAGATTAAAAATTTATTGGAACCTAAATAATCTAATTTTAAAGAATGGGTAGGTCAAAGACTATTTTCCAGTTTTCCCAGCAGATCTTGTCAAATGGTGAATTTTTACACCATTAGCTGAGATATTTGGATTTATTAAATTTTAAGTTACTCTGCTTTTTCACTTCTTTATATTGCATTCCAAATCTCTTCCATTGATCAACCACTATTTCTCATCCAGTACAGAATTGTTTTCATTACTGCTTTGTAGTATATAGTTTGAGATCTGCTACTTATAGAAATGCTAATGATTATTAAGGAGGGTTATTTTATATTCTGCAAGTCTGCTGAAGTTATGTGTTTTCAATAGTTTTTTGATTCTCTAGGGTTCATGAGTAAATCATCATATCATCTGCAAAAGTGATAGTTTTATTTCATCATTTCCTATTCCTATTCCTTTTTCTTCTCTTATTTCTATAGTTAGCATTTCTTTTGTTACTTCAACTGAAGCATAATAGATTCTGCTCCAGCCCCTTATTTTAACTTCGTGTCTTTGTGTCTCAAGAATGTTTTGAGAGTTCTCTATCATCTGAAAAAAGTGATTAGCTTTTTCCTTGTTACCTATGCTTATTCCTTCGATTTCTTTTTCTTGACATTGCTATATCTAGCATTTCTTTTTTTTTTAATTTGTTTGGTTGGGCAATGAGGGTTAAGTGACTTGCCCAAGGTCACACAGCTAGTAAGTGTCAAGTATCTGAGGCCAGATTTGAACTCAGGTCCTCCTGAATCCAGGGCCGTTCCATATTCATTTCGCCACCTAGCTGCCCCTATAGCTAGTATTTCTACTATAATATTGAATAACGATTGTGATAATGGACATTCTTGCTTCACCCCTGATTTTATTGGAAAGGCTTTTAGCTTATCCCCATTGTGGATAATACTTGCTTTTGGTTTTAGATAGATACTATTTATTATTTTTTTTAAAGCTCCATTTTTTCCTATGCTTTCTTGTGTTTTAATAGGTATTGTATTTTGTCAAAAGCTTTTTCAACATATAATCATATCCTTTTTGTTATTTCCATTATTGATATGGGTAATTATATTTATAATTTTTCTAATATTGAACCAGCCCTGCATTCTAAATATAAATCCAACTTAGTAATAGTGTATGATCTTGGGGGCAGCTAGATGGCGCAGTGAATAGAGCACCGGCACTGGAGTCAGGAGTACCTGAGTTCAAATCCGGCCTCAGACACTTGACACTTACTAGCTGTGTGACCCTGGGCAAGTCACTTAACCCCAATTGCCTCACTAAAAAAAAAAAAAATCGTGTATGATCTTTGTGATATATTGCTATAATCTTCTTGTTAGTTTTATTTAAAATGTTTGCATCAATATTCATTAGGGAATTTGGTCCATAGTTTTCATTCTCTGTTTTTGCTCTCTCTGGGTTAGGTATCAAAACCATATTTGTGTCATAGAAGGAATTTGATAGAACTCTTTCTTTACCTATTTTTTCAAATAATTTTTATAATATTGGAATTAATTCTTTAAATGTTTGAAAGGGTTTGGAATAATCTATCTGGTCTTGCTTTTTTTCCTTAGGGAGCTCATTTATGGCCTGTTTAATTTCTTTTTCTAAGATAGGGTTATTTAAATATTCTATTTCCTTTTCTATTAATTTGGGCAATTTTTATTTTGTAAATATTCATCTATTTCATTAAGATCATCAGTTTTATTGGCATAAAGTTGGGCAAAATAGCTCCTAGTAATTGCTTTAATTTCATCTTCATTGATCATGCATTCACCAAAAAATAAACAAGAAAAAAGTTAAAGGACTTGAATAGAATTTTAGAAAAGCTAGACATGATAGACCTCTGGAGTTCATTGAATAATAATAGAAAGGAGTATTTTATTTCTCATCTGGACAGGTCAACTTTACAAAAACCAACCTTTTACTAGGGCATTAAACTCCACCAAAAAAATGTAGAAAAGCAGAAATACTAAACACATCTTTTATAAACTATAATGCAGTAAAATTAATATTCATTAAAGGGCTACTGAAGAAAAGATAAAAAATTATTTTGGAGACTAAATAATTTAATCCTAAAGAATGGATGGGTCAAAGAATTAATTTTATCTTTTAAAAAATATAGTAATAATTCATTAAAGATAATGGCAACCATGAGGCAACATGCCAAAATTCTGGAGCTGCATTTGTCAACTCTGAAAACAAATGACCAAAAAGTCACAGAGGTTATATGACCACTGGCAACTCTGAAAAAAACAAAGCACTCACATGGGCTAACTCTGAAGAATAAAATAAAATAATCAAAGAGCTAACTGTGGTTATGAGCAAAAAGCTTTCTTTATTCCACTGGAGAAGGGAATCTAGACACATGTGCCAGGGTTTTCTCCAGCAGGAGACCCAAGACAGTGAAGCTAAACTTTGAGATACATACATACATACATATTATGTATAGGTATGGGTATAGGTATAGGTATATATGTATGTGTATATGTGTGTATACACATATATATTATGTATGTGCATATGTGTGTATACACATATATATTATGTATGTGTACTATATATGTATGTTTATGTAAACATGCATACACATGCATGTATGTATGTGTTGTGGCTAGACAAAGAATCAAACAGTGTGGTATAGCAACAATGGTGAGTGAGGCATAACAACAACAGCAAGGCAGGACTGCCTGGTGACAAAAAAGTCCATTCATAGCAGGGCTTTGTGTCTGGGCCTCTTGGTGCTTTCCAGAACTCAAGGACCATCAGTTCTATGATTTAGTTGCTGCAGAGTTCATCCAGAGGCTGAATGCAAAGGATTGTTGTTATGCCAAGCTCAAGGAACAGCTTATTTGCTAGGCCTTAGCTCAGGAAAATAGGGTGTAATAAAAAGAGAGGAGTAAAAAGAAAGGGGTGGGGCCAGCTAGGTGGCACAGTGGATAAAGCACCGGCCCTGGATTCAGGAGTACCTGAGTTCAAATCTGGCCTCAGACACTTGACACTTACTAGCTGTGTGACCCTGAGCAAGTCACTTAACCCTCATTGCCCTCCCAAAAGAAAAGGGGGGGGGTGGTCTTGGCATGAGGATTCTGACACGGTCAAGCAGTTTTTAGGGGAAATTTTATATTTCTAAATACTTTCATCAGTAAAAGACAGGAGAGGTCGATGAATTGAACATGCAACAACAACAAAAAGAAACCTATAAAACCTACAAATTTAAAAGTCCCAAACACCAAAATATAATCCTAAAAATCAAGAGATAAACAAAATAGATAAACTACTAGTTAACTTGATATTTTAAAAAGAAGATAAAATTACTAATATCAAAAATGAAAAAGTTAAATTTACAACCAATGAAGGAGTCAAAGAAATTATCAGGAACTATTTTGCCCAGTTTTATATCCCCAAAACTGACAAACTAAATTAAATGGATAAATATTTATGAGTGTAACAATCCCTTTAGGGGGTTGGCTGGGTACAAAGTCCCCTGGAATTTATAGTTCTTTCTAGTTTGGGAAAAGAGTAACTTGAGATCAGCCCTCAGACAAGATGGGGGTGGAGGTTTTTCATCCACAGTGACCATGGCTATGGACAACAGTTTTGGACGACTCTCAGGGAGAATGAGAAGAGAAGTAGCAGTGGTCCCATGACAGTGGCAGGACCAGGGCAGCAGCTAGCATTGGCCACATCTGCAATTCTTTGTGTTGAGACCATGAAAGATGACCTCTATCCAAATGGACATGTGGTAGGTCTGACTGCATGTTTTATCATTGGCAATGGACACTGTATGGGAGCAAAAAAAGATACCAAGCCAGCTGAGAGGGACAGGCAGACCCTATCCTGCCCCAGCCTTCCTTCCATTGTGTTATTCTTAAATTTATCCCGTTTAAGAATACATTTGCGAGATTTAACATTAATTCTTATAAACATCTCTGACTGACCCTGTACTTTTGTTACTGGGTGTTCCTTTTTTTGCAGTGAGGGTACAGTGGGAGCCAGGAAGGAGAGAAGGATCTTTCATGGTAACAGGCTGGGAGCTCAATCACTTCCCCATTTGTTAGAGTTTTACTTTCTAATTGGGAGGATAAACATGAGCTTTTCATAACTGCCCTCATATGGCAGAATTACTATGAATTCAGGCCCTATTTTATAAATCTGCCTCATAGACATGAGTTAAGGTTTCACAAAAATATGAAAAACTCACATCAACAGAACAAGGAATAGAGGATTTAACAATCCAGTCTCAGAAAAAGAAACAATATATGTTTTTTGGGGTTTTTTTTTCGGTAAGGCAATTGGGGTTAAGTGACTTGCCCAGGGTCACACAGCTAGTAAGTGTCAAGTGTCTGAGGCCGGATTTGAACTCAGGTACTCCTGACTCCAGGGCCGGTGCTTTATCCACTGCGCCACCCAGCTGCCCCAAGAAACAATATATGAACTCCCAAAAGAATATATTCCAAGCCAGATAAATTAACAAGCAAATTCTATGAAACATTTGTAAAACCATTGCAATACTCAATAAAACTTAGATATGTTTCATTTCTAGCTTCTCTAAATGAGGATGATAGGATTCCTAACCCATACTCAATATGCAATATGGGTATTGAGTATAGAATAGCCTACTCCACCCACCCCAGAAAATGTGCAAAGGATTCACAGGAGCTCATAAGTGAATACAGAAACATAATGTGCTCCAAAAAGTCCATCATACTCTCCCCAGTAGGCAAGGACACTTTGGGGAGTGTTGAACAAATTCTCCCTCCCATTGACCTGCACTGCCCAAGCATCTCATGGCAAGAATGAAATTAGTGAGGTCTAGATCTCTTACTGCCTCACCCTGCTGTGGCTTTGGTCTTCAACCTTCAAAATTTAGGAACCTTTAATCTCTTAGGAAATCTCAAACATGGACTTGCCCTCAAAGTTGGGAAAATTTGCTCTCCATATCTTATTCCTTAGGCCATGTGCAAGTCTGCTATGCAGAGATTCTGGTCTCTGATCTATATTTAGAAAAGGAAACATAAAAACAGAAGCCTCTGAGGAACTCAAGGTCTCATATCAATTCCCATCTCAGTTCACCTAGCACACAGTAGACATTTAATAAATGTTTATTGACTGACTGGCTAACTAATGCCATTGGCTCAAGCCACTACTATTGTGCTTCCTCCCTGCCTCTTCAAAAAGGAACAATAAGTGGAGTCATTTTAATAGCTTTTAGAGAAGGCTATTTACTAAGAATTACTCGCCCACACAATTCAATCAAAATTTAAGTAAAAGTTTTTATTATTTGGCACACAGAGGCATGGCTGGGAGAAGAAACCTAAACTTCAACTCCCAGGAAGGTACAGGTTTATGGCATGTTCCTTAATCAGGCAGCACATACAGGTATGTCTGGGAGAAGAAGCCTGACTTCAACTCCCCAAACAAAGAAGATGACAATTTTATAGAGGTGAGAAGGGGATGGGGAGAGAGACCTAAGACTGAAAAGTTACAGCAATTTGAAAATGATGGTGTTAGCTATTTGGATATATAAATAATAAAAATTCCACATTTCTAACTTGAGATTGTCGTCATTGCCTGGTCCTAATCACATAGCAAACATGAATGGCTCTCAACTAAACTCATGTTGTAAATTCAAGGCATCCAGTTTTCTGGGTGTCCATGACATGTCTACTTTATTATCTGTTTAACCAACCACTACCTGGTTAAACAACTACTTTGCTTCTCCAAGGAAAAAGTAATCTCTAACTGACCCCGGCAAGCTGATCAACCATATTTCTCCATGGTCATAGTGTCCCCCTCAGGGCCAGAGCATCCCTAACTGGACCCAGGCCTACCAGGCTGCTACTATGCTAATAAACATTTTTTCTTTTACAAGATTTGCTATGAGCCTCCAATTCTTTGGGTGAGCTAGCCCCCGATTCAGGTCACAGTTCCCCTCAATAGGAAGATTCATTTTCTGGGTTAAAGTCTGGCCTCAGACAATTACTAGCTGTGTGACCCTGGGCAGGTCACTTAACCCTGTTTGTCTCAGTTTTCTTATCCATAAAATGAGCTGGAGAAGGAAATGGCAAATCATTCCAGTATCTCTGCCAAGAAACCTCCAAATGGGTTCACCAAGAGTCAGACATGTCTGAAAAAATGACTAAACAACTGAACGGAAACCTGTAAGATGGGGAACATGACTGAAAGTAGTTGAGTCACTGTTTCAGTCCTGTTGGAGAACAGAGAGGGGTCACCTCTGCACAGTGAGAATACAGACCATGAGGCCTCCTTAAGATCCTTGGTTCTTTTTTGAAATGCTGCAGTCTAATCAAGGATATACTGATGAATATTTAACAACCAGGGCTGTTAAATTTAATCTGCATTATTAACAGTTTCTTTATCACTTTTTTAAGTTTAAAAAAAAATCAGCAACACAATAAGTCAAGTGGTAAAGGTGGTATCATTGATTTATTCAACTCCACTCCACTTAAAGTAAATGATAAGATACCAGTCAATCATTTTAAATCAGAGGCCTTAGATAAAGTATGAAATGTCTTTTTGGTTGGAAATGACATTGCACTAAAATTGTTTGGATAGGCTGAGGAAACTTGGCCATGCTACAGAGGTCATCTATAAATTATCTTTTTCTTTTTTTTTTTTTTTGAGTCCAATGCTCTATCCACTTCACCACCTAGCTGCCCTATTACTTTGTACTATGATACTTTTATGGAGTTGATGAAAGCATCCAGAAAACCTGGATTAGTCATCAGAAAGCCTCAATTCTGATCCTGGCTCTCCCACTGAATAATCTATGTGAATTTATACAAATCACTTAGCCTTTCCCAACTCAGAAACTCACCAGCAAAATGGAAATAATACTATGTGTCTAGCTTGCAAGATTATTGTGAAGATAAAATACCATAGTGTATGGGAAAATGTTTTGTAAACTCCAAAACACTATGCAGATGTAAGGGTTTAACCAAAGATGTAAGGTTGTACCTCAAAAAACTCCAAGAATCTTCAATCCATCTTTGGACTCCTGAAATGCATGAACCAGACTGTGAACCTAGGGGGACTCTAGAAGCAGTCATGTCCTTCAAAGATTCTCCCAGACCCATCAGTGCTGTGAGCTGAGAGAAGGGAGACCTGAGCCCCAATACAAAGTATTCAAGTAGCTGCTCTAGTCCCAGAGACTAAGTCTCCCTGACATTCTGGATGCTGGTGTGGGAGTATCTGGAGTCTGTCCGAGATAGACCACAAATTAGAAGGTGGGAATTGCTGCCATGTTATCCTCCCTTTCCTCTCCTGAACCAGTTTAGGAGGAAGGGGTGAAGAGTGAGCAACTGAACAACAAGAGGGCAACAAGTCCCTTAAACTCCATTTTCCTCATCAGCAAAATGGGGATAATAATAACACTTGCCTCAGGGGGTTGTTGTGAGGATCAGATGAGATACTTGTAAATCAGTCAGCAAACCTAACTGAACTACTACACAAATGTCTTTGATTCTATTCCTCTTTTTCTGATTCTAAACTAACTAAAACAGAGAGGATTGTAAATGCAAATGTATCTACCACTTTAAACTATCCATTATCCCTTTGTTTTGCAGATCCATTTCAAAGAGGTAGTTAAAGAAGGCTACACTCTGGGTTTCAAACTTTTTAAAAGTCCCTAAAGTGGCAGCTAGGTGGCCAGTGGATAAAGCACCAACCCTGGATTCAGAAGGACCTGAGTTCAAATTCGGCCTCAGACACTTAACACTAGCTGTGTGACCCTGGGCAAGTCACTTAACCCTAGTTGCCTCAACAAAAAAAAATAAACAAATAAAAATAAAATAAAAAGGGGGCAGCTAGGTGGCGCAGTGGATAAAGCCTTGGATTAAGGAGGACCTGAGTTCAAATCCAACCTCAGACACTTAACACTTACTAGCTGTGTGACCCTGGGCAAGTCACTTAACCCCAATTGCCTCACTTAAAAAAAATAATAATAAAATAAAAAGTCCCTAGTGCCTAGGCTAGGGTTGTGCTAACACTTTAAAGTAACAAAGCCTGGCTTCCTTAGCACCTTCTTCTTCTACTCTACTTTCCCAGTGTTAAAGCCAGTGGACATTTTGGCAAAGGGACTGTGGTTTGGCACAAGGCAAAATGAACTCCATTTAGATATGGGAAAGTCCTGATGCCAGCTCGCTTGGAACAGCTAAGTGGGCCCTCTGTAAATAGCAGTGTTTTCCCAAGAGCGTCAGAGCCAGCAGCAGTAGGGGCAAATTGCAAAGAGAAATGTCAATGTCAGGAAAAATCTCCCAATAATTAGTTACCTCAAAGTGAGTGAGCTCTCCCTCATTGGGGGTCTCCAAGCAAAGGCAGGACAGTCATTGGTATGTTGTAGAGACTTGTTCATGTAAAGATTGGATTAAAGATGGATACTAAGGTCCTTTCTAACTCAGATTCTGGGATTCTGTGGTCTCTATATTGCCCTACCCCTGTAACACTAAGCCTCAAAAATCAACAAACACTTATAAAGTACCTACTACAAGCTAGACAACAGCATTAAGTGCAAAAAGAGGCAAAAGACAGTCCCAGTCCAGAAGAAGCTTACAATCTAAAGGAGGAGATAACAAGCAAACAAATGTCAACAAACTAGCTATGTAACAGATAAAAGAAATAACTGAGAGAGGGAAAGCCCAAGAATAAAGAGGGATTAAGAAGAGGGAAGAGCTTTCTCTTAAATCATTTATACCCACACCATGTATTCATTCTGTTTTAAAGAATTAAGAAATTATTTTTAATAACTAAAAACTGAGTGAGGGACTTTCTGGCTTTGAGCTACATAGCAGGATCTTTCCTAGGTCACCTTAGGTCGTTTTGAGACTCCTGGGACCACTCTCAGACGAGAAATCATGTCATGTGTGTAATGTCTGAATTCCTCTCAGAGAACTTGCAGGCCCAAATCTTCTATGGCAAAGATATTGAGAAATCTCTACTTAAACGCCCCCCAACCAGCAGTCCATTTCACTGTGGGACAATGATCCATATTAGAAAATTTTTTATTAAAACTAAATCTGCCTCCTTGTAACTTCCACCCATTATTGGGTTTGGAACATTTGCTTAGCCAAAGTGACTTCCTATGTCTCTTTAAAAATTTTATAATAAACAATTCACAAAAAGAAAGAGGAAAGTATGGCATAAGTCCACTAGCCCCTGCAGATTACCTAGGATCTTAAACGACAATGTATCAAATGAAAAAAGAGCCTAGGAGCCAAGTTTAGCAATGTTCCACATCTCCAAGTAAGCCCTCAGGGATCAATTCAAAACCAAAAAATGTGACTCCTCTTCTCTGGAACACTACAGCAGGGAGAATTTTTTTTTTAATGAATCTGGCCAAATGTTTCTTATTTATTTATATTCTTTTAGTACAGTGATCAGAAAGTCTAGTCACTTTATCTGTCTCTTTTTTTTTTTATAACCTTGCAAGCTGAAATGACATTTCTGCTTTATATCTTAACCCTAACTTACTTCTCTGGCCTCATCTCCCAACTCCGTTCTACCTATGGCTTCTCAGAATCAAAGAATCACACAATTTGAACATTGTAAGGGACCTAATCCAACCCATAGCTGAAAACAATCTCTACTCTAACATACCTGACAAGTAATCATCCAGCCCTTCCTTGAAGACCTCCAAGGAGAAGGAACCCGCCATTCACTGAGGCAGACCTACTTCACTTTGGAGACAGCTCTAATTATTAGGAAGTTTCCCCTGACATCAAGCCTAAATTTAACTGAGTTTCATTCCAGTTTCTGACCCTTGGGGCCAAACAGAATAAGTATAATCCTTCCTCAGCAGGGAAACCTTTCAAATACTCAAAGTTATTATTCCCGCTCCTTATCCCTGTTCTTTACATCAGGCTAACTCTGCTCAGATCTTTTGACCCATCTTCATTTGACATAAACCCAAGATCTTTTGCTGCTCTGGTTGCCCTCCTTAGGACATTCTCCAGTCTATCCATCTACTTCCTAAATCCCCAATTCCAGAATGTTCTCCTTGCTCTCCAAACACTGCATGGCAATCCCACTCAAGCACTTCTGACATGACCTCTCTTTCTGTCTGGCTTGTCCTCTCCAGTTCTCCCTTTATCAGAAATCTAATCATGTCTTCACTCTGGTCTTGGCTCCTCTCTGAAACTTTTCCTACTTAATCCAGCCTACACAGAGATCTCTTCACCCTCTGAGTGCTCATAGCATGTATTATTTGTACCATTCAATACTTAGGATATACTTTATATGCCTGTGCCCAGTCTCCTCCACTATACCATAAGAATTCATAGACTCTCAAAATAGAAAGAGATCCTAGGGACCCTTCGGTCCTATTCATACCTCAATGAAAATCCCCTCTAAAACATGCCAATCTTTGTTAGTGAGGGGAAACCTCCTGAGGAAGCCTGTTCTCTTTTTGGAAAAGTCCAGTTTTTAGGAAGTTTCTTCAACTTCTATTTATTGCTTTTAGTTCTGTCCTTTGGAATCAAGATGAAGTCTAATACCCCTTCCAGGTAACAGCCTCTACTATATTTGAAGGCAGTTATGATGTCCCCTCCTATCTATTCTCTGGGCTGAATATCCCCATTTCCTTGGAGCAAACTTCATACAGCAGAAAGTCAAAGCCTTTGATTTTCCTGGTCACCCTTCCCTGGACATTCTCCAATTTATCCATTTCCTTTTTAAAACGTGGCACAGAATTCAACTTAGTTGTGGTCTGATGAGTACAGAGTATTCCTTTTCTAGTCCTCAATCCTTATACAGCCCAAGATCACAATAGTTATTGTATTTGCCTTCTATTTACACTATTGACTTATACTGAGCTAAAATTCATTCAAATCCTCAGGGCTTTTGCCAAGGAATTATACCATACACCTTCTCTCTATGTAATCCAGACTAATGTGATGTTTAAAAAGTTTGAGAGACATAATTTCTGGGTAATTTAATCATTTTATTAATACCAGTAGGTTATTATTAAAAGGATGGTCACAGGGGCAGCTAGGTGGCACAGTGGATAAAGCACTGGCCCTGGATTGAGGAGGATCTGGCCTCAGACACTTGACATTTACTAGCTGTGTGACCCTAGGCAAGGCACTTAACCCTCATTGCCCTGCAAAATAAAAACAAAACAAAATAAAAAGATGGTGATTTGGCCTTCTCTCTGAGACCAAAGATAATCATGGCTTTAGAGTACAATTCATATACACTTAAAACAGTAGGTGGCCCATCAAACAGCAATCAAATCTAATTGGTTGATATAATTGGAGGTGGGCTATATTAAAATGAAGAGCTGAGTATCTTTTGCATAAGGGAGTTATCTCTACTCAGAGCACCCTTCTTTCCCCTTCCCCACCCCTGGCTATCTAGACAAAAGGATGTCTCCATCTAAGCTTAAATAGAACATAATGGGCTTCCTCACCTTAAATTCCTTGCAAGGTTGGGTCCCACCTAGATGAGGAGAGAATGCAATCTCATCAGAAGGACTTTGGAAGAAGGGAGCTTTGAATTTCCCAAAGGTAGCGGTTATTAATAATCATTTCTCACAGTTAACTTTTGAGAGAGAGAGAATTGTAAAATAGGTTGAGAGATCATATAGGAATTATCAGCCTATCTGAAAATTATGATCAGAAAAAAAAGTCTGGATACCTTATATCAGGAAATATTTTGCCCAATTACATGCTAACAAATCAGTGCCTTAAAGTTAATATAGAATACTTATAAAAATACAAAATCCCCATATTAACAAGAAAAGAAATAGACTATTTAAATAATATCAGAAAAAGAAATTGAGAAACCCATAATGAAGTCTCAGAAGAAAAAAAATAACTCTAGGACTAGATGATTTACAAGTGAATTCTATGAAGAATTCATTCCAATACTATATAAATTGTTTGCAATAATAAGTCACCTCTTTCTATGTGAACTATCCTTCAAATGTTACCAAGCTCTCAATACCCTTTGACCCAGGTATACCACTACTAAGCCAATACCCCAAAGAAACCAAAGAAGAGGAGGAAAGGGGTATGTGTGTGAAATATATATATATATATATATGTATATATATATATATATGCATACAAACACATTTATTGCAACCCTTTTCTAGGCAGTTAAAAATTGGAAACTCAGGAGGTGTCGTCCAAATGGGGAATGCCTAGCCAAATTGTGGTACATGAATGTAATGGAATATCATTGTTCCATAAGATATGATGAAACATGACTTCAGAGAAAGTTTGGAAGGCATTGATTGATGCAGAGTAGAGTGAGCTGTACGTTATCTTTATTCAAAGATAACATTTTAGAGAAAAAACAACTTTGAAAGACCTTAGAACTCAGATCAATGCAAAAATAAATCAAGAATCCAATAGAAAATGAAGATGAAATATGCCATTCACCTTCTGACAGAGAAGTAGTTAACTTAAAATGCAGAAAGAGGCATATATTTAATGTAGGAATTTGTTTTGCTGGACTATACGCCTATGTATTGAGGGATTTGTTTTTTGGGATTTGTTTTTAATTGCTCAATTTAGGATAGTTAAGAAACAGATTATTTTATTTTGAAACATTAATTTTTGGGTTTTTTTGGGGGGGGCGGGGCAATGGGGGTTAAGTGACTTGCCCAGGGTCATACAGCTAGTAAGTGTCAAGTGTCTGAGGCCGGATTTGAACTCAGGTACTCCTGACTCCAGGGCCGGTGCATTATCCACTGCACCACCTAGCCGCCCCGAAACATTAATTTTTTAAAAATATTTGTTACGGGGCAGCTAGGTGGTTCAGTGGATAGAGCACTGGCCCTGGAGTCAGGAGTACCTGAGTTCAAATCCGGCCTCAGACACTTAACACTGTGTGACCCTGGGCAAGTCACTTAACCCCAATTGCCTCACTAAAAAAACAAACAAAAAAATACTTGTTACTTGAAAAATAAAATTACTTTTAAAAAGGAATGAGTTTGGGGCAGCTAGGTGGCGCAGTGGATAGAACACCGGCCCTGGAGTCAGGAGTACCTGAGTTCAAATCCGGCCTCAGACACTTAACACTTACTAGCTGTGTGATCCTGGGCAAGTCACTTAACCCCAATTGCCTCACTAAAAAAAAAAAAAAAAAAGGAATGAGTTTAGTCTGACATGAATTGTTCTCGATGAAATCATACAGCCTCCTTGTGATCGCTGCTTCCTTTTCTAAATGTTGACCATAATAATAACAATACACTCTAGAATTTTGCAGGAATTCCATGGACCATAGCACACCAATACTATCAGAGTTTTCTTGACAAACAAACTGGAGTGGTTTGCCAATGCCTTCTCCAGATCATTTTACAGATTGAGGAAAGTGAGGCAAACTAATTGAGGGTTAGATGACTTACCCAGCGTCACATAGCTAGTAAGTGTCTGAGGACAGATTTGACCTCAAGAAGATGAGCCTAGTGTTCCTTCCATCTACTAAGCCACCTAGCTATTCTCTTGATCAAAGGTATGATCTTCTGTCTTTGTGTAGCTGATGTGGAGTCATGAGAACTGAGAAATTTGAGGCATTTGTGGGAGCATCAATATCTATAAGCTGACTTTCCTATTCATATGAGGACAAGAATTAGGAGGAGATAAATTCAATTCACTAAACATTTATTAAGCACTTACTATGTGCCAGGCACTGCACTAAGTACTGGGAATACAAATAGAGGCAAAAGATAATCCCTTCCCTCAAGGAGCTAGACCATGAGCCAGACACTGTACCCCTTCAGAAAGGAAAGAGAATGGCCTGGGGGTCAATAGAGAGCAGCCAGCAAGATATAGATTAGGTGATGGATTTGGGTAGCAGGAACCTGAAAAGAGTAGAAGTATAGCTTAGTCAAGGTGATAAAGTAAAGTCTGGCTGTGACAATGGGATGCAGAGAGTATTCTGGAAAAGTAAGAGGAAGTCTGTCCAAGGAATCATTTGGTTAGACTAAATTGTTCTTGCTTCGGGGGTCAACCTAGTGGCAGGTATGGATCCTGTGAGATCCTAGGAGGCCCGTCTCAGGGCAGGCAGGAGCTGGTTGGAAATAGGAGAACTTGGTGGAAAGACCGGAGTGTCTTGCTGGCCCCGGAGAAGGCCCTGGAAGGCAGAATATAGAAGTACTGTTCCCAGAGACTTATGGGTACTGGAGATGGTCCCAGGGCATAGAAGCTGGCACTAAACCCCTTTCTCCTAGGTTGGAGCGGACCATTGGGTGGAGTGGGTTCTTGTTTCTTAGACATCCTGAGGCCTGATGACAGAGGGAGCTCTGAGTAGGGAAAAGGAGGAAGAGTCGGGAAGAAACTGGTGGGAGAAGAGGAGGTCTTATGAATTTTAAAAGGCACTGGGCAAAGTCTCTCCAGGAGAATGTGGGGTTAAAGCTATCGAAGGGTAGGATTTTTGTTTCAGGAAGGTAGTGGCTAGAGGATGGGTGCATTAGTCATGGAAAGATAAGAAAAAATGTCCGTCGGGTTCTGAGCTCCCAGTAATCAGATCATCTGGTTCCTGTGCTGGAAAGCCACAGAACTCTGCACTACTCCTGCTTTCCATGCCAGCATCCTGTTGTGGGCAATGGGATAAAGGTTGTTCCTTCTGTGTTGGAGAGACAGTCATCACTAGGTTGCTAAGACTAGCATTTCCTCAGGAGACAGGTATGGGGGTAGGGGAAGGGAAGAAATGTGGCTACTTAATTTAATATCCTTGATTTGCCACACTGCCCTGTTTTCAATAAATGACTTTTCCCGATGATTTCATGTTTCATTTCATTTTGGAAGCAACATGGTGCTGTGAAAAAACAAAAAACAAACCCACTGTTTATGGAGCCAGAGGTCCTGACTTCAAATCCCTGATGTGCTGCTTACTAACTGTGAGATCCTGGGCAAGTCATTTGTCATATGATCTCCCTACCTAAGCCTCTTCTCTAAAATCAGGGGCGTGGACCAGATGACCTCTAAGGTCCCTTATGGCTCTAAATCTATTGGGTTTTTGTTTGTTTGTTTTTCCGGCAATGAGGGTTAAGTGACTTGCCTAGGGTCACACAGCTAGTTAAGTGTCAAGTGTCTGACATGGGATTTGAACTCAGGTACTCCTGAATCCAGGGCCAGTGCTTTATCCACTATGCCACCTAGCTGCTCCTTTAAAGGAATCTTTTTTTATATATATACTATTTTGGGGGGGAGGGGGTGTGTGAGACAATTGGGGTTAAGTGACTTTCCCAGGGTCACACAGCTAGTAAGTGTTAAGTGTCTGAGGCCTAATTTGAACTCAGGTCCTCTTGACTCTAGGGCCGGTGCTCTATCCACTGTGCCACCTAGCTGCCCTAAATCTACTGGTTTTTAAGAAAATGGGCTCAATGCAGTGGAGCTTGAGCCAGACACAAAAGTGAACCCCAAAACCAGAAGGTTCCCAGACTGTATGAAGGCCTTAGAAGGCCTTTGCTACACTTGCAAATAATGACCTTATATTTCATTCATCTCTGTATCCTCAGTCTATGGCATATAACAGGCATTTAATCAATCAAGAATTGGGATAATATTAGTAAGTAGAGAAGTACCACATTGTCACTGGAAGATGGTAAATCTAAGATTTTCTTTTCCTCCAGATTCTCCTTTCTATCCCTTTTTGAAAAGTGCAGGGGGTAGCTAGGCGGTGCAGTGGATAAAGCACTGGCCTTGGATTCAGGAGGACCTGGGTTCAAATCTGGCCTCAGACACTTGACACTTACTAGCTGTGTGACCCTGGACAAGTCACTTAACCCTCATTGCCCAGCAAAAAAAAAAAAAAGAAAAGAAAAGAAAAGAAAAAAGAAAAGTGCATAGCAGGAGTATAATGAAGGACAGTGTACTAAGTGCAGTCCTTATGAGGATATGCAGAGTGTGTGGCTGATGTACAACCATTCTGTAACTGAGCAAAGTCCTGCAGTCTGCCTATAGCAGCAAGAGCAGAGATGCAGACATTTGGACCTATCAGACCTGGCGCATTTGTACATGAACTTGGAGGGACCAGCTCTATAGAAACGGCATTAACTGGAGGTGTTAGAGGGGAGAGGGTGTCCCTAGGAGTTGCGGGGGAAATATCTGTGTTTCTGTCCTTGCCTTATCTACTGTGATAGGACAAAGATTCTTATTCCCTACAATAGGAATTCGTTTTCCCTAAAAGGCAACAAAGCTGTTCCTGGAATTTGATCTGCTTCCCTTAAGGTCATCTAAGGGGATACAAAGTCCCACCAACACGGTAGGTGGGACAACTTGGGGGATGTTTGATGACTATATATCCTACCCTACTGACCACATGTGTTTCTACTTTCCATATGAAGAAGAAGGGGGCCAACTCTAGAGAAGCTACTACCTACATTGTATTCTTGTTGTATACCCTTGCTGTGATAGGACAAATTTATTGTTAGCCATGCAATGATTTGTGAGTGCCTCATCTTGTCCAAACATCCAATCTGAACTAATAGGGTGCTGGCCTTAGGCCTAACTCTAACATCCTCAAAGTAAATATTGCTTAGTAAAAGCTAATTCATATTAATTTAAGTAGAACTAAGGTGTTAATCACTGTTTGCTAAGGGTGAGGAGAATGCATCAGAATGGAAGTATTAGAAAAAGACCCCCCTGGGGCAGCTATGTGGCACAGAGGATAGAGCACCGGCCCTGGAGTCAGGAGTACCTGCGTTCAAATCCGGCCTCAGACACTTAACACTTACTAGCTGTGTGACCCTGGGAAAGTCACTTAACCCCAAATGCCTTACTTAAAAAAAAAAAAAGAAAAAGACCCCCTAACCCCTCAAGAGTACCCCAAGAATTCTGAGGGGGAAACGTAGCCAGCCTCACTGTTAAAGGTCACCTGCTACAAAAGTAATCGTATAATTTCATATGAAATCGTGCTTACTGTTTTCTGCTATTAATCCCTGGACTCAGTGTGTACCTCTAGGTAAATCCTTAACTGCTCTGTATCTATGTATGTTGTTGTTCAGTTCTGTCTGACTCTCCACTTGGGGTTGTCTTGGCAAAGATATTGAAGGTTTGCCATTTCCTTCTCCAGTTAATTTTACAGATGAGGAAACTGAGGCAAAAAGGGTTAAGTGAACTTGCCCAGGGTCACACAGCTAATAAGTGTCTGAGATTGGAGTAGAACTCAGATTTTCCTGACTCCAGGCCCTGCTGTCTGTCCACTACACCACCTAGCTACCCTATAAACTCAGGATGCAGCATGTACCTCTGGGTAACTCCTTAACTGTTATTAAATGGGCACGATGCAATATCATCGTTAAGACATTATGTTTTGCGTTATAACAACTCTGTGAGGAAAGCACTATGGATGTTTATTAAATTGGATATTTATCTTTATTGCTATTAAATGTCATCTTACACAATTTTATACAATTTTGCCCAATATTCTAACCACTTGAGATCTTTATGGCTGCTGACACTGCTATCCAATGTGTTAATTACTCCTCCCAGCTTGAAGTCACCTGAAAATTTTATAGGCATGCTATAAGTGAAGTGTGCAGAACCAGGAGAACATTGTACACAGTAACAGCAACGTTGTATGCTCATCAGTTGTGATATACTTAGCTACTTTGATGGAGACAAGGATCCAAGACAATTCCAAAGGACCCATGATAAAAAAGGCATCTGCATCACTTCCAGAGAGAGAAATGATGAATGAGGATTGAAGCATACTTTTTTTACTTTCTTTATTTTTCTTATTTGTGTATGTATGTGTTTTCTTTTCTAACATGGCTAATATTGAAATGTCTTATATGACTTCACACGTATAATTGATACCATAATGCTTGCCTTCTCAAAGAGTGGGGAAGGAGAGGGAGGGAGAAAAAAATGAAACTAAAAAAAAAACATTTTTAATGAATGTTAAAAAATTTTTTACATGTAATTGAGAAATATTTAATGAAATAAATATTGATTTAATTTAATTTTTTTGGTTATATTTTAAATTCTAAACAATCTCCTTCCCTCCCTCCTTGCCCCATACTAGAGAAGGCCACCATTTCACACACACACACACACACACACACACACATACACACACACACACAAACACACGTATGTAAAACCATACTATATATACTTCTATTCACCAGTTCTTTCTCTGGAAGTGGACAGCGTCTTCCTTCATAGGTCCTTTGTAGTTGACTTGAATATTTCTAATTCTCAGAATAGCTTAATCATTCATAGTTATTCTTCTAACAATACGGTTGTTACCATATACAACATTCTCTTGGTTCTGCTCATTTCACTCTTCATCATTTCATACAAGTCTTTCCACGTTTTTCTGTTCCTCATTCCTTAAGGCACAGTTGTATTCCATCACAATCATATACCACAACTTGCTCAGCTATTCCCTAATGGATGGGCATCCCCTTGATTTCCAGTTCTTTGCCACCACAAAGAGAGTGCTATAAATATTTTAGAACATAAAGATTCTTTTCTTTTTTCTCTGATCACCTTGAGAAATAGAGCCATAGTGGTATTGCTGGGTCGAAGGGTATACACAGTTTTATAACTGTTTGGGCATAATTCCATATTGCTCTCCAAAATGGTTGGATCACTTCACAGTCTGTGCCAACAGTTTATTAGGTCCTAATTTTTCTACATCCCCTCCCACATTTGTAATTTTCCCCTTCTATCATTTTAGCCAATCTGAAAAAATATATATTTTTTAAATGACTTGTTCAGCCTACTGCTTATTCATTGCCCATATCATTTCCCAGTATAAACATTACTTCTCTGCTCTAAGAAACTGTATAAAAAGATCCATAATTTTTTCTGTATTTTTAAACTTTGAGCCCCAGCCAAATACAGCACACAAGTTGAACACCTCTGTTTTAGATTTATTTCTCCCTCTTTGGAGATTCGCTTTTTTTTTTTGTTTAGTCATTTTCAGTCATGCCTGACTCTTTGTGACCCCATTTGGGGTTTTCTTGGCAAAGATACTTGAGTGGTTTGCCATTTCCTTCTCCAGTTCATTTTACAGTGAGGAAACTGAGGCAAACAGGGTTAAGTGACTTGCCCAGGGTCACACAGCTAGTGTCTGAAGTCACACTTGAATTCAGATCTTCTGACTCCAAGCCCAGTGTTCTAGTCACCGCACCACTTAGCAGCCTTAGGGATTCACAGTCTCCTTTCAAAACACCCCAAAAATCTTGCTTTCAGAGTTTTGGTCTCTTTCTTTGTGGCAGTTCCTTTGCCTTCACTTAGAGTTCTATCCATTTAGGGTTCCATCTCTTCCCACCTCCATTTTGCTTACCTTTCACTAACTCTGGGCATCTTCTATACTCAGGAAAAGAGTTCCTCTTCTAGTCTGACTTCTGCCTTACCTGAACTGACTTTTAAAGGTCACCTCTGGGAGGCTCAATGGCCTATCATTGTTCGTCATATGATATTACTGCATTTCTAATTCACTTTAGAGACTCGTTTGCCCAATATAAAGGGACCCCATCATAGATTTAGAGGTGGAAGGGATCTTAGAGGCTATTAAGCCCAACCTGCTCACTTTATAGATAAGGAAACTGAGGCACAGAGAGATATCATATAGAGCAACAGCATTTTTTTTTAGTGAGGCAATTGGGGTTAAGTGACTTGCCCAGGGTCATACAGCTAGTAAGTGTTAAGTGTCTGAGGCCGGATTTGAACTCAGGTCCTCCTGAATCCAGGGCCGGTGCTCTACCCATTGTGCCATCTAGCTGCCCCTAGCATTTAAATTTTTTAAAAAATATATGTGTTTTCCCCAATTACATGTAAAAAACGCTTTTTAACATTTATTTTTTAAAATTTTGATTTTCAAATTCTCTCCCTCCCTCTCTCCCCTCCCTCTTCATTGAGAAAACCAGCAATTTGATATATTATACAAGTGTAGTCATGCAAAACATTTCCATATTAGTCATGTTGTGACAGCATTTTTAAGTCAGTTTAACACTTCATTATTGGGCCCTTTTCTATGACTAGGTTGTGGGCTTTCAAGGACCAGATCCTTTAATACATATATTAGTATATACAGAATAAATAATAGCTGATGGGAGGGGCACTAAACTTCACAAAAGGATCCCCCTCAGAAACCAGTAAATGCTACAAATCAGGGCTTGATTTATTGTACTTTTGTATATCTAGATCAGGGGTCTGCAACCCATGACCCACCACAAGTCAAGAATAGAGTTTACATTTTTAAATAAAGTGTTATTGTGTTTAAAAATGCAAAACCCATTTTTTAGCTTGGCCATAGGAAAATAGGCAAAGGGCTGGATTTGGCCCTTGGGCTATAGTTTGCTGATCTCTCCTAAATCTAGACTCTAGACTTAAGAAAATGGAGAAGATGTTAATAAACCAGATTAAATTTGAAACTACATTGTGGAGAACACCTCCACAGAACCTAAATCTTGCTAAATCAGGTCTAAATCTCCCTTTTTGCAGATTAGCAAACAGGAAACTTGTCCCAGGTCACACAGCTGTAAGTATCTGAAGTGGTATTTGAACCTAGGTCTTTGCCTCTCATTTCACCAAGTTTACTTCTCCATTTAAAAAAAAAAGTATAGTTATTTTAAAAATTAAGTCATTAACTTTTATTTTCTTTTTTTGGATGAGTATTTTAATGAAATTTAAAATAAATTAATTTTAATAAATTAATTTTTGATAATTTAAATTTTGTTATTTTTCGATTAAAGTTTTGCGTAAAAAATAAAAATTTCTTGGTTGTACCCTAATGAGATATGCGTGCTTCTTAGCACTTAATTTGTACTTCTGAACATGAGCTAAAAGAGACCTTGGCTTAGCCATCTAACCCCTCATTTTATGGAGGGGGAAACTGAGGCCCATGGTGACACAGCGAGCCAAGAAAGGCGGGTGGGGCCTGAACCAGCGCCCCTGAAGGGAGACTCGGAAGCAGCTCGCTCCTCTTAGCTCCGCCCCCCAATCTTTGCCGTTTTGCTTTCTCTCCAGGCGGCAGTTTGGAGGGGGCGGGGCCAGCTCTCGGGAGTCTCACGGGCTGTCTTCTTACGTAGAGGGACGGGACGGGGAGGGGCGGAGGGGGGGCAAGGAGCAGCTCGGGGCTCAGCGGTTGCTAAAGAACATCGCCCCGCCTCTCCGTGAACATTGTTTGAGCCCTCCCGGCTCCCGTCTTATTGCTTCTTCGGTTCTGCGCCTGCGCGCTTCCATATTGCCCTTCGTTTCTCAGGCGCCGGAGAAGGACGTTTGTCTTGAGGTGAGTCTACGACCTCGGCCTTTCTTGGGACCACTCTTCCTCCGCGGGCCCTTCCCCTCCTCTCAGACCGATGTCCTGCAACCTCCTCCTTTAAAGGCGGTTTGTGAGCCCCGAGGCCGCGGGCCCAGCCGGGCCTTCCCGCATTGTCCTGGGGGGGGGTGTCGGGGAGGGAGAGAGGCCGGAACAGGGTGGGAAACCCGAGCGGGGGTTGTCGGCCTTTTAAAAATTAATAACAATAGCTAGTATTCGCATAGCGCATGAAGGTTTGCAAAGCGCTCTCCAAAGCTCTCATTGTATCCTCTTGACCTCTCTGGCCTCGGCGTCCATGCAGGAAGGAGGATTCTCGGAGGCCCCGAGGCGGAACATGAGGCGCCCAAGGTCACCCATCCCGCCCCGGTGTCGTCCTAACGGCCAGTAACGCCTGCGCTCCAGGCCTTGCAGAGCGCTTTAGAAATAGCTCTAACAACCCCGGGAGGTTGGTGCTGTTATCCCCGGTTTATACAGGGGGACACTGAGGCAGACGGGTGTTAATACTAATAGCTCCCACGTATTGAGTGCTTGCTGTGTGCCAGGCTCTATGCTAAGCGCTCTGCAGTTATTATCTCACTGGATCCTCACAGCAGGCCGGGGAGAAGGGTGCTCTTATTAGTCCCATTTCATAGATAGTAATAACTAAACATTGAAAAAGCCCTTATGGGGGTGGTGAAGTGGATAGTGCACCGGCCCTGGATTCAGAAGGACCTGAGTTCAAATCCGCCCTCGGACACTTGACCCTGGGCAAGTCACTTAACCCTCATTGCCCCGGGAAAAAAAAGAAAAAGCCCTTACCTTGCGCCAGATGCTGTGTTAATAAGCCCTTTACAGTTTTTATCTTGCTGGATCCTCCAAACATCTCTGGGTCGTTGGTGCTTTTATTTGTCCATCCCAGTTTTACACAAAAAGAAACTGGAGTAGACAGATGAAGTGATTTACTCAGGGTCACCCCTAGTCTCTGAGGTTAGATTCCTGACTCCCAAGTCCACAATAATAACGAGCTGTCATTAACATTGATCTTTATCACTGTCATTGATCATTATCATTGACATTTATCCTCATCAAGAGGTTCTTACTATTCATCAGGTGTTGTGCTAAGCACTTTATAGCTGTTATCTCCTTGTATCCTCACTGCAACCCTGAGAGGTGACTGTCATTATCCCATTTTACAGATAAGGAACCTGAAGCAAACAAATTAAATGACTTGCGCATATCTGAGATCTGATTTGAACACCGATCTTCCAGCCTCCTAACCCAGAGCTCTACCCTGTCTTAATGTTCTGTCTACTTGACCATATTTCAGAGCTTTCTGGCTCCAAGGACAGAGTTTCTGTTCACTGTGTCATGCTGATATGTCTTCCTGATGGCATAAGGGAGGAACATTGATGGGAAGGTCCTGTGGAGGGGAAGGTGGATATAAAAATAGAGCTTTTGCTTCTCATCTGTATGATGGAACAGTGATGCTTGCTCTACTCACCACAGGGGGTTGTTGTGAAGCACTTTGCAAATAAAGCTTCTAATGAAGCTTTAAAGAAAGAGTAGCTGGGTTGGTCTGGGCAATTCATTTCACCAGAGTGAATTATAAAATTCTGTGAAGAATTTACATTTAGTATTCTGTCTTTTAACAGGAAGAATTGGCATCATGTCTGCTCCTGTTTTGGCAAAACCACAGCTGCGAGGCCTTTTGGCTAAGCGCTTGCGGTTTCATATTATTACAGCATTTTTTCTGTCCTTGGGATGTGCCACTATGTATAAGGTATGTATGTTTCAGTTTGTCAATTTAGAAGTATAGGTTAAATCATTTCCCAAGGACTGGATACTAGATCTTTTACTGTTCTTACTCTTTGCACCTTTGATAAAGGACAATAGCTTTTCCTGTCCTTACCCTGAGTTCAAATCTGGCCTCAGACACTTAACACTTACTGGCTGTGTGACCCTAGGCAAGTCATTTAACCCCAATTGCCTCACCAAAAAAAAAAAAAAAATAGACTACAGAGCCACTTCAGTGGCTGTTTTGTTTTATTGGTGACATTTCACATTACTTTGTTTTCCCCTCCTGAATACTGAATATTTCTTTTTATTTTTTTCAATCTTAGTAGTATTTTATTTTTTTCCAATTACATGTAAAGATAGTTTGCAACATTTGTTTTTATAAGATTTTTGAGTTCCACATTTTTCTCTCCCCAAGATGGCAAATAATCTGATATAGGTTATATATGTACAGTAACATTAAGAATTTTCACAGTCATGCTGTAATAGAAGAATCAGAACAAAAGGGGAAAACCTCAAGAAAGAAAAAAAGTAAAAATAGTATGGGTTCAGTCTGCATTCAGATCACAAAATTCTTTTTCTGGATGTGGAGAGCATTTTCTTTTCTTTATTTTTAGTGAGGCAGTTGGGGTTCAGTGACTTGCCTAGGGTCACACAGCTAGTAAGTGTTACGTGTCTGAGGCTGGATTTGAACTCAGGTCCTCCTGAATCCAGGGCCAGTGCTCTATCCATTGTGCCACCTAGCTGCCCCATGAGAGCATTTTCCATCACAAGTCCTTTGGAATTGTCTTGGATCATTATATTGCTGAGAAGAGCTAAGTCTGTCACAGCTGATCATTACACAATGTTGCTGTTACTGTGTATGATGTTGTCTTGGTTCTACTCACTTCACTCAGCATCAGTCTAAAGTCTTTCCAGGTTTTTCTGAAATCTGCCTGCTCATCATTTCTTACAGCACAATAGTATTCCATTACATCATATACCACAATTTGTTCAGGCATTCCCCAATTGATGGGCATTCTCTCAGTTTCCAATTCTTTGCCACCACAAAGAGAGCTGGTATAAATATTTTGGTACATGTGGGTCCTTTGCCCTTTTTTATGATCTCTTTGGGATACAGACCTATTATTATGTGAGGGCCAAAATTTGATAGATGTAGCATTATTTGGGTGACTTGCCTTAATATTGGGGTCCCGGAAATATGAGGAACCTTTTAGGTTCTCCCTCCACTCTGAACTGCCCTTTTTAGATATTTCTCCCAGGCCAATAAGAAAGGAGCCTTTAAGCTTTAACTCACAAAAGGATCAGATTTTATTACTTGGGAATTAATTAACCAACAAAAGTGAAACTAATAAGAATCAAAGATAAGGAAATAGGAAAAAAGAAATACAGATAAATGCTCTTAACTCTAAACTTAACCTATGCAACCCCAGACCATTTCCAGTTAGGCTAGTTCAAAAGAATTTAGGGTTTTCCATAATTAACTCACCAACCCTGGACAGTCTACAGTTGCTCACACCATGCTGAGACAGAACGAACACGTGCCACCTCATGGGAAATCGCCAGATAGAGACCCTAGAGTGAGCTTGCATTCAGGAAGAAGGCTAGCATTCCGCAAGCAGCCCTCCCCCTCCCTTCAGGGAGCGTTCAATCTTTTCTTCCCCCAAAGGGTAGGTCCTTCAAAAACTGCCTATGGAAAGTTCTCCTTCTCAGTTCAGTAGCATATGTAACCTTGGGGTGGGCTAGGTGTGGCTTCTCCCAATTGAGTTAGCTAAAAATGGGAATATTAATTTTTACCACAATTACTGGGTCAAAGGGTATGCACAGTCCCATAGCCCTTTGGACATATGAACTAGATGACTTCTAAGGTCTCATATCTTTTATAATTGTTTTAGGAATTAATCATATTGATTAGTAAAATAATGATTTTGAAAATATACTACATTTCTAACTTGGTGGTATTTCATATTTTAGTATGGAGTGGCTGAACCTAGGAAACAAGCATACAGAAATTTCTATAGAAAGTATGATGCTGTGAAGGATTTTGAAGAGATGTATCAAGCTGGTGTCTTTGACTATGGAAAACAGTGAAGAAATATACAGGTAATAAAATGTTTTGTTATCTGACAGATTTTCTATAATCACAGTGTCACGGGTTGTCAGTTTGTACAAAGGAAGTAGCACTTGGTAGCTTTTAAAAATAATTTTTTAAGAAATTGCTATATTTGGATCATTTTATAACTTGGTAGTGTTAGAAAAGATGTTTCTCACAAATGGTAATGATTCATTTTCAGTGGGAATTATAAAACTCTAAAGTCTGGTGTTGTTATTTGGATGTTTGTTGGGTTACATCCTGGCTATTTCGGGATATGCAGAGGTTTGTTTACACTCAGTCCCTTTTTGGGAGCCTCACACATCCTTGGGACTCTCCTCTGTGTTCTATTTGGTTAGAATAGTTATATACTATTTGCTCTGTGGTGCCATGAGTCTAAATACCTTGTCCATATCTTTATGGACTGTAGGAACATAGTCATCTAGTTACAGAAAGGTAGTAGGGGTTTTTTCCTGTTGTTTTTTTTTGCAGGCAACTTTCGAAAGCTATTGCTTTCCTTAATAAAGCTCTCCTTTGCTACTTTCTTGCCTCATTTGTGGAATATACTCCCTTCTCTCCTCAGCCTCTGAGAATCCCTTGCTCCCTTCAAAGCTACGTTCAAATGCCACCTCCCAAAAGAAGCCTCTCCTGATTACCCCAGCTGCTCGTTTTCTCCCACCTCCACCACCCAAAATTTTGTCATATTCATTTTTTATGTATTTAATGTTATCCTGAAGAAAAGGATTTCTGTATCTTCATCCCATAAGATATGCCTGGCACATAGTAGGTGCTTGTGTTGATTGATGCTAATTGCCTTATTTATGAATAAAGTTAAGCAAATAAGCAGCTAGGTGGTGTAGTAGATTACTACACCTGAAGTCAAGAAAATTTATCTTCCCGAGTTCAAGTCTGGCCTCAGATACTAGTTCTGTGACCCTGGGCAAGATACTTAACCCTATTTGTCTCAGTTTCTTATCTGTAAAATGACCTGGAGAAGGACATGGCAAACCACTCTAGTGTCTTTACCAAGAAAACCCCTTTGGGGTCACAGAGCCAGACATAACTGAACACAACAACAAAGCAAATGGGAGGTTGGGGTGGAGTCTAAAAACAAGTTACTAGCTTTGTGCTGATTTGGCCTTTTAGCTTAACAACCACATGGTGTCAACAAGAGATATGGCCTTTGACTATGTTATTAGTAAAGGCTTAGGTTATATGAGAGAGACCATGTGTGGAAATGTTTCACTGAGAACCTTAACATTGTAGGTTAGGTGATTTTTTTCTAACTGCTAACAACTCATGAAATTGTCTACTAAGGGACACATCTGGACTGGGGTCTACATTGATAGGAAGATCTGCGCCGATGAAATTAACTCCTTTTAACTTGTTTTCTCACAGTCTAAAACTGTACAGTACATTAAACATAGAAAATACCAGAAATTACTCTGGATTTCGTGGCATGTCAAGAACTAAAAAATGAGAAATCTAAGTTTAATCAAGTGGCAGATTTACTGTTCTGTGCTCATTTTGTGAGGAGGGGTCTCATTTTGAGAGCTCACATGGTGACACTGAGATTGAAATAATGAGCTTTTATGATGAACCAGGGTATTAGAAAGAGAGGTCCTATGACATATCACTCCAAGTGAAAAGGCAGGGGCTGAGCTCAGTAGAAAAAGGAAAAGGAGTGAATGTTGACATGAATCTAACATGCATTGTCTTAACTAATGGCTTTCTTCTTTTTTACAGGTTTCAGAGGCTTGAAGTACTGACCTGTTTTTTCTTATGCTCCAACATGAAATACATGCACACTGGCTGTGGAATAGTTTAACTTGATAATAAACAGTTGATGACCTATGTATGGTAACTTAAGTTGTGTGTTATTAAACATTTTTCATTCTCTTCCCTTTCTTCCCATCATAGTCTGTTCTTAGAGCCTTATTTATTCACAGTAGGGTGTGTGTAATTGGGAACAGCTCAGAACATAGCCAAAAACTAGAGCTTTTTAAGTTAAAGCAAATGAAATTGTAGTGGTAGAATTTCACATCAATGGGGATTCTGGACATTTCATCCATCACATAGTTTCCTGTTATATAAGGATGCCAGCCCTATTTCTAAACACTCTAGTAATTCCATATCCTTTTATTCCCATTAGTGATTTGTTTAGTGGCATAGATAGCAAAGGAGGTTTCCCCTTCATCTTTTCTCCTTTTAGACTGAAGCAAAAAATGTCAACATAGATGATAATAATAGTTCTCTATGTCAGGTGTTGCAAATATTCTTCCCATTTTTCTAGAAGAAAAAACAGGTTTGTAGAAACAATGACCTTTCAGGTTCCACTGTGACCAGCTGACCAATTCATATATTTCCAGATATATTCGGGTCTCTGCTTCCTGATAAATTCTGTGTTTCAGAACACCGTAGTTTATAAGAAAGTAAATTTAGAGCTGGAAATCACCTTTGAAATCATATAATAGAAACACTTCATTTTATAGTTAAGGTTGTGACTATGACTTGCCAAAGATCATACAGACAGGCAGAGAAAGTACTGTATCTCACAGTTCTGCAGAAGTGTTCCAGAAATAGCACTAGCCTTAACTCAAGAGATACGGGCCCATGCAACTCAGCCTTTGGCCTCACCTTTGGATTTGATTAGATAATTAATGTCCAGCCTAATAATTCTGAGTCATTTTATGATTTGAACTGAAGGTATTGTAACATCTTGAGTATAATAGAGAAATAAGCAATTAGGAAAGTTTCTCAGGGATTGTGACCATGCTTTTTATCAGAAGATTACTAATTTTTGTTCATTGATATTTTTTTGTTAGAAGTTTTGGTACTAGTGTTACTATTCCTGTTACACATTACTAATGAAGTCAGTAATAGATTGGTATGGTTGTTAATTTCTCTTGGTAGTAGTTATTTATGGTGAAAATTAAAATATTTTGGACTAAAGTGAATGATAGTGCAGGATTAGAAAGACATTGGTATTGGTAGTCCAGTAATTTTAGATAGACTTCCTGGTGATGGTGGGGTGAAATCCAGGCTGTTGGACATTGGCAGAGGCACCAGATGAAGAGGTATAGCTAGTGAAAGAATGTCATGTAGAATGAATAGTTTATACTGGGAATAAGGTTTAGAAATCAACAAGTATCAGTTACATGTGCCAGGTATCATGCAAAGCAAAAGAGTACCTGCCCGCTTAGGAGCCTTAGGGTTAAACAAGGAGATAGAAGGTACACTTCTGTAGCCATGTAATGAGGCCACTTTGAAGGTCAATAGCTACTGGAGAACTCAGAAGGCTCTCTATCACCCCTCTGACTGAGTTCCTCCTCCCCATGCTTGAGCTGTGGTCACTGAGGCAGCAAGAGTTTCCAGAGACAATGCTTGGCCGGTCTCCCAGGGTCCAAAGACTCAGCTGAGCAAACCCTGCTCTGTTTAGGCCTGGGACAAGTTCTGACATGTCAAGGCTGAAAGGTTGAAAAATTACTCTTATTCTCTTAGAATTATTCTTGCAGAGACTTTATTTGATTACTTTGTGGTTTTTTGCTTTAAATACTGAGTTGTCCCAGTAATAAAGCACACACAGTTGTTCACGCATAATGTGATACTGATGTGTCAATGATTAATTGTCTCCGATCCTCAACCTCCGTCAAGGGCATTGGCCCACAACTCTGACAAATGGCTAGCAGGTAGGTGGACTAGGAAAGACCTATAGAAAGTGGTGCTTGAGCTAACTTGATGGAAACAAAAAACTCTAAGGCTGAGGTGAGGAGGGAGAACCTCCTCTTGTACCTCTCCAAATAGAAATTATGCCAGATAGGAAGCAATTTCAGCTCCACAGTCTAGGATATCAAGAATCCAGACCACACAAGAACAGAGTAAACAAATACAGCAAACAAGGATGACAAATAACAGCAGAGAGACCATTAAGAGGTGCCCAAACATCTTAAATGTACATAAGGAGACAAAGGTGAAAGAAGTCAAGTGGAAGTAATGGAGGGAGAAAGAAGCCAGAAACATGAACTAAACCGCACAACCCCCTACCTACAGGCAAATCAGTGTTTTTTGTGGGAGAAGACTTCCCAGAGAAGAGAAACTAAGCCCTGCAGCCTCCCAGAAAGGGAGACTGGAAACCTTATAGTAGATATTATCTGCAGAGATTTGATGCTTAGATAATTCATCCTGCCTCAGGAAAAGGGAAATCAGAGTTCCTTGAGGCAATTGACACCAGGAAGACAGCCCAGGGAAGAAATTTTGAGGCAAATGGGGAGTGGGACGGGAGGGGGAGAATGGCCAAAGAGCCCAAATGACCAAAGGTCAGTAATGAATCAGGGACAGAGGAAGCTGGCTAATATCTTCTCTATAACTTGCAGGAATTGGTATTTTTCTATTTTTATACTCCACCATCTTGGCTCAACAGGCTGGAGGCAAGTTCTACAAGGCAATAACAGAAACCGTTTAGAAGCGAGAACCCAAAATAGGTACCTCAAAGATAAAGATACACATACACACACACACACACACACACACACACACACACACACCACCACTTAATGCTGTGCCAGCTAAGAGTTTTTTACAAATATTATCTTATTTGATCCTCAAACAACCCTGCAATGTAGGTGCTGTTATTATCTCCAATTTTGAGTTTAGGAAACTGAGGCAAACAGAGGTTAAGTGATTGGCTGGGGGTCATACAACTGGTGTCTCAGGCTGGATTTGAACTCAGGTCTTCCTTACTTCAGGCCCAACACTTTATTGCACCACAAGTTTAAGGACAACAAACCAAAAAGTAAAAGTCTAGAAGAGACAGAAAGGTAAGATAAATAATGAAGAGAGCGAGGAAAATAAATTTTTTAAATTAATGAAGAAAAAGGGGGAAAAAGTATTTGCTGGATAAAAGTAAGCAAGAAAGAGGAACTAATAGGCAAAACTCCAAAGCCAGGGAAAGGGGTAACAAATTGGGGGGAGAAGAAGGGGATGGGGAGTAAGTCATGGGAATAGGACCATTTTTAAAGAGAGCTAAAATAACTGAAGAGGTATTGTACCCTGATTCTCACAAAACATTAACTGAGCTACAAGAATACATAGACTAACACAATACTGGCAGATTTCAATGTCCCTCTCAGTTTTGAATAAATGCAACCAAAAGAAAAAAGGGAAAATATAGAACTGAAAAATTGCTAGGGAAACTGTTAAAAGGCTTATAGTGTCTGTTAAATGAAACTGAAATTAATATATGTATTTCTTCTCAACACTAAGTGGGACTTTTACATAGTTTGACCATGTATTAAGGTATGGAGATTTTGCAAACAAATGTTAAAAGATTAAAATAGTAAATGCATCCTTAACAGACCATAATGAAATACAAATAGTAATCAGTTTAGGGACCACAATCAGAAGACATGGATTCAAATGGAGACTTAATGCAATCCAGGTCGGTTGTTTTTGCTATTAGATACCTTTGCATTTTCTTTTCTCTTTTTCAGTCCCTTTACTTTGTTTACTTTTATTTTTTTTCATGTCTCATGGAATCATTAGCTTCTATTTGGTCATTTCTAATTTTAAGGGAGTTATATTCTAGGGTAAGGTATTGTACCTCTTGTTAAACTGTTAATTTAGTTCCTTTTTCATATCTTACCATCATAGCTCATTTCTTTGTCCATTTTTGCCCTCTACATTTCTCATTTGCTTTTTTGTTTGTCATTTGCGAGGCAATTGGGGTTAAGTGACTTGCCCAGGGTCACACAGCTAGTAAGTGATAAGTGTCTGAGGTCGGATTTGAACTCAGGTCCTCCTGACTCCAGGGCCGGTGCTCTATCCACTGTGCCACCTAGCTGCCCCTGGGCCAGTTGTTTTTTGAAAGTGTTACTGCTAGCTGGGTTCTTGAAAACATCCCTCTTTCAAAGAATTACTCACCCACACAATCCAATCAGAATTTAAGTAAAGGTTTTTATTATTTGGCACTCAGAGGCATGGCTGGGAGAAGTCTAACTTCAACTCCCAGGGAGGTACAGATTTATGGCACGTTCCTTAATCAGACAGCACATACAGGTATGGCTGGGAGAAGAAGCTTAACTTCAACTCCTGGAGAGGTTTAATCAGATAGTCATAGAGATATGGCTGGGAGAAGAAGCCTGACTTCAACTCCCCAAACAAAGAAGATGACAATGTTATACAGGCGAGAAGGGGGCGGGGGGAGAGGCCTAAGACTGAAAAGTTACAGCAGTTTGAAAATGATGGTGTCAGCTATTTGGATATATGAATAATAAAAATTCCACATTTCTAACTTGAGATTGTCGTCATTGTCTGGTCCTAATCACATAGCAAACATGAATGACTCCCAACTAAGCTCATGTTGTAAATTCAAGGCATCCAGCTTTCTGGGTGTCCCTGACATGTCTACTTTATTATCTGTTTGACCAACCACTACCTGGTTAAACCACTACTTTGCTTCTCCAAGGAAAGAGTAATCTTTAACTGATCCCAGCAAGCTGATCAACCGTTTTTCTCCTTGGCCATAGTGTCTCCCTCAGGGCCAGAGCATCCCTAACTGGACTCAGGCCTACCTGGCTGCTACTACAAAAGTAAATACCTTACATCTACAAGCACAACCTTATGTATTCTTCTATTTAGAAAAAAATATTTGATTTTGTTCTAATATGCTTCGCCTCTTGAAGTCATTGGAATGTTGTTGTTCCATTCCCTGCCCCATTGTGTTTTTTTTCATGGAGTTCATTACTTAGGTAAAGTTTTCCCTCTTCTATTCTGTTATTTATTCTCCCATTTTCCCCATCCTGAGCTCTAATTTCAATGATCTCTTGCTTCATTTATTAAAGACATTCTTGCAGTTGTGGCCAACCTGTTTCCCCCCCTTTGCCTCAGTTTACACTTGCTACAGCCAACAGCTCTTTTCATCATAGATCCCCTTGAGTTTCTCTTCATACACAATTTTTCTATATTATATTTGTTATTTTCTTTGTTGACTGCCATGGCTTCTTTTTCAGTGCTTTCAGTCTTCAGGTCCATTTTCTGCAGCTTGTACTGACTTTCCTCATGCAGATTATCTCCCGGCCTCTTTTGGATTCTGACTTTTTGTTCAGGTATTGCCTGATGGATGGAACTTACTTCTGTTATTTTTCTGGGTTATATGAGGGAGAGCTGGGTTCCTCTACCCTTTTTACCTCTCCCTCTCTTTATGTCTCTATCTTAACTGTATATGAGATGAAATCAGCAAGTGGGCCGGCCAACTTCAGTTGCATCACCTGGCTCCTGGGGTCAGTGAGTCTCTTTAAAGAAAATTCCTAATTCACTTGTTCCCACTCTTTACTCTCACAAAGCCATTTTGTAATATTGCAGTTTGGTCTCCTGAGTGGTCCAACTAGAGGTAGTTGGGTTCTGGAGAACTAATTCTTGATGACTGAACAGAATTTTAGAATTTAGGAAAAGGAAGAGAATTTACACATTATCCAACTCATTTCATCAAAGACAAAACCTTGAGAGGTCAAGTGACTTGCTGAAAATTCCAGATATTGGTAAAGCCTTACAAAAGGTAGTTAAATGTGTTCTTGTAGGGGTGGCTCAGTGGATAAAACACTGGCCCTGGATTCAAGAGGACCTGAGTTCAAAATCGGACTCAGACACTTGATACTTACTAGCTGTGTGACCCTGGGCAAGTCAATTAACCCTCATTGCCTAGCAAAAAAACAACAACAAAAAAATGTTCTTGTAAACTCTGCTCAAATACTATTTTTTTTAAAATCAATGTTGCGTTTTGGTTTTTTAAAAAATAGTGATAATAAAATATTTTAAAAGCTTAATTAAAGACTTGTTTCTAGAGGCTAAACAGCATTGGTCCTGAGTTTAATTCTATTAAACATCTATTAAGCGCCTATTGTGTTGCTATGGCCTTTGTGTCCTAAACTCCTTGAAAAGACAATAGGTACAATAGATGTCTCCACTCTCTCCCCCTTCACTCTTTTTTGTTTTTTGGGTTTTTTTGCAAGGCAATGAGGGTTAAGTGACTTGCCCAGGGTCACACAGCTAGTGTCAAGTGTCTGAGGCTAGATTTGAACTCAGGTCCTCCTGAATCCAAGGCCAGCGCTTTATGACTGCGCCACCTAGCTGCTCCTTCCTCACTCTTTTCTTAATCCCTTACAAGTGTGATGATTGAAATCTAATGTGTGTGTCCTTACCTGCCCCCCAGTGTGGGAGGAAACTAGTTAGGGTCTACTTATAAATTCAGCAACAGTTTAGGCTTTTAAGCATTTATTAAAGTATATTAGAAGTTAGGAGAGACAGAGAGAGAGAGAGAGAGAGAGAGAGAGAGAGAGAGAGAGAGAGAGAGAGAGAGAGAGAGAGAGAGAAACAGCTCCTTCATCTACCTGCCCATGCTTCCAAAGAGACTGAATCCCACCAGAAACCCCTGTCGAACAGGAAGAGGGGTGGTCTCCACATGGCTCCAAGCTAATTGGCTGGTAGCATTCAAGTCCATTGACATGACTTAAAGGCAGTCCATGAACTTCCGGGACACCAAGATGACCTTAGAAACCTCAGAAAGGTCATCTCATGCTTTCTTGGCAGGACCCCTGGTTCTCACCCAACCTGGCTTCCCCCTTCATCATTCCACCAAAACAGCACTCTCCAAAGTTATTATCTTTTAATTGCCAAATCCAATGGCCTTTTCTCATTCCTCATTCTCCTTGATCTCTTCAGCCTTTGACACTGTTGAACACCTTCTCTTCCTTGATTCTCTTCTCTCTTGGTTTTCAGGACACCACTCTCTCCTGGTTCTTCTACCTATCAGACTGCTCTATCTCAGTATCCTTTAGTGGATCCTCATACAGATCATGTCCTTCAACAGGAGCTGTCCACTGGGCTCTGTTTTGGACCCTTTTCTCTCCTTATACTACTTGACTTGGAGATCTCATCAGCTCCCATCTCTATGCTGATGACTCTCAAATCTACCTATCTGATGACCTCCAGTCTTGAATCTCAACTGCCTGTCAGACATCTTGACGTGGATGTCCAGAAGACACCTTAAACTCACTATATCTAAAACCAAATTCATCATCCTTCTCCCTAAACCCTCCCTCCCTCCTAACTTCCCTGTTATCGTATAGGGCAGTATCATCTTCCTAGTTCCTCAGGCTCACAACCTAGGAGTTATCCTGGATTCCTCACTATTGCACACCCTCCAAAATCAATCTGTTGTAAGGCCTGTCCAATTCGCCTTTGCAGGCCCTCATCGTCTCACACCTGGATTATTGCAATAGCCAGCTGGTGGGGTCTACCTGCCTCATCACTCCCCATTCTAATCCATCCTCCATATAACCACCAAAGTGATTTTCCAAAAACTTAGGTTGAACCATGTTCCTCTCCAATCAATGAACTGTAATGACTTCCTATTGCCTTCAGGATCAAATACAAAATCTTCTGCTTGGCATTCAAAGTCCTTTGTAACCTATCCCCTTCTACTTCTCCAGTCTTCTTATACCCTACTTAGTGCTACATGTTCATTTATCCAGCGACACTGGCTTCCTGCCTATTCCATGAATAAGACACTCTACTACCTCTTGGCTCCAGGCATTTTCTTTGGCTGCCTCCATCCATTTTTGTCCTCACCTACTGACTTCCTTGACTTCTTTTAAGTCCTGACTAAAATGAAATCTTCTCCAGGAAACCTTTCCCAACCCTCCTTAATTCTAATGCCTTCCTCTCTTAATTAGTTCCTATTTATCTTGTACATAGCTTGTAAATTTATTCGCTTGTTGCTGCTTCCATTAGATTGCAAGGCAGTGTCTTTTGCTTCTTTTTGTATTCCCAGAACTTAACATAGTATCTGGAACAGAGTAGGCACTTAATACATTTTTTTTTTTTGCTTTTTTTTTCCCCCAGTAAATACTCCTTTTATTTAAAGTTTTGAGTTCCAAATGTTATCCTTCCCTCCTTCCCCTCCCCCATCCCTGAGGGGCTAAACAGATATAGGTTATATATGTGCAATTGTTCAAAACATTGCCATATTAGTAATTTTGTATAAGAAAACGAATAAAAGAAAAAATTAAAGTGTAAAATAGCATGTTTCAGTTGGTGTTCTATCAATATCAGTTTTCTTTGGAGGTGGATAGTATGCTTCATCATGAGTCCTTTGGGATTGTCTTGGATCATTGCATTGTTGAGAATAGTTAAGTATTTCACTGTTCTTCATCAAACAATATTGCTTTAAAAAAAATCACTGAAGGAGGGACAGAATTTGGAATTCAAAACATTAAATATTTAAAAAAAAACCACCATGGAGTTGGGCCAACGTGGTAGCCCAGGTGAGAGATGATAAGGGCCTGTGGCTGGACAAATGGAGAGAAGGGGAAATACGTAAGAGATGTTGTGGAGGTTAAGAGCTTGGTTACTAGAAGTGCAGTGGTGCCCCCAACAGAAAGATAGGGAGGTTCAGGAAAGGGGAAGGTTTGTGGGAAAAGAAAGTGAGTTCTGTTTTGGATGTGCTGAGTTTGAGATGTCTATAGGACATCCAGTTGGAGAGGTGAGGCTAGCTCAGAGGAGAGATTTAGATCTGCAAATAACGTGCAAGATGCTAACTGAACACACAGGAACTGATGAGGTCACTACGGCGGACAGTGTAGAGCAAAAAGAGCAGAGTGTCCAGGACAGAGATTCTGGGGCACTCATGGCTAGAGGGGGAGCTATGGATGAACACGAAGCAAAGGAGACCGAGACATTGGTTTAGAGTTGCTTAGTTGTTGTTTCCTAGCCCAATGAAATATTGGTAAGACATCTATTATAATAAGTATTCATTAATGCTTTTCTCCAATGAAGATCATCAAAATACTTCAGAAATATGGATATAATTACAATCAAATGAGTTATTCTGGTCTGTCCCAAACACCAGCTATCATGGTATGTTTGAGGTATGAAATGCCTTAATGTTTGTAATCTACATTTCACATATATCGAGTCACCAAATCATCTAGGAATACTTTATTTTAAACAATCTTATATTACAATTTATGGAAGCAATTTGCAAAATGAGCAATATTAAATTGTGTGCCATGAAATATTGAGCAATGAATACATATTTACATCTTTTTAATAGTTACCCTTCAGGTCAAATGACAAAATCGTCACATTGCAAGACATGTTATTTTCATAAATGGATGGACCATTTCACATTCAGCACAAGTTATTCAGATTTGAAGTTTAATATTTCTTTGAAAAAACTCCATATACAATCTTGGTTTTCAGAAACAGCTGTGTTCATGTTCTCGAAAAGTCCAGCAAAATGTGGTATTTAGATAAAGATTTCAGTCTGCACTTTCATGGTATCTCCTAGTTGTAGGTAAAAAGTTACAACCTTCTAAGTTTGGGAGAAATCACCAAACATTTAATATTATATAGCCTATACCACAGGCTACCAAATTTCAAGTCTAAGATAACTGGAGCCACATTTTTCAACAAAAGCTATTCAGAAATGAAAATGGGTAAAAAAAATCAACTGAAATCTATCTGCTTGGAATGTTTTTATACTTTCCTTCTTGCCTTCTCAGCTGAAGGGCCTCTCTGGATTTAGGTCATTTGGAGAATTAATGACGGGTCTTCTAACTCCTCGACCTCGACATGGAATTAGAAATCCCTCCATTAATTCCTTTGGCAGGGGATCTACAGAGGGAGTTCCAGGTCTCAATATGTGGTTTATGGTGACAAAGAAGCCTACCTGAACCCTGTTGATTTGTAAAACCATTGTTTCTTCCAACAAAGATTAACAGTTCATCTATCTGGGCAAAGTTGAGGCTTTTCAGATGAAGGGAAAAAATGGTCATGACAACCATACATAGATACTTAAAACACCAACACTGCAAGGTTCCAGCTTATTTTCCAAAACACACAGGGTCACTAACCAACTAAAATGCCCTACAAAGCTTCAATTAAACGAGGCCATTTTGAAGTCAGGGAGGTGCTAAATAGCAGCTGTCACCAAAGGAGCCACATCAACTGGTTCAAATTCAGTGGATGACACACGACTAAGCCCTGAACAGCTTATTAGAACACTTGGCACTTGTGTGCTGCTTCATTGAAGTGGGCTAAATAGCTCCACAAATCATTCTGACCCTGCTTGGACAGACAGGGGCATTGAGGCATGGACAGGTTACGGGACTGGCTCATGGGCTTATTGTTAGCTCAGCAATATTGGAGCTGGGAATGGAGTGCTGAGCTACTGGCTCTCCAGTCTGACCACATTCTGTCTTTGAAGGAATAGTTATAAATCTTGAATTACTATGGAAACTTTTGCAAATGGAGTTATAGGGCAGAAATAATAATGTTTGATGACAACACTGCTGTGTGCGGGATTCCTGTTGTCATCTCCTTTAAGGAAAGTGGGCCCTCAGTCTAAAGTTGTTACTTCTGTTGTTGCTAATAGCATTGTGGTGTGTATGTGTGCGCGCATGTGTGCATGCATGCACATGCATGCACGCATACCACAAACAGGACATTGCCCATGGGGGACCAGGGGAAGGGCAGGGGGAGCAGAACCAGGTTTAAGGGTCTTCTTGAAGTGATTTCAGAAGAGTGTCCAGGATGACTGGGGCTACCATTAACATCCTGGTTCCATCTTTTAAAAAAAAAAATGATCACTGTGTAACTAGGTATCTTCCCCTCCATCACATCAGGACTCAGGGAAAGCCCTTCCGCAGGGCTTTGTTCTTCACCAGAACAAACTTGCTAATAAAGACGTGAGCAAAACTTGGATCCACCAGATAATGGTAGGTTTTCACTGTGGAAGGAAGGGGCTCCACAGCTACCACAGGACACTGCGTCTGCATGGAGGAAGAGGTTGGGACAAGGTGGCATGATGTCTTTGTGATGTAGTCCACAAGTCTGTTGTACTGCTGTTCAGACAGCCTTTCTCTGGCACCATCCACCTAGAATAAAACATAGTCATTAGTGCCCATGAGCCTCCTACTAGGGGCTGCTGCATTGTTCTAAGGCCTCTTTGCCACTTGTCCGAAGCAGGGAGAAGTTTTCCTGAGGCAGGGTCACGGTGGCACCCTCCCCATTAGAAGAGGGAAAGCTCTGAGTTGGGAACAGTCGTCAGTCTCAGTGGGAGCAGCTGAAGTTGCATAAGGCTTCTCATGTTTGCATCTGACAGTTTGCTCACATTTTCCTCATTAACTGTATTAAAACATCTGCTGCTGCTTTCACCAGCGAGCCCAAGAGCCCAAGGACAATGGAGAAAGACGTCTTCACTCTGCTTACTTCATTCAAGATTGATTGGTCTTATTAACTCAATACTCAGCTTGTACAGAACTATTCTAGTCTGACAGAAGATGCAGGGAAATCTCAACCATTTTCAAAACAGTGGCTTTGGACAGAAACTTTAAAAATAAATACCCCACTCTAACAACATTTTCTGTTTTTATAAATATTAGTCTTTAAAGCCAGAAAAAATAGTAATACTGGGCAGAGCAAGAGGAAATTTTTATGGAAAAAAAAAGGAGGGGAATGCAAAGCACATTTACGGTTCATAAAAGTCTGGCCCATCTTCAAAGAAGCTCAAGTTGAGGAGCCATGATGCTACCTGGGCTGATTCTATTCGATTTTCTGGGAAGATAAACTTGGGCCATAAATGATTTTCCCCACCCTAACACAATGGGCATAGTTTGTAGAGCAGTGGCCTGGGAGGCTTCCAGTTTAGATCACCAGGGTCATTATCTATGTTCACATGACTCTAAATATGGAGGATCCAGCTAGCCAAGTGATGATGAAGATGGCCTTGTAGCTTGTTAAAAACAAACAAAACAAAATACTTTGCCCAGTGGAACTCAGGTATATTTTATAGAAGTGCAAAGCAGCAAAGAAAAAAAATGACCCATGCTAGAGGTGCTTAGACTTTGCAGAAAGGTGAAAGGGGGAGGGAGATTCCAAAGGACTAAAGACAAGACCACATTACATACTAGATGACATTACTAAGGACCTTAGTGATTGAGATACAATTCCTGTCCCTTGCATCTTTAGATCTGGTGTAAAACAATGACGGCACAAGAAGGCCTCCACCAAGTCTAACAGAGGAGAGCTGTTGCTCATCACATGAAATGGGGTCGGCCTTCAGCTGGGGAGTGCAGCAGGGTGGACTCCGGGCTTAATTGCTTCTCCCGAACAGCAGCACAGGAAAACCCCATGTTGTGAAAGGAACCAAGCCAATGAATAAACTGCCCCTCCTGACTCATTCGGAGTCTTTCGCAAGAGATATCAGCAGTGTGCCAGGCACATTAAGCAATTATTACCCTAAAAATGGCACCTCTGACCAAGAAAAGCCAGGGCTGCTTTGAAAAAAATCTTTTTTCATATTTGAATATGCTAGATGATGTCATCTGCAAATTAATTCCTTCCAAAATCCAAGGAAGGCTGGTTTTTCAGCCTCTAAGTAAAAAGGAATAGAGCAGAGGAAGCCACTTTGAACAGGTCTGAGATGAAAGTTCTTGTTTTCGTGGAAGCACAGTGCATGGCGAGCTCTAGTCTGACCCGTTGGTGTGGGGGCTGAGACAGCTGCTGCTAAGTACAAGGCAGGGAGGAGGGAAGTACAGAAGCAAGATGGCAGGAGACTGCCGCCTTCGGCCTTCGGCTCCGACAGAAAAAGGAGCACTTGACTCTGCTGCTTAGGATCTCTCTCCACAGGGGAAAGAGGGTGAGGTGTGGATGTGGGTTCTTAAGTGAGGGAAGATGGAGGCGGAAAGAAGAGAAGTCAGAAAATGAGGTGACTGGAGGTGGGTGAGCCGACCACACCTCCATCTCTTTCTGTGTCAGGCCAGGGCAGAGTCCGATTTTGCAGTCAGGCCTCCATCTGCACATAGATCGGGAGATCCTCCCATGGCCCTCCTTCGGGTGGTTAGGACCCTGCCTCTCTGATTGCTCCTCCAGCTCCTTGGCTGGGGCCTCCTCCACCTCCCAACCCCTTGTGCACAGGTGTCGCTCAAGGCTCCATTCTGGTCCTAAAAGACTTTGTTCTACATTTTCTCTCTTGGTTTTCTTACCAACTCCAAGGGATTCAACTATCTTAAACTCCAGGCCAATAACCCCTGATCTTATTTCCCTTCAGTCCTGTCCTATATCAATAACTGCTCACTGGACAAGGTGACCTCAAGATATTTCTGGTTCCAGAAAGACTCTCTACTGGATGTGGACATTCCTTTCATACTCCACATGTAGAAAGCCTAGCTCACCCTCTCTCCTCCAAAACTTTTCCCCCCTTTCTCACCCTCACATCTGATGGGTGCCAAGTTTTGTTGATTTACATCTACAGCTTCTCTCCACTGGCTTCTCCTTCCCACTCACAAAGCCACCAAGCACTCTTAATTCAGGCACTCATCCCCTCTGTCTGCCTCCAGTTTCTCTTCTTTCCCATCCACCCTTGATGGTCTATTTCTGAAGATCTGATCATGCCACCCCATGCTTAAGAAGCATCACTGGCTCCTTCACCATGCAGATTAAGATGTAAATCACTTGGTTTAGAATTTAAAGCCCTCTACGAGCCAGCGGAGTCTCAGTCTATAGTCTCAGGCTTGCTTGGATGTTGCTGTGTTTTGTGAACTAGCTAATTCAGTTATAGATGCCCAGAGGATGCACAGCACTGAGCTAAACGCTTTGGGAAGATGAAGTGAGCAGTGACCTAAAGCCCCAACCCCAGGACAGGCCTCAAGTGCTTCGGACCTTCTCTTTTCACAGCTTTGCCCTGTGGGTGAACAAGAGCCAGTTTCCAGAAAGCTCTTTCTGCTCATCTCCTGTATTTAAGCCTTTTCAGAGGCCGGCCCCATGCCTGGAACGTTCTAAATTCCTAGCTTCCTTCAAGGTTTAGCTCAAGCACTGTCTCCTCTACAATACTCCCCCCTCCTCTATTCCCCGCTCCGTTCCTCCTCTTCTCCTTCCCCTCCTCCTCCTCCCCCACCTCCTTTCAGTGGCTAGTACTCTTTCCATGCCTAGCAATTACGTCGTTTATATTTATATTTTCCACGTATATATTGTTTCCCCACAGTAGAACGCATCTCTTTGAGGATAGGGGCTACCTGGATCTGTCTTTGTATCCCCAGGACCCAGTTTAGTGCCTGCATGCAGTAGGAGCCTAGTAAATGCTTGCTGCATAAGCAGATGAACCAGTGAAGGGCCAGAGAGTAGAGTGAGAGCACTGAGTTTTAGCCTCCTCATATCACAGATGAGGAAGGAGCCCCAGGGAAGGGAGGGGCCTTGCCTCGTGGTCAAGGTAAGATTCGAAGTGGGGCCCTTGGATTCCAGTCTCCACCACCACACCAAGTCAAGGGTTTCTTAAGGTAGGCCATGCCGAGTGATGCTGAGCGCTCCACTTGGCGACCTCCAGGGCCGGTAGCCTGTCATTTCCTTTGACCCTCAAAGATCCAGACCCTTCTTTAATCGGATTCCCCTCCAGTAAAGGTGACTTTCTAAGTTCCTACCCCATCTAGGAAAGGAGAAAGGGGAAGACCTGACTTGAGGAGTGTGGTGACCACTCAGTCAGTGTCAAATGATGAATCGCCAGTCAGTCCCAACAGCCTGAGTGCAGTATTTCTCAAACAAATGAGAAGAACAGTCACAATTACCCAGCAAGTCCTCTGGGACTTCTCATTAAGCACTAAGGGGAGTCACTTGAAGACAATGTTATTTCCTCCTGCCAAGCCCTGAAGCCAGTGAGCACTACTTTATTGTCAACTGCATCTAATGGTTTTGGCAGATCGAATAAAGTCAGCTTGGACATATGACCTCTGTTTATCCCCAGAAAGTCATCAACTCCAAACAGCAATGTGGTCTTGATGCCAAGCCACGGTTTAAAGCCCGACTGATTGTGATCCAGGAAACTAAAGAAATCTCCAAGTTGCTGTCATTGGCTTACTTCCATCTCCTCAGATAACTTTACCCCAAACAGCGGTATGAGAGAAGCAGTCTTTAGTGCTAGCAGTGTTATCAAATGATTTCTCAGAGCCACTGTGACTTAGGAAAGCAGGTACCAGCTTGCTATCATTAGCCACCTATTTTTGGCTGCGTAAGAAACTCGTTTGAAGTTGGGCTCAAAGGATGCCTCGTCAATGCCCTCTAAACAGAGTGCAAGTTCAGCAGAGAGCAACTTTCCAGGGGAGGCCCTTGTTCACTCCAGGACAAAGAAGAGCCCAGGAGAGCCTGTCCTCAGAGGGTTGCTATTTACCTCATCTTCCCAAAGCACTTGGTGCCACGCATCCCATGGGCATCCAATAACTATTACCTAATGATGGTCAGACAGACAAAAAGTGATGCAGAAAGAGCACAAAGAGGCAGTCTAGAAAGGAAACAGTCCCTGGCGTTTATGTTTCTGAGGAAGAATCCTGTTGGCTTGACTGCTTCATCCTGTGTTCTACTGAACTCTGGATGTCAGCGCCACAGTTTGCTCTGGTTTTATGTGCACACTTTTTCACCCATGCGTGCCCTGACACTGGTCCACACGTAACTCACATGGGAAAGAGGGGAGAAGCACATGCTTTACTCCAGACCACCTACAAGCACCAGAGACTTCTTGTGCATGGCATGGGGGGCCCCAGCCACGTTATTCAGAGGGAGATCATCCTGGAGAGAATCTGGACGCTGAGGCCCAGAAAAGTGAAGGGATTTGTTGGAGGTTCTGCACCTGTAGGTGGTGAGGGTGGGGTTTGGCCTTGGGCCCTCTCCCTCCAGACCAGCCCCTGCCATGGGTAAGGGAAGAGACAGAGGGCAGGGGAAACTCCTTGTGTGGAGCTGCAGCTGTTAGCAGTGCACAGAGCCTTCTGGAGAGCCAACTTTCTGCCATCATGTCTTTCATTTTTACAGGTGTCTTGGTGGTGGCAGATGGCTCTGGCTGTCCCCTGCCATAGCTCCAACCCTGCCCGTTTGAGCACAGGCAAGTGCAGACCCAGTGCTGCCTGCTTCCAGCCGGGTGGGGACCCAGGCTTTGAACCTACTCTTTGCCTGTCACTGGGCTTGGGGTATGGAGGTGGTAGGAGGGCACCCGGGGTGGGCCCTTCCTGAGGCTTTGGCCACCATCTTCCCTCTTCTCAGCTCATGTGCAGAGGAGGGCCGAGGAGGAAAGGAAGGGGACTTGTCTAGGTTACAGGAATCAGGCCTGAGGACAAAGCTCACCTCCACATCACAGGTCACTCGGGGCTGCCGGAGCTGCACCTTCAGCAGGTTTCTCTGCTTACCATCCTGGACACAGTCAACCTCGGTGATGGGAAAGGCCTGCTGCTGTGTGTCCTCACTCACGCTGACGACAAAGAGCACTTCTGATGTTAAAAGCAAGCATCCTTCATGTTCCTGGCCCGAGCCACTCACGAGAACGACGTCCAAGGCCATGTGGACTTCTGGCCTGCCCAGTGACTGCAGCATTTTCCTGTTTAAAAAGGATGAAAACGATTTTTGAAGCACAAGACTGTAAAAGAAAATTACTTAGGCTTTCAGGACTCCACCTCACTCTCCTCTTGGAAATGGCCACTCCATGATGAATGCCGATTCCTGCCGGCTTGAGCCCCCTGCTGTGAAGCTCATGAGCACAGGGTGATCTGTCAGACTGACTTCTCCTGGGCCCAGATTCCTGCCTTCTGTGGTCAGTAATTTTCTCTTCTCACTGGAAAAATACCCCTTGGGAAGTTGGTTTTGATCCTGGTTCAAGGGGAAGGGCTGTCTTCTGGACCAGGAATATTCTTTTCTTCACCAAATGGGTAAAGGGACAGATTAGCTTTATGGCCTGAGTCTGCAGAGGCAGTGTCTCTTTCCCTGGTCCAGTGGAAGACCTCTGTGTTTCAGATGCCTGAGAACCCTGCTCTCCCCTGCTCTCCCCTGCTGTCCAGGAGAGGCGGCCTGTTAGTCACATGGCAAGCCAGCACCCATTACTAAACGATGTGAATGTAAAAATGAGCAAGTGTCTAAATCATTTTACCAGACGTATTTGACATGGCTGTTTGGAGCCTGGTCAGCGTGCTGATCTCTTGGATAATAGCGCTGCTGGGGAAGCTGAGAAAGTCCAGCTCCGTGTAAAATACCTGTGATGAGAGAAAGGAGAGAATCAGACTGGTTGTTTTGTGGAAAACAGTTCCATGTTACAGTGATGTCATCTGTTTAGAGCAGGTCATAAAAGAGTACAGATCCAAAATGATGTCACATCTGGGGAGGCGAGGGTATAGATAATCCATTAAACATTACAATGCACTTAACCCTCATGATCTTGCATTAGCTACAAACTAAAATATGAATGTCCTAAAATCCAGGCACATCCTAGCAATTAGAGGAAGGACAATACTCTTGAGGGCGATCATTCCTGAAGAGAGTCATACACATCATTTACAATTTATGTACAAACGTCAAGACTGTTAACTTTCTCGCTTAATATCAAAATACTTCCATATCTGTGTCATGGTTGGTAAAATAATAATAAAAACACACAACACACACAGTTTGCCTAGATACTGGATTTAAATGCTGGGTTACTTAATCCAGCTGTTAAACATGGCTCCATATACGTTTATGAGACCACTTGGGGCATCTGGTTTCTCTGGAGCTCTTCTTAGTGCCAGAACTGAATGAAGGCTACAAGAAGTAGCTCCACAGGTCTCCAAATAAGCTTTTCAGGACTGAAGATGGTACAGCATGTGTGCTTTCTGATGGCTTGTAAATGTTTATAAATGAGGCTTAGTCATTAGTCTGAGAGTTAGTGGTTTGTAAAAACTTCAGTGCCATAATAAAAGTTTTACAAGAATGATGGAAGCCCAGAGAGGCCATGTGACACTCCCAGAGATGCTCGTCTGTAAGGTAGGCTGGAGAAATGCACAGCGAGGTACAGAACCGTCCAAACCAAGGCGGCTGATGAAGCGCCACCGCAGCAGGATTTGGGGAGCCCTCCCTACTGAAAGGAGAGATGCTTTTACTAAAGCATGAGCACATGAAAACAGTTTGACTTTGAATGTCTATGCCACTGATAATTCTTAAGAACAGTGTTCTAGTTGTGAGTCTTACAGAGTTTTGTCTGTTGCTGCGTGAGTGAAAATGTCATTTACAGATGGAGAGAATGAAAGAATGAGGAGAGGGAGGGAGTGGAGGAGGAAGAAGGGAGGGGGATGCCTAGAAGAGACCATATGTTGATTTCTGTGTGGTCGCCCCCAAAGGATTCCCTCAAGAGACATAATTCCAATTCCGAGAGTTCATCTAACTGTTGTTGCACATTCGTTTCTTGCTCATCACATATCACGGAGATGTATTTTTCTGTGTGACTAGCTTGAGTCAGATTGACCTGAGATACATGATGAGTTGTAGTGAAATGGGTCCTGATAAAGTCTGCAGGGTATATCTAGCTGAAGGAGCAGCAGACCAGAAGGAGAAGATTCCCACAGACTGGGAAGATTTCTTTAATTGTGGTTGTGCGCATTATCATGAGCATTCAAACAATTAAAGTGAAAAAAGTCACAATGATTAAAAATAACTTTAACATGCTCTCAATGAGAATTTTATTCAAGACTTAAGCCAGGAATCCAGAGTGGGAATACTTTTTCCCATGAAAAGCCCCTGGATATTTTAAATGTGAACAACTTTACCTGTTTTCCTTTTTTTTTTTGGGGGGGGGGGGAGCCCATTATGAGTTCTCTATTTTTTCTTGCTCTGGGAAGCAGAAGCAGAAAGGTCTAGCGGACCAAGCACCAACTTGAAAGTTCAAGTCGACTGGTTCTGGGATCCTGACCCAGTCACCTCTCTCAGTGTTCTAAACAATGCCCTGAGACTATAACCTGCATTGGTAGAGGAATTTTCTGCCCCTGGGAATTCCTGATACCAATGAAATAACAGGCCAAGTTCCTGTTCTCTTATGCCCTGTTCTGAGAAAGAGGTTTCTATAAGCAGAATCATTTGCATGAACACTCCTCATATCTAGCTTCTAGGTCTAGAGGTTCCCCTCACAGACAATTCTCAAATTAGAGTATCTTCTAAAACCAGAGCCTGCATCCCCTGGGTCAATTCCCTCTCAGGAAACCCTGGAATTCCAAAGGGGTCCTCCTGCCTGCCCACAACCTACTTTTGCTTTCAAATTTCCCATTGGAAGAAATCATCCTTCTCTTTCCTGCTGTAACACTTCTCTTCAACCCTGATCGCCGCCCCCCCCCCCCATCCCCCCGCCCTGCCCCGCCAACCCCTGCCCCAGCCAAACACACAGGCTTGGGTGCTTGTGGGTGCGTGTGGTATGCACATGCTTTTGACTGGTTACTTCTGATAAAAGACCAATCTCTTAATGGATCATAAAACGCTTCAGCAGCAGCATGTAAAGCTGGAATCACTAATTGATTTTCTGGATCTACAAAAGGATTTTATAGTGAGTGTAATTCTACTTCTTTGGTATCCCATGAAACTGAAAGATCTTCGTGCAAGTCAGTGTGATGAGGTGAAACAGAGAGAAAGGCAGCCCCTGTGCATCTGTTTGCTTGTAACTCTTCTGCATGGGAATGGCTTCATGTTTTAGGATAAAACCATGGAATGCTGGCGGGGGGGGGGGGGGCGCGGGGGCATCTATCCCAATCTCCTCATGTTATAGAGAAGAAAACTGAGGCGGGGTGGAGTGGGGTGGGGTGTAAAGGTCACATGGTTTATAAGTAGCAGAACAAGGATTTGCACCCAGGCCTTTCGACTTCAAGCGCAGTGCTTCCTTCGCAACAGTAGCCATTCTCCTTTCTAGGTGCAGTTATGCAAATCATCTGGAGTGTAACTTACCATAGCCGGTCTGAGACACGAGCTCTGCTGCTCCTCCAATGGGCTTAGTGAACACCCCCATAATTCCTTTCCCCACACCGGAGATAACGCCTTTGGCCTTGTGGCCAGCTGATGCCTGAGCCTCGGATGTTTTCTGAAAGTTCTGCATTGGCTGGTCTACAATACCAGCAATTGCACCTGGAACAACAAAAATCACCAATAATTAATGAGGATTTAAACCCCGGGACCAGAAGAAAATCTTAAATCTGGAACATAGTTTTATTTGGATTGAAAACAGAACTCCACCCTCACTGTAAGCCCTTCACTCTACCAATGACCTGAGCACAATTTGGCTTTGTTTAAGTTAAACTTTTACTGTCTCCTTCACAATGATCTAACTCTCTGAGAGGGTCTCGCCCACAGCAATCTAACAAGCCCCTCTGTCAAACACAGCCCACCCCTTCCATGCAATTAGGCTACTTTGTTTTGGAAGCAGAGCTAAGAAGATGCCTATTAGGATGGTTTGTTCTTTCCAGTAATGACTCATATCTATGTAGTGCTTTGAGGCAAACACAACCACTCTGGGAGGCAGGGACTGCAAGTATTACTCATTAGTCCCACTTTACAGATGAGGAAACTGAGCAGAAGAGAGATGAAATGACTTGCCCATAGTCACAAGACTATTTGGTTGTGGGAGGTGTCAGAGACAAGACCTGAATCCAGGCCTCTGGACTCCAAGTCAAATGCTATCTTCATTCCTTCTCTTGTCTTGGGGCTTAGGATGGCACCTTAAAGAGCCATTCATGGTATGACTGGCAGTTAGTCAGGAAACAGTATTTGGACCATACCATGTAGGCAAGAGTTGAACCTGGCTTTTTTGTTTTTTTGGATTTTGGTGAGGCAATTTAAGTGAAGTGACTTGCCCAGGGTCACGCAGCTAGTAAGTGTCAAGTGTCCGAGGCTGGCTTTGAACTCAGGTCCTCCTGAATCCAGGGCCGGTGCTCTATCCACTGCACCACCTAGCCGCCCCTGAACCTGTTTTTAAAAACATTTTAGAGCTCTACGACACCAACATTTAGCAACCACAACTCAGAAAATTCTTTCTTCTCTCTCATTTAAATCCCTTACAAGATAGTCTATCCCATTAGTCTTAGTAGATGGAGAAGTTGGTGAACACTCTTTATAGTTTTGTGTATGATAATAATAACTTTTTGAATATACATTTGTATATCATTACAGATAGAAGGTACTTCCTAGTCTTGCTTTTTAAGGTTAATTAAATGCTCTCCAAGCTCATGTTTTTCTTGAGTTGGGAAACACAAAGACCTAACCAGCAGTCATTTCCAGTAAAATCTTTCCTTGATACTCACTGTGGGTAAGAAAACAAAGTCTCTTAGTAATTTTTCACAGTTTCCTATTGTCAACACAAATCTGCTTAGACTAACGAGAATAGAAAACATCCCTTGTAGAAATTTCAATGTGTGTAAAAGCCCAGGACAATAAGTAGTACTGAACCATCCAGTCTCAGTCAGGTGCTTTTTCAGCCTTCTTCCCAGAAGCCCCTCCAAGTCCTTGCCTCCAGCCCTACAGTAGAGAGCTCTCTTCATGTGACTTCTCTTTCCTTGTCCCCAGCCCTACATGTAGAGAGCTCTCTTCGTCCGGTTTCTCTTTTTATGTGTAAAGCACCCACCAAGGAAACTGCTCCTTGCCCTTGTTTTGTCAAATCACAGCCATCTCCATGTGGTCACAGTCTCCTATGGGCCCAACTCCAGCAGAGAAATTCCTGGAGCACAGCACAAGTCTTTTGGAATCGGTTTTTATTTCTTATTATTTTAGAGAGGAGTGTGAGTATATAAAAGCAAAGTAAATAATTTGCTAGTTGTAGGACTGAGCTAGATGATGCTTAATAGGGGAGTAACATCTGTATGTTCTCCTAAGAGGTCTAACTATTTCCAGGTCATGGTGAACAGGCTATGACTGCAGTGTCAGGCTTTGTTTGCATACTACCCGTTGGGCCCTCAATTCATTAGTGTGTTACATACATAGAGTGCCGAGGAAAGGGTGAATACCTGACTGGTAATCAATAAGCAGTCAGAGTATGTGATGGTGCCCCCTTCACACTCACAAAGCACCCTCTTTCTGTTCACCAGAAGGCATGTGATTTGGCCATTCTTTCTTGCGTGGAGAGCATCTGTGTTACGTCTCACCATAATTCTGAGTCTTTCTACTTTTCTAGATATTGAAGTAGTTTATCGAAACTATGGTAACGACAGCCTTTGCTGTAGTCAGTGGCTGAAGAAAACGGAAGATCAAAGAAAAGTTTCACTCTGAATACCTGTTTGCATTTAAGAAACTAGACACTAGAGCCCTACTCTGAGGGTAGCCAAAGCTATAAACACTTCCTGTGTCACTGGAATGAGTTAGGCCTGGCACGTTAAAGAGCTGTGATTGTTTCCTACACAGAATAACCAAAATTAAAATCTATGTTTAGTTTAATAATGAAATCATATGATGAAATAATATAATGTATAATAATAATTGGTAAGAATTCCAGATTGATTATTCCAAAGTTGTCACAAACCCCCCAAAAATCTAGGCTACTTGCCTCAAGTCCCATCACTTTTACATGGCAGGGCTCAGACTAGAACCTGGGACTCGGGATTCCAAGTCAAATGTACCCTTCCTGCTTTTAAAGCCTCTATGGGTTTCTATGTCTCCTTAACCCATGCAAACATTCTCCTTCCTCCCACTTGAGTCCTCTTACACTTATAGGCTATCTTGTTGCCAGAGAAGGGACAGGCATCACCTAGTGAGAGATGATGGAGTTCGATCAGCATCAGCAGCCTCGGTTCCCTCTGTGCCCTGGCCTGTATCTCTCTGAATCCCAGGGCCAGTATTATGTATACAGAGGACTCCCTCAAAGTTCATTGGCCCCTCAGGGGCTGATAAATTGCAACTGGTCTGGGCCAAATTAGGATCCTTTCATAAATAGACTGGAATCCAGGACCAACCGTTCAGGAACAATGGCAACCCTAACGACACACATGCAGAACATTTAAATACTTTATCTTGCTTGGTCCTCAGGACAACCCTGTGAAGTAGGTACTCTTATTCAGGTTTTATAGGCGAGGAGCAGGCTCAGAGAGATTAAGTCATTTGCTCATTGCCACACAGGTAGTTAGTGGTAGAGCCAAGATTCAAACTCAGGGTTTTTTTTTTTTTTTTTTTTTGCTTCAACTTGAGTGTGCTTTTCATTACACCAAACTGCCTCTCTAGGCTTAGAGCTGTGAAAATGGCTTTGGATTAGACCACCCTCATGTGTCTTGGTCTAGAAACATGCTCTAGGAACTATGAAAACTCTAGAGATGCCCCTGACATGTGGATTCTGCTGGTACCCAACTAGCATTCACAGTAGAATATCTCATATATATATATATATATATATATATATATATATATATATATATATATATATATATATTCAGAACCTTATCATTACAACTAGAGAACATACTGGTGGTCAGGAGGTAGGCAGCAGGCTCTCAGGAGATACAAAATGACCACTTTTATTCTTGCTAATGACACAGATATAGTACTGGCTTTCTGAAAATATTAGTGGAAACCTCCAAAAGAGCAAGATAACATGTTCTTTGATGCCTGGGGGTGTAGAACAATGGGGAACAAGACTATAGTAAAGATTGCTAAGACTGGTCAAAAAGGCTTCTTGATTCACTTGGCGTTTTCTAGCCTAAAGTGGCATTCTATATATTTTTAGTGGCTGATTCACTGTTTCCCATCACCAAGAGTGCTGAAGAGAGGCCTTATTTCTAACATGTGGCAGGACACCAAGCATTTCAAAGTAGATGGAGAAATGGGGTGATGGTCCCAGAAGGAAATGACACATTCGGGTACCTGAAAGCCAAGTATTTGATCTTGAGCCAAATTTTGATCCTACCACTGGTGTGGGACTGGAGCCTACCTGGGCTTCCATCTGCTGATAAGGTGGAGCTACTGGCTCAACAACATGAGCAGATGAGTATTTAAAACTATGCCACTGGGGGCAGCTAGGTGGCACAGTGGATAAAGCACCGGCCCTGGATTCAGGAGGACCTGAGTTCAAGTCCAGCCTCAGACACTTGACACTTACTAGCTGTGTGACCCTGGGCAAGTCACTTAACCCTTATTGCCCTGTGCAAAAACAAAACAAAACAAAAAACTATGCCACTAGTGCATAGTAGGCACTTTATAGATGCCTGAGTACATGAATGAATGATGAAAATGAACATAAAATGCTTTTAGCCTCATTTCCACTCCTTCCAGCCACAAATACATATTCCCATAGGACACAAATGAAAACCTGGACTCCTCAGCTTGCCCCTTTCTGTTAAAGTCCCCCTTCCTTACAATGGACCCTTCATCATAAACAAGCCACTCTAAGCCTCTGGTTCTTTGTGACATGGGCAGGGGCACTTGCCACAGGACTGCTAATTTACAAAGAAGACATTGCCATTCCCTACACACAATGTTTTCTTCCTAGTTCATTAGCGTCTTAGTACCCAGGCATTATCAAATGACAGTGGCCCACACCATTGAATGTTATTGCTGAAATAATTTCCAGTAACTTAACCTGAACTTGTAATGTTTTACCACTTCCTCTTGGGGCCCCTTCTGGGCTGTGGCTGGAAAGATGGGGAGCTGTGCTGAGTGCTGAAGATGAGGAAGGGAATCAGTCCTCCCAGGCTCATCTTTTCTAACCTCTGGCTCTGAGCTTCTTTGGACCACTTTGATCTCTGTGAGCTGCATACTCCTTCAGATACACCGAGGCTGCTTGCCAAGCAATACAGTTTTAAATTCCTTTGCTGGGGCAACAAACAAAAATACTCTTCAAAACCCTGATCCACAAAATTTCAGCTCAGAAGCTTCCTTTTCATAGATTTTTCCAAAGCAAAACCTTCTCAAACATTTGTAATATTTTGAAATATCCATAGCAATCTTCACCTCCAACCATACCATCTGGCTCCTTGACAAACAATAATTACACTGAGTCAGGCCAATCAGGCTCTCTTTAGAAAAGTAGGCTCCTCATTGAAGTTTATATGACATTTGCCCCTTGTTCAAGTGGTTTTCAAACAAAAACAAGTATCTATAATATCTATGGTGCAGAAGAAGCAATGGGTTTTATAAGGTTTTCCTATAATTCACTTGGAAGTCAACAGTCATGTGGTAGTGTCCTTGGGCTGACTCTGTTCCTCTCGGTGTGCCTGAGAATGATTCTTTTCTATGAACATCACATGAAAACCAAAGACATGTTTTGTACTAGAAGAAAAAGAATGCAAAGCTCTTGTACTTTTGAATAGCTCCTGAAAAATAGAGAAAGAACTCACTGAAGCACATGCTGGTCTCTGGATTCTGTTAGAGCCTGACAGACACAGGAAGGTGTAGGAAACAGAATGGCAGAGTCCTGTTTTTGTCAACCTTCTGAGGGACCCATTGTATGACCTGCAACAAGTCTTGGGGCTTTATTTTATTTGCACCATCTTTTTGGGAGAATCTGCTGTTGATTCTTACTAGTAAAGGCAGAATTGCAAGTATCTAAAGAGGGCATGTGAGAGAGAGAGAGAAAGTGAGTGTGTGTGTGTGTGTGTGTGTGTGTGTGTGTAGCAAAGCACAACTGGTCAAGGATACTCAATCACACTTGCTAGTACATTACCCAGGAGGCTGAGGCCTAGTCTGGACAGGCCCTGCCGGAGCCCTTCTCCCAAATTCTCGGGAAGCTGACGCCGCCACTCTTCCTGCCGGTTATAGTGCTCCTCGTCCAAGGAAAGCCGGTCCATGTTCCGGGCCAGACTAGTGGCCAAGTTGGTGATGGACGTCAGGGTACCTGTGGACATAAGGTGCCATATATCAGCAGGACACTCATATGGCACAGCAGTGATATGGAACAAATAAATGCCTTATTTCCTGGGCTAAAGAGCTTAAAGCAAGAGAGAGAATCCAACCAATAATCAGCAAGTGGCAGCAGCTTATTCTCTGGCTACCTAGTACATAAAGCTTACAAAATGATTATAACTATACCTCAGAGGCAGGGTTTTTTTTTTTTTTTGTTTTGTTTTTAGTACTTGGTGAGGGGGATGTTGAGGGGAGAAAGACAGGGGAAAGGAAAGGCTAGGTTAGGAATCATTTGTATGAGTACAATTCTAGGAGAGTTATTTAATAAGAATGAGCATCCTTCATAGTTTGGTTTGGCTCAGACCTGTCAGTTCTGAAGGCCTCGTTTAGGTCAAATTCCAAAGGGCAAAACCTGCCCACTTTGATGGGAAAGGTCTCTAGCAGGGAGCTGTGCTGCTGGAGCCCATGCAGGCAGGCTGCAAAGAAATGGTTCCACTTTTCCAAGGAGAGATTTTTCTCCTGATTGCTTTAGTCATAATAAAGGGAGACACTAAACGGCATCATTTGACAGACTAAGGAAATCCTGATTGTGCCACTGAGAATGCAGGATGTTAACTGAAAAGAATGTGAGGAAAATCAAGGGAACAAATCATGGAAAAGTCACGATTCTTTTGCTCTCCAGAAAGGACATTTCTGTTTCTTCCTGGAGAAGTCAGAATTCCCTCGAGGAAACGTGCATACATCTCAATGAACAAAACTTAATGCTTCAGTAAACATCACAGGAAAACTATCCCATCCGTTGGAGGGCCTGGCTCCATGTCATCCTGCAGCTGCACCTTTGCTAGCAATTGGAAAAAGAAACAGGCTTTGCTCAAGGAAGGAGAGAGTCAGTGGAGAAAGCTCATTCTTACAAAATAAAGACCTGGGATGCTCATGTTACTCCTGTGGTTAGAATAAATCTGGGAGGTGGTGGTGGTTTTATTTTGAAGCAGAAACAATACAAACACTAACTACCGGAGCTGTGGAAGTTTTGAAAAGTCCACCAGTGAATCATCTGGCATTTCTGTGCAAGGTCCTCCTGCAAAGTTCACAATCCTCACCGGTTTCGTGTGGGTTCGGTTGGGTGTGTTTCCCTCGCTCCCTTTCCCCTCCTCTTCTCCCTTGCTCTCAAGCTGCCTGGAATCGGTGCTCTCATGCCCATGCCCACTTTGGAGATGTCCTATATAGCCTCACCTAAGTCAGAGGGGGGTAGTCCCTACAGTTCCTTGTCATCTTCTGGAGCACGTCCCTTTTATGGGGTGAAAAGCCTTTTGTTCTGTTTGGCCTAGCTCCTGCTGAGGAGGAAGTGGGGACTAGGGACGAGCTGGGACGTCATTTGCTGGAACCCAAGTTATAACAGGCCTGACCTCAGCCTCACAGAAAGGGAGAACCCATGTTAGTTATCCCCAAACCCCCAAACCCAAAAAACTCAAGCCCCTCCTTCTTCAGGCATCTGTATCCCTGGCCAGCCCCAGCATTCACAGCCTGGCGGCCAGCAGAGGCAGGCTTTGTTCCCGGGGGTCTTGGCCGCAAGATGGCGCTGTTTCTGTGTCTTGCTTAGGAAAAGCTGGTTGTATTTTACAGCCCAATCTGCTTTCACGTCAAAATGTATCCACATACTTACAAAAGTTATGACAACTGTATCTACATTGAAAAAAATAATAAATATGATGAGGCAACAGAGTGTAGGATTTCTGATGCTTTGCAGCAGTCCCGAACACCTTGAATATTTCTGTATTTATCACAGGGCCTAAGAGCAGAGCCAACCTTGGTTTCCCCAGTGGGAGGTTTAGAGTTCTGAAGCCTCCTAGCACACGCTCCAGGCAGGACGTGCTCTGCTGAATACATAAGACATCAGAGACAGGCCTGGTTACAAATCCAACATTTTGATGAGAGCTAACAAGCCAAGCAAAGCTGGAGGCCACCTGAGTGTGGTTCTGAATTTAACACATTCTTGGAAATTTTTTCAAAAGAAAAAAAAAAAAGAGGTGAAGGGAAAGGAACAAAGACGAGGCATCGATGTAACCATGAGCTACCTTTGGAAATGTGTTTTACGAAGGATGTAGTCCCTCTGGAAACTCCGCTGACAAACGCCCCGGGGCCCCGGGTCAGGCCTTCGTAGGGAAGCCTAAAGAAGTCGTCGATGCCGTTCCCGATGCTTCTGACCAGGCCAGCTGGGCTGCCGAGGATCTCCAGGGAGCCCACCACCCAGCCTGTGCGGAACAAAAAGAGAGGGGGCATTGACTGACAGGCAGCGCTGCGGCGCTGCACCCACTGGTGACAGCGCAGCGCACTCGCCTACACGCTGGGATTCACAACATCATGAGCTTCTAGGGAGCACAATACAGGCAATAACTCATTCGCTCGTGAATTCATAAATGGCAATCTTTCATACTTTATAAATCAAAGAAAGCCCTCTGGCAACCTCACAAATAGCTTTAATATGACTTCCTTGTATGAGCCTCCCGTATTCCTGCTAAAAGTCTAGTGCTGGTCTTCCTGGTAAGGCTGGCTGGCTTCTAGCAGGCGGCTGAGGGGAAAGGGTGGCGGTCCTTTTGTGGGAGGTTTTGCGTGCTGTGAAAAGCCTAAGCGTTAGTGCCGGTGAACGGGGATACGGGGAACCATCCTACGGGAGGGAGGAGGCTGATTGCTTAATGGGGTGTTACAAAAGGGGATGCAAACTTTTGACAAGGATGGAAGAGTTATTTTTAATCTCCCCCAATCGGACCAAGCTGAGTGCTTTGCTTTTGGAACTGAGCTTTGGCCAGACAAATGAATCCCCTTCAACCCCCCAGGCTTCGGTTGTATAAACATCAGTGACATCTACATACTGATTAGGTTAGTCAGAGGGGAGTATTCCCTGTGAATGTCCCAAGAGGGGTATCCTTGGATCTGGTTTCCTATTTAAACACAGGCCTGCCAGGGGTTGGCCTGCTGGCTGGGCTAAGTGGACTTGTGGGAAAGCTGGTTTGGAGAATAAACCCCGGACCTCCCCCTCCCCCCTGAAGATGGGGATTCAGGGTTGAAAGCCTGGGGGAATGGAAGGCTGGAAGGCGCAGTGCTTGCAGTTTCTGACAGCAATGATTCTGTAACCAGACTGCAGATGCCTCAGTTCTACTGACTCTCAAGCCCCAGGAGGAGAGCTTCTAACTGGGGTTGCCAGCGGGATAAGACCTATGACACGGCCTCCTACAACAGGCTTCCCAGCCTCCATCTTTCTGCAGACGCCTGGGGTGGGAGGGGAAGGAAAGGACGGGAGCCTTTGCTGTTACTTGGGTTGCTAGGAGCTCAGACCCCAGGCTGCTCCTTTCTTCCTCGCTGAGGCTCACACAAAAACCAAATGGCTCAGGGCTTCTTCTCAGCACTTCTGCCCTGGCAGGCCCTGGGGCTCCTTTGAGTTAGGAAATGAGCAGAGTTAAAACTATTCGGGGGGAGAAGCTGAGAAAGTGGACTGACCAACCACCAATTCCAATGGGCTTTGAAATGAGTGCCTAGCACAGTGCCACTGGAGAGTGGAAATTCAAAGACGACCACTACAGCATAAAAGGCCCAGGCTTTTTCCTGCTCTGGGCCAGCAAAAATCCATATCCCTAAAGCTGAGCCCTTGGCCTGACTCCATTTCTTCTAAGGAACACTAAGGCTCAGGTCAACGTAGGAAGAAATTTCCTGAAGGTGAGGTTTAAAAAGACAATAAAGGAGAAGAGCTGAGGCAAACTTGAGACTCTCCTTTCCTGGAGGTATTTAAGGAAGGTCCCTTCCACCCTGGAAGCCCCCTGAGCATATGGAGCATGACAGACCCTGATATCTATCTGGTCTCATTTAGCTGTGGTAAGGGGATGAGACAAATCGTCCAACGTTCTTTCCAACCCTATGATTCAAACATAAAGAGTCACTATCGGTGAGTAGATGTATTCTGAAGCCATGACTGCTCCTTGGTGAGCCCCAGTCTTTTTTCAGCGAGGTGGGGATGGGAGAAAAGGCAGGCATCATAACATCATAGCAGATGCGCCCAAACTGGCATGTCAATAGGGAAGGGACATGGAACTTGGGGTCAGAAGACCTGGGTTTGAATGTGAGTGGTAGAATGGTAAAGTAGATTCAGTGATGGACTTGTAGTCAGGAAGACCTGGGTCCACATCTCCCCTCAGAACCTCAATTGTCTGGGTAAGCTAGGCAAGTTGTTTATCATCTCTGAGCCTGAGTTTTGTCAACTGTAAAAATGATGCCTCTGGGACTAACCTCATAGCACTGCGGTGAGGATCAATGTGATGCGCTTTGCAAACCTTAAAGTGATGCATAAAACTATTTTTACTAAATCCTGGCTCTGCTACTCACTGCTAGGCAGGACATTTGTCTTCTCTGATCCACATTTTCCTCATTTTAAAATGAAATGTTGGACTAGCAGAACTATAAAATCCCTTATAATTCTAATGCTCGTTAGGCCTTGGGATGAAAGGCCCTTCTCTATTACAATTGTACCCATGGCCGAGCAGGGTGGTTCCTACTCCCTCAAGGTCTTCAGGGTTACACTGAATCAAAAGAGGCCTAGGTTTGAATGCTTCCTCCGAAAATTACTTATTTGTGTGACCATGGGTAAGACATGCCACTTCAATTAGCCTCAGTTTCCTCATCTGTAACAAGGAGATTAATATTTTACAGTAGTACCTGCCTCATAGGGTTGTTCAGCCCAAATGAGGTATTATTTATAAAGCACTTTACAAACTTTAAAGGTCTATATAAGTATTATTATTAGCACCTAGTATTATCATTACTAAAACTGCCTGGATGTTTTACATCATGAATAGAAGATTGTTCAATGAATGACTGGCCAGAGATCTTAAAAAGACAAGAAATTAATTGCCTGGTTTATTTCAGTGGCTTCATGGTAGAAAACTGGTATAGGCAGGATGTACCTGAGGGGAAAAAAGCTTATTTTCTCTGCCCTGCATCATTTCCTAAATTATTTTCCTCAAAAAATAAACATTTCTTTCACTCACTCCATTGGAAATTCTGTTTTTAAAAAATGGTATAAGAATGTGGTATGTTGCTTTGGCTTCCCACAGAACTGAATCACAGTATGGAAAGGGACCTCAGGAGGTCACATGGTTTACTTTCCTTCCTTCATTCTAGACCACACCTAAACTGTCCCTGAAAAAACCACAGGCCCATCTATAGATGAGATCTGGAGGGGACTCCAGAAGTCATTTGGTCCAATCCCCTCAGTTTTACAAATGTAGAAACTCATTTAATAAGAGGCTGATTGATCATATTTTCTCAATTACAGAATTTTAGACCTAGAGATAGAACTATAACCACTATATGCTCATTGACTACTCCTACAATGAAAACAGCTATACCCAAAGTGCCATGTCTTGAGTTGAAGGCTAGAGGAATGACCCAAAAGGTGACTGGCAAATCAGGGGACCCTGTGCCCTGCCTCCCCCTTTAGGACTGATCCTTCCCTTAATCTAGCCTCACTCCAACCCTCCCTTTCTCCCCTTTCCCTCCTATTTCCCAGTTGAATGAAATGTATTTCTGTACTCTGTGTGTGCATATTTTTCCTTCCTTTGACCAATTCTGATGAGAGTGAGGTTTAAATGTCAGTCTTTCCTCCCCTTCCTCATTGTTTGTGTAGACTTTTATTTATACATTCTATGTGAAAAAAACTAGAATGTGTCTTCCCTTCTCTTTTAATTCTTCAACTAGGGAGCTTTCCTTACTTTACTCCTTACTGGATTTGTACTCTCTTCTCCCCACCAAAAAAAAAAAAATGAAAGAGAAAAAAAAAGGCAAAAAGCAATGTGGTGAATATAATGGAGAAAAGCACTAGATTTGGACTTAGAAGACCTAACTTAGAATATTGGCTCCCAACTTCATCAATGTCTGCTTAATTCTTTTTTCAATGTCATTGTTTTAGAGAAATTAACTGAATTTTGAAAATCAGCACATATCTACTTTGTCTCCTCCAACTGAGAACAAGAGAAAAACAAAACCACTACTATAGACATTTATAGTCATATAGTAAGATTCTTACTCTTTATCACCAAAAAAAGAGCTATAAAGATTTTTGTGCATCTTTAGTTAAGAGTACACCCACCCTGTGCCCTGCCTCCCCCTTTAGGACTGATCCTTCCCTTAATCTAGCCTCACTCCAACCCTCCCTTTCTCCCCTTTCCCTCCTATTTCCCAGTTGAATGAAATGTATTTCTGCACTCTGTGTGTGCATATTTTTCCTTCCTTTGACCAATTCTGATGAGAATGAGGTTTAAATGTCAGTCTTTCCTCCCCTTCCTCATTGTTTGTGTAGACTTTTATTTGTACATTCTATGTGAAAAAAACTTAAGCTTCCTCCTCTAGTGTATGTGTCTTCCCTTCTCTTTTAATTCTTTTTTTTCTTTTAAGTGAGGCAATTGGGGTTAAGTGACTTGCCCAAAGTCACACAGCTGGTAAGTGTTAAGTGTCTGAGGTCGGATTTGAACTCAGGTACTCCTGATTCCAGGGCCGGTGCTCTATCCACTGCAACACCTAGCTGCTCCTCTTTTAATTCTTCAAGATCATTAAGACATAACAGAACCAATTCCCAGGCCTTCTGTCTATTTAGACTCTCTCTATGACCCCAGATGATAATGATAGAATTCAGAAGGGACTCATGTATCATCTCCCCATATTAGAGTGTAATCGGTTTATCCTTGTTTAGTCACTTATGATTGTTCCTTTGTATTTATATTTCTTTTAATTCTTGTATTTGAACTTCAAAATTTCTATATAGCTCTGGTCTTTTCATCAGGAATGCTTGGAAGTCCTGAATTTCATTAAAGGTCCATTTCCCCGCCTCCCCCATGGGATTATACTCAATTTTGCTTAGTAAATTATTCTTAGCTGCAAGCCCATATCCTTTGCATATTGTAGTCCAAACTTTCCACTCCTTTATAGTGGTGGTTGCTAAATTGTATAGAATCTTGACTGTGGCTTCTCAGTACTTGAATGCTTTCTTTCTGGCTCCTTGCTGCATTTTTTTTCTTTGACTTAAAGATCTGGATTTTGGGAATATTTCTGGACTCACTCACGCTCTCTCTTTTCCTTCCTTCTTCCTTCCTCCAAGGAGGAGCTAACTAGTAAATTCTTTCTGTTTCCACTATGTCCTGAAGTTCTAAAAAATTTGGGCAGTTTTTTTTTAAGGTTTCTTGAAATATGATGTTGAGGCTGTTTTGTGATCATAACACTCAGGTATGCCAATGATTCTTATATTTTTCCTCCCTAATCCCATGTCAGTTGTTTTTGTTTTTGTTTTTGCTACAACATACCTTATATTTTTTTCTCTAGTCTTTAATATTTCTTATTGTTTTATGTTTCACAGAGTCATTTGTTTCTATTTGATCCATTCTAATTTTCAGGGAGTTTGTTGCTTGGGCAAATTGCACCTTACTGCCAAGTTGTTAATTCCCTTTCCAGTTCTTTCTTTTATAGATTGCATTTTTTTCCTCTAATTTTTCCCTCCAGCATTCTCTTTTCATTAATAAAAAACATTTTAAAATTCTTGCTTCATCTCTTTTAGTAATTCTGGTTAGATTTATGCCCAAGTTGTGTTTTGCTCTGAGGCTTTGCTTATAGATATTTTGGAGTCATCTTCTTCTAGGATTATATTTTAAATGTCCCAATTACATAAAAGCTTTCAATGATGGGAGACCCTTTTTATTTGTTCATTCTTCTATCCTTCTTTTGTACTTCATACTTGATGTTAGGACTTGGTTCTGTGAACTTCTGGGGGAAGCTCTGAACTGTTCCTGCTGCTGCTTTCTTGGATTCTTGAGCATTATGTTATTCCAGGATCTCAAGGACATCTTAGGCTTGGAACATGCAAGCTATCAGCGCCCCACAGTCGGATGGCATGGCTGCCCTCCTGGTTTGAGGTTTGTAAGTTCCTAACCTGGTTTTGGATCTGAGCAACAATACCCTGCTACTGAACTCAGCTGGGTTAGAAGCTCTGATGGTTTAATGGATTCCTGTTATTTCTCTGTGTCAGGATGCACTAGAAGCTGCAACTGCAACCTTCATCCACTCCTGGGGTGTGAGTCATTACAGCTGCTGCTTGCTTCTGAATTTGCTGCTCCTAGTTTACAGCTGAGGGTCTGTGCCCCAGGACAGCTGGTGGCACACTGGACAGAGCGCTGGGCCTGGAGTCAGGAAGGTCTGAATTCAAATCCAGCCTCAGATACTTACTAGCTGAGTGATCCTGGGCAAGTCATTTAGCCTCTGTTTCCCTCAGTTTCCTCAACAATAAAATGGGGATAACAGCACCTACCTTACTGGGTTGTTGTGAGACTCAAATGAGATAATATTTGTACTCACTTACCATACTGCCTGGCACATAACTGGCACTATATAAATGATTATTCCCTTCTCTTCCCCAGGTACCCCTCTCCTCCATCCTCCCTGGATTTGTGATCCAGAATTGGGTAGTGAGCAACTGAGCTGCCAGTTGGCACCCTACATGGGGTCTCTCTGTGCTGGCTCTGGGATCTCTTCTTGCGTGGGGGCATAGGCTCTTTCTGCATTGGAATGCTCTGGCATGATCTACTTACTCCAGACCTCATCCCCATTGTCTGTTTCCTTATGCTGATCTAAGGCTGGAAAAATGACTCGTGATTTTTTTCTTAGATTTCTCCATAAGGTTTTGGTCTGGGGCATTTTCTAGATCTGTTTGGAAGAAGTGTGGGATAGGGAACTTGTTCTACTTCTTCCTGCTTCTCTACCACCTTGGCTTTGCCCGTCTCCCTCAGGAATCTACTACAATATTTATAACCATCACAGCTGATTCTACTACTATCTGTACCCCAGTTCCTCTCCTCTTAGCTGTGTAGATGGGAGCTGGCTGCTCACATCTTCCTATAAACTAACTCTCTAGCCCTTTACCTATTTTTGGGGGTTTCCCTTTATCTTTGGCCATTTCTACACGATGGTCCACAAACTGAATTTATTTTGTCTATTTCCTGCTCTTTTATTCACTGCTTTCTTCTGGAACTCTTCCAAATCTTACACAGGTTTTCACTGATAACATGTCCAATGTAATCAAACAAACTGGCCCCCTAGCAACATTAGAGTTGCTAGTCTCTGTGAGGGATGAGGTTGGGGCAGCAATAGTTCAGTGTATTTGGAGTGAATTAAAAGACATCGCAACAGAATATCAGCATTAAAAACAAATTAAGAAAAACAACACACATGACCAAACACCCAAAGGAAACTCTCTTTCAGCATGTGGCCTATGGTGTAATATTACTGAATACTGCAAGTTAGTGTTTCCAAAGGCCATATTTAGGCCAGATCCCTACAGAGACATGTACTTCCACTTGGCATTTACCTGATCTGATCTGAACAATACACTTTCAGAGAACATTAGTATAAGTTAATTCATCCACCTTTTCACCCGTGTTCCAATAACATGAGTTTCTGTAATTACTTAAGGACTCCTCAGTCTTTTAAATCTAGGTTGTCAGTTGATTATTTATAAATTTCTACATTTTACAAAATGCTTTCCTTACTGTTAAGTCATCAAAGTATCAGGCCTATAGGGAATCTACCCATGATCCTGTCATTTTCGAATTCAGAGCTCTAGGTAGAACTAACTAAATGGGAAAAAGGTAATCTTAGCAATGTAGCAACCACTTCCAGACTTCTATATTTCCTAATTATGAGAACATATTCATTCTATAATATTTCTCTGTTTCTCTTATATATATAAATATATACACACACACACATATATACATACACATGTACATATACATTTGCATTATGCAAATTTAACTTTACATAAAGAATTCTAAAAGAAATCTGCATTCTAAAAAACCCCAAATCTAATTATATTAATTTTACTATATAGTGCTGTGCTCAAAACCCCCCTCCAAATGAAAGCAGAAAAAAAGGGCCACTCTGCTCATCTACCATCATGTCTTCCCCCAAGTGTCTGTCTTCTTACCTTTGTATGCACCTGGTCCCCATATTGCCCATCCTCTCCTGTCTGTGTGTCTGCCTTGGTTCTGATGAGGTCCCCACGGGGCTGACCCTGGTGTGTTCTCCCTCTTGCTCTAGCTTCTCTGTCCGTGGTCCCCATGTGTCCTTGAACTGTATGCCAGTCCCCTTCCTCCAAAGACGTGTGGTCCCCTTCCTGCCTACCTCCATTCCTTCTTTCCCCAAGTCCCTGGTAAAATTGTATTACTTAGAGGTCTGCAGAATGGTCCACTTATGTAAAACAAGAGCTATCTGTATAAATGTACACACATATGTATATAAATATAACATTTTTTTGGTCTAAATCCATATAGTTATAGGGAACTTCCAGGGCGGAAAATTGCTCCACTAGATGTACATCAACAACTCATCTTAGGTAATTAGGGCTCCAAGAGGTTAAGTGACTTGGTATGGTCACAGAGCTAAATATATATATATATATATATGTATATGTATATGTGTGTGTGTAGGTATAGATAGATAGAGATAGAGATAGAGATATATAGGTCTAGCTGACTCCTCTATTCTCTATGTCATCTGCTATTAGGTTTTTCCAATCTACTAATTCTCCCTGATGGGAGAATAATTCCTTGTTTTCTTAGCAAAAAGGGTCCATAAGCTGGCTTTGGGTGATGTCCTTGTCTAACAGTCACAAGAACATGTGGAAGCAGATTATCAAGCTGCAACTGCTCTCCCAGAAAGGTCTTGTTAGGAATGTGAGAGGTGATTTGAGTACTATGATATAATGCACTCTGGGAAGCTATGGACAGACTGGCCTATAGAAAGACTCAGTGTCTAAGGAAACCTTTACTTAACTTTTAGCTCATGACATTTCCAATCCAACATTTTGTACTTGTACTCAGATCATATACAACTTCATGAGAAACTTTTTCAGCCAGATTTTCCTGAGTAAGAAAACTGCCCCTAAGCTCCACATTAAATACTTCAGAAATGCATTAATGATATTTCAATCATTAGGATTGATGATTGATGATATTTCATTAATGATATTTTAGGCATTAACAGTTACTGCTGATAAGCTTTACAGAGATCCTTTTTTACCTAGGCTCACTGGTCAGGAGCAGTGACTGCTCATTTTGTCATAGATCAGGTTTGTGGAGAGGCCAAGAGAGTAAAAGCATTTGGGTAACTATGAGTTTTGTGCTTTTGGGACAATTTCATTGTCTCACAAAGCTTCTTAATGATGGTGGTGCTCCCACTCATAATGACGATGACCACTGAGATCAGTCATTTCACTGACCTCATTGTTGTATGCTGCAATTTTAGTGTCTTGGAAAACTTCCTTCATGTCATGGAAAGGGCACAGATTACCTGTGGGAACAGGGGCTAACTACTTCACCTCTCTCAGGCTCAACTTCCCCATGTGTAAAGTGAAGAGATTGATCTGTATGATCTCTAAAGACTGGTTCCTTCTAGCTCTAAGTTCATGATCCTATAAAATGGGGTGACCTGAATATGGTTTCTCCCAGGAACAATAGGCCTGTGCTAATTCTCTGAGCTGCCTAGAGTATTAGTTAGTGAGCTAGAGTAGTAAAGTTCTTACCCTTACCCTTACCCTTTACCTTCATCTTGCCCTTAGTGACCTGGAATAGTTAAGGTCTTGCCCAAGTTTCTACCTTTCACCAAGGGAGTAGTTCTGGCACATGACAGAATCTAATTCAATTCAATCTAATAAGTATCTATTAAGCATCAGGCAGGTAGGGGGCTCAGTGGCTAGAATGATGGGCCTGGAGTCAGGAAGACCTAAGTTCAAATCTGACCTCAGATACTTAATAGATGGTCAAGTCACTTAACCTCTGTTTTAATCCACTAGAGAAGGAAATGGCAAATTGCTCCCATCTCTTTGCTAAGAAAACCCCATAGACATTATTGGCACACCACAGTCCACAGGGTCATGAAGAATCTGACACACCCAAACAAATGAACAACAACAACAAATATATCAGGTAACTGGTTCTGGGAAAACAAACTACCAACCTGTTCCTGCCTTCAAGAAGCTTATATTCTATTGAGGGAAGAAGGGAGGATACAATATGTTGACAGATAAACACAGAAGTAAGGATACATATGATCATTTGAGGAGGAAAGGACACTAAATAACAACTAATGGGATTGGGAAAGGTATCATGTAGCATCACTCACTGAGTCTGGGACAGAGGACTAGGGAGGGTTTGTGTGAAGACCCCCCCAGCTTGCCGTACTCACCTGCTCTGAAGAGAGCCCCAGCCGCATAGTGCATCGCCAAAGTGTGGATGAGCTGCCTGGAAGTTGTGAAGATGGGCCCTCGTTCAAATACTGAGAATGAAAGAGGTGTATGATCGGAAGCAATATACAGCTTCAGAGATGCATGGATGCTGACCGAGAGGTTCACTGGCTGGATGGCCAGTCTCCTTAATCTCACTGGATTGACTAGAGCTTTGGCGTGCTGTCTGACTTGCTCAGGCAGTATCTGTGTGAGGCCTGAGTGTCTTTTAGAAGGACTAGCCAGTTTGCTATTAGGAAGATAAGTATCAAAGAGAGTTCTGATGTAGTAAGCAAACGTGTCCTCTACATATAACCTGGCTGGTTTCAGTTCAAAACTAAACTCATTAATATCAAACAGGAAGTTCTGTTTCTCAGACAAGGTGATGCAAAATTTGATAAAGCAGTTTTCTTTATAGTCTTCTAAACCTTTGCCAGATATGAGGAGATTATGCATTCTGGACCACTGGATAGTTTCCATTTTTTCTCCCTGGCAGACCAGGACAGGAAAGTGGAAGTTGGATTTGTTATAGAGTTGATTGTCTAGCTGGAAGTCCCCGCAGAAGACCTCCAGGCTGTAAAGCTGTGGGAGTCCTGCAGTGGTCCCTTCAAGAGGTAACCCTCTGAGGTAGCTAGCCACTGGTTCCATGTTCAGAAAAATGTTATCCAGTGTGAGCCGTAGAAGCTCAGACGACGTTTTGTGGTGGGTGAGATCATCAAATACTGCAAGGCTTGACTGAGTGATGAACACTTTTAGTCTAACACTCTTCCCCAGAGTCCTAGATGAAAAAAAAAAAAAGAAAAAAGATGATTATACCATTTTATGACAGTTCTTCACCAAACACCTCCTGATGTGACACAAGGCTGCATATGAAACAAATAAGAGCACAAATGTCAGTACACTGTGTCTAGATTGATCCAGTCACACCCCAACAGCAATGGGAAATATTCCCAATGGGACTATTACAAGTTCCTGTTGTGTCTTTCTATGCAATCCATTATCAACACCATGTTTTTACTCCAATGTCCTAGGTTATACACACTTATTCACTATCATGCTCATCAGAGGGTACAAAGCTGAGGACATAAAGCACGAGATATCTCAAAAACCTTAACACTTCTTCCAAATATCTCCTTTTGTTTTGTTTTTTTCTATTTCATCCCTGGCTGCAGGAACCGTTGCTGTTTACTACTTTCCGATTTTGAAAACACAAGTCTTCTCTTTAGTAACCAAGGCTATTTTTGGAACGAAGGCATATTTTTTGTGTGGTTAATCATGACTGGCCTTGTTCAGCTACCAGGTGATCTGTTCAATGACAAACTTGGTGAACTATCTAGGGGATTAGCAGAGCTATAGCACTAATGCAGGCCCAGAAACATATTTTTGCATAATCTCTTGATGACAAAAGTTTTGAGGATTAAAAACCAGCACTTCTATATAGAGGGGGGATAATGGAACCAAGAATAAACATTTATAGTAGAGTCAAATTCCTCCAATTTGGATTAAGTATATGTCAGTCTGAATTAGTAGAAATTTTAAATTTTAATAAGAACATAGTTATTACATTTCCCCTTCAAGGACCCAAGTTCTACAAAGCAAGAGGATGAATTAGAAGATAAAGCACTATGTAAAGGCCAGTAATTAGTAGTATTACTGTTATCTTTAAGATTCTTTCCAAATCTTTGATACTGTGATCAATCATAGATGTATACATAATGTTAGGCACATATGCATACTTAAGCTGGGCTAATACCTTTTGGCCTTATAGTTTCTGTTAGGAAATGTCCTTTAAAAAAAGATATAAAATATTCAAAATGAGGTTATAAAAGTTTCCACATAAAGAGATAATTGTAAAATGCTTATGGGTACTTAAAATTATGTTCTTTCAGGTAATTTAGCATTTATCTTCCAAAAGTGTTTATACTAGTGTTCTTTCTACTTCCTTTCCTTTATAAGCAGTCCAAGGGTCAAATTCACCTCTGTCTGAATAGACGCAAATTCTGAACCAGGAAATTCACAACTGATGATATTAGATTATAGAAGCAAAGGAAAATACTTTAAAAAGAGTTAAGCATATATTAAGATACAACTACTAAATGTTCATATTTTGCACCTTTAAAATATGTTCTTCTGGTAGCAAAAAATGGCCAAGGGAAGAGAACACATCCTGGAATATTTGCTAAAAAATACTTCTATTTATGTTGTGTCTCTCATATTTATGGAATTCAACTGATAATTCCAAATTGCCTATATATAGATGCATGGTTAAACAAAGGTTAATCTGTACCTTGGGCCAAAGTATATATTGCAAGTATGTAAGCTCTAATTTGTTAAGTAGCCTGTGAAACTCATCCCAGATGAATTTCACTTGATACACAAGAAGGTCATTTTACTATAATCAATTAGAAATGTTATCCAATTGGCAATGATATTATACTCCACTATGAATTATACAACCTTTAACCAAAAGCCACATTGGGATGTGGAGGGAGGGGAGGTCAGAAGAGAGGTCTGGACCTGTGTGGTCATAAATATAAAAAACTCTTGTGTAGAACCTCCTTCCACAATGCAATGAGAAGCTCATCTGCAGCATGCAATCCTGGAAAGTTGTTCAACAAACATGGATAAAATCTATCAGAGAAAGGACTTAACCTGAGGTCTTCCTGACTCTAAGGCCGGCCCTTTATCTGTGAGTCATGTATAAACACATATAGGGGCAACAAAGAAAACAAAATACCATATATAAGTTGCATTATAACTGAAAGGAGTGCTATTCAATTACTGAAAAACTCAACATACCTGGTGGCACTGGTTAAGATGGGTCCTGCTTTTCCTTCTGGTGCCATTGTTATGATTACTGTGCCACACTCATGAGTGATGTCCACATAGACACAGCCAAAACCAGTTAAAAACAAAACCTGAAAAAGAACATTCACATTTTGAGGTAAAAGATAGGAAATGCTACCAAAATGGATAATTTTCAACATCTCACATTCTGATTTAATACCACGGGCACTTCCTGCTTATACTTCCTTGTATCCATGTGGACATGCTATTCAGTTGACTTGCAAATGAAAAAAATATCAAATCCAGATTTTTATTATCCAGCTGTAAGGTTCTTAGTGGAAAAATGATGGATGAGGGGGCATGAGCTTCTTCATCCCTTGCTTCTCTGGGGCTGGCAAATACATTTTGATTGGGGTGGAGTTTGGCCCTACAGCTTTTTGTGAGCATATGAATCTTCCTGGAAGAAAAACAAACAGTGCTTGAAACTTAACTACATGATATTTCAGGGTTCTTTGAGTGCTGACAAACCAGCTCGGGGCCGCCCTTCTATTCTGAGAAGCGCCAAAAATGAAATGAAAACCTACCAGCAAGACTTTATTAGCCTCCCCAATGACAATGACATGGTATAGAAAGGTTAGAAGAGTGCTGAGTTTTATTTGCCTTGAGTCAAAAATTTAGCATTCTTTTAGCCAGAATCCATGAGAAAGAAAAAAAGAAAAAAGAAACAAAAAACCGCTATTTGTAGGAGGTCAGATTCTAGCATAGCAGATGTCTTTTAAACATCAAATACGAAGGCTGTAAAATGGGTGTTTGAAAGTAGCGCTCGGTGATCAGAAAAATAACCCCAGGGACACTATGTTCCTAATCAAGTTATGTGGGGCTGAGGAAAAAGACTGATGCACACAGGGTTTGAAGAGTTATCTTTGAAGATCTGCAGTATGACTTCTGGTCATGTTTGACTCCTTTATCATAGACAGGCTAATAGTACCAAGCTGAGTTAATGTCCAGATATCAAATAAAAAGAAGGAGTGTGGGGGTCACACCAAGGAAGTCAAAGAACCAAGACATGATGCCACCACTACATGATGAGATGGCATGGGTTATATTTGGCTTTGAAGAGCAATCTGTCTTAACTGGCCACTCAGTATTTTGTAGTCACTCTTTTATATTAGAGCTCCCTTATAAGCCGACTGATTTTTATAGAACTTTGCTACTAAAAGGTATACGTGTCCAGTTAGAGTTCTGTCTTGAAATGCAATGGGAGCCAATCAAAGTGTTCAAATGGACAGATTTTGTGAATTAAAAAAGCAAGTTCTTTGTGCATAATAGATAACATGTTAAATATTTTTTAAATTGGTTAAATTCAATGAAATTTGTTACATGGCTTTGGGTTAGAGAAACAAATATAGAAAAAAAAGAGCTTATTCTGCCATCGTAAAATAAAACAGGAGTACGTTATCATAATAAGTGTTTAATAAATGCTTATTCACCTCCCCTTCCTCCAAGATTTCAGGAAAAAGCAAGGAAGGCCTCTAGTATGTTGAATGGACCCACATAGTGAATTTATGGGAAGACATGAACAAGAGTCCCACAAGATAGGGAGGATTTTCTGTATAGGTTGCAATCTGCATCTTTGGCAGGCGTGTTCAGTTGTTTCAGTCATGTCTAACTCTTAGTGACCTCATTTGGGGTTTTCTTGGTGAAAATACAGGAGTGGTTTGTCATTTTCTTCTCCAGCTCATTTTATAGATGAGGAAACTGAGTGAGGCAAACAAGGTTAAGTGACTTGCCCAGGGTCACACAGGCAGCAGGTATCTGAGGCTAGATTTGAACTCAGATAATCCTGATTCCCAGCCTGGCTCTATACACCTAGCTGCCCACATCTTTGGTGGGAGTATCCAAATTGATTAGAATATAGATCTGTTTGAATAGTTCAGTATTTTATGGTATACCGTCACAAAACTACCAGTGATGTTTCTCTCATTTCAGGCAAAAGTGATACAGGTAGGAAGGTAGTAAAGCTACCCTAAGACTTCACATAACACTCTATAGTACTATGTGTTCCCAAATCTATCTATACTCCCAGGAGAATACAATGGATTTTGGAGTTAGAGAAGTTCCCAGAGAATACTCTAAGTATAAAAGTAAGAAAGTTCAGAATCCTGATCTAAATGCTGACTTGAAATTTAATTTTCAAGGGAAACTGTCAATTGGAAAAAATATTTTTGAATCAAATATCTCTGATAAGGGTATGTTATATAGGCTATATAGGGAATTAACACAAATATATATGACCCAGACTCATTCCCCAATGGATTAGTGGTCAAAGAATATAAATAGCTATTTCTCAAAGGAAACACTGAAAAATATTAATAACCATATAAATGATGGCTTTAAATTACTAATAAGAAAAATACAAATCAACACAGCTCCAAAGTTTTACTGTACAGCTAGCAAATTAGCAATGATAAGAAAAGATAAGAATAGTCCATGCTGGAGGGGTTTTACGAATATGGCATTCTAATGCACTATTGGTGAAGTTGGGAAATCACTCTGGAAAGTAGTATGAAATGAGGCTAAGAAAGTGACTAAAATGTCCATGCCCTTTGATCCAGAGAACCCATTGCTAGGTATACAGCCCAAGGGGGTCAAAGAGAAGGGAAGGTCCTCAATACACCAAAGTATTTATAGCAACACTTTTTTAGTAGCCAAGAACAGGACACAAAGTAGATGCCTATTGATTGAGGAAAGGCAAAACAAACTGCAGTACATAAACACAATGGAACATTACTGTGTGGTAAGAAATGATTAATATAAAGAATACAGAGAAGCACAAAAAGACATCAACTGCTACAGCATGAAGGGAGGAGAACCAGGAAAACAATATATATATATATATATATATATATATATATATATATACAATGACTGTAACAAACAAAAAGAGAAAGGAAAAATACTCCTTCCCTTCTTTGTAAATACTAGGGAACACGGGTGTGGACCACAGTATATACTTTCAGATTCTGTTGATGTGTTTATTAGTTTTGCTGAACTGTTATTTTTTCCTCATTAAAAAATAAATTCTTTGTTACAGGAGATCACTGTTTGGGTAGGAGAAGGGGAAGGGATTTGTTCAGAAATGAAGGCAAAGTGAAAACAAAAGATATTTAACAGTTTTTAAAAAAGAAACTTGACCTTCAGATCTTGTGGAATGAGCAACTTTTTTTTTTTTAAAGTGAAGCAATTGGGGTTAAGTGACTTGCCCAGGGTTACACAGCTAGTAAGTGTTAAGTGTCTGAGGCCGAATTTGAACTCAGGTACTCCTGACTCCAGGGCCAGTGCTCTATCCACTGCACCACCTAGTTGCCCCAATTAGCAACTTTAATGTGTCAAAAAACAAAGATAAGGTAAGTGGTTTTTTCCTCCTAAACAAAAAGGTCTTTTGATAGGCTAATCACTATATACCTCAGACTACTTAAGAAATGTGGAAGCAACAGAAACACAGATTTTCCTTTTCAGTAGTTCTAAGCAATTTAATTCCAGGCTTTTTGTTTTGTTTTTGTGAAGTACTAGGAGGGTTCCATTAGATTCAGATAATAGATGATGGGAGAAAACAAGGTGAGATGATTCAGGTTTGTGGAAATCGTAAGTGGCATATGAAGTGTCTCCTTTTCCTTTAGTGTCATTGCTGTGGTTGTTAATTCCCAAATGAAAGGTTTTTTCCTACCACATCCCTGTCCCATCCATGTCCTCGGCACTACATTCCTTTTTTTTTTTTTTTTACTACATTTCTTATAAAGCCGGTATAAATACTGCTGTAAATACTAAAGTTCTTTGTTTCAATTTTGATGCCTTGTATGAAAGTATAAACAAACATGTTTTCAACCATTGTGAATGTCTGATTCTTGTCCAAGTGTTAGCTTTGACTCCGGTGAGTGACTCAACACCAGCCTGCTGTTTGGAGGCTATGTCCAACTGATGCAGTTTCTCAACACGTTACTTTTCCCTGTTCTGTGTGGCAAAGAATACACAGCTTGTGCATTACAGTCCTACTTCTGGGCTCCCTTATAGCTGCTGGGGGAGGAGAGGAGGAGGTGTGGTTTGTAGAGTATGTATGTATGCTCATTTGTGACACTTTTCAATTTCTTTACTCAGAAGAACTGGGCTTACTCATGGTAACGTTTCCACTGGTTTGGAACCTCCTATTTCATTAACATGTATTACTATCTCTAGTTAACGGACAGAATAAAATCAGGAACAGCAGTTAAATACCTACAGCCAGGTCCCCCAGAAGGGTTCTTGTAGTCAGAGACAGAATCTGATGCCTAAGCTGTCTAGTCACCACACTCACCCATCACGAGGGAAGCCAGATACAGCCACCTTTCTAAACCGAAATCACTGGCACGACCTGGTGAGAGCATATATTTTCCACAAAGAGAATATTAACCAACTAGAAAAGCAAAAGAGACCCTCTCTATGAACAACCAACTTTTTTTGGATGGACATGAAGTCATTAGTTTTTAGTCAGCTAAAACAGAAATAATTAATGCTGACAGCCTGAATGGTCACAATTTAAAGTTGGCTATTTGTGCTTTGTTCATTTGAAAGTGTTTTGTCCATCTACCAAATGGTAGCACTAGGATGTATATTTATCAGAAATTAACTAATAATACAATCTTCCTAAAGTGTATGTAGGAAACATTTGCAAACATTTATTTGATTTTGTGGCAGGTTTTTGCTTCTTAGATAAATAAAAAGCCTTTTTAGGCTACAATCAGATCAGGCAGCAACTCCAGCCTATTGTCTGTGTGGCAAAGTGGCTAACGGTCCACTCAAGTCCTCCTCTGTTGCCTCACTGTGGAGTGGAGGGGTCTTAAGTCCTCAAAGACTATGCTAGCAAACTGTAAGAGGTCTGGAAGGTCCTGTGCCTACACAGGAAGGCTCCAATTGCAGGTCAACAACAGATTTTATGTTCGCAGTTTAAAGATTCTGCAGGTGAAGGTGGACAAATTCATCATTAACAAGTCACCACATGCGGGCTCATAAAATTTCCTTCCAAAGCATGGAGGGGTTGTGATGCATGCCGCGGAAGGGAGTGTACTGATTAAATCATGGATCTTTTGAAGTTTAAGCAACTGTCTCAAATTATAGATTTAGAGCTAAAAAAGATCTTGGAGATCATCTAGTCTAACCTCATTTTAGAGATGAGGAAGTCAAGGCCTAGAGATATTCAGTTTCCTGCTCAAGGTCACACCAGTTCTAAGTGGCCAAGCTTAGATTTGAACCCAGATTCTCTGATTTCAGTGATTAGCATATCCCGGCACATGACAGATGCTTAATAAATATTGTTGACTTGACTTGATTCCAAATACAGCACTCTTTCCACTGCCCACTCTACTTTGTCTTATTGATGCTATTTGTTTTAGTAACTTCTTTAACAGGTTATGGAATTATATGTATACAATTATACTTATAATAAGTGTATATCTGACAGTTATTTAAATGTATGAATTTCACATTTTGGTACAAATTGAAGACAATTTAAGGGATGTTATCAAACTGGATGACTTTGACTGGTGAATGAGTAGCATGGTAAGGGGTCTGGGAACCAATATCAAGTGAGTAATGGTTGAAGGATGGGTGATTTTTAGTTTGGAAAAGAGAAGACATAGGCTTTCCTCTGCAAAAGGGATTAAATTTATCCCAACTAGACTCATGTGGCAGAATGAGGACATATAGTTGGAAGTTACAGGGAGACAGATTTTGGCTCATTGTAAAGAAGGTTCTAACCATGAGAACTGTCCAATAATGGAAGGAGTTGCCTCATGAAGTTTCTAGTTACTGTAATTGTTCAAACAATCAATCAATCAATCAATAAGTGTTTTTTTTTTCTACTCCTCCAGATTTGAACTCAGGTCCTCCTGACTCCAGGGCCCATGCTTTATCCACTGAGCCACATAGCTGCCCCAACAAGCATTTTTAAGGCACCCATTATGTGCCAGGTATGTTGCAAGGTGCTGGTGATACAAATGCAACAATGAAAAATAAAATCCCTGCCTAATGCTTTGTCAGGTGTTGTCCAACTCATCCTATATTGAATATAATTCAGTGGAATGTAATTCAAATTTGAACTAGAGAACGGAGGCAGGAGATGGAATGTGATAGAAGGGGAATAGCAAAGAAGCTGGGATGTAGAGGGCATTGAGTGAGAGTGATATGAAATAAGCCTAGAAAGCTGGGCTGGAAGCAGATTGTGGAGATCTTTAAAAACTAAACAGAAATGTGTATTTCATCCTAAAGACAGCAGTCAGTCTTTAGAGATGGGGATGATATGATCAGAGGAACATCAATTTGGAAGCAGTGTGGAAAGGAAAGAGAGGCAGGAAGACTAATACTGAGATTACTACAACAAATAGTCCAGGTGTGAGTTGGTGAGGAAATGGACAACGGAAGTTAGTGCCAATTTTAATGGCAAGGAGGGGATGCGTTCAAGAGATGTTACAGAAGTAGAATCAATAGTCTTTGGCCCTTGCTTAGATAAGACGAATGAAGGACAGGGAGCTCCTTTAGGACTGAAATACTTTCTTGGCAAAGCGATGTCCTTAGATCACAGTTCTATTTGTCAAACCCCTCTGGAAAAGGGGTTAGATGTATTCTGTATATACCAAGTGATCAATTAACAAGCATTTTTTTTTTAACCTTGTGACAGGCACAGTGCTAGGTGTTAGGATTACAAGTACAAAGAATGAAACAATTACTATTTGCAATGAACTTACATTCTAAGGGGGGAGATAAAAAGTACATTAAATATATATAAATATATATATATATATATACACACAGCACAGATATAACTATTTATGTACATTATAGGTTAAATAGACTTTTGGGTTGGCCTAAGCCCCTAACTAGCATATGTAACATGTTTCTGTGGAAAAATATACTCCTGAGTTCTAAACAACCAACTTACAAATAAACTTTTGGGACACAAGCCTTTTATACATTTGGGATTACTAGTACATCCTCTTTTTCTGAATCATTCTCATCTAGAATGACTTCACAGTTATTTAAATCTGGCCATTTAAACATCCTTATTGTTTCAGATAAAAGACATATATGTAATATATCTACATATGTATATGTTGATAGAATGTAAGCTCTTTGAGGGTAGAGACTTGGCAAATAACAGATGTAGGGAGCTGTGCCCAAATGATTCAATGCTGCTATCTTTACTGCATATCTTTTCCATGCTATTGTTAAATAAACTTTGTTGTTAAAATGTTATATACTCTCTGAAGGGTCTTATTTCATTCTAATTCTGAGATAGTACCATTGAAACATCATGAATCAAGCCTGGCTCAGAAGAAGAGTAGGTCACAGGAGTTAAGAAGATCAATGAACTGGGAGGCCAAGGGCATTTGAGAAAATACCAACAGGTAAACTAAGTCCCCTCATATAAAAGCAGGGGCTTGGATGTAGAGGAAGACTCTTAGTCTTTGAGATAGGAGAGAGAATGACATGAGGGAGTAGAGGATAACTGAAACAAGCACCTTGCTATATCTGGATAGAATTTACTTTAAATGAACTTTAAAGAGAAAAACGTTGCTTAGTGATGAACAGAGAGAGGGTTTGGAAGTGTACGTGGGGAGTAAGGAGGATGCTTACTCCTTCTTCTAGACAAGTATGTAAGGGGGCATGAAAGAAGGAATATCCAGGGGGGCGGCTAGGTGGCGCAGTGGATAAAGCACCAGCCCTGGATTCAGGAGGACCTGAATTCACATCCAGCCTCAGACACGACACTTACTAGCTGTGTGACCTTGGGCAACTCACTTAATCCCCATTCCCTCCCCCCCCCCAAAAAAAAAGAATGGTCACTGATGGAGGGTCTTCTACAGTCAGCCGGGTATCTATGACTACAAGAAGACTGAAAGAACAAGAAAAGACCATAAAAGCTTGCTGCACTATGTCTTGACCATGATTGTACAACATAAAGATTTCAAATTTAGACTCATAGCAGGTAAGAGTTGGAAGGTATCTCAGAGATCTAATCCAGTTTCCCCCTTTCCCCCCCAATTTTACATAAAGGAAACGGAGTTAAAGAAAGCTGAAGTATGTGGCAGAGCCAGGATGGTTAGAGAACTAGGAACAATGACATACTAGGATCACCTGAAACACTCGGGAAGGTTTCTTCTAGAAATGTTTAGTCTCAGAGGGACATGGACTCTATCTATAACTAACTGAAAGGCTGTCATGTGGAGGAGAAATTCAAGGCCAGAGGGTGGACTAGGCACAAAAGATGGAAGTCAGCAGTAATGGAGAAGGGAAGCTCCACTGTGTGACTAGTCAGTGTCCCACAGACTGGATGACTGGCCCACTGTTGTGTGAGTCCACATGTTCTTCTGATTGGGCAAATGAAGAGATGAAGGGAGCTATGCTTGGCTAAATAACTGCCACATCACTGCTGAATATCTTTTCCAGGTAATTGATAAGCAGACTTTTTTGTTACATGTTATATGATTGACAAGTATTGAACCACAGGACATGCCTGATTTGAGTCTGGTACAGAACAACAATAATACTTCTACTATTAAAAAAAACCCCAAACCAAAATCCCCCCCAAACCCCCAACCCTTAAGGTTCTAATGGTCTTCTTCATGTTAGAAACTTCATTGCCAGAGGTAGAAAGAAAATAAGAGGCAAAGTGATAGCACTAAGAAACTCTTCCCTATCTCCCTTCCAGAGAAGGGGCAGCTAGGTGGTGCAGTGGATAGAGCACTGGCCCTGAAGTTGGGAGGACCTGAGTTCAAATCTCATCTCAGACACTTTGTAGCTATATGACCTTGGGCAAGTCACTTAACCCCAATTTTCTTAAATATCTGGGGCTATCTCCAGTTGTCTGATAGATATCTTGCCACTGGACCCAAATGGCTCTGGAGGAGAGAGTGAGGTTGGTGATTTTGCACAGCCGTCTCTCACTTAAATCTAAGTAATGACATCATCCTATTGTCATGGTCCTCTTTGAGAAAGAAGAACAACAAAAAAATCCAGAGAAAGACCAAAGGTCCCTAAAACTGTTTGTGAGATTCTTTGAAATGTTCTTTATAAACGCTAGGGAATTCTTTTAGCATCAGGATCAGGTCTGTCAAGCCCTATTTTGGGGATTTCTTTTCCCTCTGGATTTCCTCAAGCCTTTGTAGTCAGGGATGCTTCAAAGCTGAGAGAAGGTGCTCATTCCTGCACCCTAACTGACAGTGGTCTTTGGACCTAACAAAGTCTCATGTTCCCATTAATCTTTTAGGAGCTGTGTGCCATATGCCCAGCAGATCATTGTTTCCTTCATATTCAGAAAGAAGAATTGTCTCAGATTCTCTCAGACAACCCTTCTGTGATACACTAAGGGCATATAAATCACTGGAGAGGGAAGGGAGCTGCTCCTCTGATGAAAGGAAGCAACCCTTGTGTAGAAGGGAGTCTGTCTTCGAGGGGCTTTTCCTTGGCCCTTGATCTAGGGAGACATGTGAAATTCAAAGCCAGCCTAGACAAAGCAGAATTAAAATGCCATAAAATCTCAGTCAGTATCATAATGGAGACCATCTCTTCAACTTCTGTCACTCAAAGCAATGGCCTTTAGTTTTACAGGGCAATATCATCTTCACTGAATTTAGATAGGAGAAGTAGAAACTGTTCCACCAAATTTTCCACTGAATTTAATTAAATAAAATTCAGAAAGAATATAAAGTCTTATGGGTGGAGGGGGGATCAAAAAATCAACTTCACAAAATAGATAGTGGTTCTCCTGAAAAAGTTATAGGTATTTTTGTGGACTGAAAATTCACATGAGTCCTTAGTATGATATGATAGCCAGAAAAGCAAACGCAGTCCTAGGTTGTTTTAATAGAGGTGCAGTGCCCAGGATAAAAAAAGGCGACAGCACCACTGGGCTCTACCCTGGCCGGGCCACACTTAGAATGTTGGGTTTGGTTCTGGGTGCCACATTTTAGAAAGGGCTCAGGGATATAAAAGCTGTCTTTAAGAATCTGAAGGGCTGTCATAAAATAATGGCAGGGAAGCTGGAGATGGAACCCAAGCACTTTGGTTTGAACCAGGGTTCCACTGCTTATCACTACCTGTGTGACCTTGGGCAAAGTCGTTTATCTTCTTCTTGGTTTCCTCATCTACAAAACGAAGGACTTGGACTAGATGCTCTAATTGATTATAAGGGTCCCTTCTAGCTCTAGCCCAAGGATTCTATTTACTAAAAGCCATAGGTAAAAAAAAAAAAAAGCAATAGGTAAAAAAATAAGAGATGCCAATTTGAGTCTGATGTCAGGAAAAACTTCCTAATGATGTTGTCCAAAAGTGGAAAGGGATGCCTTGGGAGGTTAGGGGTTCTCCTTTACTAGAAATCTTCAAGCAATGACTGGAGGCATTCTTATTGGGGATGATATAGATGAGATTCTTCTATGTATGGGTTGGTTAAGATCAGTGCTACCTAATGTAGGACATGGAGTGAAAATACTGAGATTTCCATTTCTATTTTTATCTAAAGAAGAAAAGAAATGAATTTTGTTAATATTTAATATGTGGGTTACATATTAATACATGCAATCATTTGGCCTTCACTTGGTCCACAAACAATTGTGTCACCTACTACCTGGGAGATTATCCTGAGTGAAAAGGAGGAATCATGCAGCATGTCAGGGTTGACAGTGGTATCTTTATTCATTGGTTCATATCAAGTGTGATGTAGTTTATGTATGCCCAGGGAAGGTGGTTTAAGTGGCTTAAGAGGATTCCTTCAGAGAAACTATGGATTAAAGATAATATTGATAACATGAACACAAATGAGAAAATGGCAGAGCTCACATTGCTCTTACCCCTAATTCTGGTTCTCCATCTGCCACATTAGGAGGTAAGAACTGATCTAATTGGATCTGACTAAAACTCAGCCAAAAGTAAAAAAATGATCAAGCAGATTATTTGAAATATGGATTTACATCCACTCTCATTAACAATCAACCTAAGACAAAGTGTATAATGTACCTTGAAATATTAGCTAAAGAATGAATATAAAAATATACTGGGGGGGGCATCTAGGTGGTGCAGTGGATAGAGCACTGGCCCTGGATTCAGGAGGACCTGAGTTCAAATTCGGCCTCAAAACACTTAACACTTACTAGCTGTGTGACCCTGAGCAAGTCACTTAACCCCAATTGCCTCACCAAAAAAAAAAAAGGAAAAAATATATTGGGGGTATGTACAATTTTTTTTTTTAACTAAGAGAGGCACATGATCAAAAAAGTTTCTAGACTCTTGCATGAGACAGTCTACTTCTAAGGGATATGTCTTCTAATGGGGATTTTAGGACTCTGGTTCTAGCCCTAATATTCTTTGGCTCTAGGACACACAGGTATCTTCACATAATTTTATCTCTGAGGCCTCTGCCATTATGGTGCCTTCTTTGTGCAAGTAGTTTGTAATGTCATCCTTTTGGTATGTCTTTAAATGAACTTCTATTGATGGGGCCCATAAATTCTTATTTCTAGGCAATAGCACAGCAAAGTTTGAGAACACATTTTTTGATATGGGAATTACAGACACACACACACACACATGATTCTTATATAAGGACACGGAAATTTCCATCAGACAAATATATTGAAAAACATAAAAATGTAGACAATGACAGGCAATCCTTTGGCACAGCAGGAATATATTTGATACACTAACCTGTGTTCCCTGGTTGTTAATGTCAATGAAATCACTCCATTCAGTTGTTATGTCATCCAATGGCACAACTTTCAGCAGAAGACTAGGAAGTGAATCTTTGGTTCTACAGTCAGGATAGCTGGAGATTTGATGATACAGCTCATGATGAACTGAACATTCAGCTGGAATTTTTCTACAATAGACATGAAACTTTGGAGTATCTGAAATGTATAAAAATATTTCCATTACATTTTAAAAGTTAATTGGGGGGCAGCTAGGTGGCACAGTGGATAGAGCACTGGCCACTGACCTGAGTTCAAATCCAGCCTCAGACACTTAATGCTTACTAGTTGTAAGACCATGGGCAAATCACTTAACCCCAATTGCCTCACCAAAAAAAAAAAAATTAATTGGGTAAGTAGCCACGTTAGATTTCAAGTATTATGTAGCCTACGACCTTTCTGATAACCCTTCACAGACCCCCTGGTAACTATCTATTGGGTCAAAAGATATAGTTGTATTCCATCACAACCATATACCAGTTGCTATGTAACTTAAAGTCTATAGTAAATATAAAGAAATACCTTTTATATTTTCTCTCATAAGCATGGTGACTGGACATTTGTTGTGGAGAATGATTCGAGGACATGGATCTTCTGTGAGGGTTAAGTAAGTGACTCCAAGATACTGCTGATGAGTCAGTGCTATAGCCCTGAAAGAGAAAAAAACAAATAATTTTGAATATTTGGGTATTTTTGTATTATAACAAAGTATGGCATAATAAGTATTAAGTCAGGAATACCTAGGTTCAAGCCCAGCCTCAGATACATTCCTGGCTTATGGGCCAATCATTTAAGCTCTCAGTGGCCCAAGCATCTCTCTAAAAGATTGTTAAATAGAGGAACAAAGTCTGATCCTGCATATGTAGAGGAAGTTTTTCTTCAGGCCAGTTCCCTACTTAGAGGAAATTACAGATATTGACACCCCATCCTATTATACACACAACCACCACCACCACCACACACACACACACACACACACACACACACACACACACAGCCCATCTATAGACTTATTTATTTATTTGACAAAGTCATTTTTTTTTTCTGGAAAGAGTGACAGCATTGATAGTTAATTTTTTTAATTGCAGAAAAGCGAGAAGCATTATATTTCTTCCCCTATCTTCTCTGTACCTCCCCTTTGGTTGTGACCAGACATCACACAGCATTGCATTTTGTGACCAGAATGCATTTGTAATGAAACACTGCGTATCAGAGTTGTTGGTTTCTTATCTCCATAGCAGTCTCTAGTTGCTATGAAGGCAGGGACTATGTCTTATCTAAACCACTGCATACAATGAATCTTTGTTGTTGTAGTTGTTGAATAGTAATCATGGGGTTTTAGGATCAGGGCTTTTCTTCAGAGAACATACTGGCTCTCCCATAATGATGATGATGGTGACAATCAATGCCTTGTATTTAATTTAACTTCAATAAACTTTCACGAGTTCCTACTATCTGCCACTAAGTATTGAGGATATGAAGACAGAAATAAGGCAGATTTAGCACTGTAGGAGCTTCTGGTGATGGGGAAGACAATACAAATGCAGATAAAAATACTGCAGGTTGGGAGTCAAAGACAGATAGGAGATACTCTAGGACCAGGGAAAACTTTCCAGAGGAAGTGGACCCTAAGCTGGGTCTGGAAGGGAAACAAAGATCCTGAATGAGACAGTGAAGAGGAAGTACATTCCAGGCAAGAGCAATCCTGCCTTCTGCATGTGAGGCTTTTTCAGGTTTCTTTTCTCTTCCACTTACAAGGTATGTATATTGTGTGTATGTTGGTTTGCACGTTAGTCTCCCCCATGAGAATGTGAGCTCCCAGAGGGGAGGGTCTGTTTTTGCCTAGGAACGATGAGGACTTGTACCAGGCACACCTGTAGAGTGCTTTACAATTTACAAAGCACTTATCGCTCTTTGGTCATGTGTGTAGTACGGGGAAAGAATCCTGAATTAGAAGTCGGAAGATCCAGGTTCAAATCCTGGCTCTCTTACATAACTTGTGGCTCAGGCAGATTATCTTACCTCTATATAATGAAGGGTTGGTACTTGATGATTTGAAAGGTTTCTTTTTTTTTTCTTTTTCCAAAATCTTATGATCTCTATATGTGATTTTATGATTTCTACACTGATCCTTTTGATAACCTTGCTAGGGAGGCAAGGCAAGCATTATTAGGCCCATCTTACAGGCAAAGAAACAAGCTGACAGATGTAGAGACTTGCCTAAAATCACAGTTAGCGAATGGCCAATCTGATACTCACATATCTAGGTGTTCTTAACTCCAATTCAGTATTATTTCCACTACAGCAAGCTGACTCTCCAAGAGCTTATTTACACTTTTTTGGACTGGCAACCCTTACCAACGCTCTCTAATTGGTCATTTCCTCTTATAATTTCTGTTTTAAGGAAGGGTCCCAGGGCCTCCATAATTTCTTTCCATCCACATCCCTGGTCTCCAAATTGTTTTCTCCACTATCACCCCTTTGTTTTTCTCCATAGTTATTCAATCATGTCCAACTCTTTGTGACTCCATTTGGGGTTTCTTGGCAAAGACACTCAAGTGGTCTGCCATTTCCTTCTCCAGCTCATTTTACAGATTAGGAACTGAGGTAAACAGGATGAAGTGACTTGCCCAGAGTCACACAGCTAGTAGGTGTCTGAAGCCAGATTTGAGCTGAGGAATATGAGTCTTTCTGACTCCAGGCTACAATCTAGCTACAGGGCCAGCTAGCTGCAAATGACTGCCTTTTGGCTGCTATTTGTATCCCTGGCACTTAGCACAGTGTCTGGCACTTAGTAGGTGATTAATAAATGCTTATTCTGCTCTACCCCTGTCTTCCTCCACTGCAATTTTCATATCAATCAATAAGAATAAAGTTACTTCTGCTATTTGTAGTTAAATAATTTCTGAGTAATTAGGCCATCCATGAGTGTGTAGAGGGGAGTTAACAAATTTAAACTTACAAATTCTGAAACTGAATATTTTAAGTGTCTCCCCAACTACATTAAAAAAAAGACACACACACACACACACACACACACACACAAGATCTGAATTACTTTAATTGGCTGTCTACAGCTATCAGACAAACCAGATAATTGCAAAATCTTCACTCTAAACTATACTGCATAAATTAAGTTGAAAGTTCAAAAGAAAACCCCTCTCTCTTTTGTTCAAGGGAGTTAAGTTAGTGAACAAATGTGAACCTGTTCTATTTTTCCTAAAGATTGTATTTGATCAGGATGAGCCTTGAAATCATGCATAGGACTGGCTGAAGGAACTAGGGATGCTCAGCCTGGAGGAGAAAACACTCAGGTTGGCCATGATGGTTACTTTCAAGTATCTGAAGGGTTTAAGGTAGAAGAAGGGCCAGCCTTGGTCTGCCTGCCCTTAGAGGGTGGAACTAGAAGGAATGAGTAGAAAGCACCAAGAGGAGGTTTGATTTCAGGTGAATTTCGGCTTGATTCCTGAGAGCTAGTGGTAACCAGATGGGGGATGGTGAAGCCCTTCACAGGAAAGCTGGATGTCCACTTGGTAGGTACATCTTACAGGCCTTCTTGTTCAGGTGTTGGTTGGGCGAAATATCTCTGAGGTCTCTTCCAGCTTTGTGATTGTGTGACAGAATGCCAAGATAAACTGCCAATTTCACATTTGGGGAAAACCTATTACCAATACTACCAAACGGTGTTGAATCAATCTGGATTGTAGCAGGAGGGCTAATTCACTTTCAGAGTACAGTGCTTGGATCAACCCCAATGTTATTTCCTTGGCCTAATTTCAAATGGGCTGGAAAAGCCAACTTCAGAGAATTCCCTTTCCTTTGGCCAAGGAGGCTGGGGGCCGGGACCAGGAGAGGGCTCCTACAATCCAAGAAAAAGCTAACTATGCATCTTACTTGGGAAGTTGCATTGTAGGACTGCACTGACAGGACGAAAACTATATTTTAATTTTAAAATCAAGTTTTGTTTCAAATTATTTCATCATTTTTAGTATCATGCCTTAGGATGTTCAAGTTCACATCATTTTCAAAGATGCTTCAACAGAACATCCATTAGTATCTCCAACCCAAGTTGGGGAGTGCCCACTTCTCCACAGTGCTGAAGATTAGAAACGTTTGTGAGAGGGTGCAGGGGAAAGGAGGATGTGAACAATTTCACTGAATGGGGGGGCGGGGAGGAATAAGGAGCTGCGGAACATGATTTTGGCTAACATGGGTAAAACAGTCTGGACTATTGTCTTTTTAAAAAATTACCACAGAACATCTGTATACATCAAAAACTTGAGGAGGCTAAAATCCCAAATAAAGTCAAGCCTATAAATTCAGAATTATAAGAATAAGGTGCTTTTCTCATAAGGTCACAATATGGTTTCTTTTGTAGTTGTTACATATACCGTACATAAGTTATCCCTGACAGCTGCAGAAAGGATTCAGTGCATTTAAAAAACAACCACAAAATAGAAGTCCAGGAAGAACTAACCATTCCATGTCCCTGGTTTGATCCTATGGTTATTTACATAAATGGTCATCAGTAATTACAGTAACTTGCATGCAGTGAAAACCACAGAATGGCATCTTTTGCACATGGTAGTTAGCAATAACATGTTGTGTCTCTTTTAATGGCTTCTGAAGAAAATCTTCAGTTCGAAGAAAAAATGTGAATTCAAGGAAGTGTTTCCCAATTGTCCTTTCTTATCATCCTGACCCCAAGTGCTCAATGTCTCATGGAAACTAAACAGCTCTACTTCTTTGTGTGCTGATATCATATGGCAGGAGGACTGGCATTGTTGCTACAACCAGTTCAGCCTGACAATAACAAACTTGCTCAATTTGTCTGTGATCATAACATTTGACCAGTTACAAAAGTGTCTGAGACTTCAAACAATAGTCACACACACACACACACACACAGAGCCCACCAAAAAAAAACAACCCACCCCAAATTGAAACTTAACACATGGTGAGCATGTGTAACTCTTAGCTTCTCTACTTTTCTGGCTTATTTCTTGATGAACTGCTATACTGACAAGCAAAGAAAAGAACAAGGTCATTCCCATGGATTTAGAATACCTGGTCAAGAATCCATTTTCACTGCAGTTCCCAATGGGTACTGCCACACTCTGTCTGGGAAACTCAGGTCTGAGCACAGCTGGCAGGCTCCAGAACTGTGTACCATCAGCACCCACAGCAGGACAAAAACTCAGCAAAATCTGTTTCTGCAGAAGGGACATTTCCAATGTCGATGGGCCGATGTCAGGCATCAAGTCCCAGCAAGGAAGGGAACTGGTTTCCATGGTAGGTTGATGTCTCCCTGGGCTGATGCAAAAAGTTGCACTGTCTGGAACACGTAAACACTGCAGTGGGAGAAGATGGTGCAAAGGAGGGTTACTAAGAGGAACACGGTTTTGTTTTATTTATTTATTTATTTTTAAAATACATAACTCCTGAGGAAAGCATGGAGTCAGGAAGAGCTGGGTTTGGGTTCAGGTTCTGCCTCGTGCTTGGTTTCCTTTAACTTCTCAGTGTTCTAATCTGTAACATGATAATAAAAGTACTCGTACTATTTACCTCAGGATGATGGTGAGGAAAGGCCTTGTATACAAAGCATGGTGTGTTGGAAAAAGTGATGCACTTGGAGCCAAGAGAAGGAGGCCCAGGTCCAAATCACACCTTGGGTGCTTACTAGCAATGTAATCATGAATGCATAACTTGATTTTTCAAAGTCTCGGTTTCCTTATTTGTAAATATGTTAATAATAGTTCATATCATCATTATCCAGTTCAGCTATGATGATGATAATGATGATGTTAAAATATTTCCCTTCCGGGGCAGCTAGGTGGCTCAGTGGATAGAGCACTGGCCCTGGAGTCAGGAGTACCTGAGTTCAAATCCGGCCTCAGACACTTGACACTTACTAGCTGTGTGACCCTGGGCAAGTCACTTAACCCCAATTGCCTCACTAAAAAAAAAAAAAAAAAAAAAATATTTCCCTTCCAATTAGAGCTGTCCCAGAGCAGAACAGGCCACTCTGAGAGGTGGTGAGCTTCCCCTCTTTGAAGGCCTTCAAGCAGGAGCCAAATGATCACTTGTCCAATATGTTTAGGTAGGGATTACTTTCATAACTTGGATGATAAGGTGAGTGAAGTCCCATCCAGTTCTCAAATACTGTGATTGTGTAATAGCACACTTAAGTATGAGACCATGCACAGCTTGCACATGAGGATGACATATAGTAAGGGCCCTGGGATGGTCCCCTTGCTTAGAATCATTAGCCCTATCCAGGTGCCCCAGTGACTGGCATTTCACCACATAATCATTCTTGAAGTGAAGCACTGGCTGATACAGGTGGAAAAGGACAAGCATATAATATGTCAAATATGTCTTGTTTGAATAAATTTGGTAGATTACTTGGATGTATCTATGTCAGAGGTGTAAACCTCCCAGCCCTTGGATGTATCCACAAAACTCCAGGCAGGGAACTAAATCAAAATATAACTGGGAAATGTTTAAAGAAATACATAAAAATATCACTGTGGCTGTTGAGTTGTTTCCATTGTGTCCAATTCTCTGTGACCACATTTAGGGTTTTCTTGGCAGAGATACTGGAATAGTTTGCTATTTCCTTCTCCAGCTCATTTAATAGATGAGGATTAAGTGATTTGCCTAGGCCACACATTTATTAAGTGTCTGAGGCTGGATTTGAACTCCAATCCTCCTGACTCCAGGACTGGTGCTCTATCCACTGCATCACCTAGCTGCCCACCCCTCCAAAACATAATACGACAAAGATAATGTTACTCTGTGGTTTTCTTCTTCTTCTTCTTTTTTTTTTTTGGTGAGGCAATTGGGGTTAAGTGATTTGCCCAGGGTCACACAGCTAGTAAGTGTTAAGTGTCTGAGGCCAGATTTAAACTCAGGTACTACTGACTCCAGGGCCGGTGCTCTATCCACTGAGGCACCTAGCTGCCCCACTTTGTGGTTTTCTAAGCCATTGTGTGGCTGACAAGGATTCATTTCTATTTGAGTTTGATATTCTTGGCCTACATGAGTAGGAGAATAGTTAGCTAAAAGTGAGAGAGGAGGAAAAAATGAATAGGAAAAATGCAAAAGTGTCTGAGCCATAGTAGGCACTTAATAAATACTTGTTGATTGGCAAAAGACAAACTTTCCCTGCTTCACAATTTACTTTGAGGGCAAGGGCCCTGGGTGAAGGAGTGACCTGTATCTTAATGTTTAGATGGAAATCCTCAGGGTCTGCAGCAAGCTGATAGGGGAGAGAGAGGAACTTCACACATGGTTGTGGGCCTTCTTTCTCCATTAGGACCAGAATGACTTCACTATGTTAGAGTCAAGTTACAGTGTGTTGGACTGTGGCTGATCAGAGCAATATGAGCTTGGAATGCTCTACCACAGATCAGGCACAAACCATGTGAACATTGGAGGTGACTTCTCCAAATCTGTGCACCTCACGTTTCTTTTGAGCTACTCCAATTCTGCTTTGCTCACAGAGTGCAGCTCCTTCTCTGATGAGGGCACACCATGCTCCTGGGCCAGGCTCCCATGTCATGCAATCAATTCCAAAGTTCTTCAGAGAGCATGGAAGAGTCAAAAGAGTGGGAAGACTTGGGTTTCAGTTCTGGTTCTGTCATTAACTGACTATATAATTAATTTCTTGGTCTGTACAATGGGTTTAATAATATTCCCCTGACCTACCTCATACCTACTGTTATGAGACATAATTATATCATCTAATAGAAGTGAAAGTACTTTGTGTTAAACAGAGATACTTTATTAGGGATTGCTATGCAGCAATTCTTCACAGCATCACAGGGGAAAGTGATAACGCTTCTCAACTCTAGGAAAGAACCTGAGGTAGAAGTGAAGCTGTGAGGAAATAGCTGAGCCTTAGCTCCTTGGATTGCCAAGGAAACTCTGGGGAGAAATGATAGTTGTCCTGACTCTCTTTTCATCACTCCTCTCACCCAAAGGAGACACTATTACTTTCTCATGTCCTCAGAAACATAACTAGTTGGGACACTTTTTTCAGGACACCCCAGCATCTTTTTCTTCTTTCTTTTTTTTTGGTGAGGCAACTGGGGTCAAGTGACTTGCCCAGGGTCACACAGCTAGTAAGTGTCAAGTGTCTGAGGCTGGATTTGAACTCAGGTCCTTCTGACTCCAGGGCCAGTGCTCTATCCATTGCACCACCTAGCTGCCCCTCCCCAGCATTTTTTGGTAGCATTTCAAAGGAGCAAGATTAAGCCATATTCTTATGAAATTTTCATGAACTTCATGACAATGCTTATAATTAAAAATCAATGTTTAAAATTTTCACCCTTTATGGTTGCTTTAATGCCAACTTCAAGAGCTGAAGAAAATGAAAGATAATAAGTGATAAGTTGGACTATAAAGATGTAAAGGTATATGGCTGAGGGTTTTATTTATCTGCCAAACATCACACATTACCCACTTTGGGCACTGAATAGATGTTTGCTGAATAAATGAATCTTCTGAATGTGCTTGAAATTTAATGCTCAAATTCTGTAAGCGGGTATCTGAACATTTAACTTCCCCCAAATTTAAAAAAGGGGGGGATTTTCATAAAAGAAAATGTGCTCTACAATGGTTTTAATAACATAAAGCTTAGTTTGTATCTTGCTTGTAAGTCTCACTCAAATCCTACCTTAATATCACCAAATTTAATCACTTCTCTTAATCGTAAAAGTGGTTGCCTCAAAATCCCTCCAAGCATTCTTGGACTCTGCTTTCTGTATGTTTATTTCCTGCACATACTATTCTGTCACCAGGCCTCTAATATAAAGGAGTTGATGCATTTTCATGGCTAACCTTTTCAACTGCACATACTTTCAGTGTTTCCAGACTCATGGCTTTTGTTCAGGTACTGGAGCTCTGTCCAAACTGCTACCTCAAACATTTTAGCCTGTGAGGCAGATGTACTTCTCCATGAGAATCTTGAGTAGATTCTCAGAACTGCTTCCACAGCTATTACGGATTACAGCAAGCATATTAAAGGACTGTTTTGCAGCCTCTAAACAGATGTACATCAGGCAGAGCTAAGCCTGCATTGTGTCCGAATCTGCTGCTTTGTGAGGATTCTGATGGGAGCACTGGCCATGGCTTCTGTCAGTGTTTGTAATGAAAGAAAAAGCAACGGATTGATCTTCACCTATTTTTAATTTGAGGGATTTTTCCTTCTAGCTTTTTTAGAGACTAATTGAGCCCTGTGTCTGAATGTTAATTTTTCCCAGTGGTAGAAGTGAACCTTAAAACCATTCCTGGAATCTCTTACCTCCTCCTCTCCATAACAGGGACTTGGAACAGTTAACTGTGGCTTACAAAATATTTGGTATGGAGTGTCATTGGTGATTATGGTCTCATCTTCAATCTGTAGAATCTGTATACCTTGCCGAATCATTGAAGAAATGCAGAACTGGCATAGCTGCGAGAAAAATGAAAGAAGAGTGACTTTTATTCTATGATATAGTAAGTAAAAAATCCTCTGGGTACTTTGAAAAGGGTGCATTTCCTGAGCACAACTTCTGACTGGTCATGATGTTGTATGATGACTGCACAAACTCACTACTTCAATCAGTAAGTCTTTTGAGCTCTGGTCCCATCCGATGATTAAGTATCATGGAGACTACCTTGCACAAAAGCTCATTTCTTAAGGACTTTCAAATAGGTGGGCATGAATAGATTTTCTAAACCTAGGGAGCTTTTATTCTTTAATTTACTGTCAATCAAGGGTGATTTCACACAGATCATTCCCAAGATGAGAAGAGTCCACTACATGTATCCTCTATTACCTGCCATCTCTATTAAAGTCCAAAGAAACTGATTCAGACAACTTGAGAGTCTTAAATCAAGCTTTAGCAAACAAACAAACTCTTTCCCTATGCCTTTTCATGAAGGCTTATGAAGAGAATATCTTGGTGGAATTTCTAAGGGCCCACTCCCCATCCCCTCCTGAGATTAGCTGCATCAAAGCAATATTAAATGTCAGCCTTTTAAAGCATCACGATAACATCTATCCTTTCCATTCCACCTAGTTTCAAGAAAGTGTCTACCCATTTATCAGTTGGCAGAGACTGTTAAAAGCTAGAAGTATAAGCACTATTCTTTTTTTTTTTTTTGCTTTTTTGTGTGGGGGCAATGAGGGTTAAGTGACTTGCCCAAGGTCACACAGCTAGTAAATATCAAGTATCTGAGTCTGGATTTGAACTCAGGACCTCCTGAATCCTGGGCCAGTACTCTATCTACTGCACCACCTAACTGCCCACTATAAGCACTATTCTAAAGGTAGGGTGGGACATATCTTTAAAAACCAATTGCCTGGGGCAGCTAGGTGGCGCAGTGGATTAAGCACAGGCCCTGGATTCAGGAGTGCCTGAGTTCAAAACCAGCCTCAGACACTTGACACTTACTAGCTGTGTGACCCTGGGCAAGTCACTTAACCCCCATTGCCCCGCAAAAAACAAAAAAACAAACAAAAACCAATTGCCTTATTTTTCCACTAATTCTGTATACTTTTCTTTTTGATGTACTTTTTTGTTTGTTTGTTTTTTGGGTTTTTTTTAAAATAAGTATTTACTTTTTTTTTTTTTTCAGGGCAATGAGGGTTAAATGACTTGCCCAGGGTCACACAGCTAGTAAGTATCAAGTGTCTGAGGCTGGATTTGAACTCAGGTCCTCCTGACTCCAGGACCAGTGCTCTATCCACAGCGCCACCTAGCTGCCTCTTTTTAAATGTACTTTTAAAAGACGAGCTTCTGGAGATGGGGTATATGTGAAAGGAAATCCCTGTTTTCTCTGTTTGGCTTTTAGAGCACTTCACCATGTGGCTTCAGCCCACCTTAGCAGGTTCACTACATGTCTCTCCTCTTCCCAGCCAAACTGTTTACGTGTATTTTACAGACATCCCATTGCATTGCCCGGGACATACTCTTTCCTTACAGAAGCCCTAGCTTCTCACCTCACCTTCAGTGGTTGGAGCATGAAGTAAGTGAGGGGGCATATGATGCTTAATCTGTCTTTCTGAAAAGAAAGACTGGAACCAGCTTGTAAAGGGTGTCAAATGCCAAACACAGCAGTTTATATGTTATCCTAAATATAATGGAAAACCACTGAAACTTCTTCCACTGAATAGTAAAATGTTTTGACATATGTTTGAAGAATATCAATTTGGCAGCTGTGAGGGGGATGAACTGGAAAGGGCACACTGGATGTAGAGACACGATTAGGGCCTGGACTAGAGAGGCTGTGTCGTGTATAAACAGAGAGAAGGGAGGATCACAATAAGAATTAGGTATAACTGATTAGGTACAGCACTTCTGGGTGCAAATCACTGCTGGGAGTTTGCTGCCAATTTAGAGAAATCAGATTTTCTTATTTGATTGTGGTATCCCTCTGTTAAAAAGTTGGGCATCAGACTGATTGTCAGACCAAAATTCCCTATTAAATATTGTTGCTAGGGAAAATCAGATTAAACATATATTGCTTTTCTTAGGAACAGAGTCTGCACTCGATTCAAGAATTGCCTAGGGTTCTTTCTTAATGCTAGTAAGGAGGGCAAATACAGTGTGTAGAGATTTTGGAATATGTCCTTCCCCCCCCCTACTGACTTCTCCTCTCCACCTTTTCTCATATTCTAAATCAAGTGACTGCTGAGTGTTTTGAAACAGAACAGCTCCTGGATAAATTATGTGGTCTAACTTTTATTATTGGTCAGGAAAAAAACTACAAACCAGCGATCTATGAACCTAAGAATCTAAATAAATGCCTTAAGACAAATTAGAGCAAAGAGGAATAAACTGATATAAAATTATATATAGATATGGTATATATTAGTGTATGATGGATATATATATGCATGTGTGTGTGTTGTGTTTATGCGTGTGTAAGTGTGTGTGTGTATAGTAACACATTTTCCCTGTAGTCACACAGACTTTGATCCTACCTTCTGATGTCCTGGAAAAGCACCGAGTCTTATTTCAACACCCAGAAACCCTTCTTCATCCAATACCACAACTTCTCCATTGCCACCATCTTTCCATTTGGGAGATGTCAGGTTGTGGGCCAATTTAATTGCCACTGATTTATGGACAGTGTTTGTATTTGCCCAGTATATTCCAATTTGAAAGGCTTCCTGCAAAATTAATGATTCGATTAGAAAAGATTTTAGGTTACCCAATGTTTGCCTATCAATGCAGCAGCCCCTGCCTATGTGTGACAGCAGTTCCCTCATTTGCTAGTTCTCTGCCTTTCCCTACCACCAAATCACTTTGTATTTATGTTATATTCATTTCCCTGTGAACATGTTGCAATCTTCATGCAGCACATAAACCCCTTGAAGGCAAGGACTTGTTTTACCACCCAGTGCTGGGCAGAATGAGGGGCCTAATGAATGCCTGAGAGTTGATTAACTTTTCTGGGGGAAATTTTTATTTTTTTAAATATAAAAATATTTATATTTTTGTGCTTAAAGCTATTTATGAATCACAGTCGAATTCAGTTATGAAAAAACCAATCCTATTAACTCCAAAAGGTTTAAAAACTTGGGAGTCTAATGTCATTTTCCCAGGAACATTTTTTATTCCCATAGGCTACATAGGTCCAATTTTAAGTGGTGCCATCATCTGAAGGAAAGAATTCAATTTCTGTGTTACAGGGTGAGACGGTGGCTCTGAAATTCTTCCTGACCCATGAACCACAAGATTTAAGTATTCACTTCACTCTATTGTGTTGCATAGCTAGAAACATTATTGTGTCTTTGAATCCCTAATACGCCACTAACATAATACCTCCTTTGTGACTCTGACCCTGTCGTTCAACTTCTCTGGGCCTCAGCTTTCTCATCTGTAACATGAGGTGTTGGAATAATAAGAGCTAACACTTATATAATGTTTTAAAGTTTGAAAAGTATTTTATATAATTATTCCATTAGATTCTCACAACAACCCTGTGAAGTAGGTACTATTATTACACCCATTTTACCAATGAAGAAAATAAGGTTGAGAGAGGCTAGTGACTTGCCCAGGATCACACAGTGTCTGAAAGCAGGATTCGAAATTAGGTTTTTCTGACTTCAAATCCTGAATTTTATTCCCTATGTCACCTAGATGCCACATTATCTCTAAGGCCTCTAGAAGCTCAAAATTTATAAGCCTATGTACTGAAGAATTCTTTGTGGTCATCACTAGCAATAAAATCACATAGCAGGTATAAGACTATGTAGTAGACTCAGTGAAGAAGATTTTAGCAGACTTTTATCCAGAACCCTCAACTCCAGTTCTTCCATAAGACCCATCAAGAAGTCTTTTAGCACTGGGTGTGGTGGCACATGCCAGCTACCCCCAAGGGGTAGGTCTCTTGAGCTTGGGAGTTCTGAGCTGAAGTGGGCTATGCTGACTGATTGTCTGTACTATGTCTGACATCAATATGCTAAGGCCTGGGAAACTTGGGGGAGGACACCTGCATATCTAAGGAAGGGGTGAACCAGCCCAGTCAGGAAGATGTACAGGTCAAAGTTCCCATGAAAATCAGTAGCCAGATTGAATCATGAGAAACCCACATACTTCCAGACTGGGAAAAGACTGTCTGAAAGGAAAAAAAGTCCACTAGGAGTATATATTTTGGAGATGGAGGCAGGGAAGAGGGGAATGGAAGAGATAGTGGTAGTTAACCTATATTATGTTTTTTGATAGCATATGACAAACATCCTAGGCAGAATTGTTTTTTATGCTTGCCAGTCATTCTGAAATGAGTACAAGTTAGCATATTTTAAATCAGCTCAAGTGCTCAATGCAGAAGAAAGGTTCTTGATATCAGCATTGTCATCTTTGAATATCAAAATATATTTCATAGTCTATAGCTATGTATCAGAAGACTGAATGCTACTTCCTACAAATAATCTATATGGGCAGGAATGTGGGTGATCTATCACAATAAATGCTGTCTGTTGAGAGAAAACAATTTGACCTTGAAGAGATAGGGTACCTGAAAATTAGGAGGGATGATGATTTTGCCAGCTGGAACCTGGAGAACGATCTTCTCTCCTTCAAAAAGCCAGAGGTCCCACTTAGACTGGTTGATAAGCAAGGCCCAGGGCAGAAGTTCTATCAGCAGGGTCTTAACATAGGGTTTCCAGACAGACAGCTTCACCTGCATGGGGCTGTCCCACTGACTCAGCTGCTCATTACTGCTCCAAATGCCACATCCAAGAGATAGAATGGAACAAGGTCAGCATAACTAGAGTAGGCTTACCGATTTCAGACATACAACTCTTTCGTTTAATATCTTTTTCACATGATATATTCCTACCCTGAACTTTCTGCCAGACAGAAACAATCACTACTGCATATTATAAGCTTTGCCTTTTACAGATACTCTAGGCTTTCAGTTAAACCTCCAAAAACTTATAAGAAGATGAAATCTCAAAATCTGATGAACAAATGAAAAAGATTTGTATTTACCTTTTCTGTAAGAACAAACTTTGTAAATAAATAAAATGTCAACTCTTTCCTAAGTGGTGATGTACTATTTGTGATGAGAGATGGCTAGAGAACATTACCTGTCAGCATCCTTTTTATTATAGGGCCACACAGGCTGGGGGGAGTTCTCTGAACCATAGAACTCTGCAAGAATCTGATTCACTGGGCCTTCGGGGTGAGTCTTAGTAGCTATTTGCTTGATGAGTGCTGTTGAAATAGGGACAGCACAGTCTGAAGGGTCCTCCTCTTCCCTATGAAGTGGAAAGAGAAAATAAGAATAATTATATGACTCCTCTAAAACTTGATAGTTTATCAAGATACTATAATCACAAAAAATAGTAATGAGGAGAATTTAACAGAAAGCATCAGGATTACAAGGTAATTGCACAGTTGATTCTCAAACCCCATTGGTAGGAAGTATAAGAATTATTGCCCTCATTATACAGATAAGGAAATTGAGGGAATGTCTTGGTTAGGCTTTCAGCTAGGAAGTGGCAAAGTGGGCCTTAAACTCAGATCTTCTGACACCAAGCCCAGTGTTCTTTCTCATCCATGCTGATAATTCTTGTTTGGTCTGGGAATGAGTCAGCTCCTGATCATTCTGAGACTGATTATACTGATTGTATATTCCCTGCTCACTTGGGTTATTTTCTTCCTCCTCTGCCTAGTTCTCTGTTCATCCATTAGAGAGTTCTGGTTTATTCGTGAATTTCACTTAATCCAAACTACCTGTCTGCTCTGTTTCTATGAGAAAATGATTTGTTTGGCTGGATTTTCATCTGAAAGATGGAAGAGTAATCAGGAGGAGACTGGCAAGAGAACTTTTAAGACAGCATTCCCATGAAAAGACATTTTAAAAGTGAATTTTACATGATTCCTTTCCTATTTGCATAGAAAAGGTCAGTTTTCTACTGAGTTCATTTAGGAACATACAGACACATTTCCAGTACCTTGCTTGAAATGTTAGGTGATGCACAAGGTCAGGTTCTATATTTTGCAGTGATTTCTCTTGCCCTTGTCCTGGAATGATTTGTGTTTCACTCAATCCCAGACTCCTCTTCTCCAAATGTATGATAATGGGGTCTGGAAGATGACTTCTCATGATAAAAAGAGGGCTGAACACAATCTATAAAAATGAAAGGACAGAACAACTTTCATATTTACTTTGTTGCAGTATTCCAGCTGCTTGATGCTGAAACAAACTTGCTATAAATCTTGGTTCTGGGTCACTCTGCCCTTAATTTATTTCAGAACATGAAAGGTCAGAGCCATATACAGTTTTGAGGATGGAGAAAGCACTCACCATTCGTTGCTCCACTTGAGAATTGGGTTCTAAAGTCAGAACTGTACACCAAACATAGATAATAGAACTGTTTGAAGATGGCACCTGTATATACAAAGACAGAAGGTCCCAGTAAGGACAATTTTTCTAACCATGAAGCTAAACATTTTATTAGTTAAAAAGGAAGCCATTGAGATAAAATGTAAGCTAGATGGAATTTAAAAGCCCACAACACAAACAAACAGAAAAACCCAGTTTAAAGTCATAGAAAAACCAAACATTTCTTTGTATCAGATATAAAAGTGAGTCCATTGACGCAGGCAGAACCTGGCAGGTTTCCTAATTTCATGGGATATAGACCATCCCTTTCAGAGAGATCTAGGAGGACAGAGTGACATAAAGGTGACTGAGTGATGAAGACAGAAACAGAGGGTGACATGTGTGCCAGGGAAGGAGACACGTCAATGCTAGCCTGGAGAATACCTCGAGTGAGGCTGGTGACTGGCATACCACCTTTAACCCCCACTACATTAGTGACAGAAGATACAAATCTTCTTTTACAGAAGTAAAACAAATCTGCTAAAGAGTAAGGACTCTACAAAAAGGTCTCAGTCTAACAAAATCCTCTATTCCCACCTGGATAACGACGCTATCAACAGCGGACTTGTCTTCTAAGCACACATCCCGTGACCAGGCTTCATCTCCTTCAGCCTTCACACACAGCTCTGTGAGTTCATGATTTTCTAGAATGTAGGATGGTAATTTGTGTTTGCCTGTGAGGATGTCCAAATGTTCCCTGACCACGGCCTGCCCATCAGGCCCCAGCACGTGCTGCACCACTTTGAGTTCAATGTTCTGGTCTAGGTAGCTGCTGATGATTTGTCTCCCACAGATGATAATCTATAAGGCACAAAATCGAGTATCGTCATTTATAAAAGATGGTGTACATAGGTTGGTTATTTACACAGACAAGGTTCTCTAATGAAAAACCTCATTAATTCAGACTTCATTAGTTAGAAAGTTGTGAGATTTGGACAGGATGAACGTTTACATTTTATATAGACTCATTCACTGAGCTGACAACAGTCTAGTCCTCTGTACCTTTGCCCTGTATTAAACAGAATTACTAAACAAATTTAATAGGACAAGTATGATAACAAAGGTCATATTTAACCTATAAAAAACCAAACTGCTTCCAAGAATTTCAGAAGTACCATTTATGAATAAACACATATTACTCATTACAATTTTACAAATGACAAAAATGACCTAAATAATTTTTTATTTGCTTAATAAAGATCTCCATATATTTTGAAAGAAATAAAAATCATTTTTTTCTTAAAAGTTAATCTATACCATGATCTATCTGATAATTTAAGCTTTTTCTTAATTCTTTTCCCCAATTAATCTGAATTACTCAGGCTTTGTTTTATTATTTATATAATGCAAATATTCCTAAAAAAACCCTATATGCAACTCTCATGGTATTTTAAATCTTTTCACTGTTAGTACTTTGAAAAGAGCCCTAGATCTAGAATCAGAATCAGAAATCTGGGTTTAAATCCTGACTTGGATACTTATTTCCTGTGTGACCTTGGATAAGTCGTTTCTCTATGACTCAATTTCTTCATCCATAAAATGAGGTTGGACTAGATGACCTTTAAGATTCTTACCAGCTCTAAGTCTAAGATATGATATAATAATATAATGAAAACTTGTATTAAAGACTTTAATAAAGCAAATGATCTTCAACAATGTGAATATTTACCTTCTAATTTTGTTTGGGAAACTTTTATTTCCATACACACATATCTCACATCATATATGTGTGTGTATGTACATATAGTGATGGACACACCTGTATAATTTGATTAAATGCCATTCTTTGCTCCCTTCCCCTCCTCGATTTTATTTTATTTTATTTTTTTGTTTTAATTTTGAGGGGTTTTTTTTAAGTGAGGCAACTGGAGTTAAGTGACTTGCCCAGGGTCACACAGCTAGTAAGTGTTAAGTGTCTGAGGCCGGATTTGAACTCAGGTACTCCTGACTCCAGGGCCAGTGTTCTATCCACTGAGCCACCTAGCTGCCCCCCTCCTCAATTTTAAAACTGTCTTTTGGACAATTTCCAATATAAACTTAAAGGGTGGGCAGCAAGGGTGAGTGGTAAACGAGTAATAACCAGAGTATTTGAAGACGCTTTCATAGTAATGCCAGCTGCACTGTGAAGTGCTAGATTATGGGGGTAAATTCTTCTTCTGTGTTGGCTAAACAAACAGTGCCGTGTAGATTTTTTTTGTTTTTGTTTTTTTTGTTTGTTTGTTTTTTTGTGGGGCAATTGGGGTTAAGTGACTTGCCCAGGGTCATACAGCTAGTAAGTGTTAAGTGTCTGAGGCCGGATTTGAACTCAGGTACTTCTGACTCCAGGGCCGGTGCTCTATCCACTGCATCACCTAGCTGCCCCTGCTGTGTAGATTTTAAAGAAAGTTACACAGAAGTAATGGCTAAAATAAATTTCGGAAAGTTCAGAGACAGTGTTGTAACTCTCTTCTTCCTTTGGACATGCCTAGGATCTGGCAGCTTATACATAGTGCTATTGCTCAGAAACCCTGGGCCCCATGAGATTAAGAACAGAATTTTGCCGTCTTTCTCAGCAACCATGGAATATCTGCAACCATCTGGGACTCACTTTATTTAAAGACAAAAATCCCCATTTGTGGGTTTTTATAGCTTCATTTTCAACTAAAAAAGCCTGTCAAGCTGGCTTTCAAATTTGATAAAAAGAAAACCTTTAAAACTGGCCATGGAGACTTGGCTACTTAGAAGAAGAAAATCCAAAATGGTTGCTCCCATCTTGGCGGCGGGGCTTCATGGCTCCTATGATGCAGGGTTCAGTGGGAGGCAAGAGTCTGCTTTTCTTCAAAGTGGCAATATTCACTAAGCTTTCGCTTCACAAATTGTGGGTAGAACTTCAGGATTATTTCATCAGTTGAAGACAGATACTTAAAGTGTTTTTTTAAAAATAGTGTTTCTACTTAATATATATTTCTAGGTTTCATGCTAATCTCCCCCTTTCTCCCCACAATCTCACAGAGATATATATTGAAGATTTCTACATATGATTTTTTTTTTCTACATATGATTTTACTTAACAGGTCTTGAAAATCTTATAAGATCAGAGCCAGGAAGATATTGAAGAACAGCTCCTGGACCTCATACGCAATGGAAGATTCTATCTTTAAAATGATTAAAAGAGCATGGATATACCCACACACTGATATTTTCAGAATCAGTAAAAGTTGACTCCTTGAAGAGATGCAAAACTGCTTTCTATAAGCACTGACCGTGTGTGGTTATGTGAACTTGGAGCTTTTTATGGAGTAAAAAGGCACTGAAATTTGATGTGCACATTGTTGTCATTTGAAGATGACAGCTGACGAGTGTGAGTGTGTGTGTATGTGTGTGTGAGAGAAAGAAATCAGCAGTGTTTTCCACACTGACTATATGTATGGATTGTGTTTTGGTTTGATGTTACAGATGTGGTTTGCTGGGCTTTTCATTATTTGCAGTTCCACCTCTGGCTTTGCTCAAAGAGAACCACCTTTTTCTGGCGGCTCCATTTTCAGCTGGCTTGGCCACTGCTTCTGTTTCTCAGCATTCTGCAGAATGCTTTGTTTAGAAACTGGTTCTATTATACATCCCTGTTACTCTGCTGTTGACAAGAAATTCTGAAACTTGAAGCACAAGTGTGTATATGTGTGTGTGTGTGTGTGTGCGCGTGCACATGCATGTGTGCGTCTGCACACACATGTTTGTTCTGAGGTTGGGGGTAGAAAATGTGCTTAAAAAAACTAGGCAAGAATTCAGTTCCTTCTTACTTCCTGTGTAAGAAAAGACCTAGGAGTGTATAGATAAACATATGAGCTCAGTCACATTTACACATTTGGATATGTAAAGATACAACTACTCTGGGAGACTGCAGTGCTTATTAATGTCTTGGTACTTCCTTTCAAAGGTAAGTGTGATAGGAGTGCTGCTAACATTTTGCCAAAGTCGCCAAAAACAGGTCTTTTCCTGGTTGGTTGATTTCTCTTTACCCTCTGAAAGCACATTCATTATGCAGAGGTGGCTAGAGTAGGTCAAAGGCAAGAGTAAAGAAAAGGGTGAGGTAGCTCCCATAGGGAAGTATTACTAATACTTAACAGTGCAAATAAAATTTGGAAAAAACTGGGAGTGTTTTTGAACTGGCACCAGATGCCTTTAAAATATATGGATTTGTCACCAGGGGAGAAGGTGACTTAAAGGATCTATGTAGATGGGGATAAGGAAGTTCAAAAATGTCTTGAAATTCCAAAGCTTGAAAGTTCTTTTGCTTGGTCCTGTTTCAAGTCAATATTTATATTGAAAATTTTCAAAGCATATAATTTTAAACCAAGAAACTGAGGCAATCTAAAGGGAGCAAATACACATTTAGTTATTTTAAAAAGTAAGCATAGCAGAGATTTTAAAAATACATTCTTTATATAATTGAATATATTTGACTTCTGCCATATTATCATATAGTATAACATTTGCATTGGGGAACCTCAACATAAATTAAAATGTCACTGAAATTTATTCTCTCCCTAGAAAAGAGATAATTTGCACCCATAAAGGAGAATATACTCTTGTATTCCCACAAAATACAACAGGCTCTAACCATGCTTTGGAGTGGGCCAGAGTGAGCACTAATGGTCGTTTCCAAATATAGGAGTCCAGCCATTTAACTGACTGGTGAGGGTTTAATATACAAATATATGCATGTGTATACACATGCACACACATACACTCATGTTATTTTGAAAATACACATATCTATAGATAGAAATAATATATGTATATAATTTATCTATATGTTTATAATTTAATATAAACACATATGGTGGATACTAATGCTTTTGTGAACTGTGACCTGATACTATTATTTCTATATATCTGCCAGAAGGTTTGCAAAACATTTTCCCCAAAACAACTGTGTGAAGTCACAGACTGTAAAAGTATTAGTATTCACACTTTATAGATGAAGAAGTATGCAGAAGTGAATTGATTAGGATATCCATTTGATGAAATCAAAGAAGATAAGTAGCAAGGTAACAGAAAATGAGGTGTTAAAATTTTAAATCAGGGGTGCTTAACCTTTCTGTGTCATGGACCTCTCTGATAATCTAGTGAAGCCTATGGACCCCTTTTTTTTTTTTTGGCAGGGTGATGAGGGTTAAGTGACTTGCCCAGGGTCACACGTCAAGTGTCTGAGGCTGGGTTTGAACTCAGGTCCTCCTGACTCCAGGGCCGGTGCTCTATCCACTGTGCCTAGGTGCCTAAAAGAGTATTTTTAGCTGCATAAATAAGATACAGGATTACAATTGTATTCAAAATATTTTAAAAGTCAAGCTCAGAGACCTCAGGCTAAAAACTACTGTCTTAAATGAAGTATAAAGAAACTGTGACTTAAAAAAAAAAAAATTTTTTGAGGCATGAAGAAGTTCTCTTGTTTGGGGGGAATTTCAACAGAGAAACCCAAATGGCACTCAGGAATAAGGAAGAGCAAGAAGTTTATTGACGTGCCGGCCCAAAGCAGAGTAGCCTCTGGTTCTTTGGGCCCCGAGCAAGTGTCCAAACAGCAGTTATATACCCCTTAAGTGTGAAATACATGCAGGTTTTCACAGGTACATTGTGGTGAGCTACTTGGCAGACCGGAAGGCATATTTCAGTAAACAGAGGCATATATCAGGAAGTTGGTACTAAACCACAGACTTCAGGAGAACAAACGGTATGCTCTACTTTCATTTTGGGGGGTCTCAGCTCGGGCCTCAGTTTCATCCCCCATATTTTCCCATATTACTCTGATCAAAATTAATAGAATTACTTGGCTGCCCAGCCACTGGAGAGCCAAGGATCAGCAATGTGTGTGGTAGCCATAAAGAGGCAGGGCACAGGAGAGGGAGGGAACAGCTGAAGAGTACAACCTCTGGCACAGAGAAGACAGTTATCTATGGAAGAAGAAGGAACCCAGATCTTGAGAAGGAACCATTCTTTGTCTTGTGGGAGAAATTTCTCCTTCTTCCCCATCAGCCATGGCATCTTACCATGGAGCTACTCACCTAACAGCAAACACTGAACTCAGCAGTGAGCTGTTTCAGCAGTTGAGGCAAAAGACAATTCTTAGGAGTGTGAAATCTGATGGTTGAGAAGAGAGTCGGCTCTGGCTATTGAGAGCTGAACTATAGAGGAGACTAGGCCCAGGAAGGGGAGCTAAGAGACTTGACTTGCAGAGATGCTACACCCAGGGTCAATAGCATGAGAAGAGAAAGGACCCTAAAGCCTTGTGGTGCAAGAGGTATGAATTATCTGGCCCATGTGTATTACGTACAAGTGTTCTAGAATGGTATCCTGTGTATATGCCCACCTTTTCTACTGGTGCAGTATACTTTTGTGGGAGGATGTGCCCCAGGTTTATTTGCCAAGAAGAATGTTTTGTTTTGACTTACAATCTAGTTGTTCATTAAGGATAATCACACTAGTGGGGGGCTCATAAGCTATAACTTTGGGAGTGTAGGTCCACAGAGTAGCTACTTTTTCTCCCTTTAAACTTGCAAGTGTGAATTTGAGGGTATCCCAGGGAGGGGTCTCTGAGAGATTGTGACTACTTCATAGTCACATAAATTGTAAGTTTAGGAAGTAGGATTTGAACCCTGATCTTTTGACTCAAAGTCTGGCACAGTGACATCACCAGATCTGTGCATAAGGAAAATTAATCTGGATGTGGTATGAAAATCATATTTCAAGGCCGCAAGATTGTAGACTTAGAGACAAATACTAGTTAGAGGAGATTATTATAATAAACTATGAGAGAGGATTAGGGCTCGGATTAGAGTGAGAGCAAGGGGGATAGAAAAGAGCCAAGGACTATTTGCAGATGAGGTTTCAAATACAGGTAGTCAGGTAAATAGTGGTGCCATTGGGGCAGCTAGGTGGTGCAGTGGATAAAGCACTGGCTCTGGATTCAGGAGGACCTGAGTTCAAATCAGGCCTCAGACACTTGACACTTACTAGCTGTGTGACCCTGGGCAAGTCACTTAACCCTCACTGCCCTGCAAAAACAAACAAACAAACCAACAAAAATAGTTGTGCCACTGATGGAAATATGGAAAGCAGGAAGAGCGGCACATTTGGGAGAAAATATAATGATGAGAAGTTGTTTTAGACATGTTGAATATTTAGGGATATATGTTGAGAGCTCTGCCACTAACTAGATGACCTCAGACAAGAAACACTTATTTTTCCTTCATTAAAATTTTTTTTATTAACTAGCATTTTTTTTCCTCCCTTCTATCACCATCTCCATTGGAAAACCAAAACCAAAACCAAAATTAATACGTATGGCCAAGCAAAACAAACTTCTACAATAGTCAAGCCCCAAATTTTATTCCACATTCTGCATTGGTCAGGGTGGGTAGCTGCTTTATCTTCAGTCCTCTAGAATTGTGGTTAGTCATTTTCCTTTTTTTGTTTGTTTTTTTTTGTTTTTTTGATGAGGCAATTGGGGTTGACTTGCCCAGGGTCACACAGCTAGTAAGTATCAAGGGTCTGAGGCAGGATTTGAACTCAGGTCCTCCTGAATCCAGGGCCGGTGCTCTATCCACTGCGCCACCTAGCCGCCCCTACTCATTTTCTTAATCAGAGTTCTTAAGTATTTCAAAGTTGTGTGTTTTTACAATGTGGGTCTGTTCACTATACTCTGCATCTTTTCATAAAAGTCTTCCCAAGTTTCTTTGAAACTGTCCCTTTCATCACTTCAGTACAATCTTTTTGACCCTCACTTTACTCATCAGTAAGATTAGAGTAGAGCACACTGCACAGAAGACCTCACCTGATTGGCAGCATCACAGCTAGGGGATAATTGGGAGGGGGGTGGCCCGCCTTACCTCCCACGCCAGTAAACATTGGTTGAAGGAACTAGGGATACTTAGCCTAGAGAAAAGACACAGAGGGAGCACAACAGCTGTGTTAAAGTTCTTGGAAGGGTGTTTATGTGGAAAGTGAATGAAGTTTGTTTTCTTGGTCCTAGGAAGCAGAAGAGGAACAACATGTAGAAAAGTACAAAAGAATACAGATTTAGTTTAAGAAAAACAAAACAAGGTGGGCACCTAGGTGGCACAGTGAATAAAGTATCAACCCTGGATTCAGGAGGACCTGAGTTCAAATCTGGCCTCAGACACTTGACACTTACTTGCTGTGTGACCCTGGCCAAGTCACTTAATCCTCATTGCCCTGCAAAAAAACCAACAAAAAAAACCCCACCCCCCAAACCCAAACCCAAACCCAAACAATTAGAGATATTCCAAATGGAACAAGCCACCTCTGGCGGTAGTAGGGGAACCCCTTGGAAAGGATGTAAAGGACATAAAACAACAGATTCTTAGACAAGAGAGCCTTTGAGGTCCCTTCTAACTCTGATATTTGGCAATTCTGAACTTGAAGCCTTTATTCCAACAATGCAGGTTTGTTTACCCTTCTCCAAAAAGCATCTGCACATTCCTATAATCACTCAATTCTGTCTTTGGAATGTCCTCCTAATTTCTTCTCTGCTATCCTTCGATGCCCAGTGTGGCAGACTAGAAAACACCTGGCCTCGGAATCAGAAAGACCAAGGTTTAAGTCCTAATCCTCTGCCTTAGTTTGTAACCTTGGGCAAAACACTGAAATCTGTATGAGCCTCAGGGTCCTCGTATGATGTATAAAATAGGGATATTAATATTTTTACTACCTAGCTCACAGAGTTGTGAGCATCAAGTGTTAACCAAAGTGTTAAGTAAATGTTATTTGTTGTTGTCGCCAAGAATGTCCAACTTACATCATAAGGTAATGAGTTCCCTCTGACTGGAGGGGCTCTGATAGATGCTGGATGATCACCTGTCAAATATTCTGAGGAAAAGTTTACAGTATGAATGGGAAGGGGGGTTGGACTAAATAGCCTCTCAGATTTTTGAAACAAATATCTCTGATAGAGGCCTCATTTCTCAAATATATGGAGAACTGAGTCAAATTTATAAAAATACAAGTCATTCCCCAATTGATAAATGGTCAGAGGATATGAACAGGCAGTTTTCAGACAGAGAAATCAAAGCTACCTATAATCATATGAAAAAATGTTCTAGATCACTAATAATCAGAGAAATGTAAATTAAAACAACTCTGAGGTTTTACCTCACACCTATCAGAGAGGCAAATATAACAAAAACAGAAAAAATTGGATGTTGGAGGGGATGTGGGAAAGCTGGGACACTAATCCACTGTTGGTGGAGTTGTGAAAAAATCCAAACATTCTGGAGAGCAATTTGGAACCATACCCAAAGGGCAATAGAACTGTGCATACCCTTTGATTCAACAATACCACTGCTAGGTTTATATCCCAAAGATATCCCCCAAAAGAGAAAAAAGACCTATTTGTACAAAAATATTTACAGTAGCTCTTTTTGTGGTGGCTAAGAATTGGAAATCAAAGGAATGCCCATCAACTGGAGAATGGCTAAAGAAGCTGTGGTATATGATGGTGATGGAATATTATTGTGCTATAAGAAATGACAAGCAAGATGATTTCAGAAAGGCCTCTAAAGACTTTTATGAACTTATGTATAATGAAGAGAGCAGAACCAAGAGAACATTGTGCACAGAGACAGCACTCTTATTTGATGAAGAACTGTGAAAGACTTAACTATTCTCAATAATACAATGACCCAAGAGAATCTCAAAGGACTAATGATGAAACATACTATCTACCTCCAAAGAAAGAACTGATATTGATGGAACACAGATGGAAGCATGCTATTTTTCACTTTCTTTCATTTTTTCTTTTATTACAGTTTTCATATACAAAATGACTAATATGGTAATGTTTTAAATAATTGTACATGTATAACCTACATCTGATTGCTTACTGCCTCAGGGAGGGGAGGGAGGGAAGGAGGGATAAAAATTGGAACTCCATACTATAAATAAAAATTTTTATTACTTTAAAAAATGTTAAAATATTCAGATAAAATGAATGAATGAATGAATGAATGGCCTTTCAGGTCCATTCTAATTCTGAAAGTCTGTGATTTGCTAAAGCCAGTCTCCTCCAAGAAGCCTTCCCTGACCTCTCCAACAGTGTGTTCTTCCTTAGAATTCAATTCAATTCAACAAACATTTATCAGGTGTTCACTTTATATGAAGTGTCATGTAGACACAAGAGATACAAAAATGAAAACTATTCACTACCTTCAAGGACCAACATTCTACTGAGGGTGTCAGCATCTACATACAAAAGTAAATACAAATCTGACACAAACATTTCATGCAGAAGATGGCATCTGGCTGAACCATGAAGGAAGCATAGCGGGCCAGGTGAATGTTTTAGTAGAAAGAGCATCAGCTCTGGAGTCAAAGGGTCTGGGTTCAAATCATCTGTTGCTTACCATTTTATAACCTTGAGAAAGTAATTTAATTCCTCTAGGCTTTAGTTTTCTCATCTAAAAAACAGAAAGTCCTATACTGGCCAGTTCTCAGTCTATGATCCCATGTACTTCAATGTAATTTTTAAAAAATTTCACTGAAAGTAACTCATTAGGGATCATGTCCTACATTTGATGTCTTCATTATTAGCTATCAGATACTCATTAGAGAGTTTGATGGTTCTTCCCTGAGGCTCTTCTCTGTCCTTTCACTGAGGGTATACATGAAGTTCTGCTCTCTGATGATCAGGTATGAACCATGCACATAAAATGCATCCATTATATCGCTCATCTTACTAGTTGTTTCCTGCCTAACCACTGGCATAGGGCAATGGAAAAACCATCACTGAGAAGTAAAAAATATTCCCCTTTATTTCCAGAGATGGAGTGCTGGGCATCATGCTCCTCATTCTCCCCAACTTTGACTGTATTGTTACAATAGGAATACAGATGTATATGTTAAAGGTCTTATGCCAAATCCAGTTATTGGGCAAGTCCTTAAGCCAGTCTTCGGATTTTAATACTTCCTATCTTTTCCTTTATGCTCTTGTCATATGCTCAACGCTCGAAAAACATCTCTTAAGAACCACATTTTCACATCTTTAGAACACAAAAAAGTGTCAGATGTTCTCTTCCCCCCTGCCCATTTTGCACTTATAGAACCTAAAAAACAGCCAAAAGGAAGTTTTATAAAATAAATAAAATATGTGCTGAGAGCAGAGGCTTTATATGCCAAGAGTCAGAATGGAATGATTTTGGTTTTTTTTTTTACTAGTTAATATTAACTCCTGGAAAAGAAAATGGCTGCTGGAGACCTGGACCTATATGTTGACCTCAATGAGAATCAAAAGATTCTCCTGGGGATTGGTTCTTCAGCTTACTACACTCAACTCTCGATTATCTAGCTTGCCAAGAGCGCCCTGTTTTCCTCTTCCCAAACAGGCCTTTTGGCCACTTCACAGCTCATTTGCACCTCTACCAGAAGGTGGGTGGTGACAGAAAGAAAAGGTGAAACTCATATCACTAAGTTTGGCTGCTCGTTAGCAGCTCTGGAAAAAAAAGAGGTGGGGATAAGGCTGAAGCCATTATGATCATTATCATCAAGAAGCACTTATTAAGTGCCAAGGTCCTCAACAGGGGCTTAGGAATCCTAAGCAAAGTAAGGCTTTGAAATATTCAATCTGTTCTGGGCTTCTTTTGACTCACAGCACACACTTGAGACGGGGTTGGTGTCAGGCATACAGGGGTACTTACCTGTTTTTGTACTCCACTGAGGTGCTGAACCTTGATGATGAGTGAGGCAGTTCGGCCCTTGTACTGGATTGTTCTGATAAAAGTCCCAGCACTGTCCACACTGAATGGCTCTGACCAGCGCCAGTTCCCCCAACCTTCAATACAGATGTGTAACAGCTGGAGAGAAAAAACAATAATCGTCTTAATGCCAAGCTGCCAACAAAAATCTAGTACTGAACTGAAAGTCTCATTGCTGGGAAACCTTCCTATTTGTAATATTTAGCATCTGTTTTCTTTCTAACCTGTATTATTCATCCACTTTCAGCTTATTCAACCATACTAAGAATAGCAAATATACTATGTAGAACCAATGTGGTTTTCCAGATCTCGTTTTAAAACTTGTAAATAATTGTGCTATCAAATTGTAAAGGGTCTGTTGAGCTTTTGAGAAAAGGCCATTTCATTAATCCAGAGGGCAGGAAGGTTAAATTGTTGAGATCAAAGGATTTGGGGTCTTGGCCCACAGTGTAGTCTTCTAATGGCTAGAACATAATTAAAGTTAAATTTAGTATCTAGTTATTTTTGACCTTAACTTGCCATTTTCTCTTATTTTTCCCTTGGGATAGACAAGTAATTTGGGGACATAGCTCATTTGTCCATAAGAGTAAGTAATGTGTCAAAACAGAAATTCTGTATGTTTCTCAAGCAAATGAGAAGAAAATGTCTTTGCTGTCTTTTTTTTTTTAAATACAGTTTGTACCTGCTACTACATGGATTCCAACACTTTCATTTTACACATGATGGAACAGAAACCTGGAGAAGGGCAGTAACTGTACCAAGATCACAAAGGTAAAGATAAGAACTTAAACTGTTCTTTCCTACTGAATAAATTTTAGTGGTCCCTTGTTAATTCTAGGATAAAATACAAAGTCATCTGAAGTCAAATCAATAATCACTTATTAAATCCTGTGCTAAGCTCTGGGGATACAAATATATGCAAAATGAAAAACAGTTCCTGCCTTCAAGGAGACCATCTAATGGGAGAAGACAACATATAAAATAGAAAAATAGTTGGGAGTGGGAGGAGAGGGCATTACCAACACTGAATTCTAGAGGATAAGGATGGATGACCTTGGCTCTTTCTCAAAACCAATGTTTGGGGAAGAACTCATTAATGGGAGAAGGGTGTGGGACAAAGAAATAGAGAGAGAAGGCAGATGAGCATGGTGGCAAAGTCCAGAGAGTAAAGCATCTCTGATCTCCATCATTCCTCAGAAAAGAGGTTCCAGAACTGTACTCAAACACTCAAATGGATTTATGATCTCATTATCCTGGATATTCCTTCCAACAATAAAGTCCACAACCCATCCATGCCTCCCCATTCTGCACATCTAGTCCTTGCACACCAATAAGTTCATCACAGGGAGTCTACTCAATGTTCTGTAAGCCTCCTCTTTTTCCTGACAACTTGAAACTACCAATGGAATGCCAATTTGCAGGTGACAAGCCCATCTTTTCTGCCTATCAAAAATTTCTCTGATAGCCATAATGTATTATAGAACACAATGCAGTAAAAATTGATCCATAAATGAAATATGAACAAATGATTAAGACCTAAATGGAGAATGAGTAAACTTACTCAATAATTAGTAAATAAAAGTCAAATCATGGAAACAATAACAATTTTTGTGAAAGAGAATTATATAGGATGCAGCTAAATCAGAGGAAAACCTACATCCCTAAACATTATCCCTAGGACAGAGGAAAACCAAAGTAACAAAGTTAAAAAGAAAAGGGAGGAGGTTTCACAACAAATAAGGAGAAATAAAGAAAATCATCAGAAAATATTATCCTGAATCATACAGCAACAAAACTGAAAAAACAAAATGGATATGTACAAAAGAATGTAATGCCAAAATTAACAAAACAGGAAATAGATAAAACTAAGTAGCCTAATATCAGAAAGAGAAACTGAATAAGGTACAAATGGATCCTGAGGGGAAAAAAAAAAACAAAAACAAATCTCCAAGTTCAGATGGATTCACAAGTACATTTTATTAATCATTTTAAAAACAAATAAACATTATGCTATATAAAATGTTTAAAAAAACACAGAAAAAGAAGGTACACTAAAAAAAAAAAGGTACACTACTCAACATAATGAGGCAAACTTGATTCTGGGTCACGATTTCCAGGGGGGACCAATTAAAGTAAACAAGAACAATTGGAAGATAATTAGCATAACAAATCATATTAAGTCAATAGGCAATAATTAAGCTCATGAAGTACTAATAACAAAAACAAGAAAAAACAAGGGGCTATGGGGGAAGCTAGGTGGCACAGTGGATAAAGTGCCAGCCCTGAATTCAGGTGGACCTGAGTTCAAATCCAGCCTTAGACACTTGACACTTACTAGCTGTGTGACCCTGGGCAAGTCAATTAACCCTCATTGCCTCACAAAAACAAACAAACAAAAAACCAAAAGTAATTATTGATTAGAAATATTAACTACAATAATTAGAAAGGAATTAAAGAGTAAACATATCATGCCTATTCCTTCACTAATCTTCAGTTGCTCCCTGTTTATTGGTTGCTTCCCTCCTGCCTATAGACAAGTCCACGTTGCTCTCATCCTCAACAACCTCTCACTTGATCTTCTATCTCTGCAAGCTGTCATCCAAATTCTCGCCTCCATTTTGTAGCTAACTTCTTTGAGAAGGCTCTCCACAATAGGTGCCTCCATTTCCTTTTCTTTCTCTTCTTAACGCCTTTCAATCTGATTTCTGAGCTCAGTATTCAACCAAAATGGCTCTCTCCAAAGCCACTAACTTCTCAGTCGCCAGACTTTTCTCAATTCTCATCCTCCTCTTTTTTTTTTTTTTTTGCAGGGCAATGAGGGTTAAGTAACTTGCTCAGAGTCACACAGCTAGTAAATATCAAGTGTCTGAGTCCAGATTTAAACTCAGATCCTCCTGAATGCAGGGCCAGTGCTCTATCCACTGCACCACCTAGCTGCCCCCAATTCTCATCCTTCTTGACTCCTCTGCAGGATTTGAGACCACCAACCGTCTCTTCCTTGATACTCTCTTCTTTCTAGGTTTTTGTGAAACTGCTCTTTCTTGGTTCTCCACCTACCTATCAGATCGCCCCTTCTCTGTTTGCTGAATCTTCATTTACATCATGCCCACTAATCATGGGAGTCCCTCAAGGCTCTGTCCTAGGCTCGCTTCTCTCCTCTCTCTCCATACTACTTCACTTGGTCACCTCGTCAGCTCCCATTGTTTCAATGATCATCTCTATGCAGATAATTTTCAGATCTACTTGACCAGCCCCAACCTCCCTCTCACATCTCCAACTGCGTTTCAGACATCTCCAACTCGAAGTTTTGTAGAGATCTTAAATGCAACATGTCCAAATCTGAACTCATTGCCTTCCCCCCCAACCCATTCCTTAGGAACTTCCCTCACACAACTCAGGTGTCATCCTCTACTCACTCCTCATATAAAGTTATCAAATCTTGTTTCTTCCTTCCTAACATCTCTCATGTATGCTCTCTTCTCTCTTCTGATACTGCCACCAACTTGGTGCAGACCCTCATCTCCTCATGCCTGGCCTATTATAATAGCCTGATGTTGGTCTCCTAGCCTTTAGTTTCTGCCCACTGAAGTCCATCCCTCCACTCAGCTGCCAAACTGATCACCCTTTTATCCAATAAACTCTTATGGCCCTCTATCATCTCCAGAAGGGCTTTTAAAGCCCTTCATTATCTGGCCTCTTCCTGCCTTTCCATTCTTCTTAAAACTTACTTTCCACCATGCATGATACAGTAACTCTGGCCTCCTTGTTGTCCTTGCACATGTCATGCCATCTCCAGACTCCCAAGTGTTTTCCCTGGCTGTTCCTCAAGTCTGGAACCCTCTCTTTCCTCCTCTCCACTACTTTGCCTCCTTGAAGTCATAGCTAAAATCCTACCTTCTGTAGGAAGCCTTTGCCAGTCCTCCTTAATCTTAAAATATCACCCCCAAGTTATCTCACACAGAGATTGTTTGTACAGTTGTTTGCATGTTGTTTCTCCCATTTAGACTCTGTGTTCTTTGAGAACAGAGACTATTTCTTTGCTTTTCTTCATCTGCAGGCCAGTGTCAAAGTGCCGGTTCATGAGGGACCACCCCTCTGGACAAAACATTCCTCTCTCTCTTTTCTATATTGTTATTAACATATTGTTTGCTAGCATAGGGTATTATATTCTGTTATTCTGGGCTGTTTCATCAAGCAAACCATAAGTGTTTTCCGAAGAAACAAAACGGGGGAATGTGGTAAAAATTATTGGAGTTTTAGCTGACTCATTTGGGAGGGGCCACACCTGGCCCACCCTGAAGTTACGTATGCTACTGAGGTCAGAAGGAGAACTCTCCATAGGCAGTTTCTGAAGGATCTCCCCTTTTGGGGGAGGAAGACTGAACACTCCCTGAAGGGAGGTGGAGGCACTTCCAGAACACTAGCTCTCTCTATCTTCTGCCCTTCCGGTGGTGTGAGAAACTGTAGACTTTCTAGGTTTTGGTGAGTGAACACAGAAAACCCTAAATTCCTTTGAATTAGCTTAATTGGAAACGATCTGGGGATTGCATAGGTTAAGTTTAGAGTTAAGAGAATTTATCTGTATTTCTTTTTCCTATTTCCTTATCTTTGATTTTTTATTAGTTTCACAAATTAATTCCCAAGTAATAAAATCTGATCCTTTTGTGAATTAAAGCTGTAAGGCTCCTTTCTTATTGGCCTGGGAGAAATATCTAAAAGGGGAGTTCAGAGGGGAGGGTGAACCTAAAGGTCCCTCATATTTCTGGGACCTCAATATTTTGGCGAGTCACCCAATTAATGTTCTGTATATCAAATTTTGGCCCTCACATTCATATACCCAGTGCTTAGCACAGTGTATAGAACACAGTAGATACTTAATAAACAGTAGCTGGTTGACTGAGTGATAATATGAGTTATTATGGCATAGAGATCTGCCATCAGTCAGGACTTGAGTTCAAGTTTGGTCTTTGATACATACTGGCTGTGTGACCCTGAATGAATCTTTTAACCCCCTAGTGTCCCAAGCAACTTGCTAAGATTATAAATTCCAGAATAGTTGCTGATCTGCATTGACAGAAAGTATTTCCTCACCAGGCAACTTCCTATACTTATTAAATTACAGATCTGGACCTGTATTTGGAGTATATAATGGTATCAGGAAGTCCTAGAGAATCAGCAAATTTTGAGATGATTAAAAGCTTTAAACAAATAGCAGGATACAAAATAAACCACCAAAATAATTTCTGTTAATTGCTCTTAAATTCTATTTAAACCTTGGGGAAAGAAAGAAAGAGCAATTTCATTGAAAATAATAACAAAATAAATGAATTATCTGTTAACCTACAATACTACACACAGGATATATATATATATATATATATATATATATAATATAGTATATAATAATATATTATATATATATAAATTCAGTTACTAAACAAATTTAATAGAAATAAAAGAAGATCTAAATAAGTGATGAGATATTTAATGTTCTTGACTAGGCCATATCCATATAGTAAAACTAATAACAGCTAAATTAATCGGCAGATTTACACAACTCTAATTACCAAAGAGATACTTAATAGAATCAGAGAAAATATTAATAAAATTCAGAGAGAGGGACAAAAGGTCAACAATATCTAGCAAAACAATGAAAAACATAAGAACAAAGTCTTCTTTATAAACTGAAATATTCTTATTTGTTGATGACTATTAACAATAAAAAAAGAAAACCATTAAAAAAGGAAAGAACTTTTTACTCAGGCAGAACCATTGGGAAAATCGGCTAGCAGTCTGGTAGAAGCTGGTTTTAAAATAGCATCTTAAGCCATCTTCCTATAGAATTAAGAGCCAGTCTCTAAAAAATAAGTGGTCAAAACATAGGAGCACTCTTCATCAGAAGTGTACACTGTCAAAAAGGCATCTTCACAAAGTGCTAAAAAACACTAATAATAAGATAAATCTTAATTAAAACAACTCTTATAAAAACTTCATATCCATCAAACTGGCAAAAATAGTACAAGACGGAAAAATTCAATGTTGGCAAGGGCATGGAAAAACAAACAGTGATTCTGCACCACTGGTGTAGCTGTTAAATTGGTCCAACAGTTCTGGAAGACAATTTAGAAATGTGCAATAAAAGTGATAAAACTGTTCATGCCCTTTGATTCAGAAAAATCACTATGGGGTCAGGAGGTTACTGACATGAAGAAAAGACTGATGTGTATGAAAATATTCAAAGCAGCATTGTTTGTAATAGGAAAATGCTGGATCTAAAGTGTGTATCCAGGGACTTGGGGATGGCTGAGTCCGTTGTGGTATATAAAGTTAATGGACCATTTATTGCTCTTCCATAGGGAATAAGGAATAGGAAAAATTAAAAGAAAATTGGAAAGCCTGATGTTGTTGTTTGTCCTTCATTCTTAAAGAGGACAGTGAATTGGATTTAAGTGAGGGAGGGCTATGAAAAGTTACCAACCTCACTTACTCCTCCAGAGCCATTTGGGTTCAGTGGCAAGATATACATCAGGATCACTGGAGATGGCCCTGGATCTTTTAAGGCAATTGGGGTTAAGTGACTTGCCCAGGGTCACACAGCTAGTAAACATTTGAGGTCATATTTGAACTCAGATCTTCACAAATTCAGGGCCAGTGCTCTATCACTGTATTTCCAGGTTGCCCTGAAAAGCCTATAAGAAGTGACACAGAATAAAGGAGAACCAAAAGATCAATAAATATGTGAAAATTACATCAATGACAACAGTCTTGAAGAACAACAAAACTCAATAGACAATGTTGGTGCTAACTTATAAGGCATCCATCCACTTGATTCTTCTTTTAACAAATGCTAAACTCTTAAAGTTTTAAGGCATCCTACACTAGACAACCGAACTTATTCCTTTCTACTGCTTTGCTTAATTATTTTCAGGGACTGTATATTATGGGGTTTTCAATTGTGAACATACTAGAATACTGTATGATGTATTAAGACAAAATTTATTAACAAAGAACAGGGGGGGGGGGGAATAACACCAGTGTCTTGAGTCAGAATTTGGTAGCCACTTATTTTCTTTCAAGGTCAGTCTTTCAGACATTGACAACAACAAGCTCTGTTTTGCTTATAAAACACAAGAAAATTAGTTCAGCTGAATATGGGTAGAAAAAGTAGGGCAAAAGAATTGCTCCTTCAGAAAGTGTATTTAAATTAAAATGCATAATATGGATATGATGAATAAACTGAAAAAAAAATGCACAAATAGCAATGGTATAATGGGAAGAGCACTGTCTGTTGAGTCAGACATCTTGGGTTTGAGTCCTGACTTTCCCAATTATTAGCTGTGTGACCTTGGGCATGGTATTTTATCTCTCAGGTCTTCCCTTATTTGGAGAGTGAACAGATATGTGATGCTTACTTTACAAAGTTATTTAGTGCAGAATGGATGTTATAAAATGGGTTGTTATTATTATTATTAGAGGTCATAGTAGAGCATTTGTAGAAGTAGTAGAACACAAGCTTTTTGAGTGTAGCGAACTATTAATTTTTGTCTTTGTATTCCCACTGCAAACTGACTTCCATCTAGTAGGTACTTAATACAGTTTTGTTAAATTTAATTATTACTAAGAAACAACAGTTACAATATCCCAGAAGTTATGTTTTCTTCCCCATCAAAATGCCCACAGTGCCTCAAATGGACAATCTTCTCTTAAATAAATGCTTTGCCTTATTTATATTAAAAAGAAAAAGTTCTTCCAAAAAGCATTATAAGAGTGCAGTCACAAGGGACTCAAAAATAATGACAATAAGAAAGAGGAAATAAAGACCAATTACAGTAGCTGGGAATTACTATAATAAAAATGTCAGTTTTAAAAGTTTTTAAAATGATTATCTAGTTTTAAGACTTAAAAAAGTCTTCAAAGTGCAAAGATGAAGGCCACTGGTTTGTCACAGAGTGATTTTTTTTTTAATGTTAGAGCAAAATTAAATGAGTCCCCAGCAGTAGGTGTTTTTTGGAGCCTTAGAGGAAAGATAGTTAAGATTTCAAATGGTTGCTAAATGCAGGCTCCCCAGCTACAAAAATATCTAGGAAAGCAAATACCTTGAGGGAAAATATGGTTCTATATACATATTCCATGACATAAAAGTGCCCAGAGTGTCTTTGATGTTTAAATATTAGTTACAGAAAAAAGAAAAAACAATAGCCATAGTTGGAACTATTTCAGTTTTTTATAGTGGCAGTTGGGAATAGAGCTCCGAGCACATACAAAACTAGAAGAAACAAGAAAACTGTTTACTTTGGAGAGCCTAGTAGCTGGAAATGACAAAGAAATAATGAGGCAAGGTACTTAAGGGTCAACTCCAGCTGTATTTTAGTGAAAATTCCATCTGTTCCAAGGACAGATTTACTATTCAGAGAAGAGATAGAACTGAGGACTGTTAGTATTTGCATATGAACTCAGTTTTCAGTAGCCCCCATGTGGGAGCAACTCACTCAATGACTGAACGTCACCAAGAATAAATATACTGTCAACTCTCATTTGGCAGCTACTCATTATCAGAATGTTGGCACAGCAATGACTGTTCTTTGAATTATGACAATTCAGATGCCTTTGGAATCAGTTCCCACAGAAAAGGAACAAAGTGAAGAAAACATATTTGTCACGCTCCTTCCCTAATGTGCCATTAGTTGAGTTTTTGTAGTGCTCAGTCTCCTCATAAAAGCATCTAAATCCTACTGTAATTAGACTTATCCAAGTGCTTAAGGAATCTCATACATTCTTTTCTTTTTTCTTTTTTTTCCAGGGCAATGAGGGTTAAGTGACTTGCCCAGGGCCACACAACTAGTGTCAAGTGTCTAAGGCTGGATTTGAACTCAGGTCCTCCTGAATCCAAGGCCAGTGCTTTATCCACTGCACCACCTAGCTGCCCCCGAATCTCATACATTCTTAAGAGAGAAAACCTCTATTGTTTTTCCTCGGAAAAATCTCAAGAGATCAGGAAATTCAGGAAAATCAAGAAATTCAGGAGTTACAGGGAGTCTTTTATTTACCCAGCCCATCCACCACAAATTGCAACTATAGCAATGGCAACCACTGCACTCTGGTGACAAAAAGATGATGTACATTTTGGGTCTACAGTGGACCCACTAGATTACAGGTGAAGATGTTGGGGTGATGGGGAGGTCAAGTAAGAAGGGGGGGGCTTCACTTTCACTTCTACTGAGGTTTCAGTGAGGCTGTGAAGTTAAATTCTGTTGTTGCTGGACATAAGCCCTGGATTTACTGTAAACAAATCTCCTAGGTTTCATATGGTCACTAAAATGTCTTCACTTGAAAAACAAATTCATTTTTATTCTCCCCTCCCCCCGCCATCTTTTGAAAATCCTAAAAGCAAAATTAAAATTCTTAGAACTTGTGTTCAACTGACTGGTTCAAATGAAAGTTTGTTCACTCACTCATCCACCTCATTCATTCATTTGCCATTTACTGGGGGGATGCAGAGGGAGCATTCAAAAGGTATTGAGAGAGATAGACAGGTTACCAAGAAGTAGTTCCTATTTTCAAAGAACTTAGTAAAAGAGATGTAACTAACACAAAATAAAAACAATAATAGCTAACATTTATTTGTCACTTATGTGCCAGGCACTGTGCTAAGTGCTTTACAATTATTATCTCATTTGGTCCTCATAACAACCCTGGGAGGTAGGTACTATTATTATACCCATTTTATAGATGAGGTAATAGAGACAGGGGTTAAGTGACTTGCCCAGAGGTGTATAGTTAGTAAATTTCTGAGGCTGGATTTGAACTCAGATCTTCCTGACTCATAGCTCAGTTCTCCACTGTGCCAAGTAACCAAAAACAAAGAAGCATGAAGTCGGTGAACAAAGAAATATAAACCAAGGGTCAGCACAGTTCAAAGGACAAAGGAATCATTTCTGACTACAGCAGAGGTTCTTAACTTTTTGTGTGTGTTATGGACTCCTTTAGCAGTTTGGTGAAACCTATGGGCTACTCAGAATAACGTTTCTAAATACATAAAACAAAATTATATAGGATTGTAAAGGAAACTAATCATATTGTAATGAAGCTATCAAAATACACTGTTTTAAAAGTTAAGAGCTAAGTTAAGAGCCCTTCAACTAGAGTGATCAAGGAAGATTTTGTGAAAACATGTGAACAGAGTCTTAATGGATGCGTAGAATTTCTAACTATATGTATGTGGGAAAGAAAGGCATCCTAGGTGGAGGGAATAATGTGGACAATGAATGGTGTGCAGGTGGGAAAGATGCAAGGTTTATTTGGGATAGTGAGTAGTCCAGTTTGGCTGGAGAACAAAATAAGAGTAGTAAGAGATGACATTAGAAATGATGGAAGGTTTAAATGTTGGAGTGGAGAGTTTACATACTTTATTAAACATGCAATGGGAAGTCAATGAAAAGTTCTGAGCTTCTTCAAAGTATATGACATAATTAAACAATTACTTTAAGAAGATGAATCTGGAATTGGTATGCACAGGATATATTGGAAAGGGAAAAAGACTCATTACATGGGGGTCAGCTATGAGACTATACAAAAAGAAATATGGGTGTGGGCTAAGGTAAAGGCAGTGGGAATTGAAGAGATGAACATCAGGGAGTTAAGGGAAACTTTCTTTCTTCCCCCACTTCAATCTATTTCTGTATCCCCTTAGTGATTAATACATTTTTTCTTTCCTCTTTTTTTTTTTTTAAGGATTTTTCTTTTCCATCTCTTATCCACTTATACCCCTTTCCAAATACTTGTTCTAGGCAGGATATTTCTTCTCTTTGGTATACTGAAGTGATGTGTTAAATTTTCCATTGCAAAAAAAAAGTCAAATAAGAGACACTCTTGTTTGAACTTTTCAATGGGAACCAAAAGAAGCAATAAGTCAGGTTTACAGTGGCCACACTAGTTGGAAGGTCCCAAGTGGATATGTTTTCTTTTTTTTCCATCTCCTCTAGCAGGCCCCCCAGTGCTCCTCTGGCAGCCTGACCAGACTTGTAGTTTTTCAATGGAAAAACTCAAGTGGGAGCATAGGCAGCTTTCAACTCAGTTTTTCAATACAAAATAAAACTGAACTGCTGATCATGGGCCTGGGGATAATAGCAGTGAGGACCACCCACAGTCATGTCCAACGGGAGAATTCCTGAGTGGTTAGAATAAGGAGAAAAGAAAAACAAAACCAAAAGCTATGAAAATAGGGGACATTAAGGAAGGGGGTAGAAGAAGGTACAGTAAGTAAATATATTTAAAATAGTACTTTAAAATACAAAATGATCAATGTACTAGATAAATGTCTATAGACTCTAATATATTTCTAGTCTTTTTAAAAATGCCTGTAAAATTGCTTTTGCCTCAATTTTGTTTTTATAATCACAATGAGAAATTTGGCTTCATTTCCACCCTCATTTTGGCCTATTAATTTATTATTGTACTCTCCACTAAGTTCCCATAACTTACAATGGCTAACATACTTTTCTAACATTTTTTTTAAACAAGAACTTTAAAATCAGAACAATCTCAAATACTTCACTCATATTCCTTACCCTTGACCTTTAGAGAACATATGATTCTATGTATACATGTAGTGGATATTTTCCACCAATAGGCAATCTTAGAAAACAATAGTTATTCAAAACTATTGTTGGAAACAACTCAAATTCAGTAAGTCAATATATATACAAAAGGAAAAACTTGGGATTTCACTGGACCGACTTTCTGAGTTTCCAAAGATTAAACATCAAATACTTTTTTAGGGGAGAGGGTCCAGCCAGGTGACTTAATCTGTATAAAGAACTCCCCAAGAGGAAATTTCCTCTATCAAAGCACAAGAGAAATTGTTCTGCAATTGATAGCCTTAAGAGAATTACCTAGGGGCACTGAGAGGTTAAAAGATTTCCCAGAACAGCAAAGGTACCATGTGTCTGCAAGCAGGATTGGAGCTGAGCTCTTCCTGACTGGAGGCTGTCCTTCTCTCTTTACTACACAGAGCCTTTCTTATCAAATCCTAATGAAAAATAAGGCAACTCTAAAAGACAATATTTTCCTGATGTTTTATACTGAATGCTTGTGGATAATACACTTGGATCTTTGGGTATTTAACCAAGGATCACCTGGGGAAAAGCTCCAAATATTTTGTACAGATTCACATTTCTAATAATCTTTCTAATACACTGATGGATTTTACATGTGTAAGGATATTTTGGATTAAGTTGTAAGTTAATATGCTCCCTTTAGGCCACAATTCAGTCATTCCAATGTTAAAGCAGAAGCATCAAGGAAACTCCCCGTATAATATAATAGATGAGCATTCCCAGTAAAAATTAAGTTACAATGTTTCAAAAGCAATACAAAGCCTTATCTTATTCAAGATAATATCTGGAAAGCAAATTAAGCAGATTTAGTCATATATTTGGAATGCATGATCCCAAGTGAAACTGACAATATGTTTCACACCACCAGATTAGCATAAAAATAAAATTAAAAGTTTATCTTCTTGTTATTGCTTTTTAAGTGGCCCTGAGTGGATGATGTTAAATTTCAAAGATTGTCCTGAGAATATGAAACATCTCTAAAAAATTAAGTCAGAACTTTTCCAGAAAATAGCTGATGCTTGATGTTGCCGTGTTTCAAAGCTACAAAGCAAAAGCCCTAAATATCCTTTTATACTTACAGAACACAATCTAATATAAACAAATGATAATTTAGGGATGAATAATGATGAATTATTTTTCAGTTACATAACTTAGAGTTTCCTATAATTTGTTATGGTAAGGTAATGGAGGAGGAAAAATAAATTGAGTTTTGAAGTAAAATTATTATAAATCAGTGAAATACTCATTCTTTAAAGGCCAAATAAAGTAAAAGATTTTGTTAATACTATGCAATACTATAGGAATGTTCGTCTTTCAGTAAAATTTGTAATCTTGTGGCCTTTTTGATAGGTTAATAAGCATTACTGTGTAGAGTTATGATAATAATAATGAAAGCTCACTTTTAAGTTAGCAACACCCTTTTCTCATAAATAACCCAGCAGGACAGGCTGTGGAAATATCATTCCATTTTACAAATGGGGACTAAGGCTCAAGGTGAAATAATTTGCTGATGATTATAGAGCTACTAAGTGGCTTCACAAAGCAAATTAATAGCCAGGCCACAAGCTGAACCCCTGTGTTCTCACTCTTGTCCAGGGCTCTGTCCTGTCCATTCTGCTGTCTTACACCCCCAAAACCCTTCCCTGCTCTGCTGTGAGGATGCCATCCAAAAAGATCATGAAGGCCAATGTAATAAGGCAGCCCCAAGAGGCCTATGACAAAGCACATACGGGCATGTAAGGAGAAGTGGATGTAATGATTATAGAGTCCGACTGTGAAAATAACTATCATAGGAAAAAGGTATATAAAAAACCCAAAGTAAATATGCTGTTTTAGTTATTTGTTTGTTTATTTATTTTTAGTGAGGCAATTGGGGTTAAGTGACTTGCCCAGGGTCACACAGTTAGTAAGTGTTAAGTGTCTGAGGCTGGATTTGAACTCAGGTACTCCTGACTCCAGGGCCAGTGCTCTATCCACTGTGCCACCTAGGTGTTGCTAGAAATGGTATGAATATGCATTATGATTGTGATAAAATATAGTGGCCTCCAGGTTAAGAAGCACTGGACCAGAGGATCTTGCTATAAGGTGATAGTGCTAAGAAGACGAGCCAGCTTACATAGGTAGGCAGTGCCATTAGCATGCAACCTTCTTTCTGGAATTCCCTAAGAGTCTTTGTGAGTAACCTAAAGTCTCAAGCCCTACTTTTTTTTTATCAGAACAATCACTGTTCTATAAGAGTTTCATCAGTTGGCTCTATTTATTTTAGTTACTTAGGTTGCAAAACCTAAACCCAATTTATTAAACATTTATTATACAAGCTACCTTGTTAACCCCTGCAAAAACTACAAATAAAGTTTATTTCACACATGATCTCATTTGATCTTCACAACAACCTGTTAAGTATTGGTATATCCTATTTACAGGTGAGTAAACAGGTTCAAGCAGATTAAGTGTAAGAATGTAGTTAGGGCAGGTATTCCATCTCCAAGTCCAGGATTGTTTCCACTATGCCACATCACAATCTGATCTATAATAGTTATTTGTTTCTGTCTTATTTCCCCAACGGGACTATAAATTCCGTCATACAAGGAGCTGTGCCTTATTAATCTCTTAATCTAGAATCAAGTTTCCTTGAATATTTTAAGAGCTTAATTAATGTCTGTTGATTTGAACCAAAATGTAAAGGGAAGGATATAGAAATAGCCTTGGAGTGTGTGCTGACCTACTCTTTCAGAGTGGGTGGCGAAAGGTATAGCAAATGCTTATATTTTAAAGTATCCCAGTTGCTTTGCCTTCCTTCAGGGCCTTAACTACAAGAATAATGGGTGTTCAGAGCTAACATCACACAATGATCAAATGAGATAGTAACTGTAAAGTGCTTAGCACAGTGCCTGACATGTAGTAAGCACTATACAAATGTTAGCTATTAATTATTACTGCTATTAATGGAAAGAACACTGCACCTGGAGGGATTTGGATTAAAATCTCATTTCTGTTTCTGCCTACCTGGATGACTGTGGGTAAATCACTTCATTCTGCTGAGGTTCAAGTTCCTCAGCTGGAAAGTTAGGAGGTTTCATTTAGGTAGAAAAAACAATAAAAGACAGAAATAGTCAATTTTGGAAGAGTTGCTGTAAGATATGCACACTGATATTTTGTTAGAAGAACTGTCAATTTACCTAACCATTCTTGAAAACAAATTATAATTATGTGAGAAGCAACTAAGTTATTAATATTCTTTGGCCTATCAATCCCACTTTTGGGCACATATTCCAAAGAGGTAAAAGATAGAAACACCAGCCACATATACATATACACAAAAGTATTTCTAGATGAACTTGTGGCAAGAAAAAACTAGAAAGAGTCAGAAACTAAACATCATTGGAGAATGGTTGAACAAATTGTGTTATGTATATATCACAGTATATTATTAGAATATAAGAAATGACACATTTGAAGTGCTCAAAGAAACATGAAAACACACTTCTATGAATTGATAGAATGGGGGAAAAAGCAAAACTATAGTGGCTACAATATATAAATGAAAATAACACTAAAGGGCAGAAGAACTCACTAAATGTAATGATCATTTTCAGCAACAGAACAGAGATGATGAAAAACATTTATACAGATGCCTTATTTATATAAATGCCTTAAACATGTTATTTGATTCTCACAACAACCTTGTAAAGTAGGTACCCCCTATTTTGGAGATGGGGAAATGAAACCTCAGAGAGATTAGATGTCTTGCCTCATGTAATCCAACTAATTAAGCGTCTGAAGTGGAATCCAAACCCAGGTCTTTCCTAACTCCAAGATCAGCTCTTTATCCACTATGCCACGCTGCCTCATTCAGTGGGTGTAGAATGTTGTAGATGTTGTCAGATGCAGTGTAAATTTTGGTTGGGTTTTCTTTGTTGCAGGAGGTGGGTTTCAGTTGTGGTGGTGATGAGAGAGATATATTAAGAAATGATTGTCTTGTAAAAACAAAGGCCATCAATAAGCCAAGAAAAAAAAACCACCTCAATAGGCATAAAAAATATGCATGCTTCTATTTGCATACATATCTTCACTCCTTACTGGAGTGTAAACTCCTTGAAGGCAGAGAAATTGTCTCATTGGGCAGGAATCTGTCCAATTAATATTTGAGTCTTCCTTAGTGCCTGACAGAGTTCCCTGTACATAGGAGGCACTCACTAAAAATTTGCTGAGTGAATGAATGAATGAATGTATCCATTTGAATTTCCACAGTAAGGTTAGAATTTCATGTCTTTTATTTTCATAAGGGAGTTGGGCTCAACCAATATTTTTACATAATAATACCTAGAATAATGGCACAGAATCTTTCTCAAAGTAAGAATGTTTATCCTTCTAGAGAGAACCAATAAACAACTCTAATTCAAGAATTTTCTAACGGTTCCTTCCTGCTGCAGACATCAACCTCTGTTCACTCTGACTAGAACACATAGACCAAGCCAAAAAAACAATAACTGCGGTTAGCCAAAGGAATGATAAGAAAGTGCAGTGAATTAACATTAGTTCTTTTGGACTGCACATTTTGTACATGATAATGAGATATATGCAAGCACTTGTGCTATTTTTTAAAAAGCACATCTAATATATAAAAGTCTTAATTTACATAAAAGATAAATTAAAGGAAGATAAAGAAAGGACTCACAACAGGATTTTTTTAAAATGACAAGCTACTTGTAGAATGTTTAAAAGAGGATTTTATTTTTATTTATGCACAACTTCTCAGGAATACATATGCTTTGAAGTTAGGCACATTGGTTTTCCTGAAACTCTCTATTTCTACATATAGGAAAAAACAATTAAGAAAGGGAATAAATGTTGATCTAAAGAGAAGTGGGTTGACACAAGATAATTATGGTTACTTCAGAATTATGAATGTTTAATGTTTTCTTGTTTTGAATAAGTAGTAGATTTCCCAGTGGTAGAACAGTTTTTTAAAATCTCTGGTAAAGACACTGACTAGCTTAATTCGATAGTTTCAATGGTTGTCTTTTATATGATACAAACATAAATAAAAAAATGAAAATTTCACTCATGGCTGATTGTTTGACTGAACTGGCAGGTTGTTTTGCTTACATATTGATATATGTCATGTGGAGAAAGATGAGAGGAAAGGTTAGGGTGTGCTGGAAGGAAAGGTAGATACATAGGTCAGTTTGATAGATGGTAAGACATAACAAAAAGGGGAATGGTAAGGCAGGGTGGAGTCTGCAGGAAGGGTTAAGTTAGAGTTAGAGAAATCCTAACCAGCCCTGTCCCATCACCACCCAAGTCCTAGCATGACAATAACCTTCTGAGGGTGGCTCCTCTTCTCTCTAGCTGAACATAAGGCTACTAGAAGGAAGAAGGCAGCCTTGAATTGATTAAACAGAGGGGAAGGAAACCTAGAGAAGTTAGATGGTGGGGTTGTAGTCCCCTTGGGAATGGGAAGAGCCTAGTAGGTAAAAAGAGGTAATCCTGGGACTCAGCCTATGTAACTAGCAGGGACTGGAGACAGTTCTGCTACTTATGTGAACGAAACAGCTACAAGGTTAAGGTGAAGAGAACATATAATTCAGATACTTATGCCCTGCTCCTGGCTCCTCATCACCCAGCATTCAGCTTGAGCCAGGATATAAACAAAAGGTACATGCCAAATAGACATAGCGGACATTGATCACCTCTAATAAAAAACCAGCCTTTATATAAAGACTTTTTACAAAAACATGAACTTAAGGATAACTTATAATATTCCTTTTTAAAACTGCATCTTCATATTTTAAGACTTGGGGTATTTGTTGCTAATTAATTTTAGAGTACTTGGTGCTACTCTATTTCCCCTTTCTTAAGGCTTCCCAAGGGAGCAGTTCTGAGTATGCATGAAACCTAATTTAGCTTTATTGACACCAATGGGATTGTCATGTACTATCAGAAACTACTCACTTGCATAGAAACATTCCATCAGCTATCTTTCAGTCCATGACTTCTTCCCTTTCTTTCAATTAGCAGTTAACTTGTGTATTCACATTTGGTTTGGGACATTCCCTGTGGCAGGAAGTTTTTAGATTTCTTTATCTATTAGCACCTTGACAAGTCCAGGCCTCCTTACATTGCCCTTAGGGTCGGATGTCTTTCCAAATGTGCAGTTGAAGGTCAATCAATGCATACTTTTTATATACTTATAATATTTCATATCTTCCTTTATATGAGTGTGTATGGGGGGGTGGGGTTCCTATTAAAATTCCCTGGGTATCTGGTGAGTCTCTACAATCCCAATCTCATTCCAACAAGCTGGCTGCTGAAAGCAGGGATGGTATGTAATATTGAAATCTACAGCTAAGCTCCAAAGAATGGGTTTTTTTTTGTTGCTGTTTGTTTTTTTGGGGCAATGAGGGTTAAGTGACTTGCCCAGGGTCACACAGCTACTAAGTGTCAAGTGTCTGAGGCTAGATTTGAACTCAGGTCCTCCTGAATCCAGGGCCAGTATTCTATCCACTGTACCACCTAGCTGCCCCCAAAGAATGTTTTAAGAATTGTTTTTGCTACATTCCTATTGAGCATTTATTTATGTTATTAATGAGCAAGCAGCAAAATAAGAGTTTTTCCTTTGGCAGTTTCTACTGAATGGGCTCATTAATAGCACACTTTCATCATGGTCATAATGAAGGTCAGTCAAAATGGGTCTCCATGGGGATAGTTCTTTACAGATCAGGCTGACAGTTTGGTTTCCCAGGGTCTCACAAGCTGATTAAAGATCACATACAACACAAAAGATGAAGACCATGATGGGCAGTATAGTATAGTGTAAAGAACATTGTGTTTGGAGTCAAATGACTTGGGTTCAAATCTGAACTTGGCAATTTACCATCTGTATGACCTCTTGGGGCTTCATATATATTTTATATAAGGGGGCTGGATGAGATGACCTATAAGCCACCCTTCAACTCTAAATCCTAATGCCTAAGAGTGAATTTTTTTGTTTGAGATCTTGAAACTCAGAAATTTTCAGTCTTTTTCTTTAAAGGCCCAGTAAACAATTGCACAAACAAGAAAGAACCACATCCCCAACAGCTTGAACATAGTATGCCAATTAAATTGTTCCCTAGTATAATATTCTTCATGCAGTAAACTTTAATTTAATGTCCAATAAAGGACTTTTAAAAATGTGCCCTAAGATTAACTCAAGTCCTTTTGTGGGCTTCTTTTAATTTATTTCCATTCAACATTTTGATTAAAGTAATTATAATAATTTTCTCTAATTTTTAATTAGCAAAAGAAAATCAAGATGTTAATAGATATGTGTATAAAAGAAATCCAAGCTTCTTAGAGTTATTTATTTTTATTTAACTGAACTGCCTTGCCATACTAAGAAAACATTTTTGTAAAGGTTAAATAAAGTATTTCATGGCAACCGCTGCTTCTTAGTGCCTGTGTAACAAGAAACATGAGCCAGTCTAAGTTGTGCAAGTTGGCTTTCTTTCCCAGTAAGAGAATGTGGTATCTAAGACCTTGTCCTAACTCATTTTATCCCCAAGTGTAAGTCAGACAAGTCAAGTATGAAATAATGCCTGGAGGGAAGTCCCTGACTCCAAAAAGTATGGATTATTTCACATTTATCTTCAAATCTGCTCTCATAGTTCTTAAAATTCACTAACTTGGCAAGTTGGGAATTATCATGAGAAATGAAATAATTTCATAACTATGAAGTCATCTAGCATTCCATGAATCTGACACTTACAGGGCTTGTCGATGGCTTGGGCACTATTCTGACCTTTAGATAATAAGCTGTTAAATGTTGACTTCAGCCTGGAAACAATTAAAAAGTGCCCCAGCACTCCTAATAGATAGAACACTGTTGTAACTGAATTGGTGCTATCACAACCCTAACTTATGATAAGCATTTATGATGGAAGACAACTGCATTTTGTGAATTGCAGTCCCTATAGCATTCTTAATCTAAATTCCTCATATTATCTAAAAATGGCAACCAAGAAAAAAAAAAGAAAGCAAGAAAGAAAAGAAGAAAAATCATGTTTTAACTATCCAGCTACACTCTCTTTCTTCAAACCAGAGGTATTAAGAGTCACAGTTAAAATTATTCCAGGCAACTAACTTTGTGCTTGGACGTCAATATTTCACATTTGCCGAGCAAGCTCCCAAAAAGCTCGAGGAATCCTCAATATTCTTTCCTTCAAAGCTGTATTTCAAGACTGAAAAGGGAGAGGGACAGAGGAAGCATTTGTGGTACCAGCAGTTATGCCTCAGGGTGCTCTGCTGTGGAAATCATCCACAACCATATACATTATGTGGCCTCATAGGGAATTACGGATACTGGGAGTAATTATCTAGTTTATTTAAGACAAAATTTCCCACCCAGATCTTTCTTTTAAAAAACTTTTGGGGTCTTTAATAGGCCAAATGGCAAGTAATTTCCATAGGGAAATAATGATAGTTATTTTGAAATTAAAACAGAAGGGGAAAAGGGTATTAAACTCACAGATTTTAAGAGCTGGAAGGTATCCCTGTGTTCCCCTTTCATAAGGGGATTCTCTTGAAGTGACTCATGCCACCTTTGGACACTGATTATTAGGCAGTTTCTTCTTTTACTGAGTCAAAATCAACTTCCCCATAACTTCTACACAACAGTCATAGTTCTGTGCTCCCCTTCCCCCATCTCCCAACCTATTAGGGGATAGTTATCAATATTATCAATTACTGAGTGTGATGTTCCAAATGGGGAATGACCAAGAAAATACAATGGGGCTGTCATCTCTTTGGTCTTGGAAACTTTTTCCTCTCCTAAGATTACAGTACTTTTGTTTTGTTTGGGACCATCATATCATACTCTGGGCTTACCCTGTGATTGCAGCCCACTAAACACCTGCAGATCTCGTGCAGATAAACTGCTGTTTAGCCCTGCTTATTCCCTTTTACTCATGAAATTAAGTTTTTAGAACCCAAGTCTAAAACTTTACATTTATCCCTATTAAGTTTAGTCAGCATTCTAGTCTACTGAGATTTCCAGCCTAAAATTTCAACAGAATTAGCCTAGGCAAAACAAGTTTAATATACCTCTTTAGGGGAGAAGGGGAAAGGAGAAATAAGCATTTATACAGTGTTTATAACGTACCAGGCATTGTTCTAAGAGCTTTATAAATAATATCTCATTTGATCCTCACAAAAACTCTGGGAGGTAGGTGCTATTATTATCCTCATTCCACAGATGAGGAAACTGAGGCAAACAGACGTTAAGTGACTTGCCCAAGAGCATGTGGCTTGCAAGTGTCCAAGGCCACATTTCAACTTAGGTCTTCCTTCATTGTGCCACCTAGCTACCCCATTCAAATATTTGAAGGGAGCAATTATGTATCATTGGGGCAGCCAGCTGGCACAGTGGATAGAGCGCTGAGCCTGGGGTCAAGAAGACCTGAGTTAAAATCTGACCTCAGACACTTACTAGCTGTATGTTCCCGGCCAAGTCATGTACCTTGTTTGCCTCAGTTTTCTTATCTGTAAAATGAGCTAGAGAAGGAAATGACAAACCATTGCAGTGTCTTTACCAAGAAAACCCCAGATGGGGTCACAAAGAGTTAGACACAACTGAAATGACTGAACAAAAAAACATGTATCATTTAAGTTTTCTATTTTCTGAGGTAAACATTCCCAGTTCCTTCAATTAATATTCCTACACATGGCTGCCTATCCTGGTCCTCTTTGCTACTGTAATATACTCCAACTTGAAATCATAATGGGATAAATAAAGTGTTAGATTGGAAGTCAGGAAGACCTGGTTTCAAATCCAACCTCAGACACTTAGTAGTTATGCAACTATGGGCAAATCACTTACTCTCTCTCAATTTCAGTTTCTTCATGTATAAAATGAGGTTTACATGAGATAGGATTGTTGAGGATTATGTAACACATTGACACAGATACATTAATCACTATTCATCTGTTCTAGTCTTTCAACTAGTTCAAAACCTCCAGACTCAATTGTTCCATCTTGTCTACAAATAACTTGCTGAAATCTAGATATACTTAATGCATGACATTCTCTTGATCTACAAATATAACAATACCATCAGAAAAGGAAATTAAGTACTTCAGGCATGACTACTTCTTCTTCTTTTTTTTTTTTTAGTGAGGCAACTGGGGTTAAGTGACTTGCCCAGGGTCACACAGCTAGTAAGTGTTAAGTGTCTGAGGCTGGATTTGAACTCAGGTACTCCTGACTCCAGAGCCGGTGCTCTATCCACTGCGCCACCTAGCTGCCCCATGACTACTTCTTAATGAATTCACAGTGATTATCAATTCCCCTTTCTAAGAGTTCACAAATGATCCCTTTCAGAATGCAACCTGGGATTTTCTAGGAATTGGTATGTCATTTACTTGCTTGAGGTTTGACTAATCTACCTTTTGCCCTTTGGTGGAAAACTGATATATGTGTCTTTCTCCAGTCCTATAACACATCACCTTTTTCTTGCGATTTTTCAAAGATCACCAGTACCTTTTCAGTGATCACTAGTTCCTTCCATATACCTGGAAGTAGATCATCTAGTTCTGGTCATTTAAATTTATTTACTCTATCTTTACTCACCTAGTGTTCTGATTCCCTATTAACTATTTTAACATCCAACATTTATTATCTATTATACTATATTTCAAGAACTGTCCAATCCTTCCCAGTTTGAAGATAATTTTCCTTCATAGAAAAAAACAGAAGCAAAACAGATGTTATGTACCCCTACTGATTATCTCCAGTTTATACTGTATGTATCTTGTTTGTCCACAGATTTCATTCTTAAGAGTTTTCCACAGTTGTTGTGCCACGGAATACTACATATCTTTTTTCTAAACATTTAAAAAATGACTTTCAAAAAGTCTAGGGTACATGTGAGAAAATGCCCAGCATCCCCTCTTGTTATTCTTCTCAGTCTTTAAGATGGCAGGGTCATTTCCTCCCAAGGGTCCTGTTGTTTCCTCAGCAACCTTAGAGGCAACGTGGTACCATGGCAATAGTGCTGGATCTTGAGCTAAGAGACTTCAGTTTGAATCCTGGCTGGGACATTTATTATGAGATCATGAGATCTGAGGGTTGAAACGGGCTTTGGAGATGAGAGACCTGGAACTGAAGGGATCACCAGAGGCTATCTACTTCAATCTCCTCATTTTAGAACTGAGGCTTCATGGGATTTGTCCGAGGCTGCCCAGCGAGAAGCAGAACCAGGACATGTTTCTATCTGGCCGAAAATCCAGCTCTCTTTCAACTAGGCCTTATTGCTTGACTTGGCCTCTTTTCAACTACCAGTCTTTGCTTGTGATCCTGCCCTCTGGTGCCAAAAAAAATAGGTTGAGTCCCTCCTTACCTAACAGATCCTCAAATACTTGAGAACAAAGCTATCATGTCTCTCCCAAGTCCTATCCGTTGACCTTCACACGACAGTCTCTTGGGGCCCTTTGTCATTCTGGCTGTCCTCTATGCACTCTCTAGTTCATCAATGTTCTTAAACCAGGGTGCCTAGAACTAAACAAGGTGCCCCAAATGAAGTTGGATGAAGGCAGAGGAAATTTGGATTGTCAGTAAGCCAACTAGCATTTATTAAACGTCTTCTCTTTGCCAGGCCTTATAGTAAGCTCTGGGGATGAAAGAAAGGCAGAAAAAAAAGTCCCCACTCTTTTTTAAAAAAAAAATTTTTTTTTTAAGTGAGGCAATTGGGGTTAAGTGACTTGCCCAGGGTCACACAGCTAGTAAATGTTAAGTGTCTGAGGCCGGATTTGAACTCAGGTACTCCTGAATCCAGGGCCGGTGCTCTATCCACTGCGCCATCTAGCTGCCCCCAGAAGTCCCCACTCTTAATGAGCTCACTGTATAACAGGGAAGACAATATACAAACAACTGCATACAAACCAAACAAAAGCCATAAAGGATAAACTAGAAATAATCAACAAAAGGAAGGCATTAGTATTAAGGGGGATTGGGAGAGGCATCTTTTAAAAGGTGGGACTAACTGAGACAATGAAGAAATTCAAGGAAGTTAGGAGGAAGAGGAGGTGGAGATGGGGGCGGAGAGTGTTCTGGGTATGGTGAACAGCTAGTGAAAATGCTTAGAGATTTTTTTTTAAATGCCTCTTTGTGCATGTGTGTGTGTGTTCACCCCATTCAGTTTCTCCTTCCATACTTCTTCCATGCAATTTCTTTTTAGTCCCTTATTTTATTTTCTATGGTGTTATATCATCAATGTCACCTTATGATCATACCCTCTGTCTACATATATTCTTTCTTTTTTTTTTTTTTTTTTTTTTTAGTGAGGCAATTGGGGTTAAGTGACTTGCCCAGGGTCACACAGCTAGTAAGTGTTAAGTGTCTGAGGCCGGATTTGAACTCAGGTACTCCTGAATCCAGGGCCGGTGCTCTATCCACTGTGCCACCTAGCTGCCCCTACATATATTCTTTCTAATCATTCTTATATTACATTTTTTAGACTTACAAATATTATACCTTAAATATTACCTTATGACCACAAGCTCTTTACATATACTCCTAATTGCATTAAAAATTACTTTTACAATAAAGTTATTGAGAATTACAAATATTATTTTATCATACAGAACTAGAAATAGTGTAACCTTATTAAATTTCTTACAGTTTTTCTTTCTTATTTCTTTTTTACCTTTTTATTTTTCACTTGAACCTTATACTTATGTTTCACTTGAAACTTGTATTTGGAAGTCAAATTTCCCATTCAACTCTGGCCTTTTAATAAAAAATGCTTTAATTTCCTCTATTTCATTAAATGTCCATTTTCTCCCCTGAAAGATTATATTCAATTTTGCTTGGTATGTAATTCTTGGTTGTAAATCTAATTCCTTTGCCTTCCACTTTATTTTATTTTAAGCCCTGAAATTCTTTAACATGGAAGCTGCCAAATACTGTGTAATTCTTACTGAAGCTCCACGATATATGAATTGTTTCTTTTTGGTTCCTTGTAATACCTGTTCTTTGATCTGTGAGTTTTGAAATTTGGCTATCATGTTTGTGGGAGTTTTCATTTTGGGATCGCTTTCAGGCACTGATTGGTGGATTCTTTCAATATCTATTTTGCCCTCTGGTTCTAATATTAAGGTCAATTTTCCTTGATAATTTCTTGAAAGATATTGTCCAGGCTTTTTTGTTTGGTCATATCTTTCAGGTAGTCCAATAATTCTTATATTATCTTTCCTGGATCTATTCTCTAGGTCAGTTGTTTTTTTCAATGAGAAATTTTACATTTTCTCCTATTTTTTTTTTTTTGGCCTCCTAGTAGTTCTTCAGTCAATCTGCCATCTCCCATATAGAGGAGGGCAGTAACAAAATGACTACAGGTGGGGGCAGCTAGGTGGCGCAGTGCATAGAGCACCGGCCCTGGATGCAAAAGGACCTGAGTTCAAATCCAGCCCCAGACACTTAACAATTACTAGCTTTGTGACCCTAGGCAAGTCACTTAACCCCAATTGCCTCACCAAAATAAAATAAAATAAAATAAAATAATTTGTTAAAAAAAAATGACTACAGGTAAACCTTCAAAGAGAAGTACAAATTGGTCTCAGGCCCACAATAAATTCCTGGGCAGCTAATTTCTCTTTTAATATTTCCTTACTTATCTTTGTTATCTATCCCCATTAGTAATTTTTGTTCTTTCATTTCCAGTGTAAAGTTCTGTACTTTGCAGAAAAAAAATAGAAAATTAAAATTCAGTAGTTCTTTCCCTTCTCTGTTGGTTATTAACACCCCATTCACTCTAAATAAAAGTTTCATCCCATCTTTGATCCTCTTTTCCCTCAAAATAACATTTCAAAAAATAAAACAAAATAAAGCCAAACCCCTTTTTCACTGTTCTTCATTTTCCTTACCTTAAGATTCCTCACTATTTTTATCAGACCATGCTCTGCTCTTATATTCATCTTTTGTTATCTGCCATGCTACCATCTTCTATACTTTTAAATTTTAATGAGATTGATGAGTTCTTTTTGAACCCACATTGGTCTCTTTAAACAAATCCTATTTTTCTTCTATTGTTTTTTCTGTCTTCAGAATTTCATTCTTGAGTTATCTCTCATCTCTCTTGAGCTGAGTACCCCCAAATTTTTTACTCCATGTAATCCTATTTTTCCTATATACTTTTGGAAACATACTTTCCCAAACCCTAGGTTGCATATCAGATTGTACCCAGATTTCCTCTATCATGAACTCTAAGGTAAAATGGTCACTTTCCTCAATCACACACTACAAGCAACTAGTTCATCCTTGGTAGTTAGAATCTTATTCAGAATAGACTTTTTCTTGTTGCTTCCTCCACCTTTTTTTTTTTTTTTTGGTGAGGCAATTGGGGTTAAGTGACTTGCCCAGAGTCACACAGCTAGTAAGTGTCAACTGTCTGAGGTCAGATTTGAACTCAGGTCCTCCTGAATCCGGGGCCAGTGCCACCTAGCTGCCCACCTTCCTCCACCTTTTGAAGGATAAAATTATCGCTAAGGCAAGTCAAGAAGTTATTAATTGCTCCATTTTTGGCATAGAAAACTCCGGCAGATGTCTAGATAACTAAAGTCCCCTACCACTACTGAATCATGCTTGTGTACCAGATTTTTAATGTTTCCTCAGCTCCTCATCTATTTCCTCTTTCTATATAGGTGGCCTACAATATAGTTCAGTGACAAAAACACTTCTGTTTCTCTCTCCTTTGACCTTCAACCAAATACTCTCCATCATATTTCTCCTTCTGGTTCATGGGTTTATTCTCTTGAATATATCTTCACTTCACCCCTAGATTTCCCATGCTGGAAATATTTTCTGCCCCTTTGGCCTCTCTTGCTAATTAGCTGGCTGCTCAAAAAACCCAACATTTTAAGGAAAACACTCAGCCTTGACATGTCTTCGTTCTTTCTCTGGCTTTAATCCTGATTCTCTGGACTTTATCTACATGAGGGCAAGTGCAAGAGGTCCCTCCTTTTCTTTTCTTTTCTCTTTTTTTTCTCCCTCCCTCCCTGCTTCCCTCCTTTCCTTCCTTCCTTCATTTTTTCCAGTGCCAAGCTAAGTGTTTGGTACATAGGAAGTACTTAAAATGCCTGTTGACTTGTGTATAGATACTTGAGACCAAGGATTTTATTACTGACTCCTTTCTTTGATATGTCTCCTATAAATTTATAGGAATATCAAATGCTATTCTTCCTTCTTTGTGGCTACTCTTAATGGTAATCTAACTTGGAGCATCTATAGGGGCAGGTTTCTTCCCCCATCACTTTTTTTTTTTTTTTGGTGAGGCAATTGGAGTTAAGTGACTTGCCCAGGGTCACACAGCTAGTAAATTAAGTGTCTGAGGCCGGATTTGAACTCAGGTCCTCCTGAATCCAGGGCCGGTGCTCTATCCACTGTGCCACCTAGCTGCCCCCCCCCATCACTTTTAAGGTCCTTTTGATTATATTTGCAAGTCACCTAGCAAATACATTTTTACCAACCTATGCTAAGTGTACTATATCTCTGGCCAGGAATATGTCAACTTTATATTGTAAGCAATTGTAAACTGATCCAGAAATAAAGATAACACCTTTTTATCTAGCTGTTCACTTCCCAAATTAATTTTTATCTTTTGCATCTCTTGTTTCAGTGGGAAAAATTGAGGAAAACATAACCTGTGCCCTTGTAGTCTTCTGTTTTTGTTTTTGTTTTTTGTTTTTTGCCCAAGACTTCCTAATCATTGGCAATACTTCTTAGGTTCCTTCTGGAAGGCTCATTTGTACTCACATGAATCACCAGAAGTCAATAGTTGTCAACAGTTTTGATAAGTCTTAGAAGTTTCTCTGTCTTGTTTTGGAAACATGATCCAGGACTTGTCTACTATCAGGTCAAAAAATAGTTGCCTCAGTATCTCTAAGAAGTGAATCCCAACTACTGCCACTGTTCTCTTCTTTCTCTGCCCCATACCTGATGAATTCTGTGCCTTTAGGACAAGTAGCTTATTCCTTCTCAGGACATCCAACTCTGTCCTCTTTAAAAAAAGCTTCAAAGCTCTTTTTAAGCTCTCAATGGAACAGGTGTCTTTTCCCTTCCCTATCTCCTCTGCGCAACACTCTTCACTTGTCTATCACCCTACAAGGCTAAAGCCTCCCTCTTTCAACCTCAGAACTATTTTCCCCCCATCATTGAAACTTTCCTTGTGTTTCCTTTAGGAGACTTTTATCCTCCCTGAGAATCTGGATCGTGGGAAGGCATTCTTCTAGTCTCTTCACCTCTTTCTGGAGGTAGATCAGTTTACACTTGGAACACAGATAACATCACTGGGATTTTTCATCCTCTTATGGGACACAAAATCCTTGAGCTGGGTGGGATACTGCACTGCACAAGTTCACTGCTTACCAATGTAAAATACAAACAGGCAGTACTAAAAGGCTTATCTAGGATTAAAAAGGGGATGACAAGTAAAGAAAAGGAACCACAGACTCACAACTTTTCTGGGCCTTAGTTTTCTGACCTTTAAAATAAAGGCCTTGTATTACATGATCTCTCTGGCTTTTTGTAGCTCTAAATTTCTAATCTTGAAACTGTGAATGTGACTTTACCCTTCTGTTTAGAGAGGCATCTCAGGCTTCTGAGGGAATACTATGTCAGAGTATAAGGTCCTCAAGAGTAGGGATTGCCTCACCCTTTGTATTTGTGACACCAGTGACAGTACAGCACTGGCATTTAATAAATGCTTGCTGACTGAGGGACTGATAGACAGTAAAGAACTGACCAAAACTATTAGGAAAACAATTTTTCCTCTTGAGCTTCATATGCAACCTAAAGGAGATCTCTATGTTTTAAGAAGTCAGAGTGAATACAAATGATTCCAAGAATCCCCCTGATGCTAATAATGACACTTTCCTTTTTTTTTTTTTTCCAGGGCAATGGGGGTTAAGTGACTTGCCCAGGGCCACACAGCTAGTAAGTGTCTGAGGCTGGGTTTGAACTCAGGTCCTCCTGAATCCAAGGCTGGTGCCTTATCCATTGCGCCACTTAGCTGCACCCTCTAATAATGACACTTTAAGAGAGGGAGGTAAAGTCCTTAGGCCTTTGTGTTGCATTAAAAAAGAAAAAAAAAACCCATAACCAACTCTTCCTGACTCCTGCCCCCACCCCCACCCAATTACTGACTAATGGAGGATAGCTCGGCAACATTTCAACAGAGACTCCATCTACAGAATATTTTAGATTAAAATTCTTGCCAGATGGTCCGAAGAAGTGTTTGCCTCATTGCTGATTTTGGCCATCTTAATGTCAGTAACAATAAAAAGAAGCTTGTTACTGCCACTGGGGAGCAAAGGCATAAATTCCTTTCTCCACAACTGAATTACTGGTTGTGGACAGCTGTGACCTATACAATAATAAGGATGATACTGTAGCTTTCTGGGAAAGTATTTCCATAATTGTGAGAATAAAATGTTTATGGTAACTTTACATATAATAAAGCTTGTTTGTTTTTTGAAAAAGGTACAGGTTACATAATTTTACCAGTTGTGGTATAAATCTATAGCCTGTGATAAAGGATAATAAACTTTGTGAATACTTCAGCAGCCAAACACTCTAAGTATTCCTAAAAGCCTGTTTCTCATTTAAAGTACATTTCTAGTGGTCTCCTAAGGCACATCATAATTTTATGATGACTTAATTAGGGCAAGGTTAGGCTAAAATCAATATGAACTTCCATGTATATATACACACACACACAAAAGATACATATGTATGCATAAGGGTAGTGGTACACATATACTATACGGAGTTCCTCAAAATCTTAATGCAGTTTTAAGCTATTAAAGACTTTTGAGACACCTCATATATGAATGTGCTAGAGGGCTGAACTTGGACTCAAGATGCTCTGGCTGGTTTAAGTCTTGGCTCTGATACATACAAGCAAGTGTGTCACCAATGTGATCATAGAAAAATCACGCAACCTTTCAGTGCCCCTTTCAGGCAATGTGCTAAGACTATGTTATAGAAGAGTGGAGGGAATGTTCATCCTCAGGAATCCTCCATATTCATTAAATCAAAAGTCCAGACCAAAAGAAGCCCTAAACCATGACTTCCTTCAACAGTTATGAAGCAACATGAGATCCTGGAGAGGAAAGCTGGTCCCAGCTCTGCTACTTACAGTCTAAGTGACCTTGGACAAGTTCTGTCCTTGCTCTGGGTTTTGGTGCTTCATCTTTTGAAGGCATAATACCATATATTTAGAGCTAAAAGGAGCCTTAAAAGTCATCTAATTATCACCCAGCTGCCTCTTCAACACTCTGCCAAATGATTAGTGAAGGATACTCTGTGCATAGAATCATGTGACATGAGGACAAAGAAACCTTAACTCGCAATTTTTTTTCTTTTCTTCTTTCTTTCTTTCTTTCTTTCTTTCTTTCTTTCTTTCTTTCTTTCTTTCTTTCTTTCTTTCTTTCTTTCTTTCTTCCTTCCTTCCTTCCTTCCTTCCTTCCTTTCTTTCTTTCTTTCTTTCTTTCTTTCTTTCTTTCTTTCTTTCTTTCTTTCTTTCTTTCCTTCTTTCCTTCTTTCTTTTTTTCTTTCTTTCTTTCTTTCTTTCTTTCTTTCTTTCTTTCTTTCTTTCTTTCTTTCTTTCTTTCTTTCTTTCTTTCTTTCTTTCTTTCTTTCTTTCTTTCTTTCTTTCTTTCTTTCTTTCTTTCTTTTTGCGGGGCAATGAGATTTAAGTGACTTGCCCAGGGTCACACAGCTAGTAAGTGTCAAGTGTCTGAGGCCGGATTTGAATTCAGGTCCTCCTGAATCCAGGGCCGGTGTTTAACCATTGCACCACCTAGCTGCCCCCAACTCACAATTTTTAACACTAAAAATATCTTTTTGGCTAAGATTATGGCAATAAGAGTACAAGGGTTGGAGAATCTGGAGCAATTTTGAATCCTGAGGACTTCAGAGTGTGGTCTTTAAGAAATTCTAGATGAGTTTGAGTTTCAGTACTAGCATGTGGAACTGAGGACTGATAGTAGTAGTACAGAGAATATAATTCATCCTCCTCATTTTATAGTCCTATTATAAAAAAGGGTTCCATTAAGTAACAGCGGGGGAGTCTTACATAGAGAAAACAGGTTATTGGAGTAGTACAAAAATGAAGCAATGAAGTCAAGAACGCAGTCCTCTAAGACTGCAAAGTTCTGGGGACACAGAGACAAAAAATCCCTGCCCTTGATGAGCTCATATTCTATTGGGACAACAACATGTACACACTGAAAATATTCAAAACAAATATAAGGTAGTTTTGGGAAGCCAGTCAGTCCATTGGCAAGCATTTATTAAGTGCTCATTAAGTGCCAGGTACTGTGTAAAGGATAAGAAGAAAGGCAAAAACTATCCCTCCTTTCAAGGAGTTCATATTCTAATAGGGAAGGCAACATGTAAATAAGTGGGCACAATAAGATATATACAGAACAGATGGAAGGTGGGGCAGCTAGGTGGCACAATAGATAAAGCACCAGCCCCAGATTCAGGAGGACCTGAGTTCAAATCCAGATTCAGACACTTGACATTTACTAGCTGTGTGACCCTGGGCAAGTCACTTAACCCTCATTGCCCTGCAAAAGAAGAAGAGAAAAAAAAAGAATAGGTGGAAGGTAATTTTAGAGGGGAAAGTCCCAGTAGGTGGAGGAATTGGGAAAGATCTCCTGCATCAGGAAGGATTTGAGCTGAACCTCAAAGCAAGCCAGGGAAATGAAGAAGTCAAGGTGAAGTAAGAGAATATTCTAAGCATGGGAGTGTGGAGGGGTGGGAAACCACAGAGAAAGAAGAATGCTGTGTCTAAGTATACATATACATATATGTACATACACACATATATGTATACTCCTATAGCTCAATAGGAGTACAATGAGATAAAGGGAGTAAAGTGTAAACAGAATGGAAAGTATGAAAGGGCCAGATTAGGAAGAGCTTTCAGTGACAAATACAGGACTTCTGATTGGATCCTAGGGGTGAAAGAAAATCAGTGGAGTTTCTTGGGACACAGATTCAGACCTGAGCTGTAGGAAATTTACTTTGGCCTCTGAGAGTAGGATGAATTCGAATGGGGAGACCTGCGCCAAGGACTCCAAGTAGAAGGTTATGGCAAACATCTAGGCATGAAGTGATAAACTAGGGTTGTGGCTGTGAGAGTGGAAAGAAGGGGACAAAAATAAACGTGAAATGGCGTGAAGGGAGAAATGATGAGATCTGGAAACAAACTAGCTCTGTGGGGTGATGGTAAGGAGGCACTAATGCCACTGTGAATCCAGGTGACTGGGAAGATGTCTCTCTGATAGTACCCGAGAGAGGATATCCTTGACAGTAAAAGGGAAATGCGGAAGGAGAGAGAGAGGCATGGGGGAAAGACAGTTGGGTTTATTTTAGACAGGCTGAGTTTCTAGTCGAAGATGTTTAAAAGGAGGTTAGTGATACATGATCGAAGCTCAGGAGAAAGATTAGAGCTGGATATATAGATATGGAAATTTATTACATAGATATGAGAATTGAACTAATGGGAACTGAGGACATCACTAAGTGAGAGGGAAGGAAAAAAGAAGAGGACCCAGGACAAATTCTTAGGGGATGCTGAAATGTAGTGGGCACGGCACAGGCCAAGACCAAGGTAGAAGAACCCAGGGAGAGCAGTGTCTCAAAAATTTAAAAAGGAGAGAGTATCCAGGAGGAGAGGGTGATATGCAATGTCAAAGGCTGCAGAGATATCAAGAAGGATGAGGATTGAGAAAAGGTCATTTTACATTTGTCAATTAAGAGATTGCTGGTAACTCTGGAGAGGCAATTTCACTTAAATGATATGGTAGGAAGCCAGAATGCAGACAGTGAGTGAAGAGGAAGTAGAAGCACCTAGGATGGATGGTACCAGCACCTGAGGACATCAGCAGAGGCTTCATGTAGAAGGTGGTGTTTGAGGTGAGTCTTAAATAACTCCTAATTGCTGGATAAGTAATCTCGGTCCTTATCTTTCTTGACCTTTTAGTGGCATTTAATGTTAACACCCTCTCCCAACCTCCACATTCCTTAATGGTCCCTTGCTTTCCATGCCATTGCTCATTCCTATCTCACTTACTTCTTGATCTCCTTCATTTGTCACTCTCTCCTTTTGCTACTTAAGTATCAGCATTACCAAAGCCCTATCTTTGACCTTTATCCCCCTTATCTTTATATACTCTCTCCCCTTGTCTAATTTACTCCCTTCCACACTCAAAGCTATAGCTTTGTACTACAAGTCCCAACTTCTTTTCTGAATCCTTGGGCTACATTTGCAGCCACCAGTCAAATCAATTAGATGTCTCTCAGTACCACAAACTCAACATGTGTAAAACAAAATTCAGTATCTTTCTACCAAAACCTGTTCTTCTTTCTAACTTTTCTACTTCTATTCTCCCAGTTACCTGGATTTGAGTCCAGTTATCTTTGATACACCCCTTGCATCCAATAAGTTGTTATTTCTCTTTGAAATATTTCTTGCATTAAGCCCTTCCTTTCTACTCCTAGTTCTCCAAGCCCTATTCAGTTCCTCATTATTTCTTGTCTGAATTATTAAGTGGACTCCATTACTTTATTCTTTTCAAATCTCAAAACCATCACACAGCTGTGAAAATTTTAGTGACACACAAGCCCTACCATATCACTGCTCTGTTAAAAAATGCTCTATGGTTTCCCACAACTTAGTGAATTAAATACAAACTCCTCAGGCTGGCTTTCAAAGCCTCCTTTAAACTGCTTCCAATCTACCTTTTCAGTCTTATTTTGAAGTATCTTGTCCTGCTTTCTCTGGCTTCCATGCCTGGAAGGGACCTCCTCCCATCTCTATTGATGACAAATTCCTTCCCTTTCCTTAAAGCCCAGATCAGGTTTTAGATGTTGTTTGTATACATGCTTCACCAATACTTGGACATTTTCTCTGGAGTCTTCTTTCCTTGTTGACTTATCTCTCTTGAGAGATATCTGTCCTGAAGTCCTCAACTAACTGGTAACTCCATCCCTAAGACCACCATTTTGGAAAGTATTCAAGCCTTGTTTGACCTTACTCTCATCTAGACTCTCTTTCCAGACTTCTATTCCTTACCTACTCCCTCACTCATAGGCAGGTAATCTTCCTTCTTCTCCCAACCCCTCCCTCCTTATGTACATCTGCTTTTCAGGTTCACTTTATGTGGGACCTCAGCACCATTTAATCCAACTCAAACACACAAAAAAAGGCCCTCAACAGCATGTCTGATAAGTGGTCATACCGACTCTGTTCAAGGTTCTCCAATGAGGGGGCTCACTACTTCCCAAGTAAGCCTTGGAGAGCTCTAACTGTGAGGACATGTTTCCTTACATCAAATCTACATTTGCCTCTTTTCAACTTCCACCTATTACCCCTGGTTCTTTCCTTGAAGGGAACAACAGAACAAGTCTGTGCCTTCCTCCACATAGGTGAATACAGCTATGATGTATCTGTGTCTTCTCTTCTCCAGACTAGAGGCCATTCACTATTCTGATTAATTATACAGTGCTATGAACTACAAGAAGATGTGAAGATGGAGAGACCATTTAATAATAGGATGATTATAAAAAAGACTTTACCTAGGTGACACCTGAGCTAAGCCTAGAAGGAAGATAAGGATTCTGGCAGGCAGAGATAAGAAGGGAGTACATTTCAGACATAGAGCATAGATTGAACATAATCATACAGGCAATGGAATTCCACATTTGGGAAATACCTAGTAATTGAGTTTGGTTGTGATGCAGTTTGTGGGGAAAGATAGAGTCAGAAAGGTAGGTGGAAGCCAGACTGTATAAACACCATGTTTGGGGATCTTTCTATTTTATCCTGGAGGCAACAAGTATCTGTCTACAGAGAGCTTCTGAATAATCTACAGAAGTTGTGAGCTCTAACAGCAGAGGTGAGGCACTAAAATGACAGACATAGCCTTGCAGTTCTACAGTATAAATTAGGCAGGCCTATGAGTTCAGGAAGATCCAGGTTATCACAGGATGCCAATGCCACTGCCAGATTTTTTGCTACAATGGGTTGATGCACAGTGAACCAGAAAAATGTATTAACTTGAATCTCCATAAATCAACCATGTAGATTAACTGAGGTGTCACTGTATCTGGTTTCCCTAGAAATGCAGCCTCAGTTTCTCTTCCCTTTGAGCTGAACATACCATTTACTCTCAACTCTGATGAAGAATGATGCAAGATTTCCCTTTACTCTGGGCAGATCTGGTGTTCTGCAATGTGGGGAGCTTCTCAGAAGAAAAGTACTTTGTTAGTTTAGTGTGACCATGGGCAAGTCACTTCCTTTCTCCTGGCTTCTACTACTCTCCGTTTCTTCTTCAGCAAATCAAGGGAGAGGACTCACTCTGGGATTTCTAAGGCCCCTTTCAGATCTAACATTCTAATTCTAGAATTCCTAGCCAATCTCCTCTGCAGCCTAATAAAGAACCTTTGATACAGAAGGAAATGATGTGATGGGGTATTTGACTTTGTCCAGCTGAATATTTTCATGACTTCTCTAAAAAACATTTTTGTTTTGTTCACCCTTGTTTGTTTAGGCAAGAAATAGTTGTGCCTTGTCCAGCATTATAAGTGGTTCTTTCTCAGAGCGTGTGCGAGAAACTAAAAGGAGAGTTTCACGGCTCCTTGATTGTGAAAGGTTTCTCTTTCTGGCTTCTCAGCTTTGGATCACATTTCTTAAGTGTGTCTTCTTCCCATCCCTGTTGGGCCTGCATTGTTGTTAGTAACAGTGTGTGTGGTTCTAAAATATCATGACCCTTCTGAAACCTTTCCAGGTGTCATCAATGCTTTCTTGATCTCTTGGAAGAAAAACAAAACAACTCAGGAATATAAGTTACATAGCTAAGTGGAGTTAAGTTTTCTGAACCTGAGAAATCCTCTTAAAGATTTTGAATGGACTAATGACCAAGGAATTCTCTTCTATCTCCTCTCTTCTTTCTTTTTTCTCCCAGTGTAGTATCTCATTAGGATGGAGCATAGGGGTCCTTAACCTGGGGTTCACTTATCCCTAGGGGATCTCTGGAAAGATTTCCAGGGGTCTGTGAACTTGGATGGAGAAAACAATCACATCTTTATGTCAATATAATGTATTTCCTTCATAATCCTATGTATTTTATTATATGCATTTAAAAATATTATTATAGGCTTCACCAGAGTGCCAGAGGAGTCTATGGCATACAAGAAAGGTAAAGAACCCCTGATGTAGCAGAATTTGCAATTAGTGAGGAAAGATATTCTCTAGATATTCATTGTGGCCTCTTCTCTTTCAAGGTTTGTATTAGTATGTGGTTTTGAATCTTGGCCCTTTCCACTCACTACCTGTGCAATACTGGGCCTTAGTTCCCTCATTTGTAAAATGAAAGTTTGGATCAGCTGGCTTCCAAGGTCCCCTTCAGCTCTGAATCTGTGTTCTAATGCTTGCCCTTTATTTTCCACAGTTCGGATTCATAGTAGAGTCCATTCATCACACTAACTACAAAGCATCTTGAAACTCAGGACAATGCATTTGCAGGGTACGGCTACAGGTAAAAATAACTGGATGAACGGTGGACTATATCTCTCATTTCAGTGCTGTTTGAACATATTTTTAGAGGCACTTGGTGCTTTTGGTAAAACCATGAATCTTCTCAAGACTCTCAAGAATTTGGACTGAACTTAGGTAGTGAATGCTACATGCTTAGCTTTCAAAGCTTTCCTCCAGCCTACCTGAAAAAGCAAGATTAGGTAACAGGGAGAAGTATATGGCAGAGTGCTAAAAAGAAGACTGAGAATCAGAAGACCTTGGTTCTAGTTCCATCTCTATCACTATCTGTGTGATTTTCTTTGGACACTCAACTCTTCTATGTCTATTTCCTTACCTATAAAATGGGAATAATACTGCCTACCTCATACGATTTTGTGAGGCTGTAACATATTTTCAAGTCCACTGCGGTAAGAACATGTAAAACAGCATAACAATCCTAATAACAATTTTTTCTTTTTCTTCTTGTTAACATCCTATCCCACTGTTCTCTTCATCAGTTTGGAGTCTTACTGACTCAGCTCTTCATTCTTGGTGAGCTCTTCCTTTTTTGGCTCCTAGAGATGATTTGGGAATTTAGAAGGATATTTAAACTTAGTTTATACATGGAAGGTGGAACGAATCTTCCTCCTCCAGGCTTTTCACTGGCCCATAGCCTGAAACTTGCTGGGTACCTTGTAGCTGCACAACAATATTAAGCAACTGAAAGCATAGCCTTGAGGCTCTCTATGCATACAGCAATACTCCATTACTACAAACATCATTAATATGAAAACTTTCTTTATAGGAGGCAAATTGTTTAAAAACTTCCTAAGAGAAAAACTCCTTATAAAGGAAATGACAAATTAAAAACCTATAGACATAACCTAAAAATACATATATATCAACCAGAACTTTGCAAAAAGGATTCCTTGTAGTTTAATGTCCTATTAAGTCAATTTGAATGAAACATGCATTTTTAATAAAAACTCGGGGCGGGGGGTGGGGTTAGAATTTATAAATCTTCCTACTTGTGACTGAATCAGATTGGAGATGGTAGAGTACCTACTTTCTTCACATTGGACAGTGACCTTTTTAGCAAGTTCCTGATGACCCAAATAAGTCAACAGCATCCTGTCTGCACTAAGGAAAAGGGCATAAGAAAGTCTGGAGCTGCCCTCCTCATCTTTCTAGGGTTGCATGGAAAGGTTCACTCACCTCTTTAAGAAATTCCTTTCAATCACAGGCACACATAGTTTTCTTTATAAGTGGAGTTCTAAAGAGAACAATATGTTTGGAGTACTTTCTGATATTTCCTCTACTTCAAATCATAACACTGAGTACTGACTTAATTGAAGCCAATAATGTGACTGGGTTTTTGGATTCAGATATGGGATCTCATTCGTGTGGCTGCAGATCAGCAGGTTCTTAGTTACCTGTAGCGTTTGAGGGTTTCCTGGGGAGCTCTGAGAGGTGGGTGCCTTGCTCACATTTCTATAAACAGTATGTGTCAGAGGCAGGGCTTGAACATGGGTCTTTCTGACATTAGGGCTAATCCTTTCTTCAGCTGCCCCTCAAGAAAGCATTGATTTCAAATCATAGCCACACACTGAATCCACCCCACACATTGTCTCTGTACCACCACCCTAGCACCACAACTAAGATACCATGAAGCCCTCTGCTTATCCCTCTCACTTGCTGGCTCTTCCTGGACTGAACAAGGCTCCACTTAGACCTCTGAATCTCTATGAACTTGTATGTGTACCTCATTTTATTCCCTTAATATTTCTGGGTCTCTTCAATCCTTTTTCTCGAACACTTGAGTCTGATATTGCTATACCATGTGGTTTCCAGGGAGATTTAAAAAGAAAGGGCTGGACACAGACATAAAAATGCAGAATACATGAACAGCCGGCTTTAACAATCACTGTGTTTGTGAGACTTTCTGAAATACCTGTGGGGACTTGTGAGAACGCCAGCTGTACTGGTGACTGTGGAGACTGGCCAGCAGAATATTTTCATCAGTATCCACCTGGCCAAACCGCAGTGTCTCCTGTGTGTCATTACAGATCACAAAATGGCTGAAGACCAATTCCTCTACCTCAGGGCATTGGTTCTGAAAGGAAAAGAAGAGGAAAGCCAACGTGCATCAGATTAATTGCAAGATGTTTGGCAGCTGTCTGCCCAGTGGCGAGAGTTACAAGACAAAAACACGAAAAGATCTCTTGTCATTAGCTCTGGTATACAAAATATTCTATACTCCCAAGCATAAGCCTGAGTGTGTGGTGTACACACACACACACACACACACACACACACCTTAAAGAGATCTAAAATGTTACAAGAATATTTTTTGATTTATATTCCTGCAAAATAAATCATACACCACAGAAAAAGAAAAAGAACAATGAGATCTCTCAAACTTTTGAGGTTTCTTCAAGTGAATTAGTATGCTTAAAAAACAAAACAAAACCTCTGCAGGCCAGTGTTCTTCAAACAGTGCACTGGAAGTAAGGATAATGAGGTTCAAGTTCTTCTCAATGGAACAATCAGATCCATTACCAAAGAGGTAGTGGTGTGTACTCTTTCAAAAGCAGGGATTGTTTAGGTAACAAAGCCCTCCAATCCCTTATGGAGGAGTGTGAATGTGTGAGTGTAACTCCTCTGAGAGAAAGATGGAGAAAAAGCCGCAGATTTCCTTTTGCTGTTCAGGGATTAAACTTTCAAGATTGATTAGGTCTAGAAGCTATTTAAAAGCTGGGTTTTGTGTTTTGTTTTTTTCCAAGTGGTAAAAGTAATGATCAGTGTTACAGTGTCACTCCTATGAATAAATGTTTTGGCTAATGTCCAGTAACTGATGGACATTAGTTATTAGCCAATCAGCGGATTCCAAAAAAGTGTTGATTGAGCCTTTTTGATGAACTAACTGTCCCTGTGAGGTCAACCAAATCAGAGAATCTCAGAGTTGGAAAGGACCTGCGAACCTATCTATAATCCATACTTATTAAACAAATAAAAAATCCCCTTTATAGCATGCCAGACACTACTCTTTGCCTGAAGATCTCTAGCAAGGGGAGACCCTTGAGGAAATCTATTCCAACTTTCAATAGCTCAATAATTATTTCTTAGTTCTCCTTTATATCAAGTCTAAATCTCTGTCTACAACATTAACCTGTCACTCCAGGTTCTACTCCCTGGGGCTAAGCAGAATGTATCCAGCTTGTTTTCTTTTTGAAAACCTCCTTTCCTTAACCACTTCAAAGATGGCTCTTATGTCTGACACTGAATTTGCTCATTTCCAGGCTAAACACGCCTTGTTCCTTTAACCAATCTTCATGTTGTATGACCTTGAGCCCCTTCACCATTCTGGTGATCCTCTTCTAGATGTTCTCCATGTTATCAAGATCCACCCTGAAAATGGTGTTCAGAACTAACTGAACAAAATAATCAGGGCAAAGCGCAGCAAGACTGTCACCTTTGCTGGGACACTGTCTCTCAATGTAACCTAAGATGACATGGATTTTTTTGACAGTCTCTGGACTAATCTTGTGGTTCACTGCAACACCGAGATCCTTTTCCACACTCAATTAGGTTCAGAACATATATGTAAGCCAAGGCATAATCCAATAAAGTGCTAGTTGCTGAAATGTAATGACTATCTGTGGAGAAAGGGCCCTCCATCTCCACACACTTTACCATCTTGTCACCATTTGGAAGGCAAGCTCAAACTTTGGCACACAATAAGTACTTTTTTATTCACTCATCTATAACAAATTGATTGTGACAATGTTACTTCCAATTTTCTCTAGTTTTTTTATCTGAGGATCTAAAATACTGTCAAGATATTCTTATGCCAGATAGCCTGGGATTTTATTGACACTCTCTTCCTTCCTCCCACTCCAGTTCCATGAAATATAAATGGGGTAGTAGACTTCACTGCATGTTGGGCTACTCGTCCCACTTCAAGGTCTCATATTTCTGAAGTCTAGAGGGATGAAGTTCAGAATAAACTGAGACTGAACCTGACCAAGGGAAGTCAATTTGGTACAATCCATTAAGGAATTCTCTCAGAAGAGTTATCTTGAGACTAATGACTTCAAATATGCCAGAGGGTGGGGCATAATCTAGAGCACTAAAATCCCTGGGGAGGGGGCAGGAATTCTAGAAAGGGCTCAATTTTTCTTCATCTTCCATCAGGTCCACTGGCAGAAGCAGCATTTATCCTTTTGAGGGTCCCAGTGACCACCTGTAGGTGAGAGGATTATGTGAAAAGAACTCAAAAGAAAACTCTCTGATAGAATTCTTTCATTAGCAGCTGTAGCTTCAAAATCCAGTTGTTCTGTTCCAGAGCTTTAATAGAAATGTGATCTCATTGATGTTAGCACCTGTCCAAGGATGCAGATGAGAATTCTTCTATACTTGTATACCTGATGAAACTCTCACTTATGTCCTCTCATAAGCTCATCACAGGGGGTACACACAATATTCTGGGGGGGGGGGCAAAAGGAGGGATTTTGATCTTTCTTGATCTTGTGAAGATACTAATAGGGCACACAACCTGTCCATTAGTGATCCCTTGCTCTCATAATGTGACCAGTCAATTTGCTTTTTCAATCACACATTTTTTTTCTTTTTTTTTTGTTTTTTGTTTTTTAGTGAGGCAATTGGGGTTAAGTGACTTGCCCAGGGTCACACAGCTAGTAAGTGTTAAGTGTCTGAGGCCGGATTTGAACTCAGGTACTCCTGACTCCAGGGCCAGTACTCTATCCATTGCGCCATCTAGCTGCCCCTCAATCATACATTTTTAATGAACTTGTTAAGTCAATTTCTTTTGTTATTAAACATTCATTGTTTCCCCTAAAGTCTTAAACATTAACATGAGAAAACAAATGTGACTCCAAGTTTTAGCTTTCTTAAAAGTCCTAGGATTCAAAACTTCATTTTAGTAATGATTAGTGATCTATTTATTGGCAACAGTGAGGTTAAGCTACCAGATGGGCTCTGAAAAAAACAACAAAACAAAACAAAAAAAACAAGAAGGAAAAAAACCCCATTTCTTTCCTCATCTCTACAATTGACCTTTTAATAAAAGATGAGGGGCTTAGGAAAAAATGTAAATTAAAGAACACAAGGGGGTTATTTACATTTTTCTGAAGAATACAGAAAGTCTTTAAGGAACTGTTTCACTGTCCTGACTCTTCATCTGTAGAGTTCATTGTAAGTGTAACAATTTAAAACATTTCTTGGAATGCTGGACATAGGATAAAATTTTTAAAGCATCTTATGTGACATCACATACTCTGAATGAACCTGAGGGTACTTACTTTAATTTGATAATGAAAAGTGCCCTTATTTATCATAGCATTAATACTCCTGGTAGAATTCAGAGTGTCAGAGACTAATTTGTAACTAAGTGGGACATGGTACTGTATGAAATACAAAAGATGGACACAACTTTAACCTTTTGAAAAACACCCCTTGAGTGTTAATCTGCTCAGGTTTGACCCGAAGTTACAAAGCAAACTGCATTTGATATTTTGGGACCTTAATCATGTTTCAGAATCTTGTACATCATTTGCCAAAAGAGAGGAGAAGAAAAGGAATGCATAGCTAGAAAAAAAAGATCTTGGTGAAGGCTTCTGTTAATCTTGAACTACTGACCTGAAGGTGCAAGGCTAAATGATTTCATGCTTCAACTGTTTGGCCCATCTGCATTATCTAAAAAATTATTTATCAGAGATATCAATCCAGTACAAATATGCAGAAACTCAAATCGTGTCTCCCACTTATGGAGTTCATGTTTCTGGTTGGCAGCAATTGCACTGCATATGAACATGGCTGCACAACAAACCCTGTGACTGGGAAACTGGACTTTCCCTCTAATGCAGATAAAGCACATACAGAACAGCCTAGAAACAAGGACGTTAAGAACCTTTCATGAATCTATTTCCCCGTCAAATATCTTGTGATTTCAAAAGAGTACACTTTAGATTTACTTCTGAATACATAAGATTAGATGCCCACCACATTAGAACATGGTGGCAAGTACCCTTGACATGGGAGGAAACGAGAAAATTACAGCAACAATTACAGAAGTATATCCTCTTGTGGCTCATGTTAACATTGCCAAATCCCTGTATAAATCAGAACCAACTATTCATAGAATGTACCTGTCAGCAATATACTACGTGACATATGGCTCTACTTAATCAAATATACAATTCAATTTTTTTCCAACTCAGAATACTCCTTCAAGGCACCGTGTTAGTCAGTCAGTCATTCACACTCTGATGTGGTTTAAAACATTTAAATATTTATGCACCATATTTTATTTATATGTATAGCTGTGTCTAAGAGAATTCTTTACCCTGGGAGGAAACCAATATTTCTGAAGGCCATTTTGCAGTAGTTGCCACACATGGGTCTTCTTATAACAGGCACTGATGTTAAGTAAAAAATATCCTGGGTTTAAATGCCCTATCAATGACTCTTTTATATTTTCTATGTTTGTTTTTTATTAAATGCATTGTTCAGAATATGACAAAAAAACCCAGAAATTGGAGCTACAAAGATTTTTTTCACATTGCTATTTGAACCAGCTGTAAAGATTTAGATCACACTAGCTCTTGTTTTACGCATGTCCTTTGCAACAAGAAAACCATGGAATGCCCTTAAAAAAGAATTTTTAATATAAAGCAGATGCTTTATCTTCCTTACTTTGCTATTGTAGTGCCATGTTAGGTAATTAATTCTTCAGCTTTATATAGGTCTTCATGCATATGAATAGAATGATTTGCTCCTATGACAATTTGGAGGTTAGAGAATTGAAGGACTTCCTTAGGTCAATGCTGAACAGAAGGACTTTATACTTGGTGAATGAAACCCCAAATGCTGCATATAAAGAATATTATGGGAGTAACTGTCTGGTCTTAAGTAGGAAAAAAAGTTCTATTTTAAAAATTACACTATAAATTAGTAATGGGCACAAAAGTTCTCTGAAATCTGTCTTACTGTCACATGATACAGTTAAACCAATTACATGCTACTGGGAGCTGAAGGTACCCTATTTCCATTAAAATCTAAATGTGACACATCACAAACATTTCACCCCTTTTCAATATGGGCTGATTTATGGAAAGGGGTAAAAGTGAAAAAATATTATGAAGAAGCCTTGGGGTGTAAAGTTGATTGATGCAGTCAGCCTCCTCATGGCACATTGAGAGAATGGAAAGTTAAGAGGCCAGGGAGCAACACTACATTGTACTTGCATATTACATACAGCTCAGTGTGTGATTGTGAGTGTGTGTGTGTGTGTGTGTGTGTGTGTGTGTGTGTGTGTGTGTGTGTGTACACACAAAAACATGAAGTGCCTAACATCTTAAAGACCCACACTGATGTTTCATTCCTCTAACAGTCTCTGAGATTATACTAAGTAGCCTGATTGGAACTTTGGCAAACTGAAACTATAAAGTACTTGGAAAAAATTCTGGGGAATAGGGTACTTTATACACAGATGTGGCACATTAGTCACAAAAATGTGGGCATAATATTCAATGCATGTGTAGAGGACCCATATTCTCTAGAGTTTTAAAAATAATGTGGGTTGCTTTGCCAGTGTGGAAACAGGCGCCAAATATTCCACTGCCCGTCCACTTCATTCTGTCACATTGTAGTTTGGTTTTGACTCGTCTGACATAACATCCAATTGAAAATTAAACATGGTCACTTTGGAAACGGCTACGGAATGTGCATACCTGTTGCCAAGCTTGTACTGCAGTGTTTAGAGAATGTACTGCATGCTGCCCAAAGTTTACAAATATAGAATCAACTATCACAGTACAATCCAGCAGTTTTTCTGTTGCCTCGTTAGAAACAGCGATTTGTCCATAGATGCTGAAGGGTTTCACCACACTTTGCATGGTAACATTTCTGCACTCCAGAAGTTTGCAATCAGCTTGAGTAGAGAACTGGAACTCTTGACAGACCAATCCATCGTTCCACTGCCTGAGATAAATATGTGGTTCTCTAAAGGAGAGAATCATGTATTCTAGCTCAGCTGGCACATTCTTATCCGAGATGAATGGCTTTAGGTACTGTGGTGAAACTATGAAGAAAACAAACAAGCAAGGGAAACAAGAAATTTATTAAGAGGTGACCATACATTGTGGGGAAAATATACAAGCTTTTCAGTTTGTAAAAAAGAAGTTTTCCTTTGGAAAAGGAAAACAATAAGTTGAATTTTCAATTTTTTTCTCAATTGAAATAAGGGGCTACTGTTTAAGACAATATGTTCCCTTTTCAGACCGCATATTTTATATCTTGAGTTTTAAAAGAAAGCTTTGGTGAGGCTCTAGCTAGCAGACTCTCCTTTCCCATCAGTGTCAATCAATGATTCCCTTACTCTGACAGAAGAAAACCAACTCCCAAATAAAAAAGTAAAATTTACCCAAAAGGTCCTATACAGAGTCCTACAGAACTACCTTGTACCTCTAGACTAAAGATTCTTAAGCTGTAGGTCACAACCTCATTCAGGGCCGAGTAAATGAATGTGGGAGTCAAGAAAAATTTGGTAACAGTAGAAGGTTATGTATACCTATTTTATATACCTATATACCCGGGGTTGTGTAAATATTTGTCGGCTAAAAAGGGGTCACTAGTAGAAAAAGTTTAAGAAGCTTTTCTCTAGACCACTCTCAAAAGCATGAGTTTCTTCAAGAAAGGTTTTTTTTTTTTTTTTGCTGAAAAGGCAATATGCTTACCAGCAGCTGTGTTTGGTTTTAATCTGATTTTTGCTTTTTTCCATTGTGTGTAAGTTGAAAGTCCTAACACCTGGTATCAGAATGTTAGAAAGCTGGAGTACAGTCAAAAATGATTTACAAGTAACTATCTGATTGGGAACATTAACGTTAGTAAGTTTGTCAGAGGCTATTCTTGGATTGTAGAAAAATTTAAATCAAAACTTGTAAAATTGCTCAAGTTATCTGAGGTATTTGTCCATCTCCTACAGACAGTGTTCCTGCATTTGAAACCAGGCAATATCCTGAAGTACTTCTGGAATGTCCATGACATTAATGCAATGACACAGCACAATGAACAAAAACAGATGAATCTCTTTCAAAAAGATGATAACTGGAAAAACAGCGAAACCTGTAATTCTTGTAGATTTCTCAAAAATCCTTATTCCAGAAGCTCCAAAGTCTTCAAGCATTTCAAGAGTACTGTAAAATGTACTAGCCCATTGGCATTGGTGGAAAACATAAAAGATCTATAAGCTTTTTGAAAAGAGCGGGAACACCTGCTGGACATGCCTATTGCCTCATGTGGTTGCAGCCGTTGCTGCTGGACAGATTTGGCAATGCTCCTCACTGTTCTAGGGAAAATGAATGGCACTTCTAAAAATATTCAGTCCCATGGGAAAAGCAATCGGTAACCACAGCACTCTGGGCATTGAAGGCTCCTAATACAGGCAACAGAAGGCATCAATTTGAAATTGAAACCCTTCTCCTTTGCACTTCCTGGAAGTAAGTTACCAAGGCAACCATTAATGAATGGTGTGACTCAGAACCAGCAAAAACAACATAATATTAAAAATCTTGCATTCCCTCTCAGAGCAAAGAGTACCTGTGCCCAACTGATCGAGGTGATGACAGAAATGGAATTCTAGGTGAGCAAACTGCAGCGAGATGGCGAGGGATGGCACAAACCACGGGGTGAAGCAGGAGTCCACACGTGTACAGGCAGCCAGTGCTGTTGGTGTTACAAGCTGATCACAAGCACTTTGAGAGCCAGATTCACTTTCAGAGCTGCAGGAAAGAAGTTTTTGATTTGTTTTTTTAAAAAGGTTTACTATCTCTAGCTTTATGTCACTTTACAAATGAGATGACCATTTATTTTAATGCATTTGGTTGTTTTTGCTTTTACAATAGCAACAAGAAGCTAAAACTATGGTTATTTTACAATGTCATAAAATCTTCTGAAATTATTACTTTGAAGTCATCTCTTCAAAATGAATCTGTTGATTATCCTCCATGAATTACCTACAGTAAATCCCCATTTCTAGGTTGGCTCCCCACTCTGAAGCCACCTGAACTAATTATGCACTGGGAATGCAAATTAATTTTCCCATCTCCTTGAGCCAAATGTTAAATCTGCTGCAAGAAACACAGTGCCTCCCAATATCAACTAACTATGAATCATTGCTTATTCATTTTTCCTTATCCACTGTACCCCCTTCCCAACCCTCCCCCCAACCCCTAACCTGTAAGTCTTTCAGCAGTATTTCTCTGATTTGAGTCCTGGTCTAGGTGTCCTGGGAAACAGGACCAGGGCTGAGAAAATGAAGGGTCACACAATATGGTTGCTTCCTCTTCTTCTCCCCAACATTTTTATAAAAAAATCATATTGAACTCAATATTATATGCAATAGCAGACTGAGAAGGTGTTGGAAGGGAGCTGCTATAACAAGAAGGGAGAAGTGGAATGGAGTACAGTACGTGTTCACACTAATTTGATTTGGTCATGGGACTTCACTGTTTTTACCACTGCCTCCTTCCCCCTATTCTGGGTTCTTATTTAGTCTAGGTTGCATAAGAATGCCTTTGATGACCCTTCCAACTTTGCAACCCATCTCCCATTGCTATAACTGCAGCCACACCAACTTGCCATGAAGCTGGCTGCCAAATCCCCAAAGGGGAGTGATTCCCCCACTCTCCATTCTCTCAGCACAGTTCTGATGGGAGATACAAAAGATGTAGATGGGAAAGTTCCTGTCCTTAAGGAGTTGATAGTCTAGCTAGAGGTACACAACACGTACACCACAAAGATTTAAGGACAGTACAAAGAAAAATATTTATGGTTGAAAATTAATGTTTTGAGTCCATTAGTGCTGGGGATACATGGAGCAAAGGACTGATCAGAATGGGATAAGTAGGATTAATCAGTGAGTGCTTCTTGAGGGATATGAATTTTGAATCAGATTCTGAAAGATGGGAGTGAACAGGATGGATAAAAAGGCACGGGGAGATCTTTTTTTTTTTGAGATCTTTCAGCAAATATTAAATGAGTGCCTACCCTCAGGGAACATACAGTACAAGTTATTTATATTTGAATTCTATATTGCAATGTTAGTACACCTTTTCTAAGAAATACATTTCAGAGTAGTAAAACACAAACCACACAAATACAGACATGTATTATATAGCGTGTGAGCACTTGTATGCATATGTATTTTTGTGCATATATATTCACATAAGCATATACATATGCCAGAGAATCACAGAACTTCAGAATTGGAAAGGTCTTCAGTAGCTATTGTCTAATTCCTACCTAAAAGGAATTCTCCTTATAAAAAGATACATGTGATGATAGATCTATGTGTATGTATGTGTGTGTATATATACACATATACATATGTATATATGTATATACACATATACATATGTATACACACACACACACACATATATATATATCAGTATCCAGATGTAGCTAAATGGAACAATAGGTATTTACCCACCAATCTATCTGCCTATCTGGAAAGATAGATATAGTTGTTTTAGCAGACATATAAACATCATAGCAACCTATCCTTCCCCTCCTTTTAAAAATATATTCGTCTCAAAATAAAGTTACTAATAATTTACTTATGATATCTAATATAAAACTCACTTTAGGGAAGCAAAATTATTGCTTTTAGACTGGAAAAAATCGAAGTTATAGGTGCTTTCACTTTTGAATTCCCATATACTACTATTTGAAGTTTATCTCCTACCTTACAGGGTTTTCGTAATGTTCAAGTAAGATGATTTATGCAAAACATTTGCAAATTTAATATGTAGATGTCAATATTATTACTATAGGTTTTCTTAGAAACAATGTGCCAGATTTAAAAAATCCATTTATGAGTGGCGGCTAGGTGGAACAGTGGATAGAGCACCTGCCCTGGAGTCAGGAGGACCTGAGTTCAAATCCAGCCTCAGACACTTAACACTAGCTGTGTGACCCTGGGCAAGTCACTTAACCCCAATTGCCTCACAAAACCAAAAAAAATCCATTTATGTATATAAATATGTGTGTGTATACATACACGTCTATAAATTTTGTAGAGGTCAATGAGATTGGTCATAAAATAGCAATATGAAGTATACGTTGGATGGATTTTCTCCTTAATAACTGCAATCTCTGATATGGTACATTTTCCTAAGGTCCATCCTTGCCATCTCTTGTGAGCAGTGAACACCAAAATGCATTGTATAAAAGCTTGATAAAACACTACAAGTCAGTGTTAGCCAAAAAATTCATCTAAACGAAATTATAAAAGTAGAGGAAGTATGTTATAATAGCTACAGCATTGGGCTCAGAGTCAGGATGATTTTGGCTTGGATTTCAGCACTGACACTTACTAGCCACATGACCCTGGGTTAAGTCACTTAACTCATATGCCTAGGATTTACCTCCTTAAATCACAGATCCCTAGCAATTGGCTTCAGTGGGGGTAGGGAGGGAGTTCTTTAATGAGACTTTTTTATGTTCACAAAAAGCACAGTTACCTTTTTTAGGGTTTTTAGAAATTGGCGGTTAGCGATTCATAGCCAGAAAAAATAACCCTACCACTAATCAACAATGCTATAATAACCTTAAACTACTAAATTAAATGTTGCCAACCTAAATCCAAATAATTATCCCAAAATATACACATTGGTATCATATCCAGATGAACAATTCTAAAAGTATAAGAAACACGTATAATGTGTTCTGGCCTTAATTTAAGTATGTTTAGAATAAACAATTCTATAGGTTTTCAAATGTTTCTTCAATTTGTTCATCACCACAATGCACTATAAAAAGTAGCCTACATATATTTACTTTTAACATGAGGGTTTTGGCAGAATGGAACTAAGTGTTCACTGTTCATAAATGTGAGCTGTTGGGCCTGCTAGAGTTACTTATAGCTGCTATATTTTTGTACATTTTCCTATATGGATACAGCTATGTATAGATTTCAATCTAAGGCACCAAAAGGAAGAAAGAGAATTTATGGGACAATTATGGCAGGCAGGCATACAAAGATAAAAAAACCCAAACCCTCCAAACTTTGAACATCTATATTTTAACACTCCCCCTTTTCCCACCAGACTGCCAAAACAGGTCAGATTCATGGGCCATTGCCAATGTTCACAGTATTCTCTGGTGCTGCTGGTTCCTAACATGCTGAATGATGGCTCTTGGAAGCAAGACCTCTCGACTTATAATAAATGGATCTCATAAGATTCAGTAGTTAGTTCAAACATCCAGAAGTTCAGATGCAAAGCTAAACTTCTTGGATCCCTTTATACCTAATTCAAATAATAGAATAATCCCTTAAGGTTTCCAAGCAGGAGGAAATATATAACTGAGAATGAGAATTCCTCTGCAACCCCGTAGCTACTTTAGGAATTTTTAGGTGGCTGCTAGGCAGCATTGAGTATTTTGGGAAAATAATGATGAGCTAGTCTCACTTTATTGAACTGGAAGTTCAATGAGGGCAAGACCCTCTCTTTACACTTTGGAATCTGTATTTTTCTTTTATGCTTTGTATCGTCTAGAGCAGTTAACAGAGTGCCTTGCATATACCATACATTTAATAAACATCTGCTGGGTTAATTAACTGATGAATGAAAAAATTTAGTACAGAGACTATAAAGGTCACAAGAGAAAAAGCAAAAGGGTGCTTATATTTAGAGAAGTACAAATTTAAGTTGCAAAAAACTGCTGGATATTGAAACACAAGAAAAAAAAAAAGGAAGGCAAAGTCTTTGAAGAGTTTTCATTGCTGGGAGGGAAAAGAAAAAAACAAAAACAAAAACAAAAACAAAACCCTGTAAGAATTCCTTTCCCAAGGGGTAGAGGGAAAGTAAAATTTTCAGGAAGACAGAACCCTGGCTTATATAGGAAAGAATTTTTCAGGATAAAACCTTGAATTATTTTAATAACGAGAAGCCCAAATGAGAAAGCTGTTTCAAACTGTACCTACCACTGTTGCCCAAAGGGCTTCCGAAACTAAAGGGATACTAATATTATCCAAGAAATCCCTGGGCTGTGGCTAGCAGAGCAGATATAAAGCAGCCCAATGAGGAGAAACAATATCTAAAAACAGCTGTAACCTTCCCCATGGAGAATGAGTGTGCAGCCCAGATAGTGGTGGTATATGAACAGGGGCAAGGAGAAAACAAAGTCTGAAATAGCAGAGTTGACCTGGAGTTATCAGAATCAAATGTGCTTATTCCTTTTTCAGTGTGACTAGCACCAAAGCAGTATAACTGATGGAGGAAATCCCATCTCATCCATGAAGCCTTCTTGTCCACTTCTGTCCACTCTGATCTTCCATATAAATACAGTATTATCTGTAATACTCACTTTGGCATTTATCTTACGCTGACTCGTCATTCCACTTAACTATTTCATATGTATAGATCTTACATCCTTAACAAATGTTTATGCTCCTCAAGGGAAAAAAACAAAACAAAACAAAACAAAATAAACAATAACCTCCTTGAAGACAGCGACTGTTTCCTCCTCACTGGGTATCTTCAATAAAGGACTGGCTGTCCACTTGTCACTTCTTTTGTTTTTTTTGTTTGTTTGTTTTGTGAGGCAATGAGGGTTAAGTGACTTGCCCAGGGGCACAAAACTAGTATGTGTCAGGTGTCTGAGCCTGGATTTGAACTCAGGTCCTCCTGAATCCAGGGCCGGTGCTTTATCCACTGCACTACCTAGCTGCTCCCCCACTTGTCACTTCTTATACAGAAGCCTGGATGGCCTCTCAGGTCCCTATCGATGCCGGTTTTCTGTGATAAGCCATTTTGGTTTTGTCTTTGTATTCACAGCTTATAGGATTGTGCCTTACAGATTGGCCCCTAATAAATATTTATTAAATTACTGAATATGAAAGCACATTCTGTTTCTTTTGAAGAATAACGTTCTGTGGAAGATTAAAAATAAGTGGTGGAAGAAGGCCCCACCAATCTACTTAACATCTATTATTTTGTGTATCTGTCATATCCCCCTACTAGAATGGAGACAATAGGGAATGAAAGGACCAGATCTATGCATAAGTTAAGATGAATTTGTCCCAGGAAAAAAGATCCCAGGATCCTGTGATGCAGAGCAGGAAAGGATTGCAGAGGTCATCAAATTCAAACTCCTCATTTTGCAGAGATGTAGGAGTGTCTGACCTGAGTCCATCCTGGTAATAGGTAAAGCTTAGATGAAAATCAAGATGGAAGTGTGGGGCTTAGAAAAAAGGTCTGACATAGAGATAGAGACTTTGAAAGTCATCTGTTTAGAGCTCCCGAACTCATGACACAATCGCTCCAAAAAACATCCAAATAACACCATAGGAAAATGCCCAGAGCAGCAAAACTCACAGAAGAATGTGCTGAAATCATCTTCTAACCAAGAACGGCTTGGAAGTTCAGAAGGAGGGAACTGCTGTGCTGATACAGGAATCAGGCCCAACCCCACAGTCACCCTGACACAGATCCAGTCTCAGGAAGTCCTCACCAGAGAAGGAGACCCCCCAGAGCCTCTGAATCAGCTGAAGCGCCAGTGTTGTCTGGAACTAAGCTCACAGTCTGGTGAGTGGGCTGAGACTACAGGGGTCTATGCTGGTGCTGAGGCAGAACTTGGATTCTACATGCCTACTGAGAACCAGGAGGTAGGCTCGAGTAGAAGTGGCCCAGGTTGGGAGGGGCACAGGCTCGTCGGAGCTAACAACCACAATACACAAAGCTGGTTGATTAGCAAGTTGGTCTGGGGTCACCTAAGGACCAAGGAACAGGCCGGGGGAGTGAAGAACCTGATTCTCCTTAAATCATACCACCTGGGACTTCTTAAGCTTGGGATACTGCAGCCTGGGAACAGTGCCCCACTTTAAGGAGCTAAAAGTGAAGTAAAAGAAAGGCAAGATGAGCCAACAGAGAAAGGTGAGGACAATAGACAGTTTCTTCAGTAACAAGGAAGACCAAGGGGCACCCTCAGAGGAAGATGTCAACATCAGGACCCCTATATCTAAAGCTTCCAAGAAAAATACAAATTGGTCTCAGGCCACAGAGGTGCTCAAAAAGGACTTTGAAGATAAAGCTAGAGAGGTAAAGGAAAAAATGGAAAGAGAAATGAGGGTGATACAGGAAAGACATGAGAAAAAAGTCAACAGCTTGAAAAGTCAAATTGGCCAAATGGAAAAGGAGGTACAAAAGCTCTCTGATAAAACTAATTGCCTAAGAATGAGGATTGAACAAATGGAAGCCAGTGACTTTATGACAAACCAAGACACAATAAAGCAAATCCAAATGAATAAAAAAATAGAGGGCAATGTGAAATATCTTCTGGGAAAATTTGCTGACCTGGAAAATAGGTGCAGGAGAGATAATCTGAAAATTATTGGTCTACCTGAAAACCATGACCAAGGAAAGAGCTTAGACACCATCTTCCAAGATATTCTCAGGGAAAATTGCCCTGAAATTCTAGAAGAAGCAGCTAAAATAGAAATTTAAAGAATCCATTGATCACCTCCAGAAAGAGATCCCAAAAGGAAAATTCCTAGGAATATTATAGCCAAATTCCAGAGCTCTCAGGTCAAGGAGAAAATATTGCAAGCTGCCAAAAAGAAAGAATTCAAGTACTGTGGAGCCCCAGTCAGGATAGCACAAGATCTAGCAGCTTCTACATTAAAGGACCGGAGGGCATGGAATATGATATTCCAAAGGGTAAAGGAAATGGAATTACAACCAAGAATCACCTGCCCAGCAAAACTCAGTGTTATCTTTCAGAGGAAAAAATGGAACTTTAATGAAAAAGAAGACTTTCAGATATTTGTGATGAAAAGACCTGAACTGAATGGCAAATTTGACTTTCAAATACAAGACCCTAGAGAACCATAAAAAAAAATTGGAGCTGAGGGACATAACTGGGGTCACACAGTGGGCGACTGTCTTGTGTCTGAGGCCAGGTTTTGGCTGGAATCCCCCTGGGTGCAGGGGTGATGCTTTGTCCACTGTGTCACTTAGCTAGGTGATGACATCTTTAGGGTTAAATTGAGGGGTGAAGGGAATTCACTGGGGGAGGGGGAAGGGCAGATGTGAAATCCTACATGAAAGAAACAGGAAAAGGCTTATGGAGTGGGGGAAGAGATGGGAGAGGAGCAGGGCAGTAAATGAATTTTACACTCATCAGAAAAGGCTCAAGGACCTTAAACTCATTAGAGCTGCCTCAAGGAGGGACTAACATAAACACCCAACTGGGTGCAGTAATCTGTTTAATCTGGGTAGTAAATGAGCCTAACACTCATCAGAATTGGCTCAAAGACCTCAATCTCATTAGAATTGGCTCAAGGAGGGAATAATGTACACACTCAATTGGGTGGAGTAATCTCTATAACCCTGAAGGAAAATAGGAGGGGAAGGGGATAAAGGAAGAGGGGCAAAAGAAGGAAGGGCAGAGTGGGGGAGGGGACAGACAGAAGTAAATCCCTTTTGAAGAGAGATAGGATGAAAGAAGATGGATAATAGAATAAATATCATGGGGAAGGGAATAGGATGGAAGGGAAACAGGTAACAATAGTAATCATGAAAAAGAGAAAAGGGGGAAAATTGTACAAAAAATATTTATAGCAACTCTTGGTGGAGGCTAAGAATTGAGAATCAAGGGAATGTCCATCAATTGAGGAATGATGGAAAAATCTGTGTTATATGATTGTAGTGGAATGGTCTTGTGCTACAGGAAATGACAAACAGGATGATCCTTGGAAAACCTGGAAAGACTAATGAACATTGATGTATAGTGAAGTGAGCAGAGCTGGGAGGACATTGTGCGTAGTGACAGCAGTATTGTTCAATGAGCAATTGTGAATGACTTAACTACTCTCAGCAGTGCAATGATCCAAGACAATCCCAAGGAACTAATGAGGAAGCTTACTATGCACCCCTATAGAAAGAACTGATAAAAAGAACACTTGTGGATTGTACATATATAACCTGGTTGTAGTCTGTCTTGTGGAGTGGGGAGGAAAGGGAGGGAGGAAGGAGAAAAATTTGGAACTCTAAATCTTATGAAAATGAATATTGAAAACTACCCTTACATGTAACTGGAAAATAAAATAAATGTTTGTTGCTAAAACAACAACAACAAATCACCTGTTTAGAAGTGATGGTTGACGCTGTGGGAGAAATGAGCTTCCTAAGGGAAAGGATCTAGAGAGGGAAGAGAAGTTGACAGAAAAATCTTGGAAAGGGTTGGAAATAAGAATCAGAAAAGGAAACAGAGAAAGGTCAATTATAAAGGGAGGAAGAAAATCAGGATTATTTTTTGTTTTCTTTAAAGGCAAGACTGAAGTAAATATTCAAAGGGAAGGGTAGTCAATAATTGTGTTATGTTAAAAAAAATTCAGTTCAACAAAATTCTGTTCAACCATGTGAGAAGTACTGTTATCTACAACAATAACAACTTACATTTTTGTAGTACTAATGTATGTTATGCACTTGCTAAGCATTTTATAAATATCATCTCATCTGATTCTCACAACAGCCCTAGTTAGTAGGCTCAATTATTGTCCCCATTTTAGAGCTGAGGAAACTGAGACAGACAAAGGTTAAGTGAGTTGCCCAAGGTCACACAGCTAGTAAATATCTGAGGCCAGACATGAACTTAAGTCTTTCAGACTCAAGGTCCTGAGCTCTAGTGCTGTTAAAAAGTTAAACACAAGGTAGTTTGGGGTGGGGAGGACACAAGCAGTTAGGGGATCTGGGAAAGCTTTCTCTAGAAGCAGTGCTTGGGATGAAGGAAGAGAGGGATTCTATGAGGCAGGGGAAAGGGAGTGCCTTCTAGGCACTGGAGAAGGCCTGTGCACAGGCAAAGGAATGGGGGATGGTGAGCTGTGTATGAGGAAAGGAGAGGAGACCAGCAACAGCAACTTCAAAAGTTACTGTTAAATTGGCCAGCAGTCTCTGAAAGGGAAATAGGAGCAAATGGAAAGGCTACATGGTTTTCTCCAGAGACTCCCTAAAATGATGAAAACCATGACTGTCAAAGTTAAATATTTTGAAGGAAAAGGAAATAGGTAGAAGCAGGAAATATCTCTCTATATAAGGGCTTGAAAAAGTCATAAAGTTAATTGCTGGACAAATGTCTTACCCTTTAACTATATGAGATGTAATTGCTTTTTCAGGTACCCATAGGAGAAGGGAACTTCCTCCCTATCCTCATATATGTCTATGGTTGAAGATGACCCTGAAAGGTCATCGGATGCAGCCACCTGCTTTGGGTCCGTCTTACCCACCTAACAGTGGTATATATGGTCAAGGGCTATTTCCTAGCTTGTTAAAAGACCCTGTCAAATGTCTCACTGAAAGCAAGAGGTTTTCTATCTACTGGCAGGAAAGTAAATGAAACTCAAACTCCTGGCTTGGACATAACGGATTCGTGTTGTTGCCAGATATAATGGAAAAGGTGGTATGCCTGGAGGATCAGTACAGGCCATCTCATCTGGAAAAGGGGATCGGTTAGTCTAGCTGGCCTCTCAAATCCCTTCCAGTAACAATGTACAGTGTCATGAATATTTGATCCAGAAGAGTCAGAGAGCACTGGTCCTGGATTCAGGAGAACCTGAGTTCAAATCTGGCCTCAGACACTTGACACTTACTAGCTGTGTGACCCTGGGCAAGTCACTTAACCCCCACTGCCCCCGCAAAAACAAAACAAACCTTAGAATGAAGGCTAACCCAGTGAAATATAATTCTAGCATGTTCTATGACACTGGAAGGACTTCAAGAACAGGTCTCACAAAAGACTGTCTGCTGTTTGATGACTAGTCTCACTAAGTTCAGAGATATTCATCAAAAGGTCAGCTGTCAGGTATTGAAATTTGTAGTCCATAGTGACCCATGAAGTTGATAAAAATAAAAAATGGACCTTAGTCCTATAAAGCCCCTTTCTGTTTCCATGGTGACAGTGGCAAAAATAGAGTCAAGGGGTGCTAAAAATCTCATAGATCTCTTATAGACCATGCTTATAGAAGCATTAACTTAAATGTTGGCTCTAAATATGAAATCTTTGTCTAATGACTGATGTAATGACATATTACTAGTGTGTCAAGATAATGGAATGTGATAGATGAGATTTAGCAGATACTCAGGGGCCCACCTGGAGATTAATATAAACTGATTGAATTGGATAAGGCAACTGACTGCTGACTGGATTATTGACTGACTTCTAGTTAAGCACATCTGGCTGGTACTTAAGGGTACTTAATGCATTTGAATGACACTAGCCAATCAGCTTGAAGAACCTCCCATTTCTGGGAGGACAAGATGAAACAGGAAGCGGAAGCTGGTGAGAGAGCTTGGCCTCTTTGGCTGTGGAGAGATTGGAGTGGTGGCAGAGGACTTCAGAATTGGGAATTTAGGAAGATTAGGATTGCCAGGTTATGGGAAATCTGTTCTCAATCTTTCTCTTTCTTTTACTATCTTTCAATAAACCCTTTAAAAACCTAAACTTGTTTATCAGTGATTTTAGTCAGTTTCTCCCCAAAACTGGGGGGACAGATTAGAACCCACATTTAGAATTTTAAATTACACACTAGAGGACCTAAACCATACACATATTTGTATTTTAGCTATAAATGAAATCAAAGATCATAAAGTAACCTGCCCAGGACTCCAAATTTAGTAATAATGATGATTACAACAACAACAATAACAGCTAGTATTTATATTGTGCTTTAAGATCTGCAAATTCCTTTACATATGTGACTTCATTTCATCCTGACTACCTGGGAATATTCCCATTTTACAGATGTGGCAAGTAGAGCATCATGTATATAGGTCTGAGCACCACAGTTGAAAAAAGACATTGATAAACTGGAGAGAGGGTTTCCAGAGGAAGGCGATCAGAATGCCTAAGGGCCTTGGGTATATGTGGGTTTCAGCCGAAAGAACTGGACATGTTTAGGCTGGAGAAGAGAAGACTTGGGGGGACATGAAAGCTGCGTTGCAGTGCTAAAGGCCTGTCTCTTGGGGGAAGGAAGATACAGAGAAGCAAATTTAGGCTTGATGTAAGGGAAAATTTTCTAACAATCAGCTGTCCACTAATGGAATGTGCTGCCTCAAAAGGCTTTAGAAATCTTCAAGAAGAGGCTTGTCAAGTATGTTACAGTGGGGACTCCTTTACGTGTGAGTTTGACTAAATGGTTGGAGAGGTCTCTTCCAATTTTAAAATTTAAGATTCTGTAAAGAACTTGTAGCTGAATGAAAAAGAAAGAATGTGTGGATTGAAAAGGAGATAGAATAGTTATATATCAAGAATAAGATGGGGGGGCAGCTAGATGGCGCAGTGGGTAAAGTACTGGCCCTGGATTCAGGAGGACCTGAGTTCAAATTTGGTCTCAGACACTTGACACTTAACTAGCTGTGTGACCCTGGGCAAGTCACTTAACCCTCATTGCCCCACAAAAAAATCCCCCCAAAACAAAACAAAACAAAACACACAAAAAAGAATAAGAGGTAAGTAGTTCATGCATTAAATTGTACCACAGAGATATGAAGAACCACTAAGTAGATTCTGTATTAGATTCAGCATGGTGTAGTAGAAAGAACACTGTATTTAGACTTAAAGAGACCTGGGTTTAAAGGTTCTAGCTATGATTATATGCAAATCTCAACCTCTCTGAGACCCAATTTCCACATCTGTTAAATGGGGATAACATTTGTACTACCTACTTCACAGTGTTGTAAGAAAAGTATTCTATAACTTTATATAAATGTGAGATCCTATTACTAAAATGAAAGATTTATATGCAGAAGGATCCAAAGGATAAGAAGGTAAGGAAAGTTTTTCTTCTAACCTATATGAGAAAAGATCAAAGATCCATTCAGATGCTTATCTAAGTGGATAAGTACCTTATTCAAATTTTATATAAATAATATACACACATACATATAGACATTACTGTAAAAGTTGTTTCAGTGCTGGAAGCTAAATCTCTATCTCCTTTCCTCAACCTAACAATTTCTTCTGAGTAATAGGATTCATTTAAGCTTTATACTTTATTAATGATGTGAGGGAATCCACTTGGGCTGCACTTAAAGTACAAGGGATTAATCCTCTAAGACTAGTTTCAGATTATCATAAGTGTAATTTTATAAACTTCAAAATATTTTAATCCAAGACTGGCCCTAGTTAGTGAACACCAGTTGGAGGGGCCATCATCGTGTATAAAAACAGGATTACAAAGACAAACAAAAATTATTTCATAGTTTTTTATGTAATTCTTTCCCAAATAAAAGCTAAAAGGATTTGTGTTTTTCTACATTAAAAAGATCATTGTTTTAGTGGGTAAGAAGATAGTGACATAAGGCATTTAATTTCTGTTGTTTTGTCAATCTCAATTACATAAAGCTAATTCAATTTAAAATTAAGATTCACTAATTGTTCTATATAGCAACTGCAATGAATTGTTAAATTCTGAAAACTTTCTTTGATATTATCCCATATTATTTTTCTCATAAATATTCAAAATGTCACTCTCAGTTGTGGAATTAAACTTAGAGGCCGGTTTTTTAAAATAATTTTGGCATCAATATTGTATTATAATCAACACTGGGATGGTAAAATCAGGCAAACAATGGCATCTTTTCCACATGCATTAGGGTTTTTTTTCTTTTTTTATTTACAGATGATTTATTTTGCCTTCCTTTATAGACCTAAAATAAAAATATCATATTTGGGGAGGGAAGTTAATATTATACTATCTTTTTCCATTAAATATGAAATTTTCAACAATTAATAAACATTTATTAAGCCTTTATATACCCAATACTTTCTTAAGTGCTGGGGAAGACAGAAAACTAAGAAATGGTCCCTGACTTTAATGAGTTTTCAATTTAATAAGGAGATATGACATATATATGGAAATAACTCTAATACAAAATATAACATAAGAAGTATATGTATGAGAGGTCCAAAATCAGTTTTTCAGTAACAAGTATTTTTTAAAAATTAATCTAACCCTCCCATTCTTTCTCCCCCCTCAATTAAATTCTACAAACATTTATCAAGTGCCTACTGTGTGGAAGGCATTGGACTGGGCACTGGTTTGTTTAAATTGTGAGGCTCATTCTATCATCCCTGTTTTATAGACAGCTGACAGACTGAAGTAGAAACAAAGATCTATACCTTCCTTAAAGACTGAAGAATTGATCATCTATATTCATCCAGTTACTCCAAGAACTGGTTCTCCAGTATATCTAGGAGCTGATGTCTGGAAAGAGTTTTTGTGTTTCTCTCTTTGAACAAAATGTTGAAAACCAATGGCAAAAGCCTAATCAAAGCATTCATATTTTCTCTATAGGCTTTTACTGAAATGCAGTTTTATCTGTATGGATTTTTGTCATCTCATTTAATACATATCTTGGCAGTGATTTATGGTACTAAACTTTTAAAACTAGTTATTCTCACTGAATTCATCAACACCAGTTTCAAACTAAAAATCTATTTGTCCTAAATCATCTTAACAAAGCTGAACGTGTGAAATATTAGTTACACTTGCAAATCCCATTTGAGTACAAAATGATGCCTGGGACTACTATGTCAAGCACTTTGATGAAAAGAGTCCACCGAATGTCACTCTCTACAATTCTGGTTCCCAGAGCTCACATTTCCAGGGGCTAAGCTGACCACAGAGGTAATCGGTGAAGGTTCCCCATTCAGAGGAATTAACCTTGTCTAAAACACTTAACTTCTCAATGATGAAAATGCATTCCTTCACAATTAGTATCAAGAAATCATTTCCAACTTGATACTATTAATCGGAACCAGATGTTTACTTTTTTTTATTGATTGAGGTATTCATAGTCCTACGTTGTGACTCCTTCTGATTTCTAGAACATTTTACACTCCTGTGTCTAGAGTTATGAGGCTAATCCCTCTACAAATCCATCAATACCTAATAGGAAGAGAGTTCTTTTTGCCATTTCATTACTTAAAGATGGAAAAACAGGCAACCTCTACATAGTTTTACTAAATCTCCAAGGATGGGAAACTGATTTTTTAAAAAAGTTCAACTGATAGAGAAACAAGAAATTCTTCCTAGACGGAACCTCAAAATTTCAGCAGTGATCTGCACTCTAGTTGTGACTTAGGAAGTAAGTAGTAGCAGAAAAGGCACTGTATTAAGAGCCACCCTCTTGTCACTATTACCTCCTCCTGCGACTCTATGGCTTCCAGGTTTAATTTCCTGCCCTGTCAAATGAGGATAACAGTCTATCAACCTCAAAGTGTTACTGTGAAGATAAAGTTAGTCTCATGCCTATGAAAATAATTTGAAAAGATAAGGTAATACAATATGTAATAGCTAGCCTTTATATAGTGCTTTAAAGTTTGCAAAGCATTTTACATATATTATACCACTGGAGTCTTGTGAGATAGGCACTATTATTGTCCTTATGCAGATGAGAAAATTGAGAATAAAAGAGAATAAGAGATTTGAAGAGGGTCACAAGGCTAATAAATGTTTATGGTAAGATTTAAATGCAAGTATTTGTTATTAACATAAATTATTTATTCTCCTCCCACCCCCAGGGCAACGAGGATTAAGTGACTTGCCCAGGGTCACACAGCAAGTAAGTGTCAAGTGTCTGAGGATGGATTTGAACTCAGGTCCTCCTGAATTCAGGGCCGGTGCTTTATCCACTGCACCACCTAGCTGCCTCCTACATAAATTATTTAAAAAATATTAATGACATACAGAAACATATTTTCTCCTGTTTCTTTCTCTTTCTTGCTTTTTTGGGAACATGGCTAATGTGGAAATTTGTTTTGCATGATCATAGATATTCATAATGGGTTCTATTTTTCTCATCTTCTCAATGGGTAGATAAGGTGGAGGGATTTGGGAAGGAATTTAGAACTGAAAATAAAATAAAACTGAATTAAAAAAACCAAACAACCCCCCCCCCATACACACATATAAGATAGTACATAAGAGGGGTATGTGTTACAACTTGTGGTTTACCTGACCTGATTATTCTTTTAAAATATTTTTAATTAAAAAAATAATAATAAACATTTTTATTTAAAGTTTTGAGTTCCAAATTCTATCCCTCCTCCTCCCTCCCCAAGGTGGTAAGCAATCAGATATAGGTTATACATGTGTAGTTATGTAAAACATTACCATATTAGTAATTTTGTATAAAAATGAATAAAAGAAAAAATTAAAGAAATAAAATGAAAAATAGCAAGCTTCAGTCTGTGTTCAATAAATATCAGTTCTTTCTTTGGAGGTGGACAATATGCTTCATCATCACTGACTTGATTATTCTTCTATGTATTATGAAGACCCTCTTTCTAGTCTTTGAGGAGAAAGAGAGGGTAACCAATGTCTGGGGTGAAGGGCCTAACTTGTTTAGGCAAAATAGAGGGCTAATGAGTAAGACATTTTATCCCCTAAGGCCACTTGGCCTTTTTTTGTATAATGGATCCCTTCAGCAGTCTAAGTGGGGCAGTGGAGTCAGGAAGACTTGAGTTCAAATATGACTTCAGACACTTACTAGCTGTGTGACCCTTGGCAAGTCACCTAACTTCTGTCTGCTTCAGTTTCCTCAACTGTAAAATGTGAAGATCAAATGGGAGAATAATTGTAAAGCTGTGATCACAGCACCTAGAACATAGTAGGTGCTACATAAATGCTTATTGCCTTAAACCTCCCCCACCCCCCATCCACAGTCTGTAAAGCCTTTGGACCTCAGAATAATGTTGTTAAATGAATAAAATACATAAAACTACAAAGGAAATGCCTGGAGTTAAGAGACAGAAATTCTTGTTTGAGGAACAAGTAGCAGGCCAGTGTCACTGGATTGTAAATTATGTAGGGGGATGGAAGGTGTATAAAGACTGGAAAAGTGGGAGAAGGGAGCAGCTTATGGAGGGCTTTGGTGGCCGGAGAATTTTATATTTGACCCTGGATATAATAGGAAGCCAATGAATTGACTGAAGACATGGGTGACATGGTTAGATTTGTGCTTTAGGAAGAAGATTAATTTCACAGGTGAACAGAGGATTATGAAGGAAATCAATTAATTGAAATAAAGCTATCAAAGTATTTTTCAAATGAATTCAGAGACTCCAGCTTAAGAACCCCTGCTTTAGTCATCAAGTTTGGTTAATTCTACCTTTGTAACATCTTTCATATATACCCTCTTCCCTCTGCCACTGCCATCTTGGTGCAGGACCTCATCATCTCACACCTGGACTTTTCCAGCTGCCTGGGGTGGGGAGGCCTTTGGCTTCTTTCCTGATCCTTTGCTTACATTTCAGACTGACAAGGTAGAATGAAATCAGGATGAGTCAGATACTGCTCTACTAGCAAAGATGGTTTTTAACCTATCATGGCACAGATTCATTTTCATGGCATTACCTTTGGTCATCAGCTCCATTTTGGTTGTTGTTCAGGACAATTCTCCAGAGGTCTGAGGCTACTAATTTCTTCTGGTCATTCACAAGGTTGATGTCAGGCAGCTGCAGCTCATAAACCTTACTTTCAGAAAGACTGAATTCTCGAAAAGCGACAAAAGTTTTCTGGAGTTCATCCCAGTATTCCAAACTACAAGGAACCTAAATGAAGATGGAAAAAAAAAGTTAGAAATTAAATTCAAATCAACAAGCATTTGTTTAATGCCTTCTAAATGTACTCTGTGGAAAATACGATCTCTTTCCTCAAACAGGTTACAGTCTAGTATGAAAGATAAAACATGCCTAAATAATGATACCACAAAATAGAATAAAGCATGGTGCTTAAGAATATAGAGGAAGGAGAAGTTGTTTCTCAGGCAATCAATAAATATTGATTAAATACCTTTTCTATGCTAGGCACTATAGTAAGCACTGGGGAAACAAAGAAAGGCAAAAGTTAGTCCCTTAGAGAGAAGAAAGTTTGACAGAGAAAAAGGTGACTGACAGTGTCAAAGACTACAAAGAAGTCAAGAAGAATGAGGGCTGAGAACGGGCTATTGGCTTTGGTAACTAAGAGATTATTATTAACTTTGAATGAGGTTGGAAGCCAGACTAGAGAAAGTTAAGAAGAAAGTGAGAGGAAAGGAAGTAGAAGCATTGATTCTGAAAGGCCTTCTCAAGATGTGGAGCAGCAAAGGGAAGGAGAGAATATCAGACAGTACCTCATGAGAATGGATACACAGAATGAGGGTTTTTTTTGAGAATGGGAAAGACAGGTAGATTCACAGGCAGTAGGGAAATCTTTAGTAAACAAGGAGAGATTGAAGGTAAGTAAGAAAGTGAGGATGACAGGGACAATCTGCTGGAGAAGATGGGATGGAATGGGCTCACTTGTGCATGCAGAGGCGTTAGCCTTGTCAAGGAGAAGGGCTATTTCATTACATGAGACAGGGGTGAAGAGGTAGGAGACTCAAGAAATAGTGGCAGAAGGCATATAGGTAATATGTAGTAGGAGGTGAGAAGAGGGAGCTCTTGGAAAATGGCTTCAATTTTTTCCCCCCTCAGTAAAACATGAAGAAAGGTTCTCAGTGGAAAGAGTAGGGCATCCATGGAAGGTGTGAAGAGGGAAGAAAAGGTTCAGAAGAGCTGTTGCAGTGAGTGGGATAGAGTTAATTTGGAAAGTATAAAAGAACTGCCTAGGAGCACTGAGGGCCTCGTTGAGGTTAGGTAACATAACTTTGTAGTGGATCCAGCTGTCACAGTTTCATGACTTCCTTCAGCTTCACTCAGCAGCACACGTGTATGAGAGGAGGCAGTGAATGGTGGAAGTGTGGCCAGGGCAAGATGGACAACGTAAGTGTGCAAAGAGATCAAGAGAAGAGCAGTCTTCTAAGGTATCAGGAACCCTTCATGAGTTACGTGGCATTAACACTGTGTTTTGAAGTGTGGGTAGGAACAGCAACAATAATAGATGGTGGAAAAGGTATTCAAGGTCCAGGAAACATGAGCAAACACATGGAGGCAGGAATTAATGGAACCAATATGAGGAACCTGAATGAGTCCATTTAGTAGTAGTATATGTGAAGAACAGTAGTATGAGATAAAGCTAAAAATGGAGGCCACACATGGATTATGAAAGGACTTGATGTCAGGTTAAGGTGTTTGGATGTTAGAAATTTTAGATATATATTATATCAATTAAAAGTGACCCAACAGGCCTAAAGACCACAATTCTAAATAGTTTAACTTCTAAGTATTAATGCTAGAACTTTACAAAAACCAGAAAGTATTAGCAGTTTGAAATGGATGAATATCATACCCCCCAAAGAACTACATTATTTTCATTTTTGAAGCTTATTAATAGTCCATATTTCTTAATTCAATATATACTTACTGAATATTTACTGTGTGCCTATTACTGAGAAATACAAAAGTTATATGATACCAATCCTTATTCTCAAGGATTTCATATTCTCAATGGGGAGATAACTTACACATTTTAAACAGAAAGCAAGCTAATATGACAGATTACATACCAAGATTCATGGCACTGATAACAGACAGTATTATTGGCTGTTATGGAAGGTAGAGGTTAGTTTAGGTCTGCAGAGCTCACTCTGCCTAAATTAGAATGAGGTAGGATTGGATAGGCTGAGAGGAAAAGACACCACAGTCCAGGCCAGAAAATAGCATGAATAAAGGGCACAGAAGTGGGAATGACACCTTTTGTACATAAGTGTCAATGTGTTGGCAATCAGGAAAAACTCAAGGCAAGGTAAGCAAGGTAGACACTGCAGTTAGGTAGTGAGGACAGTGGGCATTCACAATACTAAAGTGGGGCAGGCAGGGAGAATTCTGTTCAGCCAAAAAGGACACAGGAGATGTTGAAGACAGGCTTCAGTGAGTTCACAACTTGGTCTAAAGGCCAGCCCTTTGGCTATATGTTCATTTTGAAACATTCCAGACTACTCAGGAAATTTGTGAAACAATAGAAAATGAATTACTGCAAAAATACACATAAAAATATCTGGGTTATGTGTTCGTCAGCATTTTTCTCTACACACCCTATTTTCCTTGGTTAATCAAGTGGCATGAGCAAATTCACTCCAAATGGAAAACAAAGTTTGAAATGTTTGCTTTATTTGTGTGACTAGGAGTACTTACCTCTAATCTGTACATTTAAGTTGCTCTTTTCATATATTAAAAAAAAAACTCAACACCCTTACATTAAAAAAAATAAATGATTAAATTAAAGTACAAAGAAAACCTAGTAAATTATTTTTGGGTAGAGTTTGGTATTTTAAAGATCCTTTACAATAAAGCAGTTGCAAATTTGTTAGAAATGCATGCACACGTAAGATTCACTGGTGTCATCACCTCTCCATCTTAAAAGAATTCTCTTTCTCATTCTGAACACTTCTTTTTTACAAAGAATTCTATAGACATTTATTGTTAATATCTCCCTCACCCTTTGGTAACAACCTTGCATTCTAAGAGCCTGTTTTGAAACACTTCACTTCTCATCTTTTTAATTATAAACACAGAACGATTTTGAGAAAAATTTATGGTCCTGTACTTGTCCTCTCTTTCTGTTATGGGTAGGAATGGAGCACTGAAGGTTTCTGTTTCTGCCAAGGTCTAATCCACAAGGTCATAAAAAGTGAGTATGTGAGCCTTTTTCATAAATCAGGAGAGGAGTGGCAAGAGAGAAATCTACAAGATAGTTCAAAGTCCAAAGATAGTGTCCACAAAGCAGAAGGAGAGAAATGTAGGGGCTATGCAGGAAAGCACAGTTAGATTTCAAAAACTAAGGAGTTTATGAGCTGAAAGTCAAACTAGAAAAGAAACAACATGGGAGGCAGGTAGCATATAGATGAAGATTAACTTCACTGAGGGACTGGCATTAAGCAGTGCAATGCCAGGAGCCTACTCTGTTGTTGAATTGTTTTTCAGTCATGTCCAACTCTTCACGACCCTATTTGAGGTTTTCTTGCCAAAAATACAGGAGTGGTTTGCCATTTCCTTTTCCAGCTCATTTTACTGATGAGGAAACTGAGACAAACAGGGTTAAGTTCTTTGCCCAGGATCACACAGCTGGCAAGTGTCTGAGGCTGTATCTGAACTCAGGTCTTCCTCATTCTAGGCCAGGTACTCTATCCACTAAGCCATCTAGTTGTCCCTGAGTGCCTAGTAGTCAACCTCTAAATGGAGGTTGAAGGATGGCTGAAGGAAATACAACTGTAGGCTCTGAAAGTTTTCCATTAAATGTTGACATTACCCAGCTAATCTCAGTTTTAGGTGCAACATATTGAAACTACATATCTAGCACTCTAATGTTATCTTTATAGTTCCATATGTTAGAATTCTCTTAAGGACTCCAAGATCTACTTTATGTGCTCTTTTTAAAAGAATTCTATCATATACTTTTATGTTTGAAATTGGTCATTCAGTATAGAATGTTCTATGTTTAAAAATCTATAGTTAGCCTTCCTAAAGGATTTATTATTAATTCCTACACTGAATAACTTTGAGGAAAGATGGTAGCTTTGGTTGCCAAGAGATAGTTTAGAAATGATGGATATCTAGAATTGAGTCAGGGGAAGTAGGAACAAGTAAATTGATTTGAATGGAAAATATTCCTTATATAACACATGGTACATTTCAAATGACTGTCAAGAATATGTATATTTTTATTACATTTTGTTTTCCTATACATATCTGACAGAATTTAAAAAATTAGTCAGCTGTAGAAAATGAACTGTACCCTAAGCATATGTGAACTTTGAACTGAACACATTTAAGTCTGTGTAGGAACACATCTATAACCATATTTAAAATGTTATTCCATAATGTGTTTCCATTCAATGGCGAATTTGGGAAGATTTGCATATATATACCACAATTTCAAAACAGCCTTGGTACAAAAAGTATTGGGGGAATTTATTATTTAGTAACATTAAAAAAATAATACTAGAATTGTGCTGCCTATACATCTTCATGGACAGTTTTATTTTCTCTCGAAAAGGTGGGAAAGGGAACACGTATATGGGAGCTATTCTTTTGCATCATTATTATCAGCAACTTCCCAATGACAAATTCTGATGTATCCTTGGTTACTCCGACATCCTAGTTCTTAGACTAGGCTATTAAAAGTTTTTTAAACTGCATCTATCCAATCCCTTTACTCCCACCCCGAATAATGGGTGGACTGGGTTGGTCAAAGATAAAGACAGAGGGCAGTATTTTGAATACAGTGATTTTTTTCCATAAACTTGGTATTCAAACTAGATACTACCCACTGGAGGGTCACAGGGGTCAAATTAAATGAGCTTTATAGTTTGCATAGTTGGAAACAAAGATTAGTTTCATCATTTTCATGGGAGTAACATCTTTATTTTTGGGCAAGATATTCAAACACTTGTATCACAAGATGTCTTAGCCACCTCTCACTTCAACTATTACAATAGTTACCTAGTTGATAAGCCTTATGGGGCCTGCACCTCCAAAACATTCCTACCTATCTCATGCCCATGGCTGTGATCTCTTATCTCCTCCATCCCACCTTGAAACTCAGATTTCACCCAGTCTGATAGATGAGCTTTCAACTTATCTCTCCTGGAAGTAGGCCTTCATGACATCTCCCAGGTTTCTCTTCACCTCACTCCCCTGTCCCCACAGGTAATCTCTTCCACCTTTCCTGTCTCCATTCTCCCATAGATGCTTTGAAGCACTAAGTGGTTAAACAGACATGTTTAAAGAATATTTAAATATATGAGAAAACTGAGGATTAATCTAAACTTAATTGATGACCATAATTCATAGGCAATGCTTGAAAATGTGGAAACCTTTGTAAATAAGATTTGTGAGCCATATCCACATGGTTTTCATAGAATTGAAGGAGGACATTACAAAGACCATGCACTACTTTTCCATTGTCATTTTATAGTTAAAACAAAGAATACATAGAAAAAATTATATGTTTGCTTTTATAACATTATGGTACAAATGGAATTCTTCTACTCACATAATGATTCTTTATAAAGAATCAAAGAATAAAAATTCCAGGGTGAAGGAGATTGGAAATTCTGGAAATGATCTTTATTCTTGAGGATCTTTTTTTTTCCCTGATAAAAGTATTTTATTTTTTTCCAGTTACATGTAAAAATAGTTCTCAACATTTATTTATACAAGCTTTCCAATTTCAGATTTTTCTCCTTCCCTCCCCTCCCTCCCTGCTCCCCTAGACAGCAGGTAATCTGATATAGGTTATATATATACATAATAACATTAAACGTATTTCTGCATTAGTCATATTATAAGAGAAGAATCAGAGCAATGAGGAAAAACCTCAAAATAGAAAAACAACAGCACCAGAAGCAAAAGAAATAGTATGGTTCAATCAGCATCTCTACTCCACAGTTCCTTTTTTTTTTCCCCCTGGATATGGAGATCCCCTTCCATCATGGGTCCCCTGGAACTCTTCTGTACCATTGCATTGGTGAGAAGAATATAGTTCATCACAGTAGATCAACACACAATGTTGATGATGCTGTGTACAATGTTCTTCTGGTTCTGCTCATCTCACTCATCATCAGTTCATGCAAGTCCTTCCAGGTTTCTCTGAACTCCTCCTGCTCATCATTTCTTATAGCACAATAGAATTCCATTACATTCATATACCACATCTTGTTCAGCCATTCCCCAATTGATGGGCAACCCCTCAATTTCCAATTCCTTGCCACCACAAAAAGAGCAGCTATAAATATTTTTGTACATGTGGATCCTTTTCCCTTTTTTATGATCTCTTTGGGGAAAAGACCCAAAAGTGGTATTGCTGGGTCAAAGGGTATGTATAGCTTTGTAGCCCTTTGGGCATAATTCCAGATTGCTCTCCAGAATGGATGGATCAGTTCACAGCTCCACCAACAATGCATTAGTGTTCCAATTTTCCCACAGCTTCTCCAACATTCATTATTTTCCTTTTTTGTCATATCAGCCAATCTGATAGGCGTCAGGTGGTACCTCAGAGTTGTTTTAATTTGCATCTCTCTAATCAATAGTGATTTAGAGCATTTTTTCACATGGGAATAGATAGCTTTGATTTCTTCATCAGAAAACTGCCTGTTCATATCCTTTGACTGGATCTTTTGTGTGTGTGTGTGTGTGTGTGTGTGTGTGTGTGCGCACGCGCGCGCACGTGTACACACAGGGTAATGAGAGTTAAGTGACTTGTCCAGGGTCACACAGCTAGTAAGTGTCAAGTGTCTGAGGAAGGATTTGAAATCAGGTCCTCCTGAATCCAGGGCCGGTGCTTTATCCACTGCGCCACCTAGCTGCCCCCTATCCTTGAGGATCTTAAGGACTAACTGTGGCCAATCAAAGATCACTTAGAATTACCACCTGTTG